>NC_046309.1:0-1250000 GCF_004115265.2 Rhinolophus ferrumequinum
CACTAGCTAGTTATTTTTTAATTGAATTGAAGCTTCACCATTATTAGCTATGTGAATTTGGGCAAAGTATTAAAAATTCCAAGTCTAGTTCCCTTAATAGAGGGGGAGATATTATGTTCCTCGTCGGGTTATACAGGAAATACCAACGCAGTAAGGGCTCAGCAGATTGGGGCACATCATAGTCATATGGCTGTAGTTTTTAAATCCCATGATGAGTACAACTTGTTGTTTAGCATTCACTTGGAGCTGAAGATTGTTCCCCAAAATCCCTGTTTTTTCGAGTATTTCTTAAAATCAGCTTTACTGAGGGGTACAATTTACCAGAGCAAACTGGGTCCGTTTAAAGTGTTTAGCAAATTATACTCCTGGCCGCCACCATCAACAGACAGATCGCTCGCAGTGGTTCCATTGTGGTCCTGTTTTGCAGTCCCTTGCTCTCCCACCCCCAGCCGCAGACAACCAGGGACTTATTCTGTTGTCATTACTCCTTATCTGTTTTAGAATGGTATATCGGGAGTCACAGAGTGTGTACTCTTGTGTGTCTGACTTCTTTTACTTAGAATGCTTTTGACATTTAACCATGCAGTTGAGTGATCATTAGTTTTGTTACATTTTATTGCTGAGTAGAATTCCAATAATGGCTATACCCCAATTTGTTTATCCATCACTCGTTGTGAATTATTATACGTACATCTGTTCTTTACATGGACATAGGTTTTTCAATTCAAGAAATGGACTTGATGGATCATATGATCACTATAGGTTTAGCATTTTAAAGACATGCCAAACTGTTTTCCATAGCGGCTGCACTATTTGTAATCCCACCAGCAATGGAAAAGGTTTCTATTCGCTCCAGTAGTCATCAATTACTACATTTTTTATCTTAGTTGTGCTACTGGCTGTGAAGTACTATCTCCTTGGGTTTTCATTTTTATTTCCCTATTGACTAATGAATGATGAGCCTCTTTACATGGGTTTAATGGACAGTCAGTCCTATATATTCTTTTAAGTAAAGCATCTGGTAACATTTTTATTGTGTTTTTTTTTTTTTTTTTTTTGCCTTACTACCTAACTTATGAGTTATAAGGGCGACTTTTAATACTTCTCACTGTACAGACCGTCCTCGTTTCGTTACGTTTAGCTAAGTGTCTCACGTTTTTTTATCACCCAGAAAGCCCAGCTCATGGTAGAAGTAAGGTTCGGTGGATTAGGAAAAGGCCTGACCTAAACCCTGAATGACTACTGCTTTTAGTGTAACCAAAGCAACTGGGAAACCAGGGGCTCACAAGGCAGTGGATCAGCCCAGGAATGGTAACAGTATAAGGGGAGGTATTTCCAAAATTCCAATATTTCCAAAAGCCACACACATGACTTGTGCTAAGTAAGGCCAACTCCAAGACATGCTGACCTCTCAGAGTTGGGGCTCAGTGCTACTCCTGTGAACGCAGCACAGCAGCCGGTGGGAGGGGGGCAGCAGGAGGCTGCCTTAGGTCTGGGTCAGATTTTGCTTCCAGAAAAGCATCTTGGGTGCCAGTGGGCCCAAAGGGGGTGGTGGTGAGTCTGCACAAGCAGCGGCTGAATCAATTCAACCAAGATTTGGCACACACACAAGCCACCACCAAACACTGATGACCACAGAACAGCAGCAGGGTTGTGCCAAATGGGTCTTGAGACCTTAGTCTCTGTGCATTAAATCCCATACTCAGGGAGAGAAGTACTAGAATCCAGGCCTTCTGAAAACCAGAATAGCCAGTAGTCTCATTGGAACTCGTGGGAACTTATATATGTTATATATGAGAGAGAACAAGCTCCTGGTTGACCTGATTATTTCCCACAAAAGAATACTACTGGTGGGGGGGGCCCTGGTTGGGCCCAAAGTCCAACCCCTCCTCTGATCACCAGCCCACTCTCTTGTCAGTCATGAGGGAAATAAATCTTTTTAGTTACTTAGCCCAGAGTGGCTCCTTTTCTAATTTTCAATTCTTCCTCTGAGACTGCAGGAGTTCTGAGAGAAGGAACTCCAGCATTAGGCCTCTGGAATAGGTGTCATTCATGGTTCTGATGATGACACTTAGAACGCACATGAGTGAACATATTGAAAATAATGGTGAAACTTCCTTAAATAAAGTGGTACTTGAGACTTATTGCTGTTAGACAACACTAATATTTATACTCATATTTTTACATCTAATGAGCAGATAGTTACTGGACAGTGGAATTGGAATAGAAAGATACTGAGAAAATTGTGTGCATACATTGTTCTCATTGCTCGACTGCTAACTTAAACTTTGAGTCTAATCTCCTTCCTGGCATCATCTCAGAAAAACGTGGTCAGAGCAAGAAAAAATGCTTACATACCCAGTTATACAGAAACTCTACAGCTAGGAGTATACCCTGAGGAACTAATATTAACTGTGTGGACAGTGTTAGAATACTCACTGCAGAGAAATAGTTTAAGTAAACCTAGATTTAACAGGAGGAAGTGTATGCATACGACATATACATGAGATGGCATATATGCAAACATTTACACTCACGTTTACACAGAATATTTATGCAGTGGGAAATAATCTTGATGTATGTGGAATTTCTTAAAAATGTAGTAACGGTCTTGGATAAATTTCAAGGGACACAACACCTACCAAGACTAAATCACAAACAAATAGAAAATCTGAATAAACCTGTAACAAATAAGGAGATTGAATCCGTAATCAAAAATCAAATAGAGTATTACATACAGAAAGGGGTTTGGGAAATGGGGAGAGGTCTGCAAACGTAAGCTTTTATTGCAGAACACTTAGCAGAATTGTGTGTATAGGTTTACCCAAATTACTTATGTTTGAATGACTAAACAAGTCTTTTCAACATACGATTGGTAGAAAAGGAAACGGTGAAGATGCTGAGAGGTCACCCTCCCAGTTTCACAGGGGCTCCTGGGCCAGTTCATGCTCTTCTAACTAAGTTTGCTGCACTTCAGTGTGTGAGCAACTTGGGGAAATAGGAATTTAATTTTTAAATGACCTGAAGAGAACACACAAATGGTCAACAGGCACACTAAAATGTTAAACATCATTAGTCATGATGGAAATACAAATTAAAACCACAATGTGAAACCCCTTTACATGAAACAGAATGGCTATAATTCAGAAAAATAAAACAAATGGCAGCAACAATGTGGAGAAATTAGAACCCTTAAATATTCCTTCTGAAAATGTAAAATGGTGGCCTGAGTGTACTATAGTTGGGAATTTCCTCCCAAAAAAAAAATTCCCATGTGGTACCACAAATACACTTCTAGAAATAGACCCCCCAAAATTGAAAACAGATGTTCAAACAAACACTGATACATGAATCCACAGCACCACTGTTCACAACATCGGAGGCCTAAACAATCCAAATGTCCATCTTAATCGGCAGTGAAAACTAACTAAATAATTGTGCAGCTATACCAGGATTCTTTAGATTGGTATAATTATGAACATATTAATAATTTCTAGGAATATATATTCCCATAGCACACGCAAAAATTTTAATGTACCAACAGACATGTTTACTAATACACCAATATATATAGTTCCTCTACAATAAATACCAAAAAGTAGATAAATGTATCTTCAGTAATCAGTGTTTCATTATTTTCTCCTATTTGGAAATAGTCTAGACATTAAATACATATCCATCATTAATTTAGGTAACAAAACTATTGATTTTTAAATTACCAAATACACGTAGAAAACCTTTTCAATGCGTATGTACAATATAATTATCGCTGAAAAGTTTACATAAATATTTTTTATTTTCATTGTATCTATCTTACATATTAGTTCAAAATTTGAGATGTCAAAATCAATTATTACCGAAGCTATTTTCTGGACACATTTTGTAACACAGATAACAAACTTATTTTTAGAAACCCAGTTAAAATATATATATATATATATATATATTATGTTAATGACTTTCAAAGATATGATTGTGATAAACCCAAGCTAAAACCAGCTTTAATGTCAAATATTTCACCACATCATCTGATCCTGAAAAGCATGTGGGTTAGTTTGTATTTTATTTCTTAATTGATATAAGCATTTAATTTGTTCAAACCAATCAAATGTTACACTAGTAACACCATCCACAGATACAAAACATCTTACCACACACAAAACAAACTGGTTTCACACAGGGATCACAAATTAACAGAATAAGTAATAACTTTAGAGAACGCACAAGATGGTTTACCAAGAAAACAGCTGGTAGTCACAAGAGCTCTGTAACACAATTTAAATGTAGAAGTTTTTCCCATTCCAGGATCCATCGTCTGTCCAAGGACAGAGAGGACTGAATAGTGAGACAACCAACCAGCCTCTTTACAGCTCAGGCCAGCAAGCCAGAGGCCCCTCCACACAGAGTACAGAGGAAGCAGCACTCCCAGAGCCAAAGGGTCACCTCACCCCAAAGACACTCATAGAAAGCACAGACCTTTGTCACCCAGGAGGTCAGGATGGAGGCGTAGACAGGGTGTCTCTGGTCTCCCACAAAATGTGAGACACCTCCAGCCCCAAACCCACTAAATCGTGGTCCCTGGGCAGTGCTACTAGACTGGGATCTGTCCAGCACTTACGGGTAAGGAAGGCTGGGGGGACAGATGCCCCTTATGGGCAGAGGCCCCTCAGGACACACTCCCATGGGAGCTGGCACAGCCAGGCAGAGGCGCACTGGGAACCCCAGCTTATCTCACTGGCCACCAGGTGCAATGGAGTAAGTGCACCTGGCCGATGATGGGGACAGGAGAGGATTACCTTCCTTGGTCACAAAGCCAAGCTCCCGGGACACAGAGGAGTAGGAAAGAAAAACCTCAAGCGGTTTTTAGACGGGGACCCACAGCAAAGTTTGTCTCCGCAGACGCCGGCCTGGACAGAACCGCTTAACTCCTCAGCCAGTGGGGCCGGCTCCAACGACAGGCTTACGGGAGCCTGTGCCTGTGTTCTGTACCCGTGGTAGTGCCTTCTTAGGACTAACGACACGCAAGACACAGACACAGGAAAAAACCAACATCTCTGGGAGGAAAGAATGTAGAAAACTCTGAAGTCTCTAGGTGCAAAAAGTTAGCGAAACAAATATTTTTTTCAGCCGATCTAAATTCAGAAAAGAGACAAAAGCCTCGCACGCCTTCTAACTTCTACCCAAACCCACAGAGAGAGACCAGGTATTGTAATACATGAGCACCTAGAATTCACATAACCATGAAATTTCCGAAGACAGTGAGGAGAAATCAGGTAAATATGACATTTTAGACAAGGGTGGGAGTGGACTCTTAGATGTTAGATATAAAAATGGGAGATTTACAGATAATTCAGGAAAAGCTGAATTAGTGGAAGTGGAAGGTACATTTGGTGAGGCTGCTTCATGGAGTCTTCCTGTCTTCTGCTAAGGGGATTGTGCTCAGGGTTTTATTTGTGCTTCACAGCCTTTGGGGAGGCAGGAAAAAGGGAGCCAGGCTGCAGGAGGGAGGCTTGTATTGTTAAAAGTGTCTCTTTTGCAATTTAGTTTCATTTGCTCAGCTCTATGGCCTCAGGCAGTTGTGGGCTGTGTTTACAATTCTGATCTGCTGGGCAGAGGACCTGGAGGAGATGCTGAGACTCTAATTTCTATCCGACTGAAAAAGCAGCTTCCATTTTTGTCAATTTTCTGATCAGTTATTACATTCCTTAAAACTTGTTCCAACACACCAATTCTCATAATATTAGATCGAAATACAGGTTTTAAAAATTTACACATCTCTTGATTTTCCCTTCTGCCTTTTTAAACCTAATGTTGACATCAGCATTTTTAAGACATCTTTGTTATAGATTTTTCAACAGTCCTTTTTTTATCTAGGCATCCAGGTGTCCAGACCTTTGGCCACAGCCCAAGAGTCAGAGAAAATGTGGCACTGTCCGTACTTTTTAAAGTTTATCGCTTGATAAGCAGCTTGTAGCTCAGTAAATTGACTGCTTTTTCCTTTTGTACTAGTCTCTAATACCATTTTGGTGACAGGGTTATAGGCTACAGCCTTCCAGTACCGAGTATTGTCGATATATTTGGCAGAGCCATCAGTAAACCAAGTATGTCTCTTTTGTTCGGCAGAAAGGGAATTATATCCATGGTTATACACTACAGGAGATTCAGTTCTTTTCATGGCTATTGGTTGGAAATTATCATTAGTAATTGGGGCTTTAATAACTAACTCATAGAGAGATAATATTCCAGCTGGGCCTGTTTTGGCTCTATTTTGTATATACTATTTTCATTTAATAATACTGGCCTCTTGGGCATGTGTAATCTTATGGGACACTGGGTCACTCATAATCTACTGTATAATGGGGAATTCGGGCCATAAGGCCACCTTATGTCCCACTGTTAACTGTTTAGTTTCAATTACTGTCCAGTAAGCCGCAAGTAACTCTTGTTTAAAGGGAGTATAACTCTGTCCAGCCTCTGGTAACTTTCGGGCCCAAAACCCTAGAGGGACCCGTTTGGCATCCTGCTTTTGTCATAAGCTCCAGTTAGCATACCCGGCGTCCACACTAACCATTAATTCTAAGGGTACCTCTCTTATTGGCCACAGATCTAAGGCTGCTTGAACTGCAGCTTTTGCTGCTTCAAATGTCTTATCCTGTTTAGCTCCCCAATGAAATTTCTATTTTTGTCTAGTAACTCTATACAGAGGTTGTAAAATGTGATCTAAATGAGGAATATGATTTCTCTAAGAGCCAAACAGGCTTATAAATTTTTGAGCCTCCTTCTTATTTTGGGGTGTTGCAAAATCTAAAATTTTCTGCCGGGCTTTTGGGAGGACGGCCCTATGTCCAAAATTCTAATGTATTCTTAAGAACTTCAATTCTACAATTTGTTTTAAACAGTATCTTACAGAATCTTTAGTGGAAGCTTGGATTAGCATATTATCTATATAATGAGTAATTAAAACTGAGGGGTGGAGACTGTTACATGTAGCTAAATGTTTAGTAACTAGTCGAATGCAAATGGTAGCCTCGGGGCAACCTAGTAAAGGTAAATTTATGCCCCTGTCAGCTGAAGGCAAATTGTTCCCATTGGGATGGATCAATGGGAATAGTAAAGAAAGCATTAGCCAGATAGATAACAGCATAACAGCATACCAAGTACCGGGATGAGACTGAATACACTCAATTAAAGTGATAGTATCCAGTACGGCAGTAGTTAATGGGGGAGTGACTTTGTTCAGCTCCCTATAGTCTACTGTCATTCTCCAAGACCCATCTGACTTCCTTACTGGCCAGATTGGATCGTTTCAAGCTGAAGTAGTTGGGATTATTATACCAGCATTAACAGAGTCTTTCATGCTTTGGGTTATTTTATTATGTCCACCTGGGATACGATATTGTTTGTTCGTGATAATCTTTGTAGGCTCAGGGAAATGAACGGGGTCAATGAGTAATTTCCCTACTATAACAAAATGTATTTGTAAAGCTCTGATTGTAAAATGATAAGTCCCATCTTGTAGTTTAAGGGACATTTTCCTTAAAATATCAATGTCAATTGTATATTCAGGAATGGGGACTATTACCACTGAATATTTTCGGTGGGGCAAATCGCCAATGTTTATTATTACCTTAATTTGTTTAGCTGGAATTTTACGGCCACCAAGACCTGAAATAGTAATTGGGGTTTCTTTAAATTTGGCCGGGTTCTCATAAATTAAAGAGGCCTCCGCTCCAGTATCTACAAGTGTATTAGCCACTGTAGTGGACCTATTTTTCTAATGTAGTGTTATTTGTACATGCGGGCGGTAGTCTTATCGGGGTATTTTCTTAATCTGTGGGATACCCGAAGCTTGGCCTCCATCCTACTTAAATTTTCGCAAATCCTTAAAGGGGTAGATTTTAGCAGGTGGGGCGGAGGGGGAAGAAAGTATATGAGGAATGGATTTAGTCTTAGCCTTTTGGACTTTCACTCAGTTGGCTCGCTTTACCTCGTCCTTGTACAACTGTCATATATCTTTAGTAGGAATGTCATCTAATTTGTCCAGTCTTACCCCGGCCTTTAATAAGACTTGAAACATTTCTTTTCTGGGGACCCGATTGCTGTTACTGGGTCCACTAAAATTATTGGACTTTTCCTTATTGTCAGTGGTATGTTGTTTTTTGTTATTTTATTCTCTCATATCTCCTAAGTTTGACATCTTTTTTAAAATTGTTGTCCAGTTTCTGCTAATAGCAGAGTTATTATTATGTGTTTGTAAGGGGGGGAGGGGGCAGTCCGTACAATAAGATTGCGATGGTCGGCAGTCATGGGGCCTGTCAGATAGCGATCAGCCTGTCCTAGCATCATTGCAGTTCTTATTGCCTCCCCCTTCAGACGGTGCACGCCATCCCTTATGGTGTACCAGGGCCGTGTTTCAACTGGCCAGGAAGTATCAGTAGCATATTGGGCTGTACATCCGCGGGCCGCTAGCGCTAATAAAGTAGTCATTGCACCTCCCGCGTGTTCATGATCACGGATGGCTGTCTGAACAAAGGGGTTGGTAGAGATAGTAATAAAGCAGGGGGCAGCCACACCATCTATGCTAATACCGCCTGCCCCGGTATCAGCAATTCTAATCATCCAGTCAAGCAATTTCTCTCCCGATTTTTGGGAAAATTTGGATAAAATATTATTAATTTCTTGTTGGGAGAAGTCTTCATTAATTACTAAAAAGTCCCTTTGTCCATTGGAGATCTGCTCCTGTCTACGCTGCAGAGGCTTAGCCTGCAAAGCCGGGGGATGTTTTTTCTTATCATATTTCCTAGCTTCTTCCTCCAAGTCTCCCCAATCTATATCATCATCAGTATCATCCCAAATATCTCCATCCCATTTATCAGGGTCCCAATCAGCCTTGGCCGAGGCGATCACTGCATGCACTTTACGGGGATTCACTCTACCTCTCCTTTTTTTATATTTGTACTGAGCTCACCGTACAGCAGCTTTCTCAGCTACCGTTTGATAGCTGTGGGCTTGATCACCTAGAATATAGTTTTGACATTGCAGCATGGCCATCCTGCCTTGTAACTCAGTATTCTCTTTTTCCAGACTACATTTTTCTTCAATTAAAGTATTAACACGTTGACACATGCGGCGATAAGCAGTGAGCAGAATCCACCCTCGCCTTGCCACGGCAACAGATCCCCCCCCTTTTCATACAGGAACAGTCCTCAACACTTCGAGCACCCGAGGGGGGTCGGCAATCTGTAATTTGCTGTCCCAGTTTTCACTTAAACCCATTCTTTAGCCAGCGAAGCAAACTGAGGATCTTCCCATCCGGGAACATCACAAGGTACACAAGAGACCTCACTTTTCTTTTTAAACAGGGGCATTGTTTCGGTGGTCACGCGTATCCTGTTCGTGATGCCAATTTGTATCGATAAGTATTATCGATTGATGTGCACAGACTTATTTTCAAGGCCCGATACGCAAGACACACCACCACAAGCCGAGATGAAGCAGTTAAAGGGTTTTATTACAAAGTGAAAGTAAGTAAGACAAGACAGAGATTAGGGGAGTATATCATCATACCACTAACAAGCAAGGAGGCAATTCATCATACCACCAGGGCCCAGTCAATTAGACTCCTAGAAACAGCAACGCCCTTTTATCAGTACAGGCAAAACATCATGCGCAGAAACAGCACCGGCCCTTCATCAGCGTAGGCAAAATCCCCGTTAAGTGAAATCATCAACCCGGGCGGAATATCTTGTAGCAGCTGAGGCGGCTGGGGAACAACACCTACTGCTACGCCATACTAGGCTTTCTGGGGTTTTGAGGACTTCACTAACAACAGCGGCAAGGAGCCAATAAGCATACATGTTAACAACACAAGGAACTGGTCCCGGATCTGGCTAGGAGCCGGGGCCAGTCCTTGGTACGAGATTAGATGTGTCGGAGCTCGGCCCACCTGCGCCAAGGCGAAGGCCAGGCTCCACATCCTGTAAATATTTTCTTGGTCCTTGGGAGGGTAGCCAGTCCTTCCAAGCCAAGCACGTACCCCAGCCACTGTGAGAGTTTACATCCCCAAATGTTCCCATGCAGACCTTCATATTTTCTATTCCTTACAGTGTTCACCACCCAGAGTCAGTTCTTCCATCAGCATATATTTCACCCCTTTAACCTCATCTACCACGGCCCTCTCCCCTTGGTATTTTCTTTTGATTACAAACTGTACAAGACATAGACACAGAAAAAAATGACCACTTCTGAGAGGAAAGAATCAATAAAGAAAACCTGTGAGTCTCTACTCCCAAGAAGCTAGCTTCACAAACAATTTTTCCTGCCAATATACATGTAGAAAAGAGAAAAAGGACATGCAGTACTTCTAAATTCTCCCAAACCCCACAGAAATAGACTAGGAAAGATGACAGAGTGAACAAAAACACCGCTTACCTCTCTGCCTGCATGTCCTTGCGCTCCAAAAGGCAGCGATTTCCAGGAGCTAGCAGTGCCCCAGGCAGTAATTTTCCTTGCAGGCTCACCAATATTGTGGGGGCTTAAAAAAAATTATTTTGCTCTCATCTTGTGTGTTAGAGATCAGGTCCTTGTATCACCACAGGAAGGCATTCCAGGACGTAGGAACAATGCAACATGAACAAAGGCAAGCAGGCCAAGGATTTACTAAAAAGAAAGATAATATATTCCCAATATACAGGAGTGCACAAGACCACCAGGAGAGCGACTGCGCTGGAACAAAGAAAAGTTAGGATTATATCTGAATCAGGGCGGGAAATGTTCAAGGGTGGAGTCACAGGTGTTCTAAGAGCGTTTCTAGGGTGTTCCCAGCGCATGTCTTTGTTGATGCCTCCTTCCCACCCAGAGGAGGGATTCCCTTATAGGAACTGTCAAAGGGGTGGAGAATTTTCCCTGCCTGCAATGCAAATAGTGTTATGGCCAATTACAATTAGCTGTAGCTGTAGCATTTCTTAGGAATTGTTCCCTGCCTGGAATTCTGATAGTGTTACAATCCATCACAATTAGCTGTAGCTGCATTTTCTTCAGAATGATTGCATTTGTTTTCTTTGTTTCCTCTCACATCTTCCTTCCTTTCCTCCTCCCTCCCCCCGTGGCCCTGTGCTCTCTGCCTATGGTAATAAGTTTTTCTAGCTGAGATAATCATAAAATTAATACAATCAGATTAAGGTGAAATAGAATTTTAACATATGCACATGGAGAATTCACATACGTGTAAAAATTCCAAAGGCAGCGAAGTCAGATTGGGTGCTTTGCAGGTAATTTAGGAAGAGTGGCACACTCTCGGGAGGTAAATTGTTGTTAGGCTACCCAGAAAATAATGGGACCTGGGGGAAGGGTGGTCAGCAGGCTCCACTGGGCGTCTTCCCACCTTATGCTAAGGAGTTTATGCCAAGGTTCCCTCCCTAAACCAGGTCTTTCCATCTGAATCTCTCAGACTGGAAAAGGGGAGGGTCAAAGGTTGTTTCAGAGTCCTTTGTTCCCCAACAAGGAGCTTAAAGTCAATGTGCACAATGACAAAACTCTTGGTCCTTTTCATTCCCACCTCTGTAACTTTAATACAAGTTTCACATCCAGAAGTTAAACTGGTAGATTGTTCCATATTTCATTGATCTAATCATTCAATCCGGAGAATAAGTTAGTTTAGTTCTTTGTTGGATCTTACTTGATGATGCAGTGATGTAGAACAATCCCAAATTTCACCTTTTATTAACTACCTGATAATGCTTAGGTGGAGGGAAGAAACAAACTGTCTTCTACCCTCAAGGTTCTTTTGACTGATATAATAATCAAATAGATGTGAGACAGATTAGCCAGGAGAAAATAAGCAGATTTAATACATACACATGGGAACCCCACACACAGGAGAGAGTCAGAGACCCCACATACAGGAGAGGTAGGGAGATAGAAAGGGAACGTATGTAGCTAAGACATGCCAAGCTAGGGATGAAGTAAGGTCCCTTGGGTGCTTGAAAGGGTCACTGCAGAGGGGTGACAAGAGCAGATGTTTCATGAATATCTTGAACCTAGTCGGACAGACAGATGTTGACGGAGACTAAAGTAGGTCAGACAGGGGCAGAAATAGACAAAGAATGTGGGGTAGTGCGGTGCTGAGATGCTGCCAGCCCACGGTTGCTGACTGTGTCTGTGGGCTATGTGTTTGGGATCTCTTGGGGTATCTTGGCTGGCTCTGTACTGTTTTCCCTGGTCTTCCATATAAGCCCGTAGATCCCCAAGGACTTAGAGTTCACCACACCAGGCCAGCACTCTGGACCTGAGGGTGGATCCACCCTTGGAGAAGACACCTTATGGCAGGAAAAAGCTGAGGGATACTAACCCCAATCCACGGACAGGTTGGGCTACCACAGCTGTGCAGGGCATCGGCTGTTCCAGCAAAGCTGCCCGAAGAGCCTGGCGTTCAGCTCCCCCTGCAGATGCTGCACCAGGAGTGGAGTCCCCAAGGCCCCTTAAGACCCAGCGCCCAGGCCAGAGCCTGGGATCCCAACACAGCCTGCCTCCCCAGCTCTCCCTGGGGGCTGCAGTCTGGCCCCTACAGGCCTCGCCGTTGTCTTTCTATGCCCAGCCTTTCGGCTCTCAGACCTTTTGGTCTGCTCCTCCTGGGCTGCCTCTTTTACGTGCAAAATAAATATTTAGTTTGCCCTGCACTTCTCCCAGATGTGGTGTCTTACAGAGGCTCTCTAAGCACGGGGTTAATTTTAAAACTGGCTTTCAGGAAGGTCGGGAGGCAAGAGGGGAGAGTAACATAACCATAATCCCTAAACACAAACTTCTAAACCCGAACCCAGAACATTTCAACCTGAACACCTGTCCTATGAACTTCGAACCCAAAAAAACACAAAAGCCAGAAACCTAAACCGAATCCCGAAACCCAAACCCCTAACCCCAAGCCCCTGGACTCTGTACTCCAAAACCTAAATCCAAAGGTGAACCCTGAACCAAAATTTAATAGCAAAACGCCAAAACTGAATCCAGGACCCCTGAACCCCGAAAATCAGTACCCAAAACCTGAACCCAAACACGAACCCCAAAAACGAACCCTAAAACGGAATCCCAAAACCCTAACCCCTATAACCGAACGCTGAACACTGAACCCCAAAGTCTTGTACCCTGAAACTCAAACACGAACAAGACCCGAAACCAAACCAAATCCCTAAAACCAAACCCAAAGCTCTAAACCTCAACCACCACTCCCTGACCCCAAAACCGGAACCCTGAACCCCGAAAACCTGTACCCCAAAAGCAGACCCAAAACACAACCCCGAAACCGAGCCCTGAAACCAAAACCTCTATACCCGAATCCTGAACCCGTGAACCCCAAACTCATGTACCCAGAAACTCAAATCAGAACAGGATCCCCGAAACCAAACCCAAACCTCTAAACCTGAACCAGAAAACCCTGAACCCAAAACCTGTACCCCGAACCCCGAATTCCTGTACCCCAAAACAGGACACAAACCCCAAAATTAAACCTCAAAATGGAACACCGAACCCCGAAACCCACACCCCAAACCCTGAACCCCTATACCCTAAACCTCATACCCAAACAGCATCCCCCGAACCAACCCCAAACCCTGAAACCAAACCCAAATGCGGATACCTGAACCAGAAGTTGGAATCCCTGAACCCCAAAACCTGAACCCCGAACACCAACACAAAAGTGGACCCAAAAGGGGAACCTGAACCCTGAAAACAAACCTCAAAACCAAACACGAACCCTAACCCTAAACACAAAATCTAAACCTACCCCTGAACTGTAAACTTTACCCCTAACTCTAACCTTAAACCTACACTGTAAACTTTAACCCTATCCCTAACCTTAATCTCCTGAGATACCGGATCAAGAGCCCTGCTTGAGAACCACTGGCCATATTTACGCGAGAGCCAGAAGCCAGAGCGGGACACGCCAGGTTGTTTACCCGGGACGAAGGTGTAGTTTGTTTTGAGACCTTTGCTTACCTCGGTATTTGCCGTGGAGACACTGCTGCTCTGGGGACAGCATCGACTGCCTTCTATACCTGCTTCTTTCAGTATTTCCCAGAGAAATACTGGACAAGGGAAGAAAAGGTAAGGAGGAGCTTCCTGTGCACAAAATCTGCTGAGTCGTTGAAGGGGGGTGTTGAGCACCAGCGGACAGAGCAGAGGCAGGGCTTGGTGTGGAACACTGATATTTGTTGTGTGAAGCAAGATAGGGTTTAGTGTCATTGTTCTACGAGCGGCTGTTTATTGTTTTCAATGCCATTCACGTAGGTTTAATTTTAAGCTCCATTTTGCTTCATTGATGTATGTGGTTTATATCAATTCCACTGTTTTGCTTATGTTTTTTTGTCTTTTCTCGAGTGACCTGGATAAGTCCATTAAAACTCCTGCTGTGTCTGCTAACACATTTCTAGTAACTCACGTCACCTGAGGCACAACTGCTGATGTACTCTTCACAGATTGCCTTTTAATAGCATGGTGACTGCAACAAGGGTGAATAGCTTCACCTTCTTGAGTGAACTTGGGTCTGCGTAGGGCTTGGCCTCTATTAAATGGATGTCTCTCTGCTTTTATGCTCTGGTTTTGACATTGTTGTGTAGAATTGTAATTTACTTTCCATTAATTTCAAACGTGAAAACTTTCAATAGCATTACAGATACTATGTCTGCACTCAAATTATGCAGCTGCATAGCTTCTATTGGTACACAAAAGTTTTTAATATTGAGGAAATATCATTTGTCCATTATTTCATTACTTCTGCTTTGGTGACAGATTGAATCACCATGGTCAAGTCCTAGGTCAGAGATTCATCACAATGTTTTCTTTTAGCTTTCTTAATCTAACCTCCTACATTAAGACTTCAATTTATCTCGAGTCAGTATTTTATGGTGTAACTGCGGCCCATGGGCTAACTGCGGCCCGCAATCCATTTTTAATTGGCCCGCACCAAATTCCAAAAATATATTTAGTTTACTTAAAGAAACCAGGTGAGGCAATACATACTTCACCTCCAGTGAGTGCCCGGCTGTTTGTGTATTTTACTGCATATGGCCCATGGTGAAAAACGTTGAAAAAAGTTTGGACACCCTGGAGTAAGTTAAGGGTCCGATTTGATTCCTACACCTGTAGGGATACTCCATTGCCCATCACCATTTTTTTAAAGGACTCTACCTAAATGAATGGTGTCCTCCTAGGACAAATAACTGAAGACGGATGCATTAATTTTTGAGCTCTTCATTCAGTTGCATTCTATATCTCTAGACATGCATCACATAATGATGTTTCTGTCAATGAGATTACACATATGACGGTGACCATAGAAGACTATAAAGGTGCAGAAAATCTTCTGTCACCTGGAGATGTCATAGATGTCCCAATGTACCACAAGCCATCATTCACGCGTTCGTGGTGATGCTGATATAAATACTACAGTGTCGCCTGTCATCTAAACAATGTCCATAATGTGAAAATGTACATATTTGGAGTTAGAAATTTGGACAGATGTGTGCAACGGGAAAAAGCGATGGGAGATTTGAAGTTCCAGGACCCGTATACATTCATAGGGCCTCACCCTCCACTGTAGTAAATGAGTTACAGAAAATGATACAGGTATTCCACACACATCAAAATACACAAGGGCAAATCATGACCTGCTTCACATATGGTGTTAAGTGGTCTGTAATCTTTCTGTGATACTCCCATAAAAATAGTGAACCAGATGCAGGGAGTAGGAAGCATTGGTTATTCTTGTTGATCTTCGAAAATGATTTACTTTAGACATTAATATCTATGCATAGAATGTCTCCTTTTACTATTTTTTCTTGGCAACTGTCATGCACTTAGATTGTGGGCAACTGTGGGCAAAGGGGGGTTTGACCTTACTGTGATAACTGATGTACACTTCAATAAGTGAAAAGTTTTTCATAATATACCTTAGTCACATATTTAACATAAATGGTAGATCATCTACAGCTTTAAGTCAAAAGGTAGAAAAAGGGGCATCTGAATTGTAATGTTTTAAGTTCAGTATTCTGCAGTGTGTACCATTCTCTTAACACACGAAACTAATAAAAAATGCTCTTGGTATTTAACAAAGCAGATACCAGTTTGAACTCCTTGCTCAGAGAATATCCAAACCTGTTTTGAGGGAACTTGGTAAACCTCTGTATCTACCCTGCAGGTACTACGTCTTCGAAGAAAAGGTGGAACATGCTTTTGTACCTGCTTTACTTCAGTATCTCCTCAGGAAGTGTGGAAAAGAAGAAAAAGGTAAGGAGAATCTTCCTGTGTGTACAGTCTGCTGAGAGGTGGGGGAGAGCTGTCAGTTATCAGAAAAAGAGGCATAAAAGGGCTTGGTGTGACAAATCATGGTTTTTTTGTGGTATCAGTAAGTATTCGGTGCTGATTTTTCCATGTGGCTGCCCAGTGTTACTAGCACCGTTTATGTGAGTTCAGACATAGGCTCCATTCTGCTCTAAGATCTATGTCTTTGGTTTCATGCCAATGCCACCCTGTTTTCGCTACTATAGTTCATGGTCTAGTGATCTGGAAAACTGGAAATAAAAATCTGACTATGTCTACCACATCCAAGGTCACCCATGTCACCCGAGGCACAGTGGCTACTAATACAGTCTCCCAACAGTGCCTCTTACTGGCTTCACCTCTTTGGGAGAGTTGGGTCTGCATAGGTCTTGTCCTCTGTAACAAACTTGGATGTGTTCTGATTTTCTGGCATGGTATTGACGTGGTTGTTTTAAATAGATTACTATGTAGTTATTGCAAAGTTTTGAAAAACTTTCTATAGCAGTAGATTCTCTCTGCGCTCAGATTTCAGGGTTCAGTCCCTAGTCGGGCTCTGCATCTGCTATCTGGGGTTCAAGTCTGGTTGGGTCCAGCTTCAAGTCTGGGCCCATGTCTCTGGGATATGTCCAGCTCTGGCCCCAAGGTTTGATGTTTGCAATCTAGTACCCGTGGTCCAGCATTACATGTGAGGCTCTGGCGGTTGGTCTCTAGCATCTGTGTTGTCTAGCTTGTGTTCTGGCTTTGGGACTGGCTCAAATTGGGGTCCAGGTTCTACTCTGGGATATTTGATCGATGTCCCAGGGACTGTTATCCAGCTTTGGGAAAATAGTTAGGTACCCAGTACACGTTCTGGAACCCAGGATTTATGTCCCGATTCTGGCAATGGCAGCAGGTGTCTGTCAACCTATGATCATTGACCATAATTCAATGTCAACAGGAATCCCCAAATTGGGATTGCAGTGAAGATGGAAATTTTATACAGTGCAGACAGCTCTATTGTGATACAGCATTGCTGTAAGAATAGCATAACTGTGGAGCAGCTCAGTAGTGTTACGGCTCAATTATAGATCATTGGAGCCCTAAGAAGTGACCCTGAGGTGACTTCCCTCTCTGGCTAGACACCTCTGCTCTACATTTCTCCATGAGCTCCAGCCTTGTCTGGTCCTGTCCGCTCTGCCCCTGAGAGACATCGTCCATATGCAGTGCATTGTGGGAGGCAAGCGGTTTAGTGCAAGCTTCTCCCGGAAGTGTGGTTTGTGTAAAAAGACTGTGTGTGAAAATGGCTGCTGGGCTACCTTTTTAACAATTTGAGGCGTTAGCCAGCCGAAATCTCACGAGAAATAGGGCCGGCGTTATCTCCCGACAGCACTTCCGTGTTTCAAATATGGCCGCCGAAATCTCGCGATAAATATGGTCGGCGTTACCTCACGACAGCACTTCCGCGTTTAAAATATGACCGGCATTATTTCCCGAGAGCACTTCCGCGTTTTAAATAAGGCCGGCGTTATCTCCCGACAGCACTTCAGCGTTTAAAATATGACCGGCATTATTTCCCGAGAGCACTTCCGCGTTTTAAATAAGGCTCAATATAAATAAGGCTGTCTCCCGACAGCACTTCTGCGTTTCAAACATGGCCGCCGAAATCTCGCGAGAAATATGGCCGATGTTATCTCCCGAGAGCACTTCCGCGTTTAAAATATGGCCTCCAAAATCTTGCGAGAAATATGACTGTCGATAACTCCCGAGAGCACTTTCGCGTGGAAAACATGGCCACCAAAATCTCACAAGAGCAAAGGTTTGCGCAACACAGGGCCCCTGGAGTCACGGGAGAACAGAAGTTTGCACAATAAACATAGTCGTGTGAATTTCATGAGAGCAGAGGGTCACACCACAGCTGGGGCCGCTAGAGTAACAGAAGAGAAGACTCTGCCGTGACAGATGCCATGATGCCTTTCCTGTCCTGCAGTGGTATCTTCTGTGAGAGAACTGGTTTTTTCACTGTATCTACCCTGGGCGCTCTCCCGCCGGGAGACAACATGGGATGTCCTTCTAAACCTCCTTTACCTGTCTATCTACCCAGGAGACATGAACGAGAGCCAAAGGTAAGGAGACGTTTCCTATACGCGAACTCTGCTGTTCGCGGGAGGGGTGTTGGCCACTAGAGGACCCAGCACAGAAAGGACATAGTGGTGAAAATTGTTGGTTTTTCTTTGTGGCGTAAAATAGTGTTCAGTGGTATTGTTTTGCATACAGCTCGCCCGTATTCCCAGTGTCGTTTCTGCTGCTTCAGATTTGGGCTGGATTCTGCTCCGATGATCTACGTGTTAGGTTTTATGCCAATACCACGCTGTTTTGGTTAATATAGGTGGTTTTTGGAAAAGTGATCTGGAAAGCTGGAATTAGAAATCTTGCTTTGTCTTCCACAGCCCAGATCATCCACGTTACCCTAGGCACTAACACGGTCTCCCCACGGTGCTTCTTACGCCAAGGACAATTAGCTTCACCTCTTTTGGAGGACTGGGTCTGCCTAGGGCTTGTGCTGTGTAGTAAACTGGGATGTCTTTTCCACTATTTCTGTGTGGTGTTGACAGGGTTGTTTAGAATTATTACTTTCCTGTGACTTCAAAAGCATAGCCATTCCACTGTGTGTGAAAGGGGTATCGTATTGTGATTTCAATTTGCATTTATGTGACTAATAATGTTTAACATCTATATGAGTGTGTTTTGCCCATTGGTGTTTTCTCTGGAGAAGGGTGTGTTCAAGTCTATTTTCAGCCACAACAAAAATAAACTGATAAATACACTAACTATAAAGATGAACTTTTGTGGTATAAGTGCCTGAAAATTAGTTTTGTTTTGTTTTACTCTAATGTAACTGTTTGGCATTAAGCTTTTGATTGCTGAGGCATCAACTTTAAAACATCCATCTCAAATATACTTGGCCAGATACACAGTCACAGAGAGAGCCAGGCTGCCTCACCCATAAACTTCCCCTTTTAAAAAGCCCAATTTCTGATTACTTGAGTGACCCAATAAAGAATGAATCTCTGAAACCCAAGGCACTCCCAACATCTGCCCCTATAAAGGCAGAAACGCAGGCACTCCCTCTATACCCAGGACCTTATCGTGTGGCCCAGGACAGCCATCGACCTTCCATGGGCTGTAAATTATAAACCTTGGTATTTTTTCCCCTCAAAGTTCCCTGATAGTTGTTGCTGAGGTCATTCTTACAATCGTAGTAATAACAAGGGCAGGTCCAGCCACATTGGTTCAGGTCAGGGAAATATCTACAGTGGCTCACCACAAGCGGTCTAGCCCGGACAAGGACCCCAGGCATCCATAGGCAATAGCATCATGACAGACAAGCTCAGACCAACACAAAGCACCCTTGGAAAAAAACGCTAAATGACAGCCAGATAGCAAAAGCCACCGATAGAATGAATCTCTTTATATGGATTTATATAGATGTTCCGATTAGGTACACTCCTAAAAACACAAAGTACAATAATGGTAGCCAGGGGATAGGGAAAGGAATGGAGTTACTGTGAATGGGAACAGGGTTTCAATTTGCAGTGATGATAATGTTCTAGAACTTTACAGTGGTGATATTTGCACAACTGTGTGAATACTGGAGTCCCCTTTATCCATGTTTTCTCACTTTCCATGCTCAATTTCGGTCCAAAAATATTACATGGAGAAGTCCACAAAATAAATTGTAAGTTTCAAAATGCACAAGGTTCTGAGAAGCATGATGAAATCTTGTGACATTACATACTTTTTCACCCAGGACATAAATCATACCTTTCTCCAGTGTACACATGCTATATATACTCCCTGCATGTTGGTCACCTGGGTTTTCAGGTACACTGTAGCGGTACTGCAGTGCTTTTGTTCAAGCGACCCTCGTTTTACTTAATTATGGCTCCAAAGTACAAGAATACTGATGCTGGCAATTCGGATACACCAAATAAAAGCCATAAAGTTCTTCCTTTAAGTGAATATATATGTACGGTTCAGTACCATCTGAGGTTTCAGTACCGTCTGAGGTTTCAGACCTTCCATTGGGGGTTTTGAAATATATCTTCCATGATTAAAGGGGATTGATTATGCTGAAAATGACACAGTGATACACTTTAAAATGATGAATTTTATGGAATATAGATATTATACCTCAGTAAGGCTCCTAAAAAGAGAGCAATTTTTTAACCTCAAAGATTTTGAGTCATTTGAGTTTTTCCACAATCATCTCATCCATATTTACAACATTTCCATTGCACTGGAAGACAATCTTTAGAATGCCAGGCTTAATAGAAACCAGCTGGATTCTCATAGTATCTTCTGCATTCAATCTACGTCTTGTACTTGTGGAAATGCATAAAGGAAATATGGACACGCCCAAGTATGTAGTTGGAAAAAGACAGGTAGTTTAATATACTTATCAGGTAACTGTGCATATTGCTCTTAGTACAAGCTGAACAAGGGATCATTTAGTTGCAGTGTACAATCTGAGATCATACAGATGTTGACCTTAAACAAAAAGTCAACTAGATACTCCTTCAACAAACAAAAAAAACGTTTATTTGGGGGAAAAAAAGAATTGCCACCCAGGACATGCAGCCATGGAAAGCCGTGTTGCAAGTCCCCAGCAGAAAAGGGGAGATTTTTTTCTAGAAGGAATTTGGAGAGCTGTTATAACCAAGGGACTCTTCATGTAGGGCTTTGCCATCCATGTAGCACTGAGAGCGCCCCATAAATGCCTTCCCCATTCGAGTCTTGGGCGAGGCCTTTATTTTTTTCACACAAGCAAACCTTTTTTGCTGTATTATATTACAATCCATTGGTCTAACTTGCACTTTAAATCGTTGTTTCGTGCATGATTTTGTAACATTATGCACCGGTTAGTAGCAAAACTATGGGTTCAACGACCTAGGCAGATCCCCTGAATGTTGACACATTTCATTTTACAACATGAATATTCATATTCATCGATATCCTCATTAGTCTTAAGTATTTGGAAGCTGTGACATTCACAGTGGCAGATACAGCTTTTCCAAAATTCTATTTTTCATTTGAAACTTAGTTTTATATTGCCAAGAAATGTTGTTATTGATTTTGCATTAATTTTCTTTCATGCAAAGTTGAGCTTCCAAATCTAATGATCACACAAATAGTCTTTCTGGAGACAACAATTTAAGTACAAATTTTAGAATATTTGTTACATAGATAATATAAGACAGGTGATCAAAAGTTGAGATTGAATAAAATTTTTTTTTAATGCCCCATTAAGACATTCTGAAGTGAAACATGTCACATATCTTAAAACTGTGAATGTGGTCATGAAGAATAATAACATAGCTACTAATTAATCAACTCTAGTACCATTTCCTTGATGCATAATGAGTGGCAATAGTTTTACCGACTATAGCTTTTGCAAATCCACTGCAATAATGCAAATAATTGGTGCAAATCCAACAAATGTGTTAAATTTGGGATTATCAGTGATACGTGTAAAAAATCTTTCAACTTTTCTGTATGGGTGAAATTTTTCATAACAACACATTGGGGTAGAAATACACAGCAGGACAGATGTGGACTATGATCTATTGTTTGCCAACTCCTGGTGAATTACGCTAGGCCCATACATCACTGTATTATTCTTACAGCATTACTGTGAGCCTTGACAAGTAGTAGGTGAAAACACTTTTTACTGTTCTTCAAAGTGGTCTCGGTTATTTTCATTCCTTTGGTCTTGCGTGCACATTTTAGACTCTGATTCCCACTTCCCACATATACCACACTTTATGTATATTGTGGTTTGTCTGTTAGGACGTATCTCCATGTGCCAAGCAAGCACAGTGTCTTCATTATCCAATAACTACCCTCTCCCCTTCCTTTTTGCTAAAAGATGACTATGTCCTTACTTATTGGTTGGTGATAAATTTATGACACCTCCCCATTTGTGATTCACTGGATGAAGGTTGATTTCTTCATTGATTCATTCAACACTTGAGAGATATTTCTTGAATGCCAGGTATGAGCCTGCCACGATTATTAGGCACAGAAGATACATCAGTAACTAATATCCCTTGTGATAAATTCATTGCGGTAGGAGAACACATAATAGATACTGATTTTTTTAAAGGTAAGAAGTACTATAGAAAAAATAGAAATGACCAAGTAAAGGGGATTGGCAGTGCCAGTGGTGTAGCTGCAATTTTAAATAAATCAGTGCCTTAGTTTCCTAGGCCTGCTGTAACAACTACCAGAGAGTGTGGGCTTAAAAAACAAATGTATTGTCTCACACTTCTGGAGGCTATATGCCCATAATCAGGGTGTTGGTAGCATTGCTTCCTTCTGACGGCTGTGAGCGAAGGATGTGTTATAGGCCTGTCTCCTTCACTTGTAGACCTGTCTTCTATCTGTGTCTTCAAATCCTCTTTACCCTATGTGTGTCTGTGTCCACATTTCCCCTTTTTTAAAACATAAGGACAACAGAGGTATTCGATTGGTGATCTAATGACCTCACTTAAACTTGATTAACTCTGTAAAGACCCTTTCTCCAAAAAAGGCCGCATTCTGGTCCTGGGGGATATAACTTCAAAGCATGAGTTTTGAGAGGACACGATTCAATGCACAACAGACGGTCAGGGTAGAATTCATTTATTTATAAGGTGATACACCCTAAATCTAATCTTATTCCATAGGGCTGTGTGATTGTGAGAACTTTGCTACTAAAAATATCTAAAATGTAATTGCTGATGGATGTAACCAAAAGCAGTTGGTCTTTCAAACTGTTTGAAGCCCAAAATCTGTGGAATCTCTATCCCTTTGCCATCCATCTCTTAAATTCATCTCACTCTTGGAGTAACTTGCCAACTGCAACCAATAGCTGCTTTTATACACCATCACTTTGTTTTTACTTGATTCCTGTACAGCTGCTGAGACACTAGCAACATAGTTAGTTTGGAACTCAGCTAAGGACAAAGTTAACTAAATCAATTATTTTCACTTCCTACCATGTAACAGGAAAGCCAACGCCACCGGTTTCATCAGTAGGTGCTTAATGAAGGGATGAATGTTAAGAAGATACTTTGACTCCCAATGTGCCTATAGCTTTGGACTCTGTGATGCTGGGGTTTTTTAATTCCTCGGGCTTTCCCATTCCTCTTAGTAAAGCGCCAAGATCCTTAGTCAGATGTGGAGGCAGCAAGTAGTTTCAGAAAATAGTGCAGCCTCTGGATTATGGAGCCAAAGTGATCTGGGTGTGAACCCTGGCCCCTCTATTACTTATTGTGCAACCTGGCACACTCACTTTGAGCTCATGAAGTGGAAGTTAGTACATATGAACAGATTTACCGTGAAATTTAAAGGAGATGGTGCGTGTAACTCACATGCCCCATGACATTTGAAACATAATTACTTTCTTCTCTTCAAATTCTAATTTCAACCTAGTAGCCATTGCATTTTAAGTTATTATATCAGCAACACAATGACAGAGGGAGACAGGACAGTATTCGAGGGAGCTCTGAGTGATTTTTGTCTCCTGAGACAATAACGATAGTAGGGCATATTTACTTTTTCAGTTAGAATAGCTGATTTTATAAGACGCTGTGCCATGTGCCAGGCATTATAGTACTGAGACCAGCCACAAACTTGCTAGTTATTTTTTAATTGAAGCTTCACCATTACTAGCTATGTGAATTTGGGCAAATTACTTAAAAATTCCAAAGTCTAGTTCCCTTAACTAGAGGGGGGAGAATATTATGTTCCTCGTAGGGTTATAGACAGAAATAACCTAACGCAGCAAAGGGCTCAGCAGATGGGGTACCTCATAGTCAGATGTCTGTAGCAATCTGATGTTAAAATCAGATGTTAACATCAGCAATGATGAGTACAACTTGTTGTTAGCATTCACTTGGTTCTTAAGATTTGTTTCCCCAAAATCCCTGTTTTTCTGAGTATTTCTTAAAATCAGCTTTACTGAGGGTACAATTTACAGAGAGCAAACTGGGTCCGTTTAAAGTGTTTAGCAAATGAATACTCATGGAACCACCACCATCAACAGACAGATCGCTCCCAGTGGTTCCATTGTGGTCCTGTCTGCAGTCCCTTGCTCTCCCATCCCCAGCCGCAAACAACCAGGGACTTATCTGTTGTCATTATACATTATCTGTTTTAGAACGGCATACATGGGAGTCACAGAGTGTGTACTCTTTTGTGTCTGACTTCTTTTACTTAGAATGCTTTTGACATTTAACCATGCAGTTGAGTGATCATTAGTTTGTTACATTTTATTGCTGAGTAGAATTCCATTATATGGCTCTACCCCAATTTGTTTATCCATTCACATGTTGTGAATTATTATACGTGACATCTGTTCTTTACATGGACATAGGTTTTCAATTCAAGAAATGGACTTGATGAATCATATGATAACCGTAGGTTTAGCATTTTAAAGACATGCCAAACTGTTTTCCATAGAGGCTGCACTATTTTATAATCCCACCAACAATGGATAAGGTTTCTATTCGCTCCAGTAGTCATCAATTATTACATTTTTTATCTTAGAAGTGCTACTGGCTGTGAAGTACTATCTCCTTGGGTTTTCATTTGTATTTCCCTATTGACTAATGAATGATGAGCCTCTTTACATGGGTTTAATGCACAGTCAGTCCTATATATTCTTTTAAGTAAAGCATCTGGTAACATATTTTTATTGTGTTTTCTTATTATTGGTTTGCCTGACTACCTAACTTATGAGTTATAAGTGCGACATTTTATACTTCTCACTGTACAGACCGTCCTCGTTTCGTTACATTTAGCTAAGTGTCTCACGTTTTTTTATCACCAGAAAGCTCATGGTGGAAGTAAGGTTCGGTGAATTAGGAAAAGGCCTGACCTGAAGCACGGAATGACTGCTGCTTTTACTGTAACCAAAGCAGCTGGGAAACCAGGGGCTCACAAGGCAGTGGATCAGCCCAGGAATGGTAACAGTATAAGGGGAGGTATTTCCAAAATTCCAATATTTCCAAAAGCCACACACATGACTTGTGCTAAGTAAGGCCAACTCCAAGACATGCTGACCTCTCAAACTTGGGGCTCAGTGCTACTCCTGTGAACGCAGCACAGCAGCCGGGGGGAGGGGGGCAGCAGGAGGCTGCCTTAGGTCTGGGTCAGATTTTGCTTCCAGAAAAGCATCTTGGGTGCCAGCGGGCCCAAAGGGGCTGGTGGTAAGTCTGCATAAGCAGCGGCTGAATCAATTCAACCAAGATTTGGCACACACACAAGCCTCCACCAAACACTGATGACCACAGAACAGCAGCAGGGTTGTGCCAAATGGGTCTTGAGACCTTAGTCTCTGTGCATTAAATCCCATACTCAGGGAGAGAAGTACTAGAATCCAGGCCTTCTGAAAACCAGAATAGCCAGTAGTCTCATTGGAACTCGTGGGAACTCATGTATGTTATATATGAGAGAGAACAAGCTCCTGGGTTGACCTGATTATTTCCCACGAAAAGATACTACGGGGCGGGGAGGGGGGCTGGTTGGGCCCAAAGTCCAACCCCTCCTCTGATCACCAGCCCACTCTCTTGTCAGTCATGAGGGAAATAAATCTTTTTAGTTACGTAGCTCAGAGTGCCTCCTTTTCTAATTTTCAATTCTTCCTGTGAGACTACAGGAGTTCTGAGAGAGGGAACTCCAGCATTAGGCCTCTGGAATAGGTGTCATTCATTGTTCTGATGATGACGCTTAGAACTCACAAGAGTGAACATATAGAAAACAATGGTGACACTTCCTTAAATAAAGTTGTACTTGAGACTTATTGCTATTATACAACACTAATATTTATACTCATATTTTTCCATCTAATGAGCAGATAGTTTACTGGATAGTGGAATTGGAATAGAAAGATACTGAGAAAATTGTGTGCATGCATTGTTCTCATTGCTCGACTGCTAACTTAAACTTTGAGTCTAATCTCCTTCCTGGCATTATCTCAGAAAAACATGGGCAGAGCAGGAAAAAATGCTTACAGACCCAGTTATACAGAAACTCTACAGCTAGGAGTATAGCCTGAGGAACTAATATTAACTGTGTGGACAGTGTTAGAATATTCACTGCAGAGAAATAGTTTAAGTCAACCTAGATTTAACAGGAGGAAGTCTATGCATACGACATATACATGAGATGGCATATACGCCACCATTTACGGTCACGTTTACACAGAATGTTTATGCAGTGGGAAATAATCTTGATATGTGGAATTTCTTAAAAATGTAGTAAAGGTCTTGGATAAATTTCAAGGGACACAACCCCTACCAAGACTAAATCACAAACACATAGAAAATCTGAATAGACATGTAACAAATAAGGGGATTGAATCCATAATCCAAAATCAAATAGAGTAGTATATACAGAAAGGGCTTTGGGAAATGGGGAGAGGTCTGCAAACGTAAGCTTTTATGGCAGAACACTTAGCAGAATTGTGTATATAGATTTACCTAAATTACTGAATGTTTGAATGATTAAACAAGTCTTTTCAACATAGGATTGGTAGAAAAAGGGAATGGTAAAGATGCTGAGGAGTCACCCTCCCAATGTCACAGGGGCTCCTGGGCCAGTTCTAAGTTTGCTGCACTTCAGTGTGTGAGCAACTTGAGGAAATAGGAATTTAATTTTTCAATGACCTGAGTAGAACCTTCTCCATATTAGACACACAGATGGTCAACAGGCATACTAAAATGTTAAACACCATTAGTCATGATGGAAATACAAATTAAAACCACAATGTGAAACCCCTTCACATAAAACAGAATGGCTATAATTGAGAAAAATAAAACAAATGGCAGTAACAATGTGGAGAAATTAGAAACCTTACATATTCCTTCCGAAAATGTAAAATGGTGGCCTGAGTGTACTATAGTTGGGAATTTCCTCCCCATAAAAAAATTCCCATGTGGTACCACAAATCCACTTCTAGAAATAGACCCCCCAAAATTGAAAACAGATGTTCAAACAAACACTGATACATGAATCCACAGCACCACTGTTCACAACAGCAGAGGCCTAAACAATCCAAATGTCCATCTTAATCAGCAGTGAAAACTGAGTAAATAATTGTGCAGCTACACCAGGATTCTTTAGATTGATATAATTATTAACATATTAATTATTTCTAGAAACATATATCCCCATAGCACACACAAAAATGTTAATGTACCAGAAGACATGTTTACTAATACACCAATATATTTAGTTCCTCTACAATACATACCAAAAAGTTGATAAATCTCTCTTCAGTAATCAGTGTTTCATTTTCTCCTATTTGGAAGTAGTCTAGACATTCAATACATATCCATCATAAATTTAGATAACACAATTGTAAAGTTTCAAATTACCAAAGACACGTAGAAACGTTTTTTCAATGATTATGTACAATATAATTATCGCTAAAAGGTTTACATAAATATCTTTTATTTTCATTGTATCTATTATATATATATTCATTTAAAATTTGAGATGTCAAAATCAATTATTACCGAAGCTGTTTTCTTGACACATTTTGTAACACAGATAACAAACTTATTTTTAGAAGCCCAGTTAAAATATATATGTTTTATGTTAATAACTTTCAAAGATATGACTGTGATAAACCCAAACTAAAACCAGCTGTAATATCAAATATTTCACCACATCATCTGATCCTGGAAAGCATTTAGGTTAGTTTGTACTTTATGTCTTAATTTATATAAGCGTTTCATTTGTTCAAACCAATCAAATATTACAAACCAGTAACACCATCCACAGATACAAAACATCTTACCACACACAAGCACAAACTGGTTTCACACAGAGATCACAAATTAACAGAATTAGTAATAACTATATAGAGAATGCACAAGATGGTTTACCAAGAAAATAACTGGTTGGCACAAGAACTCTGTAACACGATTTAAATGTAGAAGCTTTTCTCATTCCAGGATCCATAGTCTGTCCATGGACAGTGAGGACTAAATATTGAGACAACCAACCAGCCTCTTTACAGCTCAGGCCAGGAAGCCAGAGGCCCCTCCACACAAAGTACAGAGGAAGCAGCCCTCCCAGAGCCAAAGGGTCACCTCACCCCCAAAGACAGTCAGAGAAAGCACAGACCTTCGTCACCCAGGCAGTAGGGATGGTGGGGTGGACAGGGTGTCTCCGGTCTCCCACAAAATGTGAGGTACTTCCAGCCCCAAACCCACTAATTTGTGGCCCCCTGGAGGTGCTACTGGACTGGGATCTGTCCAGCGCTAACAGGTAAGGAAGGCTGGGGGGACAGATGCCCCTTATGGGCAGAGACCCCTCAGGACACACTCCCCTGGGAGCTGGCACGGCCAGGCAGAGGCGCACCGGGAACCCCAGCTTCTCCCACTGGCCACCAGGTGCCATGGAGTAAGTGCACCTGGCCGATGGTGGGGACCGGGAGAGGATTAGCTGCCTCGGTCACAAAGCCAAGCTCCCAGGACACAAAGGAAGAAGGAAAGAAAAACCTCAAGCGGTTTTTAGAGAGGGACACACAGCAAAGTTTGTCTCTGCAGAGACGCCAGTCTGGAGAGAACCGCTTAACTCCCCAGCCTGTGGGGCCGGCTCCCACGACAAGCTTATGGGAGCCTGTGCCTGTGTTCTGTCCCTGTGGTAGTTCCTTCTTAGGACTAACGACACGCAAGACACAGACACAGGAAAAAACCAACAACTCTGGGAGGAAAGAATATAGAAAACTCTGAAGTCTCTAGGTGGAAAAAGCTAGCTGCACAAATATATTTTTCTGCCGATCTAAATTAAGAAAAGAGACAAAAGCCTCACACGCCTTCTAACTTCTACCCAACCCCACAGACAAGAGTCCAGGAATTATAATACATGCGCACCTAGAATTCACATAACCATGAAATTTCCAAAGACAGTGAGGAGAAATCAGGTAAATATGACATTTTAGACAAGGGTGGGAGTGGACTCTTAGATTTTAGATGTAAAAATGGGAGATTTACAGGTAATTCAGGAAAAGGTGAACATACGTGGCAGGTAAATTTTGTGAGTCTTCCTGTCTACTGCTAAGGGGATTGTGCTCAGGGTTTTATTTGTGCTTCACAGTCTTTGGGGAGGCAGTTAAAGGGGAGCCATGCAGCAGGAGGGAGGCTTGTATTGTTAAAAGTGCCCCTTTTGCAATTTATTTTCCTTTGCTCAGCTCTATGGCCTCAGGCAGTTGTGGGCTGTGTTTACTTTTCTGATCGGCTCTGCAGAGGACAGGGGAGATGCTGAGACTAATTTCTATGGGACTGAAAAAGCAGCCTCCATTTTGGTCAAGTTTCTGATCAGTTATTACATTCCTTAAAACTTGTTCCAACACACCAATTCTCATAATATTAGATCGAAATACAGTTTTTAAAAAATTTACACATCTCTTGATTTTCCCTTCTGCCTTTTTAAACCTAATGTTGACATTAGCATTTTTAAGACCCAACAAGCTGAAGAACTAATTCAAAACTTAAATTTCCTTGAATTTGTTTGTATTACACACGTGGTCTTCCTCTAGTTTCCAGTAAAACAGCTGTTTGCCATGAAAGTTCTCCAACACATTTTCAGAACTTGAAGTTTTTCCAATTCAAAGGAGCCATGGTCCTACCACTGATGATAGGATTTTAATAGCTCCTCAAACCAAAAAGCCCTTTTACAACTTAACCAAGGAAGGCCAAGGCTTTCTGTCCCTGTGGTATTTTCTTTCTTTTTTTTTTTTTTTTTTTAATTAGAGTGTATTGGAGTGACAATTGTTAGTCAAGTTACATACGTTTTTTGGTGTACAATTCTGTATTACATCTTCTATAAATCACATTGTGTGTTCACCACCCAGAGTCAGTTCTCCTTCCATCACCATATATTTGATCCCCTTTACCCTCATCTACCAACCCCCTCTCCCCTTGGGATTTTCTTTTGATTACAAACGCACAAGAGACAGACACAGAAAAAAATGACCACTTCTGAGAGGAAAGAATCAATAAAGAAAACCTGTGAGTCGCTACTCCCAAGAAGCTAGCTTCACAAACATTTTTTCCTACCAATCTACATGTAGAAAAGAGAAAAAAAGACATGCAGTACTTCTAAATTCTCCCAAACCCCACAGAAATAGACGAGGAAAGATAACAGGGTGAACAAAAGTACCGCTTACCTCTGCCTGCATGTCCTTGAGCTCCCAAATGTGGCGATTTCCAGGCGCTGGCAGTGCCCCAGCCAGTAATTCTCCTCGCAGGCTCCCCAATACTGTGGGGGATTAAAAAAAATTCTTTTCCTCTCATCTTGTGTGTGAGAGGAGATCAGGTCCTTGTATCATCACAGGAAGGCATTCCAGGATGTAGGAACAATGCCTCATGAACAAGGGCAAGCAGGCCAAGGATTTACTAAAAGAAAGAAAATACATTCCCAATATACAGGAGGGCACAAGACCAGCTGGAGAGCGACTGCGCTGGAACAAAGAAAAGTTAGGATTATATCTGAATGAGGGCGGGAAATGTTCAAGGGTGGAGACACAGGTGTTCTAAGAGCGTTTCTAGGGCGTTCCCAGGGCATGTCTTTGTTGATGCCTCCTTCCCACCGGGAGGAGGGATTCCCTTATAGGAACTGTCAAAGGGGTGGAGAATTTTCCCTGCCTGCAATGCAAATAGTGTTATGGCCAATTACAATTAGCTGTAGCTGTAGCATTTCTTAGGAATTTATCCCTGCCTGGAATTCTGATAGTGTTACAATCCATCACAATTAGCTGTAGCTGCATTTTCTTCAGAATGATTGCATTTGTTTTCTTTGTTTCCTCTCACATCTTCCTTCCTTTCCTCCTCCCTCCCCCCGTGGCCCTGTGCTCTCTGCCTATGGTAATAAGTTTTTCTAGCTGAGCTAATCATAACATTAATACAATCAGATTAAGGTGAAATAGAATTTTAACATATGCGCATGGGGAATTCACATACGTGTAAAAATTCCAAAGGCAGCGAGGTCAGATTGGGTGCTTTGCAGGTAATTTAGGAAGAGTGGCACACTCTCGGGAGGTAAATTGTTGTTAGGCTACCCAGAACATAATGGGACCTGGGGGAAGGGTGGTCAGCAGGCTCCCTGGGCGTCTTTTCGCCTTATGCTAAGGAGTTTATGCCAAGGTTCCCTCCCTAAACCAGGTCTTTCCATCTCAATCTCTTAGGCAGAAAAGAGGGAGGGTCAAAGGTTCTAAATGAGTCTTTTGTTTCCTAAGAATCAGTTTAAAGTCAATTTGCCCCAGGGCAAAACTCTTGGTCCTCTTCATTCCCACCTTTGAAACTTTAATAAAAGTTTCACGTCCAGAAGGTAAATTGGTAGATTGTTCCATATTTCATTGAGCTAATCACTCAGTCCTGAGAATAACTTAGTTTAGTTAAATTGTCGAATCTTATTTCAGGACCCAGTGATGTAGATACACTCCCAAATTTCACCTTTTATTAAATATCTGATTACTTGCTTATGTGGGGGAGGAAGACTTTCCTCTACCCCCAGGCTTCTGCCTGCTGTAATAATCAAATAGACATGAAACAGATTAGCAAGAGGAAATGAGCAGATTTAATACATACACATGGGAACCCCGCACACAGGAGAGTCAGGGGCCCCACATGCAGGAGAGGTAGGGAGATAGAAAGGGAACAGGGGTAGGTAAGACATCCCGAGCTAGGGATGAAGTGAGGTCTCTTGGGGGCTCGAAAGGGTCACTGCCGGGTGACGACAAGAGCATGAGGACGGAAAAGGGGCCACGGGTGAAACCTGACAAGCTCAGGAGACTGAAAATAACCACATAGGACGGCGTGAACATAAAAATTCCTAAGGTGGGCCATGACGGGAAGTCACATCCTTGGCCTGCAGCTGCTTTGGCAAAGGTCAGTCTTTACCTTAAGTGAGCCTGTCTGTTGTCTTTTTGCATCTAAGATAACACACCCTTTGGAATGTCAGTAATCCCTCCCTTCCCCCGCCCCCCAAGCAGAGCAGGAAGCTGTAGAACCCCTCATTATTCTTCTTGTCTGGATTACCATCTCTATGTGCTGTGAAAAGTGAACTATCAACTATCCTGTACCCACCTATGTGAAAGAAGTTCCTGTCTCTCCAATTTACTTCAATCACAGAGATTTCCCTGCTTTGCTTTCTCCCTCCCCATTAATCTACCACCAATGGATTTCATGTAACCCTCCTCCTTTGATTCTATGTATAAAATAAGCTGCAAACTGCCATTTTGTGGAGCATTTTTTCAGTACATTGAGATTTTGCTTCCCAGCAATTGGTATTGGTTTGGCACAAATAAACTCTTTATAGGCTTTCTCTTAAGCTAAATGTTTTCTCATCGTCAAGCATGTTTTCTGAATATCTTGAACCTAGTCAGACAAAGAGATGTTGACAGAGACTGAAGGAGAATGTCAGACAGGGACAGAAATAGACAAAGAATGTGGGGTGTGGGGTATGGGGCGCTGAGCTGCTACCAGCCCAAGGTCGCTGACTGTGTTGCATGGCCTATTGGTTTGGGGTGTCCTTGGCTGGCTCTGCACTGTGTTCCCAGGTCTTCCACATAAGCCTTTAGGCCCACCAGGACTGGAGTTCCCACACCAGGCCAGCCCTCTACACCTGAGGGTGGACCCAGCCTTGGACAAGACCCCTTATGTCAGGGAAAGCTAAGGACAGGTCCAGCTGCCACAGCTGTGCAGTGGGACGGCTGTTCCAGCAAAGCTGCCCAAGGAGCCTGGTGTTCAGCTCCCCCTGCAAATGCTGCACCAGGAGTGGAGTCCCCAAGGCCCCTTCAGCCCCAGCGCCCAGGCCAGAGCCTGAGATCCCACCACAGCCTGCCTCCCCAGCTCTCCCTGGGGGCTGCAGTCTGGCCCCTGCCGCCCTCCCTGTGGTGTTTCCATACCCAAGCTTTCAGCTCTCAGACCTGGCCTCCTTTTGTGGTTGACCTCCTAGGCTGCCTCTTTTACATGCAAAAGAAATCTTTGGTTTGCACCCCACTCCCCCAGATGTAGCAACTTACAGAGGCTCTCTGTGCACACTGTGAGTTGAAAAACACCCCTGGGAAAGGTCGAGAGGCAATAGAGAGGGTAGCATAAGGTAGCATAGGTAAGAGCCAGGCGAGAAGACTGTTAATTCAGGTGTGCCAAGCCCTGCGCGGGGTTTCACTGCGAGGACTCCACACTCCAGTAGGCAGCTCCCAGGGCACAGATGACTGCACCTGGGGCACTGAGTCTGACTCGTGTTTCACTGGCTCCTAAACCTTTGGAGAGAGAAGAGCATTTCCTGGTGACCTCCACTCAGGTGTTATGCCCATGATGCACACTAGATGGCAGCAGAGAAGAGCATTTCCTGACCACTTTCATGACCTTGGACTCAACTACAAAAATAAAAAAATAAAAGTTTTCAGTTCCCATTTCCCTTCTGACACACAAGGTCTATTTTCACAATACAATCATGTCAAAGAGATTCAAATAAAGCCTGTTTAAACATTCCAAATTTCATCATCATGCCAAAACTTCCATTTCTATATATTTTTTAACATAGTTATAGCCTGAGTCAGGGCTACACCGACGGGTTTTAGTCCCCTAGTCAAGAACTGCCATATCAAGCAAACCTGGAAATTTCTCTTTTCTGACCATTTTACACACTCTCGAGTCAAAATTCTCTGGCTCCTCAGCAAAGAAGTCAGCCCAAAGGCCCTGCCCTGTGACCAATCTTCACTGGACTGAACCGTCCTGACTGCCGCCCCAGGGGATGGCTGGTCAGGTTTCTCATCGTACTCGCTTCCTTCCAGTGTTTTAAGTTTCTTCACACTGGGGCACAATACAGGTGACTTGTGTGAGGCCCTTCATTTTGGGGGGACCACCTGGGGTCAGTTTGGTCCATTCAGCTTTTGGTAGTGCTGTTCTGAAACTTTGGTCATAACACCATCAATGTCCTTTCCACCTTCTCAATTTATGTAAAATATCTAAAGATTTCCACCCTGCGAGGACAAGTCCTGTGACTGACGCTCCTTTCTCTCTGTTACGCCTTTATTAATATTTTAAAATACGTATTGCTTTCGGTGATTTGATTTGGTAGCGTATGCTTTCCAAGTGCACTTTTAAATAGTCTAATAGGAATAGTCCTCATAACTGCCACTGTAGTTTTACGTTATCATTCCCTTGGGGCCATAGCAGTTTGATAGGACCTTAGCTGCATACGCGGACTTTCAACCATGTTTCTGTCTGGCTGTAGTTTTGAGCTTTAACATTTCCTAACCTTGGACCCACAATCTATTTGGCTGCCGACCAGATAGACACATGAGCCTCCTCCAGATGGGAGAGATAACAGACCATCTCTGGGAGGAATGGGAGAGACACCGGAAACTCTCTTGAGAGCTTCTCATGACCGGACACTCAGCAAGGTGCGCCTTGGCAATTGCACCTCCTGGATCAGAGGCCAGAGAGAAAAGATTCTCATTGATCATAAGGCCAAGGTTTCAGAACATATAAGACGATGAAAGGACAGAAACCAGACGGAGACTGAGAAATGTGAGACCCAAGAGCACTCATACTAAATAACAAAGAGCCACTAGCCCAAGAAAGGAGTCAAAAATATTTTCTCCTTCCAATCTGAATGTAGAAGAGAGAAAAAGATTCTCACCAATTTGGCTTCCACCACATCCTACACCAGATATCTGTGTGTGTCTGTGGGTGGAGGGGGGAGGCTGACGGGGTAAGAATCCTTCCCTTACACAGGCCAGTGTCAGATGCCCCAGGATCTCCTGGTCTCCAGCAGCCTGGAGGCGAAGTCCGGGTTCCAGCCAGTGAGTGTGTTCTGCTCACAGCACCAACTCTGCGATTAACTTTCCTCTACCCTCCAGGTTCTTCTGGTTGCTATAATAATCAAATAGACATGAGACAGATTAGCAAGAGAAAATAACCAAACTTAATACATACGAGGTCGGACAATTAAGTTCATGAACCCATCCTAGAAAAAGTGCTACATTCCTCACTGCTGAAGATCACTACAGTCACCTTCGAAGTCCTCCCCTTGGGAAGCTGTGCACTGACACCAGGACCTAGTCCACCCTTCAAAGCAATCTTGGAACTCTTTTTCTGGAATGGACATCAGAGCTGTCATCATGTTACCCTTGATGTCCTGAATGTCATCAGAATGTCTTCCTTTCAATATTTCCTTTATCTTCTGGTAAAGAAAGAAGTCATTGGGGGCCAGATCAGGTGAGTAGGGAGGGTGTTCCAATACAGTTATTTGTTTACTGGCTAAAAACTCCCTCACACACTGTGCCGTGTGAGCTGGTGCATTGTCGTGATGCAAGAGCCATAAACTGTTGGCCAAAAGTTCAAGTCGTCCTTTTTGTACAGCCTTTTCAGCACTTTCAAATAGTAAACTTGGTTACCTGTTTGTCCAGTTGGTACAAATTCAAAATGAATAATCCCTCTGATATCAAAAAAGGTTAGCAAGAAGTTTGCAAACTTAATTGTCACACACCGTACATCTGTATGGGAACCCCGCACACAAGATAGTCAGAGACCCCACACGCAGGAGAGGTACAGAGATAGAAAGGAAAGTGGGTATTGAAGACATCCTGAGCTAGGGGTGAGGTAAGGTGCCCTGGGGCCCTCAAAGAGCCAGGGCAGAAAGATTAGAGCAGGTGACTACCGGGTTGCCCTGCCCTATAGGCGGGTCACACAGAGATGGTGGCTGATGATCTCTAATTATGGACAAAGCGAACTTGTCTGTTGCCCTGAGATCTTTGCTTCCTATCCCAGGTAACCAACAGATTGCCTTTCCTTTGTTCTGTATCCACAGATCTGTGTCACTAATGGGGTGTCACGCTTTGAACTATTTATGAGTTTAGAGGCCACGGAGGCTCTTAAAGGAAGGGGTTGAGGCAAATGTAGTTGACAAGCCAATCCCAGCACATCACAGCCTTGTCACCGTTGTTCACCACAACAGAGCAGGCAGCAAGACCGAATGGTGGGGTATGGTGCTCCACGTGGGGCTGCCAGGTGCACCTCCACGGCTCGCCCGCCATCTGAATGTTGGTGCCCACGCCTGTGTGGGGGAGGCAGTACTCATCAGTCTGCAGCCCACAGCAATGGCGGCTGTGGTGAGGGCGTGTGTGCGCGTGTGTGCGTGTGGGTGCGTGTGTGGGTGTGCGTGCGTGTGTGTGGGTGCGTGTGGGTGTCTGTGGGTGTGTGCGTGTATGTCTGTGTATGTGGGTGTGTGCATGGGTGTGTGTGTGTGGGTGTGTGCATGGGTGTGTGTGTGTGGGTGTGTGCGTGGGTGTGGGTGTGCAATAGGGACAGAGAGAGACACCGAGAGACCAAGAAAGAGAGGGGCAGAGACACAGAGAGAGGGAGGTTTTACAGTGAGGCACCGCTTCCTTTTTCTCACTGGAAATCTGAAAACGTGATGCTGTGGGAATTCATAACTTCTCCACCATTAATCCCTTGACTCCCTCTGTTCTGGGCTGAGGTAACTCTCTCACCGACTCAAGTCTTCTGAGAATGGGGGCTCTGGGCTAGTTTCGTCTCTTTTTGTATGAGAACCCTCAGCCACGTGGGCCCACAGTGCAGTCACTCGGTGAGGGTGGCACAAGGTCATGTGGGCGCAGGTACTTTGTGAGGTACGCAGTGGAGTTTAAAGAATGTGTGAAATAGCCCCTAGGCATGAGCCCAGCTGGTGCTTCAGTCAGGAGTGGAAACGTGTCCAGACATTGAAGGGTAGATTGCCCAGGCCGGCAACATGAAGGCGGCACCACGTGTGCCTGCCTCATATTGCAACTTCCCGGCGGGCAGTGTGGGACATGTGACTAGGAGATGACTTGAGATCTTAGGTCACAATGAGAACCCCGCCAGAGATAACAGAAACTGTGAGGATCACAATAGAAAGAGAAAAGGAGGAAGTTCAAAGGTCTCACTAAGAGTCCAGAGAAAGCATCTTACCCAGGACTGACATCTCTCTTAAAACATAACTCCGCATTAATTATCACCCTGAACTCTTTCTGCTGCCACTTCTAGTTCCAGCGTTTGAGTGCAAATTCCAGGGGGTTAGCCAATAATCCTACCCACAACTGAAAGCGACTGGCTATTTCCCTGGCGTCCAGACACGAACCCTCTTCTTCTCTGCACATTTTCCCTCCTTCTTGTATGTGTGCTTTAAGTTTGGAAAGTTGCTGTTGCCTCCAGAGGTATCAGGCCGAAATAGCAGACCATGCAAGGCTGACCCAAATCTAAAGCCGTCAGCTGACGCCACGTGAACCACAGCCTGGCTCCCGTCCTTGGGCGATGTTGGCCTGGAAGGGAGTTGTGCCATGTTCTGGAAACAGGACCTCCCAAATCTCCGACCAGAGCTTACTTTGGGCTCAGGAAGAGATTTATGCGCAGGGGGAGGAACAGAAAGTCCAAATGCAGCATTTTTACGCTACGTAAGATCAGGGCAATGCGTTTCCATGACATGGTCTTCACGCACACAGTGTGTTTATGACGCGAGTGGCCTCCTGCTGCATCTGCTGATTCCCACATCACTTTCTGTGCAACCTTCGCAGAAACAGCCCAGACCTCAGAGGTCCAAAAAGTTCTTCCTGTGGAAGAGATGACAGGGAGCAGAGGACTTTTGGTTGCAAAGATTTTGCTAAGGGACACTGGTTTAGTACTTAACATTTGCAAGTTATTCTTTCTCTCTCCAACTCCCAATTTCTTTCTCCACTCACCCATCCATTCATTCGCTCAGCCACGACTGACTCAGTGCAGGACTCAGTGACAGGACTCTGATAGGCACTGTGGGGTTTACAAAGAAATGTCATAAACCATATCTACAGTCTGCCTCCCAGGGGATTAAGATGAGGGTGTCCACACGCACACGCGTTCCCCATCCAGGACACCCAAACAAGTGAGCAGACAAGTCCCGTGGGCGCTCCGAGGGGGGAAAGTCACTGTGGCTGTGCAGGGAGATGAGAAGCACGGAACGGGCCATTATAAACCTCTATACAGTTTCACAGGTGCGAAGGGGGAGCAAATTAAAGGTAGATGTTATCTGCTTGACTCAAGGTTCCTATAACTTAGTTTTTTACAAAATTTGAATTTAAGTACCTTTGGAGTGAATCCTCATAAACATTAAACACTAGGCCGGCCCGGTGGCTCAGGCGGTTAGAGCTCCGTGCTCCTAACTCTGAAGGCTGCCGGTTCGATTCCCACATGGGCCAGTGGGCTCTCAACCACAAGGTTGCCGGTTCAACTCCTCGAGTCCCGCAAGGGATGGTGGGCTCCGCCCCCTGCAACTAAGATTGAACACGACACCTTGCGCTGAGCTGCCGCTGAGCTCCCACTGAGCTCCTGGGTAGCTCAGTTGGTTGGAGCGCGTCTTCTCAACCACAAGGTTGCTGGTTCGACTCCCACAAGGGATGGTGGGCTGCGCCCCCTGCAACTAGAAATGGCAACTGTACCTGGAGCTGAGCTGTGCCCCCGACAACTAAGACCGAAAGGACAACAACGTGAAGCTGAACGGTACCCTCCACGGCTGGGATTGAAGGGACAACAACTTGACTTGGAAAAAAGGCCTGGAAGTGCACACTGTTCCCCAATAAAATCCTGTTCCCCTTCCCCCTTCCCCTTTTAAAATCTAAAAAAAAAAAAAACCTCATTAAACACTATTTTCTTCACCCCTTGAGCCTTCCAGTCATTGCTGAGCAATGGGTGCACGATCACTTTCTGTGTTATGCTGCGTCATGAAGCTTTCTGCTTAACATTATCTCATATGGAGCTGACATTCTTATTATACCGGAGTAGCAAACAATGTATGCACCTGACGTGTATTCATCTTTTGTCATCGGTGTATTTTGAGTATTACAATTTTAATACAATTGTTTCCTTTCTTAAAACCTGTACACAGTTTTTTGGCACCCTCTGTACTTGGTTATTTAATCATTGATTAGGTTAATATAATGGCAACTTTCTTAGCCTTTGTTTACTGTTGGACATTGACGTTTTAATTTTTTCCTGTCATACCTTACACCCTATTTGGCTCTTCTCTGGAATGGTGTCTGTAGGTGCCATACAGTCCCAGTGAGTTGAGCAGCTCTATTTCCTATGGTGCTCCATTGCCTCTCAGAAACGTGGCACGTGTGACTTGGATATACAGTCATTCTGCCATCTTCAGTGACACTTCCTTTTCTTGTGCTTATAGTTGCCAGCTTAGGAAATCATTGATAATAACGTACAGTTGTTCTCTCTACTGGTGTTTATTCCTCCCGAGAAAGGCTGTGGGTGCGCTTGTTCTCTCCCGGGAGGAGAGCCACTCCTCTGGACCAGGAAGGGAGGGTGGCCACCTCTGGGGACTCCAGGCTTCAACAACGTGCCCAGACTGCGCGGACAACCACGGGTCCTGCTCTGATCGGGGTAATCTTGGTTTGAGCTAAGGTTTCCAGGCGAGAATTCCCACCCATTCTCAGGAAATTTTTTTGCGCTTTCCCATTCACGAATCCCAAGATACAAACTTGTTTTCTGTTCTCCATGATGAATCGCTTCCACAAAGTGACGGCCGATACTACCAACCACCTAGGTTCAAGGAGCCAATTTTCCCTATTTCCCGACCAACTTTTCTTGGGATTCAGGAATGGAAAAGAGAAAAAAATTGCCGAGAATAGGTGAGAATTCCTGCCTGGAAACCCTAAAGATAAATAGGAAAAATGTCTAAGAGATACATTGTGAGTAGTACATTTATTTCCCATTGTGGGTATTGCTGGGTTCAAGGAGCCAATTTTCCCAATTTCCTGACCAACTTTTCTCAGGATTCGGGGATGGGAAAGCAAAAAAAAAAAAAAACCCAAGAATGGGCAGGAATTCCCTCCCGGAAACCCTAGTTTGAGCCTGTCATCTAGGATCATTATTAATCGTCTCCCTGTCACTCTCACACGGGTCCCAGTTTGGGTGACAAAATAAATGGTCACCTTAGCCGGGACGGGGGGGAGGGGCCAGCCAGCCAGATGGGTCTGTGACATTACCCACCTTCACAAGGGCCCAGCACCCGTACTGTGTGTCTGCACCCAGCTGTCTTCCTCTGATGGTTTCTGGCTGTGTTTCCTCTTGAATAAGCTTATCTTCATTGTTATGACTAGTGTAATGTATGTATATTTGGGATTATAGACTTCTACCAGTCAAATTATCATCTGGATTTTTTTCCTGAATATTGTAGCCTTCCGTAGTCTGAACTAGATCTTCTGCAAGTGGGATGATTGTGTTTCGTTTTGTATGGATACATTAGATCAATCAGTAATTCAATGTCATGCTGATGTTTAATATTTATTGTATCAGATTTTGTTTTAAAATTGGCACAAAGGGAACACTGGCCTTTGATGATTATGCAGTAAGCACTTATATCAGATGGAAAAACATGTACCGATACACTTCACAGATTCTAGGGAGTGATAAGTTCTATGTTGATTAACGTCAAACAGCAAAGGGAGACGTCACTTGAGGGTGGCATTAGGTATAAGCAAAGGCTTACACTCTGTCTTCTGGAGGCTTGCAGCAACATGAACTGGACAGAGTTCTGTTCATATTGATATGTGACAATGGTGACACTGGTCACTCGGTCACCTCCACCTGTCACTAACAGGTGAGAGGAGCCTGCCATGCCACAGCCCATGTGGTGACACACTGACCCCTCTGAGTCACCTACCGCCCCCTGTGGGGATGCCACTCTGCTGTTGGGTACAGGTGAGGGAAGGGAAAAAGTTCACTGATGGCCAGGTGCTGACGTCTCTCAGAGCCCTGGTCCCCATCCTGTCACACTTACGGGAGGGAAAGATCTTTAGAGCGACACCTCTTTCCTTCCTGGCAATTTTCCTAAATTTTCACAAACAAAGGCAAAAGGGATATTCCCTGCAGCTTCTTGAATTCCAGTTTCTCTCACTGCTTTGAGCACTTGTGCTATTTACACTGACATTCATCTCCCTGGGGCAAAGAAAGCACGGAGCCAGAAAATAGATCTGAAAACACACAAACGAAATATTTGCCAGAATATGTAGAGCAGCGGTTTGCAGCCTAATTTTACTGTGGGACCCCTGTTTTCAGATCAAGTCTTGTAGAGAAGCTCCTTATGTAAGATTCAAGAAAGGAGAAAAGGGCCCAACCCCTGTGCTATGCTGTCCCCTCCCTCAAGCCCCAGGGCTTCTCAGGAAGGATGAAAACCCCAGTCCTGTGGTGTTTTCATCTTTCGCTTTTAGACATAATTGTTTGGGAATTATTTTAACCTTTCATTTTTGTTGTGAAAACAGATCATCTAGCTGAATTATTTCACAGTTAAAAACTTTGCCAGGTTTGCACGGCTGGTTGGTGATAAACCTGGCCGGGTACCCAGGACCCTTCCAACCCGTCACTGCATTTCACACAATTACTGGCCACACAGTGCTAGATGCTTGTGAGCTGGACTTGATGGATGTCAAGCAGGTTATTGGGAAAATGATTGTACATAGTGAGCACTGGATTTAGTCATCTCTGAGTTAAAATGTATAATTATATCTCAGCCTTAGTTATAAATTCATCTTAGTGTTTTTGGCTTGTGTTCTATTTTTGCCATGATCTGTTTTTTTGAGCTTCATTAAGATGATGGATAGATTACTCTTCACAGCCAACACCACAATTGTCTAATTAAATCATTGTGAATAATGAAACCCAGTGAAAATCTGGCAAAAGATGGAACTTGATATGGCCTGCCACCCCAGGTGCTGCATTTCTAGTCATGTAGACTGGCAGGTATTTACACTTTAATATGTACAATGTATTCACATAAACACTGTAGATACATTGAATCAACACAAACGTATCATTTAGGGTCCACACTTGAGCACTCTAGGGTACCCTGCTTTGGCATTCACTTTCTCTACTCCATCTTACACAGGAGGAGGTGGGAGGTGCCCACAGCTCAAATGTTTTTACCTGTTTGAAAGCACTCCTGGAGTTGAGACATTTTATTACTAAATGCTGTGGCCAGGAGTGGTTGGACCACACGGTCTAGTCAGGTTAGAGTTCTGGTATGTGTGTCATGGGCTCTTGCTTTGAAAGACTTTTCAAATGGCCAGAAACAAAAGCTTGGGCTGAAACTCTGAGAAATGGCTCTGCTCTGGAGGTTTTCACCCTCCTGCTGTTTTCCAGTCCTTCCAGCCTCTTCTTTGATCTGTTCTCAGTCTGTGCTTCTCAGCTCATTTCACTTGTTCCTGCAACAGAGTCAGCTGGATGAGGACACTGCTTGATGAAGAGTGACTCCAGAAAGGGAATATTCTCAGGGATATCTGTGTTCTACTATATTTTTAAAACATGGTAATATGAAACTTTGCAATCAAGTAGGACACATCTCTAATGTGGACGGACGTTTCGAGTGGAGACTTGGGAGTATTAGCCCAAGTTTGCTGCTCGTGGAGGCAGGGACATCCCCCCCGCCCCTGTCAGGCACAAGTGAGCTTCCTGAGTGACCTTTGAGGTTAACTCAGAGACAGCCAAGAGGGCTGAGGACCTGAGTGGATGAGCGTGGGGGGAGAGGCCGTGGGGATGACAGTCTGTCCACCCAAACCCTCAGACTCATGCAGCCCAAGCTGTGACATTTGGGCGAAAGTGATTTGCTCAAATGGCTCTTGGGCGTGCATGTCCATTCAACATTGATTGGTTGGTGACTGTGGAGTTTAGCGTGGGTCAAATCCCAAAACTTGAGTCTGTCTACGGATTTGAGGATCTGGCTGAAGTCCAGATGGTACAACTGACACAGACCACAAACAGTCACGGTTCAGCCTCTGTTTTTCCGCAGACGTCATCCGTGCTCTGAGAAGCGGTTCTGGCTCCGTCTGGGGCCCTCACAACCTGTTTTATATAATTTCTCGCACCCTCTGGGACCATGGTTGTGTGAATCTTACATTTTGTTAAGCACGCCTTTCATCATATGCAAAATATTTTCCCAAATGACTGGGCTTCCAAGGCTGCAGAGGGACCCGTCTCTGCACGGCGCCCCCCTTCTCCTTGCATTGGGTGTCCCGTGTTTGTCCCCATCCCTCTCCTGTGCCCCGGTCTTCCCACTCTGCCAAGGAGCCACAGGCAGCTCCCATTTCCTAAAGCAGCTTCTGATGCTCAAAACAAATTGGCATCCAATATAAATGTATTGACCACATATTTAATTTTTCCAGAGCTAAGTTTTTTGCTAAATAATTGGAGATCCAATTTCTGGTTATTAACAAATGGGAAGGTACTGCCAGTTAAGATTGTCAAGATATGTTATCACCTCCCCGACTGATTTACACTTTGAAAGAGAAATTCTAGAGACAAACCCCACTTCGTCCCAGCGCAGCAGTCCTGTGTTCTGTGTTTTGGGACTGACAGAGGTGCCAGTTCACAACAGTAACAACAGTTACCAACCCTCGAGTATATATTTTATGCCAGAGTCTGGTCTAAATTCTTTTTATCACTTAAGTTCTTGTTTCATAAGAGCCTTAGAGGGCAGGTGTCATTATTCCCATTTTACAGATGGAAAACTAGAGGCCCAGAACCTTTAAATAGGCCTGCCTACATCACGCAGTTCACAAGTTTCATATTTGGGGGCAAACATTTAACCTCTGCATTCTAACGTCTTTCAGCAGCAGGGAGACGCATCAGACCTCAGTTCTCACCACTGTTCCTAAATAGGCTGTTCTCTGGGCTTGCCCTTGGCTTTTCGCCATGAAAACATTGTACTGACTTTATTCTGCTCTCTTGGTCTGTAATGCTTAGAACGTGAAGGAATTGGTGGAGGGGAGGGGACGGCCAGCCTCCTGAGATGCTCTGTCCTCCCTCGTGGACCTCTGCCCCAAGCATACCTTGCCTTGGTTGTCTATGGCACATCCACTAGGAACTTTAAATATTTGTTTCATCTTATGTTTGAGAAAGAAGATGAAGTATGAGCGTTCTACTTGTGTTTACGTTATACTAACGGAGTTCAGTTTGAGCTCAGAGGATCTAATGACCACAGTTCCTGTCAAGCTTACTCCTTCTCCGTCACGCACAGTGGCGTTGCCTTCTGACATTTCCCACTTCACAGCTCAGTTTACTGCTGTCTGCAGACTTTCACTGTGTGCCTTGCTTTCCCTGGCATGAGGCATAAGGCATGAGGGCACAGCCAATTATGGCAAAAATTTCAAAACCCAGGGTGCTCAGCCCACGGCGTTCACATGTCAGTGCCGAGTGCCGACAGCTTTCCCGCCACTGCCCTCCCAACCGACACTCTGCTGACTCACAGGACCAGCAAAGGGTGGGTGGGAGGGCAGCTTAGTCCGGAGAATATTTATAGGCAAAGGGGACTGTATTCGGGGAGTGGGTTGTAATTGATGCCCAGAGGCCGGGCAGCAGGTGGGATTGCAGGGAGGGAGTTGGTAATTTTTCATGCCAGTTAGTGTGTTTCCAACTTCAGAATTTCTACTGCAGGGTTTGAAACATTGTATTTATAACTTCAGTCTCTTTATTGATAGTCTCCTTTGGTGACACGTTATTCTCATACTGTAGTTCTGTAGGCATGGTTTTCTTTATTTCTTTGAAGAGGTTTCTAACACCCAGTTGAACGTGTTTGCCTGACGGTGGCATACCGTGGTCTCCACGGGAGTTTCTGATGATTGCTTTTTCTCCCTTTTTGTACGGGCCATATTTTCTTGTTTCTTTGCATTTCTTGTCTTTTTTTTTTTCCTTGCAAATGGAAATTTTAAATACTATAACATGGAAACACTAGGAAGGAGAGTCACTCCCTCCCCACAGTTCTTAGTTGTTGCTTTTTTTCTAGTAGTGGTGGTTGTGGTCTGGTTATTTAGTGACTTTTCTGAACTAATTCTGTAAAATCTATTTTCTTTGTTATGTGTGGCCACTCAGCTAACTTAGTGCTTAGGTACCGATTGGACCAATTTCCTTGAATTCCTGGAAAGACTAGGTCTCCCAGGCTTTGCTAAAGGAGCCTGAGTGCGGCGATGGCACCAGCTGTGCCTCAGCCTTCTCGTCCTGCTTGCTCAGAGCCTCAGGAGCAGCGGGCGGTGAGAGCTAAGGGTCTTCTCACGTCTTGCCTGAGCGTAGGCATGCACAGGGTTTTCTCGATTCCCAGGAATGTCAGAACTTTACAAAGCCCCTGCTGTGGCCACCTCATTGCCCAGCTTTTCCTTTCAGGCTCTCTGGTAAGTGACCTGTTGTTTGCCCAGCTGTTACCCACTGCCTCAGACAGCTGTAAAGTTAGAAAACTGCTGTAATTATTTTTAACAAGTACCCCTGAGGAAAAGGCTTTCTACACTGGCGATGCGCCTGGACAGGTCAACTTCAGACAGTTTTGTAAGTGGCGTCTTGCCAAGGACCACCGGACAGGTCCAACCCTGGCTGTTCTGTGAGAATGAGGCTGATGGAGCTCCAGCTCTTTACTCATTCCGGTGGCTTCCACATTGCTGTCAATACACTGTCAATACAGGTTGTTAGTTTTTGAGGCTTCCATGTAGCTGGAGAGTGGAAATGGGACTAAGACAAGTAAAATGCCACAAAGCTGGCTGTTCTCGTGAGATTCAGCCACTTTTCTTCAGTAAAATTCCCCAGATTGCTGCAAGCCTGTGGTGATGTGGATTCTGACCATTTGTGCCAGTCTTTGCTTGCTTTTATGGAGAAGAGGATTTTAGGAGCTCCTTACTCCACCATTTTTGTTGATGTCACTCCAGGATGTTTATTCAGCAGCACATTCTAAATCAGGCATGAGACTAATGAGCTTCAAACATGAACTTGTTTATACCCGAAGAAAAGTTCATAATACTATGCACTCTTGCATACTTTTAAATTGACAGCTAAAATGTATTTCAAGTACCTATAAAGGATGTAAGTTCCAGCATATTGTAAATGTTGACATTTTAAAATGAAACTGTTACACCATTCTTTTAAATGTTACCAATGAAATCTAAATACACTAGCAGTTTGATACCCACCATCATCTATTTAAAAACACACGAACAAGTCCCATTTTAACAGATGGACAGTTTACATGGAGCCTCATTCCTTTTTAATTTTTATTTACGTTTCCACAGAGTTTTATCCGAATGTAATATTTTTATGCTGTACAGTCCTTTATTGATAAATTATTGTATATAAATTGAAATTAATGTTTTTCCCAAAATTTCCTGGTATCATAAGGTTCTAAGTAGTAAAGAAAGTCTTCTGGATTGAGTTATAATTACAATTAATAGTAGTACACAATTGATAAAAAATTGATGAAAACATAATTATCAAACTGAAAATTGTTTAGCTGTGTTGCATCTGTGAATGAGATGGATGGGCCTTTGCCACATGATTAGTTCATTTATATTCAGATGAATATTATTGCTAGAATGTGACAGGACCCAGTACCAAGTCTGTTCCTAGTTTTCACTTTTATAAATGTGAATGCTAAGAAATCTTATTCACACAGATAAACAGATGCAAATAGAAAAAAATTGTTATAGTAACATCACTAATCTTTGTTAACTCCTTAGATGTTTTTGACAAACACCACATAATGAGTTACCAACACACATTAATTTGAGTGGTGAGCCCCAGACCTCCATGAACCTCATTCAGCTTTGTTGAAAGCAAAGCCTTGGTCACTTAGTCACCTGAGTCACTCGTGTAGACCAACACTGTCATTTTGAACTGGCCCTTAGTGTGGACACTCTGCACTTAGAACAGGAAGGCACCGCCGTGTGGACGCTGAGACTCAGAAACATGCCCCAGGAACTGTCCCCCTGCCCAGCAGTGTGCATGTCACGCCCACAGCGACAGTCAGGTGGCCCTGCTGTACTAGGGGTGACACCTGTCCTTTCCTAAGCTATTCGGGTGTCACTGATACCTGCTAGCTGGGATTCAAGCTGACTACTCAGTTAAATGTTCTCTTTGATTTACTTTACTTTCCCCGATTTGTGTAATCACATTTATTAAATCCAGATGTAGGTCACCACAAAACCAGACAAAATCACGCTTCTCAGTAAAAAGTAAACAAACTCTAGACTGACTCTCACATGCCTAATTTGAAATGTTCTATAATGCGAAAGACTCTAAGTCTCATTAACTTAAATAGGAATGATGCAGTCACCAGTGCCGTTTTACTGTGTTATTAAGTTATTTTAGTTCAGGACATTTACTCCTCAGCTTTGTTTGTTAGTAAAAGCATCTTTAGACATCAGAGTACCACTCGTGAAGCAATAGTGTGCTTTTGAAAAGCAGTGCATAAATAGACATTTTATGAATGGAACCATATTGTGCATAAGCTGGCAATTTATTCTTTAAAGATGATTTTTTACAATAAAGAGCCAGCTGTAATCACGGCATCAGCCAGGGTCTCATCTGAAAGCTTGAGTGGAGAAGAATGTGCTTCTAAGCTCATGGGGTTGTTGGCAGCATCCAGTCCTTTGGCTTCTTGCTGGCTACTGGCCAGAGGCTGCCCTCAGTTACCAGCTGATGGCATCTGGAGGCCACTCTTCATCCCTTGACACATGGGGCTCCTCTACGGGGCCACTTGCTTCCTCACAGCCACAGGAAGCGTCTGCTGGCAAGAAGGAAGTTGCACAGTCCATGACACAGACAGGAGCTGACAGCCCATCACCTCTGCCCTAGTCTGTTGCTTAGGAGCAAGTCCCAAGTCCTGCCCTCGCTTGGGGGAGGGGGTACCCAGAGGTAACTACCAGGAGGAGGGATGTGTCCTAAGACCCTGTGCCTTATCTGTGCCCTCACACAGGCCACTCCTCTGCTTTACTTGGACTGACAGCACTGTTTGGTACCTGTGCTGAGGTCACAGCAGGTGGCAAGGGAGAGCAGGATACCTGGAACCTGCTTCTGGCTCAGCTGTGTTAAGCGGGGCCTGGGCCATCAGCCACCAGCTCTCTGAGCGCTCAGCCCTTGGGGCACAGGGACCTGGAGGGCTTCCATGTCTGGGGAGAGCCAGCCAGAAGAGAAGCACAATGTTAGGGACCTCATCCAGTTAGTCAGCTGAGCTGGCGTCCCAGCAGAACCATCCCAACGATTGGAAACAGGGATCTGCCCTCCTGGTGTGGACGCTGGGAAACTGGAGTCACTGAATGGATTCCAGACAAAGCCCGAAGATCGTCTGGGAAATCACTGCTTGCTGCAATCAAACGAGTGTCTCTATGGGGAAAGCAAATACTGCAAAACAGGAAACAATGCAGAGACAATAAAGGCACATTGGGTGGTTGAGGATCTGGAGTGGAAAGAGTGCTGCACTGATTCCTGAGCCCGTCCTGACCTGCAGCCTCTGTCTCTTTTCATCCCAAAGAGGACGGACCTCGAGGGCTTAGGGCAGCCCCTAGGGTGCGTTTCAAATACATTTTCAACCACAAAACTCCTGTTGCTTCTGAATTCTCAGACACACAACACTGCTGGCCGTGTCTGTCTGTCTCAGGGTCGGCTTCTGGGAGCTCAGCCTAGGTATCGCTGGCCTTTCCATGGTGCTTGTGTGTTAATTTTGGCTGTTCTGCTTTCTCCTGTGTGTGTTGTGACATCGGTGAGATCACAAGCTAGTCGACAGAAGGAGCTCCATCGATTGTGTCATCAGTTTTTCCCCACAGTTTCTAGAATGGTATAGAGTATTCTGTAGCAAAGTGTGATTGAACTTTTCAGTTCCAACAGTTTTCTATCATGTCACCAGTTTCCCTTTCTATGACCTAGAGTTTAGGAAATGGGTTTAGCTCATGACTCTACTGAAATGCACTTAAAAATATGTAACTACTAGTCAGATGTAGGGTGCCGTGACTGGTGCCCAAACTCCTGTTTTCAGTTCACGTCCTTTTTTTGTATGTGTCCAAAAAGGGAAAGTCCCGGTGGGAGAAGGCGGGCCCTGCTGTCAGGAGCCAAAGATGTGACTCTAATGCGAAGCTTTTTTACTTTGGACGTGAAAGACAGAAGACCTGTGGTTGTTGTTTGGAGCAGTTCACAATATTATAGAGTCAGAGGGACCTTGGGACCAGCTGGTATCGGACCACCTTCTATCCATTTGGTCGTTTGCAAGGAGGGCAAGATAGCTTCACTGTTTGAAGCGTAAGAGAGTGAAAGCACTTTGGTAAGCAAAAAGAAAAAAGCAAAGTGAAAAAAGATCTCTGATCATAGACTATTTCAGTTTTCCCTAATCCTCAGTGTGTAAGATCATTAAGCCTTAGAGGTGCACAGACCTGGGGCCTGGCTCTGTCACTAGTACTTCATTTCACAGGCGTCCTCCTCTTTCCTCATTTCCTAGTCTGCGTCGATGTCATTCAGTGGCTGTGAGGGTCACAGTAGCCGGTGCCCACACGCTGAGCCCAGTAAGTCCTTCATTGGTGGCCCCTGCTCTCACCACCACCGTCTTCCTGCCGCACAGCAGGGGCAATGGGCACGTGGGAGGGGGTCACAGGCCCGTCTTTGTGGGTACAGAGCATTGCTGCTTACACCGGGTTTCCTCAGTTGCCTCTTAGGAGCTGGGCCTAGACATGATAATTCCCTGGTTAAAGAGTCTGTGCTTTTGCCCAAGACTGTTGTGCAGAAAGACTGCGCTCAGACCCAGCCAGTGCTGGGTGTCTCTGTGCTCCCAAGCACTTTCTCTTCTCATGGCCAAAAAAAAACCATGTTTTAAAATGACATTACTTATAACCTTTTCACTAGCTTTATTTTAAACTACAAAGAAGAAGTGGTATAAGTAAGTAGAAGCAAAATAAGGTACACCGTGGGGACGCAGGCATTCGGGAGTGGGTCGGGGTGTAAGACCGAGCTCTGGCTCACCAGCAGTGACAAGGGGAAATGGTTGCCATGAATTCAAGGACTCCCAGTGCATTATCACTGTTTGTCTTAGATAAACATCCAAATTCCAAGCTCAGCGCAACGCTTTGAGAAGCCTTACCGTGTTTCTTGGTTCAAGGAGCCGGGTGTTAGTGCTGTGGGGCCGCACGTCCGAGCACTGGCCTACGCTCTCAGCGCTTCACCACGGCACTGGCTGTGTCCTCTGTTTCTGACTTTACTCTGAGTGCCTTGTCGGTGTTTGTTTTTACTCACTGGATTTATCTAAGGAAAGAGGCACCGGCTTTCTTCATACACATGAAGTAGTTCTAAGGCATTTTAGTCTGAAGAAACGTGACTGATGTCCGTACTTGGTGTATAATTACCGGGTGCTTGAGCAGAAAGTGCGATGACTCCTGGAACCCATCAGCCACCCTCACTGGGGATGGACGGTGGGATTCCGTGTGTTCACAGTCTTTGCGGAAGAAACCTTTATAACATACTTATGTCTACTCTTCCATCTTGTAATTGACTTGTTTCAAACCTAAGACACAGAATTATTCCTTGAGAATTCTAATTCCTGAGCTTTCAAGAAACCTGGGGAGGCTCTTTCCTTGACAATTTTAAAATGACTTCACAACGCACCATTTTCTCAGCCCGAATTAGAGGCAGCTGGCTGTCCCGGGTGCTGCCATCTGCCTGGTGACGGTGGCTCACCTCGTGCTTCTGCCTGAGGCTTCTCTGCTCTGGTTCCCGCAGAGGCGGAAAGTGCAGGCAGCCAAAGGCCAGGAGGCTCCTCTCAGGCAGTTTGTGGGGCGGGGGCACAGTGGGGAGCTGCCACTTCTCTCCCTCCTCCACCAGCAGGAGGTCCTGGATACCAACAGGCAAGGCCTTCTGTGTCAGCTTTCTGTTTTCCCATTTCACTTTCTTTGGTCTTGCTATTCTCTTGAATTACTTCCGAGGTAAACGGTGGGCATGTCAGCCCTTGGCTTGGCTTCTGTCTGTGAGAGAGCCCCCTAGTATGAGATGTGGGTGCCGGGTCTGACGGCATTGCTAGGAGGTGCCATCCACCGGCGTCGAGTTACTAAGTCTCTTGTCTTGCCCTGGAATGCAGGCAGTTGGAACGCGAGAGCCACTGGGCTGTGTGGTGGTAGCTCAGGCAGTTGACCGATGCAGGGACAATACAAGTATAATGAAAACAGTTGTAATGACCATGAACTCAGTTGGCTTTTATTAACTGCTTGGAAGCCTTGAGGGACAGGAAGTGCAAGGTTTAGGATTTCGCACCCAGACAAGAACACCTGAAGTCAGTCCTCTGCCTTGGGGGGCTCAGAGGACACAGCAGTGTCCTCCAGGAAAGGACGGCCTTTATCGGGTGCTGAGGAAAGGCCAGACGTTTCAGAGCGCTACAAATATTGAAGCAGGTTTGTCACGTGAACCAACAGTGTCCGTGGGGAGACCCTGGAGCCCGTGCCCTTCAGTAAGGCCGTCAACAGTCTCCTGATTGCTGGTATCACTGAAGACTGTGGGGTGCCTGACCCCTAAAATCTGGGGCCACGTAGAAGCTGTAGCTGTGGAATTGGATTTCCTTGTATCAGCTGGGATTTTAGGGCTCCAGAATGGCAGAGGCTGGGCAGTGTTACCAAACTTTTGGGAACAAGGTGGCCAAAGTTGCCACATAGATCAAGAAGGGAAGTGTGGAAAAAATGGGTGGCAAGTCACGTGGGCATCCAGAAATAGTGGGAAGAGATGGAGCTGAAGCCAAGAAAATGTCCCGAGTGCACCCCGATGGGGAGAGAAAGGGTTAGCTGGCTAGGGCTTCATATGTTTGGTAATCTGACCTTTGGAATATTTCATTTCACTTTTGTTTTTAACTATTTAATTTTTAAAAAGAAAGGAGAAGTTACAAAAAATATACTGGTAATAAAGATTTGTATTTGTGTAGACAAAACACATGTGCGCGGATCGTACCTTGTACCCCCATCCTTCCACGGTCCGACTAGAAACACGGTTCACGCACTGTGCCAAGCCCGGCACCACCATACACCATGTCATGCTTACGAAAATCACAGGCGCTATGGCCAGGGCGGCCTGGTGATGGAGCACGACGAATACTCCATGAGGATTCAATTTTCTAACCATGACTCATGGAGAGAAAATCAATTATATGTGATCAGTGAAGTCCAAGTCGATTTACTTGGGAGAGGTTTTGGTGGCCCTGTCGTTAGTATGCCTTAGAGTATGTTTTAGGGCGGGCAGCAGTCACCACCCGATTCTACTTGTGGCCAGTCGTGAACACTTGAAGGCCAGAACATGCCTTGGGAACACTGGGAAGTTTGTTCCTGCTCTTGAAGTAGAAACGCAGTTGGTGTTTCAGAAAACTAAAACCTCTAGCTTTTAGGTAACGGTGCTCTACTTTTCTCCACTGAATGAAAGCGGACGATTATACTCACATCCAGTGTCTGTAGTTTCATTTGATTTCATCCAGGCTGCCCAGAAGGGGCCTCTCTCATAGCGCCTGGCTCTCTGCAGAGTTCACGATGACCCCAGAGAACCCTGTTTTCTTGGAGCAGACCCTGTTTCCCTTTTTGGTGTGAACTACATGTGGTATGTCTGAGCCTAGGTAACTTCAGACCCATCCCACCCCCTCCAAGCCCCAGGCAATGCTCTGCTGGCTCATTGTGTTGGATGTAAAGATGGAGCTGGGTGCACAAAAGAAAGAGCCTACAACCAGGTTTCGTTGTTTCACTGCTTTGCTGGCATACTTTCCCTCACAGTTTCCGAATCATAACATGCGTCGACAATTAATGTCTATAGCAGTAAGCTAAAGCTAGAAAATGAATCATTTTTGACTTTACATTTTAGTGCGAAGCCAATCATTTGTCTAACTGAAATTACATCTTTGGTAAATTAAAATGTAATTTGAATTTTCCAAATCTGGTTTTTATACCAGAAGGGAAGCTCAGCTAATTCTTCTTATCAAAGGGAAAGAGTACAATAAAAACATTTGTAAACCAAACAAATGAAAAATGCTTTTTCATGGTTCTCTCTTGTAAACGTTAGCTGGCTTTGCCTTTAAAAAGAAAAAAGTGAATGTCTAGTATATATCAAGCCACCAAATCTAGGTTTCCTTCACATGTGCTGTCTACATAATCCATGAATATGCAAGATGAAAATATCATGTAGGATGATCATGAGTGTGATTTATTTTGCAGAGCATATGCGTGACATGAGTAGACATCTCTTGCGGAGAAATGGAGTCTTGTCTCAAGTTCCCAGGCAAAGCAGGCTGAAGCTCTGGGGGAACGTTATTTGTGTGGGCCAACTACTTTCTCTTGTGTGACAAGAACAAAGAACAGCCAAGGATTTGGGGCCCAGCGGCCAGCAGCTCGGAATCTTTGGGTTGGCTGCCCAAACCCTTTCCATTTCTATTCTCTGAAAAGTTGACTGAATTATAGGATTATATGCAACTTTCCAATTTATCTCTGTCTGGCAGCCAGAAAGTTCACGGTTCCTGGAATTTGTTGAACAAAATGCTCTCAGGCCACCTAAGTCCATGCTTGTCTACGTGTCAACTTTAAGGCAAGTTCAAAATTGACCATTCCCTTGGTCAGAAAAAGCAGAAAAAGCAGTGTCCCACTGATTCCACTGTTGTTTACAATTTGCTTAATGTAGTATGTAATGTGCACCTGCACAGAGGATTCAGGGTAATGCAAAACCAAACCGGACCCTTTTTTTGTCTGGCATTGTCTGAATGGGTTCCCTAAAAGACAACATGTGCTTTGCATGAAGTTGGATTGAAATCGCTCGACTACCAACCCAGATGTGTGTAGAAAATGAATAGTTTCCCATCTGCAATCCGGTAGTAAGAACGCTACCTTTTGGGGTTATCGTGAGGATAGATGAGATGAATCACGCTGCTCCATGCCAACTCTTGAACAAGCAAATTGACTGTAAATCGGATAAAAGGCAGGGACGTGTATCTACAATTATCTTTTAAGTAAGTTGACCAGCTTGGAAAAAAGGTGATCAATTGGTGTTTTCACTTGAATGGAACTGCTTTAAGATTTCATAGATTTCAGTGAAACAGAGACCTCTGAGTAGAGTTTTCAGAGATCTAACTGGATATACAATGGTTAGGTATTTTAAAGAATTATTCTTTTTAAAATTTTATTGACTAGTTATTGATTTTTTCTTTAAATTTTGAAATAACTATAGATTCATAACAAGTTGCAAAAATAGTAAAGAGAGGTCCTGTGTACTATAGTAAATATCAAAGCCAGAAAAAGGGACATTGGTACAATGTGTGTATGTGACTGTAAATCATTTTGTCTCACGTGCTGATTCCTGAAGCCACCACGCCAGGATCAAACATGGTCAATTCTCTCAACACAAGTGACTCCCTGGGTGCCCGTCCGACGCTGTGACCTACTCTCACTGTCAAAGACCTGGAGGACACCAGCAGGTGACATCGAAATCTGCAGTTCTTGCTCCAGCCCGGACATTTGTGAGCGAGTGTCAGCCACTTTCTGCCTCAGTTTTCTCATTTTTCATGGATTGGTTGTAATAAGCATTTAATGGACATGAAAGTCCTTAGTGAAGTCGAGCAGCATAAAAATGCCAGGTGTTGTTATTGCCTGGTGACCAGGAACCAAGGAATAAAACTCCAAACCCCTGAACTTCCCTGCAGAATTTCATTCCCGTTTCACAACGCGCTGCCCCAGCCATGGAGGGTGTAACTGAAGACTGGAACTTCCAGCTCTGTGGGGCTTGTCTCACAGCAAGATCCAGCTGGGAGTAAGGACACTGTTAGGGTTCCTTCACGAGCATAGATGGAAGAGGTCACTTCGCCCTGATTGGCTTCAGAAGTGAATGAAATCTTGGTCACCAAAAAATATATCTTCCACTGTTAATCATAGTGCTTTGTAATCTCATTTGAGTCCATTTGAAATCTCTGAGTCAGCCCATGACCAAAACAGGACTTTCATTATTCCTCTGAAAAATGTAAGCCAAATCTGGCCCGAATTATTGATTAAAAATAGAATATTTGAAATGATAACACAGTTTGCAACACTGCAAAATGAAGTACTATTTGAATACTCAACCATAGCTGATTTGTCAACTAATTGTCTACACACTTCACCCGTTCCTTCCAGGACACCTGCCTGCTCTGTGCCAGTGCTGTGCTCCCATGCACACGTGCTCCCCATGGCTGGACCACTCATTCGGCACTTCCCGCAGCATTATTTGTGGTGATTGCCTTGTCCCATCAGGAGCCGGTAGCTTTCCCTTGCTAACTCAGCCTGACCTCAGTTCTGGCTGGGCGGCAACACCTCTGAGATGCAGTCACAACCTCCATCAGTAGGGTTGCTTCTCCATTTCTCGTGGTGGCCCCTGCCTTGTAGGTCAGCTACTATCTGTGCCCCCAAGGACATGTGACTGCTTCTGACTCCTCCTGTAGCATCCGCCCACCCGGAGCTGTGGGAAGCTGGAGCGCTGCCTCCTCTCTCCCATCACATTCTGCTGGAGGCCACCCACCGTCCCCAATGGAAGAAGTCCCCAGAGTCCTCGGTGGGGAGGGGGCACACATCCCTGTGCCTCTGGCTTTATCATGAACCTGTCTAACCCCCTCTCTCCCCCGCTCCAGGATTCTGGCATTTCCACCTGGACTGTGTGGGGAAGCAGAAGCTGAGGGGCTTGTCCGGGCTCCTCGCTTCTCCTTCTCCCCGCGTTCCAGGCCAGAGGGCTCAACTGTTCACGCTACGAGGCGTCTTCTCTGCTGTCAGTGCTTCTTCCCAAATTGGCGTTTGCCCACCTTCCTCCCCGATTCCATGAAGTCAGAGGGCAGCTGGAGGACATAGTTTTCACGGAAGAGAGCAATTTAAAAAATACGGCCAGTTTACTATTTTAAAAATTGACGTGTAACATATGTTGCAGTGTTTTATAGGATATAAAGCTTGCAACAATGTAAGGAGGTGTACGTACTATTATGATTCATTATATGGAGAAGTTCAAAGTGGAGAGAAAACATTGCAGATGGCTGTGGCCTGGGTCTGCTCAGCCAGAGCTGCACTCTGGGCCCAGCCTGGACGGCGGCTTGATTCTGTGGGACAAGCCAAGTCCTGTCCGGTGAGCTGTAAAGGTCCTGAAACTGACCACACTGGCACATGGAGGCAGAGGCAGCGAACCTGTGTGGCTAATTGTCAACGCCCGTGGGACTTGTGAAAAGATGCTGGGTGGTTCACTTTGAAGGGTCCAAAGGCAAGAGTCAGAATGAAGCTCATTATAGCTTGTTTATCACTGAAGCAAAGCAGTTCTCCCTGGGACACGGACACTCAGCCAAGACCGACTGCAGATCTGTCCCCAGCACTCACATCTCATTCCAGGGGCTCCGAAGCCAAATGTCCTAGTGCTTCAAGCAAAACAGAGGCTGGCCCAAAATATCCTGCAAAGCCAAAGCTCAAGTTTCTGAAGAAGCAGATTTATTTCACTAAAATTAGCATCTTTCCAAATTAGATTATAATCTGTAAATCACTTACTGCCACAGCCTGAGGCATCGGGACCAGCGGAATTTGGGTTGCTTAGCGAGAGGTGGTCAGCTCTTCTCAGAAATTAACCAGAGGTGTGTAGGGTCATTGGACTTGCACCGATCTTCCTCACATCACACACTCGCGAGAAAGAAGCCTCAGAAAGGGCTCAAGCACCTTCTCAGTCAGCACTCGGGTGTGGCCGCCCCTGGACTGCGTGTCATCTTTTGATTAACGAACTCAGTCATTTGCTGATTTTGACAGGGTGCCAGGCTGAGGGCTGGGAACGCAAAGATGAGTGAGACAGGGCTCCCCCACCCCGAGGGCACAGTCTGGTGGGAGTGGAGCGGAGTTGCAGGGGTGCGGGGCGACTTCCAGGACCTGCTCCCACGGCCGTTACCCAACACCCAAGACTTAAACCCAAGTCAGGCTCAGTCCCCCTAGAAATAATGCACCCCATTCTCCTCATCTCAACCCAATAGAAATTCCACGAGTAAATGCAGTCCAGATGACGTCCAGTGGTTTGTTTATCTGGTATTTTGTCTGAGTGTGTTTTGTGTTCCTCTATTTTAGGAACATGGACAAATTTTGGAAACATTTAGGTTGGTCAAACAAATCACGTTTTGAGGGCCCCTGGGAGGCAGCGAGTGGTCTGCCCCCACCCGGCCCGAGCCCCAGCCGCAGGGACCTTTGTCCAAGGAGCCATGAGAAGTTTCTGGCTGGTCTCAGAGCCGCTCCTATGGCCACGTCTGCTGCAGTTCTCCAAACTCAGCACCGCCCTTAGGGACCAAGAGGAACGGGCGTCGAGGGGCAGTTCTCCGGTGATTTTTCTGTCATTCACAAGTCACAGACTGGAGGACGAAGGTCGATGTGTGTACCTGCAGCTTCCTGGGCCGCAGGGGCCTGCAGCTTCCTGGGCCGCAGGGTTTGAATCCTTGGCATGTCTCTGTGCGGGGCAGCGACAGCGGTACACAGCGGCGTCATGGTGACGCCATCAGGCCGCAACCGAGGCGAAGAAGGACGCCACCCTGCCAGCTGTGCCGTCTGTGTCCCAACCTCTGGGCCACGCACCGGCTGTGTTTAAAACCAGCAGCTATCAGACAGACCGAGTCAGGGCGGCACGTCCCAGGGCTGATGGGAAGCTGATGAGGAACCAGTGGCGAGTGTGTGACCGTGGCTGTGAGCGGCTGTCTCCAGAGCCTGCGGAGCTGATTCTTTACACATTTTGGCTATCAATCCTGTCTTAGAAACGTAATGTGCAAACATTTTCTCCAATTCTGTCCTTTGATCTACAAAAGGTTTTAATTTTGATGGAGTACAATTTGTCTGTTTTTCCTTTGGTGATCTTTGGTGTCCCAGAAATCAAGAATCCAAATGTCATGAATCTTTCCCCTATGTTTTCTTCTAAGCGTTTTATCATTTTACCTCTTATGTTTAAGTCTTTGATGCATTCTGGGTGAATTTTTTATATTGTGTAAGGGAGAGATCAAACTACAGATTTTTGTATGTGGATATCCAGTATTCCCAATACCATATGTTGAAAAGACTGTCCTTTCCCCATTGAATGGTCTTGACATCTGGTTGAACAGCTCATGTTCTAAAAATAGTCATTCCCCCATGCTCCTGTGTTGACGTGTCCCACAAGTTGTAGGTTTACTACTGCTGCTTGTTACCTTACTAACGAGCTAACATTGGGGTGTTCAGGGTTGTCAGGGTCACTGTGGGGAGTCTAAGGGATACTGTTAGACCTACACATCTGTGTCTCTGTTTATATCGTCACTCTCTGTGTTGCTGGGTTCTTCTGACTTTCTCTCTCTACGTTGTGTATTTTCATCAACTTCAAGTTCACATTCAAACTTCCTGCCTTCAACACTTAATCTATTTTTCCGGTTTAAAAGTTAAACTACAAAAGGTAAATGGAGCATGACAGTGAAGTTCCCACCCTCAATATGTTTAGTCTTTTGTTATCAGGAAACTCCTTGCAAAGAGAAGTGAGATTAGGCATAATCTTTTGTCTATAAACAAAGTGTTTGGTAGAATACAGCTGTAACAGGAAATTGAACTGTTAACGTTCTGTGTAATGCCAGTTTTCATTCAATCGATATCTATCGAATGTGTGTTATATGCTGGTAAATGTTCTGATAGAATAGAGAAACAAAACAGGCAAAATCCTTGTTTGCAGCAAGATTATGTTCCAGTGAGGAGCCAACGTTTAATAGAAAAAAAAAATGCCACTGGTCTCCGAGAGGATGAACTCAATGTTTCAAACAAAAACAGGCACTTGATTCTGGCCAGACTTGCCAAGGATTTCAGTTTCTGCTCATTTATTGTATTTCAGTGAACTGACCATGCTCAGGCCTTCTCTTCCCGGGAGCATGTTCTTAGAACCACTAGACATGGATTTGCTAAAACAAAATAGCCAATTTTATAATTGGCGTACATGTTTTCAGCTCTCCAGGTGTTACTAGACAAATTGTGACTGAGCAACATATAAAGGCAAGATTAATTGTGATTTTGCTTGAAATTTGTTCACAAAACTTTTTAAGAGCTCAAAAATGTAACACCTCTCCACGACATCTGTAAGGAGAATTACCACTGCGGGAACGTGTGCCCGCCTGGCAGCACGGCCCCTGCGCTGCACCCATCGGGTCCTCCTGGCCACCTACACACTTGGAGAAGTGCAAGTGTGGAGAGGAAGCAGTGAGCTTGGGCATCAGGCAAGCCGGGTCTGAGTTCCAGAAATGCTACTTATTTTCTGTCTGTAAAGTGGGGTGACGATGGCTGCCACTTGTCATTAGACAGGTGGTGCCAGAAATGTCTGGCACACCAGCTAGCACGCAGTAGGTGCTCAGGAAATGTCACCATTGCTTGTGTATTATCATTAACAATGTTCACGACTGCTCCTCCACATAAACGACGGGATAAATCGTGGGAATGCTAACGCGCCCGTGAATGGGGTTTTCTAAGAAGGTCTCTTTGGGAGACTGTGTGATTCAACACGGTCAGAACAGCTGAAAGGAATTTTCCTTCCCTCTGACACTTTTCCTAGTCGGTGTGGGTAAATTTGGTTCCACACTTAACTCCGTATTTTTTCCAATCATCAACGTGTTTCCATCCTTGTCTTTTTGCCCTCTCTTCTTTCTCCCTCCCTTCAGCCAATATGCTCACATTTCATACCGTAAGCGACACTGCCGTCACCCCCGTGTACTTTAGGTCTGAGAGGCAGCTGTGGTTCTTAGTTTGGGGTGCTATAATTTATTGTTCGAATATATGACAATGTATCCATTTTCTTGTTGGTAGTCATTTGGGTTGTTTCCAGATTTCTGCTGTCACCTGAAACGTGCTATTCATGTATCTTGGTGCACACGTGCTGATGTTTCTCTTGCTCACCACAGGAGATAGGAACGTTCACACCCACAACATGCTGACAAACGACCTTCCAAAGCCACTGTCCCAGTTCCCGCTTCTGGACGGGCGGGCGGGCGGGCAGTGTGTGCGGGAGCCTGTTGCTCTACCCCCCCAACACCTTACCCCGGTGTTTTCAGGCCCCATGACGTCTTCTGCTTGATGGGGAGCAAGAGGGCATCTCAGCGATGGTGACTCCGCTCTCCAGATCACTCTGGATACGGAACCCTCTCCATGTATTTGTTGGTTATGTGTTTCATTTTCTGTGGAGTGTGTGTTACTGTCTTTTGGACGTTTTAAGATGTTGTTAGTCCTTATTGATTTATAACACTTGGAATTATACATAATATTCCTTTGTCAGTTATGTGTCAAACATACCTGCGCCTGTTTCGAAATGCGTTTCAATTTTTTAAGATGATTTGATGTTCTGTTAGCAACACCTGTGGGCTCACTTATCGGCCCTTTTGCTGTCAAGGTCTGGAAGATAAGCACTTATATCTCCTAGTGGCATCTGCCTGCTTTTCATTCTTGTGGTAAAATTGAGCAGGGCCACCACACGCACAATTTCAATCGTTTTCTCAAGTTGTAAAAAGCAGCAGTTGATGTGTTAGGTTTACCAAGGCCACTTGCCTTTAAAGCTTTTTTCCTAAATGTGGGATGCAAGCTCTGGCCCCTGGTCACGTGCTTTCAGTGGAAACATGCAGGGCGCCCTGCCAGTGCCCCTCTGACTACGTGGGGAAGGGCTGGTCCCTAGAATCGTGTCCTCCAAATGCAGTGTCCTGGGCACGCTGGGACGGACTGTTTGCCAGCGCTGGAAACCATTCCCTTAGAAATGACATCCTGCTCTCACTGCTCCTCGTCCAAATCAGCAAAATTCCTTCTTGCCGTGAGGAGCTTTTTAAAATATTAGAAACAAGGTATTATCTTGATTCATCTTCAAAACAAAATCACTCTGCAGCAGATGGGTACCCTAACTTTAATAGTAAACATGTTACAAAATGCAGGTAACTTGCTCTGTGAGTTGAAAGAAATCATTATTTTGGTTTCGGTTAGTTCAAGCCTTTCATTCTGAAAACAACACACACATTGCTGTACTCATTTCAACCACAAAAATAAATACGGAAAAGTAGTCCAACCTAGTGTCTGAATCTTCCAAGTTCAACCACTGGAGAATGAACGCAGATGGACTGCACTGGGGAGCGTCCTCGGCTGACAAACCAGCAGGTTCCAGGCAGGGTCAGCGTCCACCAGAGCTGAGCGGGCCTTGAGACTCCAGGCTTCCCAGATCTCAGAAAACTGTCCTCTTCCCAGTGTCTCAACGTCGTTTGAGGCATGACACAAATGAGAAACTGCACAAGACATAGGTGTAGAGCCCAATGAGTGACCACAAAGCCGACGCTGGTGTGATCACACAGGTGAGACCAGGACAACCCCCCCCCCCCAAACCCCCAGAAAAGTTCAGCTTTGCTCGGCTTTGAACTCTGTGGAAGGGAACATGCACATTCTTTTGGGTCTGGCGTCTTTGTTGGCTCATGTACTGTCTGCCTGAGGATCAACTCAGATCTCCCTTCCAGATTCTTCCAGCTGCTGGACGTGCTGTCAGCAAAGGGCCCACGCCTGTCAGCTGCACTCGGGTGGCTTGGCTGAGCAGTCCTGGGCACCCGTGTACCGGGCACTGTGGTGCGGCCGACTTTGGAGATCGATGGAGACAGTAGTAACTGGAAGGACAGTGCAGTCAGGTGGCCGTGGCTAACTTCACTGACTGATTGATGAGTCAGCACCGGAGGCTGAGTGAGCTGCCGAGGGCTCCTGAGAGCACAGAAGTCGTTCTGTGGCCCGTCAGCTCTGAGGGAGCACCTTCCTGTGTATGGGTGCTGCCCACCACAGGGGGCCACTGGGCACACAACAGGGTGCGGCCCCTGCCCCGGGCAGCTCAGTCAGAGGGCTGAATGGGGGAGCAAGCATACTGGGGTGTGGGCGTGCTACCCTAAAGCCCACGTGTGACCCAAAGAAGCGACAGGAGAAGGACTGTGTGGGGAGCTAGTTCAGGAAGACAGCAGAACTCTGTGGTCCTCTTTGGGAAGCGTGGCTGAAGGCCCAGGAGAGGAGCTGGACAGCAAGCAGGTTAAGAGCACATGTGAGAATGGTTCACATTCTTTTCATTTCGTAGTTTTTCTTCCTGGGATGTACGTGATTTGAGTACAGTAATAGCCTGAGGTGAGGCTACCAGAGAAAGAAGTGGTGAAGTCTAAGGAAAGAAAGAAGGGTACAACAGATGTAAAGGATCCCAGTCGAGAGACCAGGTTATGAAATAAGTCAAGATTGCCTGGGGAGACCCTCCATCGTCCTCAGAGACTCAGCTGATGAGCCAGCTGTAACCCTGTGAGCTGACAGCCCCATAAAAACGTGACAATGCAAACAGCGAAAAGAACTGTAAAAATAGCTGTTCAAGTTTGATCTCTCTTGACCTCTTTAATGGCTTCCATTGCTCAGGAGATGGAATAGGTTAGCACAGATGATAAATAACAATTCAAGTGGAGACCAGTTATGCCTGGAAACATTCAGAAGCAATGAAACATTTATGAAAGTCTTCCTATTTCAAAACCAAATCAATACTTGCTCAGTGGGTTCCTCTTAGGACGCTTTCCAGAGGAGGCCCTGTACCCACAGAATGTTAGCTAAGAAGGAGTGTTGCTGGGAGGTAAAAAAAACACCTCTGAAAAGGAGGTCAGAATCTACACTACAGCCCAGACTCATCTCCTGAATTTGGTTAGTTGAAAAGTCCTTGTATTTCGTTCAGTTTTCCTACCATAAATCTTTCAGGACATCTGTTCTCGTTTCACTTCAGCCCATATGGTTTAAATATTGAATCATGCTTTTCTTCTACATTTCCATCTAAATGTAGTTCCGCTTTTACTCCAGTGAAAGTTTACTGGAGATCGGAGTACGTCTGTTCTAAACACGGAGTCCATTGCTAAGAGATTACGGTGAAGTCATCAGCACCTTCAGAGTGAAAGTATGTCCTTTCCATCGAGGGGTCTCTGAACTTTCCAGTGCTATTTTAGAATCAGACTTTATGGATTATTTCTTAGAAACAATTGGAGAACGAGAGTCCTGGGTTAGCAAAACAAAACATTACACTAAGACCACTTGCCTCATTGAATTTATGTTAACAATGTCTGTTTTCTGGTTTAGCCATACAGTTTTCCTTTCAGCCAAAATGCCTCCTTTTTGCTATCCAACATTGAAACTATAGTCAACAATAATGTACGTGCACCTAAAATTTTCTGACAAGGGTAGATCTCATGTGAAGTGTTCTTACCACAATACAGTGAAAATTTTAATACTCTTTTTTTTAACTCTACAGAAATGTCCCCATCTGTCTGATGAGTGATGAGTCATTTTCCTCTTACTGTTTCAAGATTTTGTTTGTCTTTGGCTGTGATCATTTTGGCTGTGATGTGTCTAAGTGAGGATCTCTTGGCTTTTATCCTTCTTTCATTTCCTTTCATTTTTTTTGGATGGGTAGATGAATATATTTCACCATGTCGAGAAGTTGTTATTTCTTTGAATATTTTTTCAGTTCCTTTTGCTTTCTCTCCTTCTGGTTCTCCAATTGCACATATGTTGGTGCAGCTAGGGGAGCCCCAAGTTTCTGTGTAGCTCGTTTATTTTTCTTCATTTCCCCTCTGTTCTGCCCTCATATACTCTCTATTTATGTTTCTTCAAGAATGCTGCTTCTTTCTCCTGCCAGTTCAGATCTGCAACTGGGCCTCTCTAGTGAAGTTTTCATTTTGGTTTCTGTCATTTTCATCGCCAGGATTTTCATTTCATTATTTTCAATAACCTCCCTCCTTATTCACATTCTGTTTAATGAGACATTGTCATCATACTCTCCTTAGTTAGGTAAGCATGGTTTCCTTTCAGTTCTTTGAAATCTTTATATTAGCTGCATGGAAGTCTGCTGTGTGCACCCTCAGTTCCCTCCAGAGGCAGTATACACTGCTGGCTTTTCCCCCTGTGTGTGTTTGGGGGGGGGGGTCCCTCTTTCCTGTTTCTTCACATCTCTCAGAATGTTTGGTTGAAAACAGTACTTTAGATAATGCATTGGAGTGAGTCTGGACGCCGACTCCCGTCCCTGGGGGTGTGTTCATGCCTTGGCTGGACTGAGTCTCTGCTGTCTGTCTCCCACAGTGTGCAACCTCAGGGGTCTCGACCCAGATTCTACCCCCTGCCCCCATTTTTGAAATCCTCTGGCTCTCTGAGTACCACCTCTGGGCAAAGTCTGTGTTTAAGTCTCTTAGCCAGATTTTTACCGCTTGAGTAGGTGCATGTAGGGCCCCGGGCTGCCGTCCCAGTTCAGCATTTTAACTTCTTTTCCTCAGATTCACCCCCAGACCAGCCCTCTCTGATCTCTCCTGAGACACGGCCTGGGCCACAACCGCAACTTCCAGCCCCGGGGCTAGTTGTGCCGCTATTTTCAGGCCTGGCTTCCCAGGGCTTAGGATCAGCACAGCACATTGTTCGGTGGGGTGAGGTCACAGGTTGAGTGCATGTCCCTTGTGTCAAGTGTGACATCTTGTTTTGATGGTCTGTGCATGGCTGGGGGGCTTCCTGTTGTGCTCAGTCTTCTTGCCGGAGCGCGGGCACAGCCTGGCGGGTACCCAGCCTTGTTTGGCCGTCTCCCTGGTTCTCCCTGTGAAACTGCCTGCTCTGCCCTGTGGCTCATACCAGGGTGCTACCAGACGCTTCCTAATTTTTCTGCCAAGATTGCTACTGTTTTGACAACACCTTAAGTGTGGAGTTGTCCATCTTCTGTTCCAGGTAAAGTCACACCCTTGGAGACCTGCAGAGCTACTGAACATTGTTCCCTGCTGTTCCCCAGAGGGACTCTGGCATCACTACAGCAGAGCTGGGTGGCACCCTGTGCTACGAGTGGTTGCGGGGTGGAAGATGGGCAGGTGGGTGAGGGGTCCAGAAAGCCATTTAGAAGCCGCCGGCCCACCTGTGCCCTTCGGCAAGCATTTATTTCCCTCTGCTCGAGGCTTAGATCAATCTGCACAATTGGGTGCTCGCATCCCTGTGACTGCCAATATCCTGGCGGTGCTGAGAAAACACAAGCTAATGCTGCTCGCCTGTAACCTGGAATTCCTGGGGGACACCTGGGACAGATGACAACATTATGAAGTCGACCAATGTCATAGGATCCAATTAAAGTCACCAACACACAGTGCTACTTGGGCGACAAAACTTACCTTTCTGAAAATCTGCCTCCTGTGGACAACGTGGGAAGATCGGCATTTTGCTTTTTCAGTTTCCTCACATTCTATTTTTAAACCTCACTCAAAAACATATTTTAGAAGCTGGAAGGAGAGAACGCTGCATAAAGAAAATTAAAGCAGGATATGACCTGTTTGAGGAATGAAACATTCCAAAGAAATCAGCTAAGTGCTCTCAATTATAAGGAACATTCTCCAGGAGAAATGTGGGGTGATTTGTGCGTTTAACAGATCTTCATTTTCTCCAATTACAACGTATCCAAGCTGACGTCTTTAGCATTTGAGTTAAAGTTCAATATGTATTTCATTTATGATCAGTCTCTCTGAATGCCATATTGTGGGGAAAGAGCCAGGAGAGCAGTTTCCAGGCTCTCAGCCTCACGTGGAAAGGTGCTGGCTCGGGTAGTAGATGGCCATAAGCTGTAACCAGTTAGCCATTGGCCACTGATATAACTGCCGTGGCTAAGCTAGCAAGTGTGGATTGTGGCTAGCAAGTGCAGTTAGCAAGCGGATTGTGGATGACACAGTCAGCAAGCGTGATTGGCAGAGAAGCGGACAGCGGATTGCGGATTGTGTGGCTCCTGCTTTCTGTGTCTCCAACCCAGCGGCCAGCGAGACTATGACTCCCCTATTTATGGCTCCGTGAGTGTTCCTTTTTGGCCTCACCATGTCCTGCGTTCTTGCGCGGGGAGCAGGAGTAGAGACCCCGCATGACACATATATAATTGGCTAGTTGAGTTTACTAGAACAATGCAGTGATGACAGCATGGTTTTTCCTGCAATTATTGGCTTTCTCTTCCCCTGCAGCCTGTGAGCTGTGAGGTCTGAAACAAGCCTCTGGTTCTCTGTGACGTTTTCTCTCAAACATCAGGCATAGCGCTTTGCACATACTGGGTGCTAACTAAATACTTGTTAATTGGTGGATAATCAGTTGGACATTTGGTTTTCTATTACGAGCATCTGAAGACAGGCTGGGGACTGGTGGAATGTTGCAAATTAACAAGCAGCCATATTGAAGGCTGTACCCCAGCACCCCAGGGGATGACAGAAATGTGGGTCACAGCCCATACGTGATGAGTTTACAAGTCAGTGAGAAGTGAGACAAAACAATCAGACAGACACACAGATCAACACGTGACTAAATGTCAACATGAGTGGCACCAACTCCAGCCATCACCCATGCTGGACGGTCGGTCAGACCAGTGCCTAGTTGTAGCTTTGACACAGCTGGAATGGGCAGTGGGGAATGATGGGGAGGGGACCATGGAGCGTCTGGGCTCTGGAGATGTGCTCCACCTGGCTCCACATGTGTGTACACGCGTGTGTACACACGTGAAACTCGTCTGCTGAACACTTGTGCATTGTGCCCTTTGTTGCTTGGAACTTCTACCTCAATTTTAAAAAGGAAAGAAGGAAAAGGTGTTTTCCAAATACAGCCATGTGCACCATTTAGCTGAATGTGGAAACATGTATTCCTGGCACACAACAGTCTCGCCTGGCACCTGGCAGGATCACCATGAGCTGGAGAGGAGAGGTGGACAGAGGTGATTCTGGGAAATGCACCAGTCGCCCGGCCTTCTCACCTGAAAAGCTTGCATCGTTTTCTCCCACACATCGATTTGTGGAGGAAATTTTCTGTCTGGCATTTTAAATGATAAACTTGTCACTAATGGAGTACATACATATTTGGAAGATGAGTGTTGCCTTCTGATGTTTTTATGCACTATCCTTTGACCCCCTCCCAGGGAAAGCATTCAAGCCCTGGTCCTTTCCACAGTGTGAAGCTGAAGAGAACGTGTCTGCTGGAAATGAGATGTCCCAAAGTCTTAGGAAAATCTTGGTGCAGAAATGGGGCATAAAATTATCCATCTTGTCAATGAAAAGTGTGTGTGCCTCTGTGTCTCTTCCTAAAATACTCTGCAGGAAGAGGTCTCTCCTAGTCCTTGGCTCGGTAGATGTATTAACAAATGTATAAATATTTATTGAACCAAAATATAAGTAGAAACTACAGGAAAAAGTTAAACCACAGACTATGTATTTCGATAGGTATACACTGTTCCATTAAAATCTTTAACATTAACTCTTATTTTTGTTTATAAAGTAATTATTTAGAAACTTTAGCAAAGTATAGACAAATAGAATGAAAATGTAAAGACACAGATTGGAACTGTGTGCATTTTCGTGCACAATATTGGCTGTCACCAACTCTAGCTGAATGACGTCCAGTCACCAGAAAACTCTGAAGCTGACACGTTTATGCTCAGAAGCTCTACCCCAGGTCTCCTGTCCCTTTTGCAGAATGGAGAGCGCAGTGGCCTTACCTGAATGATGCCTTCCAATATGCTCCACTCACTGTTGGGTCTGGGGTCTGTGGGACCTGTGTGGACTGTGCAGCACTCCCTCTAACTTGCTGGCTTCGCAACCCACGCTCTGCAATCCTGTACTGTGTTCTTCTCGCCCCTGGACATAAATGATCCCTAATGGTGCAGTTCCTGCTCATGTCCAGGTGACACAACTCCCACAGGCGAGCACCAGGGTGCAAGCTCGCCCCCCAGTCTCACCCTTTTCTGCCCCTCCCAGGCCACTTTCAAACTAGGGAGCCCGAATGTCCCACTGCTTCAGTTCTTTCCCAGATTTTCTTTCAAAAACCTCACAAATGGCATGTAGTGTTTTAAATGCCTGAGGAACTCAGAAAAGCAGACCTGCCCAGCCAGTAAGTAGGGCTTTGTGAGCCACACAGATAGATAGGTGATGGATGACAGAAAATAGATACATGATGGACGATAAGTAGATGATAGATAGACAATAGATGATAGACAATAAAACATGATAGCTGATAGATGAGATAGATAGATAGATAGCTGATAGAAGATAGACAGATAACAGACGATACATGATAGAATGACTGACAGGTAGACGGACGATAGAAAGACGTTGATAGATAATGGGGGTGGGGGTAAAGGTGGCCACAGATAACACAAATGATAAAGCAGTGAGGGAAACTTTAAAAGCTGACGCTAAGTAAAGGTAAAAGGTGTTCTTTGTACTCTTCTTACTCTAACTTTTGTGTAAGCTTGAAATTATTTTCAAATAAAAAGTTAACACCACAACAAAAATTACCTGTTTTTCATTTCTGGTCCGTTTCCACTTGCCGGGGAACAAGCGGCTCTTAGGCTGCAGTGACCCTTAGGGAAGTGAAGAGGCCGCCCGGCCGCGGCCGCAGCCAGCTCTGCGACGGCTGCGAGTCGGGGGGACAGCACGACCGTCCCGGCTCCACGCCGGCAGCCCCGCCGCCCGCTCAGTCCGCCCCCGCCAGACGCGCGCCACCTTCCCTGTTCGCAGTTGCCCCTATTTTCAACGCCACTGGCCACCACCCAGCCTAACTGGGTTTCCTGCCGCTTTCTCGGGCGTCCTCACGTTGTTCACCAGGAAGGCACAAGTAGGTGCCAGAGCCCGCGGTCCTGTCGCTCAGGGTCACGCCGCCGCTGTCCCGCTGACTTCTCCGCCAGGGGCAGGGCGGGCCCTGCGCGCGCTCGGCCCACCTGTGAGCATGGCCCACGTGTGAGCATCGCCCACCTGGTCCTCCGGCCGCTGCAGGGCGCCGGGCGGGCAGGGGCCGGAGCACCGGCTGGAGGAGGGTCGGCAGACAGGCGGGGTGTGGTGGGGGGAGCGCGGGGGTGGAGGGGGAGCGCGGGGCGGGCTGGGCAGAGGGGCGTCCGCGGGGCAGAGAGAAGCGGGGCGGGGCGGGGGGGGGCGCGGGTCCGCGAGGAGGAGGGGCCGCGGGGCGGGGCAGCGGGCGTCGCGTGGACAGACCCGCGGGCGGGGACCCCGCGCGCTGCGCTCGGCCCGGGAGCCTGGCGTGCGGTTCCGGGAGCCGCGAGCTGCGCGCCCCATGTCGGTGCCGCGGAGCCGGGATGAGGGCGCCCGCGCTGCTGCCGCCCGCACTGCTGACCTGCTGCGGTTGGCTGCTCGGCCCGGTGAGTGCGCCCCGCGCCCCAACGCCACCAGGAACTGAGCTCCGCTCGGGCTGGGGAGATGCGTTTGCCCCCCACCCCCACTCACCCCAACTTGCTGGAAACGGGATCCACTGTCTCCCCGACGCTCTTCCCCAGGCGCGTGGCCGGCGAGACCCTTCTCGGGGGGATAGGGCTGCCGCCACCTGCGCGGGCGCCCATTTCAGGGGGAATTGGAGTCGGCTGTGTCTTTACTTCTCTCTCCACCTCCTGGTACCTACTGTGGGTTTTGTTTTCGTGTCAGAGGGAGACGCGATGTGGCCAAAGAAAGTTTCCTGTTGGAAATACTCTGCTTTGATTTTTTTAAATCAGTGTTTAAGAGCACCGGAGGAAATGGTACACTGAGCAGAAGTCTGTTAATTAGCAGATCACTTCTCCAGAAACCGCCCTTTTGTTTGCAGACCTCTTTTGAAGGTTTGTGAGCCGTCTTCTTGCATCCTCTGCCCCTTGGAGGTGGTGTGGGGGCCTGTGGCAGCCAGGGAGCTCTGCTCCTCATTCCCGTCCCTTCCTAAGGTTGTTGTGAAGGTGGGATGGAGCTATTTAGGGAAAGTTGTAATTGCTGAGAACTCTGCCTTTTAGGAGGGCCGAACCTAGCAAATCCCTACCAAACAACAAGCCTTGGGTCTTTTTAAAAATGAGAGTAAATGTGGCAAAAGTATCCAGCGTTAAGCTTCTCTTCTTAATTCTCTAGGACATTTTATTCCTGGTTAGAATTATAACTGACCTATTTCTGTAGGATAATTAAACGTAGGTGGCCATACCATGCCCAATAGTATGGTTTTCTTTAGCAAAAGTAAAATTTGGATCGGACACAGGCGGGACTGCAGCTCCAGCCTACAGTGTGGGTACTTGTGTGTGGGGGGAGCGGGGGCAAAAAAAGAGAAAACATTGGACCTTAGTAAAAACAGAGGTCAGAATCTTATTGTTTAAGATGGAAACATGTGGTTTGGTCTTCTGCACACAGTAATAGACAACACTAATCACGCTCTGTGTCACATCTTCAGCTCCCATGACAGATCTGCGTTAGTGGAAGACAGAGTGATGTGACTCTCCCACTCTTCTTCCTACTTGCCCCTCTAATCTTTTTGACAAGTTCCTGCACTCCAAATTCCAAAGCTGTTTCCAATGTGACCTGCAGCCTCTGACGATAAAGTTGTCCTATTGGGGCTCTTTCCCGGGAATGCAGAGGCCACGCTTAAGTGAAGCACACTGGGGTCTGCATGTAGTGAGTGAGGGTCATCACGGACGGTCTGAGGACAGTCTTATGAGTAAACGTGTATTTACATTAATTCCATCGAGGGCTGTGGAGCACAGGGCTCCGGTGCGGAAAGATGATTCGGTGACCGTGTTCTGCAGCCGCCAAAATTAGTGTACTAATAACGTTCCGTGCACTGTGCTTGTGAGCTTGTTTTCCTGCGTAGAAGAAAATATTCTGTTAGATTTCAAATTTGTTTTATAATTCCTTTGCAAAATAAACAGTGAAGCTTTTTGTAAATAACCGTGCCAGAAATAGGACTTTGATTGCTTTTGAATGAGTGTCAGTTTGCAAGCAGTTTAAAACTGCGTTTCTTTTTGTAGAACTCTTGCTTGACTTTCATCTTATAATGGAATTTTTAGTTAGTTCTATTTTTTTTAAACCTTGACCAGGTGAGCAGCATTCACCCAGAATGTCGATTCCATCTGGAAATACAAGAGGAGGAAACAAAGTGTGCAGAGCTTCTGAGTGCTCAGGAAGAAGCTCACAAAGGTAAGGTGAGGGCTTGGGGAGTAAAACTGCCCCGAGATGGAGAACCTGACAAACAAACAGTGCACACCTCACGCTGTAATTTGTGTTTTAAGGTCACCTGCATCTTCCAAAAAAAATTTTATGTCCACTGTTTTTTGATTAAACTTGTGCTAAAACTCCTATGGAGGGGAAGGTCCTTCCCATAAACGTTTTAAAAGAAATCTTAATCCCTAACAATATCAAGTTTCCATGGTTGAGACAATAGCAACAGTTGCTAAAATAATTTCATGGGCGTTGTTATGCTTTGCGAAAGCAACTCCATTTTCTAGAGTATTTATCTGATTTCTTGCATTTTAAATCCTTAATTACATCACAGATACTTTTGGTCCAGTTGAGAACAGTGCACTTAGAAATGAAATAGGAAAATGAGAGTTTTGTTCTCCTGAAGACATACCTCTTGTGAAAATAGTGAACTTGCAGATTTTATTTTCTTCAGGCCAAAGAAGAAATTCTGGGACAATATGCCCTCAACCTAGGCACATTCACATGTTATCTACTCAGAAGATTCTGGGCTAACGCCCAGATTATAAACAGTAGCAAAAACCTGTCCTTCAGCTTTCCTTTTCTCTGTTCTGTGTCTTGATTTTATCCTTGTCAAGAAATAAATTAAAATCAAAGTAAGACTATGTGTTCAAACAGCCTGGTGCCGTGTGGAGGACCTCCCACCAGAGCCCAGCACTGCCCAGTAGAAACTGAATGAGAGCCACACAGGTCATTTTGAATTTTCTAGGAGCCACATTGAAATAAGTACAGAGAAATGTGAGATTAGTTTTAACAATATATTTTCTTTATCCAAATGTATCTGAACCATTATCGTTTCTACCTGTAATGAATATACAGTACTGATGAAAAATTTTAGATTTTCCTTTATATACTAAGTCTCAGAAAGCGAGCACATCACCATTTGGACCACACAGGCTTCGGGTTCTCCCAGGGGGCCAGTGCTGCTCTGAACTGGAACCAAAAAGGCATCCTGTGGCCTTCCTGTCCACTTCCTCCCCTGACGATGAGGCCTCTGGCTCCAGAGTCCCTTCCAGCCTTAACGACTGTGATTCTGTCCTGATGGCCATGTCTTCCAAATGGTCTGCTTGAACTGTGTCCAGAGAAAAGCAAGTAAAGTGGCCCAGTCCCACAGCAGACAGGGACCGAGTGTCTGTCCTGTGCAAAGGCGAGTGCCACAGGGAGAGATGAGGCGTGGGTCCTGCCAACCAGGGCCTCAGGACAAAACAATTCTCATGGCCACGGGGGTCCGTTCCCTTCAGTGAAAATTGAGAGATTTAGGAAAAGTAAACACTGAGAGGAGACAGACATCTAGCTGGTGGCCACTGAGCCCAGGTCCTGTCAGCACGTGCCAGCAGCTCCATCCTTGTGGCCTCTGGCATGTAGCGGGGTGGGCTGCATCCTCCGGTGACCTTCGACCCTGTCTGGGGCCGGGATATCCACCCTCATCCCATTGTTGGACAATTGAGGTGCTGATGGGTTCTGAGGCTGCCCACAAATGGCGCCCCTCGCGGGCACTCATCGTCCCAGGGCAGCACTGAACAGACCCCGACGTGAGTGCATCTTCACACTCAAAGACCCCTTGGAGGCTCTGCTGTCACCTCCCCAGCTAAACACTTCAGGACACGTGCCCCAGGCCCTCGGCGAGGCTCTGGACACACACACAGCCCCAACAAAGGGAGGGAGGAGAATCTTTCCGCTCACACTGTGGGTGCTCAGCAGTGGAAACAGTGGGATGTGCCCATGAGTTACCCTCAGATGAAACCTCCTCGCAGCTGTCAGGGGCTGACAGGGCTCCAGGTACAGGGAAGGGCCACCGGGAAGTTGTGTCGGCGACGCTGCTGTGTGAGGAGACACAGGACTGCTTTAGGGCCGTTAGTTGTCTGCCATTAGGAAATGGGATGTTTTGACCCACAGTCAGGTTTTTTGTGTAAAAGATTCTTTGTTTCTGGTTGGTTTGTGTAGGTGGAATGTGGCATTAAAGAACTCAAAACAATGTTCTTTTAGCTTCACTCTGTCCAGAGGCACAGGTTTGAGTCCTGGTCCCTGGCCAGCCATTCAGGAGTGTGACTTGTTGGTCACAGTGGGAGTTGAGGGCAGAATGCCAGCAGTGGGGATTGGCGGGGGTGGCCAGCTGTGGGGGTGGCAGCTGTGGGGGTGGCTGGTAGTGGGGATGGAGGGAGGATGGCCAGCGGTGGAGATGGAGGGAAGATGGTTGGCAGTAGGGACTTGGACACTAGTAGAGGCAGCTGCCCCTTACAACCTTTGCTTGTTACTGTGAGGAAATGCAGGCGCCAAATTGCCCAGCTTTCTATTTTCAGAGGATATCAGAAATGCAAACTTTACATAAAGTATGCCAGTTTCTTCAAAGTTTGCAACTGGTACTTAAAGTGAAAAGCTGTGTGGGACTCAGCAAATCTGGCGTGGTGCGCTCCGCCGGCCCCGCTATTGGTGGACACCTGAGGCTCACGGGCAGTCAGCACGTCCTCAGCACTCCGAGGGTTCTGTGGCAGGCCGCTTCTATCTCGGTTGTACCTCAGAGGTGAGCTGTGTGTGACCCACAGCAGACGAGCCCAAGGGCAGTGAGTGAGGACAGAGCCACATGCTGGTCACCACGTTCATCCGCTTGAGCAGAAGGAACATGAGGGGCCCAGAGAAAGGTCCTAGGACACCGGCCCTGTCCAGAGGGCTGGGGAAGGTGTCACTGCATTTCCTGCCAGTGGCAGGACCAGTCCTCGCACGTGTTCTTACAGCGAAGGCTCTCGTCATGTAAGTTGCTCTCGCCCCGCAGCAAACACACTGGCAGCTGACTCCCCCTTTTGCAGGAGGAGCGAGCTGACAGGCCAGCTGCCCTCAGGGAACAGCGGCCATGTAGCAGGGGCTTCGGCAACTTGTGCTCTGAACCCCTGTTTCCTTTTTACTCTTTGCAATGTGTGTGGCTCAGATGCCAGGGGTAGAAATAGCACCGAGTTTCCAGAATGAAGACACTACACGCCATCAGGCCATCTCTGCGAGCTGCGTGCAGCACCCTCACGGGACAGGACGAGTGAATCCATATGTCACGTTTTCACTCGCTTCATGATATTAGAAGTGAGGGTCTGTTGTAGCTACTTTTAAATTGTGTAGGATTAGGAAATTGGTGTAAGAGCACCAGATGCAAGAAAAGACTAGTTTTCAATTCTCGTAAGGTAGTTTGTACGTCTGACAAGGAACTCTTTTAATTACATGTTGAATCTAAAACAAACAAACAAACAAAACACTAACTTAAATCCAGGCCAAAAAAACCCCAAACTATTTCAATTCTAAATCCTTCAAAGGATTCACTTTGTGAGAAAGAAAAGCGCAGGAGGCATTAGGAGCTTTGTGATCTGCTATTGATCGTTGCTGAGACTGACTGACTCCTGCCAGTATGTGTGTGAGGCCTCTGAGGCCACAGCCGCAGTGCAGCGCTGTCCCCAGAGTGGCCCTGACAGTCACCTCAGCAGGCGGGTGGGGCCACACTGCAGGGAGGTGACGACAGAGCAGCCCCCGCAGGACAGTGGACAGGACGGGGCACTGCTCTTCCAAATAGAGAAAGAAGGTGGGAACCCTCTTTCTCCCAAAGGCGCCTGAGGTGGGGACAGCTGTGCTTGTACAGGCGGCAGGAAAGGGCTGTCACAGAGCCTGCAGGGGCTGGGAGCATTTGGGGCAGGTGGTCCTGGAGGCAGGAGGAGGAGGGACCAAGGGCAAACCTGCAGCTTTGACGCTGGAGGGGAGAGGAGGGACACGTGAGAGGCAGGGTGAGGGTAGGGCACTGCCTGGGGTGTGGGTATAGGCTCCCAGGGAGGGGCTGGGGCTGCAGAGGACACTGGAGCTGTGACCCAGGACACGGACGTGCAGGGCACTGGTCACAGCTCCCCCTCGTCCTGCAGAGGGTGGCTGCTCTGGGCTCTCAAACAGGGTCACAGGCCACTGTGCTGTGTGAGAGGATCTGTCACTCCCATCATAACACTGGTAGACGGATGCCCTGGGACAATCTGGGAAGCCCCCCAAGTCCTGACCATAAATCTATGGAAGATTATCCTGGAAAAACATGGCAGGACTCCGTGCTGAGGCCCAGCCTGTCAGCCTCCCAGTCCGGCCTCCTGCAATGTGGTGCTCAGCTCTGCCCTCCTGGGGTTCCTGTGGCACCAACAGTGTCCCGACTGGTCACAGACATGGGAGGGAAGGTTTTGAGAATTTTTAAAGGATTATTAGGAAACAGAGGCTGTTTATAAAAGGCAAGGACAGCAACCATCTTGGTGGGAGAAAGGCATAAGCATTCTGCATACTTATGAACACACTCCCGAACTGAGACGCACTTGGGTCCCGGGGGCGTCTGTTGGGTCCCGGGGGCACCTGTCCTGCAGCTGTGGGAGGCGGACGGGCACGAAAACGCTGCTTCTACTTCTGCTGTGTCTGCATCAGTCCCGGGCAGCAGTGCCAGCTGGAAGCCCATGGGCACTGGGTTCATCCAGCTCAGTTTGGGGGATGTTTTGATGTTCGGGGTTCACTCAGCATATTTTTCAAATACAGAGGTTCAAACTGGACCTCTGTGTTTCTTTGAAAAATGCTTTTGTTTGGTTAACAGCTTTGGCTGGTTCCGAGCTTTGAGTCTGTTTAATGTTAGTTCAAGTCCCAGAATATGTTCCCCACTCATGGAATCTGCCTGGACCTTCACCCACACAATAAAAACTTGCTACCTCAGGATTCAAAATCCTGAAATGACCCAATTTCAAAGCGCCATCCAGTGGCAACATTGCAGCAAATGGTACCTTGGCTGCAGCTTGTTCCTCTCTCCAGCAGAGTGAGGCTGGCAGAGACCCTGATTAGACAAGAGTATTGGGGTGTCCTAGACTTGTCTGAAACACCAGCTCTGCTGTGGGGCCCGGCATCGTCCTGTGTGAGATGCCGGTGCCACATGTCCCGGTGTCCTGGGCCCAGCCCAGGCCTGTGCAGCTTGTTGGGTGAGCCGTCTGCACACAGTCCCCAGGCTATGCCTTTGTGGCTGCAGGTAGCCTGCTGTGCTTGCTGGAGGAAGGGTGTCAGCCAAGGCCCTCTGCCCCGCCCCCTGAGCCATGGCGCCCCAGCCACAGTGAGCACTTGCTGCTGGAAAATGAACCGGGCTCCACATGAAATCCTGAAGAGAGTGCAGCTTCCTGGACGGACCACGTGTTGTCTCCTTCCTGTCCCCAGGGCTGAGCCTGTCCTGTTACCCATCCCCGCCGTCCCGTCAGCCCACGGCAGGCCGGGCTGTCTCAGGCAGCGCAGCCCCAGCAGAGCTCTCCTGTAGTTATAGACAGGTTGTCGGTCCTGGTCTTTCCCCTTATGGGCTCCACTCCACCCTGCGTCTGCCGGGAGCCACTGTCGTCCCCAGTCCTGACGGCGGTCCAGCTAAAAATGCATCTGGCAGTGCCGGATGGAGCGAATGCACGCATGTTGCTTTCCTTGTCTCACTGGCAAATGTTTTAAGGACAAAAGATGAAATTGCATCCTTAGAACAACAGAAAGAAGGAACCCATCGTTTACTGAAATTTGATCATCACTGCCAGTGTCAGAGTGACTGGGGCCCCACGGGACTTGGAGTGGCCCTTACAGTAAAACTATCCAGAGAGGAAACGCCCCCAAGGACGCGCAGGGGCGGGGGGTGCAGGGTTGGCAGTGATGGTGTCTGCCCTGCGTGGGACTGCTCTCGTCACCTCAGCTCCTGGGAGGTTTCGTCACTTGACTGTGAAGCCTGTTTACCATCTGGGCCAACACAGAGAATCCTGGCACACAGCTCCTGGAACAGGGGGCTCTCGCTCTCTGTGGATGCCACCCTCTTGGCAGCCGCTCAAGTGACTTCACGTGTCACACCTGTGCACCCTGAGCTCAGGAAACAGACCCTGGGGTGCTTCCTGTGCTGTGTGGTCAGCTCTGGCTGCTGGGAAACGATGGCCCAAGTGTCCAGCGACCGCAGTACTTTGAGGGGTGGTCTCTGAGCAGGAAGTCAAAGCAAGGCACTGAGGGGAACGTGCCACCAGGCATAAGTGCAGCTGCTCTCTGAGGGCTCCCCAGGGCAGAGATCACGAGCAGCCCGACTTTGGCCGTAGGACGTAGGACAAATTTTACAGGGTCCCGCAGTGGGATGGCTGCTCAGGACATGCTGACCTCCTGGACACCAGGTGCTCAGAGGCTGGGGGCTGCCTTGGACCAGGTCTGCAGCCTTTGGAAGCCTGGGTGCCACCAGCCTGGGACATCTAACGTGAGGGAAGCCCAGTGGTCACGGTCACAGATGCTTCCTGGCCGGGGCCCTGGAAGACAGGCTTGTGTGTGGCAAAGACGGAACCCTCCTCAATAATTCGGCCCGAAGCATGTCCCCCAGACTGGCTCTGAGGCCGGTGGCCAGGGATCGGCTTGGCTGGGATTCAGATTTCAACAAATGGCCAGGTTCACAGAGAAGGAGAAAGCAATTTTAAAAAAGGACTTCCCAACTCAGTTGGTGAGTCATCCCACTGGGGTCTTAGCCCTTTAAGTTGATAATAGGCAAGAAGTAGACGGGAGCAGGAAACCGGCTGACGGCTTTGCTGGCCTACATGAAGAGAATTCATTTTTTTAAAGACTGTTAAATGAGAATTTTCGAGCTCCAAGGACTGGTACAAATCTTGCTCAGCACAGCCCCCTGACGGCCGCACAGCCAGGCCTGTGCCCGGGGCTCCTCCGGTTCCTTGTAGCAGGAGAGGCTCAGAATACACTGAACCGTGCAGGCCTGTGCTGGCAGGAAGTGTGCCGAGAACGTCCCCTTTGCTTTGCTGCCGTGTCAGTTTTTATCTGGTCTCTTTTCTACGAGAATGCAGAGGGAAAAGCAGAGGCCTTGTCCTCAAGGAATAAACCTGAGTGACAGAGTTACCACTTGGGAGGTGTTTCCAGGGCCTCTGAGGTGCCACCAGCCTGACTCTGTTTTCTGTGTCCTCTGCGTGGGACCTCAGTGGCCAGCTCACCAGGCCTGGGCCAGGCAGGTGTCCCTGCTGGGGGACCCTGGGGCCACCTCTCCTGCTCAGGGTGTAGGCTTCCTTCCACAGCACTCTGCTCTCCTGGGGCCACGTGTGGTGCTTCAGTCAAGGATTGTGGCTTCCCGTTACCATCTTCGTGAGCCGTTTTCCAGCAGAAAAGACGCTTTCTTTCGGTGTGCTTGAACATTTATATAATCAAAATGTTGGAAGGGAGGTGTGACGTGCCTGCGTTTACAGCATGTACAGGATGCGTTCCGTGGACCATTCCAGCAGCCGCACACGTCATGACCCTGCGTAGAATCAGGACGCTTTCAGCAGGCAGGTGGCCGCGTGACCCGCCCTAGAAATGGGTCTGCTTCCCTTCTGGGCCGCGTGCCCCCTTCCCCCTGGATGTCACCCCTTGGGAAGGATCCGTGCTATCGCACCCACCCCACGCAGTGCTGCTGGCCCCTTGTGGCCCTTACTGTTCCATTGTGCTTCTGCTCACTGGGTTAAAAAGTGGCCTGCAGCCTCTGGAGGGTGAAGTCTCCCTTCTCTCCAGTCATCAGGGAGCCTGCGGGCTGGTGGCACCCATGGGCCCCGCCCCTTGCTGGGGTGTCTGCGATGACCCGGCCTGACCTTGATTCTTCCCTCATCGTCTGCACAAAAACTACGGTTCCTTGCGAAAGGACAGGAAAAAAGTCCCGCCACTTAGGGGGCACGGTTAGATACTTAATCACTAGATTTCCAGTCAAACAATGATTTCATCACTGTTCGTTTGTGTCACAGATACACTGGAGGCTGGGGGTTTACAAGTAGGGGATTTAAAGGTGTTATATCCACACTGTGGGATGTTAGGTAGCCACTAAAAGTGATGGCGTGCTGCATGAAAAAGCATGGGTGACGTTGCTAAGTGGGAAGGCAAGGGAGACGTCAAGACAAACAACTTCCTGGTTTTGTATAGAGAAGTCGTGGAGGGGCAGCCGGTTAGCCCAGTTGGTTAGCGCGCGGTGCTCTTAACACTTGAGTTGTCTGTTCCATCCCCACATGGGCCACTGTGAGCTGCGCCCTCCACAACTAGACTGAAACACCTACTTGACTTGGAGCTGATCAGTCCTGGAAAAACAAAAATAAATAAAAGTTTATAAAAGAGAAATCACGGGACTTCTGTGTATGTAGCACGTAAGCTTGTGCATAGGATGCCATGGAGGCCCAAAAGGCAGGTCCCCAGCCCCAGGCTGGGCCTGGCGGTGTGATTGTCCCTCCAACAGCCTCTGCACAGGAAGGTTGTTTGGTGAGATTCCTTGCAATGTTGCGTGTTTTTATAACAGCCAAGCAATGGAAGTCCTCTTGTGGGGACGTTCCTCCTGGCTGTCTTCAGGATTCTGGCCTTGGTCAGCTGGGCAGAGGTGAAACACCAGTCATCAGGTGCAGTTCAGAGGCAGGGCCCTGTCGGCCCTGCAGTTTGCATGCTGGGGACTCGGTGATGGCCGCGGTGGCCACAGAGCTCACGAGCGCAGCTGCCTGCCCGGGAAGAAGCGTTCCTGCTTGTGGCTTTAAAGTGAAGCTTCTGGGTGGAGGAAGGTAGGGTGATATTTGCTCTGAAAGTGGAGGGAGGGACACTGCCAGCTGTTACCTGGCCGGACGCCTTCATGCCAGAAAGGTTCGTGCAAGGGACCCTGAGCCCCAAAATGTAGACAGATACCCAAAGGGGCCCCTTCTGTCACGTCAGCAGGACAAAGGTGGCAACTCGATTACAGGACATGTTGCATTACTCAAATACCTTCTGCCACGGATCTGGTTATTTCTCAAAGCTGGTTAAATGGACACATAGCTAAGTGTATTCCCAACTATTGTTGGAGCAAGTTTATGAACAGAAAAATAATCTGTGAGATAATTATTTACGGAATGGGCTTTCTATGTGCAAAGCTCGTAGACAGATCCGATCCTGCCAGCTGGGGAGCCCCAGTGGTGACACCGCTGTCCTTGCCGTGGACTGGCCGTCCTTCCCGCCTTCGTTCTGTCTCCCTTCCAGCCTGCAGGGGTGTCTGGGACAACATCACGTGCTGGCGTCCCGCAGACGTGGGGGAGACCGTCACTGTGCCCTGCCCAGCGGTGTTCGGCAACCTTCACAGCAAACCAGGTACTATCCTCCGTGGGTTCGCACATGGAGGGCTCGGCTGCCGTGGGGCCTCCTGGGCTGAGTGGGTTTAGAGAGCAGGAGGACGAGGAGAGAAGGCACAGCTGGGCACCTGGATGGCATTACTCTGCCACAGAGAGTTCATTTTGTCTTGGGCAGGTGTTACAGGGTAATGACGTGAGACCAGAAATGCTGAAGTGCTTTGAGTGGAGTGTCATGGCACAGTCTGGGGCTCCCCACCAACCACAGAGAGGGGGCAGGCAGTGACCTAACATCCGATCTTTACCTTCCAGGAAACATAAGCAAAAACTGTACAAGTGATGGGTGGTCGGAGATGTTTCCAGATTTCATAGACGCATGCGGCTACGATGACCCTGAGGATGAGGGCAAGGTGAGGGCTGGCGGGGGCAGGCGGGGGCTGGCGGGGGCAGGCGCTCCTGGTCCATTTTCCGGTCGCCCACACGGCCCCACAGGGATTACACCTCTGGGTGGCCACGCTGCTTATTGGCCAAATCAAGCAAAGTCCCTGTGTCCCTCCTGCTGGTGGCATTTGGGATTGTCCGATGGTCTGTGATTTGGAAAGGCTGCTTCTCTCCACCTGCCGTCAGTAACAGGAAGGCTGTGCCTGCCTGAAATGAGTCTTTCTGAGCCCTTTCAGCCATGGGGGCTTCTCCCTCCTGTTTAACACATTGCTGCGATGTGGGCTTTCGAGAAGCTGCGCAGCTGTCGTCTTCGCCCTGAGCCAGCAGCAGCTGATTGAGCTGACACTAAAGCATCTTTGCAAACTTAGAGGATGAGCGTGTCCCACTGGTGGTGCGGGGTGCAGGCTGGCAGCTGGTGATTTGTCTCAGGCGGTGCTGGGGCTCCCCATGGCCGGCATCCCCTCAGGTGGTGCTCTGCACCCGGGCGTGTAAAGAGCCATGAGCTGTGAGCTCAGTGAGCCCCTCCGCCAGGAAGGTTAAAGTAACACGTCGGTTCAGCTCAGCGGCCTCTGCTAGGGCCTGTCTGCACACCTCCCCAGCCTCTGCACCGTCATACTTTGTGGCTCATTCTGCTTCATGAGCAGCAAACCTGATACCTGTCCTCCCGTTGGGCCCCGTTCATTTACCCCACAACCTGGTGTGGACGGTGAAGCCACCGCTCTGCTGCTATGTGACGTCACACCGTGACAATTGCTCCAGGCTAGACTTCTATGAAAGGGAGTTTCTTTCTGAGCCTTGGTGATGAAAGTGAGGGAACTCTGCTCTCCCTCTGGGGTCATGATTGCGAAAGACAGCTTTTCTGTGTCAAGGGTATCTCACATTCCCCTGTGTGTTCAGCCACTTGTTACAAGTGAAGACGTTGGTGGCGCCTGCATTCTCTTTGACCAGTGGAAGGGCCACTTTGGAGCCTATGTGGATTCGTGCTGCTGGACGCCACCCCGCTTGTCCCAAAGACACAGGGAGTGGCCACCACCTGGCCAGGCATAAGTACAAGAGGTACCCAACCCAGGACTTCACTACAGGACCCAATGCCCTGAAACGCCCGACCTCACCGCTGCCGGTCCTCCCTTCCAGGCCCCACGTCCTACTCTGTGGTCCTTCTGTCATCATAGCCTTTGATCCCACTCATTTTGGGGTACGATCCTCCGTGGTTTGTTCTGGGGTGCGAACCCCATGATTTGTTCTGTTGTGCGATCACACACATGGTTTGTTCTGGGGTGCGATCCCCTGTGGTTTGTTCTGGGGTGCGATCCCCCATGGTTCTGGGGTGCAATCCCCCATGGTTTATTCTGGGGTGTGATCCCCCGTGGTTTGTTCTGGGGTGCGATCCCCATGGTTTGTTCTGGGTGCTATCCCCTGTGGTTTGTTCTGGGGTGCGATCCCCCGTGGTTTGTTCTGGGCTGCAGTCCCCCATGGATTTGGGGTGCCATCCCCCATGGTTTGCGTCCGTTGTCACAGTGCCGCTGAGGCCTTGTAGGCACAGCTGACCCCACAGCACGATGTGAGTCCCATGTGAGTCTGCTGCAGGCAGGAAACATGACGGAGAGGGACCCTGTGGCTCTGGCAACCCATTCGCTTTCCTCAGCTCCCGTGGCCCCACCTGGAAAGTTGGGGACAAATGACAATGCTGCATGTGATGGCTGATGACCCAGTACAGATCCCAGTCTGTGGCCTATGGGCATCAAACCCAAACTGAGAACACATTTCATGGGGAGATATGAGCGATTCCAGATGAGGGCTCGTCCCAAACTGCTGTTTAGCTACTCGATATGTCCAAACCAGGAGACCGTCCTGTTGACTTTCTGAGAATAAGACTACAAATTATATAGAATGTAGCCCAGTTTCAGGACTATTTCTGTAGAAAGAAGAGTTCCCAGACCCTGCTCTAAGGACCCTGAATTCTGACTGGGGACGGGGACTGCCCCCTCCCACTGCCGACCCCTACGGTGACCAGGGCTCCAGCAGTGGCTGCGGCTGACCCTGTCATATCTCACCTGCCTGCAGGTGGCCTTGTGTGTGGGGTGGGGCTCTGTCCTATCCCCACCTCTCTGTTCTACTGTCTGGCACCTCTGAGGCTTCAGGACAGACGTGTGGGGTGTAAAGCAGTGTCCCAAGAGCTCACCACCAGCCTCTACTCAGAACCTGTTTCAGGGCCCTGGTCCTCATTCGTCCACTCCACGGAGTTCTGACTCTGTCCTTGGGGTACTAAGAACCCTTTGTGGCTGCACAGGATGTCTCACGTGGGGGCCATGGGCACCTTCAGAAGTGAGCCCACCACCCCGTCTCCTCGGTCTGCTGGGTCACAGTGTGGGAGGCTTGCCCAGGAAAGCTGCTGGGAAAACTTCTGGGTTCACTTGGTTTGTGGAAAGGCCTATAACTAAATCCTGTCTGTGTGAAACACAAAGTGTCTAAATTCTGATCCTTTTCCATCCAGTTCGAAGAGCTATTTTTTTTTCTTAATTAAACATTTCAGAGATTCTGCAGATTTCATGAAGGCATTGTCCCTGCTAACGGATTAGAAAGTCAAAATATTTTAATGTTTGAGAGCGAAGAGAATGATGGCATAAAACCAAGATGAATAATATTTCTTCCTGATTGCAGTTTCCGTGCTCGAATACTTTGAATATTTGGTTGTTTAAGGGATCGCTTTGAGGATGAAACCCACCAGGCCTGGCTGTGCCCGAGGACCAGGGTCTCCTGCAGCGGTGGCCGGGGGGCGGCAGCGATGTCCTGCGCCTCAGTGAGCTCACGCTTCTGATGTCCTCCTCGTCTCATCAGCTGCTCCTTTCTTCCCAGGTTCATGACTTTCATTGGATTTCTGCTCCCACACAGCCAGGTTCTGCCCTGGGTGCTGTGTGTGCAATCTTTGATTTCAAAATTAATTAAACTCAAGGAAAAACAAAATAGCTTCCACAAAAGCCACAGAGTTGCCTACACATGGTGAGGGCATCATAAGATAAAAAAGTCAGGAAGGGGCGTCTGCAGGGGAAGGGATTTGACGCCCCAGAGGACGAGGCAGGCATGGGTGCCCCTCGTTTGGGACGAGGGGTCCTGAGGCCCCGTCAGGTGGTCGGGCCTGTCTTCTGTGCACAGAAAGCCTAAGCCAGCACGTCCCCACCTTGTACATGTCACCACAGCCACCCCCCAGACATGTGCCTTGTGCAAGGAGCATTTTCATAGGTCTTCTATCTTGTAGCCATTGGAGAAAGGGTTTAATCCCAGTAAGAAGATTTAAGACCCACCCGCCCAGCTCCTGTCTCCTCTGTTCTACAGCCCAGCCTGCTGAATGCCACGGGGAAAAGCAGGTCACTTGCTGACCGCGAGACCCTCCCTTGTCATGGGAGTTGATGGCGTCCTGCACTGAGGAGGTTGTCCTGGCATTGTGCCCTCAGCCTGCGCCGGTACCAGTCCTTCCGCTGGTGTCGTCGTTGCCCCCAGCCTCTCCAACCCACCCTGCCCGAGACCGGGCAGCTCGGCCACAGGGTGTCAGTGGATCCCCATCAAAGGCCATCTTGAGGCTCCAGGTCGGCTGTGCCCTCAGGGCGAACTCCTTGCCTTGGTTCCCTGTCTGGTCTCCTGGGGATGCTGCGAGCTGGCAACATAGAAACCACTACACGTTCAGCAACCAGAATGAGTCTCTGTGGGCCCCAGGGTGTACCCCGTGCTGAGTGTCAGGAGCCTCCGGGTGAGTCTGCAGACCAGAGCTGCACCGGTGCCCGGGCTCAACCACAGCGAGTGCCCTCACAGTTGCCACCTGCCTCGCCGAAGACAGCAGCCCCAGCCACACGCGGGCACCTGTGCAGGGTGGACGGCGGGCAGTGTGCCGCGTTGCCTGGGTCGTGTGCGAGCTCACACAGTTCTCACATGCAGGACACTTCAGCTAAATTTAGCCCCGAGGGCTGTTTGGCATTCCAGACTTCCCATGCATCAAGTGGACACATTTCTTCCACATTATGCCATATTCCTAAAATACGCGTGCTCTCTCCTCTCAGCCTCAGACTACTGCGGTGACTCTTGCCCGCTGACCACTCATGTCACCCCCATTGTACCGCCCACGGTCCTCATGGTGCTTGTGTGTTGGGCACGCTCTGGCCTCTCCGGGTCCCCACAGGTCCAGTAGGGAGGGACACGCTGCTGCTGAGTTGGGTGGGGATGGCAGAGGGTGCCTCCTGGGAGCAGACGTGTGTGCCCAGCAGACACAGCAGGGCTGGGTACCCACCCCGTTCTGTCGTGGCTGCTGGTCTGACTCAGCTTCGGAGCAAGCTCCTTGGGCAGTGACGGGTGGCCAGAGGAAGCTCCTGTCATGGCTTCCAGGGCTGTAAGTGCTGTTCTCTAGGGTCATGGGACAATGAGGTGACACTGGGAGCAGGGACAGTGAGGCCTGCAGGGTAAGACTAGTGCAGTGACGGACGCAGCAGTGTCGGCTGGCCGTGTGACCAGAGCCCTGCACACCAGGATCAGAAGGTTCATCAGATCTTACCTGAAACTGTAACAAAGACACGCGGCACCTGCCCAGGAGAAGCCAGTGGCGGGAGGGGGGGTGGTTTAGAAAATTCCACCCAGGATGGCCGAGGCCCAGGCAGCTGCTCCCATGACAAAGGCACAAGAATTAGAGGTCAGCACGGTCAGGAAGAAGGGGCACAGGAGCACACATGTGGGTGACAGTGCCACTGGATGAAAGGAAATCCGAAGACAAACTCATCGAGGAAGGGACCTGGCATGCTCGGGAAGGAGGGAGGCCCAGGGCCTGCCAGGGTGACAGCAAGACCTGCATTTCCTGTGAGACACAGGCTGGGACAAGGCGTGCCTGTGGCTCTTCGGGCAGGACTCCGGGCTGCAGTTGGAGCCTCCAGGTGGGGACCGGGCTGCAGGCAGACCTGGACTCACAGGGAGAAGGGGGGCTGGGCTGTTAGGAATCCCTCAGCGGGCCTCAGCTGGGCACATCCGAGCATGTGGTCACCCTCGGGACACTGCTTGGAAAGCACTGCAGGCGGAAGCCTGCTCCATGCTGGCGTGGAGGTCAGCAGCAGCCCAAAGTGCAAAGCAGGGAGGGGATGGCCTCTTTCTGGGACCCCACGGCGCCCAGACACGACACTCTCCTCCTCAGGCAGGTGGGGCTACAGCCGACTGGCGTTTCTTTACAGGTGAGTATTGTCCGTATGTTATTTTCTAGGCTTTTGATAGGTTTCAGATACTTCATTTTCCAGCTGTTCAACCTGAACTTTTATCACAAGAGGAAACGATGCAAAGCCGCTGCTATTTATGAACCCTTAATCAGAGAAGAAAACAGAAAATGACACAAACCTAAAATTAGAGCTTCTGAGGACATTTTCAGAACCCTAAGGTGTTGTCTACCTTTTTCTTGACACACAGCCACAGAGCACTGCCATCCTGAAGCAGAAAAGCCTGGTGAACTTCCCACACACCTGACCTGTGCCACCTGGAGGGATATCACCTCCGGTGCCCGTTTGCCCTTCCTTTCCACTTTGGTCTCCCATAGCCCTGGCCATCTTCACTGGGCTGGGACCCAGTCACTTCCAGAGCTGATGGAAAGGAGGCGAGAACCACACTCATACATACACACACACATATACTCACTTACACACGCACACAGTCACACACACTCACACACACACACATTCACTGACATACATACACACGCTGACACATACACACATCTCTTGTTCGGGAACACTGTTTTCCAGTACAAAACGTCCTTTCGTCCTAATTGGAATCTGCTCGTTCCTGTTGGCTGCGTGTCCTCAGGGAAGAACAGAGGGGTTGGGTCCAGCCGGGTTGCTCAGCCTCTCTGCCCAAGTGTGTGCTTTTTTTCTCTCTTCTGCTGCATTTTTCTCTCTTTCTCTGGTGTGAGTCAGGGCATTTTCAGATTCCTGGAGTGATCAGAACTCTTGTATTTCCTTGAGATTTAAAATATCCATGTTGGCTGAGCATTTTCATGTTGAAAGAAGCGTTGGAAGCATGGCAGGTGCTGCTCCAGGGTCCCAGGCCCTGTTGGACAAGGGCTCAACTCAGCCACTGGTCTGGGTTAGGAATCCCCTCGACCTGAGTGTGTGCGTGTGCACATCCTGCCACGTGGCTTTGGGACCCCGACTCCAGCTCTCCTGGAATGCGGCCCAGCACGTCCTCCTTCCTTTGCTGTCTGGAAGGGTAGCAGGTCACATCTCTCCAGGGGAGACTTGCTTTACGGACACCATCCAAAGTCATTCACAATGAACTGTAAGGAAAAGGCTGGGTGTTTAAAGAGGAGAGTAATTTTTTGGTTCAGGATGGAGGTGGAACTCTGAAACGATGCTGCCTCATGTTTTCTAGGCCATCAGCAGCCAGGAGCCCTTTGTGAAGGGAACAGTGGCGTCCTTGGATCTGGGACCTGTCCCTTTGTCTCATGCTGGCTCACAGATGTGTTTTCCTTTCTTTGTAGATCATGTTTTATATTCTGGTAAAGGCTGTTTACACCCTGGGCTACAGTGTCTCGCTGATCTCCCTTACAACAGGAAGCGTCATTCTTTGCCTCTTCAGGTAAGCAGCAGAAATGAGCAATTCTGCAAGAATACAAGATGGGGAAATTACCGACTTAGCCGCCTAATCCATCAGAGGTGGAGAGGAGACTACTACCTGAGTTCTCTCTGAGTGCTAAGCAAACCCAGCTCCCTGGGAGATGCCAGTGTGAAATGGAATGCCAACACTTACGTTTTTATTTAAATACTCTGCATTCCTTGTAAAAGAGGTAATGCTGGTCTTGGATGAAAATTCAGTTCGACTATTATTTACTAAATACAGACATTATGCAAATGCTTTGAACATACAGAAGCAACAGCACTGCCTTTGAAAAGCACCCACATGTGGGCCACACCGGCTGTCACAGAGACATTGAAATGTGTTCAAGATACGGACAGACGCAGGAGTCCGCCTGCCTTGGTTCAGTCCTGGGTCCGTCTCTTAGTGGCTGTTTGACCTTGCACAAATTACTCAACCTCTCTGTGCATCTGTAAAGTGTGGATGCTAGTGGAATCCACACGGCATGTGGCAAGCACTCTAACTTTTGTCTGTTTCTCCCCCTGGAAGTGAGGGTAGGGTCCCACCCCCACCTGAATGTTAGCAGCTCCCTTTTGTAACTAATAACATACATTGTAGCAACTTCCTTTGATAACTAATGACATACATTGTAGCAACTCCCTTGGGTAACTAATGAAATACATTGTAGCAGCTGGTTGGTCAGGGTCCAGAGGATAGAGATTTTGGTCCCAGAACAGATGCTTCTGTCTGGGAAAAGCTAGTAGGCATACCTAGGATTAAATCCATGTCTTAAGCATCATTAGTGCTAAATAAAATGGATGATATTTGGCTTATTTTAACAGGGTTTTGATCACCATGTGTCTTATTTCTCTTTGCTAAAATATAGTTCAAATATTGACTAATACTAAGATAGAATCAGTGGCATAACAAATAGATTCTTTAGAACCTTACAAGTAACTCATTAGGAGAGCAATACTGGAAAGTAAAATAAATGAATAAATGGAGAAAAGAGCTGAGAAATCCAGCAAATGTAATTAAACTACACTTTTCATTTTTCAGGCATCACACCTATATCAGGTGGCTGGTTATTCTCAGAGAGAATAAGTCAGTATCGTTATCCCAGAACCCTACTTAGAAAAATGTGGGGAACATCTATTATTCTCTAGTTCTTTAAAAAAAAAAAACCCTGGTACAATATTAATATCTGTTGTACTATCTTCTATATTTTACTGTACATCTTTAAATCTTTAAGTTGTTAAAGATAAAAAAGGAAAAATTTGGGGAGGTGAGTGGGCACAGGGTAACAAGCTAGAACATTTTCAGCTTATTTTTAAAGAGCTGAACTACCCATATTGTTGACATCAGCAGTTTCCCTCAGGTTCCCACTGAGCCAGCCCGAGAGCATGTGGGAATTGTCAAAAACACAAATGCGATCCTTTAAGATCCCACAGATGCGTGGGTTTAGGAGCAGTAAGCGAGTCCTCTATACGTGACCATCATCATGCTGGTCCTGCCTGTAATGCTGCCATCTTGGGCCACTCACATGACATCCCCTCCACTCCCCCACCTGTCCCATGTGTTCAGGTAGCTCAACAGCTGTGAGTGTGCATGAATTCTAAAGTGTGTTAATTATAAAAGTGACAAGCACCATTGTCCTGGTAAATATACCCAGGAAAGGAATTCTTTGCAGTCGTGAAACATTTATTCTCCAGAAGCTAAGAGAGCATTGTCATTAAGTAACTGTGTCCTTATTCCGTACACAGTGAAAGCGAGTGATTTATCTGTTAGACCAAGTCGCGAAGTGTGCTGAGGGTGTGGGTAGCAAACACACGCCGGGTTTTGTGTGGGAGCCGCGGGCGGTCACCGTGACCACCATCCTTGAACACTCCGGTATCCAGGTACTGGACAGAGCCCGTCCGAGGGCCTCCGGCCCCGGGGGCAGCAGCCCAGATTGCCAACACAGGTGCTGCGACGCAGTTTATAGGAGCTTGTAATTTAGCCCCCACCACCCTGCCCCAAGGTTTTACCCGTTAGACAGGAGAGGTGCCCTTGTTCCTGGTGGCCAGTCTCAGGGCCTGCACTGCGTCCGTCTGCCTTGGGGAGTGGACGGGTTCTCCAAAGTCTGACCCAGCCTTTGTCCCAGCCACTACCGAGAGCAGGTTCCCATCTGGCTTCTCTGGAAGCCACACCTGCAGGGCACCCATCATCCATCAGTAGGTCCATACTTGGAGGTGACATTTTGGACAGCTTGCTTTCATCTGTGATGGCGAGAAACCCCAAACCCCATTCAGTGGGAAGACGCAGGTGAGAGAGCGGGAAGGGGCAGAGAGATGAGAAAAAAAGGAAGAAGGGTGACGAACCATTCAGCCTGGAACAGTAATAGATCCTTCCATTTCTTTAGGCTTCCTTAATTTCTTTCAGTGTTTCATGCTTTTTAAAGTAAAGTCTTGCACATCTTTTGATTGTCATCCCTAGGTATTTGTGCTGTTTTAGGTTTTGTTAAGTTCCATTTCTAACTATTTCCAGGAGGGAGTTGATTTCTGTATATTAGTCTGGCTTCAGCACCTTGCTAAATTCATTCAGGGATTCTGTAATTATTCTGTGAAGTCAGTGTTTGATGATCTTCCCTCCCTTCCCCCACACAGGAAGCTGCATTGCACCCGGAACTACATCCACCTGAACCTGTTCCTCTCCTTCATCCTGCGTGCCATCTCGGTGCTGGTCAAGGATGACGTCCTGTACTCCAGCTCGGGCACCCTGCACTGCCCGGACCAGCGGTCCTCCTGGGTAAGGCTGTCGCTGATGGTTTGTCACCAAGGGGAGGGTGGCCTCAGGAACTCCAGCCCCACCCTCTCCCTCGTCACCCCCCTGCCCCTCATCTCCAGCCCCACCCTCATGGGGATGAAGTCCCAGAGCCGCCCCTGCACAGGTCCTGCAGGTCCTGCTTGGACGAGGACGAGGGCTCAGGCCTGAGAAGTAGAGGGACCTGGCCCAGAGCCCGGGACTCAGAGCAGGCCAGGTCCAGGCTGGTAGCGGACAGGTGACACAGGCAGGTGGGCAGCAAGTCCCAGGCGCCACCAGGGCCAGGAGGTCACAGGCAGAGTGAGTACTGAGCCCAGCAGAGCCAGACACCATGCAGGCCCTGCGAGGACTGGTCAGTGCCAGGACAGTCCCTGCCAGGACTGACACAGGTGACATGTGCAGTGCTGCTACTTTGTCCCAGAATCTCACCGATTCTGAGCACCAAACGCCTCCATCTGTGGCTGAGGGGGACACCTGAGGCGGCCCCCAAAGAGGGGCAGGGTCCTCAGAAGGTGATGGGTCTGTTCCCTGTCAAGAGAAGGTTTCTGACCTGCAGCTACCTCTGGTCTGTGCGGAGCGGGGCCCCTGGTCTCAGCTCTCGAGTGACACAGGCCACCTGGGCAGTTTATTCTCACTGAGACCAGAACACATGGCACGTGAGGCCTCTGGGCTTTGCACCCCCTACCCCCAAAGCCTGAGTCCTTTAGCCTGGGGGTGGGCAGGATGGCCCTGGGCTCTGCAGCGAGGCACCCAGCCCAGGCCAAACCCGCCTGCCGCTGCTGCCCCAGGGGGAGAGGCTGGGCTGGAGGTGCTGGGCCATCGAGCTGCCGTCAGCCCCCAGCCCAGGTCAGAATGGCCACGTGTCAGGACAAAGGCAGGTGAATGGAGTGGAATGAGTGAGAGCTGCCAGCACACACAGACACATGCCCCCTTCAGGCTGTTTGCATTCACCCCTGGAAGGACCACTGGTTCGGAACCCCGTGTCAAGGGCAGAGCAGCTGTGGACACAGGACACACGTGAAGCCAACAGGTGGGCCCTGCCCTGGACGAGCACACCAAGATGCCCTCCTCTGTGCTGGTTTGTGAGGTTTTCATTTAACTCCTATGAAAACCATACTCTAGAGAAAATGAACAACCAGACGCCCAGGATGACAACCTGGGCGTTGGCTTCAGCAGAAGCCGCCAGGTGAACACGAGGTGCAGCCCCGGCCCCGCCGTGTGCTTCAGGCCAGGGGACAGGTCTGCTTGGGGACCTGCTGCTAAGGGCCCACTGGTCTGGGCCTGTCTCTACCCCGTGTCTGGGTGGCAGCAGATCCTGGAGGCCCTGCGTGGCCCACAGTCCCTTCCACCCTGAGGGACATGTTTGAAATCACCGTTAAAGATGATGCCATCAGCAGAGAGCTTGTTACTCACGAAACCTCTCATCCGCAGAGAGTGTGGATGGTGGATGAGCAAAGGGAAAGAAATGCAGGCGTGGCATTGTCAAGATTTTACCAAGAAAGTAGAATCATCTTGAACACACATTTCTGCATCTTTTATCCTAATTCAACAGGACACTGTGGGAACCCTCCAAACCCACTGGCGCAGTGGTCTACTATGTGGGTGTGACACGATTTCTTTAACCGTCCCAGCAGTAATGGGCACACTTAGACTGCATTCATTAGTCACTCATCTTCCTACTAACATTGGATTTATTTTTATTATAAAGATTAAGAACACATTTTTGTGGAAAACTTTGATCTGCAAAAGGATGAATTTGATTTGCAAAAGGGTGAATTTGATTTCCAAAGGGTGAATTTGGAGTGCAAAAAGGTGAATTTGATTTGCAAAAGGAGAATTTGGAGTACAAAACCTATTCCTTGGGGCTCCTGGTCCTTCTGACATAGCTCACGACTGTGTGTATTTCTGACTGGACCAGTGTTGCTTGGCTCCAACAGTCTGCAACAGTGGCCAGCTGTGCCCTCAGTGTGCCAGCTGGCTGTCCGTATTGCCTGGCAGCACCTACAGGGGCTCCACAGCTCTGCCTCCTGCACGCCCGACACGATTTCTGTGACTATTCCCGGGAGTGGTGACAAGTCACGGGTTCAGTGAAGTTTGGTTTACTGTTTTCATGGTTTGTTAATATGGCGTCTGTCCACGTACGATGGCCCTGGTCCTAATATTCAGTGGGTGTTGCTTGGCTATCTGTGCTGCCCCTGAGGATGACGGTGCCCTGTCCCCCTGCTTAGAGCAAGGTTGGGGCAGGGAGTGGGGGCGGGGCAGGTTCCAGGGGCCGCAGGTGGTCCAGTTAGCGCCCTGCAGGGCCAGCCAGCCTAAAATGGCTGTAGGCCCACCTGCCCCCATACGGATGTCCACACACGTACTGAAGCCTATCTGCGCGTCTGGGCATCCACCCGCTGTGTAAGTAAGGCCATCGTGTGTGTATTGGGGTGGGGAGGCTGCAAAGATACAGGGACAGAAATGAACGTCACTGTGGAGTTAGTGACTGAAAGCCTTGACTTGCTGTTTGTTCATGAACTTGAAATACCTGGTACGTTTAGTTACATGAAAGTCTGAGGGACTAAAGTATGTTTATTTTATATGCTACATGACCTTTTCCTGGTAGGAGCTCCTTCCCAACTCTGGAGGAGGTCATCTGTTTGCCAGTTTCTCTTGTTTTTCCCTTTTTCTTCATCTGCTGTTAAGAGAGGGTAGTGAGGAAGAGCAGACGGAAGGAGCAGGGACAGCCTGGTGGGTGAGGATGTGGCACAGTGGGTCCAGGTGCCCCGGAGGGGGGTCAGGCCAGTGGGCCCACGCCCCTGCGCCCACTCAGGGGTCCGGGGCTCTCTGGACAGTGGTGTGCAGCTGCCATGACCTGCGTTTGCCTCCAGCAAGTCCTGAGCCCCGACATCCTGCACGCCCAGGGCCTCTGACACACACACATCTGCAGTCCACAGCTCTGTCGGGGTGTCTCTGGCTCTTACACAAGTGGGGGTGTGCGTGCTGCCCTGGGGCAGCTCTGCCTTCCGTGAGCTGTTCCCCAAGTGTGGCCACGTTCTCTTGCTCCAGGTTGGCTGCAAGCTGAGCCTGGTGTTCTTCCAATACTGCACTATGGCCAACTTCTACTGGCTGCTGGTAGAGGGGCTGTACCTGCACACCTTGCTGGTGGCCATGTTCTCGCCAGGCCGTCGCTTCCTGGCCTATCTCCTGATTGGATGGGGTAAGGACTCCCCTCACCAGTCCGCATGTGCCCACAAACCCTCCAGGTTCCTGTCGCCTGTTCTTTTAGGGTGCACTTCCGGTCAAATCAGAAAGTGCTTTTCTAGGATGACAGCCGGTTCCTATAGCCAACAAACACTTTGATAACTCTGGGAACCAGGGACCGGGTCGGAAGCTGCTCCAAACTCCTGCTGCTGGAGCGTGCCCGGGGTGGCAGAGTCAGGAAGGAGGCGTGCGAGGAGGAGGAGCAGGAGGTCCTGCCATCTTCAGGTCCCAGTTAGCAAGAGCTTCACCCCCAGGAAGGGGGTGAAGCCGTGGGACCCCACATTCACAGCAAGGGGAAGCTGTCTACTTGTCAGTTCACGCCTCTGCTCCAAAACTCCAGTAGCAGCACTTACGCGTGTCGGAAGTTTCCACTTTCAGACACCTATTGAATTGTCTGCAGTGCTTCATGAGGCCCAAGCATAAGCTCGTGTATGTTCATGACGAGTTTCCGCTCACTCCTTGCTTCAGAAAGCCCTCCTCCTGGCTGCTCCTGGCTGACCAAGGCCACACGTGGCGCTGCAGGCTGCTGCGAGCTCACTGCCAGGGGGTTTTGGGTGACCACGTGTCTGTCCACAGGCATCCCCACCGTGTGCACAGCGGCGTGGACAGCAGCCAGGCTCTCTTTAGAAGACACGGGGTGAGTGTTGTGCCCAGACCGCAGCCTTTAGAGTGACATGGAGCAACACTGAGTCAGTTCTGGTATCGTTAGGTCGTTTTCATGTGGGCTGGAAGGAGCATGAGCTGCACCAACTCCCCAGTTAGACCCAGAAGTTATGGATTTAGGGGGGACCTAACCTGCCCCCTCTCCTGGCTTCTGGGGTTACACTTTGGTTTCACCTCCCCAGCAGCAGACTATCGTGCTGAGAATAAAATAAAACTAAACCACACGATAGGGACAGATTGCGTCAACATCTCTAAATGCACAGTAATTGTGCCTTAGAGAGGGGCGCGTGGGCCGTCAAGGGGGGCGTGGGCCGTCAGGGGTGGCGTGGGCCGTCAGAAGGGCCCCTGAACAGCAAACCAGGAGATCGCGCCTGCAATGGGAGGGGCCAGCTTCGTCCCGCAGGCGCCAGCGGTCAGGTGGGTCCACAGGCAGCGCCGGTATCCTGTAGCTGGGTTCATGGAATTGGTGGCAGTGACTTTCGTCTTCTCTTTCCAACAGCTGCTGGGATACCAACGAGCACAGTGGTCCCTGGTGGGTTATACGAACGCCAATTTTAATTTCTATCGTAGTAAGTAATATCTGTACTGAAACACGAGATGTGTGTGGGGCTGGCAGAGAGCAGAGAGCGAGCCGGCAGAGAGCGAGCCGGCTGTCCTGTGTTGAACAGGAATGGCCCCGTTGTACCCAGTCTTTGAAGAGAAGCCCCTCATAGGAGCCACCAGCTCCTTCCGTAGTGCACTGTGTACCCTCCGGATGAAGTTTGGGGACGGTGACGGGGAGCACATGTGTGGTCCCCGTGGGGGAGAGGACCTGGGGGTCACAGTCGGGCTGGCCATGTTAGAGCTGAGCCAGATTTCCTTTTATCCGATTTCATGTCTCAAAGTTAATTTTCTCTCTGCCAAAGCAGGGGGCCCTAAGCTATGTGATGCAGCTGACACACAATGTCAAGCTCCGACCTGGGGCACAGCCAGGTTGGGCAGGGCCCGGGTTCCTGTAAGTGAGGTACCAGAGCCTGTCCCTGCGACGGGGAGCGGGCCCAGCTGCCACACACCTCTCCCTTGCTGGGGTCACGAACAAATGTTTTGTCTTTCTTTGCGCAGGTCAATTTTGTTCTTTTCGTTAGTATTATACGGATTTTACTACAGAAGTTGACGTCCCCAGAAGTCAGAGGCAATGACCAGTCACAGTATAAGTGAGTACGAGTGTGTGTTTCCATTGGGCCCTGAGCTGTCCTCACTGCCCTCACATGGCCTGGAAACCGAGAGCAGGGAGGACGAAGCAAGGGCTGGGGAGGAGCGAGCAGGACTGCTGTGGCCGGTGGCTCGTGCGTGACACTGCGGTCACTCATTGTCCTCCCCGGGCCAGGAGGCTGACCAAGTCCACCCTGCTGCTCATCCCGCTGTTCGGCGTCCACTACATGGTGTTTGCTGTGTTTCCCATCGGCGTCTCCTCCAAGTACCAGATCCTGTTTGAGCTGTGTGTCGGATCCTTCCAGGTACGCGTGGGCAGGGCTGGCTGTCCCCCATGGGGCGAGTCCTCTGACGGCCTCTGACCACCCTTTATCACCTGCAGGGCCTGGTGGTGGCAGTTCTCTACTGCTTTCTGAACAGTGAAGTAAGTCCTTGTCACGCCTTGGGAATTAAGTACAGATATGTGGTTTGTGAGGGATTCCCTGGAATGCCTCTCAGTGGGGACTGAGAGCCCCGTCTTCTATTGGGTCAGTCCCACCCCCGGCAGGTGTTCACCCAACAGCCATGGCCACGCTCAGTCTTCCAGCACCATCTGGGGCCCCTCCTACCACCCTCCCAGTTGTGTCCGACTCAGGGGTGCTCCCCTGGGTGGTCGGGAGGGACCCCGCCTCTGGGCACCCTCACTCTCTCACTCCCTGAGCGGGAGGGCAGGCACGCCAGTGGAACTCCGTTCCTTGAGCTCCTGCCAGTGGTGTGTCAGGAGCCCTGAGTGTGTCCCTCTGTGGGCCTGCCCTCTGAATGTCACTCATCTCCCCCTCAGAGCTGCGGTGGTCTTTCCGCGTGTGCACGGCCCACATCTGGCTGCCCTTCCTGTCACATGCGCCGCTCAGGTTCCCTCCCTCCCAACATCAGCAGGAGTGACAGGGACTTGCCCGGGGGTCATCAGAACTCACAGGCGCCTGCTCTTGAGCCCATCTGTCCCCAGCTTGCTGCTGCTGTGGCCTCTCTGTACTCACATGTCCCTCAGCTAGCAGAGCAGAGGGTGGTGGGTGGTGGCTGAGGGCAACATATACCCAGTGCCCACCTACAGCCACCAGGTGCCCCAGCGCAGGTTAGAGAGCAGGAAACTGGATGGTGACGTTCCTGGGTGAGACCCCGTCACTTATTGCTGATGTTAGGTGGGGGCCCAGTACCCTGCTGGGGGCTGATGGAGGGGAGGAGACCTGAGCAGAGACTGTCCCTGCCAGACTCGGCCTCCCCCGCGTCCAGGGAGACCTCTGAAAACCTTACCTGTCTCGGGCTCGGGACGTGTCAGCCACTGTCGCTGGACCGAAGCTCTCGAAGCCAGCAGCTCACGGCCTTAGGTCCCCGCAGTTGGAACACTATCCTCGGCCCCTTGTCGGAGCCCCCAGTCCCTTTCTTCTTCCCCTTCCAAGGCCCACTCCTGTCCATCCGATGAGACATGGAGGGATGTCCCCACCCTGACACATGTCCCCCACAAAGGGCAGCAGGAGGAAGTAGCTCACTTGGGGGTCTTCTCCAGGCCCTGACCCCACTGCTCTCGCCCCCAGGTGCAGACTGAGCTCAGAAGGAAGTGGCAAAGCCGGTGCCCGAGCCAGCCCTCCAGCCACAGCCTGTCCATCTCCAGGAATGGCTCGGAGAGCGCCCTGCACTCCCACCGCGGCTCCCACACCCCATCCTTCCTGCAGACGGAAACCTCTGTCATCTAGAGTGCCCCCCACCCCTCACCCCTGCCACGTCCAGAGCCCCGGAACCCACTGGACGTGGGGAGCCAACGGCGGCGCACCCCTCAGGCGTGCCCCAGGGTAAATCTGGGCAACTCAGGACAGCTGGTCTTTGCTTCTCCCGTCTGTGGAACCGGGGTGACCTCGTAACTGACCGGGACGTCAATGTAATCATTGTCACACTCCGGTATTTAGGTGGTTTTGTTCATAACGTTTGGCTGTGTAGATGGACCCGTTTTCAAGGAGAATAGGGGACACTGGTTGGCCCAGATGTGGGTCCAGCCTCTGGGGAGGGAGAAAAGGGGATTTACAAGTTTGATGCCTGTGCGGGGGGAGGGGGGCTGGGCCCCTCATGAGAGGAGAAGGTGCCTGTCCTCGGCATGACCCACGTCACTGGCCCCACGTGACTCCGCCCGGCGCAGCCCTCTGGTATGAAGGTCATATGCCTAGAAGCCCACTTAAGACTAACCTGAAATGGCTCCTGCGAGCCACAGCAGACCCACCCCTCCTGGCCGTTCCCCCCTCCACCTCTGCTCCCGGGCTCCCTTCTCCGGGCCCCCCTCTCTGAACTCCCAGCTCTGGGCTCCCTGTCCCTGCTTCTCCACCACAATAGCTGGCCTGGCCCAAGAAAAAGTGCCCTGAAGAGCATCAGGTGACAGCAGCAGGGAGCAATGTGTCTGCCCTCACATCCCGCGCCTTGACCACTGAACATATGCCCACGGGGCCAGGGGCCACGTCAGGGCCCATCAGTAGGTGGCTAGAAGGGACCCAGCAGGCCTGTTCTGTGCAGGAGGTTTTGCAGGCCCCTGGTCATCAGGGAGACAAGACACAGCATTTTATCTGGTGGAAACAGAAACCTAGTCTCTTTTTAAAGAAAATAATCTTAATATCATTTCTGTTTACATGGAGAATTATTTTAACAAAGGATAAAAACGTATTGAGTGCATTTGTCCAGTCTTGGCAAACTGCAGCCCTGGCTTCAGATCCCTTGATGTTTGCAGACTTGGGAGGTAGATCTAGGATGCCGAGAGGCGAGGACAGTGAGCCCCCTCAGTGTCCAGGGCCCTGCAGCACTGACAGACGTTCTGCACACACCTGGTCACAGTGCTGGTCCCCTCGGGCACGGTGACATGACTGGGACGGTGGACACGGGGTTGTGGGATGGCACAGGGGCTGTGTCCTGACCACCTGGAACCACGGGCCCCCCACTCAGATGTCCTGCTGTAACCAGATCCACACAGCCAACTTGACAGCCAGACCAAGTCTGTTTGGAGCGATGGGCTGTGCTCGGGTGCTGGACGTGCACGGGACGTGAGTGGGGTCACTGAGGCTTCCCTCAGCTGGCGTTCACAGAGGCCCAAAGCACCAGGAACGGGCCACATTGCCCAGGAACGGAAGGGGGTGTGGGGAAGTCGGTATTTGGACAGTGAGCACGAGCACGTGACCAGAGTCCTCGTGTCGCTTTAAGACATCATAAATGTGTAAATACCAATAAAGTCTGATTTCACACCTGCAAGCTGCACAAGAAGTCACTCTGACTAGCCAATCCTGAGGCCTTAGGCCCTCAAACTGAGGATGGACTCACGCTTTGCAGTGAGCGCCACCACATCCAGGGGAATCTCTCCACAGCTGCAGCATGGAGGCAGAAGAGGGGAGGGTGGACACACAGCAGCTCCTTGACTGTGTGAAACAGCCACCCCTCCCCCAAGTCACTTAGGCCCTCACAGGACATCTTTACTGGGGAAGCAGGGCAGTGGTGGCCGGGGGATCTCCCCACAGCTCTGTCGTGGGGGCCCTGCACATGGCCACTCCAGCTTCACAGAACTTGAGAACCTGCTAAGGGGGCCGGCTGAGCACTCGTGTGCAACTGTGTGTGTGTGTGCACGTGTGCATGTGTGTGCTTTCTGTGTGGTTGTGTGTGCGTGTCTTGCAGTTAACCCCCAAGCCCATTTATACCACCGGCAGATAAAATCTTTTTTTAATAAACTCCATGCTCCACAAAGTGCTTTGTTTCCTGAGGAATACAGCGCACTGCAGAAAGTCAAATTGTCAAGACGACAAACTTAAGAGACGAGCAGTGGACCAGCCTCAGGTGAGTCTACTGACCGAAGCCCAAGGGAAGAAAAGAGGGAAGGCTGCACACAGCCCCGACCCTGGGGTCCACACTTTGTCAGCAGAGCTTGAGGAGGAAACTGCAGACACCAGAGAGGGACATGACGAACGAGCTTCCGGGGCCTAAAGACGGCGCCCCCTGCAGTCCACGGATGTAGTTTGCACTTTCCTCTCTCACCCAGGATGGCAGGTTTGTAAAGGGCGTTTTTGAGATTACAGAAATGACAGAGGAGTTCTAAAACCGCCAGTATGATGGGCAAATAGAACCTAGAAAGTGGAAAGGGTCTGAGTGCCACCCTCCGTCTGCCACCCTCCTGGCCCCTCTAGGGGTACATATGTGGGGACAGAACCAGGAGTGCAGTTTCCAGGCTCTTGGCCTCAGGGGGAAAAGTGCTGGCTCGGGTAGTACATTGCCATCAACTCTGATGGGATGGCCATCAGCTGTGGCTAGTTGGCTGTCACCTGTAACCAGTGAGCCATGGGCCACTAATATAACTGCTGTGGCTACGCTAGCAGCAGATGGTGGCTGAGCTAGCAAGTGCGGATTACAGTTAGCACGGTGGATTGCAGTTAGCAAGAGGGGTTGGCTGGCAGGCAGAAAAGTGGGCGGCGGATTGCAGATCATGTGGCTACTATTTCCTGTGTGTGTCTCGCCCGGCCGCCAGCGAGATGGTGCAGGAAGACCCCTTTTGGGGTACTGGCGGATGTTTGCTCCCTGTGTCTCCAATCCAGCAGCCAGTGAAACTATAGTGGTATGACTCCCCTATCTATGGCTCCGTGGGTGTTCCTTTTTGGCCTCACCATGTCCTGCGTTCTTATGTGGGGAGCAGGACCAGAGACCCCGCATGACATCTGACTGACTGACAGTGACCCTGTTTTCCTGTACGTGCAGAACTCGCCCTCCCTCCTCCTCCTCTTCCTCCGTGGAAATGAGGTTGTGTTACAGGGAGGTTCTGCAACATGCTTTCTTAGTTAAGACAGCGTGTGGGTCGTGCCTGTGCACAGATGTGCCTTCCTTGTGACAGCTGCGCGATGCTCCAGCCGTCCCTGGGGGATGAATGTTCCAGTTGCTTTACGAGTGATTTGCAGTGGCCCAGGTGTCCCCACAGGTAAATCCCCAGAAATGGACACGTAGCTCTGGGCATTCATGAGGGACGCTGGGCAGGTGCCCCTCTCACCAAGGCGGGGTGGCCCCTCACCCGCAATCCTGAGGGGCGGTGAGTGATTCTTCATCACAGGAGAATTGTAGTTTACAGCTGAGCCCCACACCAACGCAGGTCCTGCTGCAATTTTACAAATTAACTTCTTTATTCTTGGGAAACTGGGACACAACTCAGCCGAGGCCACGGTGACGTGCACAGCAGCCGACCATGTGGCACTTTGAGAGAGGCACCACTCGCATATGGACGTTACAAAGGATCTGGGGCATCTTTTATACAGAAAAGTGTTCTTTGGAAGATGGAAAAAAAATAATTTTCTAAAGGTTTAATAAGGAAAGTGGGGCAGGTACAGCTGGTCGGCAGGTGGTCTCCTCGCCCATGAAAACAGCCCGGAGCCGCCCACCCAGGGGTGCAGCTTCCACGCCAACACTGACCAGCCCCCAGCAATTACTGTGATCTGTTTTGAACTACTTGTATTCAACACCTGGGACTGAAGAAACAGCAGGAAAACAAACTATTACAGTATAGTTAGAAAACAATGAGAGCAAGTCGGACCCCTGTCTCTTTGAAGGTTGTGGGTGATTAAGAAAGTAGCACGTGAACTCAATACTCCTTAAAAACACTCTCCCATGGTTTAAATAATTACAATTATGAGTTGAGCATATGCAAAGGTTGTGCTTTTCAAGTAATAATGTAAATAATTACAATCCTTTCAGATTTAAAGTCAGACGATACACTTAAGTCCCCATTATACAGTGACTTATAAAACTGCAGATCTTTTGCAGTTTTATTCACCTTTTTGCAAATCAAATTTTTCCACAAAACTGTTTTCTTAATTTTTGTAATAAAAATAAATCTAATGTTAAAATTAAACATTTTATTGCATGTACTTAATAAACATAAAATATTTAACATCAGAAATACTTACTGTAGCTTCATTTATAACGGTTCTGCCACTGCTCATGGTAATTTCACATACATATTCATAAACCAATTGTGACAATCTGTAGGAGTGTACAAGGGTGAATTTGATTTGCAAAAGGGTGAATTTGGAGTGCAAAACCTGTATCACCTTTAGGAGAGAAAGGAAGTATGCTTACACGTTTTTAAATTTTTGATTGACGTGTGTTTTTCAGGTCACACGGGTTCTTCCCTGCCATATCGTAGGGATTCTGGAATGACCGGGTAACTATGCAGTAGCTGACAAACCCCAGAGTCTTCATGACAAGATAGTGATATCCCAAAGACCCCTTTGCTAGCAGATAGGAGAGTAAAAGACTGTAAGATGAGGACTGCCAACTAAAGGCTAACCTGCAGTCAGCCCTCTGAGAGGCTAGGAATGACCTCCTGACGTGGACTTTGGGGCAGGAGAGAACATTTGCATGCACCGGGAACTTTGCCAAAGTCGCATAGCAATTCCACTAGGCTGTAAGTTCTGTGAGGGCAAGAACCATATTTATTAACGTTTATCAGCACATCCTCAGGCTAGCACAGTGTCTGGAACAGCACACACCAAAGGAATAAACAAACCTCTGTCCTCCCATCTGAGTCTGTACATAGCTATGTATGCATATATGGGTGTGTTGCTATGGAGATACATGAATATAAATACCTCTCATAAAAACCTTGCTCTAGGGTCTAGAACACTCAACTTTGCTCATGGTCACTGTGGGGACAGAGCCCCAGAGAGCAGGTTCCAGGCTCTCGGCCTCCCAGGGAAAGGTGCTGGCTCGGGTGGTAGATGGCCATCAGCTGTGACTAGTTGGCCATCTGCTGTTACCGGTTAGACATTAGCCACTGATACAACTGCCATGGCTAAGCTAGCAAGGGGCGGAGTGTGGATTGCGGATCGTGTGGCTCCTGCTTCCTGTGTCTCCAACCCAGCCGCCAGTGAGACTATAGTGGTATGACTCCCCTACCTATGGCTCCGTGGGTGTTCCCTTTTGGCCTCACCACGTCCTGTGTTCTTACATGGGGAGCGGGACCGGAGATCCCGCCTGACACCCTGCATGACAGGCACTAAACCTCAAACAAAGGAAGTGGTTTTCCCTTGCTCTTCACCAAATTACATTTTGAAAAGTTGTAAATACTTAAAATGGTGAGTCGCAACCCTCCTTCTATGCAACTGCTTAATGCTCTAATGCCACGCTTCACTCACCTCATAAATAATTGCCTGTGAACACATTAATGAGCATGAGCCTTTCTGTCTTGCAGGCTTTCCTCTAAAGAGTTGTAGAATCACATCCTATAAAGACTTCTGTGAACGCAAGCCCCATAAGAAACTCTGCACATCTGCGATAAAGTGACCTGGGGGTCTAGGGATGTAAAATATACTTAAGTGCCAGCCTTGTATGCCAATCAGCCCCGCCTCAGCTGCCTCTGTGACCCCACTGAATTTCCAGCCCCTTCCTTTTGTTTAACCAGGCCAAGGCAGAACACATCTCCTGCACCAAGTCTAACGGCCCAGCTCCATTTCTAGATTTTTGCTAGTATTTTAGTCTTTATAGATGCAGGGAGAGACATAAGAGTCACGTGTTAGATGGCTGACTGGCTGCAATGCAGGCTGAACTGGTAGGGGCTGGAGTGGAAAAAATAGAATCAAGACATGATTATGTGACAGGAGTTTGTGATTGCACTTGAGAGGTAAGGGAGAAGGGATCAAGGGCCATGCCCAGGTCACTCACGCAGTGTCATGTGGGCAACTTTGTCTAATATAGTATTGGGTGACTTTATCCTTCTATTCAACTAAGAGTCGAAGTTTTTCGAGTATCAGCTGTTTTCTCAGTTGATAGAATGACAGTGGTGAAGAGAATGGCCCTGGACGCTCAGATTGGCCACCAGCCGAGCTGTGTGACCTTAGGCAGGTGAATTAACTTTCTGGCCCTCCATCTCCTCACCTGGGAAGCCTATAATCATGCCTATCTCACGTGGGATGCTATGAGAATGAAGTGAATTACCAAATGGAGTTTTAGTTTGGTGGTTTGGCGCAGTCCCTAAATAAGTCCTAGCTATCATTGAAATTACCTTTCCTGCCTTCCTGTTCTTTATGTTCTTCCTAAGAGCGGATGAGTGGAAATGAAAAAGGCAGGAGTGATATGCTCAAAACCAGAGTATAATTAAATATAAAAAGCTTACTGGGTTTGTTAATTTCTCTACTGAGTAATTGGCCTGTGTAACTGGAGCCAAGTAGATGGATCCATAAAACTGTAAACTGGTTGAGAATAGTATGTGACTCACACATACAATGTCTGCAAAATGGATTTAGTATCTACAGAAAAACCATGATATCCAAGAGCACAGACTATTAGTGATTCAAGCGTTTACTCCTTTTTCTTGTGCAAACATTGAGAGGAATATTTTCTAAGGAGCATTTGCACACTGACTAATGCCAAAGTCTTTGGAACAGAGCTTAATGTCAGTTACAATGCGCCCACTGGAGAAGGACCCGCTTCGCTCCAGTCCTGCATGTTTAAGACCAGCCTTTACTGTAAGCTTCCAACAAGGTAATTCTGATAAAATTCACCAGAGATGCAGAATATCTGCCTTAACGATTCAGTTCTCGTCTCTTTATGTTGTGTAAAAACAGTCATCCTTTCAACAACTACTTTTCCAATTACGTTGATTCCTGTCATTCTCACAGGGCACTTTTATCAAATAACAACAGACGGGTAAATAATCTGTAAAGCGCAAAGCCTTATACAGACGAAAAGCTCTTTTCATGCCCGACGGTAAAGCTGCGAAGACCGACGCTGTTTTAAGGCCTGGACGCACCGCCTTTGCACGATGCTGGTTGGGAGCCTCTGATGATCCACATGGCAGGCGGCAAAGGTGGAGCCGATTAAGCGGCAGCTGATTCGGCCGCCCTGCCTCAATTTCCTCGCTCAGCTTCCTTCCCGCACCGAGCACTGCACAGCCGAACGCAAGACAGGAAGGAGACCGCGCCCCCTCCCTGTGTGCTCAGCGTCAGTCGTTCGGCCCTCCGCTGCTGCGCTAGGAGTCGGACACGCGCGAGCTTTCTGGGGGAGGCCGGGGGACACGCTGGGCAAGAGATCGTTCGGCTTTCCGCGCTCACACCTGCCGGTTGCTAGGAGAAAAACGCCAGTGCGTTGGGGACTGCCGCGGGGCATGCCGGACCAGCGATCGCTCGGCCCTCCGCTGCTCGCGCCTGCCGGTTGCTAGGAGTCGAGGTCGCGCAGGCACGGTGGGCCCGCCGCGGGGCATGCCGGTCCAACGATCGCTCGGCTCTCGGCTACTCATGCCTGCGAGAACGCGCAGGCGCGCTGGCCACTGCCGCGGGGCGTGCCAGGACTACGGTCTTTCGGCCCTCCGCAGCTCTCGCCTGCCGGTTGCTAGGAGTCGGAGACGCCGGCCCTGCTAAGGCTGCGTTGTCGCCGGGTGTCACCCCCGTGTCGTGCTTGGTGCGCGGAGCGCAGCTGGCCTCCCGGGCCTCCGAGTGGCGATGGAGCCCGGAAAGGTGGGTGCACACGGGCTATGCGTCGGTCCGGGCGCGTGGCGGACTCTGCGGGAAGTTTTCGGAACTTGGTTAGCTGGTCCTGTCCCACCAGTGTCTTGTCGCGGGTGGGTCCGGGCCCGACTCCCATCCGTGACGCGCCAAGGTCAGAGGGCGGACGTCGAGGCGTCCCGTTACTGCGGGACGCTGAGGCTCGGGGGCTCGGAGCGGCAGTGGATCGGTGTGCGTACGGTTTCAAAGGCCGTGGAAAATTTACACGCCTCCGCCCACCCTCCACTTAACTTTAAGGCCACCAGCTTCCAGACCTCTGTCATCTTCTTTACCGTTGTCTTCCATTTTCGTAAGTTAGTGTGCAACTTAAGATTTCTGTGATTTGTTGACAGGTTGATTTTTTAAAATTGAAAACCACCAAACACTATAATACGATTATATGAGCAGGACTCACTGCGGAAGTAAGCAATGTGATTGGACCAATAGTGTCTATTGTGGGTCTTTTTTCAGTCATTAATGTTGACATTTGATCATCTCTTCCAAAATGAAAACTCAAGTCTACCTTCACTTCTAGGACATTTTCTGTAGTTATTTCTGTATCTCCTCGTTCTTACTTCATTCTCTCTTTTTGGAACTCTGATTCAGTCTCCTGTTAGATGTTGAGCTCATGGCACATATTTTCCATCTGTCTTTTTCCTCTCTATATCTACATGTATAAAGTTCTCCAACTTTATGGTTTGCTTCATCTACTTAAATGTTTTACTTTGTTAATTTTAATTTTAAGAATTCTTGTTCTCATTGCTCCTTTTGTAGCATGTTTTTACTTGTGCTTATACTATTTAAAAAATCTTTTTGAGGGTATAGCATATGCCTTTTTTAAAATAAAATAACGATTTCTCTTTATTTTCTTGGGTCGTTTTCTTTTAGGGTTATTTTCACTATTTGTTTATCTTGATTCTTTTCTTTCTTATGCTGGTTTTTCTCAAATGCCTGATTGACGTTTCATGTTTATGACTGAAGTACAGGATTAACTAAAGTAAGTTTTTTGAGGAGCAAGGGGCTGGGCACTGACGGGCCACACAGATAGACATGGGGAAGTGAGGAGTGTGTGTTACCTGTGCTTAGCCTGAGCCTTGAAGCAACGTGTCCATTTACATTATGAAGTCGCCAAAGGAACCCATTCTATAATCATTTGTAGGTAACTTTAGAATAGTGAATACGTTTTTAAAATACGTATTTCTATTACTTTTTATTCTGATAGACAGTAATTTCTTGCATATCACGACCAGTTGCCATTGACTAAAATGGCCTGATGAAAAAGCAGCTTATTAGAGCTTACAAAATTGGTTATTTTAAACTTTGAAAATTCCAAATTTATACTTTTCTTTTCAGAGAAGAACCAAAGAGGACACTTGGAAAGCAGATGACCTCAGAAGACACCTTTGGGTAATGTATTTTAAAGGTGTGAGCTGGGTTCCAATTGGACCCTGGGAGGTTTTTTTTGGACAGTTTTACCTGGTTCTCAGCATTGTCCAACTTTGCTTCCATGTGACTCGTTTCAGAGGCATTTTTGACTCAGAGATTAAGCCATGTGGCCAGTAGCTCTGGGGCCGTCCTGAGATAGGGTTTCCTAGACCAGCCAGCATGTCACCACCAGCTCAGTTGAGTTTCTCCTGTGGTTCAGGGCTTGGCCTAGTACCCACTCGTGCACGGCGCGCTCATGTGTGTTTATATGTGTGCGTATGTGTGTGGTCTTTGGTGTTTGTATGTGCGTCTCTGTGTATGCGCATCTGTGTGTGTGGTCTGTACGCGGGTGTGGAGGGAAGTTTGGGGGTTGAGATGGAGACTTCCTGAGAGTTTTCTAACGAGGGTCCTTGTTCTTGGAGGGGACCCGGTGGTTAGTGTCTCTGGGACTTGATGACACAGCTGCAGACCCCCTTCCTAATCCGTGTGGTATGCTAGATTTGATCTGACAACGAACATGAATGTCTTGCAAGCAGATGCCCGTCTCCAGTCCTAAAAATGCTAAGTGTGGCTCCGTCTGCCGTCGGTTTGGAGACTTGGTCCAGGCCCGTCTTGCTGCGGAGGAAGCCAGTGTTTTAAGGTCCCTGTGAGGGCGGCTCTCACGGCCGGAAACCCGTTTCTTTGTCTTGCAGGCTGCACAGTCGGGAAGTCCCAAGGAAGAAAAGAAACACAGAGGAAAGAAGCTGCAGAAGGAGCTGGAAGTCGGTCTCCCTGAACCCCCAGAGCAGAAGCACAGGGACCCCGGCCCCACGTACAGAGAGAAAGTGGCTGAGGGGGACGGCAACACCTGCAGGGAGGCTGCTCGCGGGGAGAGAGACCAAGAGAAGCCACGGGAGAGGAGGCGGGACGCCAGGGACTGGGACAGAGGGAGGCTTCGCGACAAGTCCCGGGAACAGGATGCAGACAAGCCTCAGAATCGAGGCAAAGACCGGGAGAAGGACCGAGACCGCCAGGCGCGCAAGGAGCAGCCCCGGCCAGCGGGCGCACACCGCCACCTGCTGGGCGGGGCGGGGCAGGAGCGGGAGCGCAGCAGGCGCGCAGGTGCGTGTCCCCGCGGGGTCTGTGCCTCCATCTCCCAGGGCTGCATGTGCCGGCGCGTCTGCTGGGCGCGAGCCCCACTTTGTTTTCTCTTCTGCTTTTCATGCCGGGTTTAGCTCTGCATTTGGTTACACACCGTTGTCCGTGTGTGTGCTTTTCACCGTTGTCTCCTTTTGACATTTTTAAAACTCATTTCAGTGAATGGAAGGAGTAACAACTTTCTAGGTAGAGCTTTACTGCTGAAACATATTTCTTATTGCGCCATTGTGATGTCCTTTTTAGTTTAGTTTAGATTTTAGAACTTGCCAACCTTAGGATTGTAGAACGTGTTCTAATTGGAGAGTTTGTGTTCATATGTGTTAACGTATAATTCGTAACTCTGTACAGTAAAGACTGCAGCAAGATGGTAGAAGACCTTTTGATGTGCTCAAGTTTGGGAATGTTACAATTATGTTTTATTTTTGTAGTGAGTAAAGTAAGAACTGAAGACAAGGAAAGGCGAAATGAAGACTCTGAAAGAGGAGATGAAGAGAGAGAAAGAAGATACCGAGAAAGAAAGGTATGCAGACCACAGCCCCAAATCCTGAAAGCAGGGGCATTGTTGGAAAGTTTTGTAACAGTTCAGGGCCTGAGAAAGTTCTCAAGCTTCTGTGTAGTCAAGTATGCTTCCTCTCGCTGGCAAGTGTGTCTCATTCCAACAGTAATAGTCGATTATTTTGGAAAATTTCAAAAATACAAACAAATAAGGAGAAGGAAATAAAAACAAGTCCCCACCCAGAGTAATGTTCAGGTAGAAACCGTACTCAGGACAGAGCAGCGGCTGTTGACCCAGCTCTCCCATCGCGTGGGTACCTGTCCCCAGGAGGCACTGCGTGGGACTCGCGCATCTACAGGCCCTGGCACCTCCCCACATACTGAGGGACACCTGTAGTTATGCATGTGTGTGCATGTGTATGTACAGTAAGCTTTTTTCTTAAGTTAGGTATGCCTGTTCTGTAAACTGTTTACATTTTGAGTGTTTTTCTAAGTTACTTTCTCCATAATGTTATGTCAGTACATTCAGTGACATGGTGCCATGGTTTTTTGGACGCTTTAGTTGCTTCTAAGGTCTTTGATTATAAAACCCCGGGGAGGGGGTTGGGGGGTGCCGGCCCGGTGGCTCAGGTGGTTAGAGCTCCGTGCTCCTAACTCCGAAGGCTGCCGGTTCGATTCCCACATGGGCCAGTGGGCTCTCAACCACAAGGTTGCCAGTTCGATTCCTCGAGTCCCGCAAGGGATGGTGGGCAGCGCCCCCTGCAACTAAAAAAAAATTGAACACGGCATCTTGAGCTGAGCTGCCACTGAGCTCCCGGATGGCTCAGTTGGTTGGAGTGCATCCTCTTTACCACAAGGTTGCCAGTTCAACTCCCTCAAGGGATGGTGGGCTGTGCCCCCTGCAACTAGCAGCGGCAACTGGACCTGGAGCTGAGCTGCACCCTCCACAACTAAGACTGAAAGGACAACTTAAAGCTGAATTAAGATCGAAAGAACAACGACTTGACTTGGAAAAAAAAGTCCTGGAAGTACAAACTGTTCCCCAATAAAGTCCTGTTAAAAAAATAAAATAAAATAAAAATAAAACCCCGGGGGGAGTGAACGTGCCGTGTTTACACCTGCTTATTTCCTCGCGACCGGCTGTGGGGGTGGCCTGGCTTGGTCAGAGCCACTGTGCGCAGAGCTGTCATTGCGTGTTGTTGGGGGTGCTCACCTGTCCTCCATCAGTGTCCTCACCATCGTCACAGCTACTGCTCTTCGCTGACGTGATTCCGAAGGAGGGGTGCTGGGAGCATTTTGTGGGCGTTCACTGTCGGTCACCGCCGTGTGCGTTTGCATCCTTTCTCTCAGACTCTTAGTTACTTCAGAGGACTTTGAAGGTTGGCTCTGCTAGTCGTTGAGGTTGCTGCTGCTTGCTTGGTTTGATTTTTACTTGTGGAATCTCCATGTTCTCCATGTAAGGTTGAAATTATGAAGCAGTCCCATTTGTCCTTCATCTTTCCATTGATGTCATGCTCAGAAGCCCCTTCTCCACGCCAATATTCTGTAGTTTGTTCTGGGGCCTCAGAATTTCTTAACACTGAAATCTTTAATCCCGTGGAGTTTGTTGACAGGCGTCAGGGGTTTCTCAGCGTTTTTTTCCTGGGGAGATGAGCAGAGGGAGGGTCGGGCCATGCACAGGAGGCGTGGAGGGTGAAGCACAGGGTGCTGAGATGGGGAGGGTCCATGACATGCGAACCCTGCGTGGTAGAGGGTGTCTAGGCGTCACCGACAGGGTGTGAACTGAGGGGACCTTAAACGAAGGCAGAAGGCAGAGGACCGTGCAGTTATGGGGTTCTGTGAGGCTGCTGACGGCGCTCGGGAATGGAGGGTGGGCCCCACTGACCACCTGCCCTGCAGGTCAGCAGCCCGCCACTGTGAGACGGCGTCACCCGTTGTTACTGAACACAGAGGCTTGGGGTACAGACGTGACAAAACAATGGTGCCGGATTTAAGATTCTCCCTGTGGGTGGGTGCAGGCGTGTGAAACTCCAAGGGGCAGGAGGCCGCTGGGACATGTTAGGAGGTGCACAGTGCCCTGCCACGGATGTCACACAGGTGTCACGGCAGCGGCTTGCGTGTTGGTGGAGCTCAGGATGCATAGGAGTTGGGGAGAGGGTGACAATGACCAGGACAAGGCTGGAGCAGAGAGGAGGGGCCGGGCCTTGTTTGCCCTGCTGAGGAATGGGGATGTTGTCCTCAGCAGGTGAGGGCAGTGGCTCTTCTGTCACCCTGGTCGTTAGGGCTGGGTGGCCTGCAGCGTCTCCCGGTGGGGCAGTGGGGGTCCCTATCCAGAAGCACGTGATCAGAGTACGTATTTAGGACGGCACCCCAGCAGGATAGAGGACTGGGCGGCAGGGGCAGGTCTGCAGCTCTCCTCACCGTTGTCATAACGTGTAAAAGCCGCGTTCCGTGTGTCACATGCTCACGTTTTTTCAATGTCGCTTCACAGTTGCAGTATGGTGACAGCCAAGACAATCCTCTTAAGTATTGGCTTTATAAAGAAGAAGGTGAAAGGAGGCATGGGAAGCACAAAGAAGCAAACCGGGAAAAGAAACATCGAGAAGAAAGCAGCACAAGGGGAAAAAGAGAGAAGTATTCAAAAGGAAAAAGTAATTCGTACTCTGACAAGGCAGGGGAAGAAAGACGCAAAGAAAAACCACATAAAGAGGCTTTTCATTTTGATGACGAGAGGCACCGAGGGAGCCTGGATAAAAAAGAGAGGTCGTCGAAGGAAGAGCATAAGAAAAGGGAGCCCAAGGTACCGTTTCTGACGCTTGTTGCCTGTATAGCCGTCCCGAGGGCCACACTCCTGGAGTGGGTCTGTCTAAATGTAGCCAGATGGTAACCCTTGGTGCCTGAAATCAGCACCTTGGTAACGTGATTCAGGTCTGGGTTGTGTGCACAGAGATCGCCAATCTTCTGGGAAGTGTGAGCTGAATCTGATTATAGGGCGATTACTTTTATTTTTTTAAATTTTTTTATTTTTTCCCACTTCCCCCACCCTCTGGGTGATTACTTTTATTACAGACTGAGAAGTCTGCCATAAAACTTTCCAATTGAACGTTAAAGAGGAAGCTGACATTTTTTTTAAAGTGGAAGTTAAGTGAATTGTTTAGCAAAATGTTTCAACCAGAATTGGTAGTATAAGTTTGCAAAACAAAGCAAAACAGAACACCCACAAAAAGACTGCTGATTGCAAAGGGTCTACTTTCCTCCAACGCACGCAGGCGGAATTGCTGTGCCTGTTTAGTGTCCCCTGCCCTCATTTTAGTGCCTCCTGTTTTCCTGTGGAGCTTTTTGCTGCGCTGGTTTTCCACTCTGACGTGACTGCGACTTCCTCCTCCTGCCTCTTGGTGGCGCTCCCTCTTGAGGGGCGGGGCTGTGGCTGGTGCCTGCCCACCACCGCGTGGGGATGTCCTTAACACAAAAGCTCCTCAGTAAACACGTGCACACTTCTGCCCCAGGAAAGGTCTTCTGTCGGCTGACAAACTGCCTTTTTCAGATAATTGTTTCCTATTTACTGAGTGCCACTGGGCGAGCCGCTACTGTAGGTGATAAGGACACACTTGTGAAGAACAGGCTTTGTTTTCATGGTGCGTAGACTTTGTTGGGGAAGCTGTGCGATAAGGAAATAAACGAATGAGTACATAGTGCCACATCAGGAGTGGGTAGTGAGCATCATGGAATTCACGTCCTCTGCACTGACATCCAGGCCCTCAAAGTCTACTTTCCAGCTTAATGCTGTGTGAGCTGCTTAGTTGCTGTGGTGGCTGATGTCAGCGGGGCGCTGTTAGCTTCAGCCTGGGACAGCACCCAGGTCTGCCGGCCTCCTCAGTTACCGCTCCCTGCCCTGTCATTTTGGTTTTGTGTGTCTCACTGTGTGCCCCCTCCAGCTTTCGGTTAGATAGAGGGGTGACTCAGCATGGCACATGCAGCAGTGTCTCCTGAAGGCACTGACCAAAGGACTTGGTCAGAAAGACCCCGTGGTGACCCTACGTCTGCTGAGTGTGGGTCCTGCTCCTGGGGAAGTGACATGTCGCATCTCCCTGACGCCGTTTCCAGCCCAGGCCCCTCCAAACCCACCTACGAGGCTGAGAAACAAGGCACTGAGCTCAGGCCCCAGCTCTGCCAGACGCTGGGTGACCGCCTCCCCAGTGTGCTCAGAGGGTGTAATCAGTGGGCCTTACAGGGCGAGTCACGTGGCCGCCTGCAGCCTGAGCACATCCGCGGGCAAGGTCCCTCCAGCGCACGGTCTGCTGTTCCTCTTAGGATTGAGTCTTCTAATGAACTTGGTTACCTTTTCTCCTTCTTTATGTCCAGATAGCCACTAAATGGTAATCGTTTCCTACCCAGCACTCCAGGTTTCGTTCTTTTTCCATTCCAATCTGTTTTATAGACTGATGCCAGACCGTTCTTCCTGTTAAATGTGCGATTATACTTTTTTCTATTAATTTTAAATGATTTTTAAATACAGGAAGAATAAAAACAATTACGATCCCAGACTCAGGTAATCCATTTATATCACGTGTGTACATGCTTGCCATCTTTTTTCCCATCCGTAAATGAACTTTTTAAAGTGCAAAATTGGAAACAAGCTGGTTTTTTCTTTTTATTCTGGGAAATGTGTTTTCATGGCCATCTGGTGTCCTGCCCTGCCTTGTGTTCCTAACCTCATTTACTTCATCAGTAGCCTAATAGTGAGTGCTCAGGTCACTGGTATGTTTCTGGTACCACAAATTATTCTATGAGGAACGGAGTGAAAGTCTTAATACATGTCTTTGATCGTTCTCTAGGAATCATTTCCTAGGAGTAGGATTTATAGGTGAAAGAAAGTGAGTATTTTTGGCTCCTTTTTTGGCTTTTGGTCTGTGTGTGTCACCCTCCAGACTGACCTTTCCTGGTGGTGAGTGAAGCTGCATTCCTCTGCCCTGGGCTTCGGGGTAAATCCCGGGTCTGCAGCCTTTCTAGTGCTGGGCAGGCACCGCCCCTGCTGCTGGGGTCCTTGCAGTGGGGTGGGGGACACCGTCCTGGCCACACGCCCCCACGCCTGCTTCCTGCCAGCGCTCACTCAGCCCGTGTCTGTTTACACAACCTAAGGGTTTTTATTACTAAAAACCCACTTAATTTAAGAGCACATTGTTTAATTTCTTTTCTGCAGGTACATAGATCTGTGAAATAGCCATATTCCATATGTTTGAAAGTTTATAATTTTAAGACTGAAAAAAACTAGTCATATTTATCTGAAAACAATCTGAAATGGATGACTACAAATTTCTTTTATTACTGAGATAATATGTAATCACCCTGGAGTGTACCTTTATTCATCTCCCTTACATAAATTACCTAATTAACATAAATACCAGTAAAAACAGTCATTTCAAGACATGCCTGTAGCATCACTGCTGCTGCTAAGTTTTGAATCCATGCATGTTGTGCAGAGTTTACTAATACCGGTTGATTCATTATGGTATGCTGATGAATGGTTATGGAAATGTTTTTGTTTGACAGAATGGTGAGCACAGGAACCGAGGTGGAAGTTCAAAGAGAGACGGGACTGGCAGCCAGTAAGGAATATGCGTCCTTCGGTTGGCTGTTACGTATAACACTTCTTATAGAATGCTTTAAAGGGAATTTTTCTTGTTGCGCCTAATTATAGCCAGTAAATGAAAATGAATTATATGTCATTTACTCTATTGTTTTATTTTGTCAGTATTCATTTAAAACTAACTGTGCTTTTGATCGTATTTGCTTTGTAGGCATGTGGAGAGTTTAGTAAAGAATAATGGAAAAGATGAAGACTCAAGAAGGAAGGTAAGACACTTGACATTGACTTTCCTGTGCAATATGGTGACCCGTCATCTCAGTGTCGTTTTCCCTGAAAGGGGAGCCTGAGCCAGACTTTGTTTGCAAATGGTCTGTTTGAGTGGTAATTCCTGGAGGCACATAAGAGACACACTTTAGATTAAAAGACTCAAATAGCTTGAAAGAGAATAAATGGACCATCAAACCACAACTGTAACAGCCTGACTGGATGTCCTAGTGTCAGACAAAAATTGACTGAGACAGAAAGTACAGCGAGAGGTAGAGGGACGTGTTACAATGATAAAGTAATGAGCTTGGCAGGAAGAGGCAACACTGAGAAATGAATACGCCCTAACAAAAGAACCACAAAATACAAGAAGCAGAACCCGACAGAATAAAAGGGAGCAGTAGAAAATTCCGTAGTGAAGGAGACTTTAGCACCCCCTGTCACTAATGGAGCAACAGCAGCACTTCATGCTAACAAAGTAGACAGCTCAGATGAAGGGACAAGTTCCTGGAAGTTGTGAAGTGTTGAAACTGCCTCAAGAAGAAGTGCAACGTTTGAGCAGACCTCTGCTAAGTAAAGACATCTGCGTTAGTATTAAAAACCTTCCCACAAAGAGGCCCAGGCCGTATGTCCTCCCTGAGCCATACTCTCAAAGAGTTGTTGTTCATACTCACACACGCATAGTGCCCCCTCAGGGATTTGTGTTGTGTTCTGATTCTGGGTCTGTGTGCACGTGTGCACTGAGACTCACGCGTGCTGCTCTTTTCACCGAGTGGATCAACACTTCCAGCCTTTTCTCTTTGTGCCGTCTTCGTAATTACCCTCTGAACAGTCTCCATAATGATCATTTAATAACTATCAAATGGTGTACTGTGGTGTGGTAATTATCATCAAAGCGTTCTCCTCGTTTCTTGTTTTGTTATTATAGATGAGGTGGCCGGCAGATTTTGGCTTCTGTTATTTCTAAAGAATAATTTTTTTCTTTCTTTGATAGTTACCTGAAACCCATGTCCCTTTGACATTTTGTGCCATATTTTTATGTCTCTTTATTTCACACCCATGCCCACAGAGTTTTACATAAAATTAGGTTGCACAGCATGCATTGTTTTGATGTGGGCACGTTTTATTCATTTACTTACTACCTGACTACAGCCACACCTAAGGAAAAAAGTTAGCCTGATACACATTTCCTCCCATATAATCTTTTTTCTCATGTCTTTGAGGTATGTTTGGTTTTTTGATGCCTTTTTTCTGTTATACACGTATAATGTGTTTCCCAACTCGTTGTGGAAATCCCTTCATTTCTAATGACACAGATCTCTCATACTTTCTGTAGATAAATTTGTTGAAGTGGAATTATTGGACACAAATACATAATTTTAAAAAACATTTTCCTTATGTTATCCAAGATTTTTATAAGCTCTCAGCATTGTTCACTAGAATTATAACGTGAGCCACATTTGTAATTTTAGATTTTCTAGCAGTCACATTAAAAAACTGAAAAAGAAACAAAATCAATTTAATAATATTATATAATCCAATATTTCTTAAACATTGTCCTTTGAATATGGAATCAATAAAAGAAACTCCCAATGAGACATTTTACATTCTTTTTTCACCAAAGGAGCAAACTGTGTGGCCCTTTTGCCCCTCAGGAGTACAGAGTAACAGTGAAGACACTGGACAGCTGGCTGTGACTGCCCCTGGGGCTCATGCTGTGTAGTGCCATCGTGGGGCTGTCTGGGTTAGCTCTTCCCTTGTAGGTGCCTGGAGAGCCTCCAGCACACCAGGATAGTTTTCTGGACACAAGGAAAACTCTTCATTTTCTTCATGGGAATCCCCTGTGCTGCCCCCAGTTTTATGCACAGACTAGTTTGGAGCAGTGACGTCTAAGACCTGTGCCTTCCTCCCCCAGTGTCCACAGTAGGGACCATCATCAGCCTCCCATGCTGGTGCAGTGCTATTTTATCCGCTCTTCTCACTGGCTCTAGGAAGTACGTACCATGATGTGCCCATTGCTAAGATGGGAAAACCGAGGCACAGAGGAGGTTACTTGCCTAGGCCACCTTGTTTGTACACCTCAGAGCCGGGACCTGGGTCCCTAACTGCTGAGGGCAGCACCTCCCTGGGAGGAGCGGGTGAGCTGTGTGGGTGCCCTTAGACCCCCTGCTGGCTGATGCCGCTGTGCTCTGTCCCGCAGCACAGCCGTGACGAGGTCTCCTCAGCGTGGCCAGAGACTCAGAGGCAAGGATGTGAAGAAACTGAGGTGAGGGGAGAGTGTGCTGGCCACACTCACGTTCTCTCGTGTTTCCCTGCACTCATCGCACCAGGGTGGCTGTCTCCTTTTGGACAACAGTACGTTGGAATGAAGGGCGGGAAGAGGAGTTATGTGACGCGTGCTCACACTTGGTTGGTCGTCGTGTGGGAGGCAGTCTGGGTCACAGGGCAGGAGGGAGGTGACTCACTTGCTGGGCGTGCGGCCCCCTCCCCTCCTCATGGCAGAGCTTCAGGGGGTGGGTGGGCTGAGTGAGCAGCCGACCTGCTCACCTCTGCGTCGGAGTTTGAGAAGTTTCTGAACAGAGACATCATGAAACACATGACTAGGCCGCTGTCAGTGAGAAACGTTCCAGGTGACAGAACTTTTAGAAACGTGTGCCAGACCAGAGAGCAGGGCACTGGCACGGTGGTCGTGGAGGAGAGGCCTCGGTGACTGCAGAGTCTGTGCAGGACGTACGGGGAGGCCCACGGGGCTGCGTGTGGTGCCGTGGGGAAGGGCGCTGAGCTCTTGGGTCGACACCGTCTTGTCAGCGTGCACCCTGGGGGCTGACGTGCTTGCTGAGAGGGTGAGAAGTGACTGCACATGGCAGTCACGGGGTTGCAGGGACCTGGGACACAGGTGAGCGGGCGAGGCTGGAACTGTTCACAGCGCCTGCACAGCGTGTGTTCTCTTACACACCAGCAGGTGTCCTGTTTGTGCGACAGATACATACGTCCTTCCCTGTGACTTGACACGACCGTGTGCTAACAGGACCTTTTCATGGGGCAGTTTTTCCTACAAAGTATTTGCTCAAAGTAATGCCACCCAGCCAGCCCCACCCTGGCCCTCGGCGTGGCGCACAGTGGCTCATGTGTGGCACTAAGTGTGCGCCTGTGAGGAGCAGCTGGCCGCTGGCCTGGCCCTGGTCCCCGACAGTGTCCAGGATCAGCGCTCACTTAGGGGGGGGGGAGGGGGGCGGGGGACTCAATGGGGCAGGTGTGGCTGAGGCCCCCAGCCTCTCGCCTGAGCTGTGACCAAGCCATGCTGACATTCCGCTTCCCGCCCTCCCCTGATCCTCGCTCCCTCTGCCCCCGTGTTGCACCATGGCTCTGACATCTCCCCCGATCTTTCCCTGAAAACCCGGAGCGTTTCCTCCTTGCCCCAAGCTCAGGTCCCCTCTGTTCACCTGGATTCTCGCAGACGCTCACCAGCCCCTGGAGTCCACAGGCACCATAGGCCCTGTTCACGGTTGCTGTTCTCCCTCCGCCTGGATGGGAACGAGGCCTTCGGCCCATGTGTGGTGTGTTGGGCCGTCTGCCATAGGCTGCTGAGAGCTTGAAAGCGCGTGTGGTGTGATCAGGTTTCTTAGAAGGATATCTGTGGATGAGGGGACCAGCAGGGGTGACGGGTGCTGGACTGGAGAGGGGAGCGGCCTGGAGGGATACAGAGGATGGTCCCAGGTGGGGTGTGCAGGGCCTGTGCGACAGGAGGTGCAGGGTGGCCAGGGACGAGGACATGGGAGAGCACGGGGAGAGGAGGAGCAGCTCTGGGGAGAAAACATGAGTTTTCTAGACACAGATTTTGTTTCTGGCATCCTCTTAGCCTGGAAACCTGGAATGGGCTCTCAGTTGTCCTGACAGATGGCTTAGGGTGGCCCAGACCTCCAACTGAGCACACCTCCCACTGTAGGACTTGGCAGGTCCCTCTCTTCATCCCCAGGTAGCAGGTGATGAAATTCAGGCTTGGAGGGGTTAGGTGACGTGCCGAGGGCACTTGGATTCTGAGGGGCAGGCCAGGGTTTGAGCAGCTTGCGTTCCCCTGAATGCCAAGGATGGGACATGCTGAGTAAGCCTCCGCCCCTGCAACCCTGTTGGTATTTCAGTTGTTGGAGCATGTGACAATTCAGGCGGGATGTGGACTGACATGCGTGTCTATTCTTGACGATGCACACGTGGGGATGTGTTCAGGGGTAGCCAACGAAATAGGGAGAGGCATTGCCGCAAGTTGGGGATTTATTTGTATAATACTTTTTTTTCCCTTTGACCATTCGAGTTACAGAAATTTCTCAAAAAGGATGTGTTACTGTTTTCTCTTTCTGGTCATACGTATAACTTAGCAAATTCTTAAAGAATGTGAAGTTAGGTTAGCTTAGTTTCCTAAACACTTACTCTTTTAAGTTAACAAGTTCAAATCAGTCTTAGAAAACGTGTTTGCAATCTGTTTGCAAGATTCAAATTTATGATTTAATGTTTTTATGTGTTTGATTTTTAATTCTAGGAAATTGAAAAGGAAGTCATTGACTTAGAAAATGTTGGAACTGATGAATATACAGCCGATTTTGAAGTATGTATAAAGGTTAACATTTTTCTTGGCTTAAAAATAATTTGTTCTTAAAACCAGCTTACGTACAGTTTCAATCTCGTTAGTTAAGTTACTCCTTTTGTTCATTGATGTTGCTCCTGAGCTCACTGAATTGCCTGTCTCAGTTTTCTGGTATCTTGTTGAGCTTCTTTGTGGCTGCAGTCTTGAATTGTGTGTCATGTAAATCACAGTCGGCTCCGGCTTTGAGATTGGTTTCTGCAGACGTGCCGTCCTCTGTGTGTGCTACCTTGCTGCCTTGGTTCACGTACTTGATGGATTGTTCTGTGCCAGGGAATTGGAGGTGTGGGGCTGTTTTCTGGGTTAGGTACCGGTTTGATCTTGACATCAGCAGGTTTTTGTTTTCAGGAGATGGCGCTCGAGAGCAGGGTTTGGTTTTCTCTTACCTGCTCTGCTTGCACCTCTGGGGTCAGTGGGGGACATCCTGGTGGTCCTGGAAATTGACTCCTGGGTGACGAGCATGGTGGGTGCCTTCACTGTGTCAGGTTGCCTCGGTCTTGGGGTACCACCACTGTGGTGGGGGGATGTGGTCGGTGGGGGTGGTGGGGTCGCAAGCCTGTCTTTTGCCGCTGGCGCCCTGTGCTGTAGCCAGGAGGCCTTAGATGTGTCTCCGCTGAAGCACCCCTTGTTCCGTTACAATGGGGGCGGGGAGCTGGATTCTTGGCAGCAATGCTGCTTCTGCCCCTTACCCTGCTCTGCCCTGGCCGGCTCCTCCTCTGCTGCCCCCTCAGCTGGGGCCATGGCGGCTGTTGCACTGCGTCTGCGGACACCGTCCCTGTCCTTCCCCAGCCGCCCCCCCATGCGTTCCAGTGCCCACACCTTCAGATGTATTGGTGCACGGACCTCTCAGGTGCACGTGTGTGTTGAGCAGAGGGACCTTTTCTGGATCATACATGTGCAATTTGTGAATGTCAGAAGAGAGAAAAAGGGGCCTTCTCCCTCCACCATGATGCTGATGTCTGTCTGATTTCTGTGAGTGTTCTTGAAAGTCAGTTTGTCTTAAAGCCTCTAAGAGCATCCTTGTTATTTGTAGGACTATGAAGACGACTTTGAGGTCTGTGATGGAGAGGAGGATGATAACACCAGTGAGCCAGAATCTGGAGACAAGGTCGAAGAACTTCCTCTCGCCAGGAAAAGGGAGATACAGGAAATTCAAAAAGCCATTGATGCAGAGAATGAAAGGATTGGCGAGCTGTCCTCCAAGCTGCTTCAGGAGCAAGATCACGTGGGGTGTCGGCGGGACTCAGGGCCAGGTACATGCATGAACGCTCAGGGTCCGTGCTGCCACGGCGGGGCCGCCATCTAGCCCGCTGACAGTCACACAGCACTTCCTGCGTGCGAGGCACTGGAGGGACAGTGGTAACTGAGCTCAGGATCAGGTCCCAGAGGAGCTGCAGACCGGCCGGGTGGCGCCCCCAGTCCTGTCCCTCCCTGTGCCGTCCGCCTGACTGTCTGCAGCACGTGCTCTTGTCTTTCTGAGGCTCAGAAGCGTGGGCAGGTGAGCACCTTTGTGAGGTGGCACAGGGTCAGGGGCTTGGCCCGCCAGGCGTGTTTCTAAGTGAGCCTTGAGTTCCCAGCGATTTTCTTTATGAAATTTGAAGTGTTTTTGGTCAGAAATTCTTGGCATCTGGTTATGATAAAGTTACTTGTGAGAAGTGTAGGGGTAAATATTTTAAAATCCCTTTAAGGGAAAAATAGGACATTCTGATAAAAAAAATCAATAAAAATAGCACAATACACCAAATATGACAATATTAAAATTATTATTGGATAATATGCTACTTTATCTGGTAAATCATTAGTAATTAGTAAGGTTGATTATGTCCAGTAGCTAACACGATGCAATGACCCAAATGACAGGGAGAGCAGTCACTGCCTGCATTGTGCAGGTCGCACAGGTAGGAGACGTGAGCGGTGTGTGCTGATGTACAGAGTACTCTCGAAATTTAGAGCTAAACACCATGTTTGAAGCTGAGTGGCTGTCGTGGTGGCAGCAAGGGTCCCCCTGACTTCTCTCCGTGCAGCAGCACTCGGGGGCTCCGTGATGGCACCCACAGCCTCCTGCCCTCGGGGAGTTGCCCCCAAATGTGCGGGTTCTGTTCTTAAGTTCCTGGTTTCCTTTGCTGATCTGTGAGTGACCGTCGTCTTATTCACATCCTACAGTGTGCTGAGCATTCAGCCTGTCAGAGCTTGATGTACAAGATTAGAATTTGCAGTCCCGTTAAGGCATTACTTTTTGTTACATTTTTATTTGAAAGAATGACTCAGTGTGCTGTACGTTGCCATCCAGTTAGAGCTGCCCTGGAGGCTGCCCCTTCATGTTGAGACAGCCTGGCTGAGCCAAGGAACCGTCGCTGCTGCAGGAGGTGGCACGGTGAAGCCTGACCCCTGACTGAGAGTGTGACCTTGGCAGTGACGGAGCCTGTCTGCCTCAGTGTCCTTTCTGTAAAATAAGGGAAGGCGTTCTTTGGGGTTGTTGTGAGGAGAACTAAACAGGCTGATATGTGTAAAGTGCTTCAGAGTGGAGTGTGAGTGAGTGCGAGGCCTGTGCAGCCGCCACCATCCGCTGGCTGATGGACGGCTTGTCTGTCCTGAGTGTCCGGCCCGCCATGGCGGTGTTGTTCCTAGGCCACAGCTGCCACTTGTGCGGAGGACCTGCTAGCTCACGAGGTGCGCACCGGCCCCGTTCAGGACACTGGGAACCTGGGGTGAGTCACTTGCCCCGCGCACTAGGTTCCGCCATAGTATTAGAAAGCTCTCACGGACCTGCAAAAGGTGCACTGTTTGCTCGGCCAGCGAGTACTTCTGGGGTGTTGACCCCTGGCACTTGTGGGCGTGCTGCATGGGTGTCTTTATTCGAGGCTCTGTCCTGTGACTTTCACTACCACCCAGGCTCCTCATTTTTAAAGCTGGAGCAGGATTTAGTAGCGATCTCTTAGTGTCTCTAGGGTGCATTACAGCTGGCAGACGTCTTCTCAGACACGTCCTGCTGTTGTCCTCATGACCGTCCTGTGGTATGTGTGACAGATGAGGGAGTGGACAGTCACAGGGCAAGTGGTGGGCAGAGCGGGGCTCCACGCGTCCCTCTGTGTCACTGGTCTCATGAACTTGATGCACGTGAGGGAGGGTGCTGTTCCTGCTCTTGGGTGAGTTCAAGCACACACCCAGAGGGGATGGGACACAAGGGAAAGAAACACGAAACGAGCGTGTGGGGTCGAGTGTGTGGGGAAGCCACAGATGCCCTGAGAGGGCAGAGGCGAGCCCGGACAGTCTGCCCACGGTGCGGTGGTTGCCCTTCGCACAGGAGCCTTTTTGGCCGTCACGTCACTGGTTCAGTCTGACCACCTCTGTGCACATGCCAGCCTTTCACGCCTTGGCTGCCCGTCTTTGACACAGTAGATGATCCGGCAGCAGCTAGATCTGTTTTTGCTTTTTTGGATATTCATGTCCCAGTTCCCTTCCGGGAGTAGACACTTCAGCGGGGAGGTGGGGAGCGTGGGGTGCGAGCACAGGACTGCGTCTTGTATGAATTTTTAAATATTTCTAAAACTCGTAATCGTGTGATAGGCACATCCACAGCAAATTTTGCCTTGTTGCCTGGGAGTTGTAGACAAGGTGAGCAGAAGCAGGCCCCTTAAGTGCTTGTGGGTGTGCACTGGTGTTCTCAGTGTTACGTGTGTGTGTGTAAAGACCATCGAGCACAGTTGTTACATTTGCTTCTAATTTTTACTCAATTTTCTCGGCTTGAAAGAAATATTTCAGCTTCACAAAAATACCTGTTTTTTTTGGTACAGATGCAAACATTTCCCCTCCCAGAGCCCCGGTTTGTGGAATTTTTGTGGATTTTGCTACAGCCTCCCACCGTCAGAAGAATCGGAGTCAGGCCCTTAAGCAGAAGTAGGTGTACTAGGAAATTGGCGAAACGTACAGTGGAGTTTCACTATACTTTTCTCTAGCGTTCTCTACACACATGGAGCTTTTCACTTTTCACTTTGGTTCACTGCTGACTGTTCAGTACCTTCTTTAACGTGTGCTGCGTTTCTCTGTCTCCCGGCTGTGACGTTGACAGCAGGTGTGTACACTCAGCGTCTAGTGTTGGTTCCTCGAGTTACCCTGGGCGTCACCCAGTTCGGCTGACGCAGCCCGACTCGCGCTCACTGGCCCGCCCGTGGCCAGAAACCCACGTGAGTTGTGTCAATCCTGGCCCTCCTGCCCCTTGGGGTCGCCCCACTCGAGGGCAGTCAGCGCCAATGGCCACCCAGTGCTGGGATGCCGCTGTGTGTTCAGAGCCGGCGGCTGAGGCCCTGGCACTGACCATGGGAGGCGCTGAGGTCTTGTCCCCTCGGTATCAGGCGCTATGCTCTGCCTGGGATCAGCGCCCTCGGTCCTTGCAGCCCCATCTGAGGGACAAGGAGGGTGAGGCTCCCTCCGGGTCCCGGCTGCTGAATGTGACGCTGTGTTTCGGCCCAGGGCTGCCAGACGCCCAAGTCCATGCTTCCAGTGACTGTACGTTTAGGAATCTGTCAATTTTACATGGTGATGACAGTCAAAGGATGTAGTTGTAAGTCCTGCTTTAATGCAGGGTCCACTGCATTAAACCCAAATATGATTTAGGGGTAAATGTAAAATTAAATACTTTTTTAAAAAGTGGGTATAAAAGCATCATCTCATCTAGATCAGTACGTGGCTGTAGGAAGTATTCAGTACATTTTGCTAAATGAACAAATAAATCATTAATGAACGAATAATTACTAACAAAATGAGCAGTTTTCACAGCGTTACTGTCCTCATATTTTGGGCCTCCTGCTGAGGTACTAGAACCAGTTTCTGCCATTGTGGCTTGGTTTTTTGTGTTTGTTTTGTTTTGACCTAAGTCAAGTCTTAGACATGAAATGTGATTTAACACAATTTTTACGAACTCAGAAACAATCAGAACTACACAGTCTATTGTTTTGGCATGTATAAATATGAGATATTTTAATGTCTCATTAATATTTCTCATTATAAATATGATAAACATAATATTAATATCATATTATAAATATGATGTATTTTAAAAAGCAAGAAGAAGACAGCCACCAAAGTCCATGCAGCAGCTATTGTGAGTGGTGGGTGTTTGAGGGTGGGGCCCTATGCGGGCTCAGGCTGTTGGTTTTCTGGGTCTGTGATTGGGGCCTCAGGTCCTAGGGTGTTAACTGTGTTACATATGTAACGTGCAAGCATGTTACATGAATTCTTTTGCCGAATAGGGGAGGTTTTAAGAAACGGTAATATTTAAGTGTTGGTGGGGATGCAGAGAAAAGTTTGCAATAAATTAGCTCAACCTTTCCCAAGGCAGTTTTCTATCATATAGCAAATATATCTACTAACCAGTAGTAACTGTTAAGGATTATATAATGTGAAAAATGTTCCAGTGATGAACAAAGCATGTCATGCGAAAGGGGACTTCTGCTTCTTTCTGGGAAGGAGTAGGTTGTATCAGAGAAACACTCCTGCTAAAAACAGCTGTGTGAGCTGGATTAAAATAAACAGAAATAGATGATTGCATACACTGGGGACGACCAAGACGGCGGGACCCGAAGGCCTAGGTGCTGGAGAGACGGGACACGTCCCGGGACCCCTCTTTTCCTGCTGCTTCTCCACCCAGGAGCTTGCTGCTCTCTCTCAGGGCAGGAGTTAGAGCGGTGCCAGGACGTGTGGCAGCCTCCCTGAAGGAGAGCGCCCCCTGTCTGTGAGCCCAGGCTGTAGCTGACACCCCGAGGGCCTGGGCTCTGGGAAACGGACCTAGCCCTGCTGACGTCCCCAGGCCCTGCCTGTACTCCAACGGCCAGAAGAAAATTCAGTAATTTTGGGAGGAAAATGACAATATCCAGAGTTTCTATAGTTTTTCTGTACAGTGCCTGACTTTCAGTGAATTACTAGGCATACCAAGAGTTAGGATGAAATAACCAAAAACTAAGGAGAAAAAGAGTAGTGATAGACCCATATGTGACCCAGGCAGTGCAGTTATCAGATACAGATGCTACAATTGCTGTGAGTAATACATTGAAGACAACAGATGAAAAATGGTTAATTTTAGCAGAACATTGAAATCTAGGAGAGGATCAAGGAAATTCTAGACAGACCCCCCCCCACACACACACACACCAAAAGAAAAAAATTGAAAAAAACAACTAAAATGAAGAATTCGGTGATGAGTTTAGCAGCAAATCCTGGAAATGACAAGGTTAGTGAGCCAGAAGAGAGGACAGTGGGAAGTGTTGAGATCAAAGCACAGAGATACAGAAGGATGGAAATATACAGAAAACACTGTCAGAGAAGATGAGACAGTGAAAGTAAGGTAACGTGTGTGAGAGAGTCCCAGCCGGGAAAAGAGGAGGAGGAGGCACGAGAAATCTTCAGGAACCCTGGGGTTTCTCGATCTCGATGAAATCTGTCAAACTAACTTGAAGGAACCGTAGGGTTCCTTATACTCGCCTGTACTTCCCTTCGTATATTATTCAATTTCATTTTTGTCTTGTTTCCCATCTATCTGAAAGGATGCGCAGTACAAAACTGCTTCGGCTTATCGACTTGGATTTTTCATGCACATTCTCTCTCTTGGATCTGCCACCAGTAAATGAATATGACATGTATATCAGAAACTTCGGGAAAAAAAATACCAAGCAGGTTGGTAAGAGGTGTTAACTCAGACAGCACGCAGGTGCAGTCCAATCAGGTAAAGCTGTGCCGTGTGTACTTGTTCAGGAATCTTGGGGTTTGGGACTGGCATGGGAAGAACATGGACTTGAGGAAGAGGGGACCCTTCATCATGGGGTGCTCATCACCCTAGAAGGGTTTGCAGACGTCCACGGGGCCCGCCCCCACGCTGTGAGCACAGCTTTATGGGGAGCAGAATGTCACCTTTGGGTCCCCTGCTGGAGTTCCTGGTGAGCGTGTGGCTGCCCTACTTGTGTGAAATCCTACAATGCAAGGGTCTCCCAAGTACTGTGCAGACAGCGCTTCCCCAGCTGCCCATGTCTGACTGGCCTCAGCACCCATTGTGTCTGTCCCATTGTGCCACTGCTGCCTCACCACTCTCAGTGTGCCCGGCCACTCAGTGGCCCCTCGCCGGGCCCTTCCGTCACCTGCCTGTCTATTCTCTGTCCCCTCGCCGGGCCCTCCCGTCACCTGCCTGTCTATTCTCTGTCCCCTCGCCGGGCCCTCCCGTCACCTGCCTGTCTATTCTCTGTCCCCTCGCCGGGCCCTCCCGTCACCTTCCTGTCTATTGTCTGTCCCCTCGCCGGGCCCTTCCGTCACCTGCCTGTCTATTCTCTGTCCCCTCGCCGGGCCCTCCCGTCACCTGCCTGTCTATTTTCTGTCACCTCGCCAGGCCCTCCCGTCACCTGCTGTGTGTGCCTCATGTCCATGGCCTGTTCTCAAGGTGGACCCTTCCATAACAACTTACACCGAATCCCCTCTTATTCCTAAGTTGCCACAACCCATCCCACACATTTTTGTACATCCCTGGGAGTGTTTCTTGCCATTAATTTTGTGGTAGTCCCACTTCCCGAAGTTTGAAGTGAGAGATCACCTCTCACATTTTCCTTATGTCTCTGTGAGTGGCACCGGTCGACAGGCCTGTGGAGGCATCCAGTCAGTAACGCTCTTTCAGTAGGAAGAGTGCCACAGGGCAGAGCTCAGGAAGCTGACGGGCTCATCCCGTCTTTGGGGCTGACTCACCCTGACCTCGAGCAGATGATCTAATTTCTCTGCTTGTTTTCCTTATCTCTGAACTGTCAGTACCAAAAGTGTCTTGAAGGTACTGAAGCAAGTACCTTTTTAAAATAAAAAAAGTGCCTTTGATTTTGCAAAGCCGGTCTGTTCTGAAAAAAGAGGGTATCAGTGGGCAAGGCAGTAATATTTTCAAACCAAAGCTAAATTGTTTGATGTGACTTTTTGAAGACACTTTTGAAAAGTGGGCCTATGTATAGCAAATGTTTAAGACACACAGTCTTTGCATGATTGTTACTTATGCCGTGGTCCGTGTTTTGACAAACCACGCAGACTGCGTTAGTAACTGCAAACATTTTGCTTGTGTGTTGAGTCAGTACTGAGACATGGCTGTGAGGCCAAGACCAGTGCTGACTACAGCACACCTCTGTTTTTAGGCGTATGTTCAGTGTAATGAAGATAATGTTGAGCGAGATATTCAGACTGAGGCGGTCGACACCAGGGACGCGTGGACCCAGCACCCAGGAGAAGGCACGGCTGTATCTGGCGGTAAACAGCCTTTTGCCCCTGACCTTTGAAAATTCAATGTCTTTACATTATTTTCGGTGTTGTGTTCACGATGACATGTCTTGTTCTTTCTTCTTACATCTTTCTCTTGAGGGAGCTTGTGAGCATGTGACTGTGGAAATACCCAGTGTTCTTTATGGGAACAAACTAGCTTTGCGGACCAGTAGCGTGAGCAGTGAGCTGGAGGCCAGGCCTGGGCTCTGGCCCAGGTGTATCACACTTTTATTTCTCAACAGAACAAAAGAGTCTGCATTCCAAGCAAGCAGTTTCCAGAGGGGCTTCTGGAACGCTCTCTGCTTTTAACTGGGGCAGAGTCTGTTCTCAGTAGTAGAGGCTTCCGTGCATTAAGTGCAGTCTGCAGACACGGTGCATTGATGTAGATGGAAGGTTCCAGAGTCGTGTCCTGCACGCACTGGGTTCTCTTCAGGTCCTGTGTGCCATGTGCCACGTTCCCGCTTGTTGTCATTCTGAGGCGTTATCTCTGCTCGGGAAAGCCTCACCCTAAGAAATCATATACCGAAATGTGACACTTGATAATTCAATCGATGCCTTTAACCATTTTCCTTGATGCCTGTAAGTAGGGCTGGCTCTGTTCGCAGACTTCATATAAAACAAGATGCAGTTGTTTTTTAAATAAATTTGTTGGGGTGTCATAGGTCAGTGAGGCTGTGTGAGTCCAGTGCCCGGCGCTGTGGTAATGACATCTGCTCCCTGCCCCGTCTAGGCGCCTTCTGTCAGGTGCAGTTCCTAAAATAGTCAGTAGGAGATCCAGAGACTAAAACGTGGAATTTCTGATGCTCCTTTGGAGTTCCTCCTGTTCATTGTAGGTAGGGCCTCTGAGCTCCAGGGTGTGTGATGCGTGACTGTGTTAGTCACCTTGGTTGGTTTTCACTGACGTCGTCTTTTTAGGGAGCGAGAGCAGAGACCTGACTGATGCGGTGGGTCCACCGAAGGTCGACACGCTGAGACTGTCCAGCTTTCTCCAGGCGGCCTGCCAGGTGCGTGCTTGGTGAGACCTGTCACGTGGCCCAAGCCCTGCCACTGTGCCTCGGACTCTGCATCTTAGTATGAGTTGCTTACATTCTGAAGTACACGTAGACTAAAACACTGACATGTTAAGTAGGCACGGCAAGGCAAGCATACATCGAGGGTATTTGAAACTAATAAGCTCATGATTTTTTAAACTGCTCCTGGAAATTTTCAGAATACACGCAGAGATAAAGGGAACGGTGTGGAGAACCTCAGGTACTTCAGCAGGTCAAGCTGTCTCATCTGAGCCTCCCTCACCCACCACCTGCCCCCTCGATTCTTGTGACACAAGTGACAGTGACCTTACCATTCCCTCCTGGATGCTCCCATCGACTCCAGGGGAAGGATGGACATTAGTGGCATGTCTGACAGCCAGTCCAGAGCTGGCTCGGTCCCCGGCCGCCTCACAGGTTTGCACAGAAGCAGTCTGCATGTGACGTAGCAGCCGTGTGGCCAGTGTGCTCTGGGCGGGCGGCACTTCCTGCCCACGCCTCTGTCACACTCGTGCTCACACAGTGTACACTAATGAGCTGCTCTTTCAGTGTGAGCTCCTGGGGACCTCAGAGGAGGGGGCAGGTGGATGCAGGTGTTGAACAGGGAAGGTGGCTACAGGAGGAAGGAAGTGAGGACCGTGCGACCCTGGCCTCCCAGCTGTCCCCGTTTCCTCCACCAACCTCCTCAGCCGTGCGTTAGTGCCACACTGGTTGTTTCTCCTGAGTCTGTGTCCCCTCGGCCGTCACCCTGACCACGGCCATCAGAGCAGTGGCAGTGCTCTGCTGCCCATCCTGGGTCCTCGCCGTCACGCGGTGGTCGTGTGTGGATGAAGCTGCTTTACACCCTTGTTTAGTCAAGAAAAGTTGCATGGTCCGCCTGTTATTTTAGCACAGTCTTTACCAGAAAAACGATATGGCTGGTCCTCCTGGCTCCTGAGGCACTTGGCTAATGCAGGTTCACCTGCTAGTTTCTGCTGTGCAGACGGAACAGTATAATTCCACTCTGTTACTTTTTATGGCATCTCAGAGTTAGGCAGTTACCTTAAGCTTAGCATGGGTACAGTGAATGGGCAGCAGCGTGTGTCTGTTTCTTGTAAAAGGGAGACATCCAGTACTGACTGAGTGTTGGCTGACGGCTTGCTGTCTTTGACAGGTGGTTACAGTCTTGCTGGAAGAGGACCGTATGGTAGCGGCACCCGGCTGCAGCCCCGGGGCACGGGGTGGCACCCTGCCCTTCAGCGACAGCGCCGCCCAGCTCGACACCTGCCTGCCGTTCCTGCAGCGTAAGCGGTCGCCCCGTCTGTTAATGCTCAGTAAACCTCTGTGTAGAAACCATGCCCTTTCCTCCCATCCTGGGTGAGTCATGGGCTTAGTGCGCGTGAGCAGAGCTCTGACATGTGGTCAGCCTGCCGTGAGTGGGGCATTGAGCCCTGACGAGTGCTCGGCCACGGCCCGAAGGGGGCTCTGCAGGGTGGGAATGAGTGACAGCCCTAAGTGAAAGGGGCTGCGTGTCTGTTCTAAGGCGGTTTCTTTTCCTGTTCACTTCCCAGTATCCCTGGGTTTCCTGGAGGAGAGGAGCTGGTTGCCCCCGGCGTGCTCAGGGCCTGCTGTGGGGGCGGGCAGCAGGCTCAGCGCCTCTTGTGGGTCCTTGGGCTCCAGCTGTAACTCCATCTGAGCTCTCAGAACAGGTTCTCAGTGCACGAGGCCCTGGTCAGACAGGACATGTAGGCACGTCCAGCCGTTTCGGTCTGTTTAAGCAAGCTCTGCACGACCGAGCTCCAGCTTCTTAGCTGGTCACCACTTTGCTGGCCCCTGGCTGTGTGCAGGGGGAAAGGGAACGTGGTAACACTGGTGCCCACTTCGCCTGCTGCTCCCAGGCCCGTGGTGCCCCTTGTTCTAGATGTTTCCTCTGTCCTAGCTGCTGTCTGGAAATTTACACTCATACATGTTCCTCTGCATTTATGAAATAAATGCAAATAACGAAAACAGCATTATTAGTTTTAAAAACTCATGTTTGGGGGGAGTGTTTTTGTATTTAAAATATGAATTACCCTGTTGGAAAAGCATTGTGTCTGTGGTGCTCAGGATGCGATGTGCACGTGCCCACTGCCATCTTTTCTGGAGCTGCTGTGGGAGGTGCCCAGCGGGCCTGACAGCACCTGTGCGGGTGACACATGCTGCTAGAGCCCTCATGAGGGACAGTGGTGCATGTTTGTCCCTCCAGGACAGGCCCTTTCTGTCAGGGGAGTGACTTCCACTCGTGAACAGAGGGACGTTTTCCTTGTTTGTTTGCTGTTGTGTTTTAGTGAAATAATTGTGAGGTGACAGGAGGATAGGAGATTGGGGTGACAGGTGTGTGACAGAGTGGGTCGTTCACCCACCTTGGGCACTGGGGCCTTGGTCCCAATACAGACGTCTGCACTGTCACCACTGACCGTGCAGCAGAGGGATGCAGCCTGCACGGTCCTGCTCATCCGTTGTTGACAAATGCTCAGCGAGTGTGGACAGACAGACATCCTGCTGGGGCAGACAGACTACCGACTGGCTAACAAGGGAAATGTATAGGCTGTTGGAAGGGGCGTGTTCTAAGGAGAAAAATAAAGTGGGTCAGGGAAAGGAAGTGTCATGGCAGGTGACCACCATCCCTGATGGAGGGGTGCCCACGGGCCCCCTGGGTGGCTTGGCTCCTGCCATGCTGGGCAACCTGGTAGTGGGGAGCTCGTGGACAACGGAAGAAGCGCTCCCCTCTCACTGTACTTGCTGAGTGGGAAGCGGTGTTTCTCAGCCACAGCGTGAGGCTGCTTTGGACAGTTGTCCAGAAGCGCCCTGGCCACTCATCACACCCCGGCTTCAGGCTTGTGCGGCTTTGAAAGGCACATGTTCGTTTCTTCATTAAGCTGGAATTTGGGCATTCTGAAGTGTGTTCACTTAACATGGGTTCTGGTGGATCACTGAAATGCAGAAATGTTTTCCTTTTTGTCCCTAGATCGAAAAGTGTCCTTCTTGCACGCCTCTCCGGCTCAGAGACAGACAGTGGTGTCCGTGCACGGCCGGCTGGCTGAGGCACGTGCCTCCCCGCTGGACGGCAGCTACGTGCTGTGTGTGTGGGACATCTGGCAGCGCTGCGGGCCGCAGAAGGTCCTGGTCTGTGAGTCAGAGGTACAGCGCGGGCGCCGTGGGCTTTCCGAGACACGGGCGCGGTGTCGGGGATGGGAACGTGCGAGGTCGCTTCTCTGCCTTCCCGGCCGCCTTCAGCTCTGCCCATGCAGGTGTGAGGAGCCTCTGAGCGCCACGGGGAAGTGGCCACAGGCTTAATGAAAATATTGCCACCCTGGGCACAGCTCTGCGGTCCCAGGAGTTACTTTCTGCCTCCACTGCTTGGCTCATGGATGTTTTAGAGGTTTCTTAACATGCTTGAGAGTTTCAGTCTGTAGTGCCACACGTTTCCTGGCCCCTGGTTGATGCGTGGGAGAGCAGAGCTTTCTGTGTGTCTCTAGGTCACGTGCTGCTGCCTGAGCCCCGTCAAGGCCTTCCTGCTGTTTGCGGGAACCGCACATGGCTCGGTGGTTGTGTGGGACCTGAGAGAGGACTCTCGGATGCATCGCTACGTGAAGCTGAGTGATTGCAGCTGGACGTTCCGGACGGCCACGTTTTCCACAGGTCAGTGACACCCCTGCCTCAGGCGTCTTCGACATCAGCCCGACAGGTTCCGGGTTCGAGAAGTCTGGCGTTTCTTGGCATTCATTGTTCTGGCTACAAGGGGTGGGATGTGACCTATGGGCAAAAGAGGTGTTTGACAAACAGAAACTAAAACCCGGCCGGGTGACGTGGAGCTGGCGACCAGCAGGTTGCAGTGTCCCTGTTCTGACAGGCGTGTGGCCCTATGTCACTGCGGTGCTGACCTGCGTCCTGCTGATGACACAGGATGTGCAGCTCTTGTTGGGTTTTAAGAGTCTTTTGTATGTTCTAGAAACCAGTCTTGGATTGAAGTCTTTACAGACATTTTTTCCCAGTCTGTGGCTTGTCTTCTCATTCTCTTAGACTTTGTTTTCCTAATCACTCCTCCTTGAAATTTTAATGCCACACATACTGTGTATCTGTTTGTGTGCAATGTGTGCTGTGTACATAAAAAGAGGAAGGTTTTTTTTTTTGTCTCCAACAACCAGTTGGCCCTTTGGGGGCAATATTGTGCTTTTGAGAATGTTGAATTGGCACGTACCTCATGGGTTTGAAGCTATTGTTTAAAAATGTGCATTTTTTAATTGCTACTCATTTTACTCATTAACCTTTGAATTCACCACTGTGTTTGACACACTAAAACTCTCAAGTTTTGAAACTAGAAATATGAATAAATGACTCCATTAACATACTTGTAGACTTTTCTTTGGCCATCTACACCTGCAAAGTTTCAGTGGGCTGCCCGGGAGAGAGGACCGGGGGGGCTTGTCTGCAGACCCCACGCCCACACCCAGGCCACAGCGTCAGCCCAGGCTCATCGGGTGGGAGCTGTCACTTAGTCTTCATCTCTGAGATGCTTTTATCTTTTCTTCAGGTTCTTTCCTGAGTTCAAACCAACTCTCACCTGGTTCCTGTCTGCTTTTTAAATCTGTTTCTGTTCTGGGTTTCTGATTCCACGTGTTGCTGTGTGTTTGTTTGCTTTACACATGCAAATACTTTTCGAGGTGATAAGGTTGGAAGTTTGTCTTCTATTCCATGTGTTTTTAGAGGAGAATTTTCATCGGCTGAGACGCTTGGGTTTGCATTTCCCGATTTCTTCTTACAGGCGTTTCATGTGGAGTTTGTCTCCTTGTTTCTACTCCTGGACATTTAATAACGGATACTGTGGTCAGAGGGGCTTTGTTGCACTGGGTTGCGGAGTGTTGGGTCTCCCATGGGTGGCAGGGCTGTGCGTCTGCCTGCACTGTCAACCCCGCGCTGCTGTCTGAGGCCCTCCTCCCTCCCCCGTTGTCCCCTCTGTCCTGCTTCCCATTCCAGCCCCATCGGCTCGGGCTGCTGAGGGGCCCAGGGTCCTGCCTTGGGAGTTGGATCCTCCCTGTGGTTCCCAGCCCGTGTTCGCAGCCCCCTCTCGCCAGGGAGGATCTTAACCCCCCCCCCGCCGTCCGTACCTGTAGACGCGACACATGTGGCAGCTCATTGCAATGGCTGCCATCGCTCTTGTCACTGGGTCTCTTTAATGGCAACACTGAAGGCGATTCGTGTTGGTCTGGTGGCTTTGGGGAGCACGTGTCCCAGGAGCAGGCTAATATTGATTGTGTTTCCGTGACTTACTGCTTAACTTACGCACGGCTGTGTGCCTTTCACCCTAGATGGCATCCTTACGTCTGTAAACCACCGCAGCCCTCTGCAAGCAGTAGAACCTGTCTCAGTGTCTGTCTACAAAAAACAGAGTTTTGTATTTTCACCCTTTTCTTCTCAAGAAGGTACGTGGTCCTTCACTTCTGTACGGTCCTTACTTCAAGATAGGAAATGCGCTTTCCTTGTTCACCAGCCCCTTGGTCTCTCTGTCTGTTCTCATTAGAAATGTCAGGTCTGTCATTCCACGTTGCTTCCTTGGATGACGGCGGGGTCCTCAACATGTGGGTGAGTGGGATGCACCATCTGTATGCACTGACCCTGTGACCTGCCAGTGTCCAGGGAGCTGGGAGCATGAGGGCAGAGGCCTCCTGCAGGGTCCTGGAGGGCTGGGAGTGAACCGGGTCAGAACTCGCTGCAGGTGCTGCGCTGAGGCTTTGTCCATTGGCCGGCCACTGAGGGGACAGAAATGGTCAGAGGTCACAGGAAGGGGTTTGTGACATTTAAAATGCTCGTTCTGAGGTAGTGCTCATTCTTTCTTCTGGAGCAATCATATTTCTACACCTAACACAGCATACTGTCTTCATTAGTATGATGCTTTGCTTAGATTGTTTCATCATTGTACGATGTATTAACACTCATTTTCAACATTCTGTTTTTAGGTGGTTGTGGAATTACCAAAGGCAGATATTGCAGGTTCAATAAGTGATTTAGGTAACTATTAAATTAAAAAACCTAATTTTAGTCAGTGTCTGCTAAAGATACCAATAACTGCTTTGAACAATAGGCAACTAGCTACTGAAAAACGAGTGTAAAGTTGCATCTTTATAACCTTGTCCACCATCTCACAAGCACCTCAGGTAGAGTGACTGAGTGACATTCTGGCTGAGTGTTTTCATTTCAGCAAGGTTAAAAATTGTGTTTATGCCTGTGTGTCACTCTGTTCCCTCCGTTGTAAGTTAGGGGCGTCGGGGTGGTTCCAAGCTCTGTCCTATGTGTGTTAGATTAGTGGCCGGTCACAGAACTCAGCCCATGCTGGGAAATAATCAGCCATCTTTCCTTTAGTCACTGCTGAAGTGTTCTCTGAGCAAGCTGGGTCCATCCTGGGTGGCAGCAAACAGGGTGACAGGACTGGCACTGCCCCGGGAGTGTGGGTTCAGGGGACATGTCATCGCTAGGCTGGGAGGGGTGCTTGTCAAGGGCTGCGGGCCCAGGTCAGCGGCGCCTTCCCAGGGGAGGTGACATCTGGGCCGTCCAGGGGAGCAGCATGCCAGGAAGTCGGGGGCACTTTCCAGTCTGTGAACGGCAACACTGAACATTGTTGCATCAGAGTGTCCAGTGACGGGCATCAGGACTGTAGAAAGAGCCCCGTGCTATGTCATTGCAGTCACCCTTTCTACTGCAAGGTGACCTTAGTACACCCTCTTCAAGGCAGTCCCTTGCCCCCAGTCTGGGTTTCAGTATGCATACATTTCTAGGGTCCCCTTCACAGTCATTACTGAAAAGGAGGTTGGTATTGGGAGTAGACAAAGGGAGCAGATGGCAGAGGGGTCAGACTTGTGGCCATGGGCGCTTGGGGGCGAGGGGAGTGGCCGGGAGGAGGGTAGAGCTGAGTCCCCACAGTGGCAGGCGCAGGGCGGGTGTCGTGGTTGGGAAGGGCTGTCCCATCACCTGCACTTGTGTTGGGATCTGAGGTGTGTTCAATGCGGATATTCTTTGCTTAGTGTGCTGCCCTTATTTTACCACATCTAATCCTGTGAGGACTCCTGGATCCTGACTCCACAAGGCTCGGAGCTGCATGGCTCCCCCAGGGCGTTTTCAGGAGCCCTCCCAGCGTCAGGAGGCCTGCTCAGACCCACCTGGTTCCGATCCTACCTCCTAACACAGACACTTAAGCAATGAAAGATGACCCCAGGCCTGGAGTTGGGCTTAGGATGAACTTGCATGAAGAGACGCACTGATTCTCAGTTCTCCGCTTGTAGGGTTGATACCTGGAGGGCGGATAAAGCTGGTGCACAGCGCTGTGGTCCTGCTGAGTGACAGGTATGACCCTTGCTCTGAGCTCAATCCCCCATCACAGGCCCGTCCCCCACAGGAGGGGTGGCCTTGGGTAGTTGCATGCGTGCGTGGTAAGCGGGAGCCTGGGGGAGGGTGGCAGTGAAGATCCTGCATTGTGTTCTTGTTAAATAGTTTATAATTAACGAGTTAGTGTGAAAATACAGTTGCTGAGTGTGGAACTAACATTTTTTCCATCTTATAAATTGGTACCATTTCACTATTTTTCATCCACTATTGATACAACCCTGAAGTTAAACATAATTAGATGAATTTCAGGAATGAGAAACATTGACATGAAAGTTTAATTCAGAAGTTTAGATTTCTGCTTTTACTGATACAACTTAATATAACATAAGAATTCTTATTAAACATACCAGTATCGTTTGTGGTATTTACATGTTCCATGTGAATTTATTTCTGGAAGAAATCTGTTCTTGTCCCCTACTTCAGTCAGTCGCTAACTATCAGCATGGAATTTACCCTTGAAAATTTTTATTATTAGCCTGACTCCTCCTCAGTCAGAATACTTGTGTGTTGTGCTAATGTGCTCGTACAGACTGTAAATCACCTTTAGTTGATTTAAGTACGATTAACAAAGAATCAGCTTGTTTAAGAAGTCATCTAATACATTAACAGCCAACCAGTGGGTGGTCCCTGGGCTAGTGAGACCCCCAGATCTCCTGTAGGGACGCAGACAAGTAAACACAGTAGTTATTGCAGGTTGGCCTCCTGTGTGTCAGAGGAATGGAGCTTAGTGGGACGAGGCTTTTGTGGTGACAGTAGCAGACAAGTGGGAAGCAGATTTCAGAATCGGGAAAAGAACAGTGGCCTGTTGCATAGGGATGATGGGGGGAGTGGCCAGCGCGGTACCATCGCTTCCTTGTGGTTTTCAAACGACCGTCTGTTCATTTTGTTGTTTTTTTCCAGCCTTTCCCATAAAGGTTACAAATTTTGGGGGTCCACACAAACACTGAATGTCAAGTTTCTGCCTTCAGATCCTAATCACTTCATTGTTGGCACCGACATGGTAATCGTTAAACCTCATTCCATAACTCGTTCTTCTTTCCTAGAGTTGCTTGATAAATATCCTCATTAAAGACTGTTACTGTTTGCTTTTATTATACCATTGTTTAAATTGTTTCAAGACTAGCAGCTTTATGCAGCCCTGTCCCTGGCCCTCTTGTTGGGTTACTAGGGTCTGATAAGCCATGGCACCAGGCAGGACTGGAGAGCGTCACCCAGACTGTTCAAACCCCGGCACCGTGGCGTGTGCCCTGTGAAAGTGAATGTGATTGATTTCTCACCGTTTGGAGAACCAGTATTCTTGGTAAGAAAGTCTGTTTTTAAAGCCCCAGCTCTGTTTGGGCAGCAAAGCGCTTGTCGTGATCTGCTGGAATTCTTTGGGTTGCTTATGGCCGGTGCACCAGTGGGCTCGCGTGCAGACGTCTCGGCACAAGTCACTCCTTGGCTTTCTCAAGGCCCTACCTGTGCAGCTCATCCCACGTAGCTGCTGAGTAGATCTTCCTAAAACCTTTGATTCTTAGTTTCAGTCTCACAGAAGAGTTATAAGAACAGCACAAGGGTTCCTGCCCACACGGCACACACGTGTGGTCCCTCTGTGTCGATTTGCGTGCTGTAACTGTATGACAGGAAGCTGTAGGAATGGTGTCCGACCCGAACTGGTTGGGTGCTGGTTTCTGTGTCCTCCTGACATCAGCCTGTCTGCCCTTCCTTGCTCTTTGGTACAATAAGCCCGGAGGCAGCCATTTCTCCAAGTTGTCCTGGCTCCTGGTAGAAAAGCTAGAAACCAAGTTCTGGGCAGTCAGACGCGCTGGTTGTGCCTCACAGTGTCGCCACTAGAGGGCGCCCACGGCCACACCTGTAATTTGGGGTACCCTCCTACAGCGGGAAGCCGGCTCCACCAAAACACAGAGCCTTTTGTGACGGTGACTGAGACCTCTACTTTTTTTTGAGTATGTGAAGGATTAACTATATTGAGTAAAACAAAAAAGCTTCTCTAAGCTAAAAATTGGTCTTTTCCTAAGCAAGCTTTGTTTTATGGAAACTTCAACCCAAGGGGTTATATGAGTATGTTATTGGTGCAAACATATGTAATTGTTTAGTTTTTTTTAAAAGATTTTATTGGGGAAGGGGAACAGGACTTCAATGGGGAACAGTGTGTACCTCCAGGACTTTTTCCAAGTCAAGTTGCTGTCCCCTCAACCCTTAGCTGTGGAGGGCACAGCCCAGCTCATCCAATTGCCTTTGTTAGTTGCAGGAGGCACAGCCCACCATCCCTTGTGGGAGTCTAGGAGTAGAACCGGCAACCCTGTGGTTGAGAGCCCACGCTCCAACCAACCGGCCCATGTGCACTGGCCCATGTGGGAATCGAACCGGCAGCCTTCGGCGTTAGGAGCACAGAACTCCAACCGCCTGAGCCACCGTGCCAGCCCCATATGTAATTGTTTTTAAAGGTGGCTTATTTATATCCATGGAGGCAGTCTGAATGGCTTATGCTTTAATCAGCAAGATTGAACTTTGTTAAAAACATCTATTTTCATATTCATTGACTACTAGCCGTTTTGGGAAGGGGGGCAAAGTGTATCCGTCTCCATGGTGAGTGTTCATCTTTGCATTTTGGAAGGACAGATTTAATGTTATAATTTAACGTTTGCAAAACAAACAGTAACCCAATTTTGTTTTCCTGTACAAACTAAAGAAAGCTAGCGGTCTGAAAAGTTTCCCTGACTGCTGAGATTGGGTAAAACAGAGAAAAGAACCAGGATGAACAGTCTCCCCACTTCTCTCCCCCCCCCCCAGGCCGGCTGTTCTGATGGAAGCATCCGGCTACACCAGCTGACGTCCGAGCACCCTGTCATGCAGTGGAGTGACAGCACGGGGGGCCGCGCCGTCACAGGCCTGCAGTGGTCCCTAACGAGAGCAGCCGTGTTCCTGGCCCAGGATGACTCCTCCTGTGTGTATCTTTGGGACCTCCTGGAGAGCGACCTGGGTCCAGTAGCCAAGCAGCTCGTCTCTCCAGACAGGTGAGTGAGGCGTCGTCACGGGCAGTTCTCACACAAGCGTCACTGATGGTCTTTCTCACTTAATTTACACATAAGTTTGCTACACTTAGATTGTAGTTATTTAAATTTAAGTATTTTTATATTTCTAAATTTAAGTAATATTTTAAGAACCAATTTAAAGTGTCTTTATTTCATACTTAGTTTGGAATCGTCTAGATTAAAGAATTCATACTGTACTGTTTCTCCATTGTCGTCATTCTGTAAATAAAAGAAGAAACTGTGAGCTTGTTCGTTATGTTCGTTTACTAGTGTTACACGTTCAGAGTGTACCTGAGTGACAGAGCACACTCCTGCGTTCTAGGAACGGTTGTTACATGGGAATCAGCAGGTCACATCCTGTCACTGCAGTGGTGTCCCTGTGCCCTGAGTGGTGTCACAGTCACACCGGCCGTGTAGTCTCCACATGGATGCCTCTGGAACCCATTCATGCGAATGTGGGACGGGGCTCACCAAGGACGTGCTTTCAGTAATTCCTTGTCTTGTTTTACTAATTAGAAGTTGAAATATTTATAAAAGCTTTCATTATGAAGGGTTCTCTCTTGACCCCACTTTGTCTACTCGCCTATCTTTTTTCTTGATATTTTATATTTCGATAGTACTCCTACTGTGAAGGCTTATAACCCGGGGAGGACGATGGACCACCCGACTGTAAAAGTGTTCCAAAACAGAAAATAGTTTGGCAGAGTGTTAGGGACAAACTGACAAGACCTGAAAAAAATTAAGAATTGCAATTATGTAGTTCAAGTACTAAGTATATGTATTATTCAAATTATTTAAAAAAATCATCAAAATTCAGACTGTGATTCACATATAAACACATAGTATACATGCAGTTTATTCCAAAAAGCTTGTCAGTTATTTAATAAGAAAAGTAAATGTTCATCAAACTGCTGCAGGCACCAGGTGAACCATTCGGTGGGCTCTCGTCCTTGTGGGGCAAGATGGATAATGAAAGAACAAAGGCACGCAGGTCCCACAGTGTGTGAGGGGGAGAAATGAGCAGGGAGGGGCCAGGACTTTAAGTGAATAGGGAAGGACAGTCTGACTGAGAAGGGGACGTTTGGGCAAAGACTAGGAACAGGGGCCTTGGGACAGGCCCACCAGTCCTGGGGCCAGGAGAAGCGGGCAGCAGCAGGCCTGGCAGTGCTGGTCGGTGCCGGTCGGTCAGTGTGTCCAGACCTCAGGAGGGCAGATGGGCTGAAGCCCCGCAGAGCAGGGAGGCTGTCAGGCAGAGGAAGCAGAGAAGAGGCTTCTGAAGTTGTCTGGAACATTCTCCCTGGGTACCTCCTGTCTCGGTGGCTAGCAGCAGTGTTTAAGAAGTAATCACAGAAAGTGCTCACTTAATTTTCCCTAGCTGTAAAGAAAAGCAGAAGACACCAACAGAGCTTAAAAGGCAGGCTTTTCGATAGAAGACTGCAGTTACAGAGTTGATGAAATGATAGTGATAACTGACCCGCTTGTCCGCGGCCTGGAAGAGGGTGGGTGGTTGGCACGTGGCCGCAGGCGCTGCTCTGGGCCGAGGAGGGGGTGCTGGCAGTGCCTGGGAGCCCGGGCTGTGGTGTCCTCTTCTGCCCTCTTTGCTGGGACTCTGTCCGGTGCACAATCCCAGCCCATTTTCAACTGGGCAGCGATCATACCGACTGGTGTTTCTATGTCTACTTTAATGTTTTCAAATCGAGATGGTTTAGTGATGGGCTGTGTTCTCCTCACGCCTTGTGTCCCATGCCGGGAAACCTTTCCTGTCTGCCGCCATTATTGCTGTTTCTGAGTTTGAGGACATTGCGCTCCCACTGTGTCACTAGTAACTGAACGTCAGTGTTAAAGTGTCAGCAGTTAGTGAAAACCCAGACTTGTAATTTTTCAAGATTTGCTCGTTTGTGGTCTTATGAGGGCTGAGCTGTCACCTGCCCCCCACTCCGAACAGTGTCGTGGCTCTCAGAGCCAGGCAGCGATGGCGTGGACTGCAGTGCCGCAGAGGGGCCCGGTCAGCTCCCTGCATGGCAAGTGCGGGCGCGGAAATGCGCTGTGGCCAGGGCCCGTCACGGGTGCTTAGGTTGTGGGGCCCAGTTTACGGAGTAGCAGCAGGCAGTCAGGCCTGGCTGGGACTCTCCTGTCCTGCTGCTGTCTGGATCCCTCCAGATCCTGGCTCCTGTGCGGTGCAGGTGCCGGCGGCCCGGGTGCTGTCGAGAAGAGGCAGGTATGAGGCCCAGCGGGGTTAAAGCTGGGATGAGTGTGAGAATGGGATCCTGGGTGCCACGGGGCCCCTGACAGAATTAGGCGTAGTTGGGAGACGGAGGAGGTGATGGGGGTGACAGAACTGAGCCAAGTCTTAAAGGGTAATGGAGGTGACCAGGGGAAGAAGACGGGTGGACAGTGTCCAGAGAAGTGCCGGTGTGGGAACTGGCATCTGGGACGCCTGCTGCCTTGAGGACATGGGGTGAGTGTTGGGTCTGTCAGCTGGGAAGAGGGGCAGTGAGATTAGAGATGGGTCAGGGGGAGGGGACGGTGAAATGACACAGACCAGGGTCCTGGCTGTTGGGGTGGCTCCAGGTGTCTTGTGGGCATTGGTGACAGATGGTGTTGCCGTTGATGGGAGGAGCAACCCAGACGGACAGGTCTGGAGCTCAGGGCATGGGGTGGCTGGACAACAGGCGTGTCAGTGCCTGACCTCAGTCCTCAAGCAACAGTCACAGGCAGTCAGTCCAGCAGCCGACTCAGAAATCAGTTTTCAAAACCATTTCCGTAGATTTTTATGCGTTTATTGGTGTGCTAACCTTTCATTGTGACCGTTACTGAAATCTATAGAATTTCTCTTCCTTTTCACACCTCCCTTGTTAGATAGAGAATCTGAGACTCACAATCACACAGCTGTGCTTGTTGCTTTCAGGTTAGTGGCCATGGCGGTCGTGGGTGAACCGGAGAAGAACAGCAGTGGCTTCCTGGCCCTGGTGCTGGCCAGAGCCTCGGGCAGCGTGGACGTCCAGTTCTTGAAGAAGGAGTGGGTGAGCCCAGTGGCTGACGAGCAGAGGAGACTGCAGCTGCTTCTGCAAGGAGCTGTTTAGGGCGAGCCTGGGTGCTGTCGAGACGGCCGGGCTGCGAAGGACCAAACGCAGGAGGCTTGATGACACAGCGCGTGCTTTCTGCCTCGCGAGCGTGTACACTTGTGTATATAGGACACATTCTGTACAGGATTCATTTTATGAGTGTGTCCCTCCAGTATTCCCAAGAAATAAATCACTAGTTTTGAAGGGAAACAGCAGACAGTTTTAGTGTATTCTGAGCTTCAGAGGAAATATAGTTCTGTCCAGTATGCTCTTTTCTGAGAATATTTCTATTTATTTTTAGAACAGCCTTAAAATATTGTCAGATTTATTCTAGATTTTAAGCAGTCCACCATGAAGATGTACTTGAATGAACAGCTGTCTTAGCCGTGCGTAAGATGACACACACACAACTTTTTTCCGAGCAGAGGGTTTTCTCTGCCCTTGTTTGTCACTGACCCCCGAACACCTGCTGCAGCGCTCGGTACATATGCAGGGCTCAGGTCTGTGTTAAATGGATGACGGTCTTGTTCCTGTTTCCTCTGCGTCTCCCTAATACTCGTGACAGTCACATCAAAGCGGGAAGTCTGGGGGGCCCTGCTGTTAGTGAACGAGCACATCCGCCCTGTGTCTTTTCTTCTCGCTTGTGACCTCCTTAACAACTGGCCTAGAATAAAGATGGACATTGTTTGTAGGTTTTTACCGTTCAGATTCCACTTTACTGAACATTGTATCTTCCTCTTTTTCTTCGGACCGCCTGTTTGTCCCCGTGTGACCCCGGCGTTCCCCTCAGCACCCGGCTGGTGCTCCTTCTTTCCTTCGCTGACTCCATGTTACCGGGAGGCAGTTTGCTTGGGCTCAGGTCCTTGGAATTGAGGTAGACGGGTTCAAGGGCACTGTGTCATGCATGACACCAAGTCTCTGGCTCCGCGTCACGCCCCGAGTTTGTGACACATCGTCAGGAACTGCTTTTAATGGTACATGTGGCAATACAAGTGTGTCTCTCTCGGTTCTGATTAAAGATTGGAACCCATGTGACTTGCATGTAGGGTGGCCAGCGTTTTGAATCATGCCCGGAAGGTGTCACAAGAGGGCATCCTGTGAGGGCGAGGGGCCTGCATGTCGTCCTAAAGCCTTGGAGACGATGACTTTCTTTGTGCTAAAATTCCCATTGTTTTTTTTGATACCCAGCCGTGTGCTAGGTGAGATGTGAAGCTGTGCCTGTGATTTGTGGCCACCTGAGCGGGCTTCTCTCCCTGTCACTTTCCCTGGCAGCCAGGCCAGGGATCCCTGCCCGCCTCACCCCCAGGCCCACAGCGTTTGTGAGCCCTCATCGCCTCACACCCCTGTGGATACTTTATTCTCTGGGGTTGGTGACACCTTCAGGCTGTCTTCAGAAAGGAAAAGGACACGGGGAAAAAAATCCAACATTTTCCACAGGTTAGGATGACAGAAGCAGAAAGAGGACTCCGTACACAGGCCCGTCTGTGCTCCTACTTTCTGGCTTTCCCTTCGCGAGTCACCCTTCTAGCTCACGATTCCCGCAGACTGTCCCCACGCAGGGGTCCCCAGGCTGCACATGCGTTTGCTGCACGTCATGCTTTGGAAATGGTGGTGCCTTTCCTTCTGCGAGGCTTCCATGTGGGGGCTGGAGTCCATCTGATGAGGGTGGGCCGAATCTGCAACTTGCTGTTTCTTCAGACTTATCTCTGACGTGTGGTTCAGAGTGCATCTTGTTTGTCAGAGGGTTTTCTTCTGTCTGCTCCATCCTCAGCTCAGCGCCCAAAGAGGTCTGCCTCCGACAGGTGACTCCTTACCTGATGTTTGTTGGCCTGTTGGGGGTGGGCTTTCTGTTCTGATAGACCTTCTGTCTAGGCAGGCCCTGGCCTCTGTGTCCCAGGGGTGGTCCTGCCCCTTTCACAGCCATGTCCTGAGCCCAGCCCTCTTCCTGACCCCATCCCCACCAGGGACCCTGGTTTTATAACCTCCCTCCTAGCTGTGTGGTCATTACCAGTGTTCTGAGGGTGACAGGAGCTGCCTTCCCCCACCTCTGTGGGGAGACAGGGTGAAGGTCCAGGAAAGAAGCCTGGAGAGGTGGGCCCCCACACAGGTCACCTGACCCTCGCAGCCAGCGCCTGCCCATGTCCACATGTCTCCTGGCCCTGGGGTCTCCCCAGCCCACTGCTGGGCCAAGGGAGGCGTGAGCGCCCCTCTGCGTGCGTCTGGCCATGGCCTGCCCACCCTCATGGCTTGTTGGCTCTGCTCAGAGCTGGGGGCGCCACGCGGGTCACGGCACGTGCGATGTGAGAACGTGACCACACGGGGGCAGCAAACTGGGCTTCCCCGGGCTTCTCGCAGAGCCCACATCCAGAATTCCAAAAGCAGACACGCGTGCAAGGAGCAATACAGGTTTTGCATTTCAAAATCACCCTTTTGCAAATCAAATTCACCCTTTTGCAGATCAAAGTTTTCCACAAAAGTGTTTTCTTAATCTTCGTAATAAAAATAAATCCAATGTTGTTAAAATTAAACATTCTATTAAACATGCGTTTAATAATAAACATAAAATACTTATTTAACATCAGAAAAAAATTCTTCAGTGGGGTTCATCATTGGAGAGTATGGTGGTAGAAATAATAAAGCGTGTCTCGTCTGACTAACAAGATCACGTACTTCCTGGCTTTTGTGGAGGCTTACACTGTCCAAAACAAACCACACTTCCTCCTGTAATAATCTCTGAAGAAATTCGCAAAAAATATTTGAAGTAGAATGTGCAATTACTTCATGCCACACCATTCCCTGAATATTTATTGCTGCAATTAGGGAAACATTTCGTCCTCTAACCGTTGGCACGGTCACACTTTCCATCGCGCCTTCATTTTTCAAAAAATAAGTTCTGCACAAGAAATATTTTGGCTGATCCATCAAATCATGAACAGTTAGTAGATGTTCTTAATAATCCCGTTGCAAAAATTACTCCTACACATTATAATTATTTTATGAATATATTAAATTACCACGAGTAGCGACGTAACTTATAAATGAAGCTATAAGTAAATAAGCATTTCTGATGTTACATAGTTTATGTTTATTATTAAATACATGCAATGAAATGTTTAATTTTAACATTAACATTGGATTTAATTTATTACAAAGATTAAAAAAACATTTTTGTGGACAAATTTGATCCGCAAAAGGATGAATTTGATTTGCAAAAAGATGAATTTGGAGTGCAAAACCTGTATCAGAACCATTCAGGAGCGTGTGTTTAACATCTTGAAAGTATACTAAGCAGTAACATGCTAAAACTCGGCAAGGGTATGGAACACGCAGGACCGTGCACTTCTTACTCCACACGAGTCGTCCAGGAACCACGTCCCGGAGTATGGAGCCAGCGCAGCCCGACCCAGTCGAGCGGCCCGGCCCGGGAGCCCGCTCCATCCTGACCGGATCCCCCCGTCTTCCCTAGGCCCACAGACGTGTCACGGACCTGTGCCTGCGCTTGGCGGCGTTCCGCAGGGAGAGCCACCAGGCCGGCCGCCGCACAGCCCGTGCTTCTGGGCCTCAGGCCTGGTGGGCCGGCGGCCAGAAGCCGCGCCGCGCCGCGCGATGACGTCGCCCCCAGGCCCCGCCCACTCCCCCAGGGGCTCCGCCGTGCTCCCCTTCCCCGCGATGACGTCAGCAGGCCAGCCCCGCCTGCCCTGCGTGGTACGCGCCCCGAGCCCAGGCCACGCCCGGCTCCCCGGCCCTCCCGCTTCCCCGCCCCGCCCCGCCCGCCCGCCCTGCGCGCTGACGTCACACGCCGCCCGCGGGCGGAAGCGCGGGCGGGCTGTAGCGACGGCGCTGTCCCCTCAGAGGGGCGCTGGCGCGCGGGCTGAGGCGCCGCGGCCGGAACGGGACGCACTCGCGGCGCGGCTGGGCGGCTGGCGATGAGCGACGCCCCGGCCCCGGGCCCCGAGGCCGGCGCTGCCCGGGCCGAGCCGGCCGGAGCGGCGCTGAGCGTGGACGTGGCGGGGCTGTTGGCGCAGCTGGCGCGCAGCTTCGCGCTGCTGCTGCCGGTGTACGCGCTCGGCTACCTGGGCCTGAGCTTCAGCTGGGTGCTGCTGGCCCTCGCGCTGCTCGTGTGGTGCCGGCGCAGCCGCGGCCTGAAGGCGACCCGCCTGTGCCGCGCGCTGGCGCTGCTGGAGGACGAGGAGCGCGCCGTGCGCCTTGGCGTGCGCGCCTGCGACCTGCCGGCCTGGGTGAGTGAGAGGCGCGGAGCCCGGCGCCACCACACCCCGCGTCCCTGCCTCCCGGCCCACACTCGGCTGGACGCCGCTGTCACTGTCACTGCCACCGCCGCCGGGCCTGGGCGCTGTCGGCGCGCCCCCACTTGTCGGAGTCGGGTGTCCTCGGTCGTCGCGGGCCCGCCCGCCCGGTGCCTGTCCCCCGCTGTCCCAGCGCGCGCTGGCTCTCCGCAGACCCCCGTCCAAAAGGCGCCTTTCCTCGTGTCGCCCCCAGTCCCGGGCAGACCTGCGCGGTGAGGTGCGTGGGGTGTCCTGCTGCGGACACGCCCCCGGGCAGCCCCCGGCGTGTGCACCGCCGCGGGCCCAGAAACCGCCCGGGGAGAAACGGGAGTGGCAGCCGGGGCGCGGACGAGTTCATCTTTGTCCTCCGTCCCTGAGAAGGCTGTCCTTGGCCGGTTGTTCCGCGCACACCTGAAGAGCAGTGAGGTCTCCCCGAGGAGCTGCTGATACTAAGATAATGGACAGTCTTTTTTAGCTCTTCGGAAGTAACGTTGTCAGACTGAGCACTGTTACGTGGGTGAACCGGAACGCAGGGCGAACCGAGGGGCAGGGCGCTTAGAAGAGTGGCGCTAATGGGAAGAGCCATGCTATCGATTGTTGTATTGCTACCGCTGGTAATTCTCTGTGTGATTTATTTATGCAGCAGGGAACAAATGGACTTGGCGATCTCAGGCTTTTCTCCTCGCTCCCAGATTCTCCACGGGTTGGTGTCAGTTTCGGACTACAGGAAGTAGCGCTATTTTAAGCTAAATGATGCTCACGCTAGGCTTGGTGTCCACTTCGTGTGACAATGGCCAGCCGGTGCGTTTCGGAAGGCTCAGTTTCTCTTAGATGAGCCCCGTTTCCAAGCATAAGACACTCGGGAAGTAAGGCATGGAGTGTGTGACGCAAGTGCCCTCGGCCAGGCGGAACTTGACGGGTGCTGCTGCGTGTGATGACATAGGCAGGTACTTGGGAGCTGAAAACCGCCAGTACCTGCTGGGCGTGTGGTGCAGGAGTATTTTGGAGAATCAAATAAGTAGACGCAGGAAAGAGGAGGGACGTGTAGAAAACAGGAAGTCAGAGTCGCCAAGGTGGGCAAAGCCGAGACCTTAGGTGCAGCACGTGGGAAGCCGAGGACTTTCAGGTGGCATCTTGTGTCTGTGCTGCACCAGGTAAAAGGGTGCCAGCACGTCACTGCAGACCGATGGGTGAATCAACATCAGGCGGCAGCAGGCTGAACTTCACAGGAACTGGCAGTGCTGACTTTCAGAGGTGGTTATCAGCTGTTGGCTGGTATCAGTTTGCTTGTGAAAACCCTGGTGACAGGCACAAATGCAGTTGCTACCATCCTGAAGGACCCAACAGATTTTTTGCATAGAATAAAAAGGTGATTAGTCAAAGATTCTTTTCCTGGGTTTTTCCTCTGTGTGACTTAAACTGATGAACCGTGGTGTTCATGTCATAGAATAAGGAATTTATATTTTCTCCAAGCTTTTTCACTTGTTTATTCCAAATTTGTATTTGTGCTCATATCACACACATATATACTTAAACATGCCCCACATTGCTAAACACTTCTGGAAGGATCCACACAAAACTAACAGTGATCATATCCAAGAAAGGCGCTAGGAGTCTGGGGTTTGAGGGAGATTTTATATATATATATTTTTTAAATTTTTAATCATAGTTGACATACCGTTTTTTTAATACCTTTTAAATTATAATACCCATGTATTATTTTCATAATAAAACCCGAGAATTACACTTTCTAGAAGCGTGCCCACTATTTTTTTGCTATAGTCAGGTAACAAATCAACAATAGAAGAAGCCATGCATAAGTTAAAATTTATGTATTAGTAGATTTTTGATTTTTACAGTACATGCTTAGGTTCTGGGGTTCTCAACTTTGGGCTGGTATTTTGCTTTGAAGGAGATATATTTGTAGAGATTTTCATAATGTGTCATTAACAACTATGATTCATAGTAGGGCTGGAAGCATAGGAAAATTTGAACTAATGTGGTGCTCACTTCCAACCCCACTTTTGGATATGTTCACTTAACAGTTTTTCTTCTTTTTATTTAGTAAAGTAAAAATTTACACCGGATATGAAACATGAGATAATTAAAGAATATTAATACTTCGAGAAAAATATATACTGTTTTGAATTAAGTCGATTAGAATGTGAAAAATAGCTCTCACTTAACATGTGATAATTCTGTAAGACATCAGCTGCAGCTGTAATGCAAATCCTATTGTTATTCATTCTTCACTTTCTTTTTTCTTTTTCTTTTTTTCACAAACAGGAAAAGCTTGGTAGGTTTGGGTTGATGGATTCAGGACTGGCCTTTTTTGTTGTACCAGTGTCTACCCTATGTTAATTGGGCCCTGGCAAGTTAGACTATGGGTGAAGAATATTCTTGAGTTTTTGTAGAGATGAATAAGAACAATTTTCCATTGCTGTTTTCATTTATTTGAAAAGTTAGAACTTGGTGGGGTGAAGTCTTCCACTGAAAACCAAAACCTTTCCTGGTTTTTCTCCTGTCAGTAAATGCTGACGACTCTGGCTGCAAATAAGTCGCGACCCAAACCTGTCATATACAATATTACTCAACTGTTTTGACAATTGTCCTTTTATTACTCTGATACTTTGATGATTGCGATTTAATGCTGTTCTATACTGTGAGGCACAAGCTTGTCTTTGGGAAAGCTTTATTCTTCTCATAGTTGCTCTGGGAAGTTCAGGAGAATTTAACTGTAACCAAAATTTAATATGTGTAGACTAAGAACCAAACAAACAAAAGAGAAGAATACACTGTAAAGGAAGGGCAAATACTTGCTTTTGTTCAGAGTGTTAATCATTGACTGACACTTTAATGAAGTTTTCTGAAGGCTTGTAACACAGTAGTTGCTGTAACTAAAGCAGGAATCACAGTTTATAGTTGCAACTTTAGCACTTAGATCATGTGCTTTGGGAAAGTGTCCGAGTCCTTATGGCGCTGAAGGGAACATGAGTTTCTGTGTGTGCCTACACTGCTGCTGCAGTTCAAGGAGGGAAGGAGGACTGAGGATTGCACTGCTCACAATGTGAGGTCTACATGCTTCATTAAGTTAGAGCAGAAGGTCCCAGGGTTGCTAGACATAAAGCAGCAAACATCTGTGTTTTAGTTTAAACAATGGATTGCAAGTTAGGATATATGCATTCATCAGCTTGTATGCTCGGGTTTTGGTAATACAAGCTTCTGTTTTCAATGAATATTCATTTCAAGATGGAAGAATATAGAGCTAGGACTGAACTATAATATAAATAAATACATGAATTGAAAATATATGTGATGTATTTATATTAAATTAACATGTCATAGTAAATTATGTAAAGTATAATATGTATTTGTAAAATATAGATCTGAATCCTGTGAAGAACCAACTATGAAAAACTGGCTAGTAATTTGGTGTTCTTGTTAGGCCTAGTGAACCTCTTATCTTTTCTGTAAGTTTTCATGATTACATTGTCACTACATTTAACCTTGAGTAATATCACAGTAATATCATTATGAATATACTAAAAACCATTAAATTGTATACTTTCAATGAGTGAATTCTATGTGAATTTTATCTCCGTAACACTGAGATATACTGCGGCATTGAATTTCTTTTAAAAATAAAGAAGTGAAAAAGGTGATCAGAAACAATACAAAGTAAGTCATAAGTACCTCCTTGCTTATGGAATTCCTGCTAAAACTGTTGCAACTTTTAAAAATTATTGTTCCAACTTAAATTTGGAGACATTTACATTTTAAAGAATGTTTAATGAAAGGGGCGGGCTTCTGAATGGCAAACATTACTAGGTAAATATTTTCACCTTAAACCCAATGTTACTATAAACATTGATGCTGTATTGGCTAACCACATTCTTACTGAATAACACTAGAACTCATGCTTCGTAGATAGAAATACCTTAAATGTGTGTTTTTCTGTGAGTTATTCTCAACTCTTACCTTCCATTCAGGGTATTAGTACATACCATGTCTATTGGAGAAATCTAGCCTATTAGATACATTCTATCATAGCATGAATTTAGAATACACTGCTTGTGCCCTGTTGCCTTTTGTTTTGTTAAATCATTGTCTTTTTAGTTTCCGTGACAATGCTGCCTCAGGTGACTTTTCTTCCTGCATTGAGAGAGCTAAGGACTCGCTATATGTGGAAGTGTAATAGGTCATTGTGCCCTCATGTGTAGATAGAGGTTGGGTGTTGTTGCCCCGACGTGAGTGCCGTGGTGGGTCAGCAGAGAGGGTGGGAGGTGGGCAGTGGTGACAGGTGCCTAGAAACACACTGGTGGACATTTGAGAGTGGAAGGGCGCGGCCTCAGAGTCGGTGGGAACAGCAAGATAAAAGCGCACATTGGGAGGCAGTGTCCCATCCGGAAGGCGCTGTAAGGAGATGATGGGAGGTGGCGCCCGGCTTGTGACTTCCGTGGACCCATGGCTGAGGAGTAGACGTGCTGGGACTGCTCTACCCTTCCCAGGGAGCCCGAGCTGAGCATAAACATAAACACTTCGGCGCCTGGAGAAGGGGGAGAGAGTGACGGTTTCAGAACTAAGCTTGTGAAATCAGAACATGGAAACGCCTGTGCTGTGCATGGCGTTCTCATCTCACTTCAGCTGCCAGAGAACTTGCAGCCAAGATTAGTGCTGGATGGTTGTGCTCTGTCTGCACCAGTGACGTAGCTGCAAGTGCCTGTCCGTCTTCCCGCCGGTAACTGTGGCTTTTACTCCAATGATCTTGCTGCTCCTTAACGACTGAGTCACCACGTGTTCTTTGGGAATTGGGTGGGGCACCGTTCTTACATAAACAGTGCCAGTCGTTGTCTTTTGCATGGAAATATTTTTTCACTTAACACGTTTTATTTACAGATTTGCTCATGGTCTTTCTCCCTGTTGCTAAATTTTCTTCATTTATTTTCCTTAACTGTTACAGAAATACTGTAATTTATTTCAAGGAAACCATTTATTTTGGTGAATTTTTCTTGGAGTCGATAACATTTTACGGAGCTAACCCAGCTTATGTGTAGGGATTACAAACAAGCCTTTACTGATTCATCTCTTCACTCAGCCTACATTTATTAGATGTACACCCTGTTCCAGGTATTGCGCTAGGTGATAGAGACACAGACGTGAGTAGGGCCAGGCGTTACACTCAAGAACTGAGAGCCGGTTCTAACACAGATCTGTGAAGAATATTCGTGTTGGTCGTAGTGTGTTGGTAATTCTTTAAAAGTAAAAGTAATACTACTCATTTTTTTTTAATGCAGGAAAATCGTTTATTCAGGATCATGTGGTTTAAGATTTTAAAGTTTTCTAGACTCACAACTACATATGGAAAAATGAAAGGTATACCTTTCTTAGGCCTTTCAAGTTGTGCAGTGGTATGTTCATTTTTCAAAAATTACACCATTAGAGCATTTTGTACATTTACTATGGTAATAAATAGCTCTTTAAATCAATCTTATTTTCAAACAAAGACTGCGTTGATGAGGATTGAAACTTTCCTGGTGTCTGTTGACCTAGCTGTGCATAAAAGTCCAGTTTGCTGCTCGGCTGTCCCTGCCTGCTTTGCGGTGCTTTGCGGAAGGTGGTTTTACGAGGACAGCGCACACATCTGAGACCCCGCGGTCCAGTGCCGGTGCCTTTGGGGTGGAGGGCATGCCGATGGCAGTATGGAAGCAAAGTCACAGCAGCTCAGCGCGAGTGTACCGTTTGTCCGCACAGTAGCTTCCCGTTTCAAAGAACTCTTTTTATGCCTGGGGTCTACACCTGAGAGTTAGTGATGACCACACAGAGGACACATGTGGAAATACTAATGTGACAATGTGCTTTGTGTTTCGTCTGTTAAGTCGTCCAGCACCTGAGCTTTAAGTGCTTTTATTTGTGCAGTCACTTAGTGAAGTTCTCCTTATGTTTATTTTTAATGAACCTGCCGTTGGGTTTTTATTTCTTCTGTTGTAGCTGGACAGGTTTTAAAAACATAATTTTTCTGGCATGAGAAGAATGCATACTCATTGTAGAACATTTCAAGCTTGGGAGAAGAAAGAAAAAACGTCACCTGCAGTCCCACTAACTAGTGATAACCATTGTAACATTTGGTGATTTTCTGAATCTTTAATGTGTGTGGATGTGCCTGTGTGTTAGGTGTATCCTCACCTGAAGGGGTACATTGTGCGCTTGTCATTGTTCTTCAGAGACGTGACTTTGGTTACTGCCATGTCGTCCATCTTCAGGGAGTACCGCGCTTTATTTAAATGGTGTCTGATGGACAGATTCCAAAAGCGACAATGTTAGCTAGCGTATGGTGAGAAACGATAAAACTGGAGTTTGAGATACTTAATTTTTTGCCCTTTTCAAGTTATGAAAGAATATTTACTCGAGCTATTTATCAGATCTGTCCAAGATACATTAACTGTTTTTGAACCCATGAGAGTAGCATGATAATTTTATAACCAGAAATCTAGCTTTGGAGGGCAGTGTTTGTTTCTAAATGGTGTGGTGTTAAAATCACATGCCTGGTAGATTTACCCAGGTCTCTGCTTATGTAAATAACCTGTAGAAGAAAAGCATTTTTCCTACGTGGAGTCACAGCTTTAATAGCTTTTCTTCTTTTGCTGAGTTGGGATATTAAAGCTTGTTAACAGGTAGAATATTTTAAACTGAAGTAGCACAGAGTTGTGATGGTTACTTTGGAGGTTGCCGAGAAGATTCACTTGTCACTGGCTTTGTCTGAAAATAACCGGCTATGTGACTAGTGTCAGCCGGCAGCTCGGTCACAGAGTGGGTGCTACTGTCACGTTGGTGGCTACCCTCTTGGTGCCAGTCTGACACGTGACGGCCTCGTTGCTTAGGCGCACGGCCATCTGGTGATGTTCATGTCTGAGACCCTTGCTGGCCCCGTGTGATTGGTGAGTCTGTTAGAACCTTAGTTTCCCCATTATCAGATGGGCATTGAAATGAGCCTGACTCCAGTGTGCTTATGAGCCTGGGAGGCTGGGATGAGGGTCATGCTGGGTGAGCGGTCTGAGTGGTTGATGTTCCCCCTTCCAGTGTCCTGCTGCCTGAGTCACTTCTCTTACCCACCTTGCCACCTCCTACCCCCTACAACTGGAGGGAGCACATGAGGCATAGAGCTTCTCCTTGTTTCTGTTTCATTGCGGTTTGTTTATTTTTTGTTGCTAAAATTTTATCTACCATAATGCTTTGTTAGTATTCACAGTCGAAAGTGTTCCTTACCATTTCTCTCTTTTTTTGGTACACACTTAAAGTAATACCTACAGAGCCCACATTATTACCCCTCATCCTCGCTGCTGCTTCTTCCTTACATCAAATGCTGCTCCGAGGACATGGTTCATCTTTGCTCTGCTTGCTGCAGCTGCCCTGATGCAGTGATGGATTATGGATGGTGGATGGAGGATGGATGGATGGATGATGGATAGATGGTGGGTGGATGGATGGGAGGGTGGATGATGGGTGATGGGTGGATGGATGGTGGATGGACGGATGGTGGATGAATGGATGGTGGATGAATGGATGGATGATCAATGGATGGTTTGTGGATGGATGATGGATGGATGGATGATGGATAGATGGTGGGTGGATGGATGGGAGGGTGGATGATGGGTGGATGGATGGTGGATGGACGGATGGTGAATGGATGGATGATGGAAGAATGGTTGATGGGTAGTTGGTGGATGGATGGTTGGTGGATGGTTGGATGGATTGATCATAGATGGGTGGATGGATGGATGGCTGAAAGGCAGAAAGGATGATGTTGACCTCCTGACTGGGAAGGTGTACTATAATTGTGTAAGATAGAGCCATTGCTAGATGCCATGTCCTTCTCTTGGCTGTGATGTATTATTGTGTGGTCACTGTTACTGAATGACAAACAAGTATAAAGGGGGATGTACCGAAGTTTTAGTCTCAAAATCCAGTGCAAATAAATGATTACATTCAGGAAAAAAGTCTTAATGTTTTCAAGTGCCTGATTATGTACTGTTTTTCATTGTGTACAAATAAAGGAATAAAAGGAGAAAACGAGTAGATTTTAAGTTGGTAAATTTCTCTGACTTAATTCTCATAACTCTTGAAATATTTACTATCTGTGTAAGAATGAAATTAAGCTCTTAGGAGTATATAAACCTATTCCTTGAAAATGAAAAATTCACAGTAAAATTTCAACCATGATGTGATTTCTGAATCCATGTAGATGTTTGATATTCCTGCCAGTTCTGTAATTCTAAGGGCTTTTAGAGTTCAAAGTCTCATATAGTTTCTTTTTTTTTTTATAGTAGAACAAAGCTGGAATGATTTCACATAGTATACAGAACAAGTATAATTAATTCAGTACTACAATTACGTATCTATCTCTTAGTCCATTCCAGTGAAAACGTAAGCATGTAAATTTGAATAGTAGCATTTGATTTGAATTTAAAACAAACAACCAGATTGTCTATGTGTTTTAGTAAAGGAGATGAGAAGACATGTTTCCTATTCTTGGACTCATTTTAATTTGTGAGATTGATAGAACTCATGCCAGAACTTCAGCTTTAAATCAAGATTGTCACATAGTTTACTTGTATGACCTTTCTTTTAGCAGTTATAGAAAAAATGTCTACATGACCTTAGAATTTTTAAAAATGTGCTTCAAGTCTTTTTCAAATCTCCATAGACATGCTATATGTAAGGGTTTATTTAATAATAAATCCTTTGACATTAGTATTTTGATGAACGGATATTTAGTTGTTCTTTTGGGTAGAAATTCTGATGTGTCCCGGTTTTTCCTCTGCCACTGAGTGTTAGTCCTGGCTTATGTTCTCTTATCATTCCATGCAAGCCCTGAAACTTAAGTCCCCGGTCAAAAATAAGTGGATGGATGAAGAGTGTATGTAACATAGCAGATATGTTATATGAAATTACAGAAGACCTCAGTGTAAAAATCCTTTAAAGTATACATCCTTTTAGTGAATTACAGATAAGGATTGGTTTTCAAGTAATTTTGGACAGCTTTGTTAGTTTTAGAAGGTATGCTTAAAGGATACACCGGGCTTTTAGATTTTTATTTTACTGGTTCTGATTTACAAAAATAGGTACTGGTCATTCATATAACAAAGAAATAGTAATGAATTGTTGAAGATAAGCATGTTTAAACAAGCACTTGTCAGAAGCGGTACATAAATTTTTTCCCTCTCTGTCACCTCTGCCACTCCTGAGTCCCAAGGAGCCTCACGTCCTTGGAGCTGACGTCTGGCCCAGGCTGTGGCTCTTCACTGTGGTGTCAGCCATCGTTCCTTTTGGCAGCAGCCAGTTCTTATTTCGAACTGTTAGAATTTGAGACAACAGAAGAAAGCAACAAGCTTCCCCTAACTGGTAGGTTTGTGGTGAGCTTGTAAGGGAGGGCTCCAAGTTCCCACCGGCGGTTTCAGGTAGAGGCGGCGCATATGTGCCGCTTCGGCTTCCCCAGTGAAATTTCTCGTTTTCCCTCATGTGAAAAGCACCTAGGGAGAATTTTGACACTGTCTTCTGGTAGGAAAATGCCTTAAACAGTTGGATTTTGCAGTCCTGTCGATGTATTTTAATGTTTTTGTAATGACATTGTTTTTGGTGCTATATCGAGTCTCAGTCAGTCATCCAAAGCCGACCCAAACCACAGAGGAAGTTAGAATGTGGACTGTGAAACAGATTAGCTGCTTTAATGAGATGAAGGAATGGTGTAATGAGTTTCTCCACGCCCCACACCTGACTGACTGTCCCCTCCCATTCATCTCAGCGGGCCACACACATTTGTTTCTGCGTCTGCCATGACTGGAAAGCTCTGGGCGAGAGGCCTGGAGAAGTTCGATGGATCCTGGCTCAGGAGTAAGAGCAGTTCCTGACACTCCTGCGCTGGTGTCCGCTCCTTTCATCACGGCTGCATGTTGGGCCCTCGGGCTCCCTTTGGTTGACTTGTGTGTGAACCAGAAATTTTCTGGGCTATTTTAACTTTCTGCAAGTCTTTTCCCCATTTTCTTTAATTTTAAGACCAATTCATGTGTAGACCAAACAATACTAAACATTTGGAGATTCTTAGTTAGTATCTCACGTTAGGACTTTTTGATAAACCTGCAGCGTGCTTTCAGGCACAGGTGTGTGTTGATTCTTAACAGTTTCCTGAACACAGAGTTTCTCTTGTGATACAACAAATAAAACACAAGTGTCTCATGTTTTCTTAGAACCTATGGTCCTGTTGTCCTGGTCTTGCCTCATCTACTCTAAGTTTTTGAGTATTATTTTAGACAAGGAAACAACTCCTGTGTAGATCTTTTCAATTTGTGGGCTTACGGAGAGCTCGCCGTGTGGTATGGGGAGGTAGGTGACAGTCAGTCAGGTGTACTGGGTGGCGGGGAGGCAAGGTCCTGACCTGCAGGGCCTCTGGCCGCTGACAGACAGGGCTGTGCTCAAGAGGACACACTCAGACCTGCTGTGCTAGGAAAATCAAGCGCCCCTCCCTTCCCCTCAAAATAGTGGAAGAGGTCTTCCACTGGAACCAGTCATTGCTCCAAGTAAGCGTTTGGTGTTTCTTTTCTTTCTTTTTTTTTTCTGAGCTAAGTGCCTAAAAGTCTGTGCAGAAATGAGCAGTGCTGAAATCCTCCATGGAATGAGGAAGAATATGAATAAATGAACCTGATTGACCAGTTTACTATTTGAGGTTTCCTGACATTTGGTTTCTAAAATGATCATTTTATCCATTTATCTTTTGAATTTTACTTAAAGATATTAACTCATCAATGCTTCAGGTGTAATAGATATGTATCTTCCTATTTTTCCCGACACCGATTACCTTATTCTAGCTGTTTTAGTAAGAGAATTTATCGAGAACATTAATTTATGGTGCGTGTTTCAGTGCTGCTGTGGGATTTTCAGAGGCCCTCCCCACAGCCCTGCAACAGACCTGCTGTACCTGCCAGGACAGACCTGGGGTTGCAGGTGCTCGGTGCTGTGCGGCCTTTGGATCGGACTGTGAAGTCCCAACCTGAGCTGTCACAGTATCTCCAACGTGAGTGCTGTTGGAAGACAGTTCTTTTATTTAACTTCAATTTTAAATGTGCCATATTAGGTTTTTGATGGTCAGAAATGGGAAAAATATGATTTCATTAGAAAAGTTTAGCTCTGTATACATTTGTTCCATCTATTTTATGTTCCAGGTATAACAGGGAGGACACGTTAGCGCCCCCTGGGTCTAGTCCACTTACTTCCTCAGTGACCAGAGACAAATAGTTCTCCTTTGTGTCTGGTAGATGGAGCCGTTAGTTATTCAAAGGGTTGTTGTGAGGATTAAATGAGATACTGTAGGCGCCACCCTGGCATACGGTTAATGTTCTGTCTTTGTATATTTAGTTCATTTTTTTCTAAACAAAACAACATTGGTAATATCAACATCACATTAGAATCCAAAATATCCCTTTATTCTTAAGATGAAAAAGGGATTTCTTGGGTAGTGTCAACTTAAATATAATAAAAATTTTAGCAATCACTCAATGATTATTTCTAGTTTGTAGAAATAATATACACTATGAAAACTTATTTTATGATTGGACTTATAAAGGAGATTTAGTGGGTGTTTTTTTGTTGTTGTTGAAAGATAGGATTTAAAACCAAATGATATGTATTCTTGCATTCCTATATGATTTAGAAACGTTTTCTATTTTCCCTGTACATCCCAGTGTTTCTGTGTGATGTTTTGCTATTTTAAATTCTGTTTTGTGGAACATAAGCAGGTGTTTATGAATATGTATTAGTGAAAAGCAGATTTTCAATTTAGTGAACAGAATTAAAATTTTGTAACAGATTTCTGTTCTTCAGTTTCCATATACTCTTTTTCTTTGGCACTTTGAAATCAGCACTGATGTTTCGGCTTCAGCTCTTACCATTCCTCCCATCTCCTAATGTAGTCAGAGTACCTTGCATATGCCATTATTTTTGTGTCAAATCCTCTCTTTTCTTTGCATGCCAAACCCCAGCTCATTCTTTCAGGCCCATCGCATGTACTGTGTTCTTGCCGAATCTCATGGATTCTTCCGGGCAGCGTCAGACCTCCTCTTGCCTGCGTTGTCCTTCCCTCAGGCTGGCGGTCACCTGTCTCCACTCCAGTCCGCTCCACCCGCCTCGAGCTGCCCAAGCTCAGGAGCATGTCTAGTCCTGCGTTGTAGCCTAGTTCTGGGCACAGAGCCAGGCCCAAGTCACTGCCCGAAAAAGGCGCTGCAGCCTGTTCAAAAAGAACCAACTGTACACGTGCTATGGTAGATTAAGGAATGGCATGGTGATGGAAACTCAGTGACAGAGTCAGAATTCGTACCAGTCAGACTGTTTCTGTTCTGGTGCATGACGATGAGAGGAGAAGCTTCACTGTTTCGTAAGTTTAGATTCTGTAGGTGATTCGTGGGACTGGTGTGTGTTTTGCAGGAGCGAAAGGAAAGCTCTGTGGCATTGCTCTGGCTGGAAATGTGACAGGACGAATAGGGGTTTGCTAGCACACTCGCAGGCCTGATCTGAGACATATTCAGTGCTTAGAGAAACCTGATAATGTTAGAGCAGGCAAATGTTTTCATTTGGGGACACTTTCAGGAGTCATTTATCGTATTTAGTCAATAAGGTGTTTGGCTGAACAGAGTTACGCTTTGCCTTTAAAACTTGATGTTTCAGAAAATGTTTCTTTCAAGTGAACTCCAGATTAGATTACTTATGTCCTAAAAGAGCCTTGTTTCTAAGTACCATTCTCTCTAATGCAGTTAAAATACAGCTTCACTTATGGGAATTCTATTTCCACAGAACTGTAAAGTCGTGCAGTGTCTGAACCAGTTCCTTTGGTGGCTGCGCGGCACGTCCCGCCTGGGAGTCCGTGGTCGCTCAGCCATATGCATGGCTGGTCCAGTGCTCTGCGTCTCTGCTGCTGCACACGCATCACATGTTTGCCAGCCTGTCTTTAGGACAGAGTCTTCCAAGTGGGATTGATTAATTGCTGGGTCACAGGGTGGATGCATGTGGAATTTTGTCATCGCTACTTCATTACCGTAGCCCTCCCATGGGAGGGAGTGCGAGTTTAAGTAAACCCATCTTTAAATCGGCCGATTCTTAGTCGTGGGTGCAATACTGGGTCTAGTAACAGTGCTTTATTGTTGAGTTGTTATCGTGTTTACTGAGCTTTGCTATCAGCTGTTTCAGGACCTACTGCACTTAATCTAGAGAGTCTAGATAAATAGATCTCTAAAGACAAAGTGTTCTACTTCTGGCTGTTACCAGTACCTCGTACACTGTAAGGCATGTCACCTGACTTTCAAGCTGTAGTGTTTGGTTGGAGCGTGCCCTGCCGAGAACTGGGCTCTGCGGCCTCTACCCACGTTGCTTCCACGTCCCTCAGGCACAAAGCCCTCAAGAGCACAGGCACCCAAATCTGGCCTTTCATCCCCATTCTGTCACTTAGTAGAATTCGGTAAATTTGGCATGTTAATAGTTCCTATTTGTAGAGTTGTTTTAAGAATTAAGTCAGATAGTATATGTGAATAGTTTTGCCCAGAACCTGCTAACTGCATAGTGGTGCATACTCAGTAAATGGTGGTTACTTTTGTTGTTTCATAGAAGTATAGTTGGGTCAGAAGACTCATGTTGCCCTCGCTGATCTTCCAGAAACCCAGTTCAAGGGAGATTTCTTTTCTGTTGTCTGCCTTCCCTCGTGGCCTGCTCCTCTGAACCTTTTGCATAAAGGGCTTTGAAGAGTGTGTGTCCTTATCGACCACCTTATGCCAGGATTGTAACCATTTGGGTTTTCTGGACCCTGTGAATGTTTGGTGACTTGGTCTGCAAGCAGATTTGCACGCAGTTTTGTGCACGTGGACGCCCGCACTAGACTCCAGCCGGGAGCCTTTCTGGGATGGGGAGTGGGTGGGAATGTGGATTGGTCAAAGCTTTCTCTGTGCGAGGTACAGTACTTGGGGATGTGGTTGTGGGCCTTCTGGGCTGAACAGGAACTCAGTTCTTCAGTGAAACCAAGGAATCTTAAAAACATGAAAACCACTGTGATCCCATTTTCCCTTCTGTAGAAGCAGGAAATCCTGGTGCACATAAACTGCAGAGAAGTAGTTTCTGTGAGGTGTGGAGGGTCAATACATGGCTCCCCACCAGTTATGAACAGGTGCCAGCCACTTCCACCCCACTCGCTGGGAGAAGCTGCAGCCTGTCTGTCTGGCAGGAGCTGAGGCTGTCCTGACCCCTGGTTCCTGGGGGACACGGGGATCCATGTGCAGAGGTGCCGTGCAGCCCCTGCCAGCCCACCGCATTCTCAGCACGCATCTCGTGTCTGCTTTGCTGACTGTTGTGTCACAGACTGCCATTAGGGTCACATACAGTGTTTTGGTTGTTTACTGGCGATAAGGTATAAAGGAACATACCCTGTCACCTCATAATATTTGGCAGAGAAGAAAGGATCTGAAAACAGATAAAAGGGAGGCGTCATTGGCAGCCGCACGCCATCTTGCCGTGATTTCATCAGAGTACACGACAGTCGTACTCACCATAACCCGCTAGCCGAGGGCGTCCTGAGTGTTATCTGGTGTGCGTAATTGTTTATTCTGTGTGGACTTCCAGCATCTGTGCTCAGATTTTATGCTTCAGATGACATTTTTCATTAGAGCTCAAAGAATGTCCAGTAATTATAGTAATGTTCTAACAGGCCATTGAAAAGTGGTCCCAAGTACAGACTGCTGTAAAAAAGCCAAGTGCATGCAGGTTCAGGAGCAGTGTCGTTGCGGAGTGTGGAGCACGCTTCTTTAGCACGCCTCTCTAAAGACAGTCACTTGTTTGTGCACGTGTGCAGTGCGCTGAGCGCGGGGCAGCTATGGGCACACCGCGCTGAGCGGTACAGTGACGTGTGCCACGTGTGGGATTGTGGAGAACCTGAGGGCAGGCACCGCGATGGCGTGGCTAGGTGGTGTGTGATGGGGGCCGTCGAGAGCCGAGTTGAGCTGATCGTAAGGAGGGAAGCAGGGACTAGGTCAGAGGTACACAGCAGAGCCCACCTCTGTAGAGGAGTCATGATTTGAGCCTTGAAGTGGAAACCCCTCTGAACACATAGCAGCCGATGGTCTGGAGGCCACGGGAGCGGCCCTGTTGTGGAGCTGGCAGCTCGAGGTGGTGCCGACAATCACAGGTCCCCAGAAAGCCAGGCCTGCAGAGTCCGTGGCTCTGCCGCGTGCTCTGAAACTAAGAGGAGGAGCAGTGTGAGTGAAGGCGTTCTTGCTGCCCCCAAGTACAGGGTGCTCCGTGGCAGCCTGTGGTCCTTCTGGCGCCACCAGTGGTTGGTTGGATTCAGAGGGACGGGGGCAGAAGGGGAGACCATCTGTCTCCCAGTACATTGCTGCATGGACCACAGGTAACACCTGCTCTAAGGCTTACACACCCCGGAGTGGCAATCCGGTCCCAGTCCTGACCTGACTTTCAGAGTGCTGAGCTGCCTTACTGTAACATGAAGAAATGGCGGGGTACAGCCTGCAGACGAATGGCACATATTTAATTTTGGGACCTAGTATGGCTAGTTGAACGAGCCCTCCGAGTCCCCCCAGCCCCACATGTCCTGTCCTGGGAACGTGCAGTCCTCTCAGCACTCCAGTCCCACTCGGGTAGGTCACACTGGGCCTTGGCCAGTGGTGGTCACCATCTCTTTGGTGTTGTCCCAGATGGGTTCAAGCTAACTTAGGAAAACTTAGGACACTGTAGCCCACTGTCAGGGTTTAGGCAAGAGAAAGGCTTTGCGTCCTGTGGTTTGAGGGTGCAGCCTGCTCAGGCAGGGACATGGGACACGGGGGTCGGGGTTGGCTGGAGCCTGCTGTGGCTTCTCTGGCCAGGGAAAGGCTGCTGCCGGGCCCCCTGTCGTGTTGTACTCTTAGGCGCCAGGCAGGAGAGGCGGAGTTGGTTCTCTAAGAACCTCTTCTTGGGACACCCCCCCTACCCCACCCCTCCTTGCTAACATTCCCAGGTCAGCCCCTCTCAGGCAAAGTATGGAGCGGGGGCTTGTCTTTCACTGGCTACAATACGTGTTACTTAGGAAAGTGTGGCAGTTCCAAAAATCTGAACGTTTTTCAGCACGTGTCAGTCACCAGGACAGACCTGCGTGTGACCCAGTGTCCGTCTAAACCACAAATGTGGTTTCGGAACCTAGTTGTGGCCTGGATGCTTTTTTTAGGATTGAGGCCCTCGAAGGAGAGCGCCCTACCCCAGACAGCTTCAGCCTTCCTCTGCAAGGGCGTTATATTTCAACAGCAAAGAAAATAGTTTTTACCTTTTTTCTAAATAGGCTTCTTTCTACCTCAGCAAACGCTTGTTTTCTCCAGTGGCCACGGGCTACTCATGAAGAAGTCTATTACAATACTCATTTGGGAGGGGGTGGGAGACGGTGTGGAGAGGAGCCAAACCTGGAAAAGCCTCTCCAGCTGGTTTGGGCCAAAGAGGAAACACACAAGGAAAAGGCGGGGTTTCGAAGGCTTTGCGTGCAGGTCCCTGGGGTCCGTGATGACTGCAGAGTCCGCATTCCAGCGAGTGTGCTCCGGGCACAGGGTTGTAGAGAGGGGCTGTGGCATTTGTTGACATTAGATGTTTCTGCTTCCAAGTGTCCTTAGTATGCCAAGTGTCAGGGCAGGGTGTTTTAAACAAGCATTATGTAAACAGTAGGCCTACAATGAGAATACCAGTGGGCTACGTGACTGGAGTCAGTAAGTCACGTGTGTGTTTTTTTTCTCTTAGGTCCATTTTCCAGACACTGAAAGAGCGGAATGGCTAAATAAGGTAAGAGTGCAGAGTCCTGAGTCCCAGACATCATGGGAATTAGGGGATGAGGTGCCATCTTTCCATATTTGGGAGTTGGGATGTTGACACTATGTGAACTCATTTGGACTTAGCAGTTGGCTTCTGCTCCCAAAAGAATGCAGTCATAAATGATACGTTAGTTTGCTTTTCCAAACAGTAAAAACGGGATTTCTGCCATGAGGGAATTAGTGAGGCATTCATGGTTAGATCTTTGGCCTCTGTCTTCTTTCCTGATCAGCTACTGCTCACATCTACTGTGTAATAGTCCTTAAGCCAAGGTTTTGGGAACATTATGATGAAGAGGGAAATGACTCTCCAGAAACCTAGTGACAGAGAATAATCATCTATTTTTATTTAAAAGGTTCTGTTTTTAGATCGGTGTACTTTGAAGTAGATCTCTTTTATCTCCATGTCTTCTGTGTCCTTAGAGCAGTGTAATGAAAAGTAATACTGGGAGTTAGTCCATCAGTAGAGAAACTCATCAAGTGCATCAAGATTATATGGTTGTAGAAAGCTTTTAGCAATGAGTTGGAACCTCGGGATATTTTTTTTTTTTTTGCTATCATTAAATGTGCTGATATGCTAAAATAGAACATTTAACTCAAATAACTAATTCCTGCAACATATTGGTTAATCAATAGTTTGTAAAACATTTTTAAATTTAAAATTGTGTTGAATTTTGCATAACAAAAAGGACCCTCTCCCCTTTAATTTTCAAAAATTCTGGTAAACTGTAGGGGCATAATTTCTCATGATTTAAGTGCACTTTGTGTTACAACATTTTGTTTAACATGAGTTCTTTGTCCTTTCCAGACTGTAAAACATATGTGGCCTTTCATTTGCCAATTCATAGAGAAGTTGTTTCGAGAAACCATCGAACCAGCTGTGCGGGGAGCAAACGCCCACCTCAGCACCTTTAGTTTTACAAAAGTCGACATGGGTCAGCAGGTCAGTTGCTTCTAAGTACCCTTGCTTGTGCACATGGAGAAATTGCTGTGAAGACTTACGGTGCCATGTTCAGTTGTTTCAGGTTCTTTTCTGGAGAACCTTGCTCCCTGGGAAGGTGTGGCGGGTCTCTGCAGCTCCTCCCCGGCCGGGTCTGGCACTGCGTGGGTGCCCGCACTGCGTCTGTCGGGCGTGCTCACTGCCCTCTTTCGCTCACTGTGGTCTTTCAGCTAGTTCAGGTTCACGGGGGCGGGCGGCGGGGGGAGTTCCCTTAGTTCTAGCGTGTCTTTCTACACCACACCCTCTGTCAGAATGACCTCTGTATAGTTTTCAGCAATCTGGTTGGTTGGAAAGGGAGGTTGATATGTGAATTCACATGAAAGGTTCGGTAATTGACAAAGATGTCTACAACTGAGGACTCCAGTGCCGGTCTTGTAGGCATCTAGGCATCGCCGTAATTACATAGGTGAAGGGAAGGTAGATTTGTTCCGAAGATTATGTTACAGGCATACCTTATTTTGTTGTGCTTTACAGACAGTGTGTTTGTATTACACATTGAAGGTTTGTGGCAACCCTGCATCAAGTCCATTGACACCATTTTTCCAACAGGCTCAGATGATGGTTAGCAATTCTTATCAATAAAGTATTTTTAATTAACGGTTGTAAATGTACAACCGTTTTTTAGGCATATGCTATTGCACATTTAACAGACTACAGTATAGTGTAAACATAACTTTTAGAGGCACTGGGAAACCCAAACCTTCACGTGACTTGCTATATTGCAGCGTTCGGTCTGGACCAAACCCACAGCGTGTCCGCGGTCTGCCCGTAGGTGCCAAGGAAAGCTGCTATTCCTAATAGCACTCTGGTGAAAATCTCAGGACTACATCTAAATTAGTTAATCACGGCAAGTTTCCTTTTTTATTCTTTAAGTCACTGTTGACTATAATTAGCAACAGTTTAAGGTAACTTTTTTACTGAGGTGTGGTTGACATAAAACATTATATTAGTGTCTAAGGTAACATTGTTTTATGGACCTAATAAATGTTCAGAGCCCAGTATTTTATCACCCTCCGCAGTTGACAGGCAGTTAGTGCCCGTACGGCGGAGCCAGACGGCGCGCAATCACTGCACCATGTGGCGCAGGTGAGATTGCTTCACCCGGTGGGGTTTTCATGGACGTGGCTGAGGCTTGTGAGACTTGGTTGCTGTGTTGTGTTTGTCCCGGCAGGTCCGTTCCCACCCACACTCTCCAGGTTGCCTTCCCTGGTGGGATGCGGTCTCTGTGCCCAGAGCTCGTGTCGCCTGCAGTTACTGCATGCGGTACGGGCGGACGCCGGTGCGTGGCTGTGTCCTCCAGTGCCAGCGGTGAGCGCACAGGTGCCCGTGCTGTGTCCTTCTGTAGCCAAGATGGTGGCAGCAGATGGATACAAGTTAGAGTGCTGTGTGGGCATGATGCAGAGCGCAGGGCAGGAAATATTTCCCTTTTCGACATCCACGTAAAGTCTTTTCCTGCATATTCTTTTCACAACCCCTTAGCTGGTCCCCTTAAACAGTGTAAAAACCATCCTTAGCCAGAGGCCAGCTGTAGCCTGCAGGCCTCTACACGCAATGTAGGCTTGCTACTACTGGTAGAGACGGAGAGTTTGGAGCCCAGCCAGTTTGCTTTAGGACTATTCGTTTATTTTCATCCCGTGCTTTAACTGAGCTCATCACTGGTGCACAGTGAGAATGTTGGGGGAGTGCTGACTCAGTGAAGGTACATTGTATCGGTTGCACTGACATCTTCCAGGTGCCAGCGGACACCAGGGCCTGCAGAGCCATGAGCTTTGTCCCCGTGGGGTGTCCGAGCTGAGTCCTTCAGGGCCCTCAGGGGGCTCTTCCTTAGTGCTGCTGGGTCATCTGGAGTGGGCCTGGCCTCCCTGCTTCCAGCCTGCCATCTAAGGACGCATTAGAGGAAGGACGCATTCTCGAAGTCACACGTTGAACGAGAGCACTGAGTCCTGAGCTCACCTTCTCTTGTCCCTGCAGTGGACCGACTGTGTCCTTTGTGGTCATCAGTCTGTACTGTCTGAGCTGGTCCCCTTAGGGGAAGCCCGGGACCCTGGGACAGTAGGGAAGGCAGCCTCCCAAAGAAAGACGCAGAGTGTCATCCTGCAGCTCGTTGAGGGTCAGATCTCAGGACACCCAGACTGTCCAAGTAAGCGGTAGCGACCAAAGGGCAGGTATTTCTTCAGCTTGAGTTTTTTTAATGCTCAGATGTTAAGAACGTTCTTAGACATGATCTGAAATTCATAAATGGGAAAAGGTTTTGAAATGATGTTATAAGCAGGTCCTTGAAATGTAACATTTATTGTAATCTGCCTTTTCTTTTTACAGAGTCATTTGATTCAGACTCTATGTCATGTGTTAAGTGTGGAAATTATAAATTATATCTCCAGCTAGTATTTTTGATACACTCAGAAGTCCCATATTTGTGAAAATCTTAAGAAAAGAAAAATTACAAAACATAAAAAAATGAAAGGAGGTTATGTTTCAAACAGTGTAGTCAGCATAGAATAGAGAGAAAGTAAATTGGAAGAGACGAGGGCTGAGGGGCTTGGGAAGGAGCAAACGCCCGTGACTCACGACCCCATGGGCAGCCCGACGCATTGTCTGTCACTCGGCGCTCAGTGCTCGCCGCAGTGTGTGAAGCTCCTCGCTCTCCTGTGTCCTGGAGTTTCACAGGAACCTCGTGAGCTCAACCCCAGTGTTCTCGTCGTCTCACAGACAACAAGACTGAGGAACAGAGGTTAAATAATGCGCCAAAAGTGAGACACCTACTAGGACGCTATGAAAGCAGAGTGTTCATTCCCGATGCTTAAGCTTGTTCTCTTCTGCTCTATGCCCTGTTGCAATGTTTCGTGGTTTGTCGGTTTGTTTTTCTTTTAACATCCCTACATGTTAAAATAAGCTGCCTCTTGTTTCAGCCCCTCAGGATCAATGGTGTTAAGGTGTATACTGAAAATGTGGACAAAAGGCAGATTATTTTGGACCTTCAGATTAGGTAAGTTTATATTTGTATTGTTGTAGTTAATGTCACTTAGCTGTCCCCATAAGGTGGATGGTGTGATGAGCACACTTCTTCCCTGCTGTTTAGTTGGATTTGACCAAATTCTTGATGAAGACCCAATTTTATTTACTTTCTGGGTCTCAGTTCCTAATAGTCTAGATAATTGCCATTCTTAAAACATGTGAAATGAAAGCAACTAAAGGCACTACAAGAAAACTATAAACAAGTATCACTTATAACTATTGATGCCAAAATCCTCAACAAAATAATAGCAAACTGATTTCAGCAGCATGTTGAAAGGATCATACACCACGACCAAGTGGACTTCATTCCTGCGGCTCAGGGATTGTTCAACATGTGAAAATCAATCACTGTGACACACCACATTAATAGAATGAAGGAAGGAAACCACGTGATCATCTCAGTTGATGAAGAAAAAACATTTGATAAAATTCAACACTGTTTCATGATAAAAACACTTAACAAACTAGAAAAGAAGGAAACCACTTCGGCATAAAAGGCATATATGAGGAACAGTATATGAGGCATATATGAGGAAATCCTCAATGAAAGACTGAAAGCTTTTCCTCTAAGACCAAGAACAAGATGCCACTCTCACCACTTGTATTCACAGGGTACCAGAAGGCAGATTAGGTAAGAAGAAAAAGGAAGAACAGGCATCCAGGTTAGAAAGGAAGAAGTGAAATTATTTCTGTTCACAGATGATACAATCTTCTATATAGAAAACCCTGAAGATTCCACAAAAAATTCTCTTAAAACTAATAAACAAATTCAGCAAAGTAAGAATACAAAATCAACATCAAAAAATCAGTTACATTCTATACACCAAGAATGAACAACAAAACGGAAATTAAAACAATGTCACTTACAGTGAATCAAAAAAATAAAATACTTACGAATTAACAAAGGAGGTGGAAGACTCATACAGTGAAAACTACAAAGTATTGCTGTGAGAAAATAAAGAAAGCATAAATAAATGGAAAGACATTCCATGGTCATGGTTTGGAAGACTTCATACTGTTAAGTGTCAACACTAAAAGCAATCTGTAGAATCAGTGCAATCCCTATAATCATACCTGATAAGGGATTGATCTCTAAAATATATAGAGAACTCCTATAACTCAACAACAAAAAAACAAAATAACCTGCCTGAAACATGGGCAAAGGACTTGAATAGACCTTTCTGCAGAGACGAATACAAATGGACAACAGGCACATGAAAAGATGCTCGGCCTCACTAATCATCAGGAAGATGCAGATCAAAACCACAGTGAGATACCACCTTACACCCATGAGGCCAGCTCCTGTGAGGCTCCAACAACAAGAACAAGTGTTGGTGAGGACGTGGAGACATTGGGACCCTCGTGCACTGCAGGTGGAAATGTAAAATAGTGCAGAGGCTGTGGGAAACTGGAGGTTCCTCGAAAACTTAAACATATCATCACATGACCCAGCAACCCCACTTCTGGGTATATGCCCAAAATAATTGAAAATAAGGCCTCAGAGATACTTGTGCACCCGTGTTTATAGCAGCAGCATTCACAACAGCTAAAACACTTCATTGACGGATGAATGGATAAGCAAGAAGTGGTGTATACACTCAATGGAGTATTATTCAGCCATTAAAAAGAAGGAAATCTTGCCATATGCTGCAACATGGATGAACCATGGGAACATTATACTAAATGAAATAAACAAAAGGACAAATTCTGTATGTTCCACTTATATGACATCATAGAGTAATCAAATTCAGAGATAGAAAATAGAATGGTGGTTACCGGGGGCTGAGGGGTTGGGTCGTTAAAGATTAATGGGGACAGTTTAATTGCAGTTTTGCAAGAAAAAGAGCTCTAGGGATGGATGGTGGTGATGCCTGAACAACAGCGTTAACAGGCCTAAGACCACCGAACTGCACTCTTAACAATGGTGGATTTTTTGTTATGTATATTTTATCACAAACAGAATTGGAAAAAAATACATTGAGGTTCTGGCAGATGCCAGAGGCCATGGCTGGCATTAAAAAGGTGGTTTTCTTTGTTTCCTGTCCTCCTTCTTCGTGACCTTGCTCATGGCTTCCTGCACGTGTGTGAGGCCTGATACATGGTTGTGTTTACAGGGCGACTGTGGAAGTGTGCTGACTGATGGACCCGGCTCAGTTTTTTTCTTTTTTTGATCCTTGACTGAGGATCATTTTATTTTCTAACGTCATCTTTGAGTTTCTAAAGTATGTGAACATAGTAAATGGACACAGGTAGTACTAATTCCCTTCATTTTAGAGAAGGACACAGACTGTCTGTAATGATCTTATGTGTAAAAATCTGCATCATTAAAATATTTGGCACTAGTGTGAACACTTGCCGTCAGAGGAACAGAAGAGGAAGCCTCACGACGTCTTTAGTTCGGCTGTGCCCTGGACGAGCTCTCCACCTGGCTAGTGTGAGCTTTGTGAGGTAGGCGCCTGTTCTGCTCCGGCACCGAGGGAGGACTTCACACGCATTCGTTACACAAACGTTTGGATGTGTCAGTTCATGGCTGCCGTTCCACCGATGCAGTCGGACTCGCCTGGTTTTAGTGATAACCACAGGTGCAGACTATGCTGCTCAGATACTCAGGTCTGAAAACACCTGCATTCTGCCTGTCTTGTGTGTTCCAGACAAGGACCTTATCCACATTATTGGCAGTAGAGACGGGGAAGGAGTAATTGAAAGACATTAAGAAATACAATGATCAAGTCTTAGGGTGAAGAAGAGGGACGTGTCAAGATGGTTTCATAATAGATTATTGGTGATTTTACAAACTAGGCAGAGAATCGTGCTCTGTGAGAAGAACGTTAACACCAGGACAATGAATGTTGGAAGGATTTCATCCCAGATGCCTTTGTTAATATTTTGCTCGTGTGCGTAGACATTCTCTGCAGCGTTTGTCAAGCTGCCCGCACATGTTCTCAGGCAGTAGTGTGACATCTTTCATCCGGAGTCAAGGTGGGGGTCAAATCAGATCCCACCCAAAACGTAGTTGACACTTCACGTTTATATTAGGAATAGATGCAAGCCTTCCATTCAGCATCCCACTACATTCATGTTTGTTTCATGTTAATGGTTGAAATGACTTAATCATTGAGAGTCAAATGCTGTCTCGGGGACACTGTTTCTAACCTTTGATGGCACGGAGTGCTGGAGCTCTGCTACGTAGTTTTCCCAGGACGGGGGAGCGCAGGCACAAAATTTACTTGTGGCGAAATAGATCTAGACTTTTCTATGTTTTAAACAAATACATTTGTTTATAAAACAAATCAAAACTACATCCCGTCATAACACTGCTCCAGCATTGCACTTTGGGAAGTAGCACTGGTAATAGTTAAGCCTACAGCAGGTGGCGTGTCCCATTGGAGCCATGATGGCTGCAACCCCGGAGGTGAAATGCTCCCACATGAGCCACAGTTCACAGCTTTGCCGACAGCCCGGTTTGTGCTGCTTTACTATTGTTTTCTTCAGATTGTATGTCTGGTAATGGTGACTAAGAGAATGTAATACAGAACTTTTTCTTTACTAGTTTTGTAGGAAATTGTGAGATTGATTTGGAGATCAAGCGATATTTTTGTAGAGCCGGTGTGCAAAGCATACAGGTAAGCGTTCTTTTAATTTCATAGTCTTCTAAAATTGTCAGTGTTCTGGTCAGAAAGAAAATTGTAAAGTGTTTATGAAGTCGGAATTTGTTTGAAGTTCTGTTTTTATCTGTAGGTTAGATTTGAGAAACCGGAAGTCAGATGCTGAGTCATTCAGGCAGGCGGCGTCGCGTCAGTAAATGGCCTTTGGAGTGGCTGCCTGTGACATGTTCTGGTTTCCCGTCTCAATTTAGATCCATGGGACAATGCGGGTGATCCTGGAGCCGCTGATTGGAGACATGCCCTTGGTGGGGGCCCTGTCCCTCTTCTTCCTCAGGAAACCAGTAAGTCGAGGTGCTGCTCATGCTTCCCTTCTCCCCCTCACTGAGGTGCAAGGGCTCCAGAGGGAGAGGCAGCGCTCTCCTTGGCTCACTTCTATCCCCCGTTCTGCCTGTGAATCCCGTGCGTGCTCACGCTCCTTTAGACCCTGATGGATGGCTCCGTTTCCTTGAATAGATAACTTTTTTTCCTTACTATAAAAATGCCACGTTTGTCACAGAAGTTTTGGAAACAGAGACTTCTTTTTAAGTGTAGGTTTCTAATAGGCATTCAGCACCTATCACTGAGTATTTATAGACACTAGCTCGTTTACTCCTCTTACCGCTGTCGGTACACACGACGTGGTTTCTGTTACTGACCAGGATTGAGAGTCTCATTTGTCCACGCCACAAACCAGTGGGGTTGGAGGCTCTCCGGGACCAGCCTAGTCTGCCAGAGCTGCTGTTCTCGCCCTACGCCACGTGTAGTCCCCCTGCAGCCCCCTCGCCCCCGACAGAGGCTGCCATCATTCCCGTGCAGTGTCTGCAGCTATGCACTGGGCTTTTAAGTCATAAAGATGTTATGATTGAGTTATATTCTAACACTTGGATAACCCATAATGAATGTTACCGTTTTACATTGTTACATACATATGTTACTCCATTTTTGTTCTAAGTAGTCAATACTTATTAGCCACAAAAGTAAGGCAACAAAAATACCCTTCCTATCTAGAATCCTCCCTCTCCCCTGGGTGGCTCCTCCTCACCAGCTCCTGCAGCCTCTGACTGGCGCCCTGCCTTGGCTCTGTCCTCAGGAGACCGCACCACAGGGCGGGCCATCTTCCCAAGGTGCACACTGACCCTCAGGCGTCGGCCGTCTCTCACCTGCAAACAGTTGCCGTAGTCTCAATAGGGTTCTCTCCCAGCCTCGTGTCCTGGCACTGCCCCAGGAGCGTCCCAAGTTCCAGCCACAGGGAAGAGACCGTCCGGGGAGCGCACTGACCCATCATCCCTCACCTGTTTCTTTTCCCAGAATGCCGTCTTGGCCCTTTGTGTCACTCCTTCCCAGGACAGAGGTGTCAGGTTCCCTTCTCACTCCCATGGCGCCCAGATAGGCCTGTGGGCTGTAGCACACTCCTTGCTAACTCTGAGAAAGCCACACCACGTCCGTCTCCGTACAGTTCGGTGTCTGATGGATGAATCGATCTGTTTCTTAGGCACCTCTCCACGAGATTCCATTTTTATAATCTCTGATGCGCCCTTTCTGGAGGTGCCATTAACATGTATATTTTTAAATGGGAATATTTAGTGTATAATTTGATTCAGATAACTTAATACAAATTACTGTTGTTGGGTTTTTAAAATGTGGGTTCATGTAGACCAAACTACACGTGGTACTGTTTTGCATAAAAACAGAAGAATTAAATGTCATCACTTTCTGTTAATATTGACTTTATTCCATTTGCTTTTTATTGCTTAAATAATGGGCTTATTTTTAATGTATTTCAACTACAGTAGTCCCCCCTTCTCCATGGTTTTGCTTTCCGCAGTTTCATTTACCCATGGTCAACCATGATCTGAAAACATTACATGGAAAATTCCAGAAATAAACAGTTCATGAATTTTAAGTTGCATGGCTTTCTGAGCAGCAGTGACGTCTCGTGCTGTCCTGCTCATCCCACGTGGGACGTGACTCATCCCTCCTGTCCCATGTCACCACACTGCACATGCTCCCTGCCTGTTAGTCACTCGTTAGCTGTATTGGTTATCAGATGGACTGTCGCGCTGTCACGGTGCTTGTGTTCAAGTAACTCTTACTGTTATAATTGCTCTGTTTTATTATGAGTTATTGTTGTTAGTCCCTCTCTGCCTAACTTACAAATTAAACTGTATCATAGGGATGTACATATAGGAAAAAGCATAGTGCATGTGGGGTTCGGTACTCTCCGTGGCTTCAGGCATCCACTGGGCGTCGTGGCACGGATCCCCCCAGGTAAGGGGGGACCACTGTACACACAACATGGTACAGTTCAAACGTTATGAAATTTATTAAAATCTTGACAAATGAGGAGATTCATAAATGATTTTAAATGCATGTTTTTCCCCCACATACAAGTTGTTTAAAAGCCAGTATGTTTAAGAAAGTACCTTCAAGAATGGGTGTGAAAACCTGATCTTTAACAAATTGCTATATATTTTTAATTTACAGTAAATTTTTTAAGAATTTAAAGAAAGGCCTTTTTTTTCAGTTTAGAATGGGACAAAATCCACATGTTCCTCAAAACTTAGTGTGGATCTGTCATAGGTATGTTTACCTTAAAAATAACATCATAATATTAACTTCCAAACAAAGTTTCAGTGCTCAGCAGAGAAAGATGAGGCTGTGAAAAGTGTAGAATCATTCATTTCCTTATATGGTGAGTAAAGTCACCAAACATGCCTCAGAGAGAAGGGGATTTTTTTCAGTTACTTTCAACTGGAAAATATGACAACAGAATTCACTGCTGGCTGCCAAGGAATTCTTCTCACTCTAGTGAAATATACAGCTGGAGAGATTTGGGGGTTTTTTCCTTTTCTTTTTTGATTATGCAGATGATTTAGAAGCATAGTGTCAGAGACCTTTATGAAACCTTTGCACATTTTTCTGCTTGTTGATTTCTTCAGATTAGTTTTGATAATGTGCTACTTGTTTAATAAAAAACTAAAACAAATTCTGAAATGATGAACTTTTGGAGTACAGGATAGCATGACGGTTAAATGACAGATGGTTGTCAGACAACCTGGTTCCACCCCTAGTTCTTTCTCTTCCTACTATGTGCTTTGAACATTTTTAAGCCTCAGTTTCCCCGTCTTTAACATGGGGATTACAGTAATACCTACCCACAAGATTAAACTTCAGTGGCTGTAAAACACTTAATACAATGCCAGGCACGTACATGTGCTCAGATTTTTAAGGAATTAAGTATTTTCCTTCATGTCGGTTTAGCATTTTGGTGGGATCCCAACACAGGAGGCCAAGTGTTGGTGAGCACAGGGCGTGGGTGCAGGTTCTGGCAGGAGCCAGAATAAGCCAGTGTCTGCCTTCAGACGTGTCCGTGGAGTTGGCCACTCACTCGTGCTAACTTGGCATTTGGAATCACTCTGGCATATGCTCATAGGGGTGTTTCAGAATCCTCAGGTCTCTCTTAGAACTATACTAAGAGTACCGATTGGGCTAGAGCCTGTGTGGGAGGCCCTTTCCCGAACTTCTCCAGGAGATGGGTGGGGCTTGCTCGGAAGGGTTTATCCTAAGGAGGTGCTCAGCTAGCGGAGGACATGTTCCCTGAGTCTGGACCACAGATGGTGGCAGTAACGTCTCCCTTTTAGAGCGATTGTGAAAAGAAACTGAGTCCTGTTAGCTAGGACTCCAGCAATTGAGGTACCTTATGCAAAGGAGGGGCTTTATGTGAAAATAAAAACAGCATATGTTGGTGGCTCATGAAGCCTATCCAGGGGCTGCAGTGAACTGTAAGGAAGAGACTGCAATGTGGAATTTGAAGCCGTCTTGACTGCCTCTGATGCTGTCACTCCTTTGCTCTCCTCTTTGTTGCTGAGGCCAGCTTTTCTGTCCTCCAGCCCACGTGCCAGAATCAGGGCTGCCAGTGCTCCCAGAGGGCACTGAGCCTTCCTGCCTTCCCTTCATCCTTCCCTTGCCTATTCCAGCTTGATCAGAGCGGCGGGAGAAGGAAGGTTACAGTGTTTGAGTAAGGCTCCCAGGAGCCAAGCCTACGTCCCTGCATAGGAGGCGGCCGTGAGGTAGAGAGGCAGGCGGGCCGGACAGGTCCACACGGGCCACTGGCCTGAGGAAGGTCCCAGACCCACACCTCACACTACGTCACCGGGATACTTTGGGGGTGTTTATCTCGCCAGGTCTTTGGGTTTCTTTTATTTTTTTAAAGAAAAACTATGAATTTATTTTTAAATATATGTCACATGAAAATACTTTGGAAATGGGATAAGTAGATTATTCAACAATACATCTGTACATATCTGACCACCAACATGTGGATATAATTAGAATTTCTACATGATCTTGATGGATTTCTCTGGGTTTCTTGGATCTATCGTTTGAGAGCTGTCACTGGTTTGGACAGTCTCGCCCGTCCCAGGGGTGGGGACGGGAGCTCTGCGTTGTCCTGGCCCGTCCTGGGCCTTGAGGCTCTTACAGTAAACCTGCCCTCGTCTCTGGAGGGTCTTGTGCAGGTGAGTATTGACCCAGCCATCGGGGTCTCTCATGGCCACAGCTTGGGGTGGTGTCCGCCCTCCCCAAGGCACACAGGGTGTCGTCTTCCCTTCCTGCCCCCCAGCAGCAGTGGGCCTTTGCCCTGTGAGCCCCTTCCCCAGGGCTTCTGTTCCTTACAGTGGGAGGCAGGTCTGTGTTTCCAGCAGCAGCTGCTCCCTCTGCAGCCTCGTCCCTGCAGGAAGGGTTCCCTTCGGCTCCCAGTCTTTGCAGCGAGCACACACGGCTCAGCCTCCCGAGTGTCTGGATTGCAAAGGGTTTTCGCTGGCCCACCCACACATGGCCTTCGGCCGTTAGGATCTAGCTGGAATCATGTCACCTGCCCAGTGGTGGCCTCGTCCTCCCATCGAAACTGCCTCTCAGGTAGGGTTTCATGTTGGCTGGTGGCCCTGTCACCTCAGGTCTCCTGTGCACTCAAGAGTGATGTTCTTTCCATTTTCCTCATCCCGAGTGGAAGCTGGAAGTTCCAGGAGCTTTAAAACGTAAGGAAAACATTCTTGACCTTGACCATCAGCCCAACTGACTAATTCAGAAATGCTGGAGAAGGGTGGGGGCTACTGGTGTGTAGTCTTAGGGACTTCCCAGGTGATTCATATTCTGTACTGCAAAAATAGTTGAACTATAACTTTTACTACGTCCATCACACACGCATTATGGAAACACAGAGGGTGAAGCGCATGTCTGGTTTTCATGACATATACGGGCACGCTCGTGTTGTTCCAGGTGAAATGTGACCGTCACTCGTTCTGTTTCTCAGAGGAGCAGCCCAAAGAGGTGACTTCCCGCCTTTGCAGACAGACTCGCTGGCTCTTCAGTTTCCAGAAGCAGAGCTTAGTCATTCAGACGCAGGGCGCGGGCACTCATTCTAGTTCTTACCCCTCCTGGTGGATTCCTCCCTGGGTTCCTGGGCGGGCTTTCCAGACTCAGCTTTCAAACCCCATCACACACACTTGTTCTCACGCTCACACAGTCACACACTTGCTCTCACATGCTCATTCTCACACCTGTTGTCACACTTCCATGGTTACACACTTATTCTCCCACACTCACATATTTTCTCACAATTACACAGTTGTCCTCACACACTCACACGCTCATTCTCACACCCACACATTCATTTGTTCTCACACTCACACGGTTACACACTTCTCACACACGCTCATTTTCACGCTCACCCACCCATTCTCACACTCACCCACATGGTTACATACTTGTTCTTACACTTCCGTACTCATTCTCACACACAGTTACACCCCTTCTCACACGCTCACACTTGTTCTCACACACTCATTCTCATGCTTACACTCATCCTCACATTCATTCCTGGTTGCACGCTCGTTCTCACACAGTTGCACGCTCGTTCTCACACACTCACTCGCTCTCACTCACTGCTCCCTTCTGTCTCCGCTCTGGGTGCTTCCTCTTCCCCAGCCTCCCTGGTGCTCAGAGTCGTGTCAGCTCGGGGCCCTGAACTTGGGGCCCCTGCGTTGGGGGCCTTCTTTCTGGCATTCAGACCTCTTCTTCTCAAACCCAGGTGAGCCCTGGTCTTCCACAAGGCCTGCATCTGCCTCCCTGGCGTTTTGTTTCTCTGAACTTGGGCAGCATTTAAAGGTATCTCGTCATTTTGACGAGGGTCATGCGAGCAGGCCCTCTGTCGCCTGATGAGTTTAGAATCTCTAGGTGGCGTCCCTTCCAGGTGACCTGCCCTTTGGCAGGGCCTCTCATTAGTCCTGGAATGTTTCCTTAAGCTTCCTGATTCACCAAGATGCTGCTGGCCTGGAATCTACTGTTTCTTCAGAATTGCTGGTTCCTCTTAGTGACAGATACATGCAGAGATGATAATCGGGGTGCACGGGCGTGTGGTTGCTCTGGGTGGTCATTGCCTGTAGGCCTGGTCTTCCATAGGGGAGTGAGGGGAAGCAGGAGTTGATACTAACGTGAGCCATGCAGATTCAGGTCTCATGTCTTTTACGCGGAAAAATCATCATCTCCCAGGACTTCAAAAAATTGTTGCTATTTAGTTTTGGTTTTTCCAAAAGAACGTTGATCTTCTAGTTGATACTTATTATAACCATCCCCTTCTCCAAGGACCTTGAGCGGGATTTATTACTCCAGCCACATGGGTCATTGAGATCATGCGGTTTCCTGTGAAATTGGCATTTCTTTGCAAATATAAAGCATGAGGAATTTTATTACATGCAGTACACATTTTGATAGGAAAAGCAGTGTTTCTAATCAGTAGTTTTTACCTGTCCACATCCACTTAATGGAATCTTGGCCAACTATGCAGGGATTATTCTGGGATAAATACCCACTAGAAAAATGAGCAAACAAATAACAAATGTTGAATGGATGGATGGAACATATTCCACGAGTATCAGGAAAATGCAGATTGTAACAGTGATAAAGTACATGTTTTAACTGCCAGATGGACTAGTTTTTAATATCTCTTTTTAGTGAGGCTATAAAGAAAGGACATTTTCATACACTTTTGGTGGCAATATAAATTGGTACAGTATTTCTTTAGGGTAATTAGGTAGCAATTATCAACATAAAAAATGAACATGTATCTTTGACTAAAATGTCTGCCTTTTTAAATTCTAGTTTGCATGGACATGCAAGAACATGTGTGTACAAAGAAATCCAATGATTGTTCACTTAATAAAAGAGAAGTTGTAGATATTCTAAGTGCCCATCCATAGGAGTGTGGGTATATAAATTATATGATTTTACTGGAGAAAACTAGGACATTATCAAAAAAACAAAACAGGCAGCTCTTCATGTACCAACAAGGGATGGTGGCCTTGCTGTTTCACAAAGTGAAAAACTAGGTATGGGGCAGTACTATGTTAACAGAGAAATAAACCTGTATGATTTGACTTGATAATTGGAAATTATTTGGATATTTGATATGTTTTGTCCTTTTTTTAAAAACAGCTTTTAGAAATTAACTGGACAGGACTGACTAATCTTCTCGATATCCCTGGATTGAAGTAAGTATCATGCCATGTCCTGTGGTTGGCTTGTTGATGGTGTGATGTGCATTCTCGTGTCATAGAAACAATGCAAGGCGTTAAGGCCAGTCTCTTCCAGGCAGACTCTCAGCTGACACTCGAGTGAACAGACTGCAGGTGGGTTCTGTTCTCACAACCACGTCTGAGACCGCTGGACCCAAATGCACTAAAGCACAGTGGTTTTAGGACTTCAGACTGAGTCACTCACCCTGCATTTTACGTTTTGTTCATTATGAAGCAGTTTTTCAGTTCTGGTGTTTTAGAATAGTAGTAGCCTTTTAATATCCTACAAATTAGTTTTTAAATTTAGTTTTTATTATTTTCCCAGAAGAAATAAAACTTTAAAAGTGAATATTATGTTTCAAAACTAGCCCTTTCCGGGTTATTTTCGAGCTGTTGCCATTCCTCCTTGGAGGGTAAGTGTCAGTACTGGAGCTGGGAGCGGTGGGAGAGGTGAGAAGCCTGAGGTTCTGCATCGTCCCTGCAGCCCCTTCAGCAGTCTGTAGCAATCCAGGGTCTAAAGCATGACATTTTCTGCAGTGGGCCTATGAAACCATTAAGGGCACATCCCCACTGGGAGAGAAGTTGTGTCACAGTACATCTGCCCTCCGTGATAGGAGGAGACTGTGGACAGCACACCTGTCAGTCACTGCCAAGCCGGTTCTGACAGTGTAGCCTCGAAACCAGCTTTTGCTGGTTTTACTATTGTATTGGAAGGTTAAAATGCATTACTTATTGGTTAAAGTTACATATGTTTCTAATGGGTACTTTGCAAATCTGTGAATTTTCTTTTGCCTAAATTAGCTTAGAAATTAAATTATGGAAGGTTTGGTGTCAGTCTGTTTTTTCTATTCCTGTGTATTTGTTTATGCCCCTGAAATGGCCATTAGAACTTTATTTTGTTTCATTCTTAGGGGAAAATTTGGACTTTAATAAACTGAGGCATAGTGCTAAAAATAATGGTCTTTTTTAGGTACTGTGGTTTAGTGGGAATAGAAAAACACTGTTCTTTCAAAGATCTTTGGAAAGAAATGATAACTTAAAAGATTTGTCACAATGTTCACTAAGATTCTTGGTTGCAAACAACAACCCCAGCTCAAGTGGTGTTTGGTAGTAAGTAAATTAATGAGTGGCGAAATACTGTTTCTTAGACACAGTTGGCTCATTTATTCCCCAAGTGGGGATTGAGCACCTGCTCTGAGCCTGCCCTCATCTTAGTGCTGGGGTGGGTGCAGCCACGCACAAGACAACCGCACATTCCGCTGAGAGGAGCCTGGAGTGTTGTGGGGTGCCTTCAGGCACAGCCAGGTGTTGTCCGAATGATGCTGTGAGGTCTCTCTGTCCAGCTCTTGATTCTGCTCCTCTCCGTGTGGCCTTGTTTCCCGGCAGCTCTTGCTATGAGCTAGCAGCTGCTAGCCTCTTTTCTGCACGCTGAGCAACCTCAGTCAAAAAGGAACCTTTTCCCACTACTAGTTCCAGCAAGTTCCAGGGCTGACCTCCGTTTATCCACACAACCATGAACAAATTCCTGTGTTTCTGATGGTCAGGTTGGGGTCTTGTGCCCACCCCTGGAGGGGGCGGGATTAATGGCAATGTGTCTTTTACTGTACTAATTTTTCGTTTAATTTAAACATTCGCTGTAAATTTTAAACATTCGCTCGTAATATGTATGCTTTTAAGAGTGTTCACGTGCACCTTACTTAATTCTCACATTTACCCCAAAGAATAGGCAAAAACATTAAAAGTGCATGTGTTTCTTTAGCCTCCACATTTTTATCCATATCCTTTAGTTCTCTGTGCAGTGGTACATAGTGTTGTAAAATTGTTCCAGTACTTAGTACCCATGTAAAATGGGAAGTGAGAATAAACTGTAAATCTTTTACTTCCTTGGGAGCTATGTGTATATAACACAAGAGAAATTTAACATGATAAACATGGAAAGGGTAAATGGATGTTACAGTTTTCTCTGAAATATTATGGACATTTGAAATATTTCATGTTAAAAATAGAAATTTAATGAAATGTATATTAGTTATTTAGTGTTAAATCAATGAGAAAGTCTGTAAGCATGTGGGAAATGTAGCCAGAACAGTACCTTCTGTTCTCAGGATGAACCCCACATAGCAGGCACCACAGCAGTGTGACAGTTAAAGGGGTGAACGGCTGGTTTTAGATTTGTGTTGGGGAGTAGACGTCTCAGTCGTGTAAGTGGGGCCCGGTGTCATGTCTGTGGTGCGGTAACTAGCGCTGATGTGTCTGATACCCGTGTTCTTCTTACCTCCCACCTAACAGTGGCTTATCAGATACTATCATTCTGGACATAATTTCAAACTACCTGGTGCTTCCCAATCGAATCACTGTTCCTCTTGTCAGCGAAGTCCAAATCGCCCAGTTGCGGTTCCCGATACCAAAGGTAAGCGCGCCCAGCCTCTGCTAGCACTTAAGCATACCGTGGAGGCACGGTCCCGTCCCTGGGTGTTGTCACTTCCTGTGACTGCCAGTTCTCTCCTAGCAGCGACCCTGTACCGGGGGTCTCGGTGCAGTAGGTAGTCTGTCTGCCGCTCTCTCTAGGAGGTGGCTAGCGTGCATCCAGACCTCAGCCGGGAAGCTCACGTCCTAAAGGACGTGGTGACAGCTGAGTTAGCGTCTCAGAAAACCCACTGTTTGTCCTCATGAGTCGTAACAGCTTCGTGTTAGCAATGGGCACACAGGTGTTCTCTCAGACTGAGAGTGGAATGAAGAACACGGGAGAATAGAAAAGTGTATCTCTTCCTACGCTGAGTGGTCAGGAATATTACCCCGTCATTTCTAAAAAGGGTTTATGGGGAGAATGCCACCCTACCAAAAGACAACCTTACTGCCTTTGTTTGTCTTGAAAGAAATATGATTTGTCACTTACACATTTTAGGAAGAGAGAACTAATTTGAGAGTTTATGAATAGTATGTATTTCAAAGTTTTCGTTAACTGTCTGTAAAACAGGATTAATGTCAGTATTTCATGGGATTGTTCTAGAAATTGAATGATCAGTGCATACCAGGGGCTCAGTAGTAGGTCTGATACATCCTGTAATGTTAGTGTCACTTACGGAAGAACCCAGACAGGGTTGTTCTGTGACCCACGAGACCTGTGTAATCTGCCGTCCTCCTGCCCCCTGTGCGAGCCTGGCTCCTCGGGCTCTTGGAGCAGTCGCCCCGTGCCCTGCGCCCTGCACCCTGGGAGCTGCACCCTGCGCCCTGCGCCCTGTGCCCTGTGCCAGGAGAAGTCTCGCATCAGCAGCCCACACCTCCTCCCTCCTGTCTGAACAGTCCCACTTGCACCCTGTCGTCCTGCTCTGCTTTGGTTCTCCTTAGCACTGTCCCCAGAGGTTTTACACGCTCACTCTGCTGCTTTGCACGAGGAGAGGGTCTCTTTTCTGTTCCCCGTGTGCCGTGTTCTTAGGACGGGCAGCACGCAGCCAGCGGTCGTCGTCTAGGGGAGCTGGGGAGCCATCGTCCCGTTGTCCCCTGCTTTCCAGGGCGTTCTGCGGATACACTTCATTGAAGCTCAGGATCTGCAGGGCAAGGACACGTATCTGAGGGGACTTGTCAAGGGAAAGTCAGACCCCTATGGAGTTATTCGAGTTGGCAACCAGATCTTCCAAAGCAAGGTCATCAAAGAGAACCTTAGTCCAAAGTGGAACGAGGTGTACGAGGTAAGCACATCTTGTCAGCCGCCGGCTTTGTCCCCAACTCGCACCTGAATGTGGTTCATTTAAGCAGCAGTTCTGGTTCTCTTTGCTTTAACTTCCCATCTTTAAAAAGTATTGCACCTTCTGTCCCTCACTCAACAACATTCTTCTCAGGCCAGCACATAAAATTTTAAACCTTAATTACATAAAGCTATCACAATAATAATTGGGAAAATATTTTTCCTAATGTGAAAAATGCTTTATGTTGTTCCAACACATGTACGCATGTGCAAAATGAGATGATGTACTGTTCTGTAAATTTTCTTTTGATACACCGGATATCTGTATATGTCAGTAAATCTACATGGACCCCAGGTGTGATAGCCGTTGACTGAGTCGATCTGTCGTTTCTTTAACCTGAGAGGCCTTGGCTGTTCGGTTCAGCTTTATAGCCGCTGCTGTGCAACTGAAAGGTGGATGGATTTTTCTTCACTGGCCACCTTTTCCCCAGATAAAGCTCCTCAAGGTGGGATTGCTGCACAGAAGTTACATGTGTTTGAAATCACTGATACACTTTTTGCAGAGCTGTTGGGCACTAGTGCAGTTCACGTTCCACCGGTGTCTCCTCCCCTGGCCCCATCTGTGGCCAGAGTCCCCAGTCTCTGAGCGGTGCTTTGGCATTTGTGGCGCTTGGCTCGCCAAGGACCCTCTGAGTGGGGCCTGCACAAGGCTGTGTTGCTGTCCTGTTCGGGCGCCCTTGAGACTGACCCACTGGAAACACACATAACAGACTATTACTATGTGGGCACGTGTTTCCGAATGAGGAGTGTGTGTGGTTGGACAGTGAGACAATGTGAGTGCTTTACGAGGACTTAACCGCTGGAGAAAAATCCAGAAATCCACAGTGATACTTATTACAATGATCACGCTCAGGAGATGACCATGTTAGCAGACATGGGTCCTCATCGCAAGTCGTTCATGTTACAGGCTTTGGTCTACGAGCATCCTGGGCAGGAACTGGAGATCGAGCTCTTTGATGAAGACCCAGATAAGGACGACTTTCTCGGCAGGTAAACCCTTCGCGGCTGCCACACGGAGAGGGCTGCTCTTTCCTTTGAGTCGTCTCTTAACGCTACAACTTCAGAAATATACTCGTGCACGTGTTATATGTATTTTTAAATGGCTTTTGGACATTTGTTTCACCTTAGACTTCCTGAATCATGTTTTATTCCTAATAAGTTGCACATTTAAGTAAGAGAAAGAAAGCTTCTAGATCTGTGTCCCATCACAGCAGTCACTAACCACATGGAGCTATTTCAATGAAACTGATTAAACAAAATGTAAAGATCACTTCTGAGTTGTGCTCGCCCCATTTACAGTGCTCAGGAGCCACGTGTGTCCCCGGCCATCTTGCCGTGCGTGCAGCCTCGCGCTAGACAATAGAGGGGGCTTTTAAACTTTTTCAATTTGTTGGGGTTTTGGGGGCGGGTAGTAATTTATATTGTGCCCACCCACTGAAAAAATAAATGCTGATTTGTTTACTTCAACTGAACAAACAGTACAACTGGAGGGAAAAAAGGAGCTTTAAAAAAAACAAAAAGCTAAAAAAACCACTTTAACCTAATCTTTACATTTAACTGACTTTCCTTTGGCAGAAAAGATATAGGAATAGATGGCATTGGGTGGTTGGCCCCATCAAGAGTAGTCTGTGTGTTACGCTGTGACTTCAAAATTCATTTAATAAAGGAGCAACAGAAAGATTTAAAGCAGGGCAATGAACAGATCTAATTTGCATTTTAGTAAAACCAGTCTGTAGATGGATTGTTGGATGGAGACTGGAGACTGGCAGATCACCAGGAGACTATGTAACAGGGCGGGAGAGAGACGCGAGGGCTTCACGTGAGACAGAGCAGAGGGGCAGAGAAACACAGAGGCAACCATTCTTTGTCAGCTCTGGCTTCTGGGGGTGCTTTCAGTCTTTGAAGTAGAGCAGGCTTATTCAGCGGACATGGAGCAGGCTGTCTGGACATGCTGAGCGAGAGGCCACTGGGGCTCCAGGCACACGATGGTACGGAGTGCGGTGCCAGGTGGGGAAGGCCGTGAAGGCCTCACTCAGGTTCGAGTACTTGAGCTGCAGGAGCATGTTAGACGATGGCTGATAGTCTTGATCATTTCGGCACATTGTAAATACGCGTTGTGGGGAAGACCAGCCTTTTTACAGGTCTGGCCTTGGCTTTGCCAAATTGAGTGCTCTGACCTGCCAGAAATTCAACCCTTCTCTTTTCCTCACCCCTCTTCACACCCTTGGCTGTAAGCTGGAGGAAGCTTTTGGGAGAAGTCTGTTTCCTGATACACTGGGTAGCGTTTTGTACTTTTTCATAGACAAATGCCTGAGGTTTTTTCAGTTGTGACAAATCTGTTAGTGTGACCTAACGTGTTGTGTTGTTCTTTCTGCAGTCTTATGATTGATCTGACTGAAGTTGAGAAGGAGCGCCTGTTAGATGAAGTAAGTTTTCTCTGAGAATTGTTCCATTCAGTGAGCGCGGGCAAGGACCTGCTCCTTCTACCTGCAGGGTGTTCTGGAAGCGTCTCCTCGCCGGCTGAGAGCTTCAGCCTTCTAGTAACAGCAAAGGGAAGAGAAATAGGTTGAAGAGCCCAGTCATACAGTATATACTGAGCACCTCCTGATGGTAAAGATACCAGCACAAGCCAGCTTGATTCAGGCGGGCACGTGCTGTCCTTGGAGAGTCAGGGCAGAGGCCTGGGAGATGCTCCCTAAAAATGGGCGTTCGGAGACAACTGGCATTAGTGGCAGAGCTGGCCAGCACAGTCAGTGGGAAATTGTCACATGAAAGACAGCTGTGAATGCAGTGGGAAGTGACAGGAAGCAAACTACTTCCAGCAGGATATTGCTATCCGAATAAAAAGTACAAAAAAGGAGAAGGTGGTTGTGGCTTCAAAAAGGTGGGGAAGATTTGGGAGGTAAAGCACAGCTGACCAGAGCGCTGTGATCCTGCTTGCAGAGCAGCAAGTACGGTGGCATCCGGTGGGGAAATAGCTGAGTGCCTGCTGCATCCCCTTGCGGGGGGGCCACAGGCCCTGCACTCAGAGCGGTCTCTTCACACGGAGTGTGTGGGGACCCTCTTTGATGACCTGCTCTGTGGTTTGGAAACTCAAACAGCTGCATATTATTTTGTTAATTAGTATATAATGAAGAATAAAAACAAATACGCTAACTTGTTTGATATTGAAATTAGTATTTGGGCTTGATGTCTTACTATGAATGACGTCACAAATTCTGTTCAAGTCTGTACACAGAAGCCTGACAGTACTGGGAGGCGCTTGAATCCTTGTGTGTAAATTAGGGATGAAATAGCACCCACCTCACGGAGCTTTGTTAGAACCCAGTGAGTTAATACTGGAAAGCTTTGAGAATGGTCTCGGGCAGTGGGCGGTGCTGTGCGTGGTCTAGCGGGTGGACCTCAGAGCTGGCTGTGGCGGGATTTGGTCCGTCAGCGTCTGAGAGCTGAGGCTGCATGGAATCACCTGTGACTCTGGTGGGGCCTGTAATCTGAATGTGGATTCAGGCCTTCTGCTGAACTTGTGCTTTTCCCTGCAGTGGTTCACCCTGGATGAGGTCTGCAAGGGGAAGCTGCACTTGAAGCTGGAATGGCTCACGCTCATGCCAGACACCTCCGTCCTGGACAAGGTGCGTGGCTCGAGCAGCTGACGCCCCTGGACCTGCCAGGCTCAGTGTGCACGTCGTGTTGTGCTCCTCAGTGAAGAGACTGCAGCGACCTTTCCGAGTATTGTGCTACAAGTCCCTGCGCGGCAGCATCAGAATATATACAAGACAGGGCCCCCTTTAAGAGATTCACGGGTCATTTGCACCTGCCTCGTGGGCTTTGGAGAGCCGCAGGTCACCTGCGAGCTTCATTCAGCGATTTGTAGTCTTGCCATTAAAAGATGTCCGTTTTCATTCCCTCTGCTTACGGATAGTAGATGGTTGGTTTCCCACATTTCCCGTCTCCTTGAGCATTAGAGGCATGGTCAGGCCGCAGGAGTGTAAAACTTGTGGGAACATGCCTGCTCAGGCTTTCCTCCCGTTCTTCATAGGTGCTTACAGACATCAGAGCCGACAAAAGCCCAGCCAACGACGGTCTTTCCTCTTCCTTGCTGATCTTGTACTTGGATTCGGCGAGGAACCTTCCGGTAGGTAGCACTGTGAGGACTCCCGGGGGTGCTCATTCCTGTTGCTGGTTTCTCTTCACTCCAGCCTGAGTGGCAGGGGGCGGGATACTGTGACTTTCTACTCATACATCTGACTGATCATTCAGGATTCTCAGTGTTACCTTCCTCTGACGTGTTTTGTGAAGGAATCGCCAACACAGAGGAGGTTCCCAGAATTCCCTAGGAGTTGAGGAAGGTGTACTGTAGGAAATCACTAACTATTAGAATTTAGTTGCCTAAAGTATTTATTCTCCATCTGGCACGGGAATAAAACAAGGCAGCTCTGATGACGGACCCAGAGTTCATCGGGGCGGGAAGACGGGACAGTGGTGGGAGGGAGAGTGCTGTGCGGTGCCCCTGGAAGCCTGTCACACACGCGACTGGCTTCTGCGGCTTGCATCAGAATGGTTTACTCTTAGAAAAACACCTGTAAACAGTTCTTGTAGGTCAGGACTGTGACGGGGAGGAGCTCATACGCCTTCCGCCCCGTGAGGCTGCCTGCGACCCCCAGCACCAGACTTGATCCCACTGCTTGGGGCAGAGTGTTCACGACAATCGTACAGTCTTTCTAATGTTTTGAGTGCCTGTTCACTCGTTCGACAGATGGTCGTTCTTGCTTTATTTCATTGTGTCAAAGGCCAGTTTTGTTGAAGGACAGATGACTGCCCCAGGTGCAGGGTGCTTTCCTCCCAGGCTTATAGTAAATGCTCATTCATCAAGAGCATTTGTTCGTGTCTCCCTGTGTCCTCTGCCCCTGTGGAGACAGAGCAGAGCATGTTACTCTGTCCTTGGCCCTGCACCTCAGTGCTTCATGGGACTCCAGTCCTGGCTCCCCGGGGGCACCATGGTCAGGCCGTCTCCTTTATCTCAGAAACACATGCCCTCGTTTCATTCAGCACCTTTCACAGGTTTAAAATTGTGCAATAGTTGGGCTCTGCTCAAAAGCAGAGTAAACGTACTTTGGGTGTTGGTATGCTTTATTTAAAGTTTATTTAAAATCTGATTGATCATCTATTTTTTTCACACTGGAAACATGTAATTGAACTCTTTGTATGTAATTGTATATACAGTTGACCCTTGAACGACGTGGGGGCCAGGGGTGCTAACCCGAAGTCAAAAATCCGTGTGTAACTGACGTCACCCTCCGCATACAAGGGTTCCCAACCTGGGATCGAAAACACAGCTGACCCGAGTGACACAGGCATGAACCGTGCAGGTCCACTGGTGCACCTGTCGTTCAAGGGTCACCTGTAACTGACTCTTTCCATGAAGGTTTCTTGACTGATTATAACTTCTCAGTTCTTAATTTCTCTTACAGTATTGCCTTAACCTTTTGGCCAGCCTTTCAATCTGAAGTTTGTGGCTTTATCTGTTACAAACTCAATCTGGGAAAAGTGGTTTCCTTATTATTTAACTGTTCGTAGCAGTTCCTGTGTGGTAGAACTTTTTATTTCTAACCACAATCATGGCTGTTATCAAGCCTTATAATGCCTGACTGAAGTGAATCTGCTGTGTATTTTAGGAAACAGAGAATAGTATTGGGGAATTGGCAAGAAGGCCCTAGGCCTCTCTTCAGAACTGTTTTATCAGATTAAATTGAAATTTGAGAAACATCACGTGAGAAAAAAAAGATGACTTTGTTAACCTTCTGTTAAAGGGGCACTTTGGGCAGAAGGGTGCTTGGCCGTCAGAGGCGAAGGATCTCTGCCAAACCGCTGCCTGCTGGGCATTTATAGTAAACGGGAGCGACTGCCAGCGGCTCTCCCGCGTTTCGGGGGTTCCTTGACTGCCCTCTGCACTCTTGTGATTAGTGCTTCTTCTGTGCTCATGACCACAATCCATCATTCTGTGCTTTCTCCTCCCATTTCCACTTTCCTAAGAGTATCTACGAGGGAAACTTTGGGTGTGGCTACTTAAAAGAGAGGCGAGCGTCGGGACTAGTGTTTTGTGAAAATACTGCCTCAGTCTATAGAGCACTATTTGTGAGTTCTCCCGTGTTTTCTTCCTTTTGTTTTAATGGAGACTGCTAGAATGTGGACTGGAACTTCTAACCATCTATCAATGGTGGAGTGACGTGGCATGCTTTTTAATTTTCTTGCATGATTTCAGTTGTGTGTGTGTGTGTATGTTTTGTGTTTGTTTTGTAAACTGTGACAGTGCTGTGACTAACACTGGTGATGACATCTGATGATGAGATGAACAAACCTGGTGAGTCATCAAGAAGCCTGAGATTCCTAAACTGCTACTCACCCACCAAAAAATAGAAATGAAAATTCTTCTGAGGAAAAAAACGAAGCCATAATGATTCTGTTGATTTTGTCGTGTTCATCTCAATGTGAGATGTAAATATTTCTTTGCAAGCTTTCAAAAGACTTCGTTAAATCTAATTCCTCCTTCTGACCAAACAAAGAACTGTCTGGACTTGGCTTTCCTTAAAGTCCCAGCTGTGCCGAGGGTGACAGACATTCACCTCTTCCCCTGAAAACTTGACTTTGACATCACTGTTTAACCAGAGTCCCTAAGGGAGAAAAAGATGATGGAGTTTGTGATTGAGCGTCTTTAAAGGAACTTAAAGAATTTCCTGGAGTGGGCAATCGGGTGCTTGTAACCTGTCCGGGCAGCTGGTTTGGATCTCATTGTGTCTGTCTCCCATGGGTCTTGCTCGGGCACCTTGACTCCTGGCACTGTTCTCGGTGCTTTTAGCAGATATTTTTACTTGCTTTGGTGTATGAGGAAGCCACCCAGGGCTTAGTCATTAGTCTAGAGAGTCACCCTTTCGAGACTGAATACTGATTAAATTCAGTCACAGGAGAGGTTCTGAAACCCTCGAACCTGGTCGCGATAGGGCTATGCGTTTCTGAGTTCTCCTTTCTGCTTCCCCACTCATTCTCAGTTTATCCTGACTTTGCGGGGGAGGGGGCAAAACTGGAAGAACAGGTATTTTGTCCCAGTTTACAGCTGAGGAAAATCAAGACCCTGAAGGGTTGGGTGCGCTGTTCAGTCACAGCGACTGTGAACAGTGTGTCTCTTCCCCCACCCTCGCCCCCACACCTGTGCAAGCGTATCGGCATTTGTTTTCTATCACTTTGCACTGAAATGATTTTCTATTTCAGTGTTTCTTAGAGGAAAGTTGTATTGTAAGCTGCTGTAAGTGACAGCATGTACGCCGAATAAAGGGTCAGTCTGTCGCCAGCAGACTTGCTAGGCTGCTTCTCTCCATCCTGTAACTGCTGCTCTGAAAGGAAATTCTTCTGACCTGGTGTCAGGCTCTTGTAATGGCTCTGTAATACTTTGCTACAACATAGCTCGGTTTTGGAAACTATCTTCCTCCCTAGTTACCAAAATCACACACTCTGCCCCATGATGCAAAAACTGGCATCAACATAGTCTCCCATAAAGTAAATTTGAACAGCTTGGTTTTTTTAACCCATTGCTTTTCAATATGAAGTCAGATCAGTGCTTACTGAAAGTGAGCCCTTCACTATTTCTGGTAAAGGTTTTGATGGCTGCCAGCCCATTGCTGTCCGACCTTCTACCTGTTCAAAACACTCTTCAACCCCATAAGTGCATTACCACCAGGGATACTCATCTGAAACTCTTAGCACAATAGGAGTTCACCCAAAACCGGAAACGTCCTCTTTACAATGTGGACGCCCACCTCACTGTCCTCCTTTTGGCATAGTTCAAGGTGGGAATTTCCGAGGAACGTGAGGGTGCTGTCTGACTTCTGGCGGCCGGCTCTGCTCCGCCGGCTTACGGGTTAGCTTAGGTGCTGTGCCCTTCCCACGGGTTCTGCTCTACGACAGTTCAGTTAGTCTCAGGCCACCGTGACCACTTCTCAGAGAAGGGAAGGAGACCCACGGAGCATGAGAGACCCAAGGTCACAGCTAGTAAGTGGCAGAGCTGGATTTGAACTCAGCATGTGACCCAGAGTCCATGTTCTTGACCCGTCCTGTCTGCTCCATCCTAGTACACAGCGAATTGATCACGTTATTCAGTTTCTGGTGCTGTAGGTGGAGTTGATCTAAGCTGGGTGGCGGTTACCCCAGCGTCCACACATGAGGGTGCTGGCTGTGTGATACGGAGGTCCTAGGCAGTGGTCATGCCAGTGCTTTCTCACTAAGAAGCACAGGTGGCTGTTGCTGCCTCCGTTTGGGGTGCGTGGCGTCACGCTGTGCCCTGCTGAGTGCACCTGGATGGCCCTGTCTGTCTCACCCCCAGCTGTGCACCTTCCACAACCTCACACAGCTGCCCTGCACCCCCACCCCACCCACCGCCTCGCTCCTGGCTTTGCTTTACCTGATGCACATCAGGGCACCACGTGCATTTAGTACAGGTCTCGTATATCCAGAGAGCTTCAGAAGGGTTCTGTCTGTCCTCACACCTCAGGGCAGTGGTTCCCCACCTCACCTGTCCAGGCCCCCCACCATGGACCCTGTGGGCCCCGCATTCGAGACCTGTGCAGGCTGCGTCAGCAGCAGGCTGGGCTGAGGCTGGCTTTAGAGCCTTCGGCCACGTGCTTGGTCTCCTCGTCCTGCCCCACCTGCCGCAGTCGTGGAAGGCGGGAGGCTAGTTGTCCGTCTGTCTTCATTATAAAACCTGCTGTTCATAGAAAACTAATCATAAAATTCAGTCGTGTCATTTGAAGTTAATTACAACTAAAATGATAAAATCTTTAATTTCACATGTTAGTCTTTGAAGGAGCTTGCAAAACAACTCAGTCTTACCCTTTTCAGGGCAAGAAAGTAATGAGTTTACAAATTCAATGAAAGTAGGACAAAAAAAACATAATAATAGAACTTTAAAGCCAGGAGAAACTCTTGGGATGCTGTAATCAGCCTCTACATTCCATACTTGGAAAAGAATTGGGGAAGAAGTAGAGAAGGCCCCATCTCTGCTGTGGTTTTGCACAAAGAAAGTAAATTTCAGAAGGAAGGAAAGTAGCACCTGCTATTCTAAGATACAATTTGGCTTGAGAGCAATTGGGGCACCCGTGGCCCATTCTTGGTACCTTAGCTTAATTATAGTTGATATTTTAGGGGTTCATTGAAGCAAAGGATAATAAATAGAACCCTTTCTTAAAGTGTCGCTATTGGATTTTTTGGATCCCAAAGATAAGGGGTGCGGGGGAAGGAATAGTAATCACAGAGGATAAGGAAATGTGTTTCGATATTTATAGACCAAAGGTTCATTCTAAGATAAAATCTTGAGCATAAAGAAGAATTTTACAAATGATTTTTACTGTTTATTTTGTGTAATTCTTAGTGGTTTTCGTTTAAAGGTTTTTTTGTTTGTTCACATAAATTTTCATGTCATTAACCTTACATAAACTCCTCATTGCATGTTTTATTAACCCTTGGTATATTCATTTTCTTCTGACTGAAAGAGTAACCCATTAGAATTTAACCCTGACGTCTTGAAGAAGTCTGCAGTTCAGAAAGCCCTAAAGGTAAACTAATACTTTTCCCTTCGAAAATTAAGTCATATCGAAAGAGATGATGCCTGACTCCTCATGGGTTTATGGACAAATGACCTACCTCCCGTGCTAATTAGGCATTAACACTCTAGGTGGAGAGAGCCTACTTTTGTTACCCACGACTTAGTAGTTAGAAGGATTTTAGTCAACTTGGAAGATAAATGTTATAAAGTTCCAATGTGATAAATTAGGCATCTGTCCTGTTGGCGTTAGGCAGCAATATCTAAGATGGTTTTAAATCATCTATATTTTAGTTGTATTGACAAATTTGTGAAACTGGCAAACTAGAAGTTCTATTTAAAATCTTAAGCAGTGTTCAGATTATGATTGACAGGTGTGCCATGTGGCTGCCATTCAAACATCACCTCTTCCAATATGCTGAGTGAGGCCGTCTCTGACGTGGTGACTTCTGAGCTGTTGGTGCTGCTGGGTTTGGTTGTCACATCTTTCGAGAAGCTTTAAATTTCATTAAATGAGGTATATTGAAAACTAAGCTCCACTCCCTAAAACACCATAAACATATATTCTCTGGCTAACTTGTTAAAAGTTTTCTGTGACTCACAGTGTTTTATTATTTTGATTTCTTTGAACATTTTAGACTTAAATACTGGAGGGGAGGGTTTAAATGTAATTATTTTTTTAAAATTCCATTGAAAGGAATCAGGAATGGTATGTAATCAGCTTCATCTAGAAGGACAAGTTAAATTTCAAAAGTGAGGAAGACTAACAAAGCCTGCTTTGGTGTAATATTTCCTAAGCCCTTCTGGCCCCTTTACCAAGGACATGAGGTGTGGCCTCACAGGAAACTCTTCCCCAGGAGTAAGTTAGTACTGCAGTTGAAATGACTGTTCCCACTGAAACACTGGAAGGAATTACACCAACAGTCTTTCCTCCCCATTTCTGTGATATCTGAACGAAGGCTGTGAAAGCAGACTGTCTGGGTTTGAGTCTCAGCATGGCCACTCATCATTTAATCCTCTGTTATTCTAGAATGGAAGTGAGAGTATCTGAGAGTATATTCTTTCCTGGAGTACTGAGTAAATTAAATAAGATCATACATGTGAAGTGCTCAGTGCAGCCACGATAATGTTTATTTTAATTGTTGTTACATTATCTCATTTAAGCCTCACAACTAGCTTCTGGAGGTGGTATCATGCCCATTTCATAGACATGAAAACTAAGGTTCAACTAGATGAAATGTGTAGGTCTCAGTAATCCAGTGGTAAGGAGCTGAGATGTAAATTCTGGGCAGTAGGAGTTAAGCTCCTATTTTCATTATACTTGTGTCTCTGACCTGTGCTGATTGATGCATTTTGAATGTGGCATTGTGGTTAAAAAAGATAAAAGTGCTTTACCCTTATTTCATAGAATCTAAAACATCATCTGTTTTAAGATACACCATTGTTTTACGTACCACAAAGAAAGAAAGAAAACATGCCAGTTAAGGTTTGATAGTGTTTATTTTAGACTCATTGAAAGTATTTTTAGACTTAAGACAAACATAGATTTTTTTCATGACACTCACATGCATATACACAAGGAAAATATAAGCAAAATAAGTGGGTTAAGGAAGTGGCAGTTATCTTACTACTGCAGTCTCCCCAAAAGCAGATACTTAAAGTCAGGAATTGTGAGTTTCATTGTTTTCAGAGATGTTAGAAATGGAAAGTGTGTCTTAAATTGATAAATACAGTAAGTCTCCAGGAATGAATGGCTACTTTTTGGAGATGAAATAAGTATATTAGTTAAGAAATACACTCAGCTTCTGAATTAAAGACTCAAAAGTAACTAGCTTCCAAAGACAGAAGTTTACTCCCTCCAACGTCAGATTTTGGTGTGGGGCTCTGCCGGGCTCAATACCTCTAGCTAAAAGTGGGGCACTGTGAGGGAGGGAACACCCCTCCTTTTCAGGCCAGACTCACAAGGCCACACCTAACTGCAAGGGAGGTTCAGAAATAGAATCTTTACAGCGGACTTGTGCTCACCTAAAGCTCCAGGGTTGTAATGTTAAAGGAAGAAGGAGAAAATGGACTTAGGGGAAAGTTAGTATTCTGTCACAGTAGTCTATAGCCTTGGATTTTTTTTTTTAACAGTATTTATTTCGTTTTGCAGAATTCATTCCCATCCAAAAGATGAACCAGAAAATAGAGTACCGCAGTAGGTTTGGGCTAGCAGTATTTTACTCCAATAATCATGAATTTGATGTTTATTCTGTCATTGCTGCAGTGTTGAGGATTGACTCTTAAAATTATTTAACTAAAAAAAAAATTGTGACCTTTTAATTATTTTCCACTAACACAGATATTTAACTGCATCTTCTGTGGGGCTAAGTTACAAATAAACCTCATATCCCAAATATGAATATGTGTGTTTTACTATGTTTTCTCCTATCAGTTGTCTATGCTAAAGTATGCTTCTTACCATCTTTTCTTGTTACGTTTATATCTGCTAAAAAATTTAATGTGATTCTGGATCGACATTTATTGTTCCAGTCAAAATTACTTGGCAGCTGGTCAGCAAGATACCTGATAGCTACATGCTTGAATAGAAAATGCTAACTTAAAAACATAGAAACATGTCTCTGACACTTAGTAGTATTTTTATTATTCCAACCAGAGGACTATTCTGAATTACATACTCTTTTACTTTTGTCCTTGCTCATGTTTTTCTGCTACCATTCATTGCACTTTATCTATTTTGCTATCCTAGTAAAATAAATTTTCAGAGCTAAAGTTAACATTAAAGATATTCAGAGGATTTCATTTTTCCAAAGTAGCTTGCTTTAAAAATAAAAGACATTAACATTTAAAAGCTTTGTGCAAATACAAATTTTCCTAATTTATTTCATGGTAGGTGCAGTTATGGGTTTGGGGGTGCTTAGCAGTTGCTTCACTGATGTATCAGAAGTCAATTAAAAAAACTTAATATAAACCAATAATTTCATTTTTAGCAAGCTCATTTCAGGATGTGAATGTTTATTTTGTCTGTTTTTTGTTTTTGTTTTTGGACAGTCAGGGAAGAAAATAAACAGCAACCCAAACCCTCTTGTGCAGATGTCAGTTGGTCACAAGGCACAGGAGAGCAAGGTAAGGCACTGCCATGCTGACCCATTTCCTGGTACGTCACTCTCAATCTTGCCAGTCAGGTGGGGACGTCCGGCGGGTGTTGGTGCAGGTGTCAAGACCATTGATTTCCATATCTTTCTTTTGTTTTCTCAAATCAGTCATTTCACAGATAACCAGCTACTTAGTTTGGTAACAAACATTGTTCGTTTTTTTAAAATAACATTAAAAATAATAGGAATATGCTTTTGCATGATTTCATGGGTAGATGACATGGGATAACCAACGGTGCTTAAAATTGAACAAATACAATTTGGTTTAAGAATTGAGAGAGGGCATTGCTGTTGCTGTATAATGCGCCCTACTTTCCTCATGTGAGAGAAGACATTTCAGGAATTAGTTACAGTTTTATAGGCCACTGTTCACCGTCTGTGGGAGAAGCCTCCTGAATGCAGCACTGGGTAGCCCCGGGGAGGTACAGAGAAGGGCACGAGCAAGCAGAGGGAACCTCCGTCACTGGGGCCTCCGTCACCGGGGCCTCCGTCACTGGGATGGCACACATTGGGGCCTCTATCACTGGGATGACACACACCGGGGCCTCCGTCACTGGGATGACACAGACCGGGGCCTCTGTCACTGGAATGACACGCACCGGGGCCTCCATCACTGGGATGACGCACACCAGGGCCTCCGTCACTGGGATGACGCACACCGGGGCCTCTGTCACCAGGGCCTCCATCACTGGGGCCTCTGTCACTGGGATGACACACACCGGGGCCTCTGTCACTGAGATGACACACACAGGGGCCTCCGTCACTGGGATGACACACACCGGGGCCTCTGTCACTGGAATGACACGCACCGGGGCCTCCATCACTGGGATGACGCACACCAGGGCCTCCGTCACTGGGATGACGCACACCGGGGCCTCTGTCACCAGGGCCTCCATCACTGGGGCCTCTGTCACTGGGATGACACACACCGGGGCCTCTGTCACTGAGATGACACACACAGGGGCCTCCGTCACTGGGATGACACACACCGGGGCCTCCATCACTGAGATGACGCACACAGTGTGATTTCATAGCAGTCTTCATGGCACACTCAAAGCTTTGGACTCTGTCTTTTGAACATTTCCCACAATTAATACATAATAGTACGTGTGTAATAAATGTGTGTCTTGGAATTTAAAGTCATCCTAAGCTTCCAAACACAGTAAATGGATAAATACAGGAAATATCACAGAGCTGATATTGGGATATTTCTTTCAGATTCGGTACAAAACCAACGAACCTGTGTGGGAGGAACACTTCACTTTCTTCATTCACAACCCCAAGCGCCAGGACCTTGAAGTTGAGGTATTTTATTTGCGTTTTTAATATATTTATTGAAATGGAATCAACATACAATGATCCATACATATTTAGTGTACAATTTGTGCGGCTGTCACCATGAGTGCATCTTTGTCAAACTTAGCCCTAAGTGTTTCGTGCCTTTAGATACTGTAAACGTTTTTGTTTTTTCTAATTTTAAACTTTGATTGATTGTTACTAGTATCCAGAAATGCACTTGACTTTTGTACATTAGCATCGTATGGCACATTCCTGCTAAACTGGCTTATTAGTTCCAGTAGCTTTTTTGTGGCTACTTCAGGATTGTCTTTTGCACAGGCGATCATGTTCTCTGCTAATAATGACACCTGCTTCTGTGTTTCTAGCCTCGATGCCCCTTCCTTCCTTTTCTTGTCTTGGTGCCCGGCCCGGCCTGGCCTGGCCTCCACACAAGGCCGATTTTAAGGGGAAGCCGTAGTGCTTCACCAGTAAGCCTGTGTTTCAGGACGTTTCCTTCTTCTCCGACTCCTGGTTTGCTGAGAGTTTTTTCCTGAATGGATGTGGAATTCTATCAAATACTTTTCTACAACTGTTGAGATGATCATCTGGTTTTCCTTTCTAAGTTTGTAAATATGTTGAAATACATTGTTGATATCCAGTGTTAACCTTGCAAACATTTATTTGGGTTTCAATATTTAATGTTAAGAAAACCTTTATTTGGGGATAAGCTCCAGTGGGTCGTACTGTAGTATCCTTCTTATGTATTCTATTTAATTTACTAAAATTTTGTTAAGAATTTTTGCGACTGGGTCTCGAAGGACAGTGATCTAGAATATTTGTGTCTGGGTGATGCTGGCCTCGCAGGATGAGCTAGAGGGTGTTTTCTCCTCATTTTTCTAAGAGTCTGTATAGAATTGTGCTAGCCCACCTGATGACTGGCTCCCTTTATCCCTGTAACGATCCGCTTTTACAGTTACATTTAAGTGATAGTCTGCTCTGAAATCGACTCTGATATTAATGTAGCCATCCCGTCTTTCTTTGTATTGGAGTTCGCATGGTTTGTTTTTCCTACCCTTTTGTTTTTAATCTATTTGTGATTTTATATTGAAAGTTGACTTCTTATAGACAACATACCTACAGTTTAATATTGCTTTTTTATCCAATCTAAGGAATCTTTTAATTTTGACATTTAGGCCATTTATAGTTAATGTTGTTATTGATGTGGTTGGGTTACAGTCTGTCACCATACTACTTGCCCCATTTGTTCCTTGTTCTCTCTCTTTTTCTAATCTGTCTTCTTCTGGATGAATTAAGCATTTTTTATAATTGACGTATCTCCTTGTCTATTCTGATTTGGTGGTGGTGGCAGCTGGGTCTTTGGTACCGTCTACACCTCCCACTGCTCTCTTTAAGCGGGGAACCAGGTTGCAGGGATACAAGACCTCCGTGGCATGCTTCCGTTCCCTCTGCCCAGCATATTTTATTATTTTTGCTTTAAACAATTCTATTTTAAAGAGCTTTTGAAAACATGAGGAAGCATGTCTCCTGTCCAGCCCTGTGTCTCCCCTCCCCCCGCCCCACTATCCATCGCGGCCTCATGGTATCCCGTCCCAGGGCTGCCATCTGCCTTCGCCCACAGGACCCCTTTCAACAGTTCCTGTGGGGTTGGGCTGCGGGTGCTGGACTCCCAGCTTCTGGGCATCTCAGAGGTCTGCCTCACCTCCATTTGTCTTGTGGAAGATATTTTCACAAGATACAACATTTTTGGAGAACATGTTTTTTTTCTTCCACTTTCTTCCATCTTGCTTTGTTTCTGATAAGTCTGCTGCCCTTGAGTTTGTAAAATTTTTGACCATTACTCCCTCAAATATTTCCCCACTTCGTGTCTAATCTACTTTCAGACCCATCCTGTGTATTTTCATCTCAGACGTATTTTTCATCTTTTTAGCTGAGTTTGGATCTCTTTACCTTCCGTGTCTTTCCTTTACCCTCTCGTGTGCTTGTCATGTATGTGAGATAGCTTCTAGTGCTTTGTTACTGCTTCTGACATCTGTGTCACTGCTGGATCTGTTCCTACGAGTGATTTTCACCCTCCTTATGGGTCATATATTCCTGCTTCTTTGGTTGCCTGGTAATTTCCCATTGTAAATTTTACATTATTAGTGCTGGGCTTTTGTGCTCCTTTAATATTTTAGAGCTTTGTTCTCATTTGGGAGGTAAGTTCCTTAGAAATCCTTTGAGCTTTTCGAGGCTTGATTTAAGCTTTGTTAGGCACCCTGACGGCCGTGGTCACACGAGGCCATGCAGCCCAGTGTGATGCTCCACGTGGTACACGCTGTCTCCTCTCTGTCTGCGGCTCTTTGTGCTCTGGGACTTGTCCCCCTGCCCCTCCTGGGCACAGGTCCCTCACATGGGCTGATCAGCTGAAGACACGGGACCCTCGGGGGCCTCCAGCTCTCCTCTTTGGGGCTCTTTCCTCTCTGCTGCTCCCTGAGTTCTTCACCCAGTGTCCTCAGCGAAGGGGAACGCGGGCCTCCATCTGGGATCCCCGTACTTGCACTGTGGCTGGCCATGGTGCGGGCAGTGAGCAGATCAGCTGTCGGACTCACCTCACTTTCTCCAGTCTCAGCAAACTCCTGTGCCCAGGTCTTGTGTTGTCTAGTCTAAATCTCTTATCTGCTGCTATGTAAGTTGAGGTGGGATGATAAATTCAGTTCCTATTACTCCATCATGGTCAGAAGCACAAGTCCTCTGTGTATTTTAAAATATACGCTGCATGTAAAGTACACACTGGGAGGAGATAGAGGGCGTGTCTTTGATGTACGCCTGCCTCTGCTCCAGTGGCGGTATGTTCTGTCCTCCTCTCACGTTCTCCTAGCTCAGAGGACAGTGCTATTCCAAGTGGGTCACACAGCTCCCGGGGCCACACCAGTGGCGGCCTTAGTCACCTTACCGCTCTACGATTCTAGTTCCCATGTTTCTTTTCTGCCCGGCCTCCTGGCCAACATTCACTCTTTGAGTTGTGCAAGGCCTTCGTTTTCTGTTTCCGTTTTCTGTTTTGCTTATATAACTCTGACTTTGCTCCTCAGCCTGTGATACCCTGAGGTCCAAAAAGGGGTATCCTCCCGTGGAGGCTGAGCAGCGGATCACCGTCAAGCACGCCAGGCTTGCCATTATTCTGTGCTTGTGCTTTTGTATTTTACATTCCATTTCACACAATATGTATCTGTCCAGCTAATTTTCATATTTGTTTAGCACATGTTTTCTTCATAAAATAACTTGTAGTTACTGGGTCTTGAATTTAAAAAATAAGTTTCAAAGTTCAGTAAACATGACCATAGTTACTTCTTCTAAAAATCCTTTTGGATTACAGTTTAAAAAGAAATTAGCAGTCAGGCTTTCAGGTTTTCATGTGTAGTTAGCTTCTTTGACCATTTGCTTATAGCTCCTGAGACCGCTAAAGTTCTTACTCTATTTCGTTAAACTATTTTGTATTAAACAATCTAACAAGAATAATACCTGTTACAGAGGTAATACCGGAGGTTATTATTCAGGAGACAGAAATTGCCATGCATTTAAAGTAGATATATTGTAAAATTTTAAAACAACCATGTAGATTTTGAGCAGGGAAGGCTTAAAAGACACTTAGAAATGTTTTTTCTCCAACATACCTGTTACCAGTAGAAACTTGACACCTGGTTACAAATGTGTATTGTCACCATTTTCATAGGGTGTAAGACATTTCTTTCTAATCTTCAGGTTTGTGGAGATTGGGTTCTGGTAACAGATTCATAGTAACATGATGTTCTTTTTTGTGCTCATAATTGTGTGATGAGGAAGTGGCAGATACATGTGATGTGGATACATTGTAGCATCACTCGTTACAATGTTTTATGTCTTCAGAAGGAGGTTTTCTACTGTGTTGAACATTTATGGAAACACCACTTAGAGGGAGATGGTGGAAGTATGTTTTTTAAAGGCTGGATTTTGGACCTTTCTACGTTTCCTGTGTGTCCCTTCGGAGCTCAGTGTGCTTTGTTATGTGTGTCGCAGGTCAAAGACGAACAGCATCAGTGTTCCCTAGGGAGCCTGAAGCTCCCTCTCAGTCAGCTGCTCACCAGCGATGATATGACCATGAACCAGCGATTCCAGCTCAGTAATTCAGGCCCCAACAGCACTCTGAAGATGAAGATTGCCCTCAGGGTACTGTCTCTCCCACAGGAAACACGGGAGGGGTGGGGAACGGGCCTCAGTGGTGCTGCTCTTAGGCACTGCCCACGGCGGGCGGGGGCAGGCACATGGCTGGGTGGTGATCGTGGTGCTGACGCCATGCCAGGGGTGACAGGCAGGCACCTGTATGGGGAGCATGGGTTATCCTGCATCTTGTGGGAGCTCAGTGGGAGATAGCTGAGGCTTCCATGCAGACATGCAACAGAAGCAGTGTTTCCAGATTGCTTGAGCAGGCCCAGGGTGCTCATTCTGCTTCCACACGAATCCAGCCAACCGGTTTTCTATCCTTTAGCCAAGCAAGTGTTGCTATGTGGATCACTAAAGTTTTCTGCTAGGGTTAAGCTTTTAAAGCCATCCAGAAGAGAGAATTTAATAAAACTCTACAAGATGGTAGAAATTACAGAAAAAAAATTTGTCCAAAATAGACAATAATTCATTTGTAAGTACCTAAGGAAATGTTGAAAATAAAACGCAAATTCACTAATTTAAAAAATGCAAACTAAAATGAAGAGCCAATGTTTTTAAAAAATTAAAGCAAACAGTGTGTAGAGGGTGCAGTGGAAATGGTTTCCTTGAACCTGTCAGGACGCTGGGTGTGCACAGTGTTTCCAGAAAGGACTGCAGTGTCTCCAGTGAGTCAGAGAGCCCCTTGCACCAGGGACCCTTCCTCTGGAAATCGGACTTTTTGTAATAATGCAGAATTTGGGGAGGCCGTGAACATGACGATGATGGCTGCAGCTTTATTTTGTAAAAGTGAGGGAAGCTTCCAGCCATCACAGTCACCCCGGAATGAGGAGTTTAGAGAGTATAGACTGTGCCCAGTGGAATATTGTGTGTGTTAAAAGTAAATATTAACACCTATCAAAGTGAACGATTCATGTGCTCTCACAAGCTGAGGGCACGAGGGCTGCGCCTGCACCAATGTGGGTATTTGGGGTAATCTTGCTGGGCAGAGGTGTTTTTGACTCTCATCCTTCGCCAGGTTTGCTGGTGGAGACCTCCTGTGTAGTCTAAGGTGGGAGACTACCTGTGTAGGATGAGGGATGAGACCACCAGCCTGCAGTTCAGGCTCTTCCAACAATAACATCACCTACAACTGTGCAGAAATGCATGCAAATGGAAGAGGCTGAAAATACACAGAATTGACATTTACATCACAGATTTGATAACTTTGATTACTTAAACTTTCCTTTTTCAAACTTTCTGTAATATTGTAGTACTTTAATAATAGGATAGCTGAACAGATAGACTAGATTGTTTTTAATGTTTAGTGCCAAGTTATAAAGAAATACTTGCGAATAAATATATCTACAGTGTTAATTGTATCAGGCCGTTACCAGTGTCACTGATTTTAATTTCAGGTTTATTTCCACCTTCTAGATACTCCACCTGGAAAAGCAAGAACGGTCTCCAGACCACCAACACTCTGCTCAAGTAAAGCGACCCTCTGTTTCCAAACAAGGGAGAAAAATATCTGTCAGATCGCAGACGACTGCATCGCCAGTTGCTGGTGACAGCAACACAGCCCCATCCATACCAGTCGCTGGGGGCAGTGATAAGCCTGGCATGGAGGAGAGAGCTCAGCCTGCGGAGGCCAGCTCTCCAGGGCCGCGAGACCTGGGCAGAAGCGCCTCCAGCCTCCAGGTGGGCGCCGCCTGCTCCCCCAGCCACATGTTCGTCAAGGAGCCCACCCCCAGCATTGCCTCGGACATATCGCTGCCCATTGCCACTCAGGAGCTCCGGCAGAGGCTGCGGCAACTCGAGAAGTGAGTGGACGCTGCCTGCGTTCTTGTCAGGCGGCCACATCTGCGGACTGTGGTCCGCAGTTAGTCGAGAGCCCTGGCAGGGTGGGGGGGGAAGACAGCACCCTTTCCCTCACTGAGTCACTTTCAAAGTCAAGCCTGCAGTTTTCTAGGGCCTACTGTTTGGGTCAGTTAAGGACTAGAACACGATGGGTAGCAGGTCCCATGAACAGGAGAGTCTCGGAAGCTCCTGCGTGCCCGTCCTCAGACCAGGGAGGCAGAGGGTGGAGCTGACCTTGGATCTGAATGTGGCGATTGGCATCTGTTGTGCAGGACTGGGGCCTGTTCCTTCATGTTTGGTGAACACCCATTCCTGGGCCCCTGTCGCTTTGTCCGTCTCTGGGTGTTGGTGTTGACTTCTTACGCTCCATGACTCATGGCTGCATTCAGGGTTCTTTAGATAAGGAAGTGAAATAGTGTGCGGTTGTCACAGCTTCACATATTACCTTTTCTTCTCAGCGGAAGGAACAAAGTTGCTTTTGAGATACTTCCTGCTGTTTGTTGCTGTAGGAGGCATGTGAGTGGTCAGAAGTGGAGCGGAGGGGAAGCGTGTGCCCGTGGGGGCTGGCCAGAGGCACACGTGTGCAGCCCTGACTACACTCACAGTCCACTTGTCTCCTTCACACTTGTCACGTCCACTCGTGCAGAACAAAGACATCAGTCCCTCCCTCTCTTGTTCCAAAGGAAGTAGAATTTTAAATAAGAAACCACTTTTTCTCAGGAGCTAACTTAGAGGAGCTGCCGAGTTGGTCTTGGGGGACACTGAGCCAGGCAGTCGTTAGTTGTCTTGCAGTCTGTGCTTCAACCTCGAGAGAGAAATCGAGGCAGGTGTTGCGATCTCATCAGATGTCTGTCGTGTGTGGTTTTGAGAAAAGATGCACGCACATGGCAGTTACGGTCCAAAGAACGCAGCACTGATGTGCCTCGTCTTACTTTGGGCCCTAAATGAGAACGCTGTCAGCTTTGAATGAGTTACATTGAACCCTAGTTGGAATATGAGTTCGACTGATTGATTGAAATCTTCCAAGGTTTCCTTTGTGTTTGAATTCGTGGGTAATGTGACTGCTCGTTGTCTGCGTGAGTGAATGTGACCTAACAGTGACTCGGGGCCTCGTCGGATCCGAGGGGAGCTGTGACTTCTTGCTTTGCTTCCTTAGTGGGACGACGCTGGGACAGTCCCCGCTGGGGCAGATCCAGCTGACAGTCCGGCACAGCTCGCAGAGAAACAAGCTGGTGGTCGTCGTGCACGCCTGCAGGTGAGCGGCATGGCCCCTGGGTGGCTGTCCCACAGGGCAGGGGACACTGGCTCTGGCTTTCCACACAGGTCGCTTGGTTTCCTTTTTGAAGAACAAAGCAGCAATTAGATGTACTGTAATCCTGGTACTCAGTTTTTATTCCTTTTTTGTTCTTAGCTTTTCATCATAAACATTTTCTATTCCTGTCCATTTGGTTGGTTTGCAACACTCCATTGAAGGGTAGTTTATGTAACCCTCCCTAGTATTGGGTGTTTAGATGGTCAGTGGTACATGCAACACGGTAATGAACATATTTTTCTTTTATTAAAGTGTCTTTTGGGGATTAAATTTTCAGGAGAAAATTTCTATCAATTCAGAGGATCCGGGCCAAGCTCCTGGTATCACGGTGGGTGTGGCCTTAGTCTTTCAAGAAGGTGCAGCAGCTGAGGTCGGCACCAGTGGTGCAGGGTGCCGTTCCCCACGTCAGGACGTTTTAACTTGTGCAGTGTCCTGTGCACCGGTGGCCGCGGGAGGGCAGTGTGGCTTCCACCTGTATTTGCTCGATGATGGCGTAGAGCTGTTTTTCTCTTATGTGACTTGTTTGTCTCCACAGTAGTTGTGATATAAATATGTTTATGTAATTCTTTGGATCTTAGAAAAGGCCATTGGAAACACAGGAAAGTAAAATTAGTGACATTTAGAAATAGAACTATAAGTGTAGAGTTCAGTTCAGTGCACATGTGCTGAGCAGCTTGTATGTCCCTGCTCCTGAGATGGTCTCTGTGGGGATACAGGGCCAGAAGACTGTTTTAGGGGCCTCTAACCAAACAACCCCCAGCCAGATTTTCAGGTCCATCAGTAAGTGACTATTTTGAAGTGGTTGCATCTAATTGATATAAACGAGAGTTAAGTTCCTATGGCATATTTCTGGTCTCAAAACGTCACCCAGCTGCTAAATAAAGACTGAAAACACCTCTGATATTAAACATTGAAATAAATGTGAGCTCTACATACATTTAAGAAAGATGAATAAAAACAGGTGAGATCATTCTCTTCCAACCTTCTGACTCCAGTTCAGGCTCTCAGAGGCTGGAGCCTCTCCCTGCAGCTCAGGGCACCAGGCGGGACCCAGCCCTGAACAGGACGCTCTTCCCTCGCAGGGTCACATACCCCTACACCCACACCCACACCCACACTCACCAGGCTGGGACAGTTTAGACATGCCATCACCTCACCTGGACCTCTTTGGGATGTGGAAGGGAACCGGAGTCCCCAGAGAAAACCCCTAAGACATGGGGGAGACGTGCACACTGCACCCCGACAGTGGCCCTGGCCGGGAATCCATTTTTTTCTCAACATTGTAACAGAACGATGTTACTTGAGGACCTGCTCTAATACATTTGAATGCGGTGCTAATTGTCGGCTTCCTAGATTCTGACGCCTGCTGTTGTTTGGTTTGTGTTACCAGAAATCTCATTGCCTTCTCTGAGGACGGCTCTGATCCCTATGTCCGCATGTATTTGTTACCAGACAAGAGGAGGTCAGGAAGGAGAAAAACCCACGTGTCCAAGAAAACACTGAACCCTGTGTTTGATCAGAGGTATGGACTTGACTCAGTAGGCAGACTGGAGTTAGGAAGGCCAGTCAGTGCCTTCGAGTGACTGAAGCGTTTAAGCTGCACACGGCTGAGAAGTAAAATGAGAGAAAGTCCAAGTTAGCAGGCGTAAACTTGGTAAGATTAGGATTCTGAACTTCCTGTAGGAGTGCTGCACGTGATAGATACAAGTTGTACACGTGGGCAGGGGAGGGCCAGTGATGAAATAAAGACAAAAGGGTGGGTGACCCTGAAGAGCTGTCAGTTGTGGACTTAATGACTGTTGATATTTACTGAGTTACAAATCAGAACTGAGAATATTAAAATACATGTATTTTTAAAAATAACAATAATGAACCTATAACATCTTAAAATTTGACATTTTTCTGAAAAACAACTAGTTTTCAAAACAGTTTTAAAAATTAATGACCAGAGCAGCATTATTGTTGGACCTTTTTGCAGTTCTCTTAGCGTTCTGGCTTGCTAGGGGCTCCGGCTGCTCCTGAGGCCAGTCTGATGTGGTGACCTCCCCAGAGGGTCCCCCGGCCACACGTAGAGCCCTGGTCTGTGCAGATTCACCATCCTACTTCAGAGTCCTCTGTAGCTAACAACCCAGCCTTCTAAGAAACAATTCAGTTGAATGGTGTGAATATCTACTAATTCAGTTTCATTTCATCTTTAAGGATACTGGTCAGTTACCGTTTTTACTGACTGGCCTGTGCACACTGTATGTGTCCTGTTCTTACTTGGCTGCAGCATTTAAGTTTGGAGACCCGTCATGTGGTCTGGGTCGCTAATTGCTGTAGCTCCATTGGCAAGCCGGCCACACCCCAGCCCTGGCTCTGGAGGCCTCAAGCGCTCAGGCCTCTGCTTTGCCAGAGACCCTGCTGCACGCCGGCCACACTCCAGCCGGTTTCCAAGACCCACTCCCCCAAAGGCCTGTCAGTTGGTGGCATCTGACTTGAGCCATTGAAAAAGGTGTTGCAGACCTCCTTCCTTCCACGAAGCCAGGCCACAGGGTACTTTTATTTAGTTCACTCATGCAGGCTTTGAAGTGACTCTCCTCTAGTCTTCAGGCCTGGGCGAGTGACCCAGTCTGGATGTCCCCACTGTGACACACATAACATCCACTGTCCCACTGGTTAATAGCCAGAAAGAATCAGGCATGTGTGTTCACTGAACCCCTGCCCCATACATAAGAGCGCCTGGCAGTAGGCTTTTCACGTGTTTAGGATGCCAGAGTCTTCTCTTATGTTTGGAAAATATGAAAAATAATTGGGTTTTGCATATTCATGAAATGCCAAACCCAAACATCTAGCAGGAGAACTCAGTTTTATAACAAACATACAACGTAACATTTGGCATGGTCTCATGAGCAGAAATGGCATTTTTCAGTCACAATTAAATGCAGCAAGATGGCGGCAATATTAAGGAAGGCCTTGTTCTCTCTTGCAGCTTTGATTTTAGCGTTTCGTTACCAGACGTGCAGAGGAGGACGCTGGACGTCGCCGTGAAGAACAGTGGCGGCTTCCTGTCCAAAGACAAAGGGCTTCTTGGCAAAGTAAGTGAGAAGGTCCTTGATGGGCTCCTACACTTGGTACAAATTCAACCCTCAACCCCAAGTGCGTCGTTTTAGGCCAACTTACATAAGTAGAAAGGGGGACAGCGCTGAGGTTAATGCATGTTAATAAAGCAGTGGGTCGTGAAAGACATCAGCGAAACAGCAGTACTCTCTGAAGATACCTTAAGTGATTTGCATTGTTTTACATATTCATATCATTGGCATATTAGTCATACTAATACCGTGACCTTACAGTTGGATAGAAAGTTAATTTTTAAATAAAAATTACTTTTCAAGGATCACAAGGAAAGTGTACCCAGTGGGATGGTATTCTACAGTTCCACTTTGTCGACTAACCAGCTGATTTTCCCCTAACAAATATTTGGCTTTATTTCTCTGAATTTCTGCTCGTCTTTGCCCGTAGTCACATTTAAACTCTTGCCTAAGATGATACGTTACTTAGTAGTGTACGTAGGAGATAAGTTAGGGAGGAGGAATCTTGAGTTGTTGGTGCCATTATGGCACACGAGCCATGTCCCTATAAATCATGCCCACGGATGCTTCATAATCACCTGATTTCAGGACAGCTGGATATAGGAAGGACCTCTGGGATATATATGGTGGACCATGTAGCTCGTAGGGCAGCCTGAAGGTAGAAAGATTAAAGAATGAGAGACTCGGTAATGGAGACTTCCACACCTCCGGGCTAGGACAGAAGACTGGAGATGGGAAGGAGTGGTAAAAGGTCCACAGGAATTACTTCAACCCACTTCTCAAACGCTTTCTAACCCACAGGTGCTGGTTGGTCTGGCCTCTGAAGAACTCGCCAAAGGCTGGACACAGTGGTGAGTGTCCCCGCCACACATGACAAACCAATAAGCTGATCCCCCCTATGTTCTTTCAGTAGCGCTTTCCACAGCTGACCGCGTGTTGTTGTCATCTTTCTGTGCTCCCAGGTATGACCTCACGGAAGACGGGACGAGACCACACATGGTGACGTAGGCGTGGGTGCGCGAGGAGCCCTCCTTGGCATCTGCCCAGCCTGTGTGCTGGGATGCACCCTCCCACGGACACAGCGATGCTATTTTTCTACTTTTCATGTATTGGTTATACATACCTTCCTAGTTTTATAAAACTGGTTGATGTTTTAGGCATATTTGGCCAATATTATGGTTAAATTTTGTATGTTTGATTTCCTCTAGTACTTTGCCAGTTACTAGAGTGTACAATAGGACAGCGGTTATTATTGTGTTTTGTTAATCTGTATGTCAGTTGTATCTACTAGATGCAGATTCCTGTATATGCTTTATTATTGCCTTGCTTTGTATAGCACTGAGGCTCACTATGCCATGTAAATAGACTCTATTTTTTATAATCTCTACATGCTGGTTTGAATTCAAAAGAAAACTGATTAAGGAAAATGTATATTTTTTCTTTTAAAACTTATTAAATTCTTATGAGAAATAATCTTTTTGTCTTTGCAGGAAAAAGTTCTCAGTGGCTTATTTTGTGCTCTTTCTTTTTAAAAAGAAAAGGTGAAAGATTATTAAATATTAGTATATTTCTGCCCATTACCAATGAAAGAAAATATTCAAGATTTAACACTTTCATGAATATAAAGATGTGTTATTGAGAAGTCGGTCGAAGTGCTTCTAAGGAAAAGTGTTACATTGCTGAGTAGCGTAAAATATTAAAGGAATGGTCATGGTTCATAAATCATAGTGTACTAATCTGAAATTTCTTACATAAAATGAAATGTCTTAAGTTTAATTGCTTGTTGTAACTTATTCATGAAATAGTGCACAGATACCCAGCTACACTTTTTCTAAAATATAGTGCAGACTGTTCAATGTTAGCAGTTAGGCTGTTATGAAATAGCCCATCATGAGCTTGTTAACTTCCCATGTTCTCCCGGCCTGTAAAGAAAGACAGGCTGACACTGTCACCATCACTGACGGCGGTGAGGTAACTCGGGGTGAGTGTTAGGAAGCTGTGCTAAACACTGAAAGCTGACTCCTGCCTTCGTCCGTGTGGCATCACGCGCAGGACAGGTTGCCAGAGCTCTTGGTGCACAGGCCTCCTCGGGGCCCGCGGTGGCGGCACAGTGGCTGTCGGTTGTAAACCACCATTTCCTGGGTGTCCTTACTTCATGCCATGACTGACCTCACTGTTGGAATATTACACAGTTTGTATTCTGGAATATATTTTTCTTCTTAGATTATTAAAAGCATGTTTTACACCTCAGAGTCTCGAAGGGCAGTGTGGTGAGCTGTGCGTGCCATAAGTGAAGGGTGCGCACATGCAGACAGCCTTAAGTGCTTTAAGCTGGACGATGAGGGTGACTTCCTGAGCCATAAGAACATTCTCAAGTCATTGGGGAAATAGCGCTTACCGCCGGCAATGGGAGCTCTTGTCAGAAAGCTTACATGGGCTTTGACTGCTTACGTGATGGACCACACGTGCCCAAGTGCCTGCAGGGACACCGACTTCCTTCTCTGCACTCCTGCTCCCAGCGGGTTGACATTTTGTTTCATTTACGCTTTGAACCCTGGGCATGTTTACAATGGAGCCTGCAGCCGCTGTTTCCTGCATAACGTGCAGGAGGACTTTTACGGAGGTGTGTGTGTACATGAAGCACTTGGCTGGGCCATCTCAGTAGTGTGAGAAAGACAGGTAATTACTCACTAAATCTAGGTGCCTGCCGATGGTGTCTGATTGAAGATGTTTCACAAATTAGGCCTGTTGGAGGGCGTCTGAGAAGAAACACTCATTGCAATTTGGCATGAAATAATCTATACTAACATCTTAAATTGTTGACTTTTATAACCATGAGCTTCATGTTTTCGAGTATTTTAATTGATGGGATGCTTTGTTTCAGAATGTGGGCGAAGTGACTACCATGAGAGGTACCAAGCCTATGAGCTGCAGGTTCCCAGGCCCCTGGCAGAGGGAGGGAAAGGAAGCCAGGGCTCGGTTCCTTCCAGGCACCCTAGAACACCTCCTGGCGAGATTCTGTCGCGGTGTCAGAAAGCCGTCATTCTGAGGGAGAGGGCGAGAGTTCCCCTGCCCTGACGATGGTGCCCTCTGAGTTCTCTGTGCTCAGCTCCAGTTCTTAAGAACCAATTCATCTGGAGAAAGGGAACTGGAGCTGTTCAGCGTCCAGCCAAACCAGTGCAGGGAAATTCACTTGGATGAATTTGAATTGTTAGTTTGTACATGTGGGTTGCTTGTTCTGTGCCTTAAAATACAAAGTATAAATAAAAGTCTCAGATGAAAACAAGAAGCCTAGGAGTTGTATTTACCGCAAAGAATGTTCTATACAGGAGAGTTCCTTTTACAGATACTCTTCATCAAGGGCTCAGCCCTTCTTTCTCAAGAACCTAAGCCAAATGCAAAGCTGTGCGTTTAAACTGCTTGTTTGTTACTTTGACTCCAATTCTAGCTGGATCACCCACTGCAAGTAGAAAACCGCGGAGGGTTTTTATTGTAGAATGTCCTAATTTTGTTCAGCTAATTTTACATGACAGTGCATGTATTTATTCAATAAACTTTTATGTTAGCTCACTTGTGAATTGTTTTTCCTTTGTCTTTTGAAATTAAAATTCTAGTGTGGGACCAGATAATCTGAAAAGTAAATACGAGATCTCATTCATATTTGCCATTTGTGAGTTCTTTTCTTGGTGTTGTCCCCTTTTCTCCTTCTAACTGGGTTCTCATGTGCCCACCTTAGACCGTGGGTTTTGAAAACCACTCCTCTGAGAGATAATTATGAGGAGGAAATACAGTCTTTAAATGTGCTTCATGCTACAGCACTGAGAAGTAATGAAACAGACGTTTTTTGAACAAATGGAGGGGAAATACCGGAGGTGTCCATTGCTGGGGTTGGAACTGACTCATTGAGCCCGAGGAGGGCTCGGCCGCTGGGCACACAGCAGAGCCATTACGGAGCCGCCCTGGCAGGGCCCATGAAGGACAGCGGGAGGCCTTCACCTCAAACCCCTGACTCCCCACTGGCTCAAAATGGGGGGCTTAAAGGTGAAACATGAGTAACCTGGGTAAGGGGTCCAGGGTCATGGGCTGTGCTGATTGGTCAGTTCTGTGCGAGCCTCAGCGGGTTGGTTTCGCTCCTGGCGGTGTCTTCTGTGGGGTCTCTGACCAGGTGGTCTTCCTGCCTGCAGAGTTCTGTGAGATACCTTGGGATTCTAAGTGGTGTTATTGTAACAATAAAACAGACCTGCGCCTCTTGTGCTTCACAGGCCAGATTCTTCCATTATCTTAAGCAAAGTGTAGCTTTACATTCTCCCTGAAACTTTTACAGACAGGCCTCCAGGCTCCAGGACCCAACAACACTCTGAGAAGGTTAATTTCATAATCTTAACTAAAAGCTAGGTTCTGGTATAGAGCCTTCTGGGGTGGGCTGTGGGTTTCGAGTCCCATGGGTGCTGCAGTCCTGCTCTGGGCCCTGGCGGTCGGCGCTGGCCTCTCTAGGGTCTGGTGCTCTAGATCCCCTACCTTACTGCCTCTAACTAGCTCTGCTAGAGCAAGCTCTGCTCTAACTAGACCGAGTACCAGAGCAACACAGGTTTGGGTTCTGGTCCCTTTTTTAGTTTTACTCTGCATTCAGCTTAATCCCGCGGATACTCCGTGGTTTCCAACTTTCTATCTCCAATACAGACCTTGCTGCTGAGCTCAAGAACAGTTGACCCAGCTGCCTCCTCCTTACCCCCCTGCACTTGGAGGCCTCAGTGTTCCTGTCTGTCTGTGTCTCTAGGTGCTTGAGCCAGAGACCTCCACCATCCCGAAGCCTCCCTCTGCCTCTCCCCAAATGCAGGCGCCAAGTCCTTTAGTTCTGCTTGAGAATATATCCACTTCAACTACTGTCTCTTGACTCCAAGCCATTGCCTTTCCTGATGACCAGTCATCTGCCAGCGGTCGAGCATTAGCCCCTCGCTCCCACCCCTGCGTGCTCCACACAACAGCCAAAGGGATCCTTCCAAGCAAATGGAACTGGTTAGTCTCCTGTTCCCCATTGCTCTGAGAGAAGACACGGCACTGAGGCCCTGACCTCCCAGCTTCATTTCCTCCCGGGACCTTCGTCTCTGACGCTTCCTCTCGCTTTTCAGACTCCCCACCCTGCTTCCCATCTCAGTGCCCCCACCTGCTCTTCCTCGGAACATAGTGGATGGAACAGGATGCAGAGCAAGAGTCCTGGGGCGACCTGACCTACTTCCCGTCTACAGGATCACCTGTTCTGGACATTTCATTCGAATGGGTCACACACCATGTGGCCTTTTGTGTCTGCTGCTCTCACTGAGCCTCGTGTCTTGGGGTTGGGGCCTCGCTCCTTTTTACAGCTAACGCTCCAGGGTATGGATGGATCCCATCTCCTTCGTCCACTTGTCTGTTGGGGACATGGGCTATGTCCACTTTGGGGCATGCTGTGCATTGGGGTAGGGGCAGTGATCATCTGTGTTGGTTGTTGTGCTTGGAAGGAAGCTGACAAGGCGCCTGAGCCCACCGTGCAGCGCTCGGTCGCTGGGGGGTCAGCATCAGCCAGGACAGCAGCATTATCGATCTGATGCTTGTGCCACTCAGGTTTCCTCCTCCATCTTTTCTGAGCTGCACTTCCGACCTTTACATTTGCATCACAGGGGACCCTAATACTAATTAAGAATTAGTAATGCCCAGCATATTACACAGCGTATTAGGTCCCCCAATCCTCTGGCCTGATTGTCCCAGACAAACTCTAGGCTTCCTATTTTCCCCTTCTTCCACCTCCCCACCCAACTCTGATTCAAGCCGTTGTTTCTCAGTCTAGTTGTGTAGGACACAGCTCCCTGGCCCATGCTGGTATTATGAGCCTTGCACTCCCCCTGGCTGAGGCAGTCGGTCACTCACAGCAGCTCAAGGCAGAGCTCGCCCTCTGGCTGCTCCTCCCAGCACCTGGTAGCTCAGCTCCAGGGGGAGCTGTTGTTCACAATCTTAACTGTAGAGGGCGCAGCTCACTGGCCCATGCGGGAATCGAACTGGTGACCACCGCGTTAGGAGCATGGTGCTCCTGAGCCTCCCCTGCCCGCTTCCTAGTCTTGTTTATAAGCAGCTCAGGAAACCCTAACAGGCCCTTGAGAAGGCTCTGCCCTGGACCATCCTTCTCTCCTTGAGTTACCCACTGGGGAGACCCCACCCCTGCCCTGGGAGGTGCTAAGCCTCCCCAAGGACCCAGGAGGAAGAGGAAGGTGGATAGCTCATCTCCCCTTCAAGCTTTCCAAGGTCACCACGTCGGAGGTGCATGCAAATTCCCGGAAGGAAAGGTCGGGAATGGTCTTGAAGGAGAACCTAGGAGGGGGAAGGATAAACGCGGGACCTCCCCAGAATCCAAAGGGCTCTGATCTGTGCGCCCCATTCTCAGCCTGGCTCAGCGGTCTCACTTCACCTTCCCCTGTGTCTCTACCCAACTGAGTGGGTGACAAAAGGAGGTGAGCCTACAGCATGTGCCCAGCCTTCACCCTCCCGCCCCCCCAGCGGTTCCCTGGGGGAGGTGTCTCTCTCAATCGGGTGCAGCAGGTGTCTTGTGGGGCCTGTCGGTTCGGTTCCCTGGGGTCCCGGGGCAAGTGTGGACCTTGAGCTTCCATTACTTCTGCCTTTTCTTTAATTTTTGTTCAAATACACCCTCATTTCCCAAGTTCAAACTTTTAGAGATAGTACAGTGTAAAACCAAAGAAAGAAAGGACGTGTTCCTGCCACCGCTGCCTCCTGCGTAAGCCAGGAGCCCTCCCTCTTTCTCGGAATCCGTGACTCAAGCCGCTGGGGAGCGTCAGCCGCCAGGGACCCACCGCTTGGCCCTTCACGCCGCTCCACCTGCAGGTTCCGCCAGAATGGCTGAGAAATGGTCCTTGTAATAGCCGTATAGTAAGTTTTTAAGTTACTAGCAGTGGCCACTTGCTGTTTTAGCTTATTTTCCCAGTTACAATTATGATTAAATTACAAATTTTGTGTTTTTTCACTCGGCAGAAAATATTTCTGGCTATTTCTGGGAGGCTAATCAGGAAGCTGCTAACAGCGGGTTCCTTTTGAATCACAGACTGCGGGAGAGGGGTGCTGCTCTGAGGGGAGGAGGTGGCCGAGGGTTGGCCCCTCAGTGTGAAGTGGGTCACTGGCTACACCGAACCCCTGCTGTCTTGCGTCAGAACTCCCGTGCTCTCAGGGGTCCCCCTTCTGCCTGCCTCAGAGCTACAGCCTTCTAACGGACCAGTGCCCAGCTACAAAAAGCTATAATTTTATATTGTTGAAATGCAATGTTTTTGATCTGATTGGTTTAATAAGGCACATGATGAAAATTTGTCCAGCCTGTTGATTTTTACCTTTTCTTATGTGATTACTGGGGGTCCGTACTTGAATCTGTGGCTCCCATTACATTTCCATCTGATGGCGGAACAGTGGCCAACCTCCTTGAGACCTCCAGTTCATTTGGGTTCACTCAGAAACAGCATCCACTCTGGACGGTTCAAGAATGAAAGATGTAGCTGCAGGGGGGAAGTCCTCACAGAGGGGGGCTGGGGCACGGAGGTGGGGGTCCCGCAGACATCAGGCTGAGCACGTGGGACTTGGCTGTCAATGGACTGAGGATTTCAGAAGGGGTGAGTAAGAGAAGGGGAAGAATAAGGGCTACGGCAGAGCCTGTGGGGACATGACTGGGGGTGTGGGAGTCTGGCCTTTGTGTGTGACGGGCTTGAGCAGGGAGCACAGCTGTCAGGACCCCTGGGTTTCTGGGGCTCCCCCTGCCCCTCACAAGACAAAATCCTCATGAGTGGGGTGTCAGCCCGGGGAGAGGTCATGGTGACAGTCCTCTTCCAGGCCCTGACTCTGCAGGAGGAAGGACCCGGTGAGGCCAGGCAGCCCTGAGTTTTCCCTGATAGCCGAACTGGATGGGGGAGACACACTCTATTTCTCAGGAGTTTGTCATACTCCTCCAGACTTTTCTGACAGTTAATTCTGCTTCCGCTGATTAGCTTCACAAGGAGGCCCGAATTTACCAGTTGAACTGTTTTGGAAGACAGTCTCCATAAGTTGAGTGATTTAAATATGTAGCTCTCCAAGGTGTGTGGAAAACATAGAAAGCAAGTGATAAAAGCTATTTTAAAAAAATGGTATTGACAAAGGACCTTGAAATGAAAGAGTAACCGATATAGTTAACACTAATTTAATTCACTTGGGTAAAGGTTTTTTGGTATACTTCCTAGAAACTGACAAAGTGAATGATGTCAAATGACTGGATAAAAATTTTTTTTGAAATTCAGGTTGTTTCCAAGTTTTTGCTTTCAACAAAAATTGAAGGGCAGCCCAATCAAGTTATTAGCTGATATAAATTAAGTTAAAAGAAATTCATGATAATCAGTGTGTGGTTTTTGGCGTTTAACTAAAATGTGCTTAAAGAATTGAGGACGTTGCTATTAGTTTTTCATTTCTGTCCCTTGTTTATGTGAACAAGTTTTCTCAGTATTTACACATATAAACATGAAAATCAAACTAGAAGATTCATTTTTGGAAGCACAAATTGATTGGGAAAAAAGTGTTAACCATAGCATTAAGAGGTGTACTTCAACAAAATTTCAGTTTCAAATTTAATCCGTACTTAACAAATTTTATAATTAATTTGGTTTTGATCTATTTATATCCCCACTAAATGTGAAAGTTGTCAAATCTAGAGCATTATGGTCACACAATATTAAAAAATCAATTTATATATAATTTTGCTGGAGACAGGATCCATAGACTGCATAGCAAAAATAGATATTACATCAAGACAGAATTATGAGAGAGATATGGAAAGGAAATAAGAATTTTAAATAACAGGTATCCAATTGATAGAGTATTCAGATTTCATTGAATGTATTTAGTGATGTCACAGTTTTAAGAGTCAGTCTTTATAATTATGTCAGGCTGCATCTGCTTAAGCCAATGATAAAACCAATTTTGACGTCAGACTAAAATTGCCGGGATCAGAGCGCCGGTGGAGAAGGAGGGGCCGGAGCGCGGGGCAGGCTGTGGGCGGGGCCCGAGCGCAGGGTGGGGCGGGCTGTGGGTGGGGCCCGAGCGTGGGCGGGCGGGGCGAGCGCCCTCTGGCGGCCCCACCCAGGCGCTTCCGGCTCTCGCGAGAGCGGTGCATGGCGACGCGCAGGCGGGCGGAGCGCTGAGCGCGGCGCGGGCGCGGGCGGGCGGGTTTGAATCTGTTCCGAGCGCGGGAAACGGCGGACCCCGAGGACGAGGTGAGCGCCGCGGTGCGGGACAGCGAAGGGCGCCCGGTAGGGGGCCGGGAAACGGCGGGTCTCGGCGGGTCGGACCCCCAGCACCGTAGCCTCCGCGTGGGCCGCGTCCGAACCCACGGCCCGGCTGGCGTCTCTGAGGAGGCGCGGCAGAGGCGGGCACCGGGGCTCTGAGCGCCGACGCCCGTGCCTTCCCCCTTCCTCGCGGGACTGAGCCCGGAGAGGACCCCGCCCGGCCCGGGACCGATCCGCAGAGGATCGGTTCCCGGTTTGTGCCCCGGAGACGCGCTGTCAGTAGCTCTGAGTTCTGAGGTGAAGCGTTGGCTCCGGTGGAGGTTTGTGGGTGGGAGGGCTGGTGACAAGGCGGCAGCGCATCCTCGGTGCTGCCACAGCTGCAGGAAATAGTGCAGGAAACACGGAGGGTGCCGCTCCGGGAGGTCGACTGAGTGTCGGGGGAGGAATGGGGACCCCCGCGCTGTCCCCTCTGTCCTCAAGGAACAGGCGGGGGTGGCCGTGCACACCAGGGAAGTTCCCAGCACTGCAGGGAAGGGCGGAGCTCCACGGGCGCCAGCCGAACCCGCGCGTCCGGGGAGTGTTGCTTCTGTTTAGAGGGGGGACCGGTCCCCGCTCGGGAGGCAGCCGCTGGCTGCTTGGCTGTCAGCCGAGGAACGAGGGGGCCACACTTCGGTGGCACTTAGGTGGCGAACTTGTTTTCTGCTTTTGCCGGTTTAATTTAGACCCTAAGGTCTGGGGTTCTGTATTTCAGATGACTCTTTGTCCTCATAATTATTGCCGTGAGTACCAGTAATTTTCCGTATTGCTCTATTTATAACGGTGCAGGTTTTCATTTATTCTTAAAGTGACAGGGGCCTGTTACATATACCGCGCTTGGCGTGTATAATGCACTCCCACGTTTTTGGCCCAAACTTTCAGGGACACGGAATTAGCACTACCCAGGTATACTGCGCATCCTTATTTTCCCCTCACAAATTTGGTCAAAAAAGTGTGCATTATACATGGCAACATGCGGCATATTCCATCATTTGGCTATTTGTCGTGGTGTCTTTCAGACAGGGCTCTGCTAGTACAGGTGGTGTAAGTGGAAAATAGGGCTTGTTGGGGGACACATGGGAGTTGGCTGTGCACAGTCCCAAACCCTGAGCTCTGGTTCCCTGCAAGGGTGGGGCGGAGCGTGCTGTGCTTGGGCACACCTGATGCACACACTAACAAGCTCCCAGGTGACCCTGTACCACTGATAAACTAGCCGGCTCTGACTAGGAGGAGGGGCCCTTTAGAAAGGGAGAGTCTTCAGGAGTCAGCAGCTGGGGTCAGCCTGTTCTTGTAGAGCTGACTCAGACCTGCCCGAGCATCTTCCTAGGTACTAGGAAGGATGCCCTCCTGGGCCGTTTGGGTGTCTCTTTTCTTAGTTGGCAGTTTCATTAACAAACAGTATCATGTTATGTTGGTACTACCTCAGTGATGAAAATAAGGGAATTGGTTTGTAGGTATCATAACTTGTTTTATGTCAGAATATTGTCAGAAACTGTCTACCATAGGTGGTAGAGGATTTTTCTTGCAGTTTTGGATGTCAGTACCAGATTACATCTTGTTGGAGAAGATATATTTGCAAATGCAAGTTTCTGAATGATTGTGTTTTCCACTAGGGTCACAGAATAAATGCCATATGAAAAACAGTTCATCGGTCATGGAAAAGCGTGAGACATTTGTACAAGCGGTGTCTAAGGAGCTGATTGGAGAATTTTTGCAATTTGTTCAACTTGCTGTAAGTCTTATGTTTAGCTTTCATGTGATTTTGACTGTTAATGTAAAACATTTTTCTAAAATCATTATGTCTGTAAATGAAATATAGTCATCTCAGTGAATCTGTAGGGACCAAGGTTTATTTTGAAAAGTAAAACAAACTGTACTTATATAGACCAGTTGATGGACAGCTACTCACAAATTCTGTTTCCTGCTTTCTTCTGAGAGAGAGGCTGTGAGGATGCTGAGTGCTGTGATGCACTGTGCTTGTTTACTTAACAAATATTTATTGTTCTTTTTATGTGTGTGAGTGGCATAGTGAGGAAACAGGAAAACGAGATAACCTGTCCTCAGGTTATTTACAGTGTTGGGTGGGTCCAGACGTGTAATACGTAAGGGCTGAGCGGGCTGAGCTGCGGCAAGGATATGGGTGAGGGCATCCAAAATCCAGCCATGGAATGCTTCCCGTCCCAGTGGACAGGCTGTGGAAGCTGTGATCCAGAAGGTATGTAGAAACGAGCCGGTCAGAGAGGGTGTGGGAAGGACTGCTGGAGCCGGAGGCCACGATTTTAAAGACTAGAGCAGGCGCGTGTGTGGGGCCTGAGGACTGCGGAGGGTAGAGCTGGAGATGCGGGCTGAGGAGGGGGCAAGACCTGAGCCCCGGGGCCTTCTTTACCACTGGAAGAGCTGAGACTGTGCTCAGCGCGTGGGGGCTTTAAGCAGAGAGTGACCTGTGTGCAAGGGAACAAAAGGGATAGGAAACTAGCGGGCAAAAGAGAGAGACAGAAAAATCACAGTTGCCCTTTGGAAATATTCCTTTGGCTACACATGAAAACTAGATTGAAGAGAGGTAGAGAAGAGGCGGAGAGCTGGAAGAGGCTATGCCCTTCAGAATGGGGGTTGTCTTAGGACATGGAAACGTGAAGGTGTCCTTGAGAGCTAGCTGTCTGGTAGTGGGTGATGGCACTGAATTGATGAGGCACGTGCAGGGAAAGGGCCAAGGAGGGTCCCTGGTTTTTGCCTTGTGCCATTCAGCGAGGTCATGAAGTGGACAGAGGGCAGGTCTGGAGAGGAGATGGCTCAATTTTGGACACGTAGAATGGCTTCCAGGGGCACATGCACAAGGATATGTCCAGTGGGCAGATGGATAGGGTGTCTGAAGCCCAGGAAAGAGGTCTGGGCTCGAGACAAATCCGTGTGTCATGGGCTCCAGCTGGAAGGGTAAGTCTTAGCATGGGGTCATCTTGTGGTGTGATGAGAGAAAAGGAGCCAGCACGGGACTCTGAGGAACCCCAGCTCTCAGGGCATTGACTCCTCCTGTCACCTTGGGCACAAGAGCCAGGCCTCGCTTGTTCTGATCACGTGGAGAAAATAAAAATAGTGATAACTAAGAAGTAGAGCAGGATCTAATAAATCTGTTGCTAGTAACATGGACAGTTATTTTCTTTATGAGAGAGAAATGCGCTTATACGGTCTCGTATTATAAGATGGTGTCCTGTCAGGGAAGTTGACGTTGGTGCAGTGACACATGAGCATGCTGCTTTTTTTCAATGACCCAGGACTCAGTCCACTATTGCACTTTGCATTCAGTTGTGACTCATTAGTTTTTTAATTTGGAGAATTTCTCGAGCTTACTTTATGACCTTGACAGTTTTGGAAGCTGTGGGCAGCCATTTTATTTGCTGGCATGTCCTTCAGTTCGCGTTTCTCTTGACGGGTGATCTGATTAAAGGCGTCCTCCACGCTTTGGCAGGAGCATGCCATCCTCTTCAGCGGGGACAAGTGGTGTCACTGTACCCCATTACTGGGGATGTGAGTTTCGATCATGGCTCAGGGGGGTGTCCACCCTATTTCTCCACTGTGAAGTTGCCACAGTGGATGAATAGGTCTTTGTAATGAATAGGTCACCTGGGAAGTGGCTGCGACAAGCTCCCTACCCTGCTTGCTCCTCGCTGTACTTCCACACACGGATTAGCATTATTGATAACTCCTGCGGGAATCAATTATGGTAACAACTATGAAACTGACTTTCCAAGCCCGTTTTTCTTCTCTTTCTCCATTGGCATTCTACAGCGTACCAGTGCTATTATTTGTATGTGTGTATCGCCATATAGCCTCATTGGTGCTCATTTTGTTCTGTGGGTTAGAATCCATCACTGTCACTATTTTGGTGCTCAGATTGGCTACAGGAGGTCCCCTCTAAGCTGGGTTCTCTGCCCTTTTGATAATGGCCTCTATTTGCTATGTCAAAGAATAGGTGAGGTCATCTGCTCAGAGTGAGAGGAAATGGTGGTTGGCTCAGGGGTTTTAAGGATAGTTGAGCGGCTCTCAAATAGTCCCGTTGGCTAATGAGGAGAATGGTGTGTACAGACGACTGGAAGGTGGATGCTGAGGGCTCAAGTCAGGTTAGAGACCAGGCACTAGGGTGCGAGCAGTTGGCCTGGCTGCATTATTACCATCTGGGCTCTGGCATACTTCTGTGACCTGACGGGAGGCCAGGGGTGCTGGGCATCTGGATGGACGCATTTTAGGGAGGATTTTGCCACGTGGGGGGAAATTTTAACTCCAAGGATTAGGACACTCAAGCTGAATAGGTGGAGGAGGAATCCGCTACTTTCTTTCTGATAACCTGTATATTTTCCCTTTTAATAAAACTACAATCAAACTCTTGAACTTGTAACTGAGTTAGTACTTAAACATTTCTTTTGATGCCGTTAAAAAAACGATGGAACTAATTTTTTGTATTTGAAATGTAATACTTTTTATTTGTTTTATAGGAAGACGCTTCTGACCCTTTCAACCTAAATGAATTACTAGATGAATTATCAAGGAAACAGAAAGAAGAGCTATGGGAAAGACTCAAGAATTTACTTACAGATGTGTTGTTGGAAAGCCCCGTGGATGGGTGGCAGACGGTGGAGACCCAGGGTGGAGACAACATGGAGACAGACCATGGTTCAAAAATGGTAGTTTTGGTCCTTCACAAATGAAATATAATTATTTATTGTGTATCGTTGAATTTTAAATTAAGAAAAAATTTAAAGTTAGAAGTCAAGAATATTAGAAGTTTATTGTAGTTTTACCCTTTTCTCATCCTACCATTATGAATCTAGTAATCATTGTGCTTTTCGGACAACTGACTATTCAGCTTTAATTCACTTTTTAGAATAAGCTACAAGTGTGGCCTGATCTTTATAAATTTAGTAATTTTTACATTTCTTTTAAAAATTGAATTCTAAGTTGATTTTAATTCACTTATACTTGGAATTTTTATTTATAGGAAAGAAACATAGAAATACTTCATGCAATTACATCTGTGATTCTTGCTTCTGTGTCTGTAATAAATGAACATGAGAACTATGAGGCCTTACTGGAATGTGCTGTGATCCTAAATGGTAAGTTGTTTTGTCATAATGTGGTACATTTAGAAGTGGGGCCTCTGAATGATAATCTGTGAAAGGGAGCCACGGCCCTGCAGCAGTAGCAGTGGTGTTAGGTCATAACTGTGCAGTCAGGCTCTTATTTGGGCCAGAAAAGGAGCAAAGGAGTAGTCTTTCAAGAGCTGTCCTGAGTAATTAGTTCAGGGTAAGCCTCACACAAATGTTTCTGATGGTGGTAATGTGCCTCACTGAGCAACTAACTGCCATGGATTGCAGGTTTTTCAGGAATGTCTTACTTGACCTACAGGACCAATGCTAAGAGCTTATTAAGGGAAAATAGTCTGATTCTAAATTTCTCAGCTGGTGATAGTTACAACTGCCAGATGGTTTCAATGTAACCCAACATTTGTGACGTTGAACTTTTTTCTTTAAATATGTCATGAACATTGCCTAAAGAATAATTGTTGACTCTTAGGGGAGTTTTCCTTTACTAAAATTATATCACAGTACTTTTCAAATTTTAACTAAAGTGTAAAACTGTAGTTATTGATTTAGCAGGAACACTAGACTAAATTAATGAAAAGATGTGAGTGTAAAGTACTATATAAAATTATTTTACAGATACAGAAGTCATTTTAAGTAATTATTTTTAAGAAAAATCTCCCATGTACCCCCCCACACACACACTGTGTGACTATAAGTAGTTCCATGTGACAAGTTCTGTCACCAAGCTTTTCATTCTCAGTGTCACTTGGAGTCAGTGTGTCTGTGTAGTATGCTGTTTTATTCAGAATTCTTGCATTGAAATAGCGTCTTGTTAAGACGTCATCCAAAATCAATATAAAGATAGCTCCTAAGTGCTTTGCAAATGTTACTAACAGTGTATTTATCTGCACAGCCTCCAAATAAATGTTTGGTGACCTGATCAGTGCTAACACATGGTTGTTCCCAACTTCCTGTTAACTCAGGAACTTTACGTTAGTGAGAGGCATTCAGATACCTGTGGGCTACAGGTATGAGCACCTTGTTAGTGTTTTCATTGAACTCAGGAGCTTTTCCGTTAATAAGAGCACTGCAGTTCTTGTATTCATTGTGGTTGCTTTTACGAGTTTTCCCCAATGAGTCAGAAATTGAGGCCAGCACACGGAGGGATGGCTGTGGTGGATTCTCGGTTAGCAGACTGGACCTGACTCTGGAGAACTGTCACCACCGCGTCATTGCATTTACACTTGGAGGGCCTTGAGATCTGCCTCTTACATTAGGGCTTGGGCAGCTTGCCCTCTGAGTCTCCAGTTCTGAAATCCTCTGTTCTGCTGGGCCTGCTTTCATAACAGCAGGAAAACAATTTGTTAATTAACATTGCTTGTATCCTATATGTATGTCCATCGTTGGCAAGTTAAACATAAACTGATATTTGCTTAGGAAACCTTTATAAGTCACATTATGCTACACTGTCGAATCTGAACTGGTAGTGATTTGCCTTACTGATCAATCAATTACTGGGCTCTCTCAGGTATTTTGTACGCACTGCCTGAATCTGAACGAAAGCTGCCAAGTGCCATTCAGGACTTGTGTGTTACGTGGTGGGAGAAAGGCCTGCCTGCCAAAGAAGACATGGGGAAGACGGCTTTCCTCATGCTGCTAAGGAAGAGCCTCAAGACAAAAACAGTGCGTTCCTTTTCTCAGTGCTCACCTGGCTTCAAGAGTGCATTCGTTTGTATCGCGTGGGAGCTGTGTGTTCTTGGGAGGGTCCTGGCCACAGTGGCTTTCCCAGTCGGGGTTTCTTTAACTGCAGGACGTTCAGGCTTGGCAGTCACGGAGGGGCAGTGACTCCTCAGTGCGGCCGGCTCGTCCACGCTTCCTCGTCCTCTCTCATGTCACTTTAAGGTCGCAAGGTGACTCTTCCACTTCCACCTTGTGTGACTTCAAGGCAGGGGAGCAGCAGTACTGAGGCAGAAGCCTGGGGGGAGCTGCCTGTCAGTGTGGTCCTCAGAGAGGCAGAGCCCACGTGGAATTGGACAGGATGGGACGCGCCCTGTGGAGGACACCTGGCTCAGGGGTAGTCAGGCGGAGCCCCCAGAGCCAGGTGCGGTGCCACAGCGTGAGGGTCGGGGGCTCGTTTCAGGCTGCAGCCCAGGCCTGGGGACCAGGGAGAGCGTGTCTGGAGCTTGGATGGAACGTGGGCTGTTTCTGTCCTTTACTCTTTGGTATACAGTTCAGAAATCCAGAAAAGGAACATTGCCTCCACCCCCGATCAAGACCACAATAGATACTTAATGTTCATCTTAGAAAATTGGGCAAATGAAGAAAAGGGAAAATGAGGAAGATAAAAAGCATTCATAATCCCGTCACCCAAGGTGATCATTGTTCTGTTAGGGATATTTAGTAGGAATTTTTTTCTGATGTTCCCGTCTCATATTATTTCTTTCCTTATGACAGATTTCTAGAAATGAAATTCATAGGTCAGTCAGTGGTTTTGAACTTGGAGCTCTTTTTTTCCTTCTTTTTCCTGTTTTCCTTTGAACTTGGAGGTCTTAGTGCACGTTGCGGCAGCTTTCTGTGAAGCTTGGACCCACTCATGTTCCTGCCATGAGTGTGAGAGTGTCTCACGGTGGCCTCCAAGGAGCAGTCAGTTTTGTGGCACTGAGGACCCTGTTTGGTTGCACCCTCAGCAAGCTCTTTGACTTTCTGTGGGCTGTAGGAGCGACTGAAAAACCCTGTTTATGTCAGAACTTATCTTTAAGCCATCATTGATTTGTCTTTCTAAAATCTATTTTTCCTGCCATTTGTGTTTAGCCTTTAAATCAAGACTTAATCTCTTCCTAATGGCCTATACCTGCGCTGTTGCCACTAGCCACATTTAAAGTAAAAAAAAAAAAAAATTGGGCTTCTCAGTTGCCTCAGTTACACTTTATTGCCCCCCAGCCTGATGGGGCTGCCAGCCCCTCCGTCCCGGGCTGCAGACTCAGGCTCCACCATCGCAGGAACCTGCTGCTCAGCTCTGGCTCCGTGATCCGCTCGCTTTTGCCTGTGTTTTACAAAAGTGCTCTCTCGGGTTGCAAGTGACATTTGCAAATTTTAAAATCTGTTTTCTCTTGTCATTCTTTTTTGATGAATAATATGGAGTTGTAATTATTTATAATATAAAGCGTTGTTATAGTTAATTTGAAATATGACCTTTTTATTAAAAAATCTCTTAACATTTTTCTTTTTTACATCATTCCTAGGGAGCAGACATATGTCGGCTTTGGCGTATTCATCAAGCTTTATATTGCTTTGATTATGATTTGGAGGAAAGTAGAGAAATTAAAAATATGCTACTTGAGTGTTTCATAAATGTTAATTACATCAAGAAGGAAGAGGTAAATAAAATTTCTTCTTTGGTCTATTTGTGAACTGCTTTTTAATGGATGTTATTCCTAAGTTTGTGTAGTTGCTGTTTGTATGTCAGGTATACAGTGTTTTAATGAAAGAGTCATCTTAGTGTTCAAGCTAAGATTGTGCCTCATTTTTACTGCTTGGCAGTATTAAGCAAACATTTTACAAGTCGTTGCTTATTTCATCATTAAATCAGGTAGTAACAGGTGACTGTGCGAATCCTGGCGGAACTGTGATTGTATTATAAATTAAGAGTGATTAAAATAAGGTGGAGAAAGCACTTCCCCAGGGATTAGAGCTGACCCTCGCCCTCATTCCAGGTTAAGTGGCGGGTACTCGAAACCATCATCACACAGCATTCTCAACTTCATTTTGCTCCCATCCAATAAACCCAAAGCGAGGCTTCTGACGCTCTGCTGCAATGTCCGTCCTGGTGGCCACTCAGCTCGTGAGGCGTGGCCAGTGATATTGTGTTCTTGGGTGTAAAATACACGAATTCAAATCTTAGTATGAAAAAAGTGTAAAATGTCTCAATAATTTATAATGTAAATATTATTTATTTACATGATAATATTTTTGATATATTGGCTTACAAAAATGGATTATTAAAGTTAATCTGTTTTACTTTTCTGAGCTTGGCTGCTAGAAAAGTAAAGGTTCCAGAGCGGCCTGCCTGGCCGTGTGGCAGGGGTGCTGTGCCATCTGAGGGCCTTTCTGTGGTGGTTATTGAACATGACCGCACTGCCAGGCTCAGGGTGCAGAGAACACTGTTGCTTCTGCTGTGCCACGTGGCCTCTGGGTTGGCTTGATCGTGGGCTCGACACGGAGGAGGAAGTCTCACTCCTCCCTGGGGGAGCAGGGCAGGGACTCCCCAGGGGAGGAGGAGGAGTCCCAGTGCTGAAGCCCCTAAATGAAGACTTTGCTTCCGGTCCAGCGGGTCGGTGGTAGAGACAGAATTTGACCCAGTTGGCTCACTCCGGTGCACCATCTGCAGCCCGCCAGGGTCAAGGGCCATGTGTGATTACTGACCATACTGACCAAGACCTTTGGCTGCTGGGGTCAGATGGGCTGTTTTCAGATCCCTGTTCATTCACTTCATGGATGGTGGCCTTGGTCAGACTACATTCAACCTCAGCGTTTCTTCCTGTAAAGCCGGAACAATAGTTGGTTTCTCATTGGTTCTTATGAGGAGACATGCGGTGATGCGTGCAGAGCCTTAGCCCAGGCTGGCAGTGCCTCCTGCTGTTTATGAGATGCATTCTCCTGTTTTCCTCATTTGCAGAATATTTGGGTTGAACCAATAGAGTCCTAACTGATTCTAAAAGCAACACTGGCATTTTAGGGAATGTGCTTATTACTGTTCTCACATCACCAGGCTTGGAAGAGACGTTGGATGTGTGGCCTGTGCCTTAAGAATGTCCAGGATTGTTATGAAATCTGGGGGAGAGTAAAGAAGTTAAAAGTGGATTCAGGCAGACTTTATTTATATTGGCTTATACATACAGGTGATGAATTACATTTGTTTAACTTCTATATAAAGGGCAAGTATATAGCATAGACATAAATGTACACATGTGAGTGTTAAAACTTTCTTTTTTTTATTAGCTGATGTACTCTTTTGAATTTAAGAAAACAACTTAGTTTCCTAATCGATCATTAATTTGGTTAGGTCAGTTTCCAGTCATGCTTGGTAAACGATAAATATCTGGTACTCTCCTGACAAGTTACTTGCAGTAAATGCTTGGTTTAATTTGCCTGTTGCGTGCATGGCTGCCCTGCAGTGTGTGTCACTGTGTTGCGTGTCCGTAGCATTGCACGGACGGCAGTGCTATGCTGGGGAACTGACAAGGCAGTGGTGCCGTTCTCCAGGGCAGTTCCTGATGGTGCTTCTGTGCGCTCGGCAGGAAATACCCTGGCTTAGGTGTGTATGTGTAGTCAGCTGCATGCATGCAAATGAACGTTACATGATATATGTATGCCATTTATAATTTGGGGACTGTATGTATTTGAAAATTCTGTCTTGGCAACGACTTAGCTTCCTAACTGTGCAAGTCCTCAGTTTTCTCATTTATAAAAGATGAAATGAACTGATGTTCAATTCCATTCCCACCCCAAAATGCGAGATTTCAAGCATTCCTTGATTTTAGGTTATGTGGATATCCATGACAGAACGAAATGTTGATGGGCCATTTAACTTACCTGCTGGGCAGTGTGGTAACTGCCTGTTTGTGTAACCCTGTGGTCCAGCAGGGAAGGCACTCAGTGGTGTCTGCATCTGTGTCAGCCCTCGTCCTGCTGCCCTGCTGTCCCCACACAGGAGCGGACTTCCGTTTGTGGAGTCTGAGTTAGGATTGTGGAGACTTCCTTCGCTGGGACTAGCCAACGTCAGCGTGATTGAACATCCAAAGAATTGTGTGTTAGTTACTGGGAACTTTTTATTTGGTTGCAATTTTATCATTATATCCTATTTTTTTAACTTATAGGGAAGAAGATTTCTTAGTTCTCTGTTCAACTGGAATGTAAATTTTATTAAAATGATCCACGGGACCATTAAAAACCAGTTACAGGGATTACAAAAGTAAGTATTGAAGATAATTACTATTTTGTGCTGTCTTAATCTGGACTTGAAAGAATCTATTTGACCTGACTTTTAAAAAAGTTATATTGATGTATCAGAACCTTTAGAAATTAGCTCTTAAATTATGTTATTTATTATGGTCTGTTGTATACAGGATAGTTTTTTTTCCTGCTATAGGAAATCATTCTTTTTCAGTAATAGTACTGAAATTGAAATTTTAATTTGTGGTAGTTCTTTAAATAGTGACATTATTTCCCAGTTAACTCTTGGCCTCAGTGACAGTAAAGCCATGTCACTAGCACTTGTGATGCCATTTGGACGTCATGTCTGCTTTCCGAACTGCTGTGGCCTGAGCCGTGGGCTTTGGTGGGAAGGGCCCTGCAGGGATTGCAGAGACGCACCCCTCTCCCAGGACTCCCCTCTCCCAGGACTCACCGAGGCCCTGCCTGGAGGCCCTGCCTGGAGTCGGGCACTCAGGGAACGTGCTCTGTGCCCAGGGGCCAAGGACTTAGTTGGCATTTGAAAATCGAGTCCTTAAACTCCTGACCTGGGCTTGGTTGCTGCTTTTCCCTCAGTCAGGCAGCTGTGTAAATGTTGAGTTGGGATTCGATTCAGAATCTCTAATCTCAAAGCTCCTGCTGTTTATAAGATGCATTCTCTTGTTTTCTCATTTGCAGAATATTTGGGTTGAACCAATAGAGTCCTGATTCTAAAAGCAACTGGCATTTTAGGGAATTAGCAACCTGGAGATTTTGAAAATTTTATTTATATTTAAATGTTTTTAAGAATTTGGTTTTGAGCTTATGTTCTTATAGTGTCACAGAAAATAGTAAAGTATTAGGGAAACCAGAACCGAGAAGGAAGAAAATAGTTTGACATTTCAGTTCCACTTCTCCAAACTTTTCTTTGTCTACTTTTTGCTAACAAATCTCTGTGGTTACTTTGCAAAGTGCTAGTCTCAATTTCTTCTTCCCTAAGATAGGAGAGTATCTGAAATGATACATATTAAAAGTATAATTCTTTGAATGTGTATTAACATTTAAAAATTTTTTTTAAATAGATCTTTGGTGGTACACATTGCAGAAATTTATTTCAGAGCTTGGAGAAAGGCTTCAGGGAAAATCTTGGAGGTATTTTCATTTTATTAAATGCTAACACTTATTATATTCTCGTTACTAAATAAGTAGTCATAGCAGGGTAACGTAAAACTTATGTTGATGTCTTCTGTCAAAATCAAGCCAAATCCTGAGACTCTATGTGACACAGTCTTCGCTCTCATTCACACTCATTTTGGGACTTGAGCACAGCCCCAAGTTCCTGTCACTCACTGAGAGGTGCAGTCAGAGTCAAAGCGAGATTTCATACCTGTCACTTTGGTAGCTCTGGACCGGTCTGTCCAGCCACGAGTGGCTAATGGGCCTTTGAAATGTGGTCCGTCTGAATTGAGATGTGCTGTAATGTAAACAGCAAACCAGATTTTGAAGACCTAGTATGGGGAAAGAATATAAAATAACTCATAAGTGTTTTTAAAAAATATTGATTGCATGTTGAAATGATACTGTTTTGGATATATTGGGCTAAACAAAGTATATTATTAAAATAACTTTGCCTTTTTCTTTTTTCTGTTTTTAATGTGGCCATTAGAGAACTTAAAATTGTGTTTGTGGCTCACCTCCTGTTTCTGTTGGAACTTCTGCTTGGAACTTCAAGCCACTTCTTCAGTTGCATTTTTCTTAAGATTTAAAGGCACCTGATTTGAATGTGGCTAACCTTCAGTGACTGTGTAATGCTGATATTATGACGATACGGCTATGTAACTCACAATCACAATTAAATATTCAAAGGCCCTTTTGGAAAAAAATCAAAAGAGAGTATCTTTGTCTGATATCCCTTATGTTTTTCCTCATACCAGGTTCTCAAATGTGTTTTCTTTCCGGCTGAGAGTAAAATTTTTATTTTTAAGTCCAAAGGGGTCTTTCCTGAGTGGGGAGCAGGCCCTGAACTGGTGTGTATGGGGAGGAGGTTTGCATGCAGACGGGGAGGTTACCTGATGTTTGGAGTTTATTTCTGTCCACTCTGCCATCCTGCCAAGTGTAAGCTTGCTTTATGTGACCGGCGTCCTCACTGACCTCTACTTCTAGAGAACAAAAGATTATGCCTTACATCCCCTGCTGACAACTTCTAGAATAGTTTTACACTGTATTTTTTGGGGGAGAGGGGTGGGCAAACAAGGACAATATTAAGCATGTGTTTGCATTGTCTTTTTACTGCGTGAAACTTGTTCACAGGAAGGGATATTTGTCCCCCTTTCCTCCAATAGTGGTTAGAAAAGTAGGAGCTTATAATTAAAAACTTAATTATCTGACTACATGAGTGCCAAGTTAGTACCAGCAGTTATACTTCTCAGTTTCCCCCTTTCTCCCTCTTTCTCCAAGTTTTTCAAGCAAATTCCAGACATTCCATCTCATGTCTATGTGCGTCAGTGTGCATGTCAGAAACACGCTACAATGCCAGACATATGTAGCACAATTAGCAATTCCTGGGCATTTTAAAAATAATTAAGCCATATTTAAATTTCTCAGCTTTGTTTCAAAACTGTCCTTACAGGTTTTTATTTTGAATCAGGATCCAGCAAGTCTCCCAATGGCATTTGCCTGTATGCCGTTTGAATCTCTTAGAGCATCCGCTTCCCCCCACCCCATGTTTTTATAATCTCTGCTGCTGGTGTTGAAGACACCGGTCGGTTGTCCTGTGGAATGTCCGTATTCTGGTGGGTAGCCCTAAAGCTGGAGTATTTGTGGCACAAGGACTTCGCAGGTAGTGCCGCGAATCTCATGCTTCCTGACCAGAGCCACGGCATGTTGTCCTCCACAGGTGGTGAGGGAGTAACAGCACAGCAGGGAGAAGAGGTTGATATTAGGGAGTGCTCTCCGAGCATCCTTCCCAAAAGGAAAGCAAATCGTGGCATGCGAGTGTGGTGCCGAGTGCAGGATGGCAGGCCACACCACCCGCTGGGGTTTGGGCTGCTCCTGGCCTGAGGACCAGCTTCCCACACCTCACCCCTCCCAGTGGGGGCCATGACAGATTTCCTGACAGTTGGTTTGGACTCTGGGCCCCACCTGAGAGGTGGTTTAGTGTCAGTTCTGGGGAGACCCAGCCTTCGGAGGTGATGACGACTCAGACCGGCCTCCCAGCCTCCCGCGAGCTCTGAGCCCTATTTGGCTTGCCCTAGCCTCTGGGTAGGGGGAGGCTTGGCCGGCCAGTTAGCACACGTTGGTATCTCATCAAATAAGATAGAAGAAGCTGAGTGTTCTCTGGTATGTGCAAATGAAAGGAAATCTAAGGTGTCCACTCACCCTAGAAGAGCAATGATAAAAGGATCCGGGTGTTTCCCTCATGAAATATGGTAGAAGATGAACAGATCAGAGCTCCTGTCCTCAGACTTTCGGGACGCGCACACCAGGCACTCGCCTCTGCTTGTTGTTCCAGGCGATCGAGAATGATTGCATCCAGGACTTTATGCACCATGGGATTCACCTGCCGCGGAGGTCCCCAGTGCACCCCAAAGTGCGAGAGGTGAGTGTGGCCTGGAAACCATGCGCCCTGAAAACCGTGTGTCATCTTTGGCTTGCGGATAATGTTTTTGTTAACTTTAAAAATTCAGTGAAGCTTTCATGGGCACCAGTTATAGGGATTCTCAGAATCTCGATATTTGGTGTCTGGCAGTTCTGTCCTGTCAGCAAAACTTTAACTAGAAAAGGAAGGTGTACTGTTAAGAAATTAGAACTTTATTTTAACCACTTTAATTAAATTCTTGGACATAAGAATGTCCAGTCCTCACTTTCTAACTGCCACTACCACTTTTTTCAAGAAAGATGATATTTGAGATTATTTTTATTATTTGCGTTCATACGGTAAATTTCCATTTTGGTATTCTGCAAACCAAGTAGAGTAATGTTTCCTTAGTTTCTCTAAGATTTTGTTTTTAAAAGGTAATCTCAGAATTTAGATATGAATTTTATCCTCATATTGTAAATGGCCTGACTGAATAAGGTTTTGTTACCAGTGCCATTATCACACTGATAGGTGTCTGATAAACAAACATAATGACCCTGGCAGGAGGAACTGGAAGGTCCCCTCTGACAGTGTCCAAAGACCATCTGGGTGATGCCTTCTTCGCTTGCTGTCAGTTTTCGCAACAATGTGTCAAGAAGCTAAGGAGGATGAAGGCTCCCTCTTTACTTTTTTGTGTAGTGACATTACAGTTATTTGTAGAATGTAAATATTCTAATGAAGCTTGACTGGATAAGAAAACATTTCTTTATGTTATCAATGATTTAGTTTGACCTACCCAAAGATAAAGAGCTCAGAGATAACTACACCCCCTCCCCGGAGTCCCAGGCCCAGTGTGGTTTCATAAAGTCCTAGTCTGTTGGGGCATTTATTTCACATGCCGGGTTTGCTGTTTCATAGTCTAGTTAGTCGTAAGGAACAGCATCATGTTAAACTACAGGTATTTGACATAGTTGCTTCACTCTTGGTACAAGTGACTAGATACTTTTTTTTGTATCTGATTTTTCTGCTGTGGTAGTCTGAGCAATGAAGATAGTATAAGTATAGAAGTCACTGTTTGGTAAATTTATGGAAAAATGCACAGAGAGAATTAAAAGGAAGAAAATTGGCTTTCACTTTTCAAATGAAATGTACTCCTGAACTCTTAAGTAATTGTTATCACTGCTTATAGCAACATATTATAGCTTCTTCCTCAAATCTTTTTTTGGATAAATATCAATCATATGGTAAATTAATTGGTATGTTGAAAGAAGCTTCAGGAAATGCTTCAGAAGTCATTTGAAAGTAAAAATCCCCATATTGTTGATGGAAATCTACTAAAATTAGGTAATAGTAATGGTTGCACAACTCTGAATCTACTAAAACCTACTGAATTATACACTTTATAAGAGTGACTTTTATGGGATGTGAATTATCTTAATAAGGCTGTTTAAAAATCTTTCTATGGAGCAAGTATACCTTGACATCAAAACTTGATAAATTTGTACACAAAAACAAACTATGGACTATTATCACTTACCAAAATCAATCAAAACTGCTAAGTAAAGAATTAACAATCAAAAAAATAATCCCCAGATTGTACTTCTTTTAGGGTAAAGTTGATTCTAGTTCACTTAAAATAGATAAGTTGTTTTATAACCTGTTTAATTTTTTGCCCCATTTTTCACTAATAAGTTTAGCTCCTGGAGTTGCTTGCTAAATAAGGAAGTAAGGCAAAATTGGTTGTTGCTGGGGACACAAGTCTATGAAGAGTTGCAAGAAGATTCTGGCTGGGAAAAAGGAGAAAAGGACAGAGGAGGAGATGCTCCAGGAGCAACCCCGTTGTCTGATTATTAAGACGTTTTGTAGGCACTTAGTGTCTAAATGAAGCTCATGCCGTGAGGGATCACTAGGCAGGGACAGTCATTTTTGAGCTCGGTCTGTCTGTTCTGGATGTCCATTACAGGCTCTTAGAACCAGACTCATCGCCGGCATTTGAGAACCTGAATGGCTTATAGAAACCACTTAGCCGGACTCCTTTCCCATTTCCCCTGGAGGTCATGGGTCATGTGGCTGGTGGTAGGACAGCAGGAGCTACAGCGCAAACCTTTTTAGAGCCCAAGGTCACTGCTCTGTATTTCTTCATGCTTTCTTTCACGTGACTGACCATGTTCAGTGCTGTCGACACACCTACCCACTGTAGTTCCTCCTGGGAAAGAATTGTCCCGATTGAAGCACCAGTGCCTGTTAAGGTGGAGAGAACCTGCTCTCCCTGTGGGTTTTTTCAAGTAGGATCTCAGATGCTTTTTTAAAACATTACCTTTGCTCTCTTTTTTTGGCTCTTAGGTGCTGAGTTATTTCCACCATCAAAAGAGAGTTCGGCAGGGAGTGGAAGAGATGCTTTACAGATTATACAAGCCCATCCTTTGGAGAGGACTAAAGGTGTACATGTTAAACCGTCTGTCATACTTAGAATGTACTGGTGATGCTTTTGAACTCAGCACATTGTGATTCAAAATTGTAATAAGGCAGTAAAAACAGGACTGCAGGCAGGGAGCTTTGTGAAATTTTGGGAGGATTATGTTATTCTTTCGTTAGAAGCATTACTCAAGTATATTTTAAACGGGATATGAGCTGGTTTAGTGCTGACTACACAGTTGGAAGGGGATTCGTCACGCTAACTAAGCCAACAGGTGTGGGGGGTCTGCAGAGCTGGGTTGGGCCCTCCTGGTGCCTTAGGCCCTCTGCTGGTGACAGAGCCAGGATGACAACAGTGAGCGTTCAAGGGAACACGAGTGGTTTTCAACACAGGTACTTGGTGTCGGGACTGGGGTATGATGGTCACTGTGTCTTCATGACACAAGGCGGGTTTTGACGCAAGGAAACATCTTTTGGATCTGTCGACACCGAACTGAGAGTTAGGCTTAAGTTAAGGCAGGTCTCACAAGTGTGGTCAGTATAAATGTTACGATTGTCTTTAATCCGTAAATGTCTTTGTTGAGATCCTATGAGCTATACTCTAGGAACTCTGCACTGAAGCCCTGGAATGTCATCTCTTTGGATCCTGAAACACTCTATTTTCATTATTCCAGGCCAGAAACTCTGAAGTCCGGTCAAATGCTGCACTGCTGTTCGTGGAGGCATTTCCTGTCAGGGACCCACACTTGAACGCTATTGAAATGGACAGTGAAATTCAGAGGCAGTTTGAAGAACTGTATGTATGTATTTCCTGTGGTCAAGCACCTTACGACTTCAGCTCTGCCCAGGCCTGGCGTGTGTCCTGGCTGTCCCCTGTGTCTGCCTGTGCCCTGCCCCCCACATGGCAAGCTTTCCAGAGCTTGACATTCTTCAAGGGAATTCCTGTCTCTCCCTGGGGCCTTCCTTAGCGCTGTGGACCGAAGGGTCTTTTCTCGTCATCTTCATCTCCTTTGGAACATCTCATTCATTACTTGATACCGTTTTAAATGTTTTAGGTGTATTCTTGTCTCCCCAGCGGAGAGGCTGTAATGCCCAGGCTTGGTTCCACCTCTCACTTGACAGCTGTGTCACTCTGGGAAGTCACTTTTCTCTATCTGTGAGTTGGGGATGCTGACATTGCCTCCTGAAAAGGTGTGGGTGGGATGAGTGACCAAACACTGGCTGTGTTTTACAGCAGGCCTCCACTCCAGATAACACCTGTTGCAATTGTTTTTCTCGGATGCCTGATTTTTCAGGTGAGACGTTAGGACGCTAGATGCGACATTTATTTCCCGGGGTACTGCGATCCTCTTCTTCTTGCTAGAGTGCTTCCCTCCGCTTATTCCTCCACGTTCCCTTTGCAGTGTTTCCTAACACAAACTAAAGAGTACTGTTTGTCCTCCTCGTTGATGGAATACAATTGTAGGTAGTGATAGCAAAAATGCCATGATCGTGGTGGTACCATGACACTCCTACAACCCTTCTGTTTGTTTTCTCACTGATGATGAAAAACTGTAGACATGCAGAAAGTTGAAATGATAGTATAAAGAACTGAGTCTTTTATGAGGCCTTGTAAAGGAGCTAGTCCGACAAATAGGGCAGTGATTACTCCCTGTCCTCCCTGTGCCTTAAGTGCTCTCTTCTGCTTTTGGCTCTGTTAGCGTTTCTCAAACTTGAGTAATGTGGAGACTTTGAAGATAAAAACATGAGGCTACCATGAGTGTCTGTAGTTGTCGAGACTCACAGAGGTTCTTGTAGAAAGAGCATGACAAGTGAGGTGCCATCATTTTTAGTGACTATATGGTGACAGTGTGATTCGTTGGAAACACAGACGTGAGCCTGAAGTCATGTGAGTCTGTGTGGTTACAAGGTGATTATCCAGAACACATTTTTGAAGAAGAATATTTAAAGTAATTCATACAAAACAAAAGCTATGAAGCCTGTGAATTCTAAAGACAGGACCTCAATTCCTAAAGTTCTCTATTTTTTGTTTTATTTTTTGCATCTGTTTCTCTTGTTCTTGTTTTTTCTCAAGTGACCTGTCATGTTCACTTTTCATTCTTATTGTGGATGAGGGTGGCTTGGTTGGGTCATTGGCACGGACTCTTGTCTGACCGTACAAAGTTGGGTCTTCTGCTGGCTTCGTCTAGCATGGAAAGCAGTCGTGCTGTGGGTAGTGGACAGAGCTTGTCGGCAGGTAGGATACCCCTTAGGTTCTGTGAGTGAGGAGGCCGCTGGTGACCTCACAGTTGCCAGGTGGGCGGAACCTCTCCTCCTGGTGGCACCATCTCCTCTTTTTCCCTGTGTGGAGGTTTGGGGTTATTGCTGGCTCTTCTTTGCCCCACCCCCTGGTACCTATTTTGAGAACTCTTTCCAGCAGCTTATTCATTCTGGGGGCAAATGCTTACTCCAGACCACCCACCTGTGTCCTTAGAGTTGTTTGCAGCCATTATATCACCTGTAGTCCTGACCCAGGGTTTGGGGTGGCCTGAGCTCTGTGCAGGTGGGACATAGGAGTGTCCAGGTCACTCCTACGGAGTGACCTTTGCTGCTCCTTTCTTTCTCAATGAATCTGTCCTTTTCATTTTCTTTCTCGTAGAAATCCTGCAGTCTTTTTATTCCTGGTTTCGCTATCCTTATTACCTTATTTGTCATTTTGGTGAGAATTTAGGTAAGAGAGAGGAAGGAAGTGCTTATTCGCCGTAACTTGAAGCCTTGCCCCCCTTTTTTCTAATTATGGAGTAAGAATTATTTTGATTTTAAAGTTCTATGATAGAAACTTTCACACATATAGTAAATAGAGAGCCTAGTATTTGAACCCCTGTGTACCCATAACAGTTTCAGTAGTTAGGGACCCAAGGCTAATCTATTTCTTCTTCCCTCATTTTGAAGCAGATCAGCTCAGAACAGTTTTGTAGATATTGCTGAAAGATAGGGACTTTTTTTTTTTTCTTAGCATAAGCATTACCGTTGTCACAACTAAAAAAAGACGAATAATGATTCCTTAGTGTCATCAAAAATCCAGTCATTGTTTTTCAGTGACATTTCAATGACACTTTTTCCAGTTTTGTGTGACTCTCTAAATGAGAGCCATATGTTATTGGCTGGTGTATTGTTTACATCTCGGGACTATCAGTTCCCTCCCCAGCAATGTCTCCGCCCTCTGTTTTTTTCTTGCTATTTTTGTTGTTGAAGAAGCCAAGTTATTCTTTTGTTTCCTACAGTCTGGTTCCTATAGAACCTGCAGCATCATTAATGTGTCCCTCTGCCCTTTGTATTTTCCTGTAAATTGGTAGTTAAATGGAGAGGTGAGGAGAGTCTCATTTTTGTGCGGTTTTGTTTGTTGTGTTTGAATCTCTGTGGTGCTGTTGTGTTCTTCCCTCTGGGGTACATAACGTCTTGTTTCTTTTTGTTTTACTACCCAACCACTGACGACGGTTGTCTGAATTAAGTCATCACAAGTAGAATCTTTATTCTGGCCCTAATGCATTTCAGAACTTTGGGAATTCAACACAACAGGTTACATGGGCTGTGTCTCTGCACAGCCCACTGACTGGGGCAGCCGGTGCTGGAGGGCCTGCCATCTGTCCGCAGCGTCCTCTGGGTGGGATTGGCAGATAGGCCACCGCATGTATCTGGATTGTCCTCCTGAAATACTCAGCTGGGAATGATAATGACCCGAGACCATGAGGCTGTGCTTGACTGTGTTTCTATAACTTGAAGTGTCTGTTAAGATGTGAATGCCCAAAGTGCTGATACGTGAAGCAGATCGTAATAAAAGGGAGCTGATTGAAGGTTTTGAAGCCTTTTCCCCTCCTACTTATAGAGCCTTTTAGAAGACCCTTATCCGATGGTCCGCTCTACAGGGATACTTGGTGTCTGTAAAATAACTTCCAAGTACTGGGAAATGATGCCTCCGACCATTCTCATTGACCTCCTCAAGAAAGTCACTGGGGAGCTGGCCTTCGACACAGGCTCGGCTGATGTGCGCTGCTCGGTCTTTAAGGTAAGATGTGAAATCACATGAGCAGTCTTTTGTTCCTGTGGAATAATAGTGAGAAAATGCAGAGCAAGAAAAACTGAAAAATCACCCATAATCTTACATAGAAAAAGCACTATTGACACTTTTGTTGTATATCCGAAGTAAGGTTTTATAAACCAAATTAAAAGTGTTTTCTATAAAAAGTGTCTACTGGAAATAGTTTTTTGTCTGTGGGAGGGCAAAGAACTTTAGACTAGGAGCTGTATGTACTTAAAATATTTTTTTAATTATTACACATTTAAGATTGACTTTTCTGGTATACTCTATTTTTTTTCTCCTCTTTCTTCTGCCTCTCCTCTCCCCCCACCACCTCCAGTTCAAGCTGTTGTTTCTCAGTCTAGTTGTGTAGGACACAGCTCCCTGGCCCATGCTGGTATTACGAGCCTATTGCTCCCCCAGCTGAGGCATCTGGTCGCCAGTCGTTCGGCTGCTCACAGCAGCTCACGGCAGCTCTCACCGGCTGCCGGCCACTCACGATGGCTGCCGGCCACTCACGATGGCTGCTGGCCACTCAAGCTGGCCACTGGCCGCTCATAGCAGCACTAGGTAGCCTATGGCAGCACACAGCAGCCCATGGAAGCACAGCAGCTCACAGTGACTGCTGGCCACTCAAGCCAACCTCCGGCTGCTCAGAGCAGCCCAGCTTCAGGGAGAGCCGTTGTTCACAATCTTAGCTATAGAGGGCACAGCTCACTGGTCCATGTGGGAATCGAACCGGTGACCTTCGGCGTTAGGAGCACGGTGCTCCAGCTGTCTAAGTCACCGGGCCAGCCCTACTTTATGTACTTTCAATAAGAACCTACAAAAATATCCTGTCTCCCTTCATCCAGTGTCATACAGTTTCATCTGTAGCCCCATCCATTGTCTCCCATGATTACTTTGAAGCAAATTCCAGACATTACATCAACTCATCTGTAAATATTTAAGTATGATTTTAAAAATATAAGGTCCTAAAAAATAATCCGTTTTCCAGTTAAAGCTGTGGTGATGGTAGAGTGCATTAGAGCTTCCTACAAGTTGGAGCCTGGGGCGAGCTTGTCTCATGGCAAGTCGCTCCACTATCCATATGGGGTGCACATCGGAGAGACTTGGGGGCCCTGTGCCTTCTGGTTTCCATGCGGAATCGAGTCAGGAGGTACAGAGAACAAGTGTGTAAAAGGGTTCTGGGACCTTGGCTTTGGAGCCTATCCCACCGGCTGTTCTGTGTTTTCTTTTCCACCCTAAAGCCCCTAAAACTTACTAAGAGAAAGTATTGAGACATCATTTTTAGAACTGCTGTACTCTTATTTGAATGAAACAGTGGATAAACTGATTATCAGTCATTGAAACTACTAATTCATTAAAGGTTCATTAAAAGCTTTTTGCATGAAACTGAGAAAAGTGTTATTTTCTGCAGTTATGTTTATTTCACTAGCAGTTCTCATAAAAATGGAACTGAATATTTTCTTACCTGAACTTCTTTTATGTTCTAATTTTAAACTGTTATCTTTCTCCTTTCTTGTAGTGTCTGCCAATAATTTTGGATAACAAATTAAGCCACCCGTTATTAGAACAGCTTTTGCCGGCAGTAAGATACAGTCTCCATGACAATTCCGAGAAAGTGAGAGTGGCTTTTGTGGACATGCTGCTTAAAGTTAAAGCTGTGAGAGCTGCTAAGGTAAGGTACAGAGGATTTTTCTTATTTAAGACATAAAATAAATAAGTTTACATCAACAAAAAGACAAAAGAGTTTTAATTCCAGGAGTTTTAGTAATCACATTTAAACTAACTGGATGTCCAGTATAGTTTACCAATTGTTACTGTTGTAAAATTTTGTTTTGTGATTTTCATTGAAGTTTCTAGAAATATGAATGTGTGTTTTCTTTTTGAAAGACAATGTAAGCAGCACCTACCTTAAATTTTTATCATATACATGAAAGTTTTTGTTGAAATATTTAAATGCTTGGTACATAGTAAGCACTTAAATATTACGTAGAAAAATGTTGAATATGATATTTCCCCTTTCCCCCGCATTTTAAAGAAGGAAGCCAGGAGATACCTGTTTTGTTATAATGTATGTGGCATTGTTTTACTTTAACTCTAGTTCTCTTCGGCTTTTGGCTAAATGTTAGTTATAACATTCTTAACTTCATTATCATTTAATATGATTATTTGTGGGTTTTCTTCCTCCACTCAGCAGTTCTCTGAAATTTACTTTAAAGTGCTGTTTCGTCGCAGCACAGGATTTGGGAACAGGCTGATGTGCCATCAGTGTAGTGTCAACTGCACAGACCTGTGGGGCATTTGTGCAATGAAAGAAGGCTGTGACCAGAAAAGGAAGGGGCTTACGTGGAAATACTGCTGAGACAGAAGCATGACAGCACATGTGGTCGTGTGTAGTGTGCCACCCACTTATAAAACGGGGCACAATGATACGTATTTTCTCAGATACGCATAAAATATCCCTGGAAAGAAGCAAGAGATTAGTAACAGCTGCCTGAGTGTACGGGGATTGGATGTCTGGGATGGGGTTCTGGGGAGGCCTCATCACTGCGTAGGATAGGTATTTTTATACTTTTTGAATTTCAAATTGAGTTTTTTTTGTGTGTTAAAAAAATAAAAAAGTATTTTGTGTGCTCTGCGTAGTAAGAATACCCGTGTCATCCCCAGTCTCACTGCCTTGGCACTTTGGTCGAAGATCACTAGACTGTGTGGTCTGTTTCTGGACTTGCTCTGTCCCATTCATCTGTTGTTCTCTCCTCGACCAGGCCCACCCTGCCCAGATAGCGGCAGCTTTCCGGGAAGTCTGATCGTGTGAGTCCTCCAGCCTGGTTCTTCTTTCAGTATTTTTTGACTGGCTTAGGTCCTTTGCATTTCCATATAAATTTTAGAATCAGCCTGTCAATTTCAACAAAAAAGCCATTTGCAATTTTAATTGAATTTGTTATAACAGCTTATTAAAACTGTAGTTCTGAATCTGAAAGGGAAATTTTTGGCTTAGTTTTGTGTTTGAACTGTAAATCTGTTTGCAAAGGATCGTTGAGGTGATGGCTGGTGAGGAAATGGAGAGAGCAGTTGTTTTGGGTTTGTTACTGGGTCTGCCCAAGAGAATGGGAGAGAGAGATAAGACAGGGACAAAAGTGCCTGTGGAGTTTGGGTTTAATGTTTCAGTGAAATGTCCCTTTTATCTTAATCCTTAGCTCTGCACTGGCAAGGCAGAGTGATTTAATGGTGAGGTCTCTGCACAGGTTTGTTGGGGGCACACACTGAATCTGAAAATCAAGGTGAGAGATTGGTGGCCATATGGAGAGGCAGATAACAGGACGTGGGGTGGCTGATGGCCCACCGGGTGGGAAGGGTGGGGCAGCATGCTGCTGTCAGACACTGGTGGTGCTTGTAGTACTCATGAAATGTTAACACTGTCGTTGGTCTCCTGCATCCAGCCTTGGAATGAGAGTTATCCTTTCTTTTTATTTCTGTGTAAGCCATGGTAGGACTGAGCTCAGAGGGGCCACTTTATTCTCAAAGGCCCCTGACAGAATGACTGATACATGATAGGTAATAAAAGGGATACAGGAGCGGAGGTGGGACCAGAGGGAGGCAGGAAACTCAGATTGAGTTGTGTATGGCTCTTTTTTTCAAAGGTTGGAATGACATGAAAATGCTTGCCGATAAGAAAGATCCAATTGAAAATACTGGAAAGGGAATGCTCGTTAGAGTCAGGTCCTTGAGAAAAAGCTATGTCAGTGATGGTGCCCCCTTTACGCAGATGAGAAAACTGAAAAGTGACTGAGACAGGATTGGAACATTTCACTATGAAAATCTACTTTCTGTTATTCTGTGATGTTTTCCTCTTGTCTTGAACTTCTTACTTAGAAGTTTGGCCCTTTTCTGTAGGCAGTAGACGATTTTGATGCTTTCGAGCAGAGGGCAGTAAGGACACTTGTGATGGAAGCAGTTATCTGGCAGCAGTGAGGTAGGCCGGAGAAGGCCGTGTGGTCATCGAGGCAAGCCGGCTGTGTGAGGGGGTGCCGTGTGAGGGGGTGCTGCTGCAGACTCATGGTCACTGTGGCCCTGGGGCTTCCTGAGTGATGCCTCTGTGTCTGCGAAGCAGGAAATGGAGGGCCTACTGTAGTGTTCTATGTAAAAACTGTTGTAAATTTTTTAAGTCAGTTTTCACGTTAATGGGCCAAAAGTTATGGTGTTTTAGAAAATTTTAAAATGATTAGACTGATAATCATACCTTTCATCTGAGAGTTTACTATGCATTGAGCATGGTGCTAATTAATTATAATTAATCCCCCAATAAACAGTCTTATACTTAGGGACCTTATACATCAGTGCTTTTTAAAATAGGATTTATTCTAATTTCTTGGCAGAAGTGTTGCAGATTCTGGTGTAATTATTGGAACTGAATAGTCTTGAATATAAAACATAGTCTCTTTTTTATTACACTCTGGAAACTGCCTAAAATGTTTTCAAGATGGCAGGAAAAGTTGACGGTTTCCTTCTGCATTCGTACTTTATACACAGTTTTGGAAAATATGCCCCATGGAGCACATCTTGGTTCGTCTGGAATCAGATTCCCGGCCTGTGTGTCGGCGTCTGGTTAGCCTCATCTTTAACTCCTTCCTGCCGGTGAACCAGCCGGAGGAGGTGTGGTGCGAGCGCTGTGTCACGCTGCTGCAGATGAACCACGCAGCCGCCCGGAGGTTCTACCAGTATGCCCACGAGCACACGGCCTGCACCAATATAGGTACGCGCGGTCCCTGGCGCTCCGTGTGCCCACCCGCCTGCCGTGCTGCGGTGCAGTTCTTAGTGATTCCCGTAAAAATACTGTGATTACTTGGGGTTATCACTGTCCTTCCAGGAAGGCAACTTTGCAGAAGAAACATGTAAGTTAACCATTGCTTATCGTAAACATTCTAGCCAAGCTGATTCACGTGATCCGCCACTGCTTGAATGCCTGCATCCGGAAGGCCGTCAGCGAGTGCGGAGAGGAGGACGAAGGCAGGGAGAAGGAGAACGTGAGTGTGAGTGGGCCGCTGCCTGTGGGCGTGACCACACTGCCCTGATGCAGACCTGGCGGGACACGCCTCCCTTACGCTTAGAAAAGCCCTCGCCTTAGGTCAGCGGTGTCATTTCCAGACCAAGTTAGGGTCAAGCCCCAGGGCAGGCCGCCCCAAATGTCCCGCAGTGCCTGGAGTTTCAGAATCCAGGGCTAAAAACCCTTATAAACAACCACTCCTTTGCTGATAACCACGCCCAACCTTTGTTTATGTTTCTCACCAAGTAACAGCCAAACCGAAGTGTCTTTATCTTGTCCGTTCTTCACAAGTTGGTTGTTTCTTTGTCTAAACAGTTATAAATAGCTGGCTGGCTCATCATTTCAGAGACCATCATTTATACGCACATATTAAATTGTTTTTTCTCCTGTTAATCTGGTTTGAGGTTAGTTTATTATTAGTCTAGCCTTAAGAACTCAAGGAGGAAAGGGAGGAATTCTCCCCCTCCCCAGCCTCAGGGATTTTTATTTATTCCTTTAGTATTGATATTTCAACTAATTATTTTGGAGGTTCATAAACAATGTTTTTGAAAGAATTGTATATCCTTTCTGGTTCATTGTGGTTTAAGGTGAAAATTCAGAATGTAACGCTGACTACTGTTCCCTGCCAGCATAAGCGGGAAAACGTAAATGGGATATAATTTAAAGCAAGCCAAGAAAGCCTATGGTGGAATGGGGTCGATTGGCAGCAGTCATCACACCAGAGTCTTGTGTGGTACCCACCAGCATGTAGAATGGGGGGGGGGGGAAGGGGCGGAGCTTGTAAGTGAATTTTAGTAGTAATCACATTTAAGTAAATTAGGTTTTATTGTCCCCAGTCTGTTCATGCCGAGGTTTATGATGAGAAGTGACATCTGTTAACAAATCAGAAGATACGGTAAAAGAAAAAGCATGCTTTTTCCTAGTGTTCTATGTTCCTAGGTGAAGACGGTAGTTTATACATTTTGATTTTTAGAGGATTTTAATTCATGTAAAGTGTTTTTTGAAAGGATATAGGGTTAATTCAGAATGTAGTATTTTCTGCGTCGGCTTTTAACAACAGATTTACCTCTTAGAGTTTCTCAAATACAGAAGAGTCATATTACGACATGAAAATAGACTTGATAGTCTTTACGTTTTTGCGTTAGGTCTAGGATTCTGAGGTGTGCTTTTAAAGATAGTGCGGTTATCTTAGTAGTTGCAATGATTCGATTCTTTCACAATAAAATTATTTGTATCTTAGGTTCTGGACAAAACCCTGTCAGTAAGCGATGTTGCATCCATGGCAGGTTTATTAGAAATCATTGTGATTCTTTGGAAAAGCATCCACAGAAGTATGGAGAACAATAAGGAGGCCAAAGTCTACACCATTGACAAGTTTGCTTCTGTGCTTCCCGAGTACCTGAAAGTGTTTCAGGTAAGATGGGCACCCGTGTGAGCAGGTGCATTGCAGAGACGCTGGTGCAGTTGTCTGCCTACCTGCCTGGCCCTGGGCCTCGTCTGGAAGGAGAAGGCTCAGCCAGCTCCTCCCGTGCAGGGTAGTTGGTCTCCCTCCCGCTCTTCTTGAGGGCGGAGGCCACTTCATGCCTTTCTGCTTCTTGTCCCCAACACCCAGAGACATGTGGAGGGTAAACACTCAGCTTTCTGGGTGTTGGATCCAGTTTGATTTGCTGGGAATTGAGAAGGAGTTGTTTGTGAACGTCAGGCTGCAGTCGCCCCTGCTTTCTGAGCAGTTGTAGGCATTCGCTCCACTACAAGCAGGTATATTTCTGAAGTGCTGAGTTATGTCTTTATTATTGGGTCAAAGAGAACCACATGTGTGACTAGTATTTAGATGAAGGAAACCTCATTCCTTGACTTTTTGTCTTACTTTGGAAGGAAGTTTATATTTCAAAAACAAATGAAAGGAAGAGTGATAGTGAAAATGCACATTATTCCCAATTATAAAGAGAGCATGGTTTAAATATGGAAAGATCTCAGATTTTGGGAACCTCCCGTCTTGGTAAGTATACTCATGGCAGACTCCTTGTGTGAGCTGTGTTTCTGTGACTCACACGTCTGAGCTCCTTTGGTCTCTGAAATGCAAACATGTCCTGTCCGTGGAAGAAAATAACGAGGCTGCTGATGTCACTAGTGCTTTTAAAGCCCAAATAATTAACACTGGAGTGAGGAGCCAGCATTGTCTCAAGAATCTCAGAAGATAACTAGACACTGGATGAGCTGACAGATGAGCACGTGGCCTGGGTATCTAGGAACCCCAGGAAGACAGTTAATTCACCTAATTCAGAAGGATTCTGGCAAGAGAGCTGCCCCGCCCTGGGAGCTCAGAACAGCATGGTCATCCTGTAGATGAGTCAACAGCCTGTAAGCCGCACAGAGCATGGGATCAGCACTAATTATCAGTCTCCTTTTGGAACATTAAGAAAATACTTTCTCTAAAGGGTAACGGTGGCTTCACTCTGACTTGATGCAGAGTAATTACAGACCATGTTTTTATGTTGCTCCTGTATATTTTTAGGAAAATTTTTTTTTTTAGGATCCACCACCCCTCATTCTCCCAACCAATCAAGGATATTTTTATTAAGTCCTTGGTAGAGTCTAGTCTACTGTTTCCTTTGTTGTTGTAATAAAAACAACAGTAGTGTGGCGATCATTTATTAGGCACCACGGCATTCCAGGCACTGTGTGGGTCTGTGTGGCTCGCCGCACGCATTCCTTCCAACAACCTCACCCATTTTGCAGAGGAGGAAACTGAAGTTCAGGGACTGGACTCTTGGCTCTGTTGTCCAGCCTGTTAGCTTGTGGAAGGAACCTGACTGGGCTTATATTTCACAGGTCGACCCGAAGCCTGGCCATTGCCCCTTAAACTTCACCAACAGTCTTCCTAAAGATATTCTGACTGTTTTATTTAAAAATAGTTTCTCTGACTAGTTTCATTCTCTTGAGATTTATGTTCCAGATACTGAGTGTATATAGTTAATTTTTTTTTCCTTTCATCAGTTGTTTTTACAAGTCGGAAAAACTTGTAAAAGTTGTGGCAACGAGCCTTGGCAGTGAGAAACCGTGTATATTCTGGTTACTGATGTATCCCCAGGATCTAGATTGGTGCCTTGTGTACAGTAGGTGCTTAATAAATATTTGCACAAAGTAATACCTCACACAGAGTAGTAAAGTGTCACATGGAATTTTGAGAATAGTCATCAGACACAAGGCTTTCCAATAGGTGTAGGTTTTCTCACTGAATGTGGAAAGGGTTCCTTATTCTAGTTCCTATTGAGCAATTTTGAACATAGGTGGTTAGGAAGTTGTGTGGGAAGGCTTTCACAGCAGTACGGTGTTTAAATACCTTTTGTTTTGTCTTCCTTTTTGTGCGTTTAGGATGATCGCTGCAAGATCCCTTTGTTTATGCTGATGTCCTTCATGCCAGCATCGGCCGTGCCCACATTCAGGTCCTCCTTCGGCCCTGCCCAGCAGTGCGGGTGGGGGGGGGGGTCCTGCACTGGTCGTGCTACGTTAATTTAGCATGCAGCAGACTGTCACATGTTAGCGTTAAGTTCCCAGCTGCTGCTTCCCCAACCTCCCTCCCTCCCTCCCTACATCCCTCTCTCCCTCTCACATGGCCAGGAAAATAGCAAGAAGCATTTTCCAGGCGACTCTGGAGTCACTAAGCAAACCGCCAGAGTCTGCGTGGAACCAGAGCTGTCTCTCAGCCTCAAAGTCAGGGGTAATTTTCAAGCCCGGCAGCATGAGTCCCTAGAGCTGTGCTGCTATCCATGTGGTTTTCTTGGCCACACGTGGCTCTGACACGGGCAGCGTGGCCATCAGGGTTGAGATGTGAGTGCTGAGTTCACATGGACTCGCACACTCTGGTGAGAAGAAGAATGTACAGCATCTCATCAGTTCTTTTCTTTTCTGATTGCATCTTGAAAGGAGACTGGATAGACTGAGTTAAGATATGTTACTGAAATTAATTTTTCCTGTTTCCTTTTTTTTAATGTGGCCACTACACAATTTAAAATGACATAAGGGGCCTGCTTTTGTGGCTTGCATTATATTTTTCATTGGACAGTAAAAATTATTTGTATTCATATTTATGAAAAAAATAATAGTTTAATGCTAAACAAAAATCATCACCCGCAAATTAGAAATCTTTGCTCTGGAGTCTGATAGAGATGACACAGAAACGAAAGGCTGGGAGTTTTTTGTGAGCGGTGTGTCACTGAAAGCTTAATACTTATATCAGCTGTGTGGACTTGAGTGTTCCCAAGCTGCTTTCTAATTCAGTGTTTTGTGTTAGAACTTGTCCCATGTAGTAACTGTGGGGAAACAGTGTGTTTATTCCTGCAGTGGAGCATGTTCAAGAGTTCCTCTGATAGGAAGGGTTATGTACTCACAGTTCTTAGCTACTTTATTTTCCTCACCTTTTAGAAAAGGGGGAAATTGCTACTGAAATGTTCTGTCTGACTATACATTTGACATTTTCAGCTGTGGTGTGATTTCCACATTAAGAAACCAAGAGGAAGGAGCAGCAGACAGGAGCTACTGCACTTTGTTAGACTGTCTCTGCTCCTGGGGACACGTGGGACATATTCTGGAACTCATCTGTGACTGGCTGCCAGAAGAGCAGCCCCAGAGAAAGGTGTGCCTGTGTAGGGTTTCTTTAAAATGTGCTGGATGAGGGGAACTGCATGTTAGAAATTAGATGCTTTCCTGGGAACATTGTGTCAGTTTGTTGCTCTCCATTCTTTCAGAGTAACTCAGCATCTAAGCGGAAAGTGCAAATCCATGATACACGCCCAGTGAAGCCTGAGTTGGCGGTGGTTTACATGGAGTACATGCTGACCCACCCAAAGAATCGGGAGTGCCTGCTCTCTGCTCCCCGGAAGAAACTGAACCATCTTTTGAAAGCACTTGAAACGTCAAAGGTAACTTTATAGCACAGATAACAGACCCCATGAGAGTTGAGTGATTCCATGTAATAGGAGTGATCAAGTAAGATCTCAGTTTTTCCTATTTGTGGTGTAAAGCTGCCCCAGCTGGAAAGGAGTTGAGTTACCTAGTACCCCTCCCCGCCTCGATTTGCAGATGAGGACATGCGACTCTCCGCGACTGGGGGGCAAGATGGGGCAGCCCTGTTTCTCAGGACACACCGTCTGCGGAAGACTTTTGTCCCCCAGGGTCTCTTGCTCTGCTCCTGTCCATCCATGTGGACTCAGAGTCCTCCACAGGCTTTTCCAGGACCCTCGGGAGAGTGTTTCCTAGAATTCACCATTTCCTCCTCCCCTCACTGGCTCACGGGCCACCTCCGCCCGGCCAGCCCTGGAGCAGCCTGTTTGCTGCCTGAGTTTGCCTGTGCGGGGGGGGGGGGGGGGGGGGGGGGGGGGGGGCGGGCGGGGGGGGGGGGGCGGGCGGGCGGGGTCAGCGCCTCCGATAGGCCAGCACCAGGCATGGGCTGGGGAAGCGGCGCCTAAGGAGGTGGAGGCCGCGCACCGCCGTCCTGGGCAGGGCGCTGACAGGGCAGGGCGAGCCTAGTGCCTGCTGTGCCGGGCCATCGGCTCAGTCCCTGCGCTAGTCGGCAGCGCTGCAGCTTCCCCCATGGAGGCATCAGGGCACTGGCTGCACTGGTGTACAAAATAGGGCTGCCTGTGGGCTCTAGGAAAAGTGGGAGGTGTGTTCCCCCGGCAGCGGTACCACTGGCATTGTCACTTATGAAATGCTTGGGGGGACACCCCTCCCCCCTATTACAGCCAAACACCTGCTCCCACGGCGTTTCCAAACACCAGGCATGGCTCCTGTTTGGGGGTGTGGCCGGGGGGCGCGGCTCTGGTTAGGGGGTGTGGTCGGAGGCGTGGCCCCTGTTAGGGCGTGTTCAGGGAGTCGTGGTTAGGCTGGATCCCCACCCTGCCCGAGGTGAGTTGTCCCAGGAGGAACTGCCTCTCTCCCTCTCTCCCTCTCTCCCTCTCTCCCTCTCTCCCTCTCTCCCTCTCTCCCTCTCTCCCTCTCTCCCTCTCTCCCCCCCTCACAGGGCTGCCTTTGCCCCGCACCGAGGGCAGGTCAGTTTCCCCAAGGGGCAAAGGCTTCAACATGCTGATCCTCAGTGCTCCTTAAGCAGTAACTTAAAAGTTCCTTGTGGTCCCTCAGGAGGGAGAGTCTGCAGGGGGAGGAAGGGAAGAGTGTATTCCTGGGAAAGCTTTGCCATGTTGTGGAATCGCTTCTGCTGCACTTCTGGGTCTCCCTCCTAGTGCCGCTGAGTGTCAGGTTTTTTGCTTTCCAGGCGGATCTGGAATCAATGCTGCATTTGCCAGGTGGGCAGCCTCACCACTTCAGTGAAGCAGCTGCCCTGCGGGCCTTCAGCCTACACTGTCGCTTGAGCATCCACCTGCAGCACAAGGTTGGTTCGCCTCTGGTCCGTCAGCAGCACAGGAAGTGCTTCGCCAAAGCCAGGACCCTTGCTGATTTATCTTTCTGTTGTTGGACAGTTCTGCGCGGAAGGAAAAATGTACCTGTCCATTTTGGAAGACACTGGGTTTTGGTTAGAAAGCAAAGTTTTATCTTTTATTCAAGATCAAGAAGAAGAATATCTGAAGCTTCATAGGGTTGTTTATCAACAAATCATTCAGGTTAGAATTTTTAAGACACAGAAACCTTTCTCCTTACCAAGTTTGTGACATGCTTCAAGATTTTATTTTCTATTTTAAAGTTGTAACTTAGACATTTTAAAGTTGTTTCCATTCTTAACAACTTACAATGGCATTTGAGTATCTAGAGTATTTTTTCACAAAGTATAAACTCTGCGTAATTTTAATGTAATTTTACATATTGCATGTAATAGGTGTTCAGTAATATTTGTGGAGTTACATAAAATGTGTTTCTAGATTTCTTAAGGAAACAAAGTGAGAATTAATGTATCTATGGAAATTCCTTTACAGAACATTTTTGTAAAGATGGTTTGTCTGAGCTGTTAGAAGCTTTATAGGCTGGATTGATCCCCTTTGTTGGTGAGTTACGTCTGCACATCTGTCTCTTACAGACCTACCTGACTGTGTGCAAAGATGTCGTTATGGTTGGCCTTGGTGACTGTAAATTTCAGATACAGCTTCTGCAGTGGAGTCTTGGAATCATGAACACAGGTATATGTCATTCATTAAAGGACGATTAACAGTCAAAACCAGTCCGTCTTCCTCCCTCACTGTGCTGGTCAGGACTCTTGCTTTAAAGTGACAGATATGTCATACAAACTAGCTTCACCAAAAAAGGAATTTACAGGCTGATGCAGCCTAGAAGTTCAAACGTGCTTCTGGCATTGGATATGACTAAGTCCGGAGTTTCTGACGAGGCCTTGAGGGTCCCCTGCCTGTGGTTTGCTGATTGTCAGGTGGCTTGGCCACATGTGGGCTGGTGCAGAGGTCGCCCAGTGGGTCTGCTGCTCCTTCCTGGCACTCGTAGGGCAACGCTCACAATAGTTCTCGTTACCTGCCCTGGCCACTGGGGGGTGAGTTAGGGGTTATTTAATGCCCCTCAGGACCACTGGGAAGTTGCTGTTACCCCAAGGACAGGGTAACCCCTGGGAACCAATACTGTGGTGCCCACACTTGCTGCACACTCCGTACTCAGTTAAATGTGTGCAGTGAGTGAGTGCGAGGCCAGCCATGCGGCCCAGGCCTCCGTGGTCCATCCATGGGCCCCAGGGCCGCATTCTCACAGCCCCAGCACATGGCGGGAGGATGGGGCTGTGGTCCGGGGTGTCTCCTGCGCTTCTCGTCACGGCCAGGTTAAGAGGATCACTGCTCGGCTGACCACTGACCCCTGCCCACCAGCTCCCTGGGGCAGCCCAGTCGCTGCGTGGAACTGGTTCTTAAGTGTTCTCACTGTGCATTCTAACACTACACTTGCTTCTTTCTGAGCTCTACAGAAACTTGAGAAGTCTGTCCTTAAGTTTATTTAAGCCTAGATATTTGCTAGAAGAGATTACAACTAAGATTATCTTTTAGCAAATTCAGCATCATGTTTTGAAAATTAGATTCCGTAAGTCTGCAGCTCATTTTGGAAGTTAGTCATCTGGAGTCTTGCTCCCGTTGCGCTGACCCCAGGGGTCTATTTGGCAAGTCCTGCAGAGGCTTTCTGTTCGGCTCCTGCCACCAAGGTGGGCGCTTGGACTGTCCTGGAGATGGGGTACCCATTACCCTGCTGTTTTGAGTACATGTTTCCGTAAATTAATCTATAACTGCATGCAAGATTATACATTATTTGTTTAAAATTTCCAAAGTTAAAGACTAAATATTAAATAGCACAAATATCATTTGTTTTAAAGTTTGGCTTTCTGTCTTTAATCCTTTATAACTTTTACTTTCTTTTGAGAAAACAGCATTTTAAACTTAATCTTAATGATTGAAACATTAAAAATGATTTGCAGGTTTTTAAACTTCATTTATCATTTAGAAATTATTTCCCCCCAGAGGACTGAATCTATTTTTACTATTTATAAAATTTACTTTTCTGAGGAGCTAATGAGAATTTTAGATCTCTGATGTAGCCAGTTTCATTACGTAGAGGTATCTGTTCCTCAAATAAGGCCCTAAGTTACTGACTTTACATCTGACCAAACTGAAATGATATTTGTATTTGTACAAAGGACTGTATTAGGATTTCCCAGGAGAGAATCAACTCTGTGGTCGTTCTTGTAGTCCTATCGCCAATACGATTGCACTCAGCAGTTGAGCTAGGTGGACCCAAAGTCTGCTGCGTCCTGGACTCTACTAGCAAGAGGCCTAAGGAAACATTGTCATTGAAAAGCCAGTTACATACGTGTTGTCAATGATTAAACAGGCCTTCTCCATGCTCAAGTGTGTATTCCAGCAGAAATGTCCTTGACTACAACTGAGTCTCCGCACACAACCCAAATGCAGAACTCTAAGCTCACAAAATTACAGGACTTTCTGCTGTAACACAGTATGTGTGTTACAAAAAACAGCACGCATTCTGCAGAATCAGGCACTGAGTGACGGTTGTGGGAAACGGCAACAGGGCCGACTATGCAGACAGTGCTGTGTCATCGTGCTAAGAATGGTAATCCTCGCAAAAAGTATCAGCAGTCAGAAAGGAAAGTTCCATTTCTAATACCACATGGCACAGTAAATATGGACTCTGTCGTAAATGAAAAGGTAAAGGGAGACTGATGGAGACCATGGCCTGGGCTTTGGGCTGGTAGACGGAGCCTGTCCCGGCTGAGCCAGGAGGAGGACCGGCTGGGCCAGTTCTCTGGTTGCTGCTCCTTTGCAGACACATGGTGGTGGCCTGAGGTACTAACCTGCTGGGAAACCCCGGGAGCACTCAGTGTTAGACTGACGTCACTCCCAGCCCTCCTGTGAGCCAATTCACTTCTGAGAAGGCAGAACTTTTAGTCAGTGTCTTCTGTTTTACGTAGCTGTGAATCCTGACACATCTTCAGTATTTTGTCGTATGGTACTTAACCACTGGCTCTCTGTATTTGGTTATAAGGCACATGATGCTTGAATATAATGAAATCACTTTGAATTAAAATTGTTAAACTTTTCAGATTGCTGTCAGTAATTCTAGACAGAGGTAAGAGTGTGGTTCTCCCCGGCGACTGTGAGGGTGGGTGTAAGAGGACAGAGGCTGTTTTCAGGGGCTCGGCACATTGGCTTCCTCTGGGCTGTTTGCACTTGTTAAAGGGCTCAGCGTTCCCTTACTGCCTGTTCTGCTGAAATGACCCACCTTTGTGGAGCATGTGTGTCCCTCATTTTCTTTTACATAAAAGATTAGTTTCTTGAAAGTTCCTATGATGAAAGATTTTAGAAACTTCCTGTTGATTCTGGAAGTGCCATGGACCTTTTGAAGGGTGACCTTGACTGGAACAGAGCCCTTGATTTTATTTACTTTAGCAGATAAACTGGGGTTTGAGGTAGTAGTTTCGTATCTGTCTCAAGTAGAGCTTACTGTATTTTATTAATCTATAAACAGAGATAAATTCAAGTCTCTGAGGTGAATTGTAGGATTTGGGCTCACACGTGGAAAACATTTTACCAAATCCATACAACACGGTGAAGGTGTTGATTTGGAAGAGAAAGACAACCAATAAACCGTGAGGTGTTACGAATTGAAGAGTTGGCCTCCAAGGTTGTTACACCGTATTTGGAAAACTGTCGGGCCATCCTCAGACTTGAACTGTAGAGCTGGTGTTGATTTGGTGTCAGAAGTAAGGTGTGCTTTCATCCAGGTGTTCAGGACCTGCTGTCCACATCTACAGTGAGCACAGTTCTTAGTGACTGAGTCAAACATGCTGTTACTGGAGGGACTTGTTTTATGTTTAAAGGAACAGCTTTTATTTGTTAATATCTATGTTAACCTAGTATTGGCTTATCAGTAACAATCTCTTTGAAGTTACCATAACATACATGGGAGTTAAAATGTGTAATGATTTCACCTAAATCACGTGATTCAATAACTGATTTGTCCAATTTTCTTTCTAGTGAAGGGATTCTTTTATGTTTCATTACTTCTTGGCATTCTAAAAGAGGTAACTGGAAGTTCCTTGAAGCAGAAAATTGATTCAGATGAAGAAGTTGCAACGCTGTTTGACACAGTCCAGAAAGTCTTTCAGAAAATGTTGGAATGTATGGCGTGGAGCTTTCGGAAGCAACCGGAAGAAGGCCTGCGGGTACTCGCATCTTTACAGGACGGGTCTTAGATGTGCGATGACCAGTGCTTCCCTGAGGGCGAGGGCGCAGGCTTAGTGCTTGCTTCTATCATTGAGCTGTTGGGTTAGGTGCAGCTTGGTGTGGGAGAGAGGTGCCAGGTTCCATTCTTCAGACATGCCTACCAACCACAGTGGGGTACACTCTGGTGTGTGAGGTGATAATACCTGCACCTGGGCAGGAGGTGGGGTGGGACTGTCAGCCTTGGAACAAGTGTTTGTGAGTTCAGGTCACAGGTCAGCTGTGGGAGCCCACCTGCCAAGCAGGACCGGAAGCAGAGGTATGATTGCAATAGGCTTCTGGGTGCTCAGTTGTTATTTCACAAGGTTTTCCAAATAGAATACATTTTTCAGAATGCTAATTTTGATTATCTGTAGATGACAAAAACTTTGCTCCACTGAAGTGCTAATTTCAGGTTACTCTGCCGCCTGACCTTCTCTGGCTGGAAGTGAGAGGCAGAGCTGGTAGGACCTGTGGTTCCCTTTGCTCACTGGAAGCTGATGTGAGGTGGCCGTTGAGTAACCTGGCTGCCAGAGTGGCTTTACGCCTAAAATCATGGTCAGCAGAGAGGCCATTAGTTTTTCTAAGTAGTGATTTAAAAATATGAATAAGCTATTGTTTTTCAGTGAAGATTTTTAAAGTGCTTCCATGGAAGGATGTTTTTGAAATATTGAAAACTTTCTGTTTTATTCTGTACTTAGCTGATAGAGGTAATTGAAGGTCGGTGGCCAGATGTTCCCAGGTCTAGTTCATATTTGACGTAATCCGAAATGTTTGTTTTTGATGACTTGGTTCAAGTGTCTGTGATCGGTTTATATAATGTAATTTTGTGCCAAAATCTTTTATATTCTCTCGAAATCTTTCATCATTGTCTGTGCAGCTTCATTCAGAACGCATGGCATCATAGTTGATGGCTGCTTGTAATCTCAGTGATATTTCTTCATCTTTCCTTCCTTTTTTCTTCATTAATATTATTTTGGGGAAGTTTGCTTTTATTATTCTTGGGTTTTTTTTTCTTTTTTTGGGGGGGAGAATGTTGGGAAGGTAATTCCAGGAGGGCTTCAGTCCTGTCCTCTTCTAGCCGCGGTGCCTGAGGGATTTGAGTGAGAAGCAGGAAGGGAGGGAGTGGGCTTGCTGGAGGCAAATACAGTCAGGGGTTGGGGCCCTGGGGAGGACAGTAGGAACACTTGTTCTCAAGTGTCTTTTTGTTTTAACCCCTAAAAACTGATGTGCTTTCTCGTAGCTCCTGTATTCTGTTCAGACTCCTCTTCATGACTTTATAACGACTGTTCAGTCTTGGCACACGGACACGCCCATTCACCGGGATATGCTTTCCACTCTGATTGCTGCCTCTGTCGTCGAGATAAGTCACCGACTGCGAAAGGTGAAGTCTCTTCTGTTAGTCCAGGAACCACTGTGTTCCTTTTGACTGTAAAGATGCTCTTCTCGGCCAGCACCACATTTTTATGTTTTAGCAAGTATTTTTAAGAGCTCGGGGTTTAGTGGGGTATCTGCTTCTCCAGCAGCCGGACTTTGCAGCTTCACAGCTAGTTCCTGTTGTAGAGCCACGTGACTGTTGGGAAAACAGGTTAAGAACTTTGTTATTCTTGATTAGAAACAAACTAGTCATTCCATTGTGAACATGTCCTTTTGACATATTTTAGAGATTTAGGTGAGTTGCTGATCCTAAAGAATCCTCTCCTGCTGAGGCAGAGGCCCTGGTCAGTGGTGCCCAGGATGCAAGGCTCCTCTTGAGCTGTGTTTTCCGAGGCGTCCACGTCTCTGCCTCGTGACAGCAGCCCTGCTTTTTTTGTTTCCTAAACAGAGGAGGTTTGAAGTTGTGCCGTCAGCATAAACACATGATGTCCTCACTCGCACCCTGTAAAGGACTGGCTAGTTTCCTAGTAATACTTATTTTGTATGATTAGCCTATTTGGTTAAAGCTGCTTTAAGTCAGAATAAAAAGTGCTGTTTTTTCCACATGGAATCCTCGATGTCTGAGGGACTTACGACAGTAAAAATAATGAAGAGATGAAATCTGACAAGGAATGTCATGGAATTATATGAATGTTTGTATATATGTTATGAATTTTGCATTATAAGATCATGAATATTTAAAAAGTTACTTAAATTCTAAAACATTAATAGAACATGAGGCCCTCTTAAAACTTGAAGGGAGGTCCTTTGGTTTGAGAAAGTAATTGTTAGATGATACAGAGTAAGGACTAGAACTTACTCCAGGGAGCTAAAGAGCTGACAACTGTAAATAAGTCCGTTAACAGCCTGTGGGCAAACCTGGCCCATCCTCTGCTTTTGTAAACAGTCATTTTAGAGAGCAGCCACCCCAATCTTCAAGCATTTTCTGTGGCTTCTTTGTGCTAAGACAGCATAGTTGAGTAGGTGTCAAGATCGTTTTGCCCACAAAGCTGAAAATACGTACTATTTTATTTAAATTTCCCTGTCTTCCTACTTTACAGAAGGTTTGTGGACCTGTGTTCTGTGTGCTTGCCGTTCGTCTGTCCGCTTGTCCGGGGCATCCTCCTTCCATGCCCTGGGACACCCGTGGCTATTGGGTCTCTTTGATGGGGGTGTTTACGGGACGTCTCCGTCTCTGCAGTGCTGTCATCGCGCAGTCTGCTGTGCCGGCGTTTCTAATTGTGTATAGCATCACCTTTCTTACCCTTTTGTCCTGTTTTTCATTATGTGTGTTTCTTGTAAACACTACATGGGGTCTTTTTTTTCTTTGGTCCAGTCTTATTATCTTTGCCTGTAAGTTGCAGTGCTTAATCCACTGATTTTAATAAAATGATTGATATTTTTGGGTTTAAGTTGCTGTTTGTTCTTTTATTAGTCCCCTTACTCTTCCTCTTTCCTGCTGTTTTGTGATGAATCAAGTGTTTGTACTGCTCTGTCTTCTCGGTTGCCTTTATATTATCCTTTGTGTCGTTTTTCGGTGGTTTCTCTGGAGATTTTAGTGTGCATGTGTAACCCATCACAGTTGCCCTGCAGAGATTATGCCAGCACCTCATAGAGCTTAGAACAGTGTTCTCCAATTAGCATCCTCCTACCCGTGCTCTTGTCACCTATTTTTCTTCTAAAACTGCTAAAAATCTCAAGGTATACTTTTATTTTAACTAGTCAATAGTCGTTTGTGTCATTGTGTCAGAAATGCATTTACAACATTGATGACATAAAGCATTTTAATGAGAAACAGTGCTATCTCATATGTAATGATGATTGACTTTAATGTACAAATTAGTGTCATGAATCCCAGCAGGGGAAATATGGGAAGGCTTATTAGAAGTGCTGTATCATCATATGTGAGTGAAATTCCCTAAGATAACCGAGAGACAGGCCAGAGACAGTGGTGGAAAGACACGGTCATGCCTCGGCTCCAGGTGGCACAGACAGGCATTCTGGATTTAGGCTTTCCTGGGAGCCCTTTGCACGTGGAGTTCATTCACCAAGAATGGACGACTTTAAACTCTGAGATGGGTAATGAAGGCCAGAGGTCCTGGGAGGGCCCCTCTGGGTCCAGACCAGCGGCACTCGCTGTCCTCCATATCCACTCCAGGGAATATTGGTCGTGCCTGGGGAGAGGTGCTATCGGAATCTGGTGGGTGGAGGCCAGGGGTGCCGCTCAGTGTTCTGCAGGGCACAGGGCGCCCCAGCAGCAAGGGCTGATCACTTCAAAGTGTCAGTAATGCTGAAATTGGGAAAATCTGGTCTGGACTAAGAAGAGTAATGACTGACATTTGCTTGGTGTAAAAACACATTATTTACAGAAGATGACACTACATTAAAGACTTTGACAAAAGGTTTGTTGAGTAACATGTCTGTCTTTGTTTTTCACTCTAACTAAAGAACACACCCCTGTGTATAAGACTAGATTAATCATAATTATTGTAAAGACTTTAACAGTTAATAAAATCATTCTTGTGTGTTCCTGGAAAGCCTTTCTCAATGGTTAAAGAAAACCCAAAGCAGTATGTAAAATAAGTAATCTTATAAGCCTCAGTCTCAGTTTATAAGTTACTGACTTGAAACCTTTTTTAGGTTTCGGATGTAGAAGAGCTCACCCCTCCAGAGTGTCTTTCCGACCTTCCACCATTTTCAAGGTGTTTAATAGGGATAATCATGAAATCTCCGAACGTGGTCAGGTAATCATTTTCACTGTCCTGATACTCACATTGTAGCTACGAGCATTCAGTAGGTTTTGCTCTATTCCTTTTACTCTTAAAATTTCTCAGACGTGCATTTTTTTTCTGTGACAAAAAGATTCCATAGAATTTTCTCTCATCAGTGATTAAAAGTATTTACATTATACTTATGCAAACAGAAATTCTAACTTTCTATAAAGTATATCCAAGTAGCCTCTGTTAATGCGTCGTGAAATACTTCTTACGTGTATACTCCCCAGATTTGACCAGGTGAAACACAAGTGTGGTTTCCATTCGGCACACGGCTGTTGTGCATTCCTCCAGTCTGTGTGTCACTTGAGTAAAATTCTAGGCTGCTTGTGGCACATCACGGTCTGATGGATTACAGAAAGAATAGTTTTACAGGTATCTGAGACCTGTGGAACTTTAATAGCAGATATTTCAAAGAAAACTTTTAAAAACATTTTTTTAATAGCTATGAATTATTTTCAGTAACATGTTAAATTTTTGTTGTGTGTATTATGGGCACACAGAGTAGCTTTTTCCACCTACCAGAGTGTCCCAGCTCTCTTTCTAGCATCATCCTCTGATTTTACATATTTACAGTGAAAAGTATGGGAAGGGTTTAATCAACTTCCCATGTTACCTAAAAGCTAGAATTCATGGTAGTTGATGAATCTGACCTATATTTGTCTTCCTATAAAGTATTAGGCTGTATACTATAGAGTAATTTCTGATGTTTGTTTTTGCAGGTCATTTTTAGATGAATTAAAAGCGTGTGTTACTTCTGACGATATTGAAGGGATTGTATGTCTCACAGCTGTTACGCATATTATTTTGGTTATTAATAAAGGTAGGTTAAATTTCTCTGATATTATCTGGGTTGTTGCTGAGTGTCTCTCTCGAACTGTTACGGAATGTTTGAGAACTCAGCTCCCGTGTTTGATGAGCTCCCTGCTCTGAACACTTGTGTGCTGGGCTCCCTCTTCTCAGCTGACCCTGGACCAGCCGGTGCACCGGCCAGTCCGTGCTCCTTAGCACCACCCCTGTCTCCTGTCCCTTCTCGCCTCTAGATGTGCTACGCCTCCATCTCTGCCTCAGAATTGAATTTCTGTTGATTTGTCATGTATTACCTATGTTTAAAAATCAGAATATTTTTGCTAATGATGGTGTGTTTTGGTGTTGATATTTAATGTATCTGCTATTTCGCTTAAGCCTTAACCTTGCCTATTGTGAATATCCCAGCCAGCTGAAATAGTCCTGCCCAGCCAGTTGAAATAGTCCTGGAAAAATTATTGGAGATACCTACAAAATGCTTACCTCAGTGTAAGATACAGTAACATCTTGCAGATGGATTTTCTATATTTTTGTATAGTTTTAATAATGTTGAAATTATTTTCTAAGTTAATATGTTATACACAAAGAGTGCTCCCATCAAACAAGCTCTCCCCATAAGCCTGAATGCATATATCCCTGCAGCCTTACGATAATACTTTGTAACTAGTTTGCCCCAGGCCAAGCATCAGAAAAGACTTCCCTAAGGGGTGCCCCGAGCTGAGATCTGCAGGATGAGGCACCTTCTCCATGTGGAGGGTGCGAGGTTGGGGCCTGGGCTGCTGATGAGCACCTAATACTTAATAGGTACTTAAATATTTGCCAAACAGACGGTGACTCTGAAATGTGTAGGTTGTCATTTCTGATGGAGGCACAGGTGAGCACATGTCCGTGGGAACTCTATCTCGGAGCTGAGAGGTGCTGTCATCAATGTTCGCTTGATCCTCTCACATCTCTGTGAAGGGGACAGTTACCGTCCACAGGTCGATGAGTGGGTTAACGCAAAGGGAATAGTGGGGAGGCCCAGTCGTAGTGATGTTGCCTGCATTGATGGCAGAGTATGTTTGTTTTTGTGTAGTAGTGTTAAAATCTTTTTCTGACTTTAATATAATTTTCCCATAGGTAAACATAAAAGTTCAACAGTGAAGGATGTTGCAGCCACTATTCACAGAAAACTAAAGACATTCATGGAGATAACTTTGGAAGAGGATAGCATGGAGAGGTAAAGTCCTAGTTATATATACTGTAGGTGTGATTATCTAAAAATGACTAATTATTCCTTTCGTATGTTTTAGTCACATTTTCATTTCTCCTACTACTGCCAGGTAGTTAGAAAACTGAGGATTGTAAGGATAGAAACATTTCTATTGGCATAACCTTTTGAACATGTTTAATTTACTTCTCTTTCTGTCTTCAAAAACAAAACAAAGTTGTCATTTGCAAAATTCTGCTCAGAAAAGTAGAGGCATACAAACTTATTCTGTATGTTTTTCAAACTAGAAATTTTATTTTTGATGGTTGGCTATGCTTTTGACACCATGGGCATTCCTAAGATACAATCACCCTGTCTACAAGCATAGGCACTGGGCCTGGGGAAAGGTCCCTCCAGAGGCTGGAGAAATATGCATTACCACCTCCTTTCAGGGGTCGTCGCTGCCCAGGGGACTGCTGCCTGGGGATGTGTTCACTGGGCTCTTTTTCCAGCCCTGTGTTTTTGCTGCTGTCTGCGCTTTTGAACGTGCTGGGCAATTTCCTGTAGACGCTGAATTGTGTTTGACTCTTAGACCAGCCACAAAAGGAGTGTTTTTCCTGCTGTTTTATGAACTTCATGAGGTTAAGTGTTACAGGGCTCTGAACTAGGTAATTTGTTTTATATATGCCTGGGAAGCGAGCCACTTTCTCCTTTGGAGGAAGGCTTTCAAAATCCTAAATTGCTAATTAATGAACAAGACATTTTGTTTCTTCTTTCCCAGTCTGTATACCTTTTCTTTCTTTTTTTTTTTGGTCTTATTGCTTTAGCTGGGACTTCGAGTATGATGTTGAAAAGAAGTAGTGAGAGAGGATATCCATGCTTGTTCCTCATTGTAGTGGGAAAGCTTCTAGTTTCTCACCATTAAGTATGATGTTAGCTGTAGGTTTTTTGTAGGTATTCTTTATTAAGTTGATGAGTTCCCCTCTATTCCAAGTTCATAAAAGTTTTTGTCATGAACAGGTACTAGATTTTATCAAAAGCCTTTTTTGCATCTATTGATATGATCATACGATTTTTCTTCTTTAGCCTATTGAAGTCATGGATTACATTAGTTGATTATCAGATGTTGAACCAGCCTTATATACCTGGGGTAAATCCCACTTGGTTGTGGTATTAATTTTTTTTATACATTGTTGGATTTGAGTTGATAATATTTGGTTGAGTATTTACATCTGTGTTCATGCGAGATATTGGTCTGTGGTTTTCTTGTGATGGCTTTGTCAGCCTTTGGATCAGGGTAATACTTACCTTATAATGTCAGTTAGGAAGTGTTCCCTCTTCTTCTGTGTTCTGAAAGAAATAGTAGGGAATTGTTACAACTTCTTCCTTAAATATTTGATAGAATTCACCAGTGAACCCATATGGTCCTGATACTTTCTGCTTTGGAAGGTTATTAGTTATTCATTTTTTTAATAGATATAGGCCTATTCAGTTTGTCTATTTCTTCTTACGTGAGTTTTGGCAGATATTGCCTTTTGATGATTTTGTCCATTTCTTCTTGGTTATGAAACTTGTGGAAATAGAGTTATTCATAGCATTCCTTTATTATCATTTAAATGTCCATAGGTTCTGTAGTGATGTCCCCTCTTTCAGTTCTTTTTTTTTTTTTTAATAATTTCTCAAGATTGACTTTTTTTTTTTTTTTAAAGATTTTATTGGGGAAGGGGAACAGGACTTTATTGGGGAACAGTGTGTACTTCCAGGCCTGTTTTCCAAGTCAAGTTGTCCTTTCAGTCTTAGTTGTGGAGGGCGCAGCTCAGCTCCAGGTCCAGTTGCTGTTGCTAGTTGCAGGGGGCACAGCCCACCATCCCTTGAGGGAGTCGAGGAATCGAACTGGCAACCTTGTGGTTGAGAGCCCACTGGCCCATGTGGGAATCGAACCGGCAGCCTTCGGAGTTAGGAGCATGGAGCTCTAACCGCCTGAGCCACCGGGCCGGCCCCTTTCAGTTCTGATAGTAGTAATTTGTGTCCTCTCTCTTTGTTTCTTAGTTACTCTGGCTAGCGGCTTATCAAAAAACCAACTTTTAGTTTCACTGGTTTCTCTACTGATGTCCTGTTTTTAATTTTTTTGATTTCTGGCGTAGTTTGTATTATTTCTTTTCTTTTGCCTGCTTTAGATTTAATTTGCTCTTCTTTTTCTAGTTTCCAAGATGAAATCTTAGATTATTTATTTTAGATCTTTCTTTTCTACTATACGCATTTACTGCTGTGAATTACCCTCAATGTTCTGCTCCACTGTGTCCCACACTTTTGTTTTTTAACTTTTATTTATTTTTAAGTGTGTTTTTCCAGGACCCATCAGCTCCAAGTCAAGTAGTTGTTTCAATCTAGTTGTGGAGGGCACAGCTCACAGTAGCCCATGTGGGGATCGAACCGGCAACCTTGGTGTTAAGAGCATTGCGCTCTAACCAACTGGGCTAACTGGTCGCCCGCGTCCCACACATTTCGATAAGTTGTATTTTCATTTTTGTTTTCATTTAGTTCAAAGTATTTTTAAATTTCTCTTGAGATTTTTTTTATTTGACAAATGTGTTGTTTAGAAGTGTGTTGTGTAATCTCTATTTTACATTTTGTAATCTCCATTTACAAAATCCTACTTTAGGATTTTTCAGTTCTTTCTGTTACTGATTTCTAGTTTAACTCCATGGTGGTCTAAGAGCAGATGTCATATGACTTGCATTCTTTTAAATTTGTTAAGGTGTGTTTGATGGCCCAGAATGTGGTCTGTCTTAGTGAGTGTTCCACGTGAGCTTGAGAAGAATGTGTGTTCTGCCATTGGTTGGCATGGTCCATAGCTGTCCGTTCTGTCCAGTTGATGTTGTGCTGCTGAATGCAGCTGTGTCTGCACTGATTTTCTGCTTGCTGGACCTGTCCATTTCTGATAGACGAGGTTTTGCTTTATTTATTTTGTCATCGAGGTATTAGGTGCAAGTGAATTTAGAACTGCTATATCTTCTTGATGAATAGGCCCTTTTGTTTTTACGAAGGGTCCCTCTTTCTCTCTAGTAATGCTTTCCCTGTAAAGTCCGTTTTGTCAGATATTAAGACAATTGCACCAGCCTCGTTTAGTGAGTGTTTTTCGTAAGTGTTTGTGGCATTCCAGTCAGGAGGAACAAACCACATGGTGCCTGGGATAGGACAAGCTCAGTGTCAGGAATTTCGTCAGAGCATTGGTGTGACGGTGTCTTGGCTCGTGGGTGTTAAAGCGAACTCGCAGGCCTAGAGGAGTGCAGCCATGAGGGGCATCCCCCCACCCTTCCCCAGGGTGGACGCACACCCAGCCTGAGGCGTGGCTCCCTGGACAAAGAAGTCTGGAGGCCCCTGGTAGGACTCACTGGAGTCTCCAGGGCCCGGGGAGCCCGTCCACATGGAGGAGCTGGCACATCCTGCTCAGGTAAGTCAGCTGCCAGCTGGCTGCTGCCCTGTGGGGACCAGTGGGCTCTCCTGGAGAAGGCAGGCCCTCTGGGAACCTGGCCTGGGGAGCCCATATGCCCTGCAGGCATCAGGACCGGGAAGATAAAGCCCTCCCCACCTGTGTGCCCCCTTCCCCCTCCCCACCCAGCACCCCTGCTGACCAGGCTAAGCACAGGTCTTCAAGGAGGCCTTGGGTTGGGCACTAGAGCGGGAAATTTGGGGGTCCTTGTTTGTGAGCAAACAAAATGCTTTCAGTTTTATACTTTATTCTAAAAGCTAGTAAATATTTACAATGCAGCTTTAATAAGGTCAAGTTTACAACCGTATATTTGAAGGAGAAACCCAACAGACTTGTTTTGTTTCTAGGGGTGTGGGGAAGAGGGACATGATCTTCCGATTTGTAGGAAACTGAGGAGCGTGTGTATGTTTCAGGAAGCACACAGCAGCGTCAGTGTTCTCCCCAGGCACAAATACTGAACGTGCAGTTACCAGTAGGCTGTGTCAAAGGTGTCTTCATAGGGCATGGTGACAGTCTCAGCTGTCCAAGCATCTTACATTTGCAAGGACAGTGTTTTGGATGCAGAATTTTCTGTACTGGTATGAAGATGTAAGAAAGGGGGACATTGGCTCCTTGTTAGGAGCTGCTTTCGTTTCCACTTGCACAGTTTCAAGGTGAGCACTTGAAGTGTGTTCGTTACTTGAGAGAAAAAAGGGCTTAGAAGTTCAGAACTGACAGTGTGGAAAGAAAAGATGTGACAGAACTTAGACATGGGCATATAGTACTTGTCTCTCCATTGTTTCTACAACTGTGTGCCATCTTCTCGCTAAGCTGACACACAGATGGCTCTTCCCTTTAAAGGGGAAATATCCCAAGAAATGAACAGGTGGGACTGTGAAACATTGGCTTCTTACTTAAATATGCGAGGAGCACACTGGAAAAACCGGTGTCTAAAACAGATCAGTCAAAAAAATTCATGCAACTTAAAAAAATTTAATGGAAGATAAACAGTAAAAAACTATGTTTTTAAATATTGATTTAATGTTGGAGTAGGCAAATCAACGTCCCTCAAAACCCCTGGTGCCGTTTAGAATACTTTAGGCATCGGTTTAGAAGTGAGCGTTTTCTTAATGAACATACTAGCTAGCTCTCCAGCAGGCTTAGGATTCTTAACCGGCCTGCTGGGTGCTGAGCACACTGTGCTTCTCCCCCGACACAGCACCCTGTACACTGGGCGTGTTTTCTCAGGACGGACTCCCTGCATCTGCTAGAGCACCGGTGCCGTTAAAGCCGGTGTGTTATATTTGTTACCTTTGTCAGTAGTGCAAAAATAGCGATGCATTTATGATTAGAGATTATAAAAGTATAAAAATTTCTTAAGGTTTATGTTACATAATGAATTTTTTCCACCGAGTACATGAACGGTAATATTACAAGCAAATGACCTGCCAATATTAATTACATCTCCATGCAGGCAGCTTTGATTGTTATATTCAGTCCCCAACATTAAGCCTTGGTTTAGATCTTTTATTTTTGGGGGGGGGGCGGGGGGGGAATAATTAACATTTTATTTTATGATGGTCCCTTAAATGTTCAAGGTTACAATTTCTATACATTATATCTATAAGTCAAGCAAAATCTGCTTACAAAAAAATACAATCTTTTAAGAGAAATAGTGGAATCACGTGATGTAAAGGACACGAGATTGGCAAAAGGTGTAATTCAGAACAGGTACTAAGAATTCTGCAGTAACAGGTAATGAACACAGATAATTTATAATAAATATAAGATTATTTGAGAGACTTCAAAACTATTTGAAAAGGGATCAAATAAATGGTGATGGAAGGAGAACTGACTCTGGGTGGTGAACATGTAATGTGGTATATAGATGATGTATTACAGAATTGTACACTTGAAACCTATGTAACTTTACTAACCATTGTCACCCTAATAACCTTTAGTTAAAACAGAACAAAACAAAACAAAAAACTATTTGAAATAAGACATGAAGCTATCAGGTTAGATAATGATGTTAGATTTTTTTTTTTCCCAGAGCAATATGGATATATGGGATGATAATGATGATTTAACATGGTTTCTTGGTTTAGATCTTGAAGGAAAGGCGCACTCCTGAAAAAGTAAACTTTTGTTTCAAGTATTGATAAATAATATCATTTTACTCTGCTATGTGCAATTTTAATAGTCTTTCAAAAATGGATTTTGGTCTCAATGCTTTTTATAGCTCATTTAGAAGCATGCTTCTGTTGTCACCAGTGCCCAGTGGACCGTGCTGTGGATGATTAGAAACTAGACATAAAGAAAACCACTCTTTAATAAAAACATGCATTGTTAATCTTGTTTTCCTCAGAAAACTGATCTTGTCCGCCTCCCCTGGGGCTGTGGCCATGGCCATGGCGGATATTGTCCAGCACGTGTGCTTAGCCTGCTGTGTGCCACTGGGGATTGCAGGTGGACGGGTTGTGGAGACTCGGCGTCTGACCTGAGTTTAAAGGCATTTGACCCTGGGCAAAATGTCACCAGGGTCAAATGTCTTGTCACACACGAGGAGAGGCCTGGCCCACGTGGTTTAATGTGTCTACGGTTTGCCACTGTCCCTTCCAGCTCTAACATTCCACATTTCATTCATTTTGTCCTTTAATAATTCTTATTTCTTTGGTCTACATAGTGTATTCAACCCTTTCCCCAGGTAATAGAAGCATGGATAAATTCAAAACATAGCTGAAACAGGCAGGACAACCATTACTAAAGGAACAGTGGTGGACCAGCTGGACAATGAATAATGAATCTTTAAAGGAAAAATCAATTCTAACCCTAAAAGAATGATCTAGAACAAAAACCCCTAGAATTAAAAGTGTTACACTAGTTACTCAGCGCACTAGAGGGATGTCACTGTTGTGAATCTGATTCCAGAAGGTCTGAGAGATCAAGCTGGAGGACTGTGAACACAGAAAGATACTGAGGAAGAGAGGTCATGGGGGTAAAGACAGACCAGGAGAAATGGACCCATGAGAGGCAGTAATTTAACAAATGATACGCAAAATTTCTCAGAGCTGAAGAGATAGGTCATTATAAAGATTCATTTTTTTGTTGTTTCTTTCTCTAAATTCTGGATGGGATTGATGGGGAAATCCGCTAAGAAAGCCTGACTAGAATTCCTAAATTCCAGGGATAAAGAGAAAATTTATAAATGTTCCTAGATTTGTGCTGGTCCCTACATAGCCCCACTCGTCATGTGTGGAAATCGAGCACATGCAACCTGAGTCCGAATTGACTCAGTATAGTATATATACATACACACATATATAGTACACATCAGCTTTTGAAGATAGTATGAAAAAAAGATTGTAAAGTTTGTTAACAGTATTTTTATATTGATTACAGGGTTGATGTATTTTGGGGATGTTGGGCTAAATAAAATATATGAAGATGAATTTCTTTGGATCTCTCTTAATGTAGCTACTAGAAAATTTGGTTACCCGTGTGCTTGTATTGATACCAGACAAGGCTGCTCTGCACCAAGTGGTGGGCATTCGCCATGGGCAGCAGGACACAAGCGGGGGCTGGGTGTAGAGATTAGCTGAAGAGACATCACTTGAGGTCAAGGTCAGCCTTTGTGTCTGGGTAGGAGTTTAGAGGTTAGCTGGCCCACACACCCTCTGAGGGTAGTGCCTGGGACCCTTGTGGAGTTATTGGATGATGAGAAGGAAAGGGGGGAGGAGGGCGAACATGTAAATATGTGCATTTAAGTCTCAGAGAGCCAGGATGTGCCACCTGGCATGTGTGAGCGCTGCCCAGTGAGGGCTGTTGACGCACAGTAGGCCCCCTGCAAGGGAGTTACGATAAGGTCCTAGGAAGGAGAGGACTCAGTGGGCTCAGCCCCACCTGCCTCCGTGGGACAAGGGAGGGGCAAGTGTCACCTGGGGCAGGTATGCAGGGGAGGGCTGTCATGTGATTGAGGCAGTAGACAAGTGGCAACGTAATAGTGTGTCTTGCGGGGTAAATCGTCTTCTTGGCCATGTTCTTATGTGTAGGAGGGAAATGAACTCATGATGATGTGGGTACTGGAAGGGGTGCACACGCGTCGTGTTTATGAGTCTGCCATGTGTCTAACTAGTGAGTGGCGCAGAGCCTCAGAGATGAGAGCACTTTCGAGTGAAAAAGAGCCCTCCTGTAGAAAGCACGGCCAGGTGAGCACCTATTGATTGAATAGCAGTGTTTTATTTGTGCGAAGAGTTCCTTGTGGCCCCTGAACTGTTGGCGTGGGGGATGGTGATGACGGCTCCGTTTACTGCCAGCCCGTCCTTGTGTCACTTGTCTGCTAAGAGGCTTTGTGATGGAGAGTCTTCGTTTTGCATGAGGCACAGTTGGTAGAACAGTTACTTGTTATTTCAACTTTCTTTTTAAGTGTATTTGGTTGCAAACCATTTTTAGATTGACTTTGTGGAAATGTACACTTAAGTAATTTGGTCACTAATTTCTGTAGCTAATTATTTCTTTGCTTGTGTTTCAGATTTCTCTATGAATCGTCATCAAGAACTTTGGGGGCATTTTTGAATTCATAACCAAGCCAACATCTTTGATCATGCACAAATAGAGGAGAAGGACTTATAGAAAATGAAATGGATGTTTTTTTCCCCTAGTGTTTTTAATGTTAATAACCCACATAATAGAGAAGGGGTGGGATTTATTTGAGGGAGGTATGAGTAGGAGTTCAAAGGTTCTTAAAGTTTTCCCCGTGCCGGCAAAGTAATATATTTAACGTGAAGGACTCCAGGCATCAATGGTGCAGAAACCCATGGTGCAAAGAAAAAGAGAGACACCTTTCCAGCAAACCTGGTTGTTTTAAAAATGACTTTTATATATAATGTTGCTTGCAAACTGTAATAAAGCCATGGCAACATCTTCCTGTATACTTTACTTAAATGTACTAGTCGGTGTTCTCCCCCGAGGGGCAGGGCTGAATTCTGGGGGCCGCCCTTCGTGGACAGCAGAGGGCACAGCCCGGTGGGCGCAAGGAGGCCACCCACATGCAGGATCCTGGATCCTCTACTGGCCTTGAGGCTGATTGGGCATGAGATGGGCCCGTGGCTGTAAATACGAGGAACGCAGAACCGAGTCACTCAGCTCAAGCTGAACCACCATTATCTTACCTTCTCTCTCTGAGGCTGACGTGGTTGGATGGAGGACTGGCCCCAGGCTTCCTGGCTGCCTCATCCAGACCCCATCTTGCCCGCCCGGTATACCAGGAAGTGTCCGCGTCCATCCCTGGTCCCTGTTGGCCACCGTCCTCAGTCGTGGCCTGTCAGCCTCCTGGGGCCTGGGAGGCCACCTTGTGACGGACAGGAAGGGATCACTTCAGTCACACACTCATTCTGTCCTCAGCCCCCAAGCAAAACAGTAAAGAAACGCCAGGTTTTCAGGACCTCTGTTTCTTCTCCAGGAAAGTACAGAAACGGACTGTTTCCTGCAGCTGCGCAAGAGCCTTAGGGTAGCTGAGCTGCGTATTCTGAACCGCCATATTCTGTCTGGCGGCGTCATGTGTCGTCTTCTTTGTCTTGGGCCGAGTAGCCGAACCTACGAAATGGACTGAGGAGTGTCTTCCTGCACTCCTGGGAGAGTTTCTGTGAGATCCGAAGTACTTCTGTGGGTTTGTTGCAGCACTCAGCCCTAAAATGCTAGATTGGAGATTGGAGTTTCCTTTGTGGGAAGAGATTAATTTGTTTTTATAATTTATATACAAGTTTTGAAAGCGGTCTTTTTTGTGAGTCTTGAAGGGTGAAGTAATTCAATTCGTGAAGAAACATAATTCAGTTTTTATTGGGCCAAAGTAGTTCACAAAGCGGCCCTGTGGGCATGCCCCTTGGGAACCTCTGCAAATGTGCAGGGTTGACGCGAGCACGGCTGCGCAGGGTCTGCAGCCGCGAAGTGGGAATCGGAGTCCTTTCAGTGGGAGAGCAGGCAGGGTGCTGGGGTTCCCTGGGGGGTGAGGGGAAATGCAGGTCATAGGATGGTGAGACTCACATAAAGTTTACAAACATGCAAAACTGAACAGCAGTATACTCAGATGCTCAGTGAACAAGAAAAAGCTGAAAACAAAATCCAGAATTCTGATCATGGGAGGGCAGGAGGGGAGAGCATGCAGGATTCTGCTCAGGTAATGATAGAAATCTCTCTAAACTAGAAACAAGATAGTACTTGAGTGTCCATTTTACTGTTAGTCTTTGCCTTATACATTATAAATATTCTTTTGGGACAGTCGTTAACAAAAATTTAAACACGCAGATTGGAGAAGAGAGAAAGAAAGCGTACACACCTTTGAGGAAGGATATGTCATCGACTTGGGGACGCTTGGACACGGGTGGCTCCACCAGGCCAGCTCCTTGGGCCCGCGGAATGGGTGGAGGCCGCATGTAGTGAAGGTGCCAGAACTGCCATGCAAACCCGGGAAGGGGCTCACACAGGTGGGTGAGCTGGTGTGGACAGTACATAACAGCCAATATGTAAAACCCAGGGCTGTGTCCCACAGGAGGGCACACCGCCTACAGCATCCAGAAGTCTGCTCTGGAGTCAGGCCACCAGCGTCACTGGGGGCCAGGGGTGGCTCCCCGGCCGACAAAAAGGCCGTTATGGAACTGGGCTCTCTGATAGCCATGGAAATCCAGGACCCTGAACAGCAGGACCAGCTGGTGTCGAGTGAACATGAGGCTGGTGGATGCAATGATTGTAAAGACTGCATGGCCAGTGGACCTTGTTCCTGCCCAGGAGTCACAGAGAGGGTACTGGAGCTCAGCATCCCACAATCGGGCAGTAAGGGTCTGGACAATCTGTACCATCAAAGGAAGTCCAGGACAATGGCCAGAGGCCTCAGGGAAGCAGCCCCGGCAAGAAATGGGAATCCTTTGTCCAGGTTCCAGATTTGAGCCTCCAGAAACGTGAGAGAATAAATTTGTGTTGTCTTTCCATTCTAGTCCACCTTCTCCCGCCCACCCACTCACAAGTACCTTCCTGTTTGTCATCACGCGGGGTAAGCGTGGGCTCTCCTGGCTAACAGCACAAGGGCCCCTCGGTGGGGAGGCAGCTCTTTCCTGTGGGGGATTGTCAGACTCTGTTCTTTTGGTGGGAGACAGCAGAAAATGTTCTGCCATTTTGAAGACGTCCTGCCCCACTTTTGGTTACCAATGATTGATTATTGTTGTCTGGACCTATTATTTCACTAGCAGTTGCAGGATGGTAGTTTTCTAAATTGGTCCTTTTTTTTTGCATCGATCACCCAGACTTTTTGTGCAAAGAACTTTCCTTCAAAACCCTGTTGGTTACCCTGAAATTCTCATACAGAATAGTCAGGAAAAATACTCTGATCTTTACCAATTTTTGGAAGAGTGAGTTGGTACCTAGCAACCTCTGCAGGTCATTGATGCTCTTTTAGTATCGTTACGAACAAATACATTTTTATGTCTGACAAATTCTAATCCATTGCAGTTATTTTTTTAAATGCTCACCCTTTTCCATCTTTGGCCTCTTGAAGTTTGTTCACATGGTCCTTTAACACGACCCCAGTCTCCTTTAAAAGTGTTGTGCCAAGAGCATCTCGGTTCTGAAGTTCCAGGAGACAACCTGTGGACATTGGGGCGTGACTGTGAGATGAAACCTGGCTTCACGTAAGGTCGAACCTGCCACTAGCTGTGAGGCTTAGGCAAGTTTCACAAACCTGCTGAGACTCACTCTCCTCCAAAACCTGGATAATAATACTCCTCTCACATCAGCAAGGTATCAGATGTGACGTGCTTGCAGGGCCAGAGGTAAGAGCTACCATGTTTCCCTGAAAATAAGACCTAGCCGGACCATCAGACCGTAAGACCCGGTCTTATATTAATTTTTGCTCCAAAAGATTCATTAGAGCTGATGGTCTGTCGAGGTCTTATTTTCAGGGAAACACAGTAGCATTCGCCCTTTCCTTACTCCGGGGACTGTATTTTGACATCCCTGTTACGCACTGGGGCATTTTGCTGAGTGGGTCGCAGCTGTGTGTGGAAACTTACCCACTGGTGATTTACACGTGGCGTGGTCACTGAGGCAGCACGCAGGGAGGTCCTGTTTGTGCTATAAAGTGAGGGCTGAGTGCATGGCATTCAGATTGAGGTTTTCCAACCCACCCCCAGTTACCTGATTGTCACATGTCACCTGGTGGGAGTTAGAGACAAATAGTAGGTTTGGCTCTGCCAATTAACATTGGAATTCTGACTCAGGGATTTAATCTACCATACACTTCTCCCCCTCACCATCCCCCACCCCCAGGTCTTAGCTCTGTTCCACTTGGTCAGAGACATACTTGCCCCTCCAAAGAGTGCTAAGGCTCGTTGGGCCCACCATGGTCCTCAGGCTGAAAGAAATTGTAAATGAGGAAGGAGGCTCTCACTGCAGAACAGATGAAGCCTGGCTCAGTGGAAACTCTAGTTCTGACCTCCAGAGGGCAACTCTCAGCTCCTCTCATTGGAAATGGCCGGAGGAGACGGGAGCTGGCACACTGGGACACATCAGACTGCACACGGCTGCCCACCTGGCCCCGAGCAGAACTGGTCAGCGTAGTGTGTGCAGGTCTGGCCAGGAGAAGGCCTGGGGCCTTGGCTGCCATGCCCTGGGGGCTGGGGTGCGGCTTTACTGGCCAACAACCTGGGGGGAAGGGCGATTGGGGAGGGGGTCCCCTGGCCTCTGTCTGGGTCTTTTTCTGTCACTGTGCCAGGAGACTTTCAGCTAGGAGGACCCCGTGTACCACTTGTCCATCTAGAACATTCTGGAAAAGCAGTGTAGGATATGAATGTTTTCCAGAAACAGGCTGGTCAGTTGCCAGTTGGGAGAATGACTTCCAGCCAAGGTTCAGTTTTGGTAAAGATTAATGCATGTTGCTTCGGCTCTACTCTCTCCTACCTTCCTTTGACACTAACAACGCAGACAAACATGAACCCGTCTGCTGCCACACAGCTCTGCCCTTGGTCCCCCAAGCAGCTCGTGGGCATCCTGACTGAGCGGGCCGACCACCTGATTTGTCTCTAACTCCCAGGCGCCATCACAAGTACCAGCTGCCGGAGTTTTGTCAACAAGTCACTGGACGATGACCTTGAAAGGGTGGCGATGGCAGGTGGTTGCACTCTGGAGCAAGACTGTGGATTTGAACCAGGTTCCGCCACTTAGTGTCTGTGGGATCTGGGGAAGATGGCTTGGCTCTCCTCAGTGTGTCCCCTAGCCCACAGAATGGGTGCCCACCTCATCGTCACTGCTGGCACCCAGTCGGTGCTTTGTAAAGTCAGCTGTCCCTTTCATTGTTCACCGCTACAGGCTGTTAGTCACAGGGCATCTGAGGCCTGGTGACCTACACAGGCCAGGAGGCCTGTTGGTGGAGCCACCACCGAGAGGCATCCAGCAGCCCGGGGAAACAAAAGGCTGCAAGGGATCAGGCAGATGCAGATGTAGGCGGGAAGCGGCCTCAGGAGCCAATGGGCAGTGCCAGCTCCGACCACTGCCAGCTCATGTCACTTGCTGTGAACCACATTCAGGGACAGCATCTGCCTGGCCCTGTGGGGAGCCCACGCCCTTACCTGGTGGTGCATCTTCACACATGTTTGGGGGTAAGTCCCACAAAGACCACCTGCGGTGCTCGTGGCTTAAGGAGGGGGTGCTGTGCAGACACCAACTGCACAGCACCCAGCATCAGCTGCACCTCTGCCCGTGACACAGCCGCAGACACGCTCAGCCCAGTTCTGAGCTTTATTGGGGGCCCAGGAGCAATACCGGGGGTGCAGCTTCCCTCACTCCACTCTGGGTGCTGTAGAAGGAGGGCAGGCCTGGGGCACTCAGGACAAGGCCTCAAGGAGTGGTAGTCCATTTCCACGATGGCAGACTGCTGAGAGCTGGGCAGCTATGCAGGAGCCTTGTCTCTGCAGGGGAGGGCATGGCTCCCTGGGCCCTCCCGATGGGCTCAGCAAATGGCACAGGCCAGCAGTTGAGGGGCCGACTCAGGAGGCCCTATGGCAGCCTGCGTTACCGCACTGGTGAAATTAGACTGTCAGATGACTCTCACCCGGGTTCACCGTTCAAATAGAGAGCTGGGCTGTGTTTAAATGATGAAAAATGGCCATCCCGCAGTCCTGTGTGGTCAGTAATTCAAATTGCGTTACAGTTCACCAGATTACTGTGTCATTCAGCGAGGGCCAGACTACCCAAAGGAGTCATTGCAGGGTGTTGGTTAGCACATTTCAGGCACCTCTGCGCACGTGGTGTGTGAAAGCTGCCTCTGCTTGCCCTAAAGCTCGCCTCGAATCTCTCCTTTAGAAAGCCGTCCCTGCTCAGGTGGAGACCCAGGGAGCATTTCCAACACAGCCGTCCACCTGAAGGAGAGCCCTACAGGAGAGCCACAGGTACGGTGCTGCAGGTGCTGTCCACACAGGGGCCCTTCTCCCCCGACTCACATTCCCCACCCCATCGGGTCCCCCACAGCTCTGCTGTTCTTTTCAACAGACTGAGAGGCCCAGATGCCCCATTTTGAAAATGCTCTGGTTCTAATCAGATGTCACAGTGATTGTGGTCAACTGATGGAATCCAGAGCACTGACTGATACAGTGAAAACCACCTGTTGGTCAATAGTTCGATCTCACACTACTCAGCCACTGAGCAGGCGGAGGGACTGGGTCAGGCTTAGCCAGGACCTGACCCCAGCCCTGTGTCCTCCCCGCCAGCTCCACTCCCCTCCCTGGCAGACAGGAGGCCCCTGGAGGGAGATGTGCCTCAAGGGGTGTGTTTGGCCTTGAAAGTCTTGGAGAGTCATTCTTTGAGCTATGACTACAAGTATGTTCTTACTGTGAACTGTGAGACTGCACCGCATACTGACCCTTTGGGCGTGTATCATGAATATTAGCAAGCATGACAACATGGATTCGGTAATTTTATAAGTAGAAAGGCCCAAAGCGTAAATACGTGTGGGAGACACCCTCCATCTAAAGGGCTCAGAGAGTAAGCACGTGTTTGAATGTTTGTGCACCTAGTGGATAGACACTTGTGTATGTGTGCCTTGAGCAGCGTTCAAACATGTCCTTCACACGCAAGTATGCAAACACCTGCACATATCGAGGACAAGCACTGGGCTGCCTGTCGGGACCCCCTACCTGGCAGCACTCAGTAAAGAGCCACGCACAGGCTTCCTTCAGACCAGAAATGTGGGCTGCCTCAGGCTGAGGGCTGCAGCCTGGGCCTGTCCTCCATCCTTCCCTCTCCCCCGCCTTCCCTTCCTCCCTCCCTCCCTCCCTTCCTTCCTCCCCTCCCTCTCCTTCCCTCTCTCCTTCCCTCCCTCTTGCCCCCTCCCTCCCTTCCTCCCTCCTTCCCCTTCCACCCTTTTCCTCCCTTCCTCCCTCCTTCCTCCTTCCCTTGCTACCTGCACACATTCCATTTCTCTGCCTTTAGCTTCTGTCATCCCCCCCAGAGCTAAGGCCTTGTGGCTTTGAGGCACAGCCCTGGACTGGTCTGCGCTGGTCAGAACAAAGGAATGGTGGAGCTGTCCACTCTCTTTCCTAGGTCATCTTATGGGTTCGGGGCTTCTTCCCTGGGCCTTTGTCTCCTTACCTTGGGTTTTCCAGTTTCTTGGAGTATTTCCCCTCCAACTTCCCTTTGACACTGCCGGAGTCCTGAAGTTGGGGCACCTGGTGAAGCAGGACTGGATTAAGAAGCACTGTCAGCCAGAGCCAAACAATGAAAGAACAAACAATCCCAGGTCCTTTCTAACCACAGCCCCAAAAGTAAACAGTCCTCCAGGATGCAGGCTAGGCGGGGTCCCTGAGCTGCTCCCACTCCTTCCCTTAGCTCAAGCTGGGCCCCAATGCCTCCAAGTCCACACAGGTGTAGTTAGGCTGTGGTCCTAGCAGAGCTGGTTTCCTCGGCAGCATGAATGTAGTGGCTGTCATTTGGGTGGGGATTCGATGAAGTAGAGCCTCGTGCCACAGAAATGCAGTGAGGGTAACTTGTAACAGGTCCTTCCATCACAAAATGACATCATTGAACACCTGCCCTCACGGGCCTGTCATGAATGAGCTTCACCTTCCAGGCCATCTTGATCTTTCTTTTTCCTGTTGTTTCTGTCACCAAACTTATCACCAGTTGGCTGTCCCCTGGACCTCTAAGGATAGATGCCATTGGCTGAGCCTCCGCTTTCACAGACAGACATGGACCTCACACCCTGAGCACACATCCGGGTAAGCCCCGGTACTCACATTGTGGTTTGTGGGTGCTGTGATGGAGCTGAGGAATGACTCAGCCTTTCTCAGTCTGTGAATGAGTCATCTAATTGATGAATTCCACTTGAGGCGTCTTATTTGCTTTGAGGTGGGAGCCGCAGCGTGCTGCTAACCCAGAGTCTGGCTACTAAGAATTCTGTGATGAGTAGAGCCCATGCCTACTGCCAAGGCCCCTCCCACCCTTTCTCCCACCCCGCTGGCCACCTATAGGATCTGCAGGTTGCCACTGTGGATTTGTACCTACAGCAGCAGCAGCAGACATTGCTTGGGTATCTATGATGATGCTGTTGCGTCTTGGGGGGTGGGTGTCCCCATAGAACTGTGGTGCTTTCTCGGTGGCCAGTCCCCTGGGCTTTTGCGCCAAAGATGAGAATTCCCACCCAGCTGCCTGCTAGGCCAGACAGATGGAGGAACTTGGGCACAGGGACAGAGGGTGTTGAGCAGGGTGGGAAGAGGGAGGGACTTCTGGGGACGTGTGACATCATTGATGATGGGAAGTGTGGGGCAGTGAGGCCCAACGTTCCATTCTGTAGATGGGCTGGTCTGTGTTGTAACTTCCTTGCCATTAACCCAACCCTAAAGTCTGCATAGACCAGCCTTGTCCTGGTGGTAAGGGGCATGGAGGCGATGGCCATGGGAAGGCTGGCTGATGAGGGCCAGGCAGTGAGGAGAAACTCGCAGGGACGGCAGGGACAGGCACGGTGGGAAGGAGCTGACTTCGGGCAGACAAGAACCACAGGAGTCGGAGGTGCTCAGGTCACTGCCAAACGCTGAAGCAGGTGGGGAACGGGAGCACCCAGGTGGGGAAGGGGTGGTGGGGGCCCCAGGCAGGGCCACACAAGATGACAATGACAATGATGAAGGAGGGGACACACACCACACTCACACATCCTCACACACATTCACTCTTGCTCTCTCTGACACTCACACTCTCATACTCTCCACTGCACACAAACACAGAGCCCCCTCTGACGTCTAACACCCTCCTTCCAGCTGTGCCCAGGTCTTTAGGAAGTAAAGTCTCCTGGGGAGGTACACAAGGTCCCCAGTGCCCCTCCTTGGACCCTTGGATAGTGGCCAGCCCAGGCCCAGGCAACAGGGAGGAGGGAAGGACCCCAGGCAAACCCCACCTCTGGGCCCACCCCCACTGGGGAATGCTGAGACTCGGACAGCTCAGAGCTCAGGAGGGGCTTCCCGCTGCAGTCCTCATTCCCTGTCCATCCTCCAGGTTAGGTTCCCAGAGCGCCTCCATTCCAGGCTGAGAAACACAGACACACACACACACACACACACACACACACACACACACACCTCCTCCATTCCAGGCTGAGGAACACAGAAACACATACACACAACCACACACACACACACACAGCTCCTGCATTCCAGGCTGAGGAATACAGAAACACACACAACCACACACACACACACACACACACACAGCCCCTCCATTCCAGGCTGAGGAACACAGAAACACACACACACACACACACACACAGACACACACACACAGCTCCTGCATTCCAGGCTGAGGAACACAGAAACACACACACACACACACACACACACACACACACACACACAGCTCCTGCATTCCAGGCTGAGGAACACAGAAACACATACACACAACCACACACACACACACACACACACACAGCCCCTCCATTCCAGGCTGAGGAACACAGAAACACACACACACACACACACACACAGACACACACACACAGCTCCTGCATTCCAGGCTGAGGAACGCAGAAACACATACACACAACCACACACACACACACACACACACACAGCCCCTCCATTCCAGGCTGAGGAACACAGAAACACATACACACAACCACACACACACACACACAGCCCCTCCATTCCAGGCTGAGGAACACAGAAACACATACACACAAACACACACACACACACACAGCTCCTCCATTCCAGGCTGAGGAACACAGAAACACATACACACACACACACACACACACACACACAGCTCCTCCATTCCAGGCTGAGGAACACAGACACACACACGCACACTCACACTCACACTCACGCACTCCCAGACCCTGGACAGCTTGAGCTCCGGCCCCTTTCCAGGGAGCCCCGAAAGCTTGCTTTAGGGGAAGTTCCAACCCTGATCTACACCTGCGGGGTCAGTCACGTATGGTCACGGACATTTAATTAATAAATAAGAGCAGGAGTTCTGTGCCTGGGCCGCACTGGCCACGCGTGGCCCTGGGCGCCGCGTGGGAAAGCGCTGGTGATCGCAGGCCCAGGGTCAAGCAGAGAAGGTTCGGCCATTCAGTCCCAGGCCAAGGGTGCGGCTGACTTCCCGCCGACCCTTTGGGCGCGTCTGAGGGCGGGAAGTGTGGCCCCCGGGACCTGTGCGAGGGTGCGAGGGCGTCAGCGCGGGTGGAGGTGGAAAGACAGGGTGCTCAGGGGCTGACGGAAGGTACAGAGGGGAGGCTGGGCGCCCGCAGGCGGGAAGGGGCTGAGGTATCCTCCGGGTCACCAGCGCGGTGCACACGCTCTCCCCCACACGGGGCCTCTCCGGGGCGTGTCCGGGGCGTGTCCGGGGCGGGGCCTGAGGGCCAACGTAAGGCGGGGGCGTGCCCTGGTGCGGCGGGGGCGTGCCGAGGGCGGGGACGGGGCGGGGCCGGTGGCGCTGTCCGGTGCTGAAGCCGCGGCGGCGCGGATCGCGGGAGGAGCGGCCGCCATGGACTGAGCACCACCGACATGGGGCCGCCGCTTGCGCTGCTGCTGCTGCTGCTGCTGCTGCCGCCGCGCCCGCCTGCCGCACCCGCACCTGCATCCGCACCCGCATCCCACGCACGGCTGCTCCCGGGGCTTCTCGGTGAGTGGGGCGGGGGTGGGGTCGGGAGGGGCGCCTGAGGAAAAGGGGTGGGGGAGGGGCGCCTGAGGAAATGGGGGCGGGGGAGGGACGCCTGAGGGAATGAGGGGCCTCGGGGAGGGTCGCCTGAGGAAAAGTGGGTGGGGGAGGGGCGCCTGAGGGAAATGGGGGGCTGGGAGAGAGGCGCCTGAGGGAAATGGGGGGCTGGGGGAGGGGCGCCTGAGGGAAATGGGGGGCTGGGAGAGAGGCGCCTGAGGGAAATGGGGGGCTGGGGGAGGGGCGCCTGAGGAAATGGGGGCGGGGCGCATGGGTGAGGGGAGGCTGAGCGGGCTCTGGAGGCGCTAGGGGTCGCCAGACCCAGTGCGTGCCCTGCCGCCCCTCTCACCGCAGTGGGTGCTGCTGGTTCTTGCCGACCGAGCGGGACTGGCGCCCTGCCTTCCCCCCCATCCCCGCCCCCGGGCCGCACCCGCACCCAGTCCCGGCGAGGCTGGGTCGCCCGGTGTTCTTGGCCACTCAGGGCCGTGGGGACGCGAGCCGCTCACGCCCTTGTCGACCCGCGTGGGTGCACCCCCGCGTGTTTGTGCCGCGTGCGCGGACAGTGCGAGGCTGGGCTTGGAACGGACCGGATGACCTGGAGGGGACACCCGGCGTGGGGGCCCTGCCCTCTCACCTAGGCCTCGCTGCACGCGGATTTTGGCCTCCCGGCCTCCTACCTGCGTCTTCACTGCGTGAACTCCCGGCTTCCTTCCAGGCGGACAGACATTTTCCTTCCAGGACAGAAGGGGACTGAAGAGGGGAGGGGACGCTGTTGTCAGGGAGCCAGTCAGAGTTAGCTTCCTTCCGAAATGGCCTTTAAGTTCAACTCAGGAAACTGAACCCCAGTGCCTCCCTCCACACTGCTCTTATTTCTTAAGGACATTTACCACGAGGCCAATGTTTCCAGGGCTTCAAGGCCAGGATTACTGAACATAATAGATTAGAATGATGGGTGTTAAAGCCAGAGTACAATACAGGTCGGTCCAGGGTAGTGGAGGGGCCTGGCCCAGCCACCCCTCCTGGCCCATCCTGGGCTTGCCCTTCTGGTTTCCAGGGGCTTCCCTGCCCCAGTCTCAAACTGCAGGGAGCAGTGGGCGCCGTGTTCTGATTCCTGGCTAACTCAGCCAGGGATTTCTCCCTTGCTTTCCTAGTCTCCTCACACACTCCCTGCCTGGTGTGAGGGAGAGCTGGTGTTTGCAAGGGAGGTCCTCACCTGTTGGGGTGCTGCCGCCTGAGTCACTGCATGCCCCATGGAGGACCACCCACGCACAGATCATCCTTGCCAGATGAGCCCTGCTTGGGGAGTTTGGGGGCTTCTTCATTCTGCTGCCACCTCCAGGACCTTGACCCACACCAGCAAGGAGGGCCTAACTGTGCACCAGTCCTCTTTGCTGGGCTGTTCCGTCCTTCTTTGGCTCAAACAGGCATATCACCTCATATGCGAGCTGTTTGCTCAGCTGGCCAGATGCCACCCAGCAAGTACACAACAGCTCAGGGAGAACCAGGGTCAGCTGATGTCAGCCACTCAGTGTTCTAGGGAAGGCAGCTTCTGGGGGTGAATGGGAGGCTGGTCTTTGACGACTCTCTTTCCATTATGATTGCCAGTACATAATAGTTTGCTGAAATCACAGAGAAAGGAAGAAGGGGGAGGTGGCTGAGGAAGGGAGCAAAGGAAACCCCGAAGATGGAAGTGTGTGAAGAGAAGAAAATCGCTAAACTGTCCTGGATGTGGCAATGGTATTTTGACTACAAGCAAAATTGAATCACGTCATTAAAAAAGGTGCCTTATTCCTCCTCTGTTCGCTATATGCCCCAAGGGAGCCTCCTGGACAGTCTTTATAAAGGACAATGTCAGGGAACCAGACATCGTTAGAACTGTCCCAGGGTTTCCAGGACATAGGTGTAACCTGCTACATTCCCAGCCTGCTTGGGAACTGCCTGGTGGTATGTACAGATATTGAGATGCGAGTGATCTTCCCATTTTGGGACCCAACCTGGGGTAGCACACAGCCTTGTCTGCTCATGTAAGCTCCCTGCATCCTATCCACCCCGACCTCTCCCTGTACCATCCTCACCCAGAGTGCTGCTGCCATGTCCTCAGAATTTACATCTACATTCTCCAGAAAGTGCAGGAGAAACACGGTCCCTCATGAAAGGCATATGCTGCCATTTTTTTCTCTCTCTGCTGTCTGGGTCTTGTTTGAGTATTGTCACACCAACTACATTGTTCCAAATAATGACACACAATGAAAGATAGACCTTAGATGTGACCCGAGCCATGTCACTGTAACGTATTTATTTAGCTATTAACACTCAACCTCAGGCTGAGGCCTGCAGAATGCACAAGGTTCGGAGAGAGCTGAGGTTTGCTTCTTGCTTGCATCATAGTTTTCGGTTAGAACAAGGAGTCAGATGTCTCTAGGACCTAAGACCAGTTCTTTGTGTACTGGGGGCCTTGCCTTGAGTTCGGCCCCTTCACACTTGGTGAAGGAGCTCTTGAAGTCTGGGTCAGCACAGCTGCCCTGTGTGAGTCTATTCTCCTTGCTCGGAGCTACGCTCCATGACGCTGCCTTGTTCCACAGCAGCTGTGGGCAGCCTCTGAGTGGCGGTGCATGTCCCGCCTTCTCAACCACCTGAGCATCCTGCCCTTCTACACCCACTGTGCCCATGTCCTGGTGCAAAAGCCTCCCATGGCTCATAGTGCACCATAGTCTGTGACGCTGTTACCAGAGCTGAACGGGGAGGGCACATGGCACCCCTTTTCAGTGATACTCTTCCACTTCGCTTGTGGCCAGAATACCATGGCTGTGTCCGGCCGCATTGTCCAGGACAGGTGAGCAGTTTCCATCTCTCGTTTACTGCCACCTTGGGGTTTCCTTCGCTCCCTCCCTCTGCCTTTCTCTGTGATTTCAGAACATCCTCTTGTTAGGGGCTCAGTCTTTTCCCATAAATCTGACTTGAGCTGTCAGCCCTTTGTCTTGAAGCCATTCTTCAGCTATAAGGAGGCCAGCTTGAGAGCCTGTTCAGGCAGCCCCACTTCTAAGGGCAGTCACAAAAGACCCTCCTTTTGCTAGAGAGATACAAATTTCCTTTGCCAAAGGACAGTCAACCTTTCACGTGCATTTTGTTGGGAGAATCCAAAGTCAGACCTCACCAATGCCCTGTCTTGAACACAGCTGAGTGTTTCTTTTCCTCCTTTGTTTTTGCCTCCCGATTTGCCTACACATATTTTTCATTCACCAGCGAGCCCACTCGGAGCTGAGAAGAGAGCAGCAGGAGCTGTGTGCTTTGTGAACTCGATGGCATGATTGTTTATTTTTAAACTGAAGCATCTTTCCTGCCTCAAAAGCACACGCCCATCTTGCTCCTTGGGGCCCAGAGCCCTGATCTTGTTGGTTGTGTGGTGATGAGCAGCCTGCCCCTCCCCCAGAGCGGGAGTCCTCCTGCCTTTCCTGGGCCTGAGCCTTTCTCTGCCTGTTGTCTCCTCCTCCTCTGGCTCTGTCTCCTTCACCCTCAGGTGCTGACGGCCCTGTGCAGAAGGATGGGGTACATGGAAAGCCCTGTGCTTTTGGGAAAGGGAGGCACAGACAATGGGCTCACCCATGAAACCAGATGCGTTGGGTAGAAAGAGCTGTGTCGTGGCCGTGTCCTGTGTCCAGAGATGGCAGTTAAACGTGTGCAGGGAATAAAGCAGGTTTTCTGACGGTTTCCTCTCTGTGCTGAGCTTAACTGCATCTCGCAGCTCTCCTTTCAAAAGCCCGTCTGTTTTTTGCCTGGTTCCCAAGGTCATCTTCAGTGGTGCCCACTAGCAGGAGTGGGTGTGCTAAATTTGTAGCAGTCTGCTTTCTGCCTGTCTCAGTGGTGGTTTTGGGCCCACGGGCCTGGAGTTTCTATTTGCTGTGAAATGTGAGGACTGGGGGATTCCTGGTCTCCCTCGAAGAAGAACAGTAGCAGCAGGTAGTCTGAAGCTGGGCTGCGATGCATTGCCCTCCACCCCAACTTGTTTTGATGAGGTCTGGAAACCATTGATTCTTTCCTGTGACAACAATTTCTGCAGTCTGAGTTTATTTTGTTCTGCTTTTTACATGCGGTATTACCTAATTTGTGAATGCAGTTATTCAGACACTTTTCTTTGGATTTTTGAGAGTTAGGAATAGGGGGGCCAAGTACAATGAGAGATAGTGTCAGCTGAGCTGTCATTATACTCCGTTTTTTTTAAGAAAGTTTTTCCATACCATGACCTCTCAGGGCATTACTTTAGAATTTTAAACTTCTTTTAAGAAAAGGTGTTTGTAACTAAATGTGGCCCAAACTAAAACTGACCCGCTGGCTTTGGGTGGCAGATATTTAACATATGCCTAGATATGTGCAAATATTGCTAGTTTGAGGATTGTTTATGTGTGGAGAGGTGAAAAAAAAAGCTTAAGAAATGGGCAGAAAGCGTTTTCATCCAGATGTATCCTGGTGAGTATGGGCCCAGTGGGGCTCAGCGAAGAACCTACCTTATCTCTTCTGACAAGGCGGTCCATTTCCCGAGAAAGCAAACAGGTGGCTTTGTGGCAGGTAGCCCTCTGCTCCACATAAAAGCACCTGGCAGCTGTTTTTACATTAGTCTAAATTGACCTTCGTAAATGTAGACCCAGCTGGATTTATTTTTTCATCCTGGTTTATAGGAGGCCAGAAAACCAGAGAAGCAGAAAAGAGTGGATGCATTCTTCTGCTACCTGGAAACTGAATGGAAGAGTTTGTTGAAGGAAGCAGGAAGTTTTTTGCTTTTAATTCCTTCTATCTCTAACAACTCAGCCACAAGTACTATTTAAATACCTAGGGCAGGAAGTGAAAAGGGGTGCGGTTCTCCTGGAAACACGTATGTTCACACATTAAGTAACTTCTTGTTTGTTAGTCTGCTTCTGTGGTGATAAGTGAGTGACTCCCACGTTAGCCTAAGAAACTGAGCTTTGGACTAGAGGTGCTCATGTGTGGAGCATGGATGTCCATCTCTTTAAAACGGCCGCGGTGTGTCTGCTGGGGGGAAATAAGGAAGCTGCGCATGGTTTTGGATGGTCACTTTGTGTTACTTCTCCTATGTGGAGTTGGATAAGAGGGTGTTTGACTTATTTTGTTTTTATCTGTTCCCTCCAATCATACTGACTGTGATTCAGAAGATGCAGGGACACTCCCTCTCAGCACATGTGACTAGTAAAGGTTCCTGGGCGGGAAGGGATGAGCTGATAGTTATAAAACAGATTGGGGAGCTTTCCCTTTTTAATTAAAATTACCATACAGTGAAATGATTTTTTCTTTTGGTGTACAGTTCTACTTATTGATTCTGGTGACAGGGGATGGAAGTCCCATTGCCTTTCCCTCTGTAGTGATAGCCTGCCCCACCCCCTGAGCCCTGGCAACCCCTGGATCTTTCCACATGTGGTTACGTGTGCTCCCCAGGATAACCTCGATAGGGGAGTGTGTCTATTTCCATTTTACAGACTGAAAGACTGAGGCTTGGAATGGCTGATGAGCACATTGTACTAGTAGAACACCGGTGCTGGGATTGGGTGCTGGGTCTCCGGTCATCAGTGTCCTTTCTTTTCCAGTAGTTGATGGGCCAGGGTTTGCCCTGTAGGGTGCGGTCCCAGCAGAAGGGTTCTCTGTGCTGTTGGGACACATCTATCCAACTCCACAGCAGGGGTGTCTGCCTCTTACCGTCACAGTGACAGAGGTGATTTTTGCTCGTCAAACTTCCTTTCTCTAAGGAGCTTCAGAATGTCTAGGTTCTTTGGAGCTCTGTGTGCCTGTTCCAAAGGAATCTGAAAATGCTCTTTAACCATGGGGGCGGGTTGATTTTCCAAGCTAGGTTTGTTCTGGATGGCAGATTCAATTATTTGGTTTGCTTCTCAGAGGGATTTTGATGTTTGTGAATGGATGACGTAATTTTGGACACTTCCAGTCTTTCCATGATGGCAGGAGTAGAAGGCCACTGTACAGTTCACTACTTGCTGTGTCTGTAAGCACCACGCTCCGAACGCTTCTGTGCACCATCACATTTCTTCTCCATGCCCCTCCCCTTTGGCAGCCATCAGCTAGTTCTCCATATATATGGATTTGTTTTTTCATTTGTTTTGTTTTTAGGTTCCACATATAGGTGAGATCACACGGTATATGTTCCTTCTGTCTGACTTATTTCACTTAGCATAATACCTTCTAGGTCCATTCATGCTGGGGCAAATGGCAAAATTCCATTCTGTTTTATTGTTGAATAATATTCCATTTTATATATGTACCACCTATTCTTTATCCATTCGTCTATCGATGGACACTTAGGTTGTGTTCACATTTAAGCTGTTGCAAATAATGCTGCAGTGAACACAGGGATGCATATCTCTCTTTGAGTTCGTGTTGTTGGATTTCTTCAGATAGAGACCTAGAAGTGGAATTTCTGGGTCATAAGGTAGTTCAGTTTTTAATTTTTTGAGGAACCTCCATATTGTTTTCCATAGTGGCTGCACCAATCTGCAATCCCACCGACAGTGCACGACGGCTCTCTTTTCTCCACAGCCTCCCCAGCACTTGTTGTTTGTTGATGATGGCCATCCTGACAGGAGTGAGGTGATATCTCACTGTAGTTCTTATTTGCATTTCTCTGATCATTAGTGACATTGAGCATCTTTTCATATGTCTTTTGGCCGTTTGTATATCTTCTTTAAGAGAAATGTTTATTCAGGTTTTTTTTGGTGTTAAGTTGTATGAGTTCCTTATATATTTTGGATGTTAACCCATATTGGATGTATCATTTGTGACTATCTTCTCCCATTCAGTAGGTTGACTTTTCATTTTGGTGGTTTTCTTCACTAGGCAGAAACTTTTTATAGTTTGACGTAGTCCCATGCATTTATTTCCATCAGATTTTTAATAGATACTGAGACCAACACCAAAGAAGCTTGCTCTCATTTCAGACTTGTTACAGAAAAAGGCCTACGCCAGAATAAGGGATAAAGGAGGGATTAGTTTCATAAGAAAATTTAAAGAGTAAGTTCTATCTAAGCTTGACATTTAGAGTGGCAAACAGGAAAAGGAGGGCTGATTTTAGTCACTCATTATTCTTTTATGAGGTGTGTTGATAGATGAAAGAATGAAACTTCCCTTCATATGACATGGGCATTCTGTGTCACCATGTGTTTCTAAAAGCCCGTTTTGGCATCTGATGCAATGTCCTACATATAGTACAAAGGATGTGTTTGGAAATGGTTTGTTTGGTGGATGGAATTTTCAGGAAAAAGGCTGACCTGGTTTCCAAGGGGAGAAGACTTTATATTAATGGTGCAAGTCAATTCCGACTCCAACAGCAAAATGCAGTCGACTTGCAAACGCATGGAGCAGCCTGTAAAATTGGCCATGGGAGGCTGAGGTTTTTCCATTTGGGGTTGTGGTTTTAATCCAGCCGAAAGCAGTAATTAACCTGTGGTACCCCTTGAAGCCAGTTTGGCGATGTGTGTGTCCTCCAAGTAGAGGTATTTTAATGGCAGAAGACGAGGCATACCCATGAAAGCCAGTTTCTTAGTGGTGGGTGGGTAGTGGCGGGCGGGCGGGGGGACTTGGGTGAGGAAGCACATGAGTTGTGCTCCTCTCGCCTTCCCATCTCCAGTCGTGTCTGTCCTGTGGTGGCACATCCGCTTTTACCAAGACTTTAGGACGTCTTGAATCTCTCTGCTTCTGCCTGAAAAATAGGCTGGGGTTAAGATCACGAAACCTCCGTGGGAGTTAAGTGTTGTCTGAGCGGACACAGATGTGATTGAAACCCTGTGGGAATATGGGCTCCGCACCGAGGGCCAGGCACCTATCCTGGGACAGGGCCTTCCTGTGGCCTCGTATCTGCTTCACCAGTGTGTGCTGGTTCTTGATTCTATGAAACAATCAACACAGATGAAAAGACAGTTCTAGCAGAGCCAGAAACTGCAGGTGATTTCTGAGAACATGGTGGGGGAGGAGTGGCTCTGGGCCCAGAACACAGATTAGATGACAGAGATATTGTTTCAGTGCAGCATGTTGACAGATTGAGAGACTGCCTTATCTTTGCAATCAGGTAATCTTTGCAGCTTGCATTAATGCTTAGTGGAAGGCAAGAGGACTTCACCTCTGCTCTCTGACTCTATACCACAGCAAAGTGCCAAATTCTTGATGTTTTTGAGAGGTTTACATGAGATGGTGGGGGAGTCATTGGTGATGGCAGTCCTAGTTGTTATTTCCAGAATCTCCAGGTTTCTGCACTTAATGTTGGAGGCTGGTGGCTGGACAGGGTGGAATATTGTTATTATTGAAAATAATATTACTTTGGTGACTCTAAGTCTCGGTTGAATTGACCATTCAGATTTTTGCAAAAGCATTACCATTACATTTTAAATAGTAATATCATTTGTTTTTTAATAAGCACATTTTTTTAAATAGTCACATGCAACTAGGATGCAGGCTGATCACGTTGTAATAATGAGAATAATGAATGGTGATAACACCATCTGGAATTTATTTCCTATCATCCCTTCCAAGGGCGCCCTTGAATAAAAGAAATAGGGCTTAATTAATAGTCACAGATATTTCTCACACGTTTGAGTGGAAAGTGTACTAAAGGGATAGTACATACTGTTTTTCAGATATACTAATCACTGTCTCTTAAAATATGTAATATTTGATAAATGTAAAAACCAGAGCATTTTTAAATTATATTTGACATGTTTAGGTTGCATGGTTGTTAAGTGTCTGGCTTTTTGGTTTGTCACCAAGGCATGGGAAATATTTGGTGACAGGCTGAACGACTCACATAGTCCTGCAGAAGCACTGAGAGTCACACAGAGCGCAGGCCACGCGTGCTCGGGCCATGGCCACCTTCCGGACACAAACCACAGCAGACTTACTGCCAGGGCTCACACAAAGGCAGCCTCCACGCCCCAGACCCTGCACCCCTCATTGGAGCAGAGTGAGGGGGACACTGTCCAGCCCCACTCAGGGCTCCCACACCCACCACTACATTATTGACATATCAATAAATTAATTAAGAAGCCTATTAATAATGTTAAAAGTGATACTATGTTGGTCTAAATAGATGCTGTTGAAGAATATATAGCATTTGTTTAATGATTAAATGTGTTTCCTTAGGAACTCTGATAGAACATGAGATATCCAGGGTAAGTTTAAAGTCAAGCACTGTGGCAAAAAGAATGTTCCAGACTGGGAGAGGTGATCTTACATAAAATAACACTTCACAAAGACTGTAGATTCAATGGACACTAATTCCAAATTTGGAGCCTCATTTTGAAAGATTCTCCCCAGGTGTGGGTACATGGCTACCACGTTCCAGATGTTGTAAGAGTTCCTCTAGGATATCAGAAGGTGTCGCTTTGCTGTGTAGAATAAGTGACTATCGTGAGGCAGAGTGTGCCCTCTGAAGAAAGGACGGAGGGTTGTTTTAACTTGCCGCCTGCAGGAGAAAAGGGTGAGCAGTTTCTTCATGGAATCCAGTGGTTCTCAACTGGGTCTCAATTGTCTGGGGATAGTTTACGTTGTCCCTTCTGGGAGGGGAGGTGTGCTACTGGGACCGAGAGAGAGGAGGCAGGATCGCTGTTGAACGTCCTGCAGGGCACGTCCCCACCCGAGACAACTGTCCACAGAAATTCGTCTGGAATGTCAGCCAGGCTGAGCCCAAGAAGCCCTGGTGTAGAGGGAGAGTCTTAGGAGGAAGCTGCTGGCCATGTGCTCACCTGGGGGAGAGGGAGAGATTGGCTTAAATTATAGCCGAACGAACTGTAATAGGAAGGAGAAGTATTGGCCTCCAAGCCTCCTCCAGTTCTGGCAGAGTGACCACCATGCACATCTGAGCCTCTCACTGTTCTGCTCGAAACCTCCCCAAACATCATGGACCAGGCTTACGTCTGCCCCCCACGCCTTATCCCCCACGCACCTGCTCTCCTTCCCCCTCACCAGTGGGGTCCACAGGTTAGATGTCACACCCCAATAGAAATGTGCATTTATTTATCTGTTATGTATATCTATATGTCACCTATATCTATATCTCTATCAATAGATAGATAGATACACTTATTTACAAATTATATGCTCTACTGAACTAAGGCTTATTATAAAACAAATTAAACATTTACAAGCATGAGAGATTAAACATTGCCAATGATTAAAATATTATTGTTGAAGGTACAAAAAACATTTTTGTACTGACTAAAATTATTAATGTTTCAGATGCTTAGTTTTTAAATGTATTTAATCTCAATGGCTTCAAGCCATTCCCTACTGTCTCCAGAAACAGTGTTCACTTAGGACCCTGGCAACCGTTAATGATGATACATGTAAATCCATATTTGGAAAAGTCTGAAGGACGCTTTTTAATCTTCAGCTGCCTTGTTGTTGGAGGTAATTAAGTCGCCATGCCTTTGACCTCCAAATTATCTGAAGAAGAGCTCCCACTAGAAGTATCAGCTCATTAACAACCCGTGATTTCTTTGCAAGAATCCCTTCAAATCTGATTCACTGTGTTTGGTTAACACGGTCATCTCATCCATAAATCACGTCACCAAGCACATGTGAGCTGCAGCGCATCACGAGACCCTTCCTCACCAGCACTCACAGAGCCCTTTGCCACGGCCTCATCAGCCCACATATCAAAGATGCTTAGTTTTAAGTCAGCGTAAGGGTAGGCGTATCTCAATATATACACTCAGTAATTTTTGCTGAGTAAATGAATAAACCAATTATAGACTTTCGGAGCTGAAAAGTTCCCCTGGTCCGGCTTCAGCAATTCGTGAAGGACTTCTGAGTCAGAAGATTCAGCCCTGAGGATGGGGAAGGCTCCCAGACCGACCTGGCAGAGAACCTGGGAGGGACGTGGGTCTCTTGGTCTGAAAGTCTTCCAGGAAAGAAGGAGCACCGCCATGCAGAGTGTGGGCGACCACTGGCCCCTCCTGAATTCCTTCTGGTTGCTGTAGGATTGGACTCTTTACTTTCCAAAGCGATGATGAAGAATGACTGTTTTTTACACATAATCTTATTTTGAAAACTTCTTGACTGTTTCTGAGTATCACTTCTGGCCTCGTCGGCACCCAAAGTTGATGTTTTCTGCATTTCTAGGAAGCAGATTTCATTTCTCATCCCTCACCCCATTTCTCTGGTGGTTGATATAAAACGTCAGTGAAATAAATACAAAGGAATGTTGGTGACCAGATGAGGCATCTGTCCCAGGGACATTCATTAATTCATAAAAGTCAGGTGAGGGAAGGGAATGTATTTCTGCACTAAGTCTCAGATTTGCTCGTTGCTGTTCCTCTCGCATCCCTCTGACGTCTAGAACAAGCCTTTAAAATTTTTAGATTCTCATTCTAAGAACATTCCAAAATGAGTTAATGACTGTTCTTCAGCTTAGGAATTGTCAGGGAGTGAGATTTATTTATTCAATTGGAATAAAATGTAAATCATTCAGAAAATACGAACAATGTTGGGAGCTGACTATAACTGGCAACAAGAGTAGCCGAATGGCATGTCATGCTCTCAGCTTCATTTAGAAACTGCCGTGTTTTTTTTTTATCAGCTTCATCACTGTCTACTGAAGGACAAGATCTAAAGCCATTTCAATGCCGAGGTTCCGGATAGAGTTCTATGTCCAGTAGTGATGACTGAGGTGTTTGATGAACTTGCTGAGAACATGAGAGGCTGGAGAAAACGTAGGAAATGTAAGGGTCAGAGTGAAGAAGTGGGGTGGAGACCCAGCAGAGGAAGGTCTGGGTGTTAGCCAGTCCTGGGAGGGGTGGGGGCAGCTGTGAGGGCGCCCCGATTCCTGGGCAGGAGTCCCCGGTGTGCCTCTGGGAGGCACATTGGGACCATAGCGGGAGACATGGTTCAACAGAGACAGGAGATCCCCAGGGACCGAGACCCAGCTGCGAGCCGTCTCATCCTGTTTAGATAAGGCAGCTGGGGTCCTTGGGTCCTTGGACACTGGACAGAGCAAAAGTCGGTCTCCTGGAGGAAGACGGCATCCTTCCAGCTTCCAGCTGGCTCCACAGTTGTTCATATTACCAACTAGGACCAAACAAAATGCATTTTGAGGGAAATTCAGATACTTATCTTTCGCCAGGTTCCTCTATTCTGTGAAATAAGGGTTTTGGTTTTCTACTGAACTAGACAACTAGCCAGGTGAACTATACAATTAGCTCAGGTCAGTATACTGGCCTGAGCACCTACTGTGAGCCAGGCCCTGTACTGGGCACTAGACGTGCAAACACAGACAAGACCATGTGTCACGCCTCCAGAAACTTCCGTGCCTCCAGAAGCTCTCCAAGGCCTTTCTCTTTCCTGTGCATTCTTAGTACTTGTCTTATAATGGAATTTTAGTAAGTTAATTCACTTAATAACTTCAGAGAGCTGTTTTCTACACCACATACACTGCTCTTCATTTGGGACATTCTGTCTTTCCGCGTGAGAAGGCTTCGGTGAGTCAGTGCTGTAGTTTGTATCCCATGGATATTTATTTTGTTGGCTTTCCTAATTCTTGCCAGGAAATGGAAGCTGCATCTACAAAGTTGGCTTTGCCTTTGGGACACTTAAGAAATAGAGATGCTTTTCATTAGAAGTGCTGACACCGGCCTGATCGAAAAATAACATCGTGAAAAGACAAGCGAAAAGTCCCAAACCTTCAACAGAATAAAATGCAGTGAAATAGAGAACAGATTAAAAACTGAAGACTCATTAGGTGGAGCGTTAGGTCCGGCTTGAAAACACACCACACAAAACGCTTGTGTGGGGTCCCTGGGGGCAGTATGCACTTAGGAAAGTGGGGGTCCTGTGTCCCAGCCTTCCTCCCCCCTCCTCCTCGTTCATGGCATTTGAGACTTTGCTGTCTGGGACAGCGTGGGTGATGGAAGAAAGCTCTTCCATCCTCGAGAAGATATGAAAGCATCTCCTGTGCTGTGAAGTGTTTCCTTAGGCATGGACTGCAGCTGCCCGCCATCCACCACTTCATCAGTGTCTGGACAGCAGCGTGGGGTGGCGGGAAGGTGGTGATCACCTTTAGGAGCCTTCGCGGGTGGGCGACGAGGTCAAGGTCTGTGAGGTTATTATCTGACTCTCTGCTCTGCTCAAGGTTGGAATTATGACCTTCAGCTTCTTCTCTTGGCTGTGCCATTAATTAACGAGGAAAAACAGTAAGTGAGATGTTTGTGGACAGGAAACGAGAGTGAGAAGGAAGGGCTTTCTGTCTGGATCTGGCACACTTGGCGGGAGGGCAGGCACGAGTGTTCAGCTGTCTTGTCCTGACGCATAGACCAGCTGAGACGCTGGGCATGTCGTGCCCTGTGGCCCCCAGTCCAGGCTGTGAGGCCCTCTCCCCCCAGCTGGCAGCACCTGATCCTGCTGGAGGTTGGAGGCCTGCAGGGCTGTGTCTATGCCGGCTCCACCCTTTCTGCTGCATTTCCATCGGTTAATTAACTTGGATGTTGGGTTGCCCACGTTGAGGCTGGGCCAGCCCGCTCAGCTCATGGCAGGAACTTGTGCGTTGGTCCCACAATGAGTGGGCCTGCAGGTCTGCCGAGAGCCCGTCGCAGCCTGACATTTCACATCACCATAATGAAAAGCCTTCCTAAAATAAATGCCGCCTGGGTAATGTCTAATATATTCCGTGTGGAGGATGGAAAATGCAGTCGCAGGCACAGCCCCACCTCAGCCAGCCTGTTTGTCACAGTGACAGCACAGCCTATCGTGAGCTCAGGAATTTTCTGGCCTAGAAAAGATTGCAGTAAACACCATAAATATCGGGAAAGCACATTGCAAGATGCATTTCATTCATCCAGTTGCATGAAAGCCATTAGGTCCCTTTAATTTTTGATCACTTCTGTGCTTCTACTGTTTGCTGACAGACCCGCCATGAAAACAGTGGTGCCAGGTAACCTGTGACACCGGGAGAGCTAAACTGAGCCAGACATGGGGCCGTGCTCACCTTCTTCCCACCAGAGGGAAAGGAGAAGAGGCTGAAAATCCTTTCTCCTTTGGAGACGTTCGTTTAAAGGAGGGAAGTGCAGAAGCTCAGAAAGGACCCAGTTTTTCCTTTGAAGGTCACCGGGAAGGTGGGCCGTGGGGTTGCGGGCCTGCACTGGCGGTGTCTGCTGTGTCACTGGTGACGTCCGTCTGATGTCTGGGAGCGCTCGGGGGACAAGGCCTTCTGACGTGTGGACAGGTGATGCTCACGGTCCTTACCACTGTTCATAGTCACAGGGACCACTTCCCAAAGGACGCCACCTGACTTAGAGGGTGGCAGGCACTGCATCGTCCCATGACAGGGAGGTCACTCACATTGCTGTGCCTCGGTCTCCTCGTCTGCGAGGGGTGGTTGTGCTGAGGCTTCGTTCACATTGTTTCCGTTTCTTGTGTGGGAGTGGCATCCTGGCCCCCAGTGCCCACGTGTCTGCTCCTGAGGCCGCAGGTCCCACACGAGAAGAAGCCCTAGTTCCCTGGGACTTCGGGGGAAGCTGCACTGTGTGACATGGCCACGTAGTGCGGACCAGGTGGATAGAGCCTGCCGGCCCGTGGGGTGGAGATGACCAGGTGGCGGGGTGGCTCCGACCCCCACAGTGGGTCTTGGCTGTCTGCAGAGCCCCCCATCTGGAGGGCTGTATTGGAACATTGCCTGTTTAGTTCTGTCACAGAGCCACAAATATTGCCTGTAAGAGCTGCGCTCTAACAGTCGGCTTCCACTGCAAATGCAGGTGCCTCCAGTCCTCAAACCCGCATGCAGTGTGGACTGTCGTCTGTCCTGGGAACCTCCTGCTTTTATGTAGGAGAAGCCTCATGCATGTCTGTTCTCCCCTGGCTGCTCTCCCCATGACACGGTTCTCCAAGCTGCGTCAGCATCTCTGGGGCTGTGTAGAATTTGTAGAAAGGTGACAGCAGGGACAGGGCCTGGACTACGGGTGTCCCTGTCATTTGTCACGAATGCAGATCCCACTAAGCAGCAGGCAGGCACACAGAGGGACCAATGGGCCCCTGCTTGTCCCACGGCCGAAGCCTTCTTGGGTTCGCTCGCATCAGTGTTTCTTTATTCCCGCAAGGCTTTCATTCTCCTCTATGTTCATGGCTAATTTGCGACTGAGGCTTTCTTGGGACTGAAGGACCGATCGATGGCCGGGGGACCGAGCTGGTCATTCTCTTATCTGCCCTGCAGATAAACGTGGGCCACGTAAATTAAAGCAAAACAGGGCCAAACGGAGCCTGAGGGTGCAGTGGAGCGGAAGGACTAGGAGCGCTCGGGTGGACCTGGCTCCCTGCTAACGCACCACCCTGGGGCTGAGTGCCACTCATGGTTCATGTTCGGTCCCCAAGCCTCACATGGTGGTGGGGTAACCAGTGAGGGTGTGGGGGGCCCCTAGCCCTCTTGGTGGATGTGGAGTCACCTCAGCCTCTTACAGGGAGATTGGCCATATCCATCACATTTGCACAGCTCTGTGACATGAAATCCCATGTCTATAGCTGCCTACACACGCGGGCAAAGATGTTTGCACACCATCTTCACTGCTGCATTATCTTTTGTGAGAATCCTAGAAACGACTTAATTTTTCCTGATGGGAGGCTGGTTGATTGTCATCTTCATCCCATGGACTCCGGCAGCTGTTGAAGATGAGGTGGGACAAACGTTTCCTTTCCTCACGTTGTCGTGTTCAGTCCTCATGGGCCACATGACGTAGGAACTGTTAGGGTGTGTGTTCCATGGACACAGTCAGGCCCTGTGGCTTCAGGGCCCAAGTTCTTAACCACCGTAATAAATACCAGGTGTAAAGAATGGCCCTATAGGCAGGTTTTAAACATATATACATATATTCTGTAAATAGAAAGGAGCATTCCTTAGAAAATAGGACTCTTAGCAAAGAGCTCACATCTTTTCAAAGTTTGTTAAAGGATAAGAGGAAGGAAGGTGAGACGGCCTGGAGTCCCTGGGCATCTCGGGCCCCTCCTCTCCCGTCAGGCCACACTTGGCCCTGTCTCAGGCCAGGGTTCCCAGAAGGGATGTGGGCCCGAGCTGCCGAGGTCCCCAAACCTTGGAGGCAGGAATGCATATCCGGCGTGCCTGTGTGAGCTGACGGGAGCAGCTGAATGCCCCGTGATTAGCTCCATTTGGGAGAAGTATTCGTTGTAATCAAGTCGCCTTTCCAAGGTTTTACAGCCCAGTTGTTTTCCAGCTTGCACCAGCTGGGTGCTGGCACCGCCTCACCCAAACTTCAGGCTATGAACATCAGCGCCAATTTGCAAACTGCTGTGTGAATAAGACTTGTGGTTTGTTATGCTTTCGCTTCTTCCCGACGTGCCGTGGGTCTGTTCCATTCCATCCTTCCTGTGTTGAACTTCAAGCAAAGGACACTGGTGAATACCTAATGCTGGACGATCAGTGGTGATTCCACTCCTCCCTCCACCACCCTAGGGCTTTAGCTGCGAGTCTGCCTTTCTGCTTTGGTGGCGAGGGTTTCAGTTCTCAGGTCACCCCGTGCTGGTGGGTGCCATCTTTGCCTGCACGAGGCAGCGGGGTCTCCCCGGGTGTGAGGGTTGGGCTGTGGTGGGCGATGCCTCTGCAGCCAGGCGGCCATGCCCTGTCCAGGGAGCATTTGCTGTGGGAAGTACTGAGCTCCCCGCCTCTGCCCTCTGCGGGTGCTGGCCGGGTCGGGAGACAGGCCGTGGACTTGGTGGAAAGCAGCCGTTTTACGGCTTCAGGTTGCTGTTTAGTTAATGCACTCTGCCCACACGTGAGAGCTTGGGCTGGGTCCCTTTGTGTTTTGGCACAGGCCCCGGAGGTGTTCGTCACATCATCGATCCTGAGTTGCCTGCTGCAGGCTTCCCAGCTCTGTGTAAACGTGAGGTTGGTGGTACAACAGAAGACGCGCTTCATGAATTATTGAGGCCAGTGGTAATTGAAGAGCTTCCCTCTCACGGAGTGTTACTCAGCTCGTTCCTCTTCCTCAGGCTCCTGAGCGAGTATGCGGGGCGTCTGACCATCGACATGCGGCTCGGCCACTGCTCTTAAGTGCTAAATGGACTATTAATAATAGGGAACTTGAACTTAATGCCGACTTGATTTGTGGGAGGCGGAGGGGCATCTTAGCGCAGACAGTCCCTGGTGTAACTGCACTGACTTGACTTTTATCTGCTGCTGTTTTCTGTTGTCGTGATTTCATGCTCCCGTCTCTGGCAAAGGGAAGATGGAGGCGGGGCTGTATGCCCCTGTCCCCAGCTCGGAAGACTTCTCCTGGAGGTCACGAGAGCTCGGAGGACACCTGTCCACTGGCCTCTGCTGACCACTTGGCACCAGGGAGTGGGGGTCTGCAGTCAGAGGTCTTGTCCCTGTGGAAATGTGTCTAGAGAGACTTCCATCTCAGCTCCTGTCTGGTGATCACGCCCAAACTGGAGTTCCAGCGCACGGCCCGCCGGAAGCCGGTGTGGTTTCAGGAGCAGCATGCCTGCCCCAGGGCTGTCGCCCGTGGAAGCGTCTTGCTTACACAGGGATCCTCAAACCCACCTGTGACTGAGTCGGGTTGGAGGGGTGTGTTGAAATGCAGTTTCGGATTCAGTTTTGGATTCTCGGTTCTGCATTTCTGGAGCCAAACTTTGAAAGCAGGGTCTGATTCAGCATGAAGCTGATGGGACTGAGCAGTAACCGCACCGTAGGGGGTCAGGAAAACGTTTCGGCTTGCTTTTCGAAATAGTACCAAAAGCTGCTGGTGTGTGTGTAAGACCTTTCAGTCTTTTCTTTACAAAGTTTCTTATAGTCAAAGAAAACGGAGACACTGGAGGCTGCCCAGAGGCCGCAGAAGCAGCTGTCTCTCTGTGTTCCAGAAGAGGGGCTGAGCTGGGTCCCCCCCTCCACCCCAGGGAGCTGTCAGATGGTTTCCCCAGGTCCTCATCTCTCAGATCTGAGGTGATTTGCTTTTGTATAGCAATGGGTGTTGCAAAATTGGTAATTTTGGAAAATACCCTAAATGTTAATCGAATTATTGGGGTTGTTACTTCTAGAACCATTGAAAAGTTCTGGCTTCCAGGAACTATGGGAAGAGTTTAACAAATGACCTGAGCCACTCAGTCTTTCTGAATTTTTGAGACTTACTGACTTGGTTGAGTTTGCAAGGGTGGGGAGTTTAGTAAACCGAGACCCCAGGACTCCCGGCCCCCAGACCTGGCCCTTCACCACCAGCTGCCGTTTATGGAACGCTGCCTGTGTGCAGGGGGTGTACCCACATGACTCAGCAACCATCTGATGAAGATGGACCACAGACATCAAGTTAATGATGCCCAATCTCACGTCCGTGTGGGCAGGATTTCTCTTCCATGCAGACGTGATGCTGTGGGAGTTCCTTGACCTATAGGAGAGCGCAGACGTTAGGGCAGCTGGCTTCTCTAGAACATTCAAGTGAAGCTTTACATTCAGCTTTTGGCAAATCAGTTTGTTTTTGGCTCTGACTTCAGGGATGGCACAGCTTGTGCCTGTCGCTTTCTGTTCTTGAAGGGCTGTGTCCTCTTCCGCTGAGTATGGTAGGTTTCTTCATCTGAAAGCAAAGCGAGTGACCTTACCTACATACCAAGGTCACTCTAAGGATTAGACAGGATGCCACCCCAAGTGAGCAGTAAACAAGGTCCGCCGCCTGTTTGTTCAGCTCTCGGAGAGTTTGCTGTTATTTGGTCCTCAATAAATATCAGTTGCACTTTCGCATAGCAATTAATTCTTAGAAACCCCTCATTTTGTCCCCTGGCTGGGTTAAAACATTTACTGACTACGCTGAGTGTCACACACACCATCAGAAACCGTACGCTGTGAAAGTTAACCTGCCCACTCTGGGCTGCAGCTGTGCTTCAGCAGGCTCTGGGAGCCTGAAAGCATCGCTGGAGACCTCCAGGCACGTGTGCCAGCCTCGCCCCCGGGGCCTGCTGGATGACGTCTGCTGCAGGGACACCCTCCAGAGACCATGTGCCACAGGCTGTGCCTAGGCCTCAGCATCTACACAGGAAGGACTGAGCTGAGTGATCAACTGTGTCAGCTTTGAGTCTGAGCAGTGTCGGCGCCTGGGTGGAAGGAACTGTCTCATCGGAGAGTTGGAGGAGGGGCTCACCAGGCTGACCGAGGGTGACTGGGCCTCAGCAAGAGAACAGGCCAATGAGATTTCATGTTGCAAAATGTGGGGACGGCAGCCCGGGCCTGTGTGCTGTCCTCGGTGAGCCGATGCCCGGTGGGCACAGCTCTGGAATGCTGGCGCGGGCGGTCCAGAGAGCACCCTGGTCGAGGGGCTTCACAGGTAATTAGTGGACTTCAAAAGCTACAGACTCAGAGAAGTAAATGTGGAAAGCTGTGCAGGAAGAACGGGGTAGTCCCCACGGTGGTGATGGTTTTCAGGTGTCTGGACACAGGACTGGAACTCAGGAGCCACGCAGGGCCCAGTGTGTAAAGTGAAGGCCGTTAGTTGGACGAGACTAGTCAGGCCAGTTACTGAATGGCAGCTGAGGTGACATCACTGTCCCACACCGAGTGTCGGGTGTGTGCTCTGCCAACCTCTCCGTAGCCGGGCGGAAGCAGGTGCCTTCTGAAGGGGCTGTTTCCCAGGGGTGCATGGACGGCCCTAACCTGCTACGTCGGGGGCCGTGGTCACCTAGGAGGCGGGGATCCTGCAGTGCCTCTTTCCACAAGTGAGCAAACAGCAGCCCAGAGAGGTGGGCAGGGTGTGGCGAGGGGGGTCTCAGGTAGTCTGGGGCTCCTGCAGCTGCCCGGGCACGTGAATTCCACATGGTTTGTGTCCTGCACCATTGAAGAGCTGGTGCCAGCCTGTGGATGGGGCGGGTGCAGAGCAGGGTCCCTGGATCCCCCGCCAGCCAGACCCTCTGCCACTGCAGGCGCTGTCTTTGCAGACTGGCAGGGCTGTCAGTGACATGGACCCCGGTCTTCCGACCTTCCTTCTGAGTCCTGTTCCCCATGGAAGGCGGTGACTTTTTAGGGTCCTTTTGTGTGTCGAGGCCGACACGACACACTTGGCAGAATGTCACTGTGGTCCCTGCAGGTGGTGTGTGAGCCGCGCCAGAGGAGTCCTGCAGGGCTGCCTCAGGGTGGCTTGTGGGCCAGGGGCAGCCGGGCTGAGCACCGTTTGGTGCCTTCAGTGCCCTTGAAAGCTGTTCCAGCCCCTTTATTTTACAGATGAGCAAACAGGGACCTGGGGCTCACTGGCAAGTCCCAGGTCACCAGCTGACCAGGAGCAGAAGCCATTCTGACGCCTGGCTGGTGTGGTCACCATGCAACTTGTCTACCTAATCAGGACGCTCCTGGGAGCGAAGGAGGTGCTAATATGATCACCCCAGGCCTGAATGGGAGCTGAGCTGCGCCTCGGGAGGTGCAGGGCCCCACGCGCCAGCTCCATGCCACTCGGTGGGCGTGGCAGCTTACCTGCAGACCCTTGGGGAGGAGGGCATCCCCCAGACACCAGGAGTCCCTGCAAAGCTGTGAGGACAGCAAGTTAAAGCATGAGAGAAGAACGCCACACTTTGCCAACAGACCAGGTGATGGGCAAACACGAAGTTTCAGGGACGTGTCCCACAGTTTTGTTCTCTTTGCTGCAAGACCGCATCTGTTAACACGGCTTCCAAGAATCCATTGTTTTCTGTAGCGTTTCCTTACAAGACGAACAGCACCCCAGGACAAAGCCCACAGAAGCACAGCACCAGCAGAAGCCACACAGGACCAGAGGCCTGGCCACACTTGCTGAGGTTGGGGCTGTCACCGCGGGCAAGCTGACCACTTCCAGCAGCCTGGGAAGCTTACCAGGAAGAAAGGTGCTGTTCTTCTGGAAACGCCGTCTGAGTCGTGGGGCTTGCTGGAGTGCCAACGGGAAGTGCATTCACGACCTGGCCTGCTGCTCCGAGCTGCCTGCCGAGGGGGACCCGCTGGGGCTGTGGCCAGGGGTGGGGGGGGGACGGGGGGGAAGGGGGGGCGGAGCAGAGCGTGGGGAGGGGGAGCAGGGCTGAGGTCTCTGTTTCTCAGCTGATACAAGACCAGTTTCATCCCACCACAGGCTTTGAGGAAGGGAGTAAAACCAGCCACCATCTCTGAGCCACCCACAATGTATGGCACCCACTCCTGCATTCTGAGCATGCTGGGTGTCAAGGACAGCAGGTGCAGTCCCTACCTTCAGGGAACCCGATTTTCCTGACCCCGCTGGGTTTTCTTGTCCTGCCTCTTGCCCTAAATTCTCCCTTCGCAGAGTCAGGGGCTGCCCTGTCCCCCCCGGTACCCTCTGGCCTCTGGCTGCTGGGGAAGAGCCCACTTGCATTGGCTCCTGATAACCCCCGACTTCGCTGTGCCCCAGGGACTCAGTGTAGTGTGGCCGGGGTCCTCCAGCTGAATCTGACTGTTCTTACCCAGCAGCATGTTTCTGGATCATCCTGGACTTTATTTCTTGCGGGTAAAGGGGGTGTTGGCTTACCTAAGGGGTGTGCTCCGTTTCAGGCTCCGAAACAGTGATATTAGGGGTGCTGCGTCCGCCTCCCCTGAGTGAGGGAGGCGGCAGTGCTCACAGCGTGGCGTAGACAGGAGGGGCTGCCAGACTCTCCCGCGGAGACAGAGCTGTTTGGGCAGCTGGCAGCTTCCTCAGGATGGTGTTGGAGCCTCAGTGGCCAAGCTGGATGGGGTGGGATCTGGGGTCTGGGTCACCTGGTGCCGGGCGGCCCGGTGGTGGCCCCTGGGGTGCAGAGGGCCCCCGGAGCGGGGAGTTGCCTGAGTCGAGCTGTAATGAGGACAGCCTCCTGGAGCTGAGGGACCAGGAGCAGGTGCTTAATTTTGTTCATGTTTAATCACAACCGTGTATCCGTGTTCTCGTCAGAGTCCCCTGATAGCCTGTGGGCTCCGAGTGGTTTGGGTGAACAGCCGCGGGCTTTCCTCCTCGCCTGCGCAGCGAGCTCCCAACAGGGACCGGAAGTGGCTGCCTGGCTCCTAGGGTCAGATTTGGCCGGTGCTGTCGTCATCCCTGATAAAGGCTCCTGTTTGGGGACCCCTGCGTGTCTTCCCTTGGCATCTATAGCTCTGTGGCCCTTGCATCATTGTCCGGGAATTGGATCCACAGAGAGGACTGTCCTGCGGACAGAGGACCGTGTTCCTTTGGCGTGTGCGTGGATGAGAAGGCCCACTGCAGGGGCGAGGCCTGCGCGGGTTGCCCCAGGTTGCTTTGGCCTCCGCTGCACGGCGCCCATGACACTCAGTGCCCTCCTCCGCTGTCCCAGCTTGGCATGGGGTCTGGCTGACCTCTCGGATGGTTGAACTGGACGAATCCTCAGCCCATGTCAGGGACCCATTCGCAGATCATGGAAGAGACTCTGAGGGGCCCAGAAAAGTAAGCAAAAATAAGTCAATACCAAGAAATAAGGAAGTCAGTGCGGTGGGGTAGACTTCCTGTGGTGGTGGTCGAGAGGGATGGAGAGGCCCTTGGGGACGGGGACCCCAGGCATGATGATGGCACTGTGATTTCCAGGGGCTGCTCAGCTGCGTGCCTGTGGCATCTGCTCTGGATTCTGCCAGCTGTGGCCTCGTCCGGTCTACCTTCCTGCCCAGCCAGTAACCACCCTCCTCACCCCCAAATGCCCACGCCCACTGTGGGCACAGCCTGGGGAGTGTCGAGAGATGCTGGCAGCCCCAGTGTGACAAGACACACGTGAGCCCTCCTGGCTGCTGGCGCTGGGGCAGCTGGACCTCTGGATGGGGCTGCGGGCTAAGAGGCTTCTGTCCAAGGTCATCGCTGCCAGTCTCCTCCTCTCTGACCGTCTGAGCACCACAGAGATAATTCATTTATCATTACCCAGGAGACAGGCTGCCTCTGTCCAGTGACTGCGTGCTTTCAGAGAGTGACACAGAGGGCGGCTAGCTGGACGCACCTCCAAAGGCATATACATGCTGCCAGCCGCGATTTATTAAAAGGTCAAAGCTCCTGCCACAGGGACCTCCCAGCTCTGGGGCAGGTAGAAATCTCCAGATCCTAGAAAGTTCTCTTTACATTCAATTAAAGCCGACTCCTCTGTACCTTTCACCCCAGAGGGTGAATTAAATGACTGAGACTCCTCGTTGCTTTCTCTCCCCTTGGAGGACACAGCTTCCTTTCTTGTCACTGGCTCCTTTGGCTTCTTAAATTCCCCTTAAAACATGAGGCAGGTTGGACATGAGTTTCCAAATGCATTGTTGTCTAGTTTGTTGGAGGGACTCTTACGGAGTGATGGTGAGGAGCTCTGGGGGTCGCTCTCTCAAGATCTACTGGACACTAAGAGAGGACCTGGGATTCCTAGAGGAGCGAGAGGGTGACGTGCCCCTTTTTAATTCTAGTTCTGAGTCTCATTTCCTCACATGTGAAATGGGAATGCAGTGCCGACCCTATAGGGCTGGAAGCGTGAGATAACGTGAGCACGTTGCATACTGAAGGCATTCACTGGGCCGAAATGATCCCGGTCACCACTCAGCACACCAGTCAGCTCAGGGCACTTGCTGGCTGCTCAAGGCCAGACAGATTGACAACAACTGGGAGTGCAAAGATTCTAATTACAATGTAAACGCTTTGCTAACAGAGGTAACACCGTTATACCTTAATAGTAACGTGAGCACTGAGCTTCCTGGCAGCCAAAGCAAGAAGAAAAACTCATCAGATCACATAATGTGTATTAGCTGATGAAAGGAAGCATTGCAGAGAAAGTGGATGTGCCCTGTTTGGGCAAAGGTCCTGGGCATGTGAAAAAGCATTCATTGGACTGTCTTCCAGTCAGGACTGGCCCTGTGGGGACGTGTGCCCACCTGCGCCAGGAAGGACGAACAGGGAGGATGTAGAGGGTGAGGTCTAGCCTCAGGGTCCTGCTCCTTCAAACAGTGGTCCCCAGCTCACCTGGCTCAGGTGTGTGTGTGAGTCTCCCCCACGTGTGGTCTGCAGCCTTTTCAAAAAGTTACTGCTAACTGATACCTGTAACATTCGAGAGTCTTAAAGGAGAAGGGGATACGACAGCAGCTCCGGACAGCAGAGGATCGCTGGCTACTCTCTCCGCTTGCGGCTCTTTGTCTCCCCACTTCAGGGCTCTCATGTCGCCGTCCACATCTCCTCGTTAGCTGGTTCAAAGGGTCAGTCAGCAGTCCCGTGGATGGTAGTTTGGGGTGGCACTAATCCGGGCCTCACACAGGTGTATCTGGGATGGAAAAGTGGTCCTGTCAGTCCTGGGAAGGGTATAGAAAAGAGAAATGACGCCATTGCGTCTGACTTGATAGCAAGGTTTATGTGAGGGATGAGAGAGCTCGATGGACTTGTATTCTGACAGATTGTTCTGGTGAAATGCGACGAGGACGTAGCCAGTGGCTGCGCCCCTGCCCCTCCCTGGACCATGCGGGCTCCAGCAGAGCTTTGACTTGATGCTGGCTTGAGCCCACAGGCTGGTGATGGAACCAAGTGCATCCCCGCTCTTCATGCCTTTTGGAAGAATCCTCTTGGCGAGGTCCCTGCCATGTGACGAAATGCAGGCAGGAAGCAGGAGGGTTTGTTCCACAGAAGCCAGCAGACTAGATGGTTTTCATACACTGTTACTTGTCTGACTGCCCCTTGCTGTTATTCAGCTGGATAGAGGGTTAAGTACTGAGCACGCCTTGTGTCTGTCCTGCTGTCCTGCCCACAGTGCTCGCTGTCTTGGGGGGAGGGAGGGGAGAGTGGGCGTTGAGAAGCACATTGCATGCCCACTGTGGGTCTCCTCCCGGCCAGTGCCCCTCAGAGCTCAGGGACTGCAGCAGTGTGTTTTTCAACCACGGTGTGGTGTGGCTCTTCTGTTTATAGAGGCTTCTGGAATCCACAGCACAGCCCTGCTGTACAGACAGGCCCTACAGGTGCAGACTGGTTATCATCATGTGTCAGCGTTGGGTACAGCATAGTTTCACAGGTTTCCATCCTTAATACTTGACAAACTGAGGAAAAACTTAATCTCAGAAGAAGAAAGGTTTGCAGGATTTCCGACAGAGTGAGATCGTTGTGTTGAGCACGCAACAGAGGGCAGTGGCTGCTCTTCCTGTCAGCTCACTGGAAACTGCTGTGGGCAGAGCCGTCTTTGGGCTTCCATTTATTCTCACCCATGGTGACACATGGCACAGCGAGACTACCTGCCCCACTGGTATGTGCATAGCTTTTTGATGTCCCAGGTAAGAGTGAGAAACCAATAAGAAATGCAAAAATAAGGGTGCTGGTTTCTTGGAATCGATGAAAAATCTAGAAAACCTATCAGTTTTATTTTTTTCAAGAACGTGACTAAAGCTTTTTGTCTCTTATTCTTTCTTAGGGATCTTATTTGATAACTACATATATATGTGTGCAATTGCATATTGATTGATAGTTCATAAATGATTGCTTGTAATAAAGCAGTGTTTGTGGTCTAAAGAAGGTTGGCCGGGTTTTGCTTTATAAATTGATCTGACCAGCCATAACTTAGCGACAGTTCTGTTCCTGAACGCCTCCATGTGTGTGCCATGCACACAGTGGGGCTTTCCTGTCTTTTCCTGTTTCTCCGATGTTGGCTGCCCTTTGCCTTCCACACTCCATTTGTAGGACCACTGCAGCCCCTTTCTGATTCGCAGTTGTGGCAAGCTTTATCAAGTATTTTGATTCTCTTCCATTCACTTAGCTAAGCCTTAAAAGAATTAACTAACATTCACGACTTGGTAGAATTATAGCCAGATTTAGCAAAGAGCTTGGGAAATGGCAGCCAGATGGCTCTGGAATCTGGATATTCACTCCTAGGAACCGAATCAGGTTTTCTGTCGTGACGATGTTCCATGTATATATGTGTGTGCTCACCTTGCTGGGCCGGATGCCGCGGTTAGAGAAGTGACAGCGGGAAGGCAAGAGGAGAGGGCGCACCAGCAGTGGCGGTGTCTGGGGCAGCACTGAGCAGGTGTCCTGGGGAATAGCTGTTGCTTTATTGGCGTCTGGACTTGAACTTTAGAAAACAAGTGACTGTGCAGGTCAGAGCCAGTGGGCTGCCTGTCTTTGCAGCTCAGAGTTTTCAGAACCATGACAACACCAGCGACCGCTCTCTGCAGAAGACTTTAGCTAGCTCGGAATGACAGAAAGCCCTAGAGAGGCCAGGTAATGTCACTTGGACATTTCTAACAAAAATTTTACCCTGTGTCTTCAAACGGAGAGGCAAAGGAAACTGATTTATGAAGCACCTGGAGAGCCAGGAACTCTGAGGAATATTTACATAGGTATTTTGTGGCCATAGGGTCAGGGTCAGATCTGGGTCTGAATCCCAGCACTAATTACTGGCTGTGCAGCCTCAGCCAGATTACTTAACCTGTCTGAGCCTCAGTGTCCTCATCTGTAAAATGGGGATTTCTATCTTGCAGGTTGTGAGGATTAAATAAGGTCATTTATGGAGAGCACCTTTGTGGTTGGAACTCTGTGAATATTGATAAATGGGACATATTATCACCGGATGTCAGGTGACCAGACTGTAGGTGTGACACCATGGAGAGATGTGGGCCCAGGACACTTGCCTGGTTTTTCAAAATTGAAGGACAAACTCATGGGATTTAAGGCAGGATGAGGCAGGTAGGTGTTTACACCCTTAGTGCAGCTGGTAGGAAGAGACCTGGGTGACCACATCTCTGCCCCAACATCCCAGGGCTCGGGGACTACCTCTGTCCTAGGTCAGGGATGGTGATTCCCCAGTTGTCCCCAAACTGTTCTGAGGGTGATTGTGTTTGGGTGTGGGGACAAGGGAGCCCTCCTCAGAAATCCCACCTTACTGTGGCAAGGGCCCCTGTTACCCCGGCGGAGGAGGGCACACACAGCTGGCTTCTCATTGCCCACTGACGCCCGCTCTGCACACCTGACCCACGTCACGGACTCGCAGGCAGGGCTCGGCCCCCTGCAGCATCTGACAACAGGGAGCCAGCCGCCTGTCATCCCAGCCCCAGGGGAACGTGGCTCCCTCCCGTCAGAGCCCAGGCCGGCGGGTTCTATTTCCAGGTGGTGTCAGTGTCTTAGGCCTAGACGGCCCTCCACAGGGAGCCAGCAGGCGACACTGAGGGTGCCCCAAGCCTGTGAGCTCTGTGCTGCAGCGTGAAGGACCAGCGAGCAAACACACGGAAGGCAGGCGCCAGGCCAGCTGGGACAAGGCGACACTGCCGCCTCAGTGGGCGTTTAGACCCCGGAGGGGACCAAGGGGCCGTTAGTACAGCAGTCACACCGCGCCTCGTTCCAAGCACGCTGAGCTTGAGTCTGGATCTTACTCAGCCGATGGCTCAGCAGCGAGCTTTCCCAGGTGCTTGGAGCCAACAATGCAGACAGATGGGCTCTGTGTGGACAGACAGCTGGCTCTGCCCTGACCCGGAACTAAAGGATTCGCTCTCATCCCAGCCAAACCATCACATTCTGTGCTCAAGTCAGCCCTCCCAGGTGCATTCTCTTCCTGGAGCTTGGAGCCCAGTCCACACCCGGGGGCCCCCGGCAGACATGAGCTCTCTGGGACGCACTCTGGGGCCTGCTGTTGAGACCGCGTGGGGAGACGGGATCGGGGGCGTGGGCCAGGTTCAGTGTTCTGACACGGAGAGTGAACTGCTCTCATTAATTTCCCTGCGGAAATAAAACACTTGCCTTTAAAGTAGCAACCCCAAGGATATTTAAAAGTCAAGCAGCAGTAACCTTGCCAATTTTGGGGGTAAATCTTTGTTGATTAAATGCACACAACGAATATGTCTATTACTTGTGGCTAAAGACACTTAAAATGTGAATAAGATAGTGAATCTACATCTTGGTGCATTTGAATATAAATTTCAAAAGATTCTCAGGCTCATTTGAATTCATAGTCATATTTTTGGATGAAATTTGGAGAAGTCGTTCACGGGGAATGTGCCAGTTACTTGTTCGTTACCAGTGCAGCTCTTCGCAGTGTCTGCCTGGGAAATGAGAGGTCGTATCCGGAGCATTATTGTCCTGAAACACTTTGAATCTGTATTTTAGTTCCCTCAGCGCTTTGAGGGTGGAAGTGTGCTCAGCCCCAAGCTGTGTGTGCAGAGACTGACCTGTGGGGATCTCAGGGTCCGCCTCATGTCTGTGTGCTCACTTATAAAATGGGAACAGAATGCCAAGTTCACGTAATTGTCATTTGAATGACGGGACGATGATGTAAAGCACTGAACTTGAGGCCCGCACACGGTCGGTGCTCCCAATGTCAGCACCCGCCTTTCTGCCCTGAGTCCTCCTTTTTGGACCATGCAGTGGACACAGGTGTGTGGAGAGAGGTCCAGACAGCAGTGGGCCGGACTCAGCCACTGTCACTGAACAAGGAGGGGCGCTGGCTCACGGCTGGGGCACCGAGAGAGTCACCCCTGTGGAATGCAGGCCCCTCAAAGCATGAGAGACGCCGCTGTCAAATCAATCACCTCTATTAACTGAAACAGATAGGTGTGAATTGTGTGGGCACCTGGAAAATGCTGGATCCTAAACGGGACATTGTGCCTGTTCTTGGGAACCTTGCAATTATACCCTAATTGGTGATGCAAACATAAGGAACAATGGCATATTTGAGACCGTCCATTAGTGGATTTCCGTAGGGTGACTTCAGTGCAGCGATGAAACGAGTGCTACGAGGGAAACCACTGAAAATACATGTTTATAATTGTGCTCGTCAATTATTTGGTAAAGAAGAGTCTTGAAAACAGTTTCAAAATGAGATGCAGTTCACAGCCCTGGCTGTGTGCTTTGTGAAGCATGGAAAGGGCAGCTTGCAGGGGCCCCTCACACAGTGACAGTGGTTCTGGAACTGCCTCTACGGTGTGTTCAGCTGCTGTGCAGACCTTGACAGTCACCCCAGGGTGCTCCCCTATGAGGGTCCCCTGGCGTTTTACTCGTTGCAGCCCTTGGACAGCCAGAATTCTTCCAAAGCTAGAAGAAATAAATTATGAGCAAAACCAGTATTTTCTGTTACCAGCTCTGAAATGGCAGCTTTTTAGCATTTTTAAAAGCAGTTATGCTCTTAGAATTTGAGACAGTATATTAAATGTATGAGATCAAGGTGAAAGTAGCAAACATTACAAGGAAAGGAACATTATTAATAAAAATGGAGCATCCTTTATCAGAGAGCTAACTAAGGGGTACGCTGAGTGCTGACAAAGTGAACGGCACTGTGAGGGTAATACAGCCTAACACAGGCTTCCGTGCAGAAGCAGAGTTTGGCAGAAAAGCCCCGAGCTCCCGCTTGCTTTGCAGGTGGGACGTGGCCTGGTGTTCTCTGTGCGTCCTCCAGGGGTGCAGTCCACTGTCGGCTCCCTCTGCTTGGCTTGCAGACAGCAGCCTCTCACTGTGTCCTCAGGTGGTGGGTAGAGGGAGGGAGCGAGCTCTCAGGCCCCTTATGCGGGCTCCATCCTGAGGGCTCCACTCTCATGACCTCGTGACCTCCCAAAGGCCCCAGCTCCTAACACCATCACCTGGGGCTTAGGGCTTCAATGTAAGTTTGGGGGCACAGAAGCATGCTGTTCACAGCACGTCCGTGTCCACCTGCGTCTCCGAGTACAGGACATGTTCTCAGTACTCTCCCCAGGCCGTCAGTGGCAGGGGGGCAGTCCGTGATGAGCTGGCCGCCCCATCCGTCAGACACGAACCTGGCGCAGAGCCAAGGCTGCCCAGCAGGCCTGCTCCCTTCCCGTCTTATTGTTGCTTGTTTTCTTCAAAGTGACACCAACATCATGAACCCAACCAAAACCTCTCATCTAGCATCTTCAATTTCATTTGGCATGAAATTGGACCCTGTCTGGACCTGAGTTGGGTGAAGATTTTTAGCAGAGCTGAATCGCCATTCCAGCTGTTTGTATTTTACTTTTCATGTTGTCAAGTTTCTTTATTATTTTAATTGGTCTGATCAGTGAAATTTTGGCCATGGCATCACCAACAATGATAACAAAACTTGATGGGGGGCTGGGTTGGGAGTGTAGTTTTGCAAGGTCCTAATCGTTTAGGTGTGTCTCCAAATCTTGTTTTCCTTATTCCTCTTCCCTGGTACGGAACTGGCCTTGTAGAGTATTTACTTCTAATATGGGAAGAACATGGGCACATGGTGGGAAAGTTACACATTCTATGAAGACTGAATATAAGACAGCCGAACCACCCAGGATAGCTGCTGTACTGAGATTTGCTGTATTTCTTTCCCATCTTTAAAAAAGAAAAACAAAAGCAAATCCGTGGTTGAGGATATACTCAACATACAATCTTTGACAAAATGTTTTCATTTTGCATCATGTAAGCGATTAACCAAGTCATTTAAAAACCTTCATCATCACCTTAATGATACCTAGTGACTGTTTTCATGTCTTTAACAATAAATAACCACCTGAATGCCATGAGGAGTCATCCACCGAGATCTGGCCTCAGGGAAGCCCCCATCTGCCTCTGCTCGCTCTCCGTTTAATGTGCATTTGACAAGGAGTTCGGCTGCAGAAGGCAAGAGTCCAGACGCAGTTTATCTGGGGAGAAAGGCAACAGCGGAAATGCAAAGCCAGCCCCGTCTCTGGCCTCCCTCCTTGATCTGTTGGCATGCTGATTCTCCCCACAGCCCACGAGGCAGGTATTGCTGAATCCCCACTTAACAGGCAGGAAAATCAAGGCTCAGTTAGTGTGAGTAGCTTGCCCAGGTTCTCCCAGCTGGAAGGGGATGGAGTGCGGATGTAAATCAGCTGTGTTTGGTGCAGAGCCCAAGGTTTCCCACTGCACTGTTGCCAAGCGTACCAGAGACCAAAGCTACTTTTTTATTTGACGAGATTGTGGGAGATGGTGACACGCCTTTGCTGCAGGGTAACTGGGAGCTGAAACACTTGCTTAGGTGACAGGAGTGAGAGCCGCAGCGAAGGAGACCTGGGAACCTGACCTTGCCAGGCTGGGAAGGCTTCTGGGTGATAATGCAGGAAAGGTAGAAGCTTTGGGGGGCTGGCCCGTGACCTGAGATCACTAAGGGCGCTCAGTGAGGGGCTCAGCTGTTTCCACGCTGACAGCCAGCTTGCTGATGATGCCCTTTCTTTCCCTATTAAGTCCTCCAAGCGAAACCTGGGGCTCACCCTTTCTCACGTCTGTCATGCCCTTCCCCTCCCCCCCCCCCACCCGGCCGGCCGTGCAGCGTAGGTGAAAGCAATGGATTGTCTGCTGACCCAGTAGCTCGTCTTTGTTGAGAAGCTGCTCGGAGCCCTTGCGGACACGTGTATGAAGAATGTCTTGTTTGCAGAGAGTTTATGGCCCAGTGGAGTTGAAACATTATGTTGGGAAGGCGACCAGTGATGTTAAGCTTTGGGCCAACTTGGTGGAGCGGTGTGTCCTGGGAAGGGCTGTGGTTGCCGACCTGAGCCATTACCGTCCTGCAGGTGAGGTTCTGGGAGAGCTCTCAGGAGGTGCTCGGAGACAGAGGGAAGCAGGACGGGGGGAGAGGGAAGCCTTTCAGAAGCCCCGCAGCGAGTTCTGGAACATCCAACACAGCACAGAGCTGTCCCTGGCCAGAGCCCAGGGGGCTAGGCTGTTATGACCCCACGCCAGGCACTGGACACCCTGGGAGATGGGCAAAGACACAGCCTCTGGGCATCTCTGGCCAGATGTCCCTCCAGAGAGGGCTGCCAAGTTCCACCCGCTGGGCCCGTGTGCCTGCTGCGCCGTCAAGCTGGGTGCCGGCAGTGGGAAGTTTACCGTTCAATTACTGCTTGTGTTTTATGTTCACTCCGCATCCTGAACCTCTTTGTAGAAAGCCAGTCAGGTGCATCGGAGAGCTCGGTAAAGAAGTGCACTGTGGTGAGGAAACTACCTCCGTTTCAGCTGAGCTTCCGTGGGCGTTGGCTGATTGATTGACTGATTGATTGATTGGTTGGTTTTCCTCCCTGCTTGAATCCCTGGGAGCCCGGGGCTCTAGGAGTGAGGATGGGCTCGTGGAGAAGTCTGGTCAGAGCAGCTCCATCTACAGAGACAGCCGTGCCGGGCTGCAGGAGTCCCCCGGCCCCCCATTACTCAGCACAGGGGCACCTGCTGCACCTCTGGGAGTGGACCGAGGCCGTGCAGCCCCAGCCCTTTGCTGACGGGTTTTGGCTCCCACGCCCGGCTCTCAGGTAGGCCATCTTGGTGTCGGTGGGATGCAGAGGGCTGTCCTCCTGGACCTGCAGGCCCAGGGTGACCTCAAGTGTGGAGGGTCCCCTGGTCATCTCAGTTCCTGACTTACTGATGACTGTGAGATGGTCACAGATGCCCTTGATCTCATGCTGCCCTCGGCAAAGGTCCATCAAGGGGAGACTAATGTTACTTTAGTTATGGACTTCCTGGAGGCTGAGCTGGGTGCTCAGACCAGCTCTCACAGCCCCAGCTCTCCCCAGGGGCTGGAGAACCAGTGTGTTTGTGAGGAACAAAGACTAGGGAAGGGACTGTTTTTCAGGCTTGTGTTGTTGCTGGAAATTGTTAGCTGATGCACTTGTCATTAGGTGCTTGTCTCTTAGCGTGGTGAAGGGTCACAGAAGGATGGAGAAGCCAAGTCACTTCTGCTCTGTTTTTAGCGTTTTCTCCCTAAATATGTTTTACTTTAAATTCAGACTTTGGTTTGGCTCTAGGATGAGACCTGTTCGCTAGGTGGGTGGAGAATGGGTAAGAAGGAGGAGCCCAGTCAGGCGTACGCCAGGTGGGACCACATGTTCCGAGGGAACGTGTGTTCTTTGTGCACATATGATATGTTTAGGTGGTATCAGTGACACCGCCGAGGCTTGCAAGGTTTATGAGAATGGCTTAATTTTTGTCTTTTCTTATTTTTCATTCGTATGTTGTTTTTCCCCTTTTAAAAAAAATCACAGCTGAAAACAAAAGTAACTTGATCATATCATGAGTTCACCACACTTCACGTTGAAATACGCAGGCATTCACTGGAGGCTGGTGAACTCCTGAAAGGCGTGCCCAGCTCATTTCCCCAGGCCTGTGACAAGTTATCATCGATCGTTCTGGTGACAGTCGGCACGTCCCCCAAATGTCCTGTTGGCATTCCGGGTTTTCTCTGTGATACCACGGGCTCAGCCATGACGCTGAACGTATCAGTTTTGTAAGATGTCAGTCCTGAGACATCTTGCAGGAGGGGGTGGGATCTCAGAGACGGACGGGAGATGAGGGTCACCTGGGCGTGGAGCAGGCTGTCCTGGCCGGGAAGTGGAGCCCCGGGCACGGCAGGGCAGGTGGGCATCACAGGTGACAGCCCAGCCCGAAGCCTGTTTTCTGTTGCCATGGCTTCCTCTGATGAGCTTTCGTAAACACAGAGGGCAAGCTTGTGGATGAACGCGTCCCTTTTCCTTCTGACTTTGCTGTTTATTCACAATTTTTAATGCAGCATAAACCTGTTCTTAGAACACACGTGTGTTTATATTATTGATGAAATGCCTGCTTTGGTGTTTTGCCTTCTGTGTTCTTGTAAGTGAACAACCACCTTGAACACCTGGGTTTTTCAAATCTAGGTAAATATTTAGGCAGCAGGTTTGTAAAGGTGATTCAAGCTTCCAGATGATTCTGAAGGGGGCGGGGATGGTGCTAGTTGCTGACATGTATCTGAGTAGGCACATATTTGTATAAAAATGCTATAACGTGTGCTACTACATAATTGTGTGCCTTTATTATCTGTTAGGTGGGCGGCAGTGTGGTGGAATTAAGGCTGCTGTTTTAAGATCATTTTCATGTTACACAAATTTCTTATGTTTTTTCCCTCCGATGATGGTATTTTAATGGCTCATAGGTTTTAGTCTTTCCTGAGGCAGGAGAGTTTATTTTTATCTGCTGCTTTCCAGGGGTTGTTTGTGAAATGCCGGCTTACATTCACCGAGCAGGCTGGGCCTTGTGGGAGGCCTTTCCCGGCCTCCGCCTTCCTCTGTGAGTGTGGGGCTGGCTGCCTTCCCTCAGCCTGCGGAGCAGCGCCCTGGTCTCCCAGACTGGCATCCATGGCTCAGGGACTTTCTCCTGCAGCCTGGCTGATGGTAAAGAACCTGCTTTAAGCATCCAGGGAAGATTGATCTAGAGTCACCCACAGAAGGGTAGGATTATGTTCCACTGTAGTGATAATGAGGGTACCTGCCAGACAACCACCTAGCGCGACACGGATACTAACCGTCATGAAGGGGAGCAGCCTGAGGCTCTGTGAGAGGCGTTTCCTGATCACTGGATCCAGCTCTTCCTTCTCCCAGCACCCCCACTTCCATAAGGGCTGGGAGACCCAGGCTGCCGTTCCCTGGGGGTGGAGCCCTTTAACCCCCGCTGGCCGCTCCTTGGTAGGGGAGGGCACCCGTCAGCGTTATGGCTAGAAAAGTGTTCCTTTCCTAACTTTGTTACTTTATAAAAAGAAATGACAAAGTTGTGTTGGGACAGCCCAGGTGCTTTTAAAACGTCCTGTGTGGTCTCAGAAAAGCCATCCGGTTGAGGTGGTTGCCCGTGGCTCCTGCCTACAGCACTGTGTGCCTGCAGGGGGGTCAGCCAACAGGAAAGGTGGGTTTTAGTGTAATGGTGAGGGGAGTTGGAGAACATGCGTGAGCAGGTGGTTTCATTTGCTGCTGTGCTTGCCCCGTGTGGAGACCAGAGCTGCAAGGCCAGAGGCGGCCTGTGGGTGCCTCCCGCTCCGCTGCTTGGACCAGGAGAAAGTCCCCACGTTTGGGGGGAAACATAGCAGAGCTTGGGGAAGGAGCCTGTCTCCTCCCTGGAGACACTGGATTCTTGAACATCTTTAGAACCAAGAATCAGAATCATCCAGACCAGTGGAGAGGCTGGTCCATTTAGGACCTGCAGAGCCTGCAGTAGCCAGCCCAGCGCCCCAGCACCTGTGACCCCGCCAGCCGGCCTGGCTTGGGAGGAGCCTGAGGCAGAGCCAGCAGCTCTGACCCAGCCGGCAGCCCTTCCCGTCCTGCTGGGTGTGGAGAAGGAATCAGCTGCTCTGCCCTGGTAACTGAATCATCACACAGGAGGGCGGCACGAGCTGACAGGGCTGTCCAAGCTGAGGGGCTTCTCTCGAAAGCCAAAGCAGCCGCAAGGTATGAAATTCAGAACTTAAACTCAGGAAGTTCCTAGACCCAGTGAAGGCGCCCGCCCTCCCGCCCTCCCGTGTGCCTTTTGGCCGGAGAGGCTGCTCGCTGATGGTTTCGGGACTGAGACCTTTGGCATAAAGAGAGTTCCTTCCAATTGCCGCAGGATGACAATGTCACAGAGCCCAAGAGCTGTCAAGTCAGCTCTAACCTTTGACCCTGATCCTGGAGGAAGTCTGGCCCGCTGGCCCTGGGGGGGCTGCTCTCTGGCTGTTGGGCGTTTGCCTTCAAGTGTTGTGGTTCTCTTCGTGGCTCATGCTGTTCCAGGAACTTGGAATTGTTTTTGGTGACCTTGACAGTTTTGAGGACCGCAGCTCAGACATTTTGTAGTGTCCCTTCGTTTGTACTTGCTGATGTTTTTCCCCATGACTTGACTGGGCTTACGGGTTTGGGGGAGTAAGAGAGGCGAATGCCATTCCCCTCACACTGCGCCAAGGGCACACACACTATCAAAATGACATCTCTGTTGAAGTTGACCTCGATGTCCTGGCTCCAGTGTTTGCTAGTGTCCTCTGCTTTGAAGTTACTCCTTCCCCCTTTTCCACACTGTACTCTTTGGAGGGAAGTCTGTACTTGGCCCCCACCAAGGGGCCGTGCATATGCTCCACCAGTATGAGCGGGGCCCCGCAGATTTGTGTCTTCCTCATTTCTTTATTCAATAATTTCGTTTGTACTTTGGGTTATAATCTAATACTCTATTTTTTGCTCATAAAATTCCAGCTTTGGTCATTGGGAGCTCATCCAGTTGGCTTGTGTATCTCTTTGAATACTCTCTTCATGGTGGGTTTTTTTTTGTTTTGAGCACTTCCTTATTGTCTGACACTGTAAGGTGTCCTAGGGTCTTTGTGTAGTTCCTGCCCCAGTCTTAGAATTAGCCATTTCTCCAAGCAGCTCTAATTTGTTTCATTCGAAAATGGTATTAGAAACCAAGATCTGAGCACCAAGCATGCTCCTTGCGACTGGGGTGTCATTGCTCTAGATGCCTCAGCTGACAGCAAGGAGACGTGTGTGTACCTGCTGACAGGTGACAGGTGTTTCTGATGTGACCGTCTGTATCTGCCAACTGAGCATGAGCTTCTGGGTGTCTCCACGTCTAGGCCGTTCTGGTCTCCACAGTGAGGAGCCTGCTCCGACCACCGCTTGTCCGTTTGCAGAATTGCTCCCTTTCAGTCTGCAGGTGCAGGAGTGTCAGAATCGTTGGTCCATACTCCTTGGGGAACACCTCCATGACTAGAGTACTAGGTGTAGTTTCTTTTGCCTCTGGTGCCTCAGGCTCTCCTCATTTCCAAACATACTTGAGTCAGCCTCTTTCCACCCCGAGTGGGGTGGTTTCCCACACGTCACACAGCTGGGCTCTGTGTCAGCCTTCATTCCATCCTGGGGTCCCTGTCTCCCTGTTGATTTCCACCAAAGGGAGAAGCGGAAAATGCAGGATCACACAATTGCAAATCTATAAAATATTCCCTCAGAGAACAGGCCCCGTGCCCCAGCACAAAGCACAACCACCTGACTAGCATGGTCTCGCTGCTCGGGGAAATGGCCCTGAGATCGTCCTAAGAGGTTGTCATCAGCAATTGAAGATTTGCAAATGCTTTTCCTCAGTGGCTTCTGGGGATCGGGGTTCTGCATTTCCCTTGTGTTTGTCTTCTGTTTTTTATATAAGGCCTGTAGGAGACCTTGAATAAATGTTTGCTGAGTGGCATTAGAATGTAAGATGAACCTAATTGCTCACGGCACTCTGCTAGGCGTGGAGCAAAGAGCATGCACATCGCCCATCATTTCTCCTGTGCAAACCTGTAGACACATTTGCTCGTGTGTCACTTTCAGTTCCCCACCGTGTGTGGCCACCCAGGGCTGCAGGCCAATCTGCCGACACCAAAGGACAGGGTGCATCTTGTCACCCTCACTGCATGCTGCCCTCGAGGTGAGCTCTGCCTGCTGACCACCGGCCGGCGTTTCTCCATTTCCCATGGTGCGTTCTCAGCAGAGCCCCTGGCATAGACATAAACGAGGCCGGTGAAACTAGAAGGGAAAGACGCTTGGAGAGTGGACTTCCATGCTCATGCGCTCTTCTGGTCTTGCTCTCTGCAACTTGACTGAACTCTGGGTCTGCATTCCTTGATCTTTTAACTCTGTTTCATGGAAAGGAAAGAGATGGGCCTGAACTGCATCACGGAATTGACTCCTCCAATGTCGCTGCACTACCCCTGAGGTGGTGACTGTGCTTGGGGACACAGAGCACGTGTGTGTTTGTCAGGCTGTCCTGCTTCCCTCTCTGGAGGAGTCACCTGGGCCTGTATCCCAGGAGCAAACTGCGGTGACGAAAGCACTGTGAGCAAGGAAAGAAGGTTCCTAGGGGTACGGGCTGCAGTCATTTCCCGAAGACCTGGGAGCCAGCCCTGGACACAGCCACGGAGGGGAAAGGTGTGCTGTTCACCGAGGCCCCCGGGCAGCTGCCTGCCCGGGAGCCTCCCCCATGTTGCTAGTGCGAGCTCTCAATCTCTCTCCCTCTCGCTCCCTTCCTCTCTCTCTCTCCCCACTTCTTCCCTCCCTCTCCCCTCCCCTGCTCCCTCCCTCCCTCCTTCTCTCCTTCCCCCCTCCCTTACTCCACCTCCGTCCCCCTTACCCTTTGTCTTTAGAGACTCATCTCCCCTCCCAGCACCATTTTTACCGCCAAAATCCAAACCCCTCCTGGAGCTCACGGGAGCTTCCTTGCCATTGTGCTTGGCATCTGAATGCCCCCCTGGATGGAGCGTCAGCCCTCGGTTTCTCTGGTGTGCTAATGTGTGTCAAACACTCGGAAGTGTCACTGGCCAGAGCTGTCACCAGAAGCCGTGTTAGCAGATGCAGGCCTAGCGATGCCTTATTCACACGTGCAGGTGAAATCCTTGAGGCTTGGAGGTTAGGGAAGATTTCGAGGTCACCGGGGCACCTTTCCTCTCCCTGCTTCTCCTTCCCTCTGTGCTCCTCTCTGGCTCGTCCATTTCCTCGTCTCACTGCTCAACTCTGGCAGATGTAGGAATACATACTTTCAAATTAAATGTGCTTTTGTTTCGTAGCTTAGGATTTTTTCTTTTAATTATTATATTTTTTAACTTGAGGAGACTGTGGACAGTCTTGTAGCAAGAATGACTTGGCCATTGCCGAGTGTCCCTTTGCACATAATTACATGTCATACTTCTGGAGAAAGATCAGCCTGGGGACTGGTCCGCAGAGGATTCTGCGAGGTGCATGAACACAGAACTTGTAGCTCATCTGGGCGGTTCAGGATGTGTGTTCAGTTGCATTAGAGATCCAAACCCATGGCCGTGTCTGAGGCTTCCTTCTGCCAGAAGTGCCCGTGAGCATATTGCATTTTATTTATTTATATGTTTTTGACTCCCGATGGTTCAGACTTAGACCCCAGTGATGCAGGGGAGGGAAGGACCATGTCCCCCATTGACAGGATGGCGACTCTCCTCCTGCAGGCTTCAGGTAGTTTCGGCCTCGTTAGGCCTTGGAGCTCTCCCCACAGCCCACTGAGGCCGGGAGGGGCGACGTTCAATCCTGTCACAAACGAGAAGCTGACGTTTCAAGGCAACTCATTGTATGTTGGGATGACGCAATTTCTTTTTTTTTTTTAAAAGATTTTATTGGGGAAGGGGAACAGGACTTTATTGGGGAACAGCGTGTACTTCCAGGACTTTTCCAAGTCAAGTTGTTGTCCTTTCAGTCTTAGTTGTGGAGGGTGCAGCTCAGCTCCAGGTCCAGTTGCCCTTTTCTAGTTGCAGGGGGCGCAGCCCACCATCCCTTGCGGGAGTCGAACTGGCAACCTTGTGGTTGAGAGGATGTGCTCCAACCAACTGAGCCATCCAGGAGCTCAGCAGCAGCTCAGCTCAGGGTGCCGTGTTCAATCTTAGTTGCAGGGGGCAAAGCCCACCATCCTTTGCGGTGAGGAGTTGAACTGGCAACCTTGTGGTTGAGAGCCCACTGGCCCATGTGGGAATTGAACCGGCAGCCTTTGGCATTAGGAGCACGGAACTCTAATAGCCTGAGCCAGCAGGCTAGCCTGAGAGGCAATTTCTGTAAAGACTTTTTAAAGGCTTACACAGGCACCTTTTAAACATCTGAAATACTTTTTGGAGGAATTTATCCTAAGGGAAAAATGCCAGAGATAGCCCCAATGACTTATAATCAAGATTGCTGATTATAGCATTATTTTTAATGGGAAAAATTGTAGACAATGTAAAGTTACTTCAAGAGGGGATTGGGTAAATAGATTGTGTACAGAATTATTATGCAGTGATTAAAATTCATGATGGTGAGAAACGGTAAGGACAGGGATTCTTTATGAAATATTAGAAATAAAAAGTGCAGGTTATCAAAACATATGTACGGCATGATTCTAGCTCTTCTAAATATGCAAAGAAAAACGACTGAAAGCCAAAATATTAATAGGAATGTTATCTCTGGGTGAAGAAGTAACTGTCATTTTATTCCTTATGATTTTCTGCATTTTGTTAATTTTCTAGACTTTTAAAATATGAAAAGTCCCCAATAACGGTTTAAGTAAACAAGTGCAGACAGAACATGTAGTTTGGCAATATCTAGAACCTTCTATTCTTAAGAGCAAGAGCTCTTTCCAATGCTCCAAGTGGAATTTTCAGTGTTTAGTGCTATTATTTCTAAGTTTTCTCATTGCTTCTGTTGTCTCTTTCCAAAGTTTACAGCTTTGCTTCTTACAAGAGTAGCCGTTGTCAGAGGTGAGAAACCCAGCAGTTGTCAGCAAATCTGTTTTTCTCCAGGGTTCCTTTTCCCAGATGTGGGATGGGAGGATTTAAAAGAATGAACCTCACCCTTGGGTGGTGGGGTTGGGAACAGGATTCCCAGCAGAAGACAGGGTATTCTGACACTAAATTGGCCCATTCATCTCGTCCTGGCTGGTGGAGTCATACATAGGCTGTATGAGCTAGCAGCCCTGTCTGCTGATACTTGGAAGAGCACATGGTTCTCAGATGGTGAGATGGTGTGAGGCGGTGTGTTGTCTGCCCAGCTGTAACAGGGCAGGAAAGGATTTGAGAGGAGCTGAAACTGAACCAGAAGTGATTATAAAGGAAGCAGTTTCTTTTAGGAGGAAACAGTGATGATTTCCCCCATGTGGCCTCACTAAGTGGGCTGTTTACGTGCACAAAAATGACATGGTTCAAAAATTATAAAAAGAGTAGAAATAGGAAAACATCAGATTAAACAAATTTGATACAATTCTCATTACAAGACGAACTCCCAGAATCCTTAGCACCTAAGGATTTTGACCTTCCAAGAGAGGTGTGGAATGTTCCAGATGCACTTGGCCCAGAGCCTCTCACCACACTGTGAACCCATGTGGGGAACCTGCCTGACTGGCTGTGTTGGGAATGGGGTCCCGGGAGCCCCGGCTTTCTTGGAGCTTGTTAGAGAAGCAGAGGCTCGGGCTCCACCCCACAGCTGCTAAGTCAGAACTTGAGTGGGCCCAGCAACCCCGCGTTTCAACAGTCCTTTGGGTGCTTAGGGCTGAACCCCAAGGCAGGGAGACTTTTGCAGGTCGCACCCGCCTTCCCTGTGAGTCCCTCGTCTAGCCGGCTGTACCCCAGTGAAGTAGTGCGTGGGGAAAGGTTGCATTTCAGTCATTTTGCACGCACCGTCTGTAGGATGCTGCTTTGCACTTCTGAAGGCTCTAAGGGAGACGCGTTCCGTGCAGCTCCCATTTTTCAGATGTTGTTGACCCCTAGCCCTTTCTGAAGGGTACTGGACTTGGACTGTGATAGTTTCTGATCGCTCCTCTTTGTTCCCGTCATTTGGTTGTGTCCTTAGTGGGACAGACACAATGGTGCTAACATGTAACGCATTAAAGACGAAGATCAAAACGACTGTGTCAAAATCACCTCAGACTCTTCCTAAAATCTATCAGTCTCATCCTCAGAAAAGAGGGAAACTCATAGTTTCTCAGCCATTTTTTTTTAAATAGCTATAATTTACATTTGCTCAGTTTTTTTTTAAATTTAATTGGGGAATATTGGGGAACAGTGTGCTTCTCCAGGGCCCATCATCTCCAAGTCATCCTTTAGTCTAGTTGTGGAGGGCGCAGCTCAGCTCCAAGTGCAGTCGCCGTTTATCAGTCTTTATTTGCAGGGGGCGCAGCCCACCCTCCTGTGCAGGGATTGAACCGGCAACCTTGTTGTTGAGAGCTCGTGCTCTAACCAGCTGAGCCATCGGCCGCCCCCTCAGCCATTCTTGACACATGGACCCCGTGATAGTCAGGAGCACGTGTGTCCTCCCTCTGCGCCTTCTTTGTGTTCCTGGCCGCAGTGCAGGCCGCCGTCCACTCTCGGCAGGCACGTAGTCGGTGTCAGGCACAGAATGTGTGAGAAGGACCCAGAGGCTCTATTCTGGTGACGATGCTGACAGAGCCCCATGCGTCTGGCCTCCTCGGGGGCTCTGCCAAAGAGGTGTCTGCAGAGATGGCCCATTCACGCCCCTCAGCTTCTCACCGGAAGGTCCCCTGGGGCAGACGCCTCTCCCTGTTGCCGGAAGGGACAGGATGTGTGGGAGCACATGTCCTCCTAGTGGAGAAGCCGGTCCTCTCACTGACCCAAGCCCGGGGCCTGATGATCTGGCTTCCAGATGAGCCGGCCTCATGTCCGAAAAGCAAACGCAAAGAGCCCTGTGTGTGGGCTGGGGAACAGGCCGCTGCCTCGGCCTCTGATGAATGGACACGGTCCTCCTCTTTGCGGCTGTGACTCATTTCTATTTTCTGTTTCCCTTGCAGGCTGCTTATTGGACGAAGGCCTTTGCAGACCGTCTGAGACCTGTGTGAACGGTGAGTTTGCCATCTGGGCGTACCTTATCTCGCCAACCAAGGCGACCCCAAGGACGGGGTCACCGTGCCAGCCAAGGCTCGGGGTGATGTTCATGCCATTTGATGCATGAACAGAGCCCAGGAGCTGAAGCTTCTCTGGATGTTATTACAAGGGAGAAAGTGGGAAGTTAGTGGGAGTGGAGCATACCTTCACATGCGTGTACGTGTGTCTGCGTCTTATCCCAGTCTTTTAAAATGATTCATGAGAAGCTTTGCGACAGTGGGTGGTGGAAGCCAGAGCCCTGCCGATGAGCAGACGAGACGCCATCTAGAGGGCCATCTGCCCGCTGTCACCCCGCAGCATTGATCCTTCCCTCGCTGACCTGCCCGGAAGCTTTCCTCACTTTGTCACCCTCCGCTGTTTCTGCTGTCTGCCAGTAGGCAAGTCTTTCATCCTTTGGACCCGTTTTCCTCTCTTAGTAGGCGGAGAGGAAAACGTTTGGTGCTTTGTGTTTTCGGGTAGGGCTCAAAACTCACAAGGCAGGACGGAAGGCCCCGGATCCGGGAGTCCTCCCAGGGGTGGGTCTCTGGAAGGGGTGGGGACACACGCCTCCTGCCTTGTAGTTCTCAGAAGGGACACATGTGCTTAGAGAGAAGGGCTGCCTCCTGGAAGCCTCCTAGGGACAGAAAGTGGAATGGTGGGTGCCGGCGATCTGGGGGACTGAGTTTTGGGAAGATGAGGAAGCTCTGGGGATGGTGGCGGTGATGGCGGCACAGCAGTGTGGAAGCGTCTGATGCCAGTCCTGCACATTGAGAACGAAAGGCAAAGAATTCGGTAGGAAGGCGGGCAAGGATGTGAATGGTGATTTTGAGAAGAGGAAATGAAAATGGCCCACGTATCACACCAAAGTCCATTTGTCCCAAACAATAATTAACTAGGGGCTATAGTTATAAACCTCACCGTCCGATTGCCAGATGTGACAAAGGTGAGTGACAACCAGTGCTGGGGAGCCTCAGGGAAATGAGCACCGACGTGCATTGCCGCTAAGTGTGTGAGTGTAACCATCTTTATGACTGTGATCTGGTACCTATGGAATGAAAAGCATACGATAGTTTATTTTGGGGAGTCACATGTATACAAGCGAAGGGGTACAACAGCATTTATAGTGGCAGAAACTGTAACACCGAAGTTCGCCGATATGAGAAAGGTTTCGTAAATTATGGTGGCCCTCTAATATGGAATATCATGCAGCTACTTAAAACTGAGTTAAATGTCTATTTCTTGACCAGGAAAATATCTGCTATGTGATACATAGGACAAGTAAGTTGCAGAGCGGTGGTTATAATGTGGTTCTATTTCCTGGGAAATCCTATAGATGTACATGTGCTTCCCTCCCTGTGTGGCCAGAAAGAAGATGTAAAATGACCACTGGCATCTTTTGGGGCAATTCGAGAGGTGTATATGGGGGCATTATTACCTTTTGTGTCAATATCTTGGCATTGCTTCATTTATTAAAGCAATCACATGTTACTTTTGTAACAGAACTAATCTAATGAAGACATGTCAGTTTGCAGAGCCGATTCTGACAGGCAGGTTGGTTAAAGCCTGCTGTCTTGGGCCCTGACCAGGACTCCAGCCAAGCCCACAGCCCCACGCAGGGGGCGGCCATCGGGGAACCATGAGACCCCTGTTCTGGCCACAGATGGAGGCCCCCTGGAAATGTCCTGGGCATCTGAGTGGGTAGGCAGGTGGATGGATGGACCTGGAAGGTGGTCTCCGGGGTGAGGTTAGCACTCAGCAAAACCCTGGGCACAAAACAGCCCAGGGGGTCCAGTGATGGACACCCTTGGGGGCCAGGAGGGGAGGGAGGGAGAGCTGGGGCTTGGGGAGGGTCGGCGCCTGTCCCTGCAGCATGGCAACTCCAGGCCGGTAAACAGCCTCACGGCGCAGCTAGAGCCTCAGTAGGCCTGGCTGGGTTTGGGGGTCACTGAGGCCAAACCTGGGAGAGGCCCCCTGGGTTCGGGTCTCAGGCTGAGTCCTATGTGTGGCCTCGTTCTTGTGTGGGCCCTTGTGGAGCTGGGAGCTCCATGTGGCTGCTGGTCCTCAGCTGGCGCAGGCTCCTGAGCCCCCAGCATGGGAAGGAGCCACTGTCCCTCCTCCTCCCTCCCCCTCCCGCCTCCCTTCCGACTCCTCCTCCCTCCCTTTCTTTCTAAAGCTTTGTGGAGCTCTAAAGGAGGAAGCAGACCAAAACAATATTTTTATTGGAAGTTCTCAGAACACTTCTTTTTTGGGTTTTCATTTTGTGTTTCGTGATCACAAGCTGGGTCTGTCCACTGCTGGTTGTGACCTGCTGGAGCGCCCAGCACACTGGCAGATTTCATAAACAAAGCTGTTTTGTTTGTTGCACTGGAAAAAATAGAATAATAAGAAGCTTTAATGTGACAAGTGGGAGACTGTGAAAAAGTCCAGTCGGTTTGAAAAAGAGATTAGGCAGCAGCCGTACAATCTGCCACATGAGTCGTGAGCCTGCAGAGAGCGTGTGGGCTGGACACTGAGGCTGCTGGGCCCGGGGGAGACCTGGCTGTGCTGGATCCACCGGACGAGCCAGGTCGGGCCCTGTGGGTGTCAGGCTGATTCTAGGGAGCTCCATGCTGCGTGGCCGTGGTAAGGCTTTGAGCAATCGGCCTTCCAGTCGTCACTTTCAGCACTTTGGGGGAGACGATGCCCTGTTTTGGTGATAACAGCGGCCTGTGGGGTTGTTTACTTGGAAGTGATGTCCTGCTGGGTTTCTAGGCTCCGAGGAGCTTGTCTGTAGCAGTTGTCTGGATTCCTCACAAGTTCATGGTGATGTACATCCAGGTCAAGGTGTTCAGGGGCGCGGCAGGGCATAGAGGCTGGGTCTGCGGGGTGTGAGCTTCACGCGTGAGGCCTGTCCCCTCGCCGTCTTGGGCAATCCCGGAGCAGCTTTTGGGAGTTAATATGAGCGTTGGCGTGTCGCACTTTGCTGGAGGCTGGTGAGTTTCTTGTGCAGAGGCTCGGTGTTGTGGAAACATGACTAAGGCCCGTCCATTCATCCTTTTATCCACTCACTCAACAAACGCTTTCCCACTGAAGGGCCTGGCTGCCATTTGTCTGGGGTCAGAGAAGGAAGTCCTTCTGGGGAGCAGCGTTCCCTCCTGTGTCCTCAGCCTTTCAGGTCGTCCACCTCACTGGACTGTGTCTTCAGTGCTTGGTGCTTGGTACTCGGCCCTTTCTTGGGTTAAGGGGCTGGGAGATGGTGCGTCCCTGCCAGGGACAGCTTCAGCCCTCCCGCGGCCAGCTCTGGGAATGAGCCTGAGAGCGGTGACTTTATAAAACGGGAAAATGGCAGTCATGGGAGTATTTGCCTGCTCTTCCCTTTTAGGTTAATCATGCATTGCTTTGAAAATGAATTATACACAGACTATATGGACACACGTTCATTCAAAACAAATAATTCAGAAACATACAGAATAAAAAGAGACACGTTTCCATTCTATCCATGCTCGCTACCAAATTTCTGCTGTCATGTTCCCTGCCAGACCGCTTCCCGGGGACATTAACTAGAGGCACGCCAGGGGTTTCCTCACGCTATTCAATTCAGGAGAAAGATCAAGCCAGTAGCACGCGGAACAGTCTCACTTTGTGTCGTCCTAGGTGATGAGTTGCTGGAATAATCTGTGTCGTCTGAGGGTGGATCGGTGGGCAGGATCACACCCCTTGTCTTCACAGAGGGCCAGTGGGCACCTCACATGCAGACTCGAAGTCCAGAGATGTGGGACTGTGTCACTCGTGTGACCAGGAGTCTTGTTCCACTCCAAATTCCAATTCATCAAACCTAAATGGGAAAGGAAATTAATTACTGAGTTAAACGGTGTGAAGCAAAGTTTAATTTGACACATCAACAGGAAAAGAAAGATAATTTGAGCCAGCACATTAATGACTTAGGATGAGTTAAAATGGATTCAGTTTCATTTGTGCACATGCGCACAAACACACACGCACACACACACGTGTTCAGAGTGAGCATGACGGCAGGCTCACCGGCCCTCCCATCTTCGCAGGCTCTTCTTTGTCAGTTTGTTGGGATGAAGGAACAGGAGTATCACCGACCGTCCCCTCACCCCATCCCATTCGGTTACACCCACCGACCGTCCCCTCACCCCCCCACTCGGTTACACCCACACACCGTCCCCTCACCCCCCACTCGTTGCACCCACAGCACAGGAGCGAGTGAGCTTACACACTACAGCAGCGTGTGTTCACGTCTTAGCCTCCAGGGCGGGGCCGCCTCACAGTAGACAGGGCAGATGGGCCCACTGAGTCAGGAGTCCTGTGCGCTGGAGCCCCGAGCCGAGGCAGCTGACACGGCCCAGGCGCGTTGCACACCTCGCTCTTCGCGCTCCCAGTGCTCCGGGCCCTGAATTTTCAGAGCCCAGGGCTGATTATTTCTGTATCTGGGCTGGCAGAGGTAATCCATGGGTGAAAAGGCTTTCCTGTGTTAGACACTCCGCCTCTGCGTGTTCTCGGGGCGTCGCACGTGTTGGCATTGAAACGACCGGGATGTGCTCCTCGCTGGTGTGGCCTGGTAACTGGTCAACACTGGAGAAGTGATGTGAGTGTTTATTGTGAACGAGCAGTCGGAGGAGCACACACCCCGTGCCGCCTGGCACCTGTGTTCCGCCTGCGGGTCAGCGCTGGGTCTGTGCAGCGCGGTTCTGTGTCCTCTGACCCCACTTCTGCCTGCTCAGCGTGACGTGCTGGGCGGCTCCCAGTGCTGGGCAGGTCCGCCGAGCGCGTCCCGCGCAGTCGTGGCCTCCACCCTCCCCCGCCCTCACCTCCCCTGCACACGTCGGTGCCTTTGGTGCCCGGTGCCGGTCCATGGAAGACGATGCTGTGTTGGCGTTGTTTCCTCGGGCCTGCTGACTTCCGTGTGACGCGGAGGGTGGGGCTTGTCTCGGGGACCTACCCCGAGGACATCCCCTTGAGTCATGTTAGTTGAGATTCTGGAAAGGTACAGAAATGTAAGTAATAAAACTAAATAAACCAAAAGCAGAGAATCCCATAGACGACTAGGAAAGCACACAGTTGTCTCTCCGAGTGTTCCCATCTTGTTGGTCAGTCCGTTCTTCAGCAAAAGAGAATAGATTTTGTATTCTTCACCCAGTTGAAATAAAACATTATACTCTTAACTGATTATAACCTGCTCCAAATGGAATTCTTCCACGTCTTTATTATTTCCAACCCGTCACACGCCGTTGTGGTGGTGGTAGGTTTTCTCTCACTTGCCTCATGGCATGAACAAATCCTCTTCGGCGATTCTGATGCCCTGGGTAGGGTTTCTTTGTTCTTACTGGTTTCAGGGAACAGAAATGCCCTCAAGCCAGTACAAGACCCCGAAGGTGGTGGCACGGGGCGGGGGCCACTTGTACCTCCCGGTGGCCTCCTGTGTCTAGTGCTAGTGTCAACTCCATTGGTTAATAAAGGGCTGGCTTTCGCCAGGCTTTGGACTTAAACCACTGAGTCACGTGTCTCCTTCTGGCCTAACTGGGTTGAGGACAGGGGTCATGAGCTGCTTATGCCAGCAGGGCTGGCAGGCTCCTCTCTGTCACAGACCATGGTGTGTCAACAATTCATATTTTGTGTCTTCACTCTTCAAAGGAATCACAAACAAAACTACTCGCCCCAAACTTTCCGTATTTTTAATCTGTGCATCGTGGCTTAATGTTTTCATTTTCTTAATCTGAAAGACTGATGTCATCGATTCATCTGGTGTGTATGTGTGTGTGTGCATGTACACCTTCGTACACACAATGGGGTTTTGAACCCTGGTGCAAACAGATTAGTCTGGAAGTCAGGCAACGGCCAGTCTGAGCTCTGCCACCAACTATTCTCTTGACCTATTCACATCACTTCTCCATTGAAGGCACCAGATTTCTCCCCTGTAAAATGAGGAGTTTGGCCTCATCAGTGGTTCCCAACCATGACTGCCCATTAGAAACATCTGGAAGCTTTTAAACAATACTGGTGTCCAGCTGTTGCCTGGCAGAGTTGAGTCAGAAGCTTGGCGGTGACCCGGCTTCAGCTTTTTTTCTCTTTGTTCCTTTTTTCTTTTTTTTTTTAAAGCTCTGTGAAGTGACTCTAGTGTGCAGTCAGAGTTGAGCACCATTGGGCAGACATCTCTGAGTAACCTTCCAGCCCCCCAAATTCCAAGACGTCTGCACTGACATGCCAGCTGTGCTCTGTGCAACAAAGCCAAAGGCATGGGGTGGGGTTTAGTCTCCTTATTATTACTTCCATGGTTTGTTAGCAGGAAATCATTAGCATGAATGATATTTCTCTGTGGACATGCAAATGACAACTTTGCCGTTTCAGAAATTGAGATTGTAACGCAAAATTGTCCTAAGTCAGTCGCCCTGGTCTGATTGAGTGACGGCATTCCCTGTTTCCTTATTGAGGATGTTAGCGCAGGACGCAGGAAGACTAAAAATGCCACAACTTATTGCTAACATTTGGGTGGCGTTTTACAATTTATGGGAGATTTCATGTGCTTTATTCCACTTGAGCCACACAAGCCTGGTTGCAGCCTAGACCGGCTGCTTGGAAGGCTGTTATTTTGTCCGGGAGAAACAGGATCGGGGCTGGGAATGTGAGCAGTTGGCCGAAACGGAACACGGAACACGACCTGACCCGACCCGACCCAACAACCAGGCCAGATCTGGGGCCTTGGGTCTTTCCCAACACGGTCACCCCATCTCTGGAGGGCAGTGGCTTCAACATAAGCCACGAAAGGTCCTAAGGAGGTGAATTCTGTGTTTGTGGACGTCTTTTCTGTCACTGCACAGAATTGTTAAACACCAGGGAGACCACTGGCCAAGAGGGAGGGCATCTGGCTTCAAGGCCTGCAAGTGCGTCCCCAGGATCAGCAGTCAGCACACGTGCCCACACGCGTGACCGTGGGCTCTCCAGCTGTAGACTCAGGTCAGAGACCACGTGCCCATGTCCAGCTCATTCCCGCCTGCAAATACAGGGATACAAATGGATAAAATTACTTGTTCCTTAGCTATTCCTTAATAAGTTATGGTTCAAAAACAAAATTATTTACTCCTTAGGATATCAAGCTAAGATGTAAGAACCATCGTGGTCACAGAGATAAACACTCAATTTCCATGTTTTGCTTCAGTTTCCTCCCAGATTTACGTGTTTATCTCCCTTCTCGTAGTTTTACCCTAATTTGAGGCACCGTCTCCTCCGTAACCTTTGCTGCTTACTCACATCTGTCACCTCTGATCACAGTTCTATCGTGACTTTTCAGTGGCTGGTCACAGCTGCATCTGTTTGTAAGTGGGGACTGCATCGTCTGGTTCTGGGTGTGACCTCCCACACGTGCATCTCGGATGCCCGGGGAGGGGCTGCAGGGGCCGGGTCTGCTGTCTCTGCAGCACATGCTTCTGCATTGGGGCTGGGGCCCACTTGAGGGGTAGCTCCTGTTCACCTCTGTCACCAGGGCTTGGCTCAGCTTGCTGGCGTCCAGCTAGCACTTGAGTGGCTTTTGCAAACTGCTGGGTCATCCGCAGGCACCTTCCCAGCTTCGTCTCGGCTGAACAGCGGTGCCCGGGGATCCAGTGGGCACTGGGTCTCGGGCTGGCTGCATACTTTCCATTTTTAGAAAATGTGGAAATCGTCTCTGCGTCAGGGCAGCACAGTACACGTTGTTCCTGATCCATGCATCCCGCTGCTTCCCTTAACTGTGTTCATCCATTTCCGTATTCCTGTCTTTTCTCCTCCAACCGGAATACGAGTGCCCTGGGGTCCCTTCCCCCACTGCACCCACCTCCTCTCGCTGCAGCCTTCACCTTCCTTCCCGATGGGCTTCTCAGCGAAACTGGCCACTCCACACGGCCCGTCCCCAACCCTCACCCTCTCTGCCTTGCCTTATCCGTGGCATCTATCACCAGTCTGGGCGTCACTCACACTGTGTGGCTTACGGTTTGTCTGTCCCCAGACAGTGAGCAGCAGGGACAGAGGTCTCGACTGTCGTGCTCCCTGATGCTTCCAGGTGTTTCCAACGGCACCCGCCACAGAGCGTGTGCCAAGCACACGCCAGTGCAACGATTAGTATTTACTGTGTATTTATAAGACATGTTGCTCTCAACATTCCCGCAATTAATTTGATCAAAGTAATACATATGTGTGGTTTTCAGCAGTCAGTTGACAGGAGGTATAATAAAAGCAGCAGATCCCGGCTTCCGCCTGCCCCAGTAGTACTGCCTGACTGTTCTCATTGAGATCTTGGAGGTGATGCCTCCATTTATTCACAAGGCACGCTTCCGCCATGTCTTATTATAGGTCCTGGTCCCTCTCTGCCCTGCCCCCACTGAGACAGCCACGGCTTTATCATTGCTCCCCATAAGGCAAGGACACCCCCTTTCTTGTCTCTCCCACCCATGTTCCAGGCTTTGTCAGCCAAATTTGTATTTCCACTGTTAAGAGAATACTATTTGTTCTGTAACCATGGTTACAGGTTGATCCCAAGTGGGTTTCTGATATTGCGGCTGTGCCAGGCCGTGTCCAGTTCCGATAGGCTCCTGTTTCTACCTCCCAGCCGCCCAAGTCGTACCCTTTTGCACGTGTATATTTGGGCCACTCCTTTCTTAGGAGGTTTTTGTTTGTGTTTCCTAAGCTTCTGGTCACTTTTCCCTGGTGCCCTTATCCTCGTGCCCTCTAGACCTCACTCACACCATCTATTTATCGAGTCCCCACTCCTAGTGAGTTTCTTCTCAGAATCTGGGGGGGTCACGTGGGCCTCCTTCACAGTGGATGTTGGGTGGGCTCTGCACGGTCTGTGAGCGGGAGGCTGCAGTGACAGGTCTGTGGCCACGATGAAGCTGCCAAGAGCTGGGGTAGCGACCTGGGGCCCCGGCTTCCTTGTGCTGCACGTGGAGCTGACCACAGGGCTCAGATCGCAGCGCCAGGGCGGGACCTGCTGCCCCGGGTCAGGAAGTGCGACCGGGAGGAGTTGCTGGTCAGCTGTGCCATAGCCAGGGTGTGCCAAACGCCAGTCTTGTCCCGGGAAGTGAGGCCAGAATCTCCCTCGCTGTGCAGCTCAAGGAGTCTCAGCCGAGCGCAGGGCTGGCGGCCTGGGCCTCTGTACCTTAAAACATCTGCAGCCTCTCAGGGCTTTGCAGCAAGCCGAGTCCTGCACCAGCCCTTGGGCCATTGCAGGGGCGTAGAAGAGCTCCAGGAATTCCTGGAAGGACTGAGTCTCTGGTTGGGGTCAGCGGGCGCTGGACAGGAGCGAGCCTGTGAACTGGGGCTGGGAGGGTGGCGCTTCCCCGTGGGCACGAGAGCACAGGCTGTCGGGGGAGGCAAGAGGGTGCGTGTGGGCTGCAAGTACTTCTCGCAAAGTGGAGATGATGCCAGAGGGAACAGGAACTCCCACCTGAGAATGCAGGAAATTCCAGTTTTCAGTTCTCCCCGATCCCTAGGGGCTCATGGATGGGGCTTCTTGTTGTCAGTAGGACAAGAGGGCAGGTTTGGGGACAGGCGACCAGATTGGAATCAGGCTGTGGGGTGTAAGACCAAGTCGTAGAGGCTCTGAGCTGGTGCCGCCCCAGCTGTAGCTGAGCAGTGGCACCTGCCTGCTGGGCTTCCTGATCGCGAGTGAAACAACCTGTGAAGGAAGCGCCTGTTCCAGGGCCGTGCACCTGTGGGTTCCTTGTTCCTCCTTAGGAGTGGATTTGCACTTAGCACCCAAGGAAATCGCTTTTTCCTGACAATTCACTCACCATTTCTCAGGGGCTGATGGAGGGCAAGGGGCCAGAGTTAGGGACGCGATTCCAGAAGATAATGGAATTCCATCTTCATAGAACTAAAAGAAAATAACTTCCAACCTAACATTCTATTAATACACCCAGAGAAAGTACCTTTCTACAAGGAAATGGGAATAATGATATTTTCAGGCCCTCAGAAAACTGAGAGAAGTTATTGCTATCTACCCTGGGTAAGTGTTTACTGCAAGGAGTGCTTCAGGAGAGAGCCCGTGACACTTGGTGGGGACAGCGAGCGTGAGGAGCAGAGGCAGAGGCACAGCACACAGGGGCGGGGGGGGGGGGGGGTCCAGGCTCTCCAGGAGACCTCGGCGAGGGGAGCAGGACAGTCGGAAAGACGGCATTTCTGGGTGGGAAGCTTCACTGTTGTAATCAGCCTCTGCATTCACCGTTATGTTTAAGTGAGCACACAAAACATTAACAATTCCTTTGAAGTTAAGCATACTAGTTTTAAAGTTCATGTTGAGAAATAAAATGAGGCTAAACAGGAAAGTTGTGAACCAGAGAAGTCGTATGCAGGGGCGAGGGCGGACCAACCCAGGCTTTGATGCTTTGTGACGACGGAATGTTTAAACGCAAGTGCTTGTGATCACGAATAGATAGACAGATTGAAGGAAAAAAATAGAAAGTCTAGAAATAGACCCAAATGCATATGGGTATTTAGTATATGGTAATGATGACATTTCAAATCAGTGGGGAAAAATGTATTATTCAATAATGATTTGGGGACAACTGGCCAGACATTTGGAAAATATATAGCTGGATCTCTCCCAAACTCCTTACCCCAAAATAAAATCCAGATGGCTCAAAGACTTAAAAGTATAATGGGATTTTATAAGCACTAGAAGGAAACTTGTGGAAATTTTTAATAATTTTGAGAGGAAATTAATGTTTTTAAGATAGAAAACCCAATATCTAAGAAAATTTAAAATGCACATACTTTTAACTCAACAGACCCACTTCTATGCAATTACATGATGAATATGCTTAAGCATATGTGTAAAGAAGCAAATGTAAAATGGTTCTTTGAAACATTGGAATAGAAAAAAAAATGAACATCTAAATATTCTTCAAATTATGGTTCATCCTCAAGATGGAACTGTATATGTGCTGATAGAGAAAGATCTGAAGACATTTTGAATGAAAAAAACAGATGCAGAACAACTGGGCTCCAGATTAGACGAAAATGAAATTGGACCTACTTTCCTTCAGAAGGAGCAACTCCCATATGCTTACATGTGACAGGCAAAGCTATAAAGAGTTTTAGATGAGAATATAACTTTTTCATGACCTCAAAGTAGACAAAGATTTTGAAACAGGACATAAAAAGCTTTAATCATAAAGCAAAAGATTGATAATTTTACCTATGTTAGAATCAAGAACATCCTTTAATAAAAAAGACACTAAAAAAGTTAAAAGACAAGTGACAGAATGGGAGAAGATATTTTTAACACATGCCATGTTTCCCCAAAAATAAGACCTAGCCGGACCATCAGCTGTAATGTGTCTTTTGGAGCAAAAATTTATATAAGACCCGGTATTATATTATATTATATTATACCCGGTATTATATTATGTTATGTTATATTAAACCCGATATTATATTATATTGTATTATATTATACCCGGTATTATAGTATATTATACCCGGTATTATATTATGTTATGTTATATTATACCCGATATTATATTGTATTGAATTATATTATATTATATTATATCTGGTCTTATATTAATTTTTGCTCCAAAAGACGCATTAGTGCTGATTGTCTTATTTTCGGGGAAACACAGTATAACCAACAAAGGTCTCAGTTGAAATATATGAAGAATCCCAACAAATTATTAAGAAAACGACAACCAAGAAAAAACTGGCAAAACATTTGAACAGAAACTTCTAAGGAGGAAATCCTAATGACTGAGAAATACATAATGTGGTGTTCAACCTAATTATTAAATCTCAGATATGCAATTGAAACCACATGAAATACAGTGGATCACCAAAATGTAAAGTTCTCTTCTACTAAAGACAAATACAGAGATTTTAACACATATGGCTTTCTCCCATGAGGCATTTGCCTAATTCCTGAGTTGTGTGGCTAACGGCTAACCAGAAAGGTATGGAATAGCAGGGCAGAACTTTTGACAGTCTCATGATACTGAAGAGATAAAATTGGAATTCAAGAACTTCTAAGAAGGAGGGGTCATAGCACATACCCCAGCTCTCAGCTGAGAGCCTGATTAGTTACATCCTAGATGTGCAGGTAAATGCAAGGAGAGTGACCCTTACAAGAATGACAAGGGTCAGGCCTAATTGAATTCAGTGATCTGCCCCCAATCTGGCTGCCTAACTGAAGTTGAAGGTAAAAAGATAAAATTACCCAGAGCCTCTGTCTGCAGTTTCATACATGAATGAATGAACGTCTAAGACCAAGACACAAAAATAGGTAATAGAGGTATGTCCACAGACAGTTATTGTACTTATCACACTTAAATTTTAAAATAACTGTGATTAATATGTCCAAGAAAATAGATAACAAGATAGAAAATTTTACCAGGGAAATGGACTCGAGTCGCACTGAATTTAGGAACTTAATGATGGGTGTGACAAAAGATTGGACATGGCAGAAGAACTGGAAGTTGGTCAGTAGGAAATCACCAGGCTAATAAAAAGGATAGACAAGAGTCTATGAGACACATGGGTTGTGTGGCGAAAGTCGTGTGAGTAGACTCCCAGAATGGGAGAGAGAATGGTGCAGAAACAATATTGGAGGAGATAATGTCTGAGATTCCTTTTCAAAAGAAGAAAGATACCAAACCCTGGATTGAAATCATTCAGAGTATTTCTATGACTTAAGGAATTAAGGTAGAAATCAGTAATGAAAAGATATCTAGAAAATCTCTAAATGTTTGGAAATTAAGTAGTGCTTTCCTAAATACCCCATATGTCAAAGAAGACATCTCAACAGAAATTAGAAAATATCTTGACTGGAATGATAATGAAAATACAACATTATGAAATTTGTGGGGTACAGTGAAAGGTGTGGTTGGAAGGAAATTGTGATCTTAAATGCTTGATTAGAAAAGAAAAGTTGAAAATAAATAATTCAAGTACCCATTTAAAGAATTTAGGAAAAGAACAGGAAATCAAACTCAAAGAAAGAGAAGGAAGGAAATAATAAAGAGCAAAAAGTACTATGATAGAAAACAAATGTGCAGCAGAGAGAATGAACGAAGTCAATCATTGGTTCTTTAAACATATTTTAATATAAATTTCTGGCAAAACTGATCAAGAATAAAAGAAGGAGAGACCAAACCACCAACACCAGGGATAAAAAGTGGCATCACTATTGCTCCTACAGATGTGACTAAGACAGTAAAGGAATATTATGAACAACTGTTGCCTATAAATTCAGATAAAGTGGCAAACCTAGGTACATATGCTTTTTCCTTATGAACCACTTCTAGGGATATATTCCCAACAGAAATGCATACTTAGATATACAAAAAAACGTGCACAAGATTGTTCCTAGCAGTGTGATTTATAACAGCCCCAAACTGGAAATAACTTACATGTCAGTCGCAGAGGAATGTATAATTGTGGCATGTTCATGCAATGAGATACTATAGAGAAAAAATCAGCTGTTATTACACAAACCATACAGATAAACCTCAGAGACGCAAGGGAGCGACGGAAGAGGACATGCGCACAGTGTGATTGCACTTGGCCGAGTTCAAACCGCTGAGCCAACCTGAGGGAGACAGCGGGGCAGGGGTACTCCTGGGCCGGCCCAGGTCTCAGGGGTGTGTTCATCCTGTACAAATGCATCGGGCAGCACACTTCTCATGTGTGCTCTTTTGGGAATGCATGTGATATTTTAATAAAACATTTACAAAAATATTCCTTCTGTAGCTATGGTTTGTTTTCCTAATGCTTTAAACATATTCTAGGGGCCTTAAATATATTGTCTGAGGTGAGCGTCACAGAAAACCTTTGCAGGAGGAGGCTCCAGGCATGACGGGACCTCCAGTGCTCAGGGTGCTTCCGCGTCTGCACAAAGCCACATTGTCATTACGGGCTGAAGAGCAGTGATGTTCACAGCGGTTTCGGAAAGTGGTGCCGTGCGGCCTCCTGGACTGAGTTCCATGGCAGCTGACAGGAATCAACACTACTTCTTGTTTCACTGAGGCTTTCCTTCCGCTGGGGCGGCCAGCGCACAACTGCCACTCACCCTGCTGCCTGGGGCCTTTGAGACCATGTGTGGGGGCAACGTGTGTCACAGGGCACTCCAGGGCCACGTGTAAGTGTGTGTCTGCTCGTGAACCCCGCTCGGCGGCGTCGGGTGGCAGAGCTGAGTGGGGGGTTGGCGGGGGCTCCCAGGACGGCCGTGCCCCCTCCCAGCTCCAAGACCGTCAGCGGGCCCCCTGTCCTCACCGTGTCAGCTTCCCCACCTGTAAAGTGCAAAGAAGAGGGGAGTTGTGAGGACCACGTGAAATGATGCAAACTACTGAGCACAGAGGACGCAACGCTTATTAGCTCTGTTTATGATCAAATGCCAGTTTGGCTGTAATTCTTTGGCCTTAGCAGTACTATAAAGTCATGCTTCTCATTTCCTCATCTCCAAGGGGTGGGAGCCGGACAGGCCCATCTCCATGATCCCCAAAGCTTCACTCTGCTCAAGCTTTTCCTGTGGTATCTTAAAACGTGGTAGTATTTGAGGTACCTTCATTTTAACGGGCGCTCACCTTAGTTTCTCTCTGCGCCGTGTCTCGTTCCTGTCCGGGTAGCTGCCTTGGCACCCCCTCACCTGTCGTCTATGGAGAAGGGTCAGGAGCTGGTGTCTCCATCTGCCAGTCTCCATCTCTGCCACACAGATGAGATTCAGATACACGGGAACCCCAGCTTGTTTGGGCTGGTAACTCAGGAGTGACCTTGTCACCGGGTCTGACTCAGTGGCCCTGCAAGCCTATTTGCCACCTCAGTGCTGCAGGTCACGGCGTTTCCAGTGGCATTTGTGCTTCCCAAAGTGGAGTAGAGGTCTCTTTCTTCTTATCCCTTGTCTCTGTCTTCCTTTTGTTTTACTTCCTTGGAGATATGCCTGAGAAAGCGCATGTGGAATGAGAAGCTGGCAGATTCAGAATTCTCGGCTCACTTCCATGTCCAATTTGTGATTCAGGAAATCAGACGGTGTTTTGGAGCTGCCGGTGACGGGATGTGCTTAAGTCTCTCACTGCATGTTCTAAGTCTCCTCAGACCCAGAGATCCAGAGACCCCCAGCCGTTGTCCTTCATTTGGGAACCTGCAGGGTTTGAATTCTCATTTGCGTTTTTTGTGTTGTAGACTTTTCCTGGTTGCACTTGAATTTTGTTATAGGCCAGCTTTGTCCGTTTTCGAGCTGTGAGGTAAGATACAGGAAGCTTGTGAAATGAATGATTCCAGCAAAATTGCTTTTTAATGAATGACACTTTTCTGCAGGTATTCTTTGACTAGTGGGTTTTCTTGAAGTATTTCTGTGATGACCCTTTATTGGTTGCTAATGACTGAACTACCTGTTAAAGAGTAACTTGGTCTCCATCTGAGCTGGAGAATATTTCACAGGTCTGATACAAGGAAGGAGGACCTAAGTGGCTTAGGGTTCAGACACACTTTTCTTGTCTTACCCCAAACCTTAGGGCTAATAGTAATTTTCCCCCCCACAATTATTTATGAGTATGTGGCATAAATGTTTGATCACTACTTTTAAATGTAAGAAATTTAAATTTCAGTGTATCCCATTTATATCAAACAGAACATATGGCTCTCAAAGCAGCAGAGAACATACTGGAGAGAAAACCAGCAATTTACTCCATTATTCAGCTTCATTTTTTCTTTCGCTTTCATGGAAACCGTAAGATTGTTTTTGTGTTTCAGATCAAACATGTTTCTGAGCAAAGAGTGCATTACCCAGCTGTCCTAAACACCACTACTTATCACTGTTCAAATTTAATCCGAGCCATCTGTTACATTTTTTTCTTTCCATTTATTTTTGAGGCACATCACAGGAAAGCTGCTTCTTGACATCTCATACTTGGACAAAGTACAGAAAAGAAAATATGTCAGAAACTTTAGATACTGTTTTGTCCGTGCATTTTGCATGAATAATGAAAAGTAATACTCCACTTAGGGTTCAAAAACCCAGAGCTTATTACCCCAATTTAAAAATGAATTTGAGGACTCCAAGAAACAAAACAATCTTACATTCCTATTTCTTAATGTGGTGGGTCTCAGTAACGTGCAACAAGTTAAAGTTTTCCTTGTATGATTCTATTGACATTTTTATCTGAAGACTTGAGACTAAATGATAGCGTGTAGCGTGTAAACTAATGTATTACTCACTGGTAAATGGGCATAACAGGTCTATTTTTATTCTGAAGCCTGAAATTATAGGCTTACGGAGGCATGAGAATTGTCACTTCAGAAATGAACTTGGACTCAAACACTGAATTCTGTCACCAGGAGATGCTGACAGAAGTGTCGTGTGGTTACTTTCTGAAAGGTTCATCGATTTTGGAAATTACAGGAAGACAGTAGGTGGCGTTTCTCTGCGTGGCTGTATTGGAACCTGGGGTGTTTCATTCCTGAGGGCTGCCATCCCTGTGGTCTGTCACTCTGTGACACGGCCGTGCTGTGGGTCGGGAGGAAACAGGGAGGAAGCTGACTCAGACGTTACACCAACCATGGCCGAGGAAGATGCCGTTGCATTACACAGTCCCAAACAGGGATACTAAGGAGGGGAGGTGGGAGCCAGCGATCGGGGCATTTTGTTTTCTGGAAGCCCATTTGGACTAGAGTGTTGTCGTGATTCACATCCATGACAGCCTGTGTCTTTGGGAAGGAAAAAGAACTCACGTGTAAATGACTAGGCGTAGTACTTGGGACGCCCTCCTTTCCAGGAAGTACCTCCTTAATGAAAAGCATACGCCAGACTTGCAACACACACTGACCTCACCTGCCTCTGATGGAGAGGGTGGAGCGTGTGCTGACCCTTCTGAACCAGTCCTGGACTCCCACCCCCAAAGACAAGCCCCGGATTTGTGTTCTGGAAAGAGCCCCCAAGGGAGCTGACGGTAGCTGCTCACAGGAGCCTGTGGTTGCAGGACCTGCTACACCAATGGCTTCTCCTGTTGGTTGTTGTTTCCCAAGGTGCCCACCTTGCCTGCAAGACCTCGGGGTGGCTCTTCTGAGCCCCAGGGCTGGCCCTGTGGTGTGAAGTGAACTTTTTGCCTGTTTTGGGAAGAAAGCAGCTATTTCCGGGCAGAGAATGCTTTCTCTGTTCTGTGCTCACTCACCGAAGTGCTTGGACACAAATGTGGCAGAAACCCATGATAACAGGGCTCATTCTCTCCTAAGTTTGGGGGCGTTACGGACGGGCTCAGGTGCCTAAGAGCACGCCAGTTATCAGCGTGCTGGCCTTTTAGCAAATGCTTGTGGAATAAATACTAGAGGGAGTAAAACTCTGTCTCAGCACCAGTGTTGTAGAGGCGTCTCAGGAGTGGCCTCTGAAATAGAGCACTGCCTGCTTCTAGGTTTGAAGATGTGAAATAGTAAAATGCTAAGCTTCTGAGTACATTAAAGCAGTATTGCAACCTCAGGAATCGCAAAGTAACATAATAGGGGCTTATTAATTGGACTGTTAACCCGAGTGCTCACGGCAAATATACATCATTTTAATTCCTGTCGGCAGTGCATGCTGACTGGCCTCCTGGCATGAAGTGGAACAGGAAGGTCTGTGCAAATGTGTCGTCCTCCAGGGATAATGGTTGGGAACGGAAGAGCTGACGCCCATCTGAGTGTACGCTTGAGCCGTGTTTCTGTGAGGCTGTGTATTTCTCAGTCTTAAGGGCCCCCCACTGTGTTTGCTCTTCCTAAGTCTATGATTAGTAATTACAGCAGCGGAGGGATTCTGGCTTGTTGCAGTGTGTGTAATGTTTGCAAAACAGCCATTCCTAAAATGGGGCCTCTTTGCCCAAAGTGCTGTATATTAAAAACGTTTTGGTGTCAGGCTTGTGCTGCCTTCCCAGTAATATTTCGGAAAGTGGGTGGGCACATTCGCTCATTGCTCGTCAGTTGCAGGAACCACGTTGCCCAAGACACAGGCATTTATGCTGGACAGTTTGTCCCTCGAACCTTGGCAGCATTGTGTTTGCTTAAACGCACCAGATGCTGCACTTGATGGCAAGCGCCACTGCCCTCAGCTGGAAGGCACAGCACCGGTGGCTGCAGGATGTGAGACCCCCAGGGCAGGTGTTGTAACAACCAGTGGGGACAATTTCAGTGGATCCGTGACCTTTAAAATTTTTGGTAAAACATTAGAAACTCTTACTGCTGAGTAAGAGAGTTTCTAATGTTTTAGCAAAAATGTACAGGGAAGTGGGAAACAGTAACAATGGTATTGATTTGGTTTACTGTTAACTTAAAACATTCGAAACACTGAGCGTTCTTCCAGCGTCTTAACTCTGGTTTGAACAACGCTTGCCGCCTGCATCGCGCGCTGTAACTCATGATGGGAGTGAACGTCTTTTCCATGACGTGCTGAATTGTCATCCACCTTTCTAGGTTTGGATCAGCTTCCAACATTTTGTCCTTTGCATGTTCAGTGTCATGAAGTAGCTCCATGTCCCTCGCCGTGAATGTTCTTGCTGGCATCTCCTCCTCCCTCATCCTTTTCCTGACACCCGCGTCCCTCATTCATGCGGATGAGTCGCCCTCCCTGAGCTCCGGTGGCTGCGTGTCTCATCTCAGATGGTGCCTTGTTCACCGTCCCTGTCAGCTGTGTCTTCCACAACCGCGTGGGGGCTCAAGGCAGACTTCTCCTCCAGCTCTGACACTGTTCATTTCTCTGCTATACCTTCGTCTGTTCTGGTCAGTTCTCTATGAAACGTCACGCGTTTTATCACCGGGAGACAAGGAGCCAGCACGCCTACACGCTTTGTCGTCTGTGCGTGGACAGAAGGAAGGACGTGATGACCCATCACTGACAGACGGGAGCCAGTGTGTTACTGGTCACCTGCCATGGTGCACGTCTGTCACACAGGTGTGAGGCCCGATTATCACACTTACTGCACTCAGGCCTGGCCTGTGAGCCCTGTCATTGGGGACTGGTGACGGTCTGTGCCCGTGGATGCAGCATAGTGAGGGCTGCCCGTGTCGCCACCTCGCCGACAGCAGTGGTCCAAGCCCCGTTGATGCCCGAGCGCACCGGAGTTCAGGGTCCTGGACCCCAGGGCAGCCTTCCAGATGGTGTGTGTGTCAGCTGGCTCAGGGTGCTGAGGTGAAGGAGGCACCTTCGTAAAACCACTACAGAGTCAGCCGTGGAGGAGAAAGCCAGAGCTCACCATGTGGTAGTTGTCACCAGGGGCGTCACTGAGATGGAGATGGCAGGGCGGCTGGCCCAGGCTATGGGACCCCAGGTGTGGGAAACCACAGGTCTTACAGATGCCGGTCCTCGAGGGGACACGTACCCTACCCCTTGAAGGTCATATCGAGGCAATTCTATAAACTACTCTGCAGTCACCTCTTGGTGCCTAAATCTAGGCAGAAATCACCCTGATTTGTTAAATTTTCCTTAAGAAACGTTCTCATTATCAAGCAGTGAAGGCTCTTTGATGGGGGTGGAGACGAGTCACTGTGTGGGGGGAGGAGTTGGCAGGAATGATTCTGGGGGTGGAGCTGGTGTGTAATCTGTGGCCACGGAAGAGGGGCAGGGCTGAGTGCTTGTTGCGCACACACTCGCCTGGGCATGACGAGCCCGCAGACCAGCTCCTTCACGGCGCCTCCCTCCCCAGCGGCAGGGTCCAGGCACCTGCTTCTAAAGGTCCGAGTGGCTCTGGGGTTGCAGCGGGCTGAGGCACTGAGTGGGTAGAGGGCTCCGTCTGTGGGCTCTCATCCATTGGGTTCCAGCTATTTGCTAGTGCACCTGAGCGGTCGTACAGTGGTGACTGGAGAGGACAAAGGAACTTGGACACGTGAAGCGGAAGGTGCAGTTCATGGCCACGCGATGGGTCAGGAAAGGAAGCTGAGGCGTCAGCTTCTGTGACACGGAATCCGCCAGGAGCCGCCCAGTCTCGGTGCATGCTTCCCTCCAGCTGACAGTTTCTCTTGTGCACCCCTTAAATGTGGGTGACTAAGAACATCTCCTTCCTATAAGTTGGACACGTGATAGGGGAGGATTTGGGAGGATGCGGACTGCACTGGAAGCCTTGTGGGTGCAGGCCCCGGCCTCCCCTGTGCACAGCCTGGCCTCCCCTGTGCAGGCCCCGGCCGCCCCTGTGCAGGCCCCTGATTCCCCTGTGCTCGGCTACGGCCCTGGCTGTTAGTGGGACCTCCAGGAACCAGCCAGAGGCATCAGCGGCAGGGCAGCCTGCAGTGCACACAGCCTGCAGGGCAGGACCTGGGGCCATGAAAGGGGCTGCCCGCACCTGCACAGCAGGGAGCCAGTCCAGCCTTAATGGGAATTCTCGGTGGGCGGCTCTAGCGTGTTACTTACAGCTGAGCCTTGAGAAGCCTCATTTCTTCTGCAGCTCCCTTCGCACAGATGCAATTACTGTAGTGAAATTTGGTCCTGGAGGATGTGATGAGGTTCTATTTTAAGGTCATCTCTTCTCTCCGTAGCGAAGGAATGAAGAGCCATCACTAACAGCCTGCCCCCTCCCGGGTCTGTCCTTTTGGTCTTAATGCTCCAGCCCATCTGTCTGATCTTTCATTTCTCCCAGGTGAGCACGTCCTGCAAGCTCCTTTGTCCTACCCCACAGTTTATCTCCGTCCTCCCATTCATGGTGTGACATGTACCTCATGGGGGCGCTGGGGACAGAAGCCAGTCCCTGTGCCAGCCACCATCGATCAGGTCCTTTATTTGCACGTAGCCCGGTGTCCTGCAGTGGATGGGTTTTGCGGGGGGCCGTGCATGCACCCCTGCCTGACCAGAGTCCTGTTTAGGTGCAGCCCGGCTGAGAGCAATGGGCTGTGTCAGGAGCAGGATGTCCCCATGTGCCGAGCGCTCTGGCTGTGCTGTGTCATAGCCTCCCTCCACGGAGTCTGCAGGGCAGGCAAGCTCTCCCAGTACAGGTGACCCTGCAACTCGGGCTGAGACTTCGAGGAAGTGCCTAGTCCTTCGCCAGTACTCATGTCCCACCCGCAGACGTAGCACTTCCTGTGGAAAGACTGATCCTCTTGTCTCTGAGGTGACCGTGCCGTGCCTGCTATGTCTTTGCCATGGTCTGGGAGGACACGGGCGGGTCCTCACCAGTGTGTGAGTCCACGTCCAGAGTGGGCGGCAAGAGGAGACAGCAGCCTGATGCATGTTGTACCTACATCGCATTTGTCCGAAGATAACGTTTCATTTTATTTCTGTCTGTATTTGGGTTCAGATGCTAAATGAACTTTATACGGGATGTAAATACACACTAGGGATTGATTTGTCTTTCTTTTTTCTCATAACGCCCTTCAACTTATTACAAACAAGATGCAAAGCATTATTTTTGATCCTGATCTAAACTTTAGTTCAAAACTTGTCTTTCTTGCTGTAGCTTTTCTCATAGATGTCTGCTCTCCATGGACAGGGAAAGGGCTCGGCCGGAGGGAGGGTGTGGTGGGTGCTCATAGTCCCTCTACCCAAACACGTGAGACCTCCTGCCACCCACAGCACCCTCACGAGATGGACATGGTCCTCCCAGGTCACTCCTTCCTTACCCAGGGCCACACAGACGTCTGTCCAGGGCTTCCCCGAGCCCCTGCTGCCTGCTGCCTGCCAGGAGCTCGGCAGGCCCAGACCCAGTCCCTTCACAAGCACATGTGCAGACCCAGGCTGCAAACCCACACTGCCGTTGGTTCCTCGCTCGTGGTTCAGACAAGATTCGGCCACAGATGTGGTCTGTTCAAGAATGATCACGGATTTAAGGTATGCGAATTAAGAAAAGGAAAATTGCATGAGAAACCCGTGTCACTTAGAATAGAGTACCTATGCCAGTGGAAGAAAACGTCAGTGTCCTATCCGGAGGTGCGCGTTCTCTGTGACTGAAGAAACCTGCTCGGGGTGGGGGGGCGGGCACAGCCCCAGGAGAGCGAGGTCACGTGCGACACAGGAGGACTTTTCATGCTTCGAAAGGGAAGAGCCTCTCAGAAAGTGGCCCCTCAGGCCCAGTGAAGGTGCTGCCTGGCGGTCTTCATGGGGACCCTCCACCCCAGCCCCGGGCTGTCTGTGGGGCACGATCCCCAGGACAAAGGCTAGGAGATCACCCCCCATTGTCAGAGGTGGGGGACAGCAGAGATTGGACCTACTGGGGCTATTGACTACCAGCTCCCCAAATACTCACCGAGCTTCTGCTCCATGGGAGGACTGTGCTGGGGAAACAGCTGGAAAATGGCGCCCTCATGTTGGGGAGCCCGCAGCCGTGGGGGGACTGTGCTCAAGGAGGAGATGGCCCCGCACTGGTCAGCACAGCCCAGGACCAAGGCAGCTCCTGTCTCAGCCTCCGTGGCCCGCGCCGCCCCGGTGGGGCCTGATGACCCACGAGGGCCTTCCCGTCCTCCCCTGTGCTCTGTGTGCCTCTTGTGACAACACCAGCCTTTGGCTTTGGGCCCATCCTCAATCCAGCATGATTTCATCCTCAGATCCTTAACTATTAATGTCTGCAAAGACCCTATTTCCAAAGCAGGTGACATTCAGAGCTTCTGAGTGGACGTAAACTTGGCGGGGCCCTACTCAACCTACTGTAAGACCCAGAGGGGTGAAGGGCCTCTGACGTTTTTGTTCCCACTTTGGGGTTGGGGGTATGCTGTCCGGAGAGATTGTCTTGCTCAAAGCTGTCAGCTGGTTTGGACATGCTGAGAGCCTCTGCCCTCGTGGCCCACGGTGCCTCCCTGGCCACAGGGCTTGGCTGGAAGAAGCCTCAGCTGGAGCTGGAAGTCAGTTGGCACGCATGTACTCTGCCACCGTCATTCTGCAGGAGAGAAACTCGCCAGTCCCAAATCCCCTGGGTGACACCGGCAGGACAGGCATAGAACCTGGTGTCCTGACACGTGCCCTCATTTTGGTAGGTTGATGCTTTGGAATTGTGGAGAGAGCAGTAGGAGACGGCGCTAGAGGGGGCAGGGTGCCTTGGCACGTGCCTGGAGGAGGGGCGGAGGAGGGGTGACGCAGAGATGCCTGTGTCTTTCTTAGATGGTGCCAGAGAGGAAAGGTGTCCAAAACCTTGGTGGTCATCAGCAAGTGCACTCAAGTTCTGCTTGCAGCCCCTGGAGACTGAGGCAGAATTCAGACCCTGGGTGAGTCAGAAAACTGCCTGGACAGCGGCGAGGGGAGCCTCCAGGCCCCCCCCCCACCCGCCCCATCTTCTCAAGTTTCAGTAATCTTTGGAAAGTAAGTGCACGGCGTCTACTCAAAAAGGCCCCAGCTTTCTTTCTTTTTAAAATGGGATCTTTGACAGGCGATGTCAACACACTTTTCTCAGCGCTCCTTCTTCAGTCCTTAAAATACTCCTCAGATGCTGCAGGAGCTGTTCTGCATGTGTGCACCTCTGTGGAGGCCCGTTCCCCCACAGCCTCGGGTTTGGAGGCACCTGAGCTGTCAGCGGGCCCAGCCCCTGCCCTTCCGTCCGGCTCATTCAGAGCGACTGCTCCCCAGATCCTTATGTGTGGAACCCAGTCTCTGCTGCGTGGACCGCTGTCCTCTCTGCGTGTTCTCACATGTGTGGAGGCTGGCAGCAGGGCGCCGCAGGCAAACCCGCCTGTTATCACCTTTTCCCTCCATGGGAATGATGGCCAGTCGTATGGACGGTCCCCCCTTAGATGTAGTCAGGCCTTGTTCCTAAGGATGAGGACTTCCCATCAAGCCCAACATGCTGGCAGCAGCGTGAATGTGGAGGCTAAGGGGAGGCGCTGCCGTGCCATCCAGTCCAGCCTCTCACTTCTGGGGATGAGAGAGTGGCCGCCCGTGGGCCAACGGCTGAGGCTTAGAAACGAGCCCGCACGCGGAGGCAGGCCGCGGTGGCTTCCTCCCCGCCCGCCCGGCTCCTTCCAGGCCCTCTGAAGGCTTCCATCACTGAGGACTTCCGAGGCCACGGTCACGACCAGAGCGGGGCAGAAGCAGGCAGCTGTGTGGACCGTGTCTGTTGGCAAGAGTGGTTGCAGGCCATGGTCAGCCACTACTCACCAGGGGGCTGAGGACTGTGCGTTCTTCTCAGCCCCTTTTCCACCGTGTGTTCCAGTCATTTCTTCAGAAGCCACTGCAGCCCCAAGGTCCCGGGCTGGGCTGGAGGCCGAGCTGTGGTTGGGGCCGCAGGGGCACCTGCTGTTCCGCACAGGAGAAGGGGGCCCTGTGGGGGGCTGGCACCTCCTCCCTGTGCTCCTGTCCCCACCACACCTCACCTTCTAGGAGCAGGTCCAGGCTGGCCCTGCACACGGCAAGTGGGATGGCTCCACCTGCACGTGTTTGCCGGCGGCTCCTGCGCGATCTCCCGTGTGCTGGAATCCCTGTGACCGACCAGGGTGCCTGGCTGGGCCGTCACCTCTTAGCTGCTCATAGCTGTGTTGTCGGAGTTACCTGTGGTGGAGTTTGAGGGGAATGGGGGAGAGACGCGGGGTGATCCTGACACTTCTGACCTGTCCCATTCCTGTCGTGCTCATGCTTTCCTGCAGGTTTCCTGCCATTTGTATTGTCTTCCTCGTTGCCGAGCAGAAGAGGAGTGAGTGGGGGAGAAGCAAGGTCTAGAAGGCAGTACTTGGGCACATCAGCATGAAGTACACGTGGCCACTGGTCCCATTGGGGGCAGCAGAGGCAAGATCAGAGCCTTTGGCTTTGCCACTTGAGATTTGCTCATTTCCAGTGTCTGTGGGTGTCAGGTGCTCTGTGGGTGTTTGCAGTGACCCACTCATCGCCGTCCCGTGGGAGATACTGAGGGACCAGGCAGGGCAGCCCAGTGCTGACCATGGGCAGAGGGACTGGCCTTGGCCGGCACAGCACCCAGTCGGGCTGGACACTTCTTGGGGGAAAGCAAACTCTGTGATGTTCAGGGAAATGGAATCACAGGAGTGCGTGGACCTTCTTGGGTGTGTGAAATTAGATTGTGTGTGGTGAGGGCGCTAAGCACCATCACCTTCAGGTGCTTTTAAAAAAAATGAAACAGTGTAGTTATTACTAGAATGGATGGCAAATATAGGGATAACTTTGTATCTTTTAAAATAACATTTGCAGTAAGATAGTTTCAAGCTCTTTAGTATCTATAGGAATAGACAAGCAAACAAATACAAAGATTACTGGGGAAGCCCAGGGCTTGTGTTAGCGCTACTATGTCATATAAACACGTCGGACCTTTGATTAAATTTGAAAACTTCATCGGCCGCCTCCCTCCCTGTGGCAGACAGTTATCACGTGGTCAGATTGCAGAGGGGCGGTCACTTGTGCATGTATTTCTGCAAACACAGGGAAACACGTGTCACCTTTCCTTATCATGTGGACTTTTCCCGAGCCCAGCGAATTACCCACTTTATTACGTGCAACACACTTGGTGTTAAATATCGTTTTGCAGAACTAGTGGTGAGCGTCTCCTTCTGCTGTCCTCGCTTCCTGTGCACTAAGCAGCATGCGACCTACCTTTGTGTTTGCAGCTCCAGCGACACAGGCCTCCTTCCTGGTCCATGCCCCCTGGGGCTGATTTCTTCTTCTGCTTCTTTTTAAAATTCTATTTGAAAAATTCCACTGGGAGGAACTACTCTAACCTGTTGTTGAAGAAAGTTTGGTCTAGAAGAGGGAAATCATGCTTTATTCTTTTGGTTTGTTAAAATTAAAAATCTGCATAAAGATGTTCCTATTAATTTCTTCATTGTTTTATTTACATTCTATACTGCCTCTGGTGGTGCTTGCTTTTAATTCCAAAGAAAATATAAAGACATGTTTTGATTATATGTATGTTTGGATTACAGAATGGAGAGTATTTCCTTTCTGACACCAAAGACCACCAGATGTCAGTGTAACGTAGCAAATAAAATCTCACAGGCCACGTGGTGCCTTTGTCACTGGACCTGTGTGACCTGTTTCTGTCCTGTTCTGACTTCCAAAACCAGGAGGGGCTTTAGGGAACATGCATGCAGGCCCCTCAAAGACTCTAGTTGTGAACTATTGTGGGAGACGTCTTCTTGCTTTTGCTCTCTGGAAGATTTCCAAATAAACGTTCTGCTAATTCATGCTCCATTCTACCTGGCAATAGGCCGATTTCCTCTCGTGGTTTTACTGAATTGCGAGGATGGGTCTGAGTCACGGTCATGGTGGCACTCTGTGCTCTCAGGGTCTTTTGTCTGAATTTTGGGTTCAAACCCAGAGGATTGAGCTTGTCCAATGTCTGACCTCAGAGGCGGATGGTTTTTCTTCCATCACTTCGGACTCACAGCCCCTTGCCTGCAGCCTGAGATGCACAGCTGTTTTCTTCTCAGGGCCGGCAGCTGAGTATTGACCGTGGGTGAGGTCCTGTGCGGTGCGTGCTGTGTTTATTCCATATTTTAACAATTCCCCTATTTCATGATTGAGGGAAGTCACAGCATTTGCAAAAAGTCACATATCTGCCCAAATCTGAAGCCTTGTCATCCAGGCTCTGTTTGCTGTCGGGCGAGAGAAACAAAAGTAGCTGAAACATAAACCCGAAAGAAAAAAATCAGGAATGCTTTTTGAGTTTGGAAGGTATTTGTGGAAACTGAGGCTGGGAAGTAGCCAACTGCTTGTTCAAGAGCACCCTGCGTGGGTGAGGAAGCGACCTTTTAATGGTGGTGGGCAGGGCAGGGCAGGGCAGGCAGGCACTGTGAGAAGGAGCCGGGCTCAGGTATTCAGGTAACTCAGTCACACACAGTAGGTGGCCAAGCAGGAGTCCTACTGGGCGCCGCCAGGACCATCCTGGGAAGGAGCTGCCCCATCACTGGGGAGGGGCCGGTAACAGCTACGCGGCATCCCCCAGGCACACCAGCCTCTTCTTTCAGGTGCCCAGTATATGAGGAGGCGTCATGCCAGCCTGGCACGCAGCCTTTTCACTTTGCTCCTGGAAAGGTTTTCCGGGTTTTCTAAGGACAATCTCCACAGACACGTCTTACTTTTTTAAGCATGAAAAGAGCTCAAATTTGGTTGAGTTCAGAAAACTACATTCTGCATACATTTAGAAAAGACTGGGCACCATGTAACCTGATAACTCACATTTCACAGCAGGCGCTTGTTTAGGTAAAACACCATTTATGAGGAAAACCCTTGGCGTCTGTTGTTTGCTCCCTGCTGGTTAGGAGGGAGGATCAAACGTGTTTTGTGTCCTTGTCAGGAGTAAAGCTGGGAGGACACTTCCTCCAGAGGCCTGTTCTGGAGAGGACAACCTCAGTCCTTCTGGACCACACCTCGGTTTGCAGCCAAAACCAGATTCCGGAGAGGCTGTCCTTTAGCCAGCACCACTTCCCTGGCCAGGCACAGCCTCAGCTCCTGGCGTCTCCATTGCAGGAACCCAGGAAGTCCTGGGGAATGTGCAATGTGTGGCCCCACCCTGGGGTTTGTGGTGCCGTCTTTTGGGCAACAACTGGCTTCCTGGCAGTGGCTGTGGGCTCTGCTGCCTTCCTGAGATGGATCTCCTCAGAAGCAGGATGTTAAAATGTCCCCTGGTGGAAACCTGGATTTCAAGCATTGTGAGCTCGTCCTGTGTGGCCAGGGAGACCTGAGAGCCATTTCCTGTTCTGGAGACAACTGGCAAAGGCAGCCACGTCTCTGCAGATGCAGGATGGGGGTCCCTCCTCGTGAGCTGCACCATGAAATGGAAGATTATGAATTATGCTCCGTTTTCAGACCAAGCTTTCCTGGTTTTTTCTCTGGCGCAGGACTCCCAATTCTCTTCTCTTCAATTACCACAAACCCTGAAATTAACCTAGAATGTGTAGCCATCCAGACAACACACTGGTGGCCGTCTGTAATTCGATGGCAAGGAGCACTTGCCCTGCATGTATCTCTCTCTACACACGGACTTGGACGTGTCCTGTGCTCCATCTCTCTGGTGGGCCATGGGGGTACACGTTGTGCTGCGGGTGACAGTGTCACGTGTCTGCTGGATCAGCAGTATGGGATGAAAGGACCCTCTTCTCACCTGCAGGTATCTTTCCGCCGAGATGGCACCTTGCCATCAGTGCTGTGCATGCTGAGTGCATTTGGGGGGTTGAGCTGGATTGAAATGAACAAGATGCCACCACGCTGACCTCCAGAAAGCCTAATGGATGGAGACCACGTTGGGTAATTGGATTGCAGAGGAGTAACTGGTTTTCTGCCTCTGCAGTAAGTGTGGAGGTAGTCAGATGGGAAGGGAACTCGGACAGACTACCACACTCTTAATCTCAGGCTTGCTCGCAGGACTTGCAAGTCGCAGGAGGAAGACGGGAACCCACGCAGACGGCCAAAGAGACAACCACCCGTCCTGTCGGCTGAGCTGTCAGACTGCGGCCAGGCTGTCCATCCAGTGCCATGGAGGGAGGGCTGTGTGTCACAGAGAAGCCTTTAGAAAGGAGTTTTATCTTTTGCACAGTTTATCAGCTGACTTGAATTTGGCGGTGAGGGCATAAGCTGTGTTGTAGGGAATGACACTAATGGCAGGTGGGCACCTGGGGGCCTATTTCAGTTCTTTTGTGAAGGACAATTATCATCTCAGAAAAGGCCCTGTACTCTGATTATATCTGCAATTACGAGATGTGAAAATCCTGACTGATGTACATGGTCCTGCTTGCAAAACATGGGGCAGAGACCTGGGCAGTTCAGTTGTTATTCCCGTTGGCCCCCATGGTCACACAGAGGGGGTGGTAGTGCAGGCAAAGGGGCATCAGAGTCACGCAGGACCGACCAGGGACTGCTAATAGATTGTCTGTCCACAAAAGACCAAACCAGATTATATCCAGTCACATGCAAAAACCTTCTATGGCTATTGAATAGTGACTCAAGTCTGAGAATCCTTGGATAATTCCCAATTCAGCTGAGGGGATAAATTTTGTAGAAGCGACAACCAGGAGGAATCTGGGAAGATGGTGAGGCAGCAGGTACCAGGAGTCTGTCTCCCCACCTGGACCACAACTGCACGGCAGAATCTGTCACTAACTGCTTTGGAACTCTGCAGTCACTTGCAGGCTTGGACTTGCAGGGACAGGCCTAGCTGGTAAATTCCGGCTAACTTTGGTCGGTTTCAGCACAGTCGCGGCAGCACAGTAGCAGCCGCCCCCCACCCCGAGTTCCTGGCAGCAGCTCACCCACAGTGTGCAGGAGTAGGGGTGTGTGCAAAAAGGACCCTGTCCCCGAAATAGCCGGGATTTCTGCCTCTGATCACAGAGCTGCAGACAAGGGGGTGGGTAGCCATTGTGACACCCCCCCATTGCTGCAAGCCCTTCCCCCTCCAGCTGAAGTGACTTCCAGGGGATTCAAAGTGCTGGCACCCTATTTTTGCTCTTTTCATTTTTCACTTTTCACCCATCAAAAGCCAGATATTAAAGACTAAGACATTAAAAAAACAACTGCACATATAAGGAAAAGTAGAAAGTGCCCAAGCATGCCGGGGGAAGGCTCAGAAAAGAGCTAAGATCTTCAGTTTATACCTGAAGCTGATCCTCAGCAGAGAGACAGTCCACAACAATAGAATGGAAAACAAAACAACAAAAAAGCCAAGAACAATAAAAAACCCAGCAAACCCTGGGAAAGGGGGAAATGCAATTTCCAGAGTTACCACATTATTAGACTCAAATGCCCAGTGTTCAACAAAAAAAATATATCACAAGGAATTTAAACATTTCACTACAAAAAATCAACTAAACACAAAGGAAGACAAGAGTGTAGGAAATGAGAGTTTCAAGGCACATAGAACACAAATAGCGTCATGGCAGAAGTAAGTCCCTCCTTATCTATTAGTAATGACATTTGATGTAATGGGTTTAACCCTCTGACCAAAAGAAGAGATTGGCAGAATGGACAAAAGCACAGGATCCAACTAGATGCTGTCACAAGAGACTCACTTGAGATCCAAAAACACAAACAGGTGAAAGAGTGAAATGGTGAAAAGACTGATGGCTACTATCAAAAACAACAGAAAACAAGTGTTGGTGACGATGTGAAGAAATTGGAACCTCGTGCACTGTTGGGAATATAAAATGGAGCAGCAGCTGTGGAAAACACCATGGTGGTTCCTCAAAATATTAAAAATAGAACTACCTTATGACCCAGCAATTCTTCTGGGCTAGTGTCTGAAGAAAATGAAAGCACTAATTCAAGAAGAAAACCCTGCAGTTCACTGCAGCATTATTTACAATCGCCAAGATACGGAAGTATCTTGTCCGCTGTCCGCTGACAGATGAGTGGATAAACTAACTGTTGTCTGTCCACACAATGGAGTATTTATTATTCAGCCTTGAAAAGGAAGGACAGTCTGACACCTGCTGCAACGTGGCTGGACCTGGAGGACCTGGTGCTCTGTAAAATAAATCAGTCACACAAGACAAGTACTGTGTGATTCCACTTCTGTGAGGTACTTCGCATAATCAAAATCATAGAAAGTTAGCAGGGTGGGTGCCGGGAGCTGGGGGAAGGGAGACGGGGGGCTGTTGTCATAGGTACAGAGTTAGTTTTACAAGATGAAGTGAATTCTCGAGATGGATGGTGGTGATGGTGGCACAACAATGTGAATGCATTTAATACACTGCACTGTACCCTTAAAAGTGGTTAAGATGGTCAATTTTGTGTGTATTTTAACACAATAAAAAAAGAAAAACAACAAAAGCAATGATACCATTGTAAAGTGTTGAGATATTCAGGTTTTGAGAATAGATTTTGATGAATTGCAAAGGCAGCAAAGTCATTAGGGAGGAATTGATTTATTCCGCTTAATCTGATACAAGAACCATGGATAAAATGGCCTTAAAGAGTCTTATGCAGCTTGTCATTTGTGGGCAAAAATGTGTGGACAGAGAGAGGAAGGGAGAGCATGAGTCCTAATGGCTGCAGTGATCCAACTGGAGGTGTGAGATAAGGAGCACACCATCCGTCACCGCGGCCTGCACACGTGGTCCCCTCTTCCGAGAGGGTCCAGCCTGGCACTGGGAGCCTGTGAGATTTATGGGAAGGTGGTGAGAAGCCTTAAAGGGGGGCCCGTGTGCCCAGCCTCCGCGTCGGCAAATGGAGCTAGTGACACAGGTCTTCAGAGGCCTGCGTGTGGCCCAGACTCCAGTTACCTCTGAGGCAAAGGGATGGCGCTCGTGCGCACATGCACGCACACACATGCACACTCGCACGCACACACACGTGTACACACACATGCTCACACGCACACGTGTACACACACACATGCACACTAGGCATGTGCCAGATGCCTCAGGTGTGTCTCAAAGCTGCAAGGCTGAAGTTTCGTAAACTCACAAGCAAAAGAAATTCGACCTCGTTTCTCTCCTCTAAGACAGGCATAATTGCATTTACTTTTCTGTAAACTTTTTGCATTGAGTTGAATGAGTGTGAAAGGAGCCCGTGTTAAGAACTGTGGTTCAGACCCACTCAGAAAGGGATGCCTGCAGCCTTTATTTAGATCATGGAAATGGAAAGCCAGGTTCGCATCTGCCCTCCCCTCTCTCCTTCCAGACAGAACAGTTTTGCAGTTACGTGCGGTTCACAGCTCTCAGGAGCAGGCCCCACTCATGGTTGTCAGGGAAAGGTGACGTTCTGGGAGGAATTGCTCAGGGTCGGCTCCCTGAGGCTTCCGTGAACTGTCCTCCCCTCCCTCCCCCAGCCTGCCTCCCTTTAAACTTCTAGCGGCGTGAGCCAGGCAATGCCTCATTATTTAAACTAGTTTATGTGTGTATTTGTCACTAGAACCAGGAGATGTCCTCACAGATATAATTATTTGTGTGCCACTAATGTGTATAATTTTGAAAAAATTAGATGGTGAGCAAGTCCTTTAGACAACTCCTGGGTCCTTTCTCCAGGCAGGAAACGGGTGCTAAGACTTTGTGAGCAGTTCGTGCTGAGGGGCAGGTCAGCTTTTCTGAGCCTTGCTCAGAGCCTGCCACAGGCAGCGTCAGCGCTGCTGGGTAACTGCAGGCAGAAGTGCCCGCCGACTGCAAGCCCTGCCTTCGCATAGGGGGTGGAGCGCAGGGACAGCTGCTCGGGCCAGTCTCGAGAGAGCAGGCCCTGGGCTGCCCGACATTCCTCTGGCTGCCCGACACTACGTCCTTGAGCAGATTACCAGGGGAAGAGGGTCCCAGGTCCCAGCCTGGTACAAGTGGGGCCTCGGGAGGCTGCAGGATGCACTCAGGGTGGCCCGGCCTGCCGCGTGCATCCCTCTCCCAGGCCCAGGGACTCCAGAAGCCGTCTTGCATGTCCTGCTTTCCCACGCTTGTTTCCACCGCCCTTGAAAGCCCACCTGCAGTTGGCAGGTCTCGCGTGGGCTTGAAAACCCAATGCTTATGGCTAAGGGGTGTGACCTCTCCAGGCCACCTCAGGGCTGGCTGGGGGAGCCCAGCGTGGAGACACGGAGCACTTGAGCTGCTTGGGCACGGCTCCAGCCCAGCCCCCTCTGGGGTGCTGTCCTCACATGGGGAGGCCGAGGGTCCCGTGGGGTGGGTTTCTGTGACCATGGAGGTGATGGAAAGGGCCCTGCAGGTGGACCCTGAAGTCAGGACGGAGGCAAGCTGTGGACATGGCATCAGGGGAAGCCTGTGGGAGGACAGGAAGCTGCTGGGCCTCTGGTCCCTGCAGCCTGTCTGCACCCCAGGCGTCCTGGGCCTCCGGGGGTGCACGCTATACACCGCCCACCCCAGTGGTGGCTGGTCCCTCGGGCGTCCGGCCGCCTGGACGTTGTGGCTGTGGTGTCTGTTGTGGGGACTGTCTCCGCAAGCACAGTCTGGTCCAGGAGCCCCACTTCCTGCCACAAGGGGTCCTGCGGCCGCAGCGCCCCACTACGGAGTTGAGGGCCCACGGCGCAGTGCCCCTTGCTGTTTCGCTCAGCGGTGATCCACCCGCTCCCGGTGTTGCCTCCCTTGCCTGATTCTCAGAGCTCCCTCCCTGACGTGTGGTGCCTGTAGTTGTGGTGTCTGGACGCTGTAGGGGTGGGGCGGGTGGGGATTGGCTGGAGGTGCCATGTTGGGCGTGGACTCTAGACGGCAAGTCACTCAGCAGAGTGGGCAGAAGTCCGCGCAGCTTTCTGAAGACCATGACGCTCTTGGAGCTGGCCTGCTGCCCGGGGAGTCTGACCCCTTGTTCCCGGTGTCTAGGTGGTGGGAGCCGAGCAGCTGAGGTCTGAACGGAGGACACGCCCCTTCTCCCCTCTGCCTCTCTTGGGCCAGGAAGGCGGGGAGGCGACCAGGCTCCCTGCCCAGGGCTGTGCACAGACACTTCCTTCACAGCCACCCACGTTGCAAGGAGCTCACCTGGGCCTGTTTCGACATGTGCGAATTCGCTGCATTTCTCCTGATATAAAAAATGCATTTGTTTCTAAGTTGAGCCCTGGAGGAGGGAGATGCCCCAGTCGGACCCCGCCCCCAGGACCTACTGAAAGTGCCAGGGACTAATGAGCCCCGCTCCCCGCCCCTCTCCTGAGGGAGCCCTAACCAGTGGCACCGGAGTTTGTGTAAATACCCCCGCCACCTGACCCGTTGGGCTGATGGTTCTGAGATGCAGGCTCTTCCTGGCGCCCAGAGTTCCCCATGAGGTTAAGCTCCAGGCACCACAGTGACTTATCCATGTGGTCTGGGGGAGCACAGTGGGGAGCAGTCCTGCTGATGACCCTGCTTCTGTCAGGGGGGCACTGCTGAGCCCTGGGTCCACTTCTAGGATGTCCGGACGTCTGGGAAGGTCCTAGCAGCGACTGTGAGCTGCCTCAGCTCACAGGGTGTTTTCTGCAGGCCGGTGGCCTCCTGCTGGCAGGTCCTGCCTCTGACAGGTGAGGGCTGTCTCTGCCCATGACTCAGGCAGTGGGTCTCGGAATCTTACTGCAGGGAGACAGGAGGAGAAGACAGGAGGAGAAGTTGGGAGAGTGCAGGTGTAGCTAAATCTAGAAGATCTTACAGCAGAGGACTCTGGGAGCCCTGGAAGAGGATGGACGACCTGGCCCTCCGTGGGAGCTGGGTGTGTAGGGACACGTGCTGGCTGTTCCCCAACACCGAGGAGATGTGTCTCCCCAAGGCGTCTCATCCACCTGCATGCCCCCTTTTCTTGGGGGTTTCAGCTGTCTGGGGGCTGTTTCTGGGACTCTTGATACCTTGTTTTGGGAACTGCTCTGAGCAGTTGGTGTTCAGCAGAGCTGGGAGGCAGAACCTGAGCGTTCATCTCTGTCCCAACCTGGAGTGAGTGCCATGTGACTATGCACGCGGCCGCTTTCAACTCTCATGAGGCACCAGTTAGGCGCACTTCTAAAGGACTTTTTGTTTTGGTCCATTTTGCATGGTTGGAAGAAAATATGCATAGTAACTATCATGAAAGATTTGGTTTCAAACAGCTCCTCCTTCTCCATCCGCCTTTTTTTTTTTTTTTTTTTTTTTTTTTTTTTTTGGTGAAAATGCTCCAAAGGCCTTTGATGCAGATGGTGAGAGAACCCGCTCTGGTAGAGAACAGTCTTCCCTGGAAGAGGTGCCCTCAGCCCAGGGGGCCCCAGTGGCCTGCACATGGCCCGAGCAGTGTCCCTGGGCTGTCCCCAGGCATCTAGGGGCAGCGTCCGGCCTCCTCATCTGCAGAGAACTTGGGCAGCTCCGCCTTGGTGTGGGGAGGCCAAAGCCAGCCTGGGGGAGGGGCGTCTGGGAGGGAACCACCCCTCCAACCCCCAGTGCTCACCTTGGACTCACCGGAAACCGCCTGAGAAGCCTGAAAGGATAGGTACCCTCCTGGGTCCATCGCCAGAGGGACTACGTCGTTGTCTGGCTGGGCCAGTGAAGGGGGGACCTGCGCGCTTCCCTGTGAAAGGCCAGAGGGAGGAGCTTAATTCCTTTCTATCTGCAGCTCTGTGGCTGGGCCCTGGGGGAACCAGGAATTCCCACACCCACTCCCCGCCCAGACGAAGGGGACCGAGGGGCACATTCACTTGGACCACGGGGCGGACCCGTACCCGCACCCGCACGGAGGGACAGGTGCGCGGGGCTGTGCGCGGGGCTTGGGGCAAAGGCTTCTCTTTGGTGCCATCTTGTGGCCACATTATGGTATTGCAGCCCTTCTAAACTCCCCCCCCCCTCCGGAATCCCACAAAGTGGGTGGAGTCAATTCCACCCGAGCTCCTGGATGAGGAGTGGAAATAAACCACGCAAAGGAAGCCCGGCTGCGTTCTCCGAGCTGGCTGTGGCAGGCGGGGGCGGGGCCGGGGGCGCCTCGTGGTGGTAAAGGCCGCAGTGGGCCAGCGGGAGGCGGCTGGTCTGGGGGCCCAACTGGGAGCGGCGTCCTAGGCGTCGGCTTCGGGGAGCCGCCGGCTTCCTCCACTGGGCCCTGACGTGGAAGTGGGGACAGACTGGGGAGGACTTGGTCCTGCGCGGATGCAGGCGGGCCCCTGTGCGCGCTTGCGGCCAGGCTGCGCTGGTGGCCGAGGCCTGGGGTCCATGGAGGAGCAGCCGCCCACCTCCCGGCGCCCTTGCGGGTTTTCTTCGCCCGCTCACTTCTGTCTTAGCTACTGCCCGTGCTTTGGGGCCACGAACGCACATTGCTCTCGGTGGTTGGCCGCACCTCTGTGGGACGGAGGCCTCTCCGTTCCCACCGTCCCGGTTCCGCGGCTCCTGGGTCGTCCCCTCGCCCAGCGCAGCGTCTATGCCGAAAGCAGCACCAGGTCCCCGCGCGCTCTGTGCCTCGGCCGGCAAGGCCCTTCGGGCCGCCCTGCGCTGCTCCTGGGGTCTGCGCGCCTGGAAGATTCCAGCTTGTTGTCAGGGCACCTCCCACGCCGCCTCCTCGGCCAACTCTTCCCGGCGCGGCTGCCTTTCTGTACCGTCCCCTGCGCTTCACCTTAGCAGCTGCGTCGGAACTCGGTGGGCCTTCCCTGCGAGTCATCGCCGCTCCGAGGCTCCCGTGGAGGGGCTGAGTGTGGGGTTCGATGGGAGGCGCAGAGCCTTCCCAGAGCTGTTGACGACCCCCCACCCCACTGGGGCTGCGGTTGTGCGGGGAGGAGGGCGGTGGTGGAGGGCCACAGAGCTGCCCTTTGGAGAAGCCGCCCTGAGTCCCGAAGAGCAGAGCAGGCGTCTCTGCTGTGCCTTGCCACTGCCCTCGTCATCCCATCCTTCCAGGTATTGGGTAAGTGGGTCCTAAGGAACCCCACAGAGTGATTGCGTCCTTTGGAAGGAGCACCCAATAAGCCAGGAGAAAACTGCTTTTGAAAAACAAGAAGCTTTATCTGATGAAAATTGCATTTGAAGAATTTCCGATCCAAAGTAAGAAAGGCTCGGCCTCACAGTCACCAGCAGGTGGCCACGTGTTGTACGGGGCGCTGCTGCCCACCCCAGAGGGTGCTGAGTGCCGTTTCCCTCTGGGACCTCTGCCTGGTTCGCAGGGAGACCGAGGGCCCCCGCCTGGCACCCGGCGTGGCTTGCGAGGTGATGCTCCTGGCTGGACAGACTCCCTGACGCACCCACGTAGCTGGTTTTGTTTGAGAAAATAGGGCTTTGATTTCCTTGGAGTCTGAGTCAGAGAGTGTGCTCAGTACACCTGACCTTTCTAAATTTGTAACCACGACATTTGGGTTTCTTGGTTGTTTGCAGGATTTCTAAACTCAGGTTTTGGGGCTAAAAGAAGCCACTGGGGTGAGGCAGGAGGGGGTTTGAATGGTGTTAAAAATTGCATGGTCAAGTGTTGACATTTCATTCAGACACTGATTTCAAGATGAGGCCTCATCTTACAGAAGTCGGCACCTTCTTTCCCAGCTTCCTGGTCCACGGCCCCTGGTCATGCTGGGAGGACCCCGTAAGGTTCCCGCACCATGTGTTCCCCCTAACGTCACCCCCAAGGGTCCCCCTGCGTCTCCCTCCCAGTGTCCCCCTAATGTCTCTTCCAGAGTCTCCCTGTGTGCCCCCAATATCACCCTGACCCATGTCTCCCCCAAGGGTCTCCCCCATGTGTCACCCCCACATGTCTCTCCACAGTGTCCCCAGAGCATTCCAGGTGGGTGTCTGACCCCCAGTTTCAATAGCCAGCTAGGCTGTTGTCCCCTGGTCAAGGGTCAGCTCTGTCCGCACCACCCCCATCCTGGGGTGCAGCCTCTCCCCTGCCCCGACAACCCGCCCTGGTGCGGCCCTGTCCTCCTGAGGCTTGCGGGCAGTGGACCCGGCCCTCGTACTGACAGTGCCTCATGAACCCCCGGGCACTGCCCGCGTGGGCTTTGCTGCCCATCCCGCCCTCTGTCCATTTGTCCGGGGCCTGGTCTCAGCTGAGCTGCGATCCCTTCCTGGAGCCGATTCCCAGAAAAACACTTATGGTAGGAGCAGTGTTGCTTCCAGGGGACCCCCACGAGGGACGGGCTTTGCTTGAGGGCCCGCTCTTGTCCCAGCTGCTGACCACTAAGCTCAGGTCCAGCACTGGGCAGCCCACTCCCACGCCCACCGGCCTCCTTTCCTCCTCCCACCTGCGTCCTGTGTGGGAGGAAGGGCCGGCCCTCGTTCCTGGGCTGGGCCTGCCCTCTGGCCCATCGGACCCAGGCACTGTCTCCCCTCACTGGGTGGGCGGGTCTCCAGGGAGCTTCTGTGTCAGCAATGTGCATCTGAGTGGGAAAATGTCAAAAGGTCCTTCTCCTATTGGGTAGTTAGATGTTTCTAGTCACAAAGGAGCCGTTTTACCCACACTCAGCATCCCAGAGGGGAGAGAGCTGCACGCAGAGACCGGAGCCGGAAGGTGCTCCTGGCCTGGATTTCAGGAGCCCTAGGATCGCTGGCCTCCTGGTGCTGAGCGTTAGGGCAGGACCTGTCTCCTGAGCCAAAAGGTGCGGTCAGGTGCAGACGCTGCTGTCGTAGAAGGAACAGCACCTGTGTTGGGGTGTGTGGAACATCAGGCACTTGTTTCTGCCCCGTCCGGCTTGGAGCCAACAGGCCGACATCTGCGCGTTAGTGTTCATGCAGTCGCGGCGTTAACGCCGTTCTGAGAGGGAGGCCCTGCTGCACTGTGGTGAGAAGGGCTCACCCCGTAAACTCAGTGTGTGACTTGTGGAGACGGATTTATTTATTGACCCGGGGGCTTCATCGCAGAGCTTATGGGCTGGAAGCCTGTGGCATGGACAGGGGAGGAGACCTGGCATCGTGTCAGGACGTTTTCCTTCAGCCTTTCCCCTGTATATACACAGACCCTGCATGAATTCCTCTCTGCATGCCCAGCCCCGTCTGGCTGTTGGTTCCACTTCACATTTTTGGGAAGGCAAGTCCGTTTTCCATAAAGCGATTGAGTTTACTGAGACTCCGTCCTGGCTAGCGGCTCCTGGGAAGAAGCCGAGGAAGAGGCTAGCTCCTCCCGGCGCTGGGGCTCCAGGAAAGGCTGTTTCCACTTAACAGCGGAGGGCCTGGCTGCGGGCACGGGGGACACGACCAGGACTGGCCGTGGGGGCAGGGCACTGGCCGCTGGGTGATGGGGCAGGACAGGAGACGGGTTTGGGTGAAAGTGGCTGAAGGCTGAGGAGCCCTCTTAGGCCCCTCGTCTCAGGAAGGGCCATGAATGACACGGCCTCATCATCAGGGGCCCCTGGAAGGAGAGTGGCCAGTCTCAGACACGTGCCCGTCCACCACACGTCTGGACCCAGTTCCTCCTGCTGGTTTTGGATACAACTGTGGAAATCCCACAACTGCACCTCTTTGAGCCCCGTAGCGCGTGTGTGAAAATGAAGGAGATACGGCCAGGAGGGAGGCAAGAGGAACAGCAGGAAGGGTCAGTCACTTAGGCCGTTTTCCATCGTGGCAGCTATTACCTGTAAGTAACAGGATGCGTATTTGATGCAAACCACTGACTAATGTGCCGTCAGCAGCCACAGGTGTGAGATGCCGTGGCCTGGGCCAGACCCAGAGTTGGATCTGTGAGGTGGCTTCTCGTCCTTTAACTGTGTTTTCCTTACAGGTCGGTCTCTCACAGGACCCGTTCTTTCTATTTAAGAAGGAGCTGTTGTTTCATAATTCACAATCACAACTGTGATTACTCGCGTGTACTTTAGTATCAGTGTGAGGGGGAGGCTGTGGGTTGATGTTTTCCATTCCTCAATGACCAGAGAATTAATTGAGGCACTACCACAAAAAGAAGGCAACATACATCTCTGTAATGAACTTTCACTTCAGAGCTTACGTCCAAAGTAATTGCGTTTTGTAGCCCAAGTGTGTGCTTCGTGGTGAATGAGTACAGCGAATGAGTACAGCGACGTGTCACCAACACGTTTTCTGACATGTGCACTGATGTTCAAAACAGCTTCACTGAAAGGAGTTGTGTTCTTTGTGTCATGAGCTTGGGCTGCAGGGAGACAGCGGGGACTGGCCGAGAGGTCCTTTCCGGTCTCCAGGCCACCATGCGTCCTTCTGCTTTGAATATAGTCCGTCCCCTTCTTCCCTGACGTGGGAAGTCCTTCCTGTGCCCCACTGTTTCGATGACTTTCAGGTACTATCTTGACTTTCGAACTTCAAATTAAGTTTCTGACACTGGCGAGTTAACTTTTAACGTCCTTTCTTGGGTTCTCTGTAGGATATTTAATGCCTTTGATTCCATTTAATTAATAGGAAACCGAGAGTCCAGAGGGCTGAGAGAGAGCTCTTCTTCAGAAGACTGTTCTTGAAAATTTGAAGTACCCGTTATTTTCTGATTTGTTGATGGGTGGTGTTAGTTATGTCACTGCTGTGTTCTGAAGCCAATATTGGTCCCACAGGTCATGTCGAGTGGATGCATTCAGTAACGGGGAAGAAATGCCTGGATCCCTCTGCCACTTTTGCCTCTGACCACTTTTTTCAAATGAGTTACAAAGATAATTCTTCAAAGTGGCTTAATAAGGATTTTACATCCGGTCTGTCTTTTGAACTCCTCAGATGTTCAATTCAGGAGGCGTGTCTTCACGGGCACCCTGATGTGTTCCCGTGCACATTGATGGTCTATAGGCAGCATGGAGTGGCAGACGTTCACACGCCACAAGGACGCAGGAGGGCGTGTGTGTCATTCGTTCATATACTGTAGGAGAGAGAATGAGGGAGAACCTTCTTTCTTCAGGCACCAGCAAGCGTGTCATTGCTCTGCCTCTCACTCCAGTCAGGGCCGCAGCCTGGGGCAGCCAGAATGCGGGCTGGGTCACCTGCAAGGAAGCCGCAGACCGGTGGGGACACTCCTGGTGGCACATGCTCAGGGCCTGGCCGTGGCCCAGGTGAAGGCTGTGTTCAGTCTGTGTGCCCATGGTCTCTGCTCTTCGGGTGATGGGCCTGGGGCACGGCTGTTACTTGTCTTCATGTCACTGCCTCTCGCTCCATCTCCACTGTCATTTGTCAGGAACTGGCTACACTGCAGTATAATTCTCCATTTCAGAGATGGATGAGTCACATTAATTCAGCAGAAAACAGCAATCTCCCAGCCAAAAAGCAGCCGAATAGCTGCCAGGAGAGAAGGGCTTTATTTGATTCCATGGTGACTGGTGTATTTTTCCTCTGAAGAGATTAAGTCAAGCAACTCTTAGTAAATATGTGTGTGCTACAAAAATGGTCTCCCAGCCTTTGGACCCACTGGTTTACTCAAAAGAAATATATTTTTCTTTAAATCAATATAACTTTACTTTCCGAATATAAATACAGTTAAGAACATGCTGGGTAATGCTGCGAAATTAATGGTATTCATACACAGTTGGAACAGACATGCCTTCACCCTTTTAGCAAAAGCAAGAGCAAATTTAGCAAACATTTCGTTTCAGAAGTCATCTTCGCCTGGACTAGGCTGGGCCGAGGTCGTCATCAACTTGCTGTTGTGTTTCCGTAATGCGCTCTGCCGCCAATGCAGTACAGTGGCTGCGCGTTGGCTTCCATATTCGTTTTATAAATGGCTATTTAATGTCCCTTTGCAGACAAAGCCGCCTTTGGTTCATGTCAGCAGAAGTTTCTTCTGTATGAAAATGCTCGATTTCAGATGCCACTGGGTCCAGTTCCTTGCAGTTCCACTTCCCTTGAGTGCTGGACCAACAGCCTCCTGTCCGTGGCCCCAGTCCAGCGTTAGCTTTGATTTCCAACCGGGCTGTCCTCACGCCTGCGCGTGTCCAGCCACCGCAAGGGCGCTCAGCAGGTTTGGGGGTTTGGGGGACAGTCAGAGGCCCAAGTCCAGGGCAACTCCAAGCTCCCCACCTGCATGTCCTTTGGGTTTATTTACTTAATTTTTTTTCTGCACTTAAAAAAATAATACAAACTGTGTAAAAGAAGAAATAGCAGGTGGCACTCTCCAGGAAGACACTGAGAGGGCGATTGGAGGGGGAGCTGGCCTCGGACATGCAGGCCCAGTACCTGGAGGCCCGGACAGGGACCAGGACAGGAGGGTAACTGACCTCAGCCCCGGGCAGCTCTGGAGCAGGAGGACCCTCTTAGTGCTGTTTGCACAGGAGAGGGAGCCCAGGCTCCTTCACAGACGAATTTCCCGCCCCATCCCCTCCCAGTCAGAAGGAAGAGGGTGACCCTGCCCCCACACAGACCAGCCATCGGCTCATTCTTGGGAGGCAACAGTGTCCCTTTGAGGCTGTGCATCCAGTTGTCCATGCGAGTGTGAGCCTGGTCATCACATGCTCGCCAGCGTGGATTTTTATTATCACAAAATATTTGTTATATAGGAAAATAGACTCTCTTGTTTTCGTTTCTTATGCTGAGCAAGTTTATTTTTTCTTTTTTGAATTTTATTGGTGAAAGTTGTTACAGATATTTTATCAGTTATATTGTTTTATTTTTTAAATATGGAAGGTTAAATGTTTATGAAACTAAACTGATGTTTATCTTTTTGCCTAGAAAGACTTCCTTATTCTAAGGTCTGATAACTGTTCCAAAAATTTCTTTTCTAGTTTTTTTTTTTTTTTTTAGGTTTTATTTTAATCTACTGCAGCTACCAGCCATCTATTTTTGCTGTGGGGGGTAAACTGAGAACATCCTTATCCTTGTAACACACGTCTCATTTCGTGCCTTGGTTTCCTTTCTGTGTAGTTGGTCACATCTCTTGTCAAGGTTATTTCTAGGTATTTGATACTTTTTTGTTACTTTTGTGAATGAGATTATTTTTCCCTGTCATATTTTCTAAATAGTACTTGCTGGTACACTTTTTACTTTTGTCTTGCGATTGGCTACTTTACTAGAACTCTTTCATTTTAATAGTTCATTTGATTCTTTGTAATTAAAAACCTTGCTTGAAAGGGCCTTTTAAACATTATTCATTTTATGTGGTGTTTAGTAAACGCTTTGAGTCTTCGGATTAGAGCCTTTATTCCTAAAAGATTTCCTGTGTTATATCTTTGATGGTCACTTCGCATTTGTTCTGGTTTCTCCTTCCCCCCTTCCCCGGCACTTATCCGTGGATGGGACCTCGTGTTCAGTCCTCTGTGTGTTATTCCTCACAGTTTCCATCACTGGCCTGCATTTGAAGGCTGTGCGTTTTTAAGTTTGGCTTCCACGTTACTGATTTGGTTTTCCGTAGGGACAGCTTTGTTCTTGTGTGTCTGTGATCGGGGTTCTCCTCTCGTTACTGCTGCTCTCGACTCTCGTCTTCCCCTTTTTACTGGCTGCCACTCAGCTCCCTTTGCAACTAGGCTGTTGTGCGAGTATCTTGTTTTTATGGCTTTTTACTGAAAGTACAAATCAGATGCTCTTTAGAATTTACATGGATTTCTGATAGTAATTTTAAAAGGTGTTTTCTTTCACCTTCATTTTGGGTTACTAAAATTGGGTTTTAGCCCTCGTGTTGTTCTTGTGTTTTGGTGTCAGGATTTGTCTGTGGTTGTTTGTAACTATTTTTTTAAATCCTTGCCTGAGGAAAAGTATATTCATCTAGACACTTATCAGGATCACAGTGCCTGGGTTCTCCTTGCTCTAGGTAGAGGAGATGGGCTGCCCACGTGTGCGTCCTCGAGTCAAAGGCCTGGCGTTGGCATATTTCCTTCGTGGCCCTATGGGCAGGGGTGTCCTGCCCCTCCCCATGGCCGCTGATGGAGGGCAGGGTTTGTGTTTGGCCAGGTCACTGTCCCCATGCCATCAACACCTGCGAGAGGCTCCTCCTGCCAGGTCCTTTCATCTCCTTTACCCACCCCCCCACCTTCTTCTTCTTAAGCTGCAGTTCTCACGTGAGCACAGGAGGACATCACTCAGGGCGGGAGGGTGTGCCTGAGGGGAGGGGCAGGACTCTCCTCCCTGCCCTCCTAGGAAGCTCCATCTCAGCTGCACCCCTGGGCTCTGGTCGTTGTGTCTCCTGTGAGGAGGAGTCAGGAGCTAATGCTTGTGTGTTGCCGCCTCCTGAGGTCCACGCGACCTTTGCCACGTGTAGAAACCCGACTTCATGCACGGGTAATAGTTATATGGTTATTACTAGCCCAGGGAAAGACACTGGCAGGAATAAAAAGCTTTTTTAGGAAGGTTTGGATTAAAATAAGATCTATAAATAGTTCCTAAGAAAAATCAAGGTCTGCTTATTTCAAGTCGACACCAGAGGCTGCTTCCCTCAGGAAGCTGCCGCAGCAGTTATAGGGACCGTCTGTCTCAGCGAGAGATTGGGACCAGGTTTCTGAATATCGGGGAAGTCCTTACGAGAGCTGGCCTCTTGAATCAACACGTACTGTGAAAACTGGTCCATAAATTATGGAATCAAATGATAAATTATGTGACTGAGATGAGCAATCTTCGTATAGTAACCTCATCATTAAGATTCACATGGTGATGCTTAGCAATGGCTTCTGGTATTTGCCAAATCGTGTTTACTTCTTAGATCAGTTTAGTAACGTTACTGCCCTGGGAAACTTACTGAAGAGGAAGTCAAACTCAGGCATCAGCGTCTCATAAGGAGGTGGCCCTGGGTCCAGGGGGAGCCAGGTGTGCTTTTCCCATGTGCTGCTGTCATGGCTGAACCGTGAACGTGTGCTGGAGGTGTTGTCATGTAGTCGCACCTTTGAAAATGAACTTCAGCTGTAGAGAGCTGCATTTCAGTGGGGAATGTCTGCATGTCCAGGTGGGTTCCTGGGCGAGATGAAACCAGTGCCCGCTCGTTCAGATACCTGCTAAAGTGTTCACGGGCTGCTTTCTGCCGTCTGAGCTTATCTCATGCTTCTTAGTGCTGTTTGCTCAGGAGGGGGAGCCCAGGCTCATTCACAGACGTGTTTCCCACCCCACCCCCATCCCAGGAGGAAGCTGGATGAGTAAGTCGGTGTTGCCCTGTGTGCTGAGAGCTCAGCAGGCCTGGTCCTGCCCCCAGCAGCTCTGTCGTTTGCTCCCCACCAGCCCTGAAAGCCCAAGTGGTCTTCTCTCAGGCCCTCCGGGATGCATTGAGTTCCAGTACCACGGAAGGACCGAGAGTATTACCTAGTGCTACCCGTCATTGTACAGACGGGCAAACGGGCCTCGAGCCATCTCAGGGGCAGTGAGGCCCCAGCCTGGACCAGAGCCTGACCTCTGGTGCCTCTGCCGTGTGTCGTCTCTCCTGGGTGGGCTGCCCTCGGCTGCAGGGGGGTGATTTTCCCTATGTCGTTGGCTTCAGGGCACCAGAACCGTGTTACAGATGCTAAACCAGACCTGTGGGTTCCCCCGCAGCCCTAGGCACGAGTTTATCCCCTTTCCAAATGAATTGCCTTTCCTGGAAGCTTACCCAGGGCTCTTCTGATGAGTTCAGCTCCCCTAAACCCCTAAAACGGTCCTTTTCAGTCCTGAGTGGAAGAAAGCAGACCTCGCCAGCGGTGATGTGCTTCTGGCATCAGAAACACGCTTAGAAATCAGTAAAGGAATTGCTTTACTCTGCTTTCCATGGGATGCTTCAGTTATTGTCCAGGTCTATTTCCATTCGTGATACGCCTGGAACAGAAACCAGTTAAATGGCAGCAGCTTTTGGATCTCAGGTGACCAGAGGCAAAAAGAAAGATCCAGAATCCTGGCTTTAAATGGCGATTTTAAAGGGAACATCCTTGGTGTGAGTTCACCAAATGTGAAGCGTTGTGGGGGCGTTGCTGCCTGTGCCTCCCAGCGTGTCGGTCAGTGGCAATGCTGTTACAGTGCTGTGCACAAGGGCACACGAGGTATGGGTGTCCGTCAAGGGTTGCCATAGCGATTCCTCATTGCAGCCCAGCCGCGAGGAGAATCCTGTGCAGGTGTCCTGCCGCTTCCTCCAGTAATGACTGTGTGTGTGTGTGTGTGTAACGTGTGCACGTGTGCATGCCTGGAGGGACGGTTCCACTCAGGGCCCGTGGTGGTGGGTTTTCCGTGGCACGTCAGCACTGCCAGGGCGCTGGGCCTCTCCTGTGGGAGCAGCCGTGTACCCTGCCACTCGGTTGTTTGGTCGGAGATCTGGGTACAGGGAACAGGTAACGGGGCTCTTGTGGGGAGGCGGGAGGTGAGACGAAGGGGAGGGAACATGTCCCCCTGCTGGCTGTAGGAGGGGAAGAAGTCTCGGGTTCCAGAAGTGCAGTGACACCTGCCTGTTGCGCTGACCTTGCCAGACTCTGCGAAACTCCGGGGACGGTCCCCACAGGAGACTTCTGTCTTGGCGCTTCACGTGGGCGCTTCCGACGGCTGTTTCCACCGCACACCTTCTGGCCTAAGGCCTCGGCATCCGGGCTTCGCAGATTCTGTCTGCCGGGCGGGAGGGGTGGTGCTCATTGGGACAGATCCCCCCCGAACTGACCTCGACTTCAGGACGGTTACTGCGAGGGCTGGACCACTGGCTGCGTAAGCCCAGCCTCTCCTCAGTGTGGGGTGAACACACAGGTGAGGCTCCTGGCAGGTGGTCTGGTGCTTACGTGATGGGCGTCAGCGCTCCCTCGGTGGGAAGAGCCGCGCAGCCCTTCGGCACGAAGCCTGGTGGCTGCTATGCAAACGTGCAGGTGAATCTTGGCCTCTTTACCTCTGTTCTCAGATCTCGGGCAATATTGAGAAAAACGGAAAAGGAAACAACTTGCTCAGACTGCTGGATGTAAAGTGGCGGTGGAAGCCGGCAGGCAGATTTCTGATTTTCCATGAGGTGAAGACAGCAGGTCTTCCTGAGCCTGGTTGACGCGTCACCCCTCTGTCCCAGCGACTAGGGTGTGGTTGGCGCCGTCAGCTTCCAGGTGCTTCAGGGAAGGATGAGCTAGTCGGTGTCAGGCAGAGGCCACGTCTGGACAGGAATGTGTTCTGTGTCCGCCTGTGTGGCGCTTGCTCGGCCGCAGCGCCCACAGTGAGCCCGTCAGTCCACTGCCACCTGCACTGGCACCATCTCGGTGGCAGCATCCTCTGCCTGACCGCCTAGGCGAGGCTGTGCAAACCCAAAGCCACGTCCCCTTTCCTGCATGTGACATAGAATAAATGAGTAGATGGGGACGCCCGGCTCCCTCCCTCCCCGCCCCGCCCTGTCCCCGCAGACATTTTCACTAGAATTACCATCTCTGTCCCATTCTTATGCTTGTGGCCAGGTGTTTCCTTGTGACATGTTGCTAGAAGGGAAACTATTGGGTCATGGGCTTGAATACTTCATTTATGTATTTATTATTTTTGCCAGGAAAATAATTTTAACAAGCGATATAAAAATAACCAGCGCCAGCTGTCATGGTAACTGCCTGTTTTGTTTTATGCGCACTTGAAAAGAAACATGTACTTTCCTTTGTACACATACCTTCACCTAAGGAGACAAAGAGAAATTCAAGTTTCTCCCACAAAATGCTTTAAACGTCAACAGAGCAGATGCAGTTGTGTAGGAACACTTCTCCCCCATAAAGCGTCTCGCTTAGAGTCGTGACACTTAAAATGTTTCCTTTCTATCCTTCGATTAACTGTTTGGGCAGGTCCCCAGCCCTCTGTGTTAACTGTACTTCTCAGGGTCCTTATCCTGGGTGTGGGGGTGTGTCCCCCGTCAGAGGCATGCTCTGGTGAGGATCGTGTCAGTGGGACCCCCCCAGTGGGATTGCCCTTGACGCTCTACTTCTAAACGTTTCCGAGGGTCTTGGGGTCCAAGAGGACATAAGCATCTATTCGTGAGGTGACTTTTTATTAAAAACTGTCAGGAAGAAACGCGTTTCGTCAGGCGGCTCAGTTAATGAGAGCTGCTTGTGCTCAGGCACCGTCCTTAGGTGTCTGGGCTCTCGCACACGCTGCCATTCTTAATCATATTTTAATTTTCAAATAAATTGCTTTCATTATCCTTTCATTTACAGCAGCACGTGTGCATCACTGCTCATTAATGCTGTCAGCCCTGCGCCGAGGTGCCTTCTGAGGAGCCGCGGCTGCAGGGCCGTAATTAGGGAAGAACCAGGTTGTTTATAGGAATCACCAGTTTTTCACTTGTTGGGAGCAACACCTCGAGCGTTGCTGCAGTTGGTTCTTTTGATGGAAGCACTTGAAGGCCGTGCGAGGACTGGGATTGGCCCTTGAATTTGGTCTCAAGCAGGGCTCCCTGGCGCTGGGCGCCCCTAGTCTGTCGGAGGGGAGCTGAGGCTTGCAGCGGCTGCAGGGCCCCCTCCTGGTTGCTGTGAGCCGAGCCAGCGCGCCCTGGAGCCCGGAGCCCCGAGGGGCCGGAGGGGCCGGAGGACGTGGTTGTGGTGAAAGCACTTGTAAAACAAACACATCTCCCCGCCCCCAAGAGGTGATCTTGCCCAAACTGGAAACCAACATGTTTTCAAAGTTGAGTGATGAGCTCTTCCATGGATTTGCTTGTTTCTAATGACTTTTGGGGTACAGGCCACGCATTCCAGCCTACGCATGGATCACCTTGGACGATGGGGGCCTGGATGCAGGCCCGTCCGTGACACAGGCCTTCCCACCACGGCTGCTGCAGGGTCAGGGGGCTGCTTGTACCCCTGTGGGCCCCCCTGAAGTTCTGGAGCCCCGACACTGGAGTCTGTCTTCCCATCCGCTCCTTACGGCGAGGAGCGTCTCTCTCCCATTCAGTGTCTCACTCATTCACTAAATTTTTTATTACTCTTAAAAAATGGTAGTAAAATACACGTGACATAAAACTCACCATCTTAGCCATTTCAAGTGCACAGTTCAGGGACACTGAGTACATTCACACTGTGTCATCACCTCTGTCATCTCCAGAACTTTCCATCTTCCCAAGTAAACTCCATCCCCATGAAACACGCACGCCCTCCCAGCCCCTGGGAACCTCTAGTCTCCTCTCTGTCCCTGTGAGTGTGACTCCTCTAGGGACCTCACACGAGTGGGTCACCCAGGATTTGTCCTTTCGTGCCTGACTGGGTCCACGGAGCGTGTCCTGCAGGTGCATCTGTCACAGAGGTGTCACAGTGTCCTCCCTGTTAGGCTGGGTCACATCCCAGTGTGTGGATGGACCGCGCTTTGCTTGTCTGTCGTCTGTCTGTTGCACTTGGGTTGCTTCCTGCCTGTGAACACGCTGCGTGGACACGGATGTATGGATAGTCCTTCAGGTCCCTGCTTTCGATTTTGGTAAATCTTAGGAAGTCATTTCCATGGGCTCAGTGCTGTGGCAGGTGGGACTCGCCTTTCCCGCCAGAAGGAGGTGTGTGGGCAGGGGATGAGTCCGGAATGCAGGGCTCACTGGGCACTGGGGGGCCAGAGACACAGCAGAGTCGTCACGGGATGGATGAGCGGATTCCCACTGGAGAGGGGTGGGTCGTCCCGGAAGTGGTGGAGAGGGGGCTGTTTTAAACAGCAGTGGGGCCTCCTGTCCCTTACCTGCTCCATGCATGGCGGGTCCACAGTGGGCCGAGGAGACGGAGTGGCCGTGTCGCTGCGAGACACCCGAGCTTTCATCGCAGGGGAAACACCAGTCATCTCCTGGATTCGGTGGTTTGTTTCCTGGGTGCTGGAAGGACACGGCACATCTCGGGTAGCCTAATGCCATGTCCGAGCACGTGTGGCTGGCTGCTTACCCTGAGAGCACACAGACTCACGAGGCCACGCCAGGCCTGAGGGGACAGGGATGGCCGCCTGCAGGGCCCAGGGCCGCCCCTCGTGCCCACCCTTGGTCCTGCTTTCCCCTCCTACTGCTTCAGGACAGGGCTGCAGGTGACGTGGGGACGGTGTCCTTCTGAAGTTCTTGCCAGGAGCAGACCCTGTGGGTGTCCCCAGCCTGCGGGGGGCTCAGGTGTGTCCACCCCTGGCTGGAGGGCACGTATTTGGGTGATCAGAAGGTGGGACCACCTTAAGTGTGTGAGAGTGGAGTGGGTGGTGCGTGGGGAGAGACTGGCAGAAGGAGGAGAGGGAACCCCACAGTAAACCTGGCTAGGAACAAGCCCCTTCCCTCCCTCCCTCCCTCTCCGGAAGGGAAGGTGGGTGAGGTGCTCTTCAGCTGGTGAATAGAATGGGTGCAGAGGCGGTGATGGACGGCTGTTTTTGAGTCACTGTCACCGGGCAGATAAGATGAAGGCTAACAGATTCCCTTTTTCCTCATCCACATGATGTGCCATTTTCGTTCAGTGCTGCTCACAGCCCTCAGTGCCAGCCTTTCTGTTCTCCTCTGAATAGTCACTGGAACATTCGGGCGATAAGAGGAGCGGCCTCGGTTACTTGGCAACAGGCTGGAGCAGAGGGCTGCTGACGGGGACATGAGCTGCCAGAGATAAACCTCCTTTCTCCTTCCGGGCTGCTTGTCTTCGCGTCCACAGCAGACTGCACCAAACAGCTCCCTGCAAATGAAGTTTGCTGAGCTCCCTGGGGCTGGCCTTGGGCGGTCCCCTGTCCCCTATCCCCTGTCCCTGGCCTGGAGGAGCCTGGCTTCTCAGGCATTCGAGTGGCCAGAACTGGTGGCTGCAGGTGGCATCCTGGTGCCGAGAGGGGAGGCTGTCTCTGCAGCTGGGGCAAGGAAGGGGGACAGGCGCCCCGGGCAGGTAGCTCGATTTCTCAGACCTCAGTGTCCTCCTCTGATAAACGAAAGGGCCTGAATAAATGACATGCCACTATCCTCTTCAGTCCAGTAAAAATCCAGATTGTTCTAAAAATCATGGGTGGGATCTGCTGAGCTGCTGCTGGGAGACTCTTCAGCTGCAAGGGAGCGAGTGTCTGGCAGGCGGCCGGACGGGGGTCCACCGTTTCAGGAAGAGAGAAGGACAGGCAGAGCCGCGCCGCTCAGTCGGAGAAAAGCGGTTCAGAAAGGTTAATGTCTCTATTTGAAAATCGATTACTGCCCTCACCTAAAACATTTAGATCCAAGTGATTGAAAGCCGCAGTTGATAATATTAAGAGGAGAGGTTTTTTTTTTTGCAGGAAGGGCTAAGCGCTCCGGGGCTCAGGTGTGATTCGCTATTCCCAATCAATATTGTGCTGAGGACGGCGGGTGTCAGCCCGCCCCATCGCCCTCCTGGGGAGCTCTGGGGCCCAGAACTTTCTGTTCCAGCGCTCCAGACACTGCAGCTGCCAGACCTCTTCCCCAGGGGTCAGAAGTCAATAGAGCTTAAGTGCAGCCGCGATGAACCGCCACGTTGCACAGACCTAATCCGGCTTTGTTCGCAGTGACCGGAAGTAGCTGTTTTGATGGCTGAGCAGAGTTTTCTGGGAGACACCGCTCAGAGCCCATCACGCACGGACGCCCCTCGGAGCCAGCCGCGCGCAGTGGGAGAAGCTCCGTGGACACAGCTCAGGGCAGCACCCAGGCCGAAGCAAGGGCTTCAGAGGTTTGGGGCACGTGCTCACCGCCCTCCTCGCCTGATTTCAGACCCTGCTGATGACCCTTCAGTGGCGGGGCGCTGAGAGGGGCTGTGTAGGTCCATGTCTGCCCGGGAGTGAGTTCTTCTGTGGGGGCAGCTACTGTGGGGGCCGGCCGGGCCGTGGTTCCCCCGCTGGCCTGAGGCGCCCCCTCTGCAGCGCCCTCCACGGTGCTGCCTCTGCCCTCGGCGGCTGCGAGGGCCGCCCTCCTGACAACCATCTGGGTTCCCCAGAAGTGTAGTTTGCAGATTTGTAACAGGAAACGTGGGTCCCCGAAGCTGGTTCCAATGCGACGTGATTGTCCTCAAAGGGATTTCCAGACACACGTTGCGCAACTCACCCCCCCAGCGGCTCCGCAAAAGTCTGCTGCCCGGCCTCTCCGCCCGAGATGTGCCGGGAGCGGGGCGGGACAGAGTCCATCCGTGTGGTCCGAGAACGATCAGGTCAGCAGCCAGAGTCGTCCTGTCACCTGTCACCTCTTGCAGGCCTATGCGTTTCAGGAGCCTTTGCTTTGAGGATGGTCTCGGGGAGGCACAGAGCACCCCATTCGGTTCACGGGGCAGCTTTGTTTCCAGAAGGGCCTGTGCTCTGTGCTCTGACCTGCCTGAAATGGACCAGGGTGGGGACCCCCAAAGCACAGCCTCACTGAGGCCTGAGAGCTGAGCTTCCTGCTGCACACACTGATTTGGGGGACGCCATCGTCTTTCAGCCTTGGGCTCTCAGCTCCCTCATCGTGATCCCCCGACTGGTGAGAGACACGTGTCAACAGAGGGGCTCCAGGGAAGGACGACTCCCAGTAAGACTGGTGCTGAAGCAGGCGGGTGATTTCTCAGCACGAGTCAGGTTCCTCTGCATCCCCGTCTCCTGAGCCACTCGTGCTCCCTGCATCCCACATCCACGCCTTCAGCTTGTCATGTGTATCAAAGTTGAGCTAAAAGGAAAGCACCACCTCTAGCAGGACAGCCTCTCATCTCTTCCTGGGGGGTTTGTCTTGGCCTCTCCGACTTACTTTCACACATTCTAGGGCAAGCAGTCTGGTTTTCCATGTTTGCCTGCAATTCCCATTTCCTGTATGGCATTTTAACCAACACTCCAAAGAGTTTCTTGTATTAAATTCCAGGGAGTGTAATTAGTATTCAAAACCCAGATGCACAGTATTGCAAGAATCATTTAACAGTGAAATGTGTAGCTGTTTTGATGGAGGAGACGTGTCTTCTTGGTGCAAGCATGAAACAGTCCTACTTTCGCTGTAACGAGCCGACGCTCCCCTTTCGGACAAGAGTACTAATGATGCCTGCCCAGTTGCATACTTTCCAGTTACGTCCAGTTGCTAAGTGTCTTGTGCTCGCAGAGCCAGCGCTCTCCAGATCTACGTGGAAGAGGAGTCTTGTCCCTCGCACAGCCCGTGCTCAAGCCATGTGCTTTTAAATTGTTTGCTTTTTCAAGAAGCAAACAATTGTCTTCATGCTTTGCCTAGATTGTTAGTTTCTTAAGAGACAGCAGGGTTCTTACAGCGCCTGGTTCTCTCCAGATACCTAGGGTGTTGTCCGTGATACATAATAACTGTCAGGTGCTTTGTCTCTGATGTGATTTCACGGGGGATACCAAGGCAGCTGATCAGCGAAGAATGTCCCCATCCCTCGTCTGGTTCTCAGGCTTGAACTGAGCCAGGAAGGATGGAGCAGTGCAGGGCTGAGCACACGTGTGAGGCGCAGGCCTGGTCCCCCAGTGCTGGTCTCCGGGTCCCTGCCTTCATCAGGGCACACTCGCAGCTGCCGCAGGTGACCCCCATCTCCGTGGCTAGCACAGGGGCCCCGCTGCTGCCCCTGCCAGCCTCACGGGGATGTTCCTGGTGGGAGGTGCCGCCTCACACACCTGGCCTCCAGGTTGCTGGGGAGAGCTGTGGGGGGCACGTGGGCACCCAAGCCCACGTCCACCTGCCAGGGTGGAGAGTGACCTGGGAGGAGCCGTGGACTCTGCCTGTGGCCTTGGGTGACTCATCTGTGGTGCTGTCGCTGGTGTCCACTGGCTGGGAAGAGCCATGCGCTGGGCTGTGCTCTGCTTCCCTCCTCAAGCCCCCAGTGGTTGATTTTTCCTGGATGTGGGCTCAGATGATACAGCGATGGAGGTTCTTGAGGTACCGAGACTTGTATACGGAGCGGTGGGTCCTGCTTCCTGCACCCTGGCCCGGTGCTGGTTGTCACAGCCGCACGGGAGAGGTGACGTGACAGGGCTAAGGAACGTGCGGACTCTGGAGCCAGCCTGTCACTTAGTGTGTCCACCTGTCTGGGCCCAGGTGTTCCCAGCAGGAAAGGGGACCGTGGTAGTTCAGACCATTGAGGGCTGTCATCGGAGTAACTGAGGCACGTGTGTCAGAATGGTCCTGGCCATCTTGTTACACCGTAGGTGTTATACCTGTTGTAGGTGTTAGCTCTTATTTTGAGATCTGACATACATGGGACCATAGGGGTTTGGTAATTGGTTTCAGAAGAAGACGTTCCATCGCTGCTGTGTAACTATGGCAACCACATTCTCCACGTCAACACCTGGGACCCGTGTTCTGAGGGGGGTAGTGCTCAGGTGACGGTGGCCAGAAGGCAGGTGGGCCGTTCTGGAAGGTCGCAGGCCTGCCCTCGGGCAGTGCGGTGCATGCAGTGGGCTCTGGGACGTGGGCAGGTGCCCCCACTGCTCTGCGCCTCGGCTTCCGGGGGGCTGTGGGATGACGGCGCTCCCCTAGACGGTTTTATGGGATTTAATGAGTTACTCTGAGTGAAATGCTGAGAAGTGCGTGGGACATAGCGCTCAGTGAGCCGGTCAGCTTCGTTCTTACTCCGTCGTCACCATTTCCCCACACTGCGTTGCCGACCTCGCCTGGCAGCGCCCGGCACCCCCAGCCCGGCCACGCGGCTGGAGCTTAGGAGCCAGGCTTACTTCCAGACCTCAATCATCATGCCCCTCGGGCGGTGGGAGCCCTGGGCCCTGATGTCACGGGAGGGTGGGAGTGTCGTCACCTCCTGAGCCTGAGGACACAGGCTGGTCCCGGCCATCAGTGCACACGGGTGCCCGACGCAGGAGCCTGCAGTCGCCTTCCCTGAGAACAGATGTGATTGGGTAGCGTCACTGCAGAAATGCATGTGGAGGTTGTTTTGTCATTTCAGAGAGAAGTTTTCTCTCTTTCTGGAGAATTCTTTTCAACAGGGTAGTGATTCTAGCCTGTCATTACTTTTCCTTCTCCAGAAATATCTGAACAGGACTTTATTCCTGCTGCTGCAGCCCTGGGCTCTGACGGGCCGTGGGTTCCTCCCCACGTGGCTGCAGTGTGACAGGCCTTTGGGAGGGAGTCTCCGCTTCACTGAGGGGCAGCTTCCACCTGGAGGGAGGGCCAGGAGGAAGATGGGGCCTGAGGGACCCCACAGGGGGAGGCAGGAGACTGAAAGGATGGTCAGCGTGGAGCAGCAGGACCCGGGGCGATGCAGGTCCCCAAGCTGGCCTGTAACGTGGGTGCAGGTGGCTGTCTGCAGACGGGGTGTGCCCTCAGCCTGGTGTGCACCCTGCAGGGGGTTCAGACCCCTGGCTGGCATCACTTCTCTGGGGCAGAGGGCCGCTGCTGTGTCAGGAAGCCCCAGGCTTCGCCTTCAGGGGGCGCTGCTTACAAACAGGGACTCGGGCTGACTGGCCTGTGTGGGGCCCCTCCGTACAGCCTGTGGTATGGCCTGGGCACACGGCACTTCCTCCGCAGTGACGGCTATCCTGCAGGGTGTGAGGGGCACCTCTAATCCAGGGAGGGGACGGGGACAGGTGTCCTCGGCCCCGTCATCCTGAGCCTGTGCTCTGAGAGTCACTGGGTCGTCCCCACAGCCCTTCACGTCGGTGCGTCTTCGTCTCCTGGGTGAGTGGGTTGGGCCGAGGGCTGTCGGGTGTGCCTGGCACCCATGTGGGGTGACAGCACCGTGGGGACAATCTGGGAGGCCGTGTGCCGCTCTTCTCATTGTGAGTGTGTGAGAGTGAGGGTGTGCACGTCCTACTCCCCCACCTCCCTAGGAAGCAGCGTCCCCATCTCCTCTCTGGAGCTGGCCCTGGGGACGGACACCTGGAGGGTGGGTGATGTGTGGCCAGGGCATCTTGTCCCCAACTGCACGGAGCTCACTTGTGCCTGTCCTGATGATGGTGCAGCCCTGCAAGGAGGCGGCCACCAGGGGTCACTGCTGCTCCTCTGTCCTGGCCACCACCTGGGGCCAACTTGGATGCAGGGCAGGGTGTGAGGGACGGCTCACAGAGTGATAGGGACCCCTGGGCTCCGGGCCCATGAGCGCTTGCCTGCATCAGGGGCAGCCCACGGGCTGGGGGTGGGGATCGGATTCTCCTGAAAGCACGCTCGTGCCTTGTGCTGTCTGACTGGGTGACACCCAGAAGGCCCTGTTATCTTGTGCCCTGATTACTTCCTGTGTTTTCCTTGCGTACTCTGGGAGCTGCTTTAAACACCACCGTCGTCCCTGTTGTCCCATGGGGTCAGCTGGCCACTTCACAAGGCGACGGAATACATTTGGTGTCTACTGTATACAGTTTTGAGAACCTGAATGCATGTCACAGGCCACTATTTCTGTGATTATGGAAAGAAGCGAGGCAGTTCCCTGCCCAGGCCTGTTCATCCCCTCTCAAGAAGTTTTGCACGTGGCTGATTTGTTTCTTGTCTGTCCCTGCCTAGTGATTATTCTAAGGCTACTTTCAGTGCGCCCTCATTTGCAAACACTACAATTGTGGCACATTTTCTGCTTATCTCCTCTTGCTCCAAAATCAAGAGTATTCTCGAGGTTTCCAGGGAACCAAGATAATACAATTGCACATGCATATTATTTCTATGAATAAAGTATTTACACAAGTTATTGACCAGGCATGAGCACTGAAATAATCCTGAACCTGCCCTAAGGTAATCACCCCACTTGGAAAACCTAAGTGAAGTGATCATTCCCCAGTGTCATTATCTCTTCCCAAAGAGATAGTGAAGAAATGTAAAAAGACATACAAAATGCAAAAATAAGTTAAGATGTACGAAAGGAAGACAAGAGGATAAAACATCACAGGTGCAAAGAAAATGGTAACTTCACCAAAATAAATGCCACAGGAACCACTAGAGGCTGCACAAATAGCACATTCCCAGAAGTTGCCAGGAGCTGCCCGGTGGCCCGGGGGTGAAGGTGGTGGGCCCTGGCCCGAGGTCTGGGAGTCCCCCCTGTGGGTCTCCGTGGTAAAGATGCGGTGACTGAGGGACATTTGTGCACAACTAGGTTCCAGAGGCTTTTTTTTCTCTGTCTTTTCATGTGAGCCTGAGACATGTCACCCAAGGGAACTGAGCAAGAATGGTTCTCACAAGGAGAGACCAAGACGGATTTGTTAAGCTCGGGGCTGCCTGGTCTGACCTGCAGGGTCTGGGTGGCTCGGAGTTGCAGTCCCTGAAAACCACAGCATCTTGAGTGTCTGAGCATGAGGTCCCTTCCCCAGAGCAGAGGACCCCCAGGACCGCTTCCCACATGTGGGCTGGGAAAGGATGTACTGGGGGAGACCCGGGGCCGTGAGCCTAAAGGGGGGCAGGGGAGGAGGCGCAGTGCATGGGAGGAAGGTGGAGACCCGCCCTTGCTTGCAGTGTCCACCCTGACACGGGGTACTCTCTTCCTCCTGTCTGAAATGAGACATCACTTTGTCTTTTCTGCCTCCGTTTCTCACAGATGGAGTGTTTGGAAGGTGCCAGAAGGTTCCAGCACTAGATATATATCACTATGAAGTGCCGCCAGGGGTTCTGCAGCACCTGACGGCCACATTGCGGAAGCTTTCCCGCACAGGTAGGAGGGCTTGGCCCACACCGCGTCTGCACCAGGCCAGTGGCCTGAGGGGGGATTTCCGGAGTTGCAGGGGCCTCAGCAAATTCTTCTCAAACAGCCGCAAGCCTCGTAGGGAGCGTGGGAGTGGAAAAGGACGAGTTAGCCAGGGTGTGGTTACCGGGCAGGGCGGCAAGATGCCTGGCGCAGGAGCTCCCGGAGACTTGGCCATGTCCGTGGGTTGCCGGAGTGAGAACAGAGGGCAGCCACAGCCATGAGGGCAGTGTGGGGGCAGGTCAGAGGTCACGGGAAGTGTGAGGGCAGGCCAGAGGTCACAGGTAGAGGGCTGTGGTGGTGGGGGGTGTGGGGCTCATCACAGCCAGTCCAAACCGCCCTGATCAACCTGGAGAGAATCAGTCCCCTGCCCACTGTTGTTAGGCACATCGTGTCGTGCTGTTTTGTCTCGGGAGATTCCTGATACTTGTTGGCTTCATGGGGTGCTAAGATAATCTAATCAATTGCAATAATCTAAATATTATCGTATATAATTATTCATCATTTACATTGCATCGGACCTTTCTTAGACCGAGGGGGGAGCCCTACGGTCAGGTCCGCGTGATTAAGGCCGACGGGCCGACCTGCAGACACACGGAGCTGGGTGGGTGTGTGAAGCTCCTGGAGGGTGAATGCGCGTGTCCTGGTCAGGGCCTAATGGCACTGCCGGGGGCCAGGGAGCCACCACGAGGACGAGGACGCCCCCTAACTCTTGGTCACGGCGCTCCCACGGGGCTTCTGAGTGGCTCCATGAAGTGTGTCTAGTACTGAGTGGGTCTAGTACGTTTGGGAAACAGTACTTGCTCCATTCCTCCTGGGTGCTCACAGGGTAGGTGGGTTTCTTAAGGCCCCGGAAAGTTCTGCAGCAAAGAATTACGTTAAGTGGTTCAGTCCGAGTTGTGGGCCTGTGGCGCCCTTCTCCCCGAGACCGCGTGCAGTCAGGTGCGGTCCGGAGTGGAACTGCCGGGAGACCGTGTCCATGTTCAGTTCCGGGATTAGTTACAGCCGTGGGAGCTCGTCGAGGGTCTCTGCGTGGCTGTCGTCTGTGTACCTGGAGCCTTAGGTCTGTGGCAGGGACGATGGGTACAAGACGGACAGCAAGGACGAGGAGGACTGCAGCCACGTCCGTTCTCGTGACAGAAGCTGGCCCCTCATCAGGGAGCTGGGGAAGCCGACGGGGCCGGGACGCAGGTGACGACCAGAGGTGCTGCTGCCGAGAGCGAGTGGCCAGGAAGACCGTGTGTGAGCTGCAGAGCGGCCAGGGTCACACAGCACCTCGGTCCTGTAGTCGAGTCACGTCCCCTGGGAACTTGGTGGCCCAGGGGCAAGTGTTCAGTCTCCACAAAGCCCAAAAGCAGTGTCTTCACAGAAGAGGAGCCACCTGCAGAGGGTGCTGTGTGTTTGCCCCCAGGCCGTACGGGTCTGCACTGGGATGGACCTTTAGGGTCCCTCAAAGGCTCCAGACAGCACCCCGTCTGCTCCTGATCTCCGACATGCAGGTGTGTCCCCAATGCAGATGGAAGGGCTGCTGCTCCTTGCTCAGAGGTCCTGTCGGCAGAATGTCATCCGTGTGCTGATGTCCTGTGGGAGGAACGGTGGTGAGGCCCCGGAGCATTAGCTAATGACAAGGCTGGAGAGCTGGTCGACCTCTGGTAAAGCGTGGTGGAGGGGTGCTGCTGACATTGCAGGTCCCTCAGGAAAAGCCTGCACAACCTCTTTAGCAGGAGGGGCAGGGGTGCTTCTCCTGGCTTGGAGAAATTTAGGGTGCAGTGTCCCAGCTTTGTCAGGAACCTGTATCGCGCCCTCCCAGTTTTTGCATCCCTTTCCTCTCCACGCCACGCCCTGAGCTGGGGTTCAATTCGCATCGCAGTTCAGTCACATGGGGTTTGGTGTTCAGAGTGAGTTTGAGACACACAGAACTGGTTCATTCATGGAGGTGGTTGAACACAGGGGCAAATATGTGTGGGTTTTTTTGTTTGTTTGTTTAAGATTTTTTTTTTTTATTGGGGAAGGGGAACAGGACTTTATTGGGGAACAGTGTGTACTTCCAAGGACTTTTTCCCAAGTCAAGTTGTTGTCCTTTCGATCTTAGTTGTGGAGGGTGCAGCTCAGCTCCAGGTCCAGTTGCCCTTTTCTAGTTGCAGGGGGCGCAGCCCACCATCCCTTGCGGGAGTCGAACCGGCAACCTTGTGGTTGAGAGGACGCGCTCCAACCAACTGAGCATCCGGGAGCTCAGCGGCAGCTCAGCTCAAGATGCTGTGTTCAATCTTAGTTGTAGGGAGCAGAGCCCACCATCCCTTGTGGGACTCGAGGAATTGAACTGGCAACCTTGTGGTTGAGAGCCCACTGGGCCATGTGGGAATTGAACAGGCAGCCTTTGGAATTAGGAGCACGGAGCTCCAACCTCCTGAGCCACCGGGCCGGCCCCGCAAATATGTTTTTTAATTAATAGATTTTATTTTTAGAGCGTTTTCACATTTACAGAGAGCTTGAGCTGAAAGAGCAGAGTTTGCATATGCTCTCTCATCCCACCCCCAGAGGAGGTTTCCTTTTTATTAACATCTTGCATTAGTATGGGACATTTGTTGCAATTAACATGTCAATATTGATACATTATTAACTAGTGCCCATCGTTTACATTAGAGTTAACTTTTTATTTTGTACATTCTGTGGATTTTGACAAATGTGCAAGGATAAGGACATGTACCCACCATTACAGTGTCACACGGAGCAGTTTCACTGCCCTAAACATTCTCTCTGTTCCGCCTGTTCACTCCCCCCCAACCCCCCAGCTCCTGGCCACCCCGACCTTCTTACTGTGTTTGGTTTTGCCTTTTCCAGAACGTCGTATGGTTGGAATCATACCGCGTGTGGCCTTTTCAGACTGGCTTCTTTCACTTGTGATACAACATGCATTTAAGGTTCCTCCGTGTCTTTCCATGGCTTGGGCGCTCGTTGCTTTTAGGTGCTGAGCAAGGTCTCATTGTCTGGACCGACCGCAGTTTGTTTTTCCTTCACCTCCTGAAGGGCGTCTTGGCTGCTTCCATGTTTGGGCAATTATGAGTGAAGCTGCTGTAAGCGTCTGTGTGCAGGTTTCTGTGTGGACATAAGTTTTCAGCTCCTCTGGGTAAATACCAAGGAGCGCAATTGCTGGGTCGTATGGTGACAGCGTGTTTAGTTCTGTAAGAAACCACCAAACTGTCCTCCAGAGGCGGATGTGGTGGGGGAGGGGAGGGACGGAGCCTCTTTGAGACGATTTCTTCTCCTGGTAAATGTGGACAGTCAGGGCTGTCGTGAAGTCCAATGAAATCAAGTATTTTGAAACATTTTATGAATATCAGTATCTCCAGATATTTAACTTTATTTATGTCAATACTTGCTTTCCAAATTATGCCGGCTGTTGCCCCGATCATACTCACCTATTTTTTTTCAGTAGAGATTGTTGTAGTTTCTGCTGTGTTGGTTAGGTCTGTGCATCAGGTGAAATGCCAGAAAAACAACCGTTTTCCAAGAGAGACGGATGTGTTCTCGTTCTTTTCTTAAAATGATGGCGACGACGACGATGCAAATGCACCTGGGCCCTCCTGACAGGTGTTCCCTGTGAAGCTTTGGGGCGTTGCGTGACTCTCACACCCGGAGGCGTTGAGCTTAGCCTGGCAGGACGTCAGTGGGCTGTGACTTGGATGGACACCGCCCCCTCCACTGTCACTGTCCCCACCACTGACTTAGCAGCACGCAGACCCTGGGTTTTGTCAGGACGACGAAGCTCCAGGGCCAAAGGCTGTGACTAACCACAGCAGCATTTCCCCAGTGTCACCCGTCAGGTCATACATGTGCTGCCGCCTCCTGCTGTCTCTTCCTGGGAGCCCATACCTGAGGGGGGGCGCAGACTCCTAGAAAGATGACTTGGGAGGGGGAGTGTGAGCAGGTGCGGGTGGGTCGTGGGGGTTCAGGCTGATATTTGTCCTGGAACGTCCTTATCACGAGTGCCCCATGTGGCTGCACTCAGAACCAGGCTGTCTCCACCTTTACACCCACCAGCACACACACACACACACACACACACACGTACACGTGAACACACCTGCACTCACAGGCACACCCACACATCTGTGCACACACACGGCTGCACACATGTACACACACCAGTGTGTACACACATCTGCACATGCTCACATATACGTGCTCACACATACAAACACGTGTGTGCCCACACTGCTTTGGGTCCCTCATCTGACGTAGTTTCCAACAGTGCTGTGTCCTGTGGTACTTTTCCTCTGGTTCCTTCACCCAGGTTGCCTACTTTCTGCCTCACGTTGTCTGCCCTGGTCATGACAGGCTCACTAGTGGGTAACACCCCAGAGGTGTTGGGGGTCTGTGTCTTTGCCTGAGGAAAGAGTCTGCAGTCCTGAGCTTGGGTTGCGTGCTGCAGGATGGTTGCGGAAGGAGGTTTCCCAGAAGCTCTTCCATCACTCCACCCAGGTCACCGGGATTGCACGGTGTGGCTGCGCTTGGAAACCGACGTCAGTGGCAGACAGCGGGCCCCCTGCCACCAGGAGCCGCTTCACCAAGACGCAAGGGAGAGTGGGACTGAACTGAGGAGCTTCCTTCTTTAACATAAATACACACATCACGGCACGAAGTCTGCTCCCTTTATTTACCACTCTTGTCTCCTGCAGGCAGTATTATTTCATGGGTGGACACATTGTTCTCTCATGGATTAAATCAAAAAAATACAATTCACTTCTCTGACAAGCCATTAAAATTCAGCATTTAAATGTCACTCATTGGCACGTAATTTGCTGTCATGAAAACAACTATGGATTTATTTCCTGGCAGGAATCTCCTGACGTATTGAGCTATGTGTCAAAAGCAAAAAGCAAGAAGGCAAAATTTTAAAAAATATCCAACACAATGTCATAACTCCTTAAAAGAGAATGAAAAGAAATCCTGCAGTGACGTGGGACAGACATAGCCAGTGTCACCACCATGGCCACAGCCCCTGGTTGGTACCCACTCTGCCCAAGCTGCTCGGGTGGCAGGTCAGTGTAGCAGCTCCGCTTTCTCCTCGGGTTTCCTCCTGGGTGCTCATCTGCCTGCCGCCCACCTGCACTTCCTCACCTGGCTTCTCCTGCGTGAACCCCCCTCCTCCCTGGTGCCCTGGGAAACTGGGGTTCCTCCTCCTTGCTGACGTCTGTCTGGGCTCCGCCACCCCAAACTTCAGGCGATGCGTGTCTGTGAGGGTGTGGGTAGATGAGCACACGGCCCTAGGTACAGTCGCAGAGCCGCTGCTGTCCCTCAGGGCTCTGTGTTCTGTTCAGTGGGACGACACCATGGTGGGGACGTGGCGGAGGGATCACTCAGGTGAGAGGCGACTGGGGGCGAATGGAGAGGTCATGAAGGGACAGCCAGGCTACGGCCGTCACTGTCAGCTTCCAGGACTCCCAACCCACGCCCGGGTGCTCCACCCTCTGCACCCAGCGTGTGTCTGTAAAGGTGCTGCTATTTCACACACCCTACTCCATGCTTTTCACCATGAAGTATACGGACGAGATATGAGGAAAGGGGGCAGGAGGCATCGTCCCCAAACTTTAGTGAGTCTGTGGCGTCTGAAGTCCAGGCCTGCGTCCAGCTGGGGCATTCATTGGACCCCCTTGTCTGTGTCTTTGCCTGCGTGTGAAAGAGGAGGCTTGAGCACGTGAGGGGAGAAGCAGAATGGCTGCACTTGGGGAGCTGCTTTCACACCAAAAGGAGGAGCCGGGGAAAGTCAACCTGCATTTGGGCCATGGTGCTTTCCTAATTGTCACATTTCCCCTGCTTGTGCTTAACTGACTTGAGTTCCAGACACTGCTGATGATGAAACAAGACACGTGTCCCTGCCCCACGGAGAGGTGCAGCCAGTCGCTAACGCGTTTGCATGCACTCGCCCAGTAAACCTGCAGTGCAGATGTGCTGTTCAGCCACGGGCGCCAGGTCACAATCCTGCCCAGGGCCAAACCCGGCCTTCCCTCTGCACCGGGCCTGGCTGGAGGGACCGCAGGTCCTGAACTTCTTATAGTTCATGAAATAGTATCTTATGATTTTCTCTTCAATTTCCCTGATTCCTAGTAAGTTCAAGCAGCCGTTGTTTCTTACTGACGTATGAGCGTTCTGTCAGTTCTGTAATAAAAAGGGCACTAACCTTTTCCTGGTCTTGTTTGTACAGAGGCAGGTGTCTCCTTCCCGTCCTCGGCTTGCCTTTGCACTTCCCTACTGGTGTGCTGACACACAAGCATTTTAAGTCACAATACCTGTCTTTCCCAGTCTTTTTCTTCTATAGTTCCTACTTTCTCATCTTTTTGGGTGATCATTTCCCTCCTGAAACACGTGCCAAAGTTCCTTCTGTGATGTCGACTAGTGGGTGCCTCCATTTCCATTTGTTTGTAACTTTCCCTTTTGATTATGGCATTAGTGGACATAAAATTCTAGGTGACAAAGCTGTGGCAGCTGTAGAAGGTGGCCCCAGGATGAAGGCAGGCTGGCCAGTCTGCAGCCCTCCGCTCAGGCCAGAAGCAGCAATTTCTACAGCCACCGTTATCCTCTGGTTTCTTTCACTTGTCTTGTCTGTTTCCTTTGTAATAACTTCTTGGTGACTTTGTCCATGATGCGGGCTGTGCTGAAGGTGGGGGCACAGCTGGAGCAGAAAGCTGGGACACCAGCTGCTCAGCTTCGGGAAGGGCCTGGGCTTGGTCTGGGTTCTTGGAAGTGCTGTGCCCGCCTGGGTGCTGTTTCCGACTGTGCCCTGGCTGGGTGCCCGGCAGGTCACTGAGGACCCCCGCTCACCTCTCTGTGGGACGAGTGATACATCCCTCTATGTGTGTGGAGGTTTTTAGAATATTTAACTGCAATTTGGAGTTCACTAAAACGATCAGGAAGCTTTTCAGTGAGAAACGACATTATACAAAGAAGAAACTGGACTATTTACATGTAATTATGAAGACAGATCCTCAAAAATGACATCTGTCAGGACAGTATTCCAGAGTCACTGAGATCCAGAAGCAAATGGAAGCCACACTGCAGTGACTTTGCATCGGGGGCAAGCTGGACATCCCAACTCAATCAAAAAGTAGGGATCAAGGAGGAAATAAGCCCCGAGGATGGAACAGATAAAGCCATTGAAACAACAGATAAAAGAATCAGACTCTGACTATTAGAAATAATGGAATAGGCTGAAAGAGACCACCTGTTCACTGTTTAAAATAGTAAGGAAATAATGCAAGCAATAATAAAAATGTATCCGAATGAAAAAGGAATGACAGGTTAAAATTAAAAAAGTAGAAATTATTAAAATGGAGAATGTGGTCATTCAAACTGGATACTCTGTGCGTGGAGTTGATAGCTGATTAGACACAATGAAGAGAAGATTACTGAACTGGAATACGGACCTGAAGAGATAACCAAAAATGCATCATGGAGAGCGGGAGAGATGGGAAATGTGCAATAGCAGGTGAGAGAAAAGGGAGGTCCAAGTGACGTCACATAAAAAGTCTTAAAGAATAAAGAGAATACAGCAAATAAAATGCAGAAGAATGAAGAGAGTGAAAAGAATGCAATCTTTGAAGGAACAGCCGAGGAACTTCCAGAACTGCCAAAGACCTGAGACTTCTCATCGAAGGACACTCCAAAATAAATATCGAAGTTGGACTCGTCACAATGGCCCTGCAGGAGAATGGAGCCTAAGAGAAGACTTAGGAACAGCCAAGGAAAAAAGACAAGACACTGAGGAAAGAATGGTTTTTGGGCAGCACCTTTCTCAACAGTAGCAAAGGCAGAAAACGGTGGGGGTAAAGTAATGTAATGTATTACTTACATTATCTGTCAGTTCCTGAAGATGCTGACAGAAATAACTGTCACCTAGGACTGTATGTCCGCTGAAGCTGTGATTGAAAGCAGAGGGAAACATTACAAATAAATGGACACTGACTTACCCACTAGTAGACATTACAGAAGGAACTTCGAAAGCCAATAATCATTAAAAAAATGTATGTACCTAAATTTTCAAAAAACTACTTTTGTAAATCCAGTGAACGTGGCCTGCATTTTACGTGGGAAATCCAGTCTTTCCACAGCTGCTCCAATGCATGACGCCCAGCGTGGGACGTCTCCTCCAGCCACTGGCATCAGCACATGGTTGTGGAGCACGGTGTCGGCTTGGGCGCAGCCTGTGCTGTGTGCGTGGAGTGTCCTCTGCTCTGCAGAACCTCTGTGGGACTCAACGCTGACCCCTGTCTCCTGTTTGGGAAGAGTCATTCGGAACCGGGGTTTTCTGTCCAGGTCCATATTTGCTTGTAATGTCTCCTTATTGGCTGTAAAGGACCCTCCTTACTGGTGGGTTTTGCAATCAAAGGATAAATGAGGGGCTTAATGAAAAGAAGACCCGTCCCAACATGCACATTTTCTCTGTGTGTCTAAACAAGGAGGAAGAATGGCTAACGGGATGTGAACGGAGGGTTACTGAACTCAAAGGAGTTGTAATAATATCCCCAGCGAGGGGATTGGCGACACAGCCCACACCACAGAGGGTGCTCTCCACCTTCCTGAGGCGCTCTGGGCAGGTTTACATCGAATGAAGGGCTCCCTGGTGCATTTCAGAAATGGTGTCCAAATTATTGACACAGGACAGACATGCTGACTGCCAAAGAGTTAGCAGCTACTTCTAATATTGATGCCTCTGAAATGGGGAGAAACAGTCCCGTGGTTGGAACAAAATCGGATAGGTTTTTATAGTTTTGTATTGCTCCAGCTCCTAGGAGCTGTGATGCAAGCAGATGCCGCACGTCTTCGTTCCTGACCCTCTGGGGACTTGACCCTGAGAGTCACACTGTGTACCCTGCACTTTCACCGTTATCGCTTAAGGAGCAGGGTCACCAGGAAGATCTATGTCTTTGACTGTGAAGATTTCCTATTTTCTGAGATGCTCAAGGACCTCCAGCACGCTGGCCCCTCCTGTTGCCTGGCTGCCCAAGCCTGGCCGTCTCCAGGTCCTCAGCGTCGTGTCCGTGAAGACACAGGCCCCCGGCAGCACCATGGGGCCAGGGCACCATGTGCCTGCAGACAGACAACACACTTTGCCCCATCGCAGCCTCAAAAAGACAGTTGGTTACAAGGTAAACCAACACAGAGTCATCTTTCTGTTTATTTAACTGTCTAACCACCTCAAATGGTATCTGATAACATGCCAAAGTAAGTTGACAATGTGACGATTTGAAAGCTTGGACCAGACATCAGTGGACAAACATGTTATCACGAAATTAGAGTGCCAATGAGACAGGATTTAGTGGACGCCATGCACTCTCAGGACACTGTGAACTCTCCCGGTTCACAGCCAGGAGAGTGAACCGAATGGATGGACGTGGAAGTAGCCCAGGTTTCAGGCCCCTGAGCACTGGACTTCACACCGTTTGGTTTCCTGCCTGTCCTCTCCTCTCTCAGCCCTTCTTCCCTGGTCACTCCCGGCCCTCCCCAGGCCTGTCCTGTCACACGCGTCTCCCCAGTGGTTCATCCACATGGCAGAGGCCCTACAGCTGCATCTCTGAGGTTGCAGTTTGTCTTTTAGGAGCTGGTGACTCAGAGTCACGTGACTTATTCTCAAGGCAAAGTAGTTGCAGAAAACGGAACTGTCACCCAGAGCTGGGGTGCACTGAGCTGACGCCAGAGTGAACCTTTAATCTATATGGAAGACATATTGCAAATAATGGGAACCAGAAATGAAAACAAGGACATCCTGGGCAGGCCGGTGGCTCAGGTGTTTCAAGCACTTGCTCCTAACGCCGAGGTCGCTGGTTCGATTCACACATGGGTCAGTGAGCTGCGCCCTCTACAGCTAAGATTGTGAAGAGTGGCTCTCCCTGGGCGAGAGCCGCTGTGAGCGGCCAACCGGCAACCAACTGCCTCAGCCGGGGGAGCGCAAGGCTCATAATACCAGCATGGGCCAGGGAGCTACTAGTCTACACAACTAGACTGAGAGACAACGGCTTGAACCAGAGTGGGCGGGGGGAGGAGGAAGAAGGGGGGAGAAAACCCAAAGAAACAAACAAGGACATCCCACACGATTTCATCACTTTGGGGCAAACCAAAGTTTTTTATATTGAGGGTCACTTTTTTGTCTTGGAGAAGATGCTTAGATATCCTTGTGGGTTCAAGAACTATTTATCAACTGTATCATAGCTTTGTGACTAAAACTGGACTTCCTGACTTTGAGTGCTTTAAAAGCTTACATTTTTTCCTGATACAAACTACAGATTTGGATTTTTAATTTTGAAGTATGTGGCCGGCCGAAATTTGTCCCTGCTAGAACCTAAAAAGCTGACAGCTGCGTTCAGGGCACTACTGAGCGTGAATGGAGCAGCTGCATCAGGAGGCAGGCGGGCATCTGCGTTTAGACTCCTGCAGCCAGGGCTGCTTTCACTTCCTGGAGTCCCCATCCCAGACACGACAGAGCCTTCCCCCTCCAGAGCTTTGGATGTGTCAGCAGAGGACGAAATTGAGACCTCTCCAAACCTGGCAGCTTCCCAGATGGCACAAAAACCCTGCATTTCTGAGAGAAGCAGGAGGTGGGGTGAGGGGGACCCAGTTATGCCTCTATGGGATGTAATTTTGTCTTAAACCTCACTAAAAGCTACAGAGGTCATAGGGACAGTCAGGCTTGTATTCTTTGAAATAATTCACATTACAGGCTTGTGTATTACTTACATTATCAAATAAAAGGCTTTAGACTCGTGTAGGCAGATAATTACAAATTGATTTCTGAACATCTCATTTTGGAAATGGTTCTTACCCTCCTCCTCTTCTTTCTCTCCCTTTCATCTCTTTCTTCTTGTGTTAAACTTTCTCGCAGTTGTGTAGGGTCCTGGGGGTGTTAGCCGGCCGTCTCAGTAAACGGCAAAGCTATATGAAGAAGTCACTTTTATTTGAAGTCAGGAATTGGATTACAAAGTGCAGGAACATTGATGCAGACAGAGAATTTCTTTTAACATTGTATTCAGCCTCCAAAGAATTATTACAAACCAGAAGCAATCAGGCAGGCGCAGGGGTCCCCGCGCTGTCCGGCATCTGCCTTAGCTGTTCATGGTGCGTTGTTGGCACCAAACTCTGCTTTGCTGAACTCAGTGCCTCTCATGTTTCAAGACAACAAGCAGATAGATAAACGGCTTTTGTAACTATTAGAAACCAACCACAGTCTGGTACATTCACCAAAACAAAGGGGGAGGTACTCCTAGACCTTGGACTGAATAACGAAACAAAAATAACCACACTCCCGTAATGATACCTCGTCGTCCCCAGATGTACACCCGTGTGCAGCTGTGTGCCACAGGTCGTCCAGGACCGGCAGGCATGACGACCGGACATGGCAAGTAACACAAGGGAGCTGGTGGACCCACACTGAAACAGTCCTTGTGAGGGTCGTGGCTTAGTACTGGCAAATGCACTGACTGGGTCTGGAATGGCCGCGCACGGGAGCTGGTACCCCATTACCCAGCGGAAGGGCAGGGAGGTGAGCTGCCCCCCATGGTTCTGCATGCCGCCTCCCGATCGAGAGGCTTCCCGCTCCTTCCAGCAAGACTTGCTGCGTCTTGTCGCTCTGGGATGAGGGTGCTGTGTCTGCTGGTGACATGCAGGCTTCCCATCCGGTGCGTGGACATGTGGTGCGTGGACATGTGGTGACCGTCTGGCTCACCTCCTGCTTTCCCCTCCCCACACCTGGGCGGGGAAGCCAGTGCCCAGCGGTGCGTGGCCCTGGGGGGCCCACAGTGTTCAGCTGCCTCTCGCTCCGCTCTCAGGCTGACCTCGTGGCCTGACCTCGGGGGCTGCTCTGCTTAAGAACGTGAGCAGCAGGGCATGTCCCCCCTCGTCCATTTCTCTCGGCTCTGAGTTGGGCGGCTGGCCTGAGACAACTGTTACTCTATGTGGGGGCTGGTTTCCATTGCGGCTACTGCCTGACGAAAATGCTCGCTTGGTTTCTTCTTTGAGGAATGTGACGTTGTAAATGACATGCGCCGATATGGTTTCTTTCGTGCAGATGAATGTGCCTTCTGTCTGCCTGCATGTCTTTCTTTTCTCTGTCCCTTCTCTCCGTGAGCCTTTCCTTCTGAGTCCAAGAGCCTGTGGGGTCGGGGAAGGGGACAGGGAGAGACAAGCTGAGTTCCGGTTGCTGATCTCCTCCCCTCTGTGTCGTCGTACTTAATACTCAGCAAATCTCCCAAAGTGAGTGCGACTGTCCCGGCGTCACACACCCGAACAGTGAGCCACCTGCGGCTTTGGGTCTGAGCGGCGGGCCAGACTGCATTCCTCGTGTGTATCTCCCGTCCACACTGCCCCACAGCCCAGTAATAATGGCTTTTACATTCACTCGGAAGCCACGCATTGCAGTCTCAAAACATCTGCTTCTCCTTAGAGTTCAAAACAAAATATACTTCTTCTTCTCCAATTTGGTGAGTCTCCTTCCCAAGACAGCAGGAAAGGCCACTCCGTTGTTTCTAGGGTGACTTGCTCAGTGTGCTGGGTGAGAATGTCTTTAGAAATAGCAGAAAAGGAATCCTGACCCTTTCTTGGGCAGATGACTAATTTCTCCTGTTTCACTGCTTTAAATAAGCACAGAGCCGCTCCTCAGGATAATTGGGTTGTTTATGGCTCTGGAACAGGCTCAGTCAGACCCATGCAAAGGCTTTTCAGAGAATCAGAGGCCAGAATCCCCTCACAATGCAGCGCCCTTAACCAGAGGGAAAACCCTGACCCTGGCCAGGTGTTCAGTTTTCGTCAAAGGTGAGTTTCCACGAGGCCACAAAGTCTGAACGATGGCTGGGCTCTGAGCGGGAGCTCAGGGCGAGAGAGCTGGCCTTTGTCCCGGTTTACAATGTAACGCCACTTTTCCTGTCAGCAGAGATGAGAGTGTGGGCTCAGGGCACCTGGGACCATGAGAGTCTCAACAGAATTGGCAGATTGACTCTGGGTTCACCTGCTGCTGCTCCACAACCCTGGTGGAAACGTCTGCCAGGAGCGAAGACTTGGGGAGGCAGCCCCCCAGGACAGTAGCTTCCTGAGTTCCCCTGTTCTTCAGTGGAATGTGGCGGGATGAAAAGCCAGTCCTGTCATGGCAGAGGAATGGGGCTCGATGTCACTGTGTGTCCCCGCCGATGTCACTGTGTGTGTCCCTGCCGATGTCACTGTGTGTCCCCGCTGATGTCACTGTGTGTCCCCGCCGATGTCACTGTGTGTGTCCCCGCCGATGTCACTGTGTGTCCCTGCTGATGTCACTGTGTGTCCCTGCCGATGTCACTGGGTGTGTCCCTGCCAGTCTGTATCTGTTCCTTCCTCTGTGAAGGCCGGAGGACCCAGTGTTAAACCTCCAGGGTTGTTGGGGGCGCTGTAGGAACTGGCGAGCCTACCAGAGCTTTGTACGTTATGCTTCCTGGGCCTATAGCTCTGCCGGCCTCCGAGTTTGCAGGTCGCTCTGTTCTCAGTGAAAGTTCATTAAGACAGACCCCGTGTTCCCACTGGGCTTCGTTATTGGGCATGTGGGTCCCACTGGGACGTGCGTGTGCTTAAACCACACAAATGGGAGTAAGAGGAGTGATGAAGACAGCCAGTCGACAGTCTCAGCGCCAGCCGTGTCCTCACACCAGGTAGTGCTAGTTCCTCTTTCAAGGCGGTGTGTTGAGCTGCGTGGGGTCTGACCAGAGCTGGCGGCTCCGTGGCCACAAGGCTGCTCCCGGGCCTGCCCGCCGCTCCGCTGCCTGTCTTCTTGTCACACCCAGTGGCTTTTCGTTTCTCCAGTTTAACCCAGCAGCTCCACTCCCCGCCAAAACACTTCCATGTTCAGCACTTGGGGAAGTTCAGAAACTGAGACTTCGCTCCTCAGAAGGAGAGGTGGTGCCTTTTCTCTTGTTAATGAACCAGCTCAGAGACTCCGGGCTTGGAGAAGCTCACGGGCCTCTCCCCTCCCAGGTCCGGCCGCACGTGCGCGTCCTTTGCCGCTCTCCATCCTGTTGTCATCATCACTCCTTTCATCTGCTCTTTTTCGCTCCATAACCCCCGCTCTCTTTTCCTTTATTTCAGCACCATTCTGAAAGGTCTTCAGACCTGGTTTCAAAAGCCAGGCCTGGGCAAGGACCTAAAGATTGTTTGTGTGTAGATGGGAGACTTCGGGTCAGAGGTGACCCGACTTTGCAGGTGGAGCCAGGACGCCCGGAGGCACCTGTAGCTCCTGGGCGCCTCCGCCCTGCCTTCCTCAGCAGCCTGTCCGGCCTGCGACCCTGTGGGCCGGCCCCCGACCCCGTGGGCCGGCCCCCGACCCCGTGGGCCCCCTCCCTCACCGTGCTGTTCATCAGCTGGCCCGCAGAAGGCTGAGGGGGCTGCCCTGAGCTTGGGCTTCCACGTGGAGGGAGGGGGCCCCAGCTTCTGGCTGGGGCCTGGGAATGAGAGACAACCAAGCACACGGGCGGCTGTGGATTTAGGGTCTGTGGTTGTCCAGCTGTGGGCTGGTGTGGTTTCTATTTCTGCAGCCTGGGGACAAAGGGCTAGGAGACAAATCACAGGCTTAAACAAGTTTAACTATAACATATGAGATCAAATTGTCTTTAAGAGTTTTGGGGCCGTTCAGGAGCTGCTGTGCAACAGTCCGGTCACACCGAGGTTTGTGTCTCGGGGTACAGTCGTGGGGTCAAGTCACATGTCAGTCGCAGTCAGGAAATGGAGGCTTTGATTATTTTTCACTGGTGGGATTTGACGTTGAACCCCTCTTTTCTGGGGGTTGGAGGTCACATGGTAAGAGGCAGGTGGTTCTTACACTCATTTCCCGCTGCTTTGTCCATGAGAAGTTGCATTCTGGAAGGAGACTCCTGCGTCCTTCTGGAAGGTTCCATGGGGAGGCTGCAGGAGCAGGTCGCCCAGGTACATGAGGCAGGTGATGCCCCTGAATGACCGGCGTGTCTCCCTGGGTGAAGCCCGGTGCAGGTTTAACCTTCCTTTTATGTCCGTGCACATTTAGAGAACCCCAGGAACAAAACCTGCTCCTCACACAGGCGATTGTCGCCTAGAGGTGTCAGGGCTCACACTGCTGAGACCAAAAGCACAGGTGACGCAGGACAGAGAGGCTGCCCACTCACCCAGCCTCCCACTGCAGGCATGGCCGCACCCCTGCCGTCAGGGCTGAATGAAAAGCCTGGAGAAGTCGCAGGCGCCTCCCCTCCCCTGTGGGCGAGCAGAGGTCGCAGAGGTCACGGGGGTGCTGCTGGGAGCCACACATTGGGAAAGGAGGAAGGAGGGGGCAGCATGCTCTTTCTCTTTTCCATCTCTGTTTGGAGATAGGACGTTTGAGATAGGCGGGACTGGAGCACGGGTGGCTGGCCGAGCACCCACAGCCTGCACGGGCTTCAGAGCCGACCACCCCCTTGGAAGGTGCCCAGAGATGTTCTGAAGGTGCGCTCCAGCCCATCAGGGCAAAACCTGGGGCAGCACAGGTTACGTCCCTGTTGTCGTCAGGCCACTCTAGCTGACTGCAGGAGCAGCGTTTTTTGGATTCTTCTCATTCCGAGAGTAAGAGCGAGGCCTGCAGCCATGGGACCAGACCTGGAGGGAGATGTGCGAGGGGAGGCCAGGCCCTGGCTGTGCCTCCTGACCAGGCGCGTTCACTCGTGGTCTGCGGTGCAGGGGCCCATCCAGTGGCGAGGACGCTGACTCCTCGCAGCTCCAGGCCGTCCCTCTGCAGCTGGCGTCCCAGAACCAGTGGGGCATTGGGGTCTGCAGGGCGCTTTTCCTGCTCAAACGTTCCTGAGGGCTCACTGTCCTGGCCCTCCCGGTGCCTTTGGGAGGGGGTTTGGGGCGCGAGAGGGTGTCCCGTGCATGTGTGCACGCGTGTGTGACAAAGGGGCCCAGAGGAAGGGATGCCCATGGCGTCAGGTTACATCTGCTTTGATCCTTGCTGGTGGGACTTGAAGGTCAAGTAGGTCAGCAGGTGTCGTGCCCACCACAGCTGGCTCGCCACACGCGTCTGGTGTCACAGAAGGAATTGGCGGCCAGGGCATCGCCCGAGGGGCAGACCCGACTCCCAGATGAACACTCCATCCATAGCGGGTGCTGGAGCCGGGTGTCAATGCATGTGGACGTGGAGGCCTTGCTGTGGTTAATTACAGGCCAGGTTATTGGGGACAAAAGGTACCACCAGGCTCCGTAGTCAGACGGGTGTGGAAGGGCACCAGGCCCCGGGAGGGTCCCTCAGGGCCAGTGGGTCAGGGTGTGGGGGCACCCAGGGAAGGAGCTGTGGTCGCGGGAGAGGACAGAGGGGGGAGCAGGTGGAAAAGAACTCTGGGCAGGGAAGGAAGCCGCCTACCGAGAGGGAAGATGAGTAGCACACTTGAGGACAGTCGGTGGGGAGCCCTTCGGCTGACCCAACAGGCTTTGGCGATCACCCGCAGAGGCAGAGGCAGCTGGACGGTAACAGCGTCGGGGGCTGGTTCTGGGAATTAAGGGGACGGACATGTTGACCACCAAGGTGGTGCTTCCTGGGGAATCTGGGTTTGACAGAAATCCCGGGCCCACCAGCGGTGCCCGGGGCCCTCACGCCCCCACCCAGGAAGGTCTCCTTGTCCTGCCTGAGGGGCATGAGGCAGCCTCCCCGGCCTGGCCTGGCCCCAACAGCTGCCTTCTCTCTCGCAGGGGGGTCTGGCCTGGACGCCACCGGAGGAGGTGCCCAGGGGTGGGTGCACAAAGCAACACCTTGCCGCTCACCAGAGAACAAAAATTACTTACAATTACATGCAATTAGCACTTCTAAATTATTAATGGTGGTGAAAGAATGTGTCTATTCAACAAGTAATTTGTCGTAATTTTTAGTAATTGAAAGTAATTTCTAGCAATTAAATCCTAATTTAGTGCGTTTTCTGGGCGATGGCTTTATTCACGGGGCCCATCTGAGTTGTATTGTTGGGGGCTTTCTCCAGGCACTTTGTTCAGTGAAAGCTGCTGGGCAGGAGACTTGGGGGGAGCAAAACAACCAAACTCTTGAAAGTGCAGTGAACACAGAGGGCTGCTCCGGGCTGGCCCGGCGGAGCTGTTTTACTTGGAGGGGTGTGAAAGCCGTGTGCCCCACTGTCCACGCGGCCTTTCTCCTTGAGTCACCCCCTTTTGGTCTGTTCAGAGTCACCAAAGGAGCTTGATTCGGTGACGGGCCCCAGAGCCTAGCCGGCACTGGGTTGGCGTCCCGGGAGCGTGTCCAGCCCGTGTCTGGCCTGGGGCAGCTGGCCCTTGCTGGGGGCAGGGCTGGAGAAGGGGCAGTGGCTGGACACCAGCGCTGGTGCACAGGGCCTGGCTGTCCTGCCTTACTGGTTTCCTCAGCTTCCGCTCAGTGGGCGGGCGGGTGAGCTGTGGGGCGGGAGTGCTGGGGAGGGTGAGGCTCTCCCACCGAGGATGTAACCTAATCACAGAGGATTTGCATATGAAAAGCAGCCGAGAGACTGTCTTTGTCTACCAAGGAGGGGGATCTTATCCTTCATGAGATCTGTCATCTTCTTTGTCAAGTAGCAAATAAATATTCCGACTAAATTCTTCAGAAATGAAATGACTTGGATTTATCTGGAAATGTGCTTTATTCCCCTTGCAAATTAGTCATTTTAACTATGCATGACTTCTTCCTACCGCCTTGGGTCATAATTGAAACTCGAGTGTGGTTACTGCCGTTCCATACTTATTTTCTGTTGGAAACGGTGGATACCAACTGCCAAAGACAAGGGAGAGGAAAGGCTGACCCTGGTTACACATGGCTCTCCTTGTTCCTGAGCAAATCCGGGACCAGGGAGACTCCGCACCACCGGGGCAGCAGCTCTTCCTCAGGTGGACGGGCCGTGCGGCCTACGGTGGGTCTGCACCGGCCCTGGGAAGTTGATGCCAGGCCGTCAGCCCAGCACAGGCATGAATTGATGCGTCCACACCCTCAGGGCGTTTGGGCCCTGCCGAGTGCTCCCCCTGCTGCTCAGTGTGCAAAAGCCCGAGCAGGCCCCTCTGCCCGAGTCCTCAGCCGCTTCAGGAGGCGTGACTGTCTCAGGTCTGGGGGTCTCAGCCTTGTCAGACCCGGGCCCTTTGTATGATATATTTTGTAATGGCCCCTTTGCCACCCTGAAATGTCACTAATAAACCACAGAAGCTCCTACACAAGAATTTATAGTGAGTATCCTGGTACGGTACACAGGACAGTTGGAAGGAAAGTGATGATAAAGGAGGTGCTTGGGGGGGTGCGTGCCCTTGGGGGGTGCATGTCCTTGGGGGTGAGCATCCCCGTGCTGGACGAGGTGGGATGGCTGAAGGGCCTGGGGCAGGGTCTCCTGACAGCAAACCAAATGCAAACTATGTCCCTCCGCGTGCGCGTGCGTGGGAGTCCTGCGCCCTGAATTATAATAGGTGCTCAGTAAACAATGAACGGGAGAAAGAGACCACGGGGTTTCGGTCCTGCCCTGAGTTTCCCGAACTGCACACCTGTGGGTCTGCTTGTGTCCTTGGCTGAGTGCCCGGCGCCCATGCAGAGGACACCGTCCCATCCGCCTCCGCTCCGCTCAGGGCGCCGTCGCTGCGGGAGTCGTTGCTCTGCCCACTTTCTGTGCTTCCTGGCAGCCGTGGCGATGCTGCGCCAGCACAGGCAGCACCGCTGCTGTTACCAGCACCTGTGTTTAGTCAATTACGCCAGCGAGGAGGTCCTTCTCCCGCGGTGTCGCCTTCCGTTTCCTGGACTACTTGTTAAGGGCGATTCTGAATGGCAGCCCGGAGCCCCGGTGAGCTCTGACCTTTTCAGTTTGTGCTGATTTGGTCTTTCTGAGTGGAAACAGCAATTGTACCTGCCAACACCTCTTCAAGCAAAATGGTTAGGGGGATGGAAGGAAGCAAAGGGCCGTAAGTTCCTTTTCTACAAGTTTAACCAGAGAAAGCAGAGGGAAAGTGCGAAGATCAAGGAGCTTTCTGCTCTAAACGTAAGAAACAGAAAAGAGAGGCTCACTTCTCTTCTGACCCTTTCCATGGATGCTGGGAGGACAGCAGTCTCCCGTTCCTGGGGGGGTTTCCTAGTGTTGACTAAATGCCACTGGTGCCTGGCGCTAGCTCCCACACAGGGGGGTGTGGGGTACAGGCTGGGCTCTCGCATTTCCCAGCCCTCTTGGAAGAGGCCAGTTCTGGCACTGTGCCCAGTGAAAGTGGTCCTTTTGGTCCTAACTCCAGTTTGTGGTGAAGCATTAGAAACCCTCCCCTTCTCTTCTACCCGGTGAGCAGAGCCCCAAGGTGGAAGCAGGTTGGCGCCTGCCTCACATCAGGCCGGGCGCGTTCTGCTGCAGTGTTGGGGTGATCACTGTAGCATCACCAGGACAGGAAGTTCGCATTCTGGGGGAAACTGAGGTAGAAACAAATAATGCTGTTGTGTGATCATTGGAACAGAAGCTCGGCCTTCATGATGCATATAAACTAAGATTTTTGTGAATGCCAAAATTTATTAGTTAACTCTATAACCTTATATAATCTATTCCTTTTAAAGGTAAAATATAATTTAAGGAATTATGGAAAATTTCAGAGCCTTGATGATTTTATACGAGTAGGACTAAGGAAGTTAATAAAGATACTGAAATAGATATCGCTTCTAAAATAGACTAAGTGACATTAGTTACATTAAGTGACATTAACTGAATTGCCGGCTGCTGTAATGAGGTAGTGATGAGGTGGCTGTCCTGTCCCCGGTGTGTGGATGGGTGGAGGTGGTGAAACACAAAGCAGGGCAACATGAAGTCACAGCCCCAGAGGTCAGGAAATACGCCTGGCTTCCGGAATCATCCGGCGTCACCAGGAAACAGGGCAAAGGGCCAAGGACGAGAGGGCAGGATGGGGGGACAGACAGCAAAGGTGTGTCAGGGAGAAGCATCCTCTACAGTTAGTTCTTCTGCAGAGACCACTGTTCTCTTCTCCCCGCGCTGACTGTTTCCTGATCCAGAACCCCTGGGAGGTGTTTCTCTGGAGTCGCTGCTCTAAGGCCAGTGGACGCAGTGCTGGTCGAGTGGCCTCCCAGAGTCCGCAGGTGGCGAGCAGCGTAGCGCTGCTGCAGGTGCGCCCCTGACATCCTTCCCTGGTCACCGCAACTCTGATTTCCTCTCGCCCCTCCGATGAGCACTCCCCATCAGTTCATCCTTGTCTGGGATGCCCTCGCCAGTTCCTGGTTCAATGAAGGGAACCCCATGAGGACGGCTCACGCAAAGGTCTCTCTGACCCGCAGCGGCCAGTTCCGATTTCGCTGCGCCTGGCATGCCTGGATCCTGCCCTGAGATTTTGTACCCTAGGACGTTGGCTCAGGTCCGGTCTCAGATCTTACCCACTGTGTTACCACGTGAGCCACACGTGCCACCTGTAGTGTCGGGAAGGGGGCCCTCATCCTGGCGAGCAGCGACAGGGAGCCATGGGAACGCACGCCTGTGTTTTCTGGGCACACCTGTTCAGTGTCTTTCGTAAGCCATGCCTAAAATTCGAGATTCTGTGATTCAAGCTATTTCTCTACTTCTGACAAAAGCCGCTTATAAAACTGGCGAACAAAGAATTCCACTGGGACCCGAGCCTTTAGACACAGACTGGACATTGATTCAAGTGGTGCGCAAAAAGTGGGGTGAAAACTGGCGAACAAAGAATTCCACTGGGACCCGAGCCTTTAGACACGGACTGGACATTCTGATTCAAGTGGTGCGCAAAAAGTGGGTGAGCCAGTGTGTGTGCAAAGATGGCTGAGGCCCGAGAGGGGACCAACACAGACGGGGCGTGCTCACGCCTCTGGATACGTTCCCTCTGGGCTCATTCTCAGAAGGACCCATTCCGCTTGGGTGGAGACGGGTTTCGGCCAGACCCTTCCTTTCTTCTCCACGCTGCTCCAGCTCCCTCCTCCCGGCTCCTGCAAGGCACGCTATTTCTGACTTGCCTCAGTTTTCTCTGTGCTCTTTGTGTCCTTCTCAATAAAGGAAATCCCAACCAGGACTCACCAAACGGTGAATTGGCCAAATTCATAAGAACTCCACTAAACAATATTCTATGAAACAAGCCAATTAGCGTGAGAAAACTACAGCAAAGCTGCTGAACGCAGGCACCATTGCCCTTTGGGTGTTTCTCAGGAAGGACAGTGAGAGACTCAGCGCTTCAGCAGAGGTCAGAGACACGGCTGGTCAGTGGGGCGGGGTGGAGGGACCTGTGCCCAGGGTGCTTTCTGGGCCTCACCCCATTAACCAGAACCGTTCTAGCAGGAGATGCTGACACCTGGCATGTGTGGGGAGAGAACAAGCCGAACGGCCTCACGTTCAGGGCTTCTCGTGTCCCCTCCCATCCTGGGTCTGAAAGTGCCAGGTGGTGCTGAGCCGAGACCTGTCCCCTCCTGCCCAGTGGGACTGAGGTTTGCTTTAGACCAAGAACGTTCCAGGGCGCGGCTGTGACAGGTCTAGTCAGTGGGGGTCCATTCTGTGACTTAGAGAGTTTCACATAAATTCGTCTGTGCGTATAATTAGAAGTTACTTATCAGTAGCCCCAGAGTGAGTTATTAATGTTGACTGAAGATTGGCCTAGAGAAGCGGAAGGCAGGCAGCGTGCACAGAGGAGGAGTCTGAGCGCCCAGCTTGGCCTTATGCAGGTCGCCGCCCGCAGCAGACCCACTAGGGCTGAGACGCCTGCAGGGGGGAGGGACCTTGACCACTCTTGTCCCACTGGTGTGCGCGGTGGATGCGGCGTTGCAGAAGGTCACGTAACCGTGGACCGGAAGTTGCTGCAGCCCAGGCTTGTCAGTATTCGCTCATTCCTGCTGGGTGCTCAGTTGATTGTGTGGAGAGGCGTTTGTGGCTGAGAAGCCCCAGGACTCGAGTCTGAGGTGTGTTTGCTGGTGGTTCAGAGCTGACTCTGCCGTGTTCGCGACACGAGCAGTAGGGGCAGAACCATCATGGCTGCCGCTTCCCGTTACTTAAACTTCATTTTCGTCGTGGAGTAGTTTTTCCCGGAGCTCCCCAGTAGAAAAGGTGGCCCAGGAATCTTTGGCCCCTCAGAGGCCAGTAAACTCCAGTGTCACTGCCCTAACGTGACTTGGTGTCCTCTCTGGCATTCAGCCACCTGCGTGGGGGTGGGTGTCACAGGAGCACCCTGCCCCTGTGGGAGAACAACTCACGGTTACAGAAGCGTGCCTGCTCCCGCCACCAGCTCCCTCCGCCTGGAGCAGCCCTGCAGGCCAAGGTCCCTGCGAGACTCTCGCCTGGCTCTCCTTTCTGCTTCTATACAACCAGCCCTTGCTCTGGCCCGGTGGCCTCTGCCTGCAGGACCTGCCCCAGCCAGCTCTCAGCTGTGGCCTGGCCTCCTGTCGCAGGGGCCTGGAAGCGCCCTGGGTTCCTGGAAGCTGGCCCTGTGCCTGCACTTGGCATGGCTCCAATTGTACTTCCCAGTCCTGGGACTCTGATAGGCTCACCTGGAGGCCTTGTGCACAAATGGGCTGCCCCGGCTGCGGAGCCGTGGGGTCACAGTGCAGCCCAGGGATGGCTCGGCAGGGCTCGAGGGTCCAGTCAGACCGTGGACAGGCTGCTGCCCTCGTGCTCCAGCTCTGCTCCTCCCTCTCTGCCCCTGAACCTCTGTGTCCCTGTCCTCTCTCTGTGTCGTCTGTGTCTCTGTCCCTACCCGTCTTTCTCTCTCTCTAGTATCAGCACACAGAAACAGGCACAGCCTCTTCTCAGGGAAATGCAGCCACCTCTGCAAACCTCCTGAGCTTTCCTACTCCTGATCTAAAACAGAAACGAAGGAGGAGAGGCGGTGTGTGTCTCTCTCTCCCAAACCTGTGTCACCTCTTCCCGTTTGGACAACGTCAGACGGTGGCAGAGTTCCCAGCGCTCAAGCCGATGTCATTCTTCTCTGATACTCCAGTAAAGCCATAAACGGGGTTTCTCGCCCCCCCACCCCCAACAGTCTCAGACATTTCTCAGCTGCTCTCATTCCCCACACTGAATGTTTCTCTCTTTAAGCATCATCCGCCCGCCCCTTTTCTCTCCTACCACAGGGACTTAAAACACAATTCGAGTTCACTCAATAGCTTTTCAGTGAGAGTTTCACTCACAGATCAGTCTTGCCGGGTAGAATGTTTCCAGGTACAGACAATGCTGACACAAAGGAATAAGTGGCTACGTTAGGTTGTATTGAAATGAAAAAATTATTTTCATCAGAAGATACCAGTAAGAGAGAGACAAGGCAGGGACAGGTTGGAGGAGACATGGCCACGCATATGAAGGACACATATTCAGACACACTGATCACACGTGAGCAGGAAAGGCGGACGACCTAACAGATGGCAGGAGACCTGAGCAGGCGTCACACAAAGGAGGGCGTGTGCCTGGGCGATGCGTGTGAGAAAGCGTTTGCTCTTGGTTATCAGATGCGCGTGTCAAGCCCTCACGTGACGCCGCAGGCACCCACCCGAGTGCCCGAAAGTGGGACTGTGGGCGCCCCGGCCCGATGGGTATTTGTGCCACTGCCCCCAGGTCCTCGGTGGGCCGGGCCTCCCTGCCCCTCCCACCTCTCACAGTTGTCACTTAGAAAGGGCTCAGTGAAAACAGCTGACGTCGGTGGGTGAAGTGGCCGAAGGGGCCACATGCAGACAGCAGCCCCCCCGTTTTTACTCACTGGGGAAGATCGGTGCAAACACTCCCTGAGAAACAGGCTGTGAGCTCCCCTCCTACTGGCTGCGCCACCGGCAGGGAGCTTCCCCCCCACGAACACCTGCCAGGTGAGAGCTGCTTTTGTATATTCGGGGCCCAGGACTTGCCCAGGTACCTGTTGTGTGACAGCCTCGGCCGCCTGCTCCTCCGCCGGGGTGGCAGGCCGTCCCCCTGGGGGAAGGGCCCCCAAGAGAGGCCTTCAGTGCATTTGACCCAAAAACAGCCAAGCAGAGATGTGTTGGGGGGATGATGTCCCCATGGGCTGCTCACCCCTCTTGAGGCTGAGGTGGCAGCCCCTGTGACCTTGGGAACAACGGAACGGTGCCGCCTGCGCTTAGGCCCAGCAGCCGCTGTCAGTCCCTATGTCACCATGTTCCCTGCCAGCTCCTGTGTCGCTGCCCCACCGAGGACTCCCATCAGCCATTGCAGGATGGGCTGTGATTGCGCTCACCCCCCACCCCATGGTCTGTTGTGTTGAGAATCTTGCCCTGAAGGTTGCACTGGACTGGAGCAATGGGTTGCACTGGACTGGAGCAATGTCCCCATATGTCATCTACTTGGCCAGCAGTCTGTATGTCACCAGTCTCCAGTGGAGTTTAAATGACAGGCTGGGTCCCAGAACGTTGTCCCAGCTTGGACATGACTTCGGGGGCAGAGGTGGGGGAGGCGAAGTTAAGGGACAGGAACTAGTATTTCTAGCACCGCAGGCGCAGTTACATGAAGAAATACCATGGGGACAGGAAGCAGAACAGCGCCCGTGGCCAGTCGCACAGGCTGGGTCTCCTTTGCGCCTGGTGATGTCCGAGGCCTGAGCACTGAGACGGACGTACCTTAAAGCTATGCAAACATGTCCTAAGTTTGATCTGCTTCATTTTGGGAGGAGGCGAGAGACATGAAAGAACCATAGGATTTTAGACTTCTCCGTCTGCGGATGGCTAAGATGGTCACGAGGTTCTACTCTAACCACCAGACAGACCCTCTTGTCCAGTTGTCATTGGCTCTGAGAGATGGCAGGCTGCAGGCTGTGCCCCGTCAAGCTCTGGGTTAATCCCCCGGGTGACCCGGGGATGCAATGCCGAGCCCCCGCCCGCCTGTCTCCGAGTTCCTGAAGCTGAGATGAGAATTCTGTGCCGAGGGGCGCCTGGCCCTTGGAGCTCCGGGGCAGGCCGAGGTGCCGCCCACACTCCCTGCAGACACACAGCGCTCAGGTATGCCCCAGTGAGGACCCCCACGTGAGCTGTGGGTCCCTGGGTCCCTGCTCTGGCTACAAAGCCAGACCGGCAGGTGCTGTCCCCCTGTTGCTCTGTGTCTCCTTCCTGATGAGCAGTCTTTGAAACACACGCAAGGTGTAAACATTTCCGAGCCTCTTAAATTAAAGAGCTTCCTGAGTGTTCAGCGGAAGCTGCAGCAGGTGTATAATGTATAAATCATTACAAACAAGGCTTGAAAGAAAGTTAGGCGTTTATGCTGCAGCTCCCCTGCCCTTTAGCAGCAAAGAAGGTGAAAAATACAGGCATCTGGAATGCAGAGGGGAGCAGGTGGGCTCGGGGCTCCCCTAAGCAGTGTTAACCCGAGTCAGTCTCAAAGTCTGCAGTGCAGGTCTCCCAGCGTGGCTCCCGTGTCAGCGCCTGAGTGGCCGAGATGTTTTAACAATGGCACTGCTCTTCATAGCAGTTTGGCCAGTGAATGCAAAAGATTTTTATTTGGTGTATTTGCACTTCATCTTTTAATGGTGTCAGATGATGATACTTGGAGCTATTAAAGTGACTGTGAATTCAGTCTTCCAAAGTAGCAGCTTCCCCCTGCACCCCAGTTGAAAGTGGACTGTGTCCACTCCCGAGGCCCGAGCCCAATGCGGGGCCCCTCCTTCCCACGGCCTCACTCCTGCCGAGTCACGTGCTGCCCCCAGTCCCGCTACCACGGTTTCCTTTGGCCCTTGGCCCCGTGATGGGTGCTGTCCAGAGTCCCTAGGACAGGTTAGCTCTCCGCCCTGCGACCTTGAGAGTGATTCATCTGATGGAATGTTCTGGCTTTTCCCTGTTGCTTTTGTCCCCCTCTCTCCCCATCTGAGCAGGCTCCAGAGTCTGGCCCCTGCACCTTCCCTCCGAGGCAAGGGGACTGCTGGGGGTTGGCGGGAGCTGAAAGGTCCCCAGCCTGTGTCCCTGGGTTGTTACGTGGCGCCCGGCTGAGGGGCAGCTGACTGACCACGTGGCTGGAACAGCCTCACTGACCTCACTCTCCCCGATGCCCAGCAGAGAAAACTTCTGGTGCCTGAAGAGGAGGTGAGGGGGCGCCAGCCTCAGTACCCCTGTTCTAACTGGCTGCCACTCGCAAAGAGCTGCAGGGTGGGGTGTCCTCCCAGCTCAGGAGGTGTCCACTGAAATCCAGAAGGAATTCTGTGTGGGATGCCTCTGAGTATCAGGAAAAGCCTCATCTAAAGGAGATTGTTCATCCAGCTGATCATTTTCTTTCTTTCTTCTCAGCTTCCTTTGACGTTTGAGGCAGGGGGTCAGGCTGAACGGGCCAAGATGGTGGGTGGAGGATGTGGGTGCTGCCTGTGCCTGTCGGGTGGGCCCCCCACCTTTTTCACACAGTCACACAGCGTGAAAGCAGAGTGGGACGAGCATGTCCCCACCATCAGAGCCCTCCCTGGAGGGAGGACCCGGGAACCTACTCCCTCCTGGGACCGGCTTTGCAGCTTCTGAGAGGGCTGGCTGGTCCGGAGAAGGAGCCTTAAGGGCCCAAGGATCCTGGATTGCAGTGTCTGGAAAAAGCGTGAGCCTGGAAGAGACGTGAGCCATTGTGGGGATCCCGGTGAGCATGTCCTAAATGCCAGAGCACACGCTTCCTCACACAGAAAGGCCGGCATGTGTGGCATGGGCTGAGCGTGTCTGGGTGGGAGCTGTCACGTCAGGGACTGCCGCGTGCTTCTGCTCAGCTCGGGGTTGGGAGATGCAGGCCCGTCTTTGTGGCCCGAGTGTGCTGGGGAGAGAGAGCCCCGTGATAAGGGCCCCGGTGCCAGGTGTCAGGTGCCATGTGCTGTGCTGTAGGGGCCTCAGTGGAAGATGTGGGGCAGGACACCTGCTCCTGGAGGACCAGGCGTCTCTGGTGGCCTTTGGGAGACGCATGTCTGAACCACTCCTTCCTGCTAGTCTTGGTGAGACCACCCCGGGACACTGGCAGCACATGTGTCTCTGCTTGACCTTGGCTGCTGGGGCGCCTGCTCCAAGGGCCACACGTGATGGCGCCGTGGGGGCACCAGTGTCCACTTCCCCCCACTGTGGGGGACAGTCAGGCTGCCAAGGGATGGGACGCTTCAGTCACCATGTGCAGGAAAATGTGCAGAAGGTGGCCCCTCAAAGGGAGGATGGGGAAAAGTGAACCCCAGAGGGCGCAGCACCTTCCTCTCGTGGAGCAGACGTGGCCGGGGCGGTGCTCGCATGTCTACCTCGGGCCTGGGGGGTCTCCAGGTGGCCGAGTGGAGGGTGATGGAGCCAGTGCCCACGCGTGTGTGAGGTGTCATCGCACGTCTGTCTGCTCAGCTTCCGGGCCTGGAGCTGAGGGCACACACACCCCTGCTCTCAGGAAGCGGCACCGCAGCGCGGGGCAGGCAGGCCTATTTGGAGCAGCTAGAAAAGGGACCCTAAAGTGGTGTTCTGGCCTTAGCCCATGAGGTGCAGAGAGGGGGAGCCCAAGGTTGCCGGGACGGCTTATAGGAGGTGGCATCTTGTCTGCCCAGTGGCTGAGCAGGGTTGGGGGAGGGCTGTCCCCGGGGTGGGTACACAGAAGGAGGCGGCAACGTTTGGGACCTAGAAGTGTCTGCCGGACTTTGAGGGACGTTGAAGTGAGCATGACCCTGGCAGGGTGGAGGAACAACCAGCGGAAGTGCCAGAGGCGGGGGACCCCCAAACTGGGGCAGCAGGGCATGAAGAGCCACTCGCCATGGAGCGGGTGTCGTGCTCCTTCTCAGAGCACAGGACAAAGAAACCATGTCTGCCATTGTCACTTTTGGGGGAAGACGCTGAGCCGTGGGCTTTCCTGGGAAAACCATTCGAGTCAGGCCGGCCTCACTGTGCTCAGCCCCACGAAGGGCCTGGAAGCAGCCGCGTGTTTCGTCTGCAGGGTTTCTAGCCTTATTGTAACAGTCTGAACACCTGTAGACGAAACATCTCGGCTGTTTTGCTTTGGGGGCTGTGGGGGCAAACATTTTGAATATTATGGCCCTTCTGGGCTTTATTCAAATAGACTCTTTTTTAGGCCTTCAGAAAAAGTCATATGCAGCTGGATTCACTGCTGCTTTAACTGTGATTTACGACTGTATGCATTACTGTACATTACTTACAAATTATTTATAAAGCAGAGTTTTGCGTATAAAACCTTATTTCCCCATGGAGTTATTTAATAAAATCTGAGCTGTGTGCTGAGAAGGCAATCTTGCAGGCAGCAATATGAAACCTTTTGTCAAGGGCGGCAGCTCTGGGAAGGCGGCCCATGGCGGCACCCGCAGCAGTCCCCGGGCTCGGGGTGCTCGGTGCTGATCACGTGCTTTGCTTTGCTGGTTTCACAGCATCTGGTGACCGCACTGATGTGCTCTGCAAGCCCCACAGAGTGACAAACGGGCATGTCGTCTGCAGGCATTCAGGCATTCAGCTTGTCATGTGCAGGCTAGACCGATGTGCACACGCACAGACGTAATCGCAGTTGGGCACATGCACACCCATGAACACACACCCACCCACCTGAGGGACACAAATGCACACACCCGCGTGTACACACCCACATGCACACACGTGCACACACCCACATGCACACACATGTGCACATACATGTGCACACTCACATGCACACACCTACCCACCCAGACACACACACGTGCACACACCCACATGCACACACCCACACACGTACACACACCCATGTGCACACACACGCGCACACTCGCATGCATATACACACCCAGACACACACACATACACACACATGCACACACTTGCACACACCCACATGCATGCACAGGTGCGTGTACCCCTGGTCTGCTCCTTGGCAGGGGTGAGGGGGTGCATTGCCCTCATCCCAGCCTGAGATGACAAGAAGGGGTCACTACTGTCTGGGGCTCTTGTCAGTGAGTCCTCCCCAGCCTGTGCCAGGCTGTGCACGTATAATTTTCAGGTGATAGAAATGCACTTCCCCAACCTGCTGAAGAGAGACTCTCGCCCTTGGGGAAGACGGTCTCGGCAGACAGCGCAGAAGCCTGCAGCCCTGCCTCCCGGCAATGGGGCCAGGGCCTCACGCCCTCCCCACGCCAGCGGGGGCTGCAGCAGCAGTGACGGCTGCTCCATTTCCGCATCTGCTTCCCACCTGCTTGCCCATTGTCATCAAGCCAGCGCTTGTTACTTATTTATGCTCTCACAGTGTCTACCCGCTGTCTACCCGGAGCAATCCTCTCCTACTAGAACTTTCTCCGGAAGCTGTACTACCTGAGTGAAGTTTGGGAGCAGGTTGTGACTTGATAGGGACGTCCAGCACTGGTGAGAAGAGGCATGGGGGCTTTACCGAGTGTTGCTGCCTGGAGGCCCCCTGGGCAGGGCCCAGCCATGAATACAGCGGAGGCTGGGTTAGGGAGCCAGGCGGTGAGGTTGTAGCCAGCCGCGGTTCAGGGAGGAATAGTCGGGAGGTGGACTTGCTTTCCCGCATCCTAACGTGTGTCATCAGGGCTGCGGACTATGCTCCGGGGGCTTGGGGTCGGCAGGACTGAGAGGCCCCAGCCTGCCCGTCAGGGAAGCTGCTGTACCATCTGGCACCCGACACTCGATTGAAGTGCACTCACTGTCCAGTCCTTGCTCTGGCGTCAGTGCTTGGCTGTGATTGTCACACTTGGACCCGGCTTGTTCTGGGAGCTACAGGCATAGCTGGGCCAGCCTTCCAGCGGGGTGCCTGGAGACAGGCAGGCAGGCAGGGGGGCTTACCGCCAAGTCCACGATTGCTGGGACCGGCCCTAATCAGGGCAGAGAGGAGGGTGGAGAGCAGAGGGCAGCTCCGGGCTTCAGGGTGCCATCCAGCAGCACACAAATCATTTAACAGCACTAGGCTCAGGACTGCCTGCGCAGAAGTGTTTCGCTTCCGTGTCCGAGCTGTCCAAACGCTGCACCGCCCACTACCCAGAGGCACGGGGAGCATTTTGTTTCTCTTCCAAGTAATTGGCACCAGGAGACCTGCCCGGCGGCACGGCACAGAGCCCAGTTACCGCTGACTCTGCCGCAGAGGGAGGGGGCGCTGTGCCAGGTGTTCCCACCCACCTAAGGAGCTGGGAATGCTGGGGTCGTCATGGCAACCGGAGAGGCGGCTGCTCAGGCAAATGACGGAGGGAGCTTTGCTTCCCTCCCACCTCTCAGACTCTGAAGGGTAAAGAACTTGCCCAAGGTCATCCGTTTGTTAACAGCAGAGCTGGGGGCAGGGTCTCCCCGTCTCATCCGTCTCCCTTAAGCCTCTGTCCAGTCCCTCGCACTCCATGACAAAATCTCATTGCCTGGGCCGGAACAGCAGATGTTTACTCCTTGCAGTGCTGGAAGCCAGAAGCCCCAAGGTCGAGTTGCCGCAGGTTTGAGACAGGCGAGGACACTGCTGCTTGTGTGGCCGGTGGCCCCTTGCCCCGTGTTCCCCCACCTGGAGAAAGCAAGCTCTGGTCTCTCCCTGTTCTCGTAAGGACACTGGGCCCGTCCCAGGGCCGCTCTCGTGGCCTCAGCTAACCCGTCACCTCCCAGAGGCCCCACCTCTAACTCCATCACACTGGGGCTAGATTTCAACATATGGATTTGGGGGGCACAGACATGCTGTCCGCAGCCCCCCGCATCTCTCACCTCCGCAAATATGCCTGCAGGTCACCTGGAAACCCACCATGCTTTTGCATTGTCATTTCCGTATTTCCCGTTCCTGTAAGTTCTGACGTTAATTTAATTTTTGTGGGGTGTTTATATATTGCTATACGTACCCAGAGGCTTCGGAGAAATGTGTACTTTGAATAACTCTGATCAATCAATCAATCATTCTGCGAGTGCAGCCTAGTGCAGAATACACATTTTTAGTGCGTCTTGATGCCACACCCTCTCGTGTCATCACTGGAGGGACATCATGAGGTATTTATTATCATGGGTGGAGGAGGCGTCTCGCAAACTCCTCCTGCCACCGACCGTGGTCTGGTTTGTGCCTCCATATAACTGGCAATTGCGTAAAATAAAACTGAGCCCCAGTAAAGTCTTTTTGCATTGGGAGTTGGGTGGATGCCCAGAGGGTGGTCATGGCACCAGGTGGATGAAAATAACGGCTGTGCATTACGGACCTACTGTGCGCCGTGCACGACCCTGTGCCGCTGTTCCATGTTCCATGCCAGCAGTGTCACAGCAGACATGTGGGTCTGCAGGCTGAGGTTTATTAGGGTTCTTACCATCGTGAACTGGGATGTGTAGAGTTCCACTCACATCCCCCCAAATTAATCCAGTCTGAAAAACTGCGCCCCGTTAATTGATAAGGTGGGGAGCGTCACCCCACATCCAGAAGTAGATTTTGTTCTATTTCAAGAGATTGGCTCATACCAACGTTCTCTGCTTTGACCAGGCAGGGGCGGCCACGTACTCGCCACAGCGCGTGGGGAAGGTGCTCAAAGGCCCCTCACGACCCCAGGGCACAGGTCCTGGTCAGACGAGGGGTGCCGTCCATCTGCCAGTCCTTCTGAGGCTGTCCTGGGGCACATGCCCGAGCTGGTCAGCACGAGGCCCTCAGGATACGGGATGTATGACAGTGTCTGTGACTGCGGGCTTCCTTTGTGTTGTTTGAGTCAGCATTTCTGTGTCCAGTGAGGCTTCGGTCACATATTGCATGTTTCCTTGGACCCTCAGGAGCAGGGGGAGCGGGCCTCTGTGCTAGCAACATCCCCTCACACATTCTGTCTTATTTAATACTCACTGCAGACACGAGCCTGGCCCCTAGCAGAGGGAAATGTAGTCAGCTGGAGGCTGGTGTCACTGCCCAGGTGACACGATCCGCGGCCCCGCCCTTGTTTCTCACATTCTGCACCACTGGTCTCTGCTGTGTCAGCAACACGCCGAGATCAGAGAAAATGTCTAATTCCTGGTAAAACACACACTCACCCATTCACACCCATGCACACACACACACACTGCACCCACACTCACTCACACCTATGCACACACACCCATGCATGTACCCATGCACACACACCCACGCGCACACACCCATGCACACACACCACATGCACACTCACGCCCCCCACACACCCACACACATACCCACACGCACACACGCACACACATCCATGCACACATACGCGCACACCCGGTAGCACTTGGTATAGACTTAAGCAGAGACTGCTGTTCAGGGGGAGAGCGGATTCGCTGTGTGGGGGGCCGGGCCTGCAGGATGCTCTCGTCCTCTGAACTGGCCTCCTTGAGCCCCCGGGGCTCCTCTGCCGAGCCCCACGGACCCGTGTGGCAGAGGGTGCCTGCAACAGTGTTCTGGGCCCATAGAACAACCTAGCAAACACGAGAACCCATCAGTCAGCTGAGTGTTTCTTCTCCTGAAGCCAGACAGACGAGTTCCCATTTTCTCTCACTGCGGTGACTGGGACTTATTAAACCAAACTATCCAAGAACGAGCGTCGTAGAGAATCTTCTTACTGAGACAGCGCTGGACAATAGCAGAGGCAATGCAAGCAGCGGGGCGGCCTGCTTCTTGCCTTGGCTTACTTTTGAGAAAGAGGAGACTTTCTTTGCTCCTTTCTTAGCTCTGCGTCTGGTTTCAAACCCCACCACTTTACTAGTGTGTTCTGTTCCAGTCAGAGGTTGGGGTCTGATTGAAGACGTCCACGCATTGTAGCTGGAATCTTCCGGCATCGGCGTCCTGGATCACCATGCTGTTTTCTAAAAGGAGTGGAACGCTCTGGGTTTTCTCCCTCCTTTCAGTCACTGATCCGAGTCTTTAGACGAGACTCTCCTCTTTTTAATCTCCATTTGCTGCTGAGTTCTAAGCCTCTCTAACCGGAAGACCCGGGGCTGAGAGGCGGGGAGTCTGTGCGTAGCTAGATGAGGGCGCAGGCTGCAGAGACGGAAGTGAAAATAGATGGACAGAGGCAGGGAAGAGGCAAGGGAGGGGAGACTGTGCAGCCCTGGCCCTCACAGGTGGAGGTCACAAGTTGTGACATCTTATCAGGGGAAAGGGAGCCTTAGCGTGTGAATTTTAAAATCAATCACAGGATTCGGGAAGGAAATGAGAGCACGTGGCAGGGCTTTCCCCGCTTCCCCGCTTCCTGTGTGCCAAAACCAAGGGAGCAAAATGTTGGGAAACAGTCATCATGGCTGAGGCTGGGTAAGGTGAGCTGTACTTGGAAGTCCGCAGCAGGGAAGGGAAAGATTTTGATTAAAAGGGGGAGTCCGTCAACAATCTGTTGTGATAGGAGAGCTTGCCAGAACTGGTGAGGGGAGGCAGCCTGGTGACGGAAAGACTATAAAGTGTCACGAGGGGACACTGACGTCCTCCATGGTAAAGCTGGACCTGGACGCTCGCTGGTGCCCAGCACGGGGCTCTGGACCTGGGGGTGTCTGCCTGAGGCTGCACCCCGCCTGTGGCACCGACGTGCCTTGGGGTCTCTTTGTTTGGAAGTGAGACCCTAACACGTCACTCGGGACAACACAAAGGCCTCCGCCTGGGCAGTTTGAGAACAAGAATTTCATCTCAGTTGTTTAATGTGTTTTCCTTGCTGTAAGAAATGTGCCGAATCATTATGCAGCAGACTATTAAGATCTGAAGGACACACAGATTTTGTTTTTAATCCACTGACCTGATTCATCGGCCATCCTAGCTCTATTTTGGGTCTTCATGTAAGAATATTGATGCCATTCCCCTTTCTACCTGGTGGTTTTCGGGTGCAGGGACCGCTGCTCCCAGGTGTTTGGGGCTGCTGAGAGCCTGAGCTGCCGGGCCCAACTGTCCACCTGGATGTGGACATCACGCCCATGGCGTAGCATGTAAGCCCGGCCCCGGCCTCCTCAGGTCAGCGGTCACTGCAGCCCCGTCCTGAGCACCGAGCGGCGTGAGAGAAGCCAGGCCCCCTTCCTCTTGCTGGTGCCTTATCTCTGCCGCCTCCAGAGCTGTGAAACGCAACTGTCGCTTGATAACAGGAGCCTTATTTTGTGCCGCTGGCCAGGCACTAAAACGCCAGTCACTAGGAGGGCCATGTGAAGTGACACGGACAGCACGCACTGTGTCCTGAGCTCTGGAAATGGAAGTCTGAGAGAAGGAATGTGGTGGCTGGGACCATGCGGCAGCAGCCGAAAGACAGTCACATCCCGTGTTGACCTGGCGGCTGTGAAAGTGGGGAAGGAAGCTGCTCACATGCTTCCAGCACATTCCGAGCTCCGGGACGCATGAACAGCGTGCTGTGCAGGGAGAGGGGCCGGGCCGCGTCACACAGAGCAGCCTGGCTGTGGACTGAGCTGAGGCCTCAAGCCGCAGGTGGCAGGAGGCTGTGCAGCCATCCAGTCCCGCGTGGTCGCCGCCATCATGGTTCTACGCCATCATGTGAGTGTGTGTGTGTGTGTGTGTGTGTGTGTGTGTGTGTGTGGCTCCAACAGAGCAGACTTGCTCACTGCCGTCTGACAGCGGCTCACAAGCCCAGGCGACCAGCAGTGAGGTTTTTGTGCCATCCTGCTCTGTGGAGAAGTCCTGGCAGCTCACGTACTCAGCCCACGTGAGCAGCCTCCGTCCTGAGAAGGCCGTCAGCCTGTGACATGGTGTCGACCCCGAGAGTGACATGTCACATGTCAGCCGAGCCGAGCCAGGAGACGGAGGCCTTGGGGGTCAGCCCGCCTGCTCCCTGCCCCTGCTCCCCCTCACGGCCTTGGGGGCCCCAACACAGCCCGGGGCCAGGGCGGGTGGCTCAGCATGGGTCACCTATGGGCACCTGCTGTGCAGGTCCTGCCTCGGCTGCCCGCCTTTGCCCGGCAGCCCCTTGCCGCTGGGTTCCTGATTTTGTCCCCTCTTTGAGGAGCCTTCGTTCCTCCTTGTTTAATTGTGTGTTTCTGTTCAGTGAGTAAACCCCGTTATGAGAGCAGGAACCATATCTTTCTTCCTAGGAAGGTCTTCACAAGTCAGAAAACTGAAGGCCTCGTATGTTTGTAACTCCTTCTGCTTTGTCAATTTATTTCATCAAATATTTAGCAAATTCCAACCATGTATAAAGTGCTGTGTTTGTAGCCCAGGCAGCGAAGCCGCCAAAATACGGAGTGAAAGCAGTCAGGGCAGCCACAGATGCACTTTCGGTCCCATGAACTCACACGGGCGATTACGTGGCAGTCTCTACATAATTGTACAGTGTAGAATCACACACACACCCAGGTGGAAATGAAGTTTAATTACCCCATGCTCTGGTTCCATTTTTCGTTTTAAAATAAAGCTTGTATTTCAGCGTTGACTGATAGCGTTGGTGGAATTTGCTCTACTGCCAAGGATATCAAGATGAATTTTATGTTCCATTTGTATTTTCTCTGCCATCTTACAGCTAAATAGTGGGACTCGAAAGTATTCAAATGGCTACCTATTGCGATGATAAATAGGTTTGTTTTATTTCATTAGTGGTCGAATTTACAGACGGTGTAAAGTAAGGGATCTGTCAGTGGCATGTCACATGCCAACAGTCAAAGCTCGTCTGGGACGTCCTGTGCGGTGCCGAGTCGGGGGTTTTTGGGGTGCATTACCACACCTGTTCTGCTTCTTGCAAAGTGTGTATAGCCGCCGAACGGGCACACTGGGCATTTGAGAACACGTACACCAGCGTATGGATGTATCAGTATAAAATAATTACCTTTTCAAAGATTTCGTCTTGGGAAGCTGTCTGCTGTTACTCAGAACATGGAAATTCTTCCTTTGATAATGTGCCACAGAGCAGCCCAAGCTGTGCCCATGAGGGTGAATCTCGGCTCTGGGACGGCACGTTTGTGGGGACGGGTGTGAAGGTACTTGGTTCCAGGGGGAATGAATGTGGTTTACAACCAAGCCAGTAAATAAGTTGGTTATCGCACGGTGTTCAACGTGGAAATGAAGTGTGAGTATATCATCACAAGACTGATTTCTGGAATGGCTTGGAAACATTTTCCAAAGAGGCAGAGAAGATGGTCCTGCCCGGTGGCACCTGCTGCAACCAGACTCCCGATGTGCAGACGAGTCTCCTATTGAGCAGCAACGCTGCACGTCCATCCAGGTCCTGAATCTGAGCAGAGCCCCGCGGCCTGTGCTGCCTGTCACCCGTTTCCTGTCACCGGCTCCTCTGTCTGGATGCCAGGTTCGCAGGATCGGCTCAGGGATGCGCCGGAGGTCTGCCTTCCCGGGCATGAAGCATGACCGAAACCCGCAGCCACCATGGCCATCAGCAACACTCCTGCTATGTCTGCCACAGGCTGGCCTGTCCCCACCCCTCTCAGGGTTCCCTGTTTCCTGTGGCACAGTCCACATGCCTGGCCCTCAAGCTCAACCCCTCTTCCCCCTTTCTCCCGTGTCACTGACCTTTAGTGCGTTTCATTCTGCTTCTGAATGGTCTCTCGAACCATCCCCGCTACCAGTCTTTGCGTTCGCAACCTCATCATCTCTAATGGACGATTTTCACACCTTTTACCGAATGCTGTCCTACTGTCCACTGTGTTCATTCACAAATCCTAAGGATAAAACAGGAAATGCTTAGAACACTGCCTGGCTCTCAGTTAAGCTCAGTAGATAGTTCAGTAGTAGATACTGTTCTTTTTACAATGTTTGATTATTTTCATATTGTTATTTTTGTCATCTTTCCAAGACACAGTTGGGTATTTCTGTCGTACTCAGAAAGCGTTTATGGCTCCCCTCTGTGTACAGAAGACACAGCCCTCCCAGGGTGGCCTCACGGCCTGCTGTCTGCTGCTGTCACCCTTACTACAGCCCCTCTGATAGGTGTGTCCCGTGTCTCGTTGTAGGGTTATCTGCATTTCCGCGATGGCTCATGACGTTGACCACCTTTTCGTGGGCTTACTGGCCATCTGTGTGTCCTCTATGGTGCAATGTCTCTTCATGTCTTTTGTCCATTTTCTAATTGGATTTTTTCAATGTTTACTTTTGAGAGTTCTGTGTTCCAGATACTATCACTTGTTGACTCTGTGGTTTGAAATATTTTCTCCTACTCTCTCTTTTCATCCTTCTAACAAGGACTTTTGCAGAACAAAATTTTTAATTTCGATGAGGCCCAATTTATCAGTTTTTCTTGTTTATGGATGATGCTTGGTGCCAAGTGTAAGAACTCTGGTTTGTCCTAGGTCCCGAAGAGTTTCTGTTGTTTCTTTCCCCCTACACTTTTATTTATTTTACATTTACATCCATGATCCATTTTGGCTGCCTTTTTGTGTAAACCGTGAGACTTGTGCTGAGGATCCTGTTTTTGCCGGTGGATGTTTAATGGCTTCAGCAGCGTTTGTGAAAGGCAGTTATACAACCGTGCAGTTGCTTTTGCACCTTTGTTACCAATCTGTTGAGCATATTTGTGTGGGTCCATTTCTGGGTTCTGCAGTTTGTTCTGATCTGTGTATCCTCCACCAGTGCCACACAGCCTTGTTGTACCTACACAACAAGGCACCAGCTATATATATATAGTCATTAGGTGAGGCAATCCCTCCCGCTCAGGCTTTCTCCAAATTGTTTTAGCTGCTGCAGCCCTTTGCTGTTCCATGTAAGTTGCTGTCTGTACCTACAAAGAATCTTTCTGGAATTTTGATAGGAATTGTGTTAAATGTGCATATTAATTTGGGAAGAACACAATCATTATTACGTTGGGACTTCCGATCCATGAACATGTTATATCTATCATTTATTTAGATCTTTGATTTCTTTCATCAACATCGTGTACTTTTTAATATATAAGTCCTGCACATGTTTGTTAGATTTACATCTAAAGTAATTTGTTGAAATTTGTTGAGATAGTATTTTATTTTAATCTCAGGGTCAATGTGTTCATAGCTAGTACATAGACAAATAATTTATTAGTTCTAGGAGTTTTTGTAGACTCATTGGTATTTTCCATGTAGAAAATCGTGTCATCTGGAAACAGATACAGTCTTATTTCTTCCTTCGTCTTCTGCATGACTTTCATTTCCTTGTCTTACGCTGTTGCTCTGGCTGGAACATTCAGCTACGTTGAGTAAGAGTGTGAGAGGGGACACCCTCACCGGTTCAGATCTTTAGAGGAAAGCTGCTCGTTCCTTACCATAAGTATATTAGTGTATGGCCTGTGTAGACGCTCCTTATCAAGTTGACGAAGTTCCCCTGAATTCCTATTTTTCTGAGAGTTTACATCATGAATGGGTATTGAATGGTTTCAAATACATTTTCTGCATTGATATGATCATCTTTTTTTTCTTTAACCTGTCAAGATGGTGGATTACATTGATTTGTTTTGGAATATTGGACCAGCCTTGCATCCCTGGAATAAACCCCAAAATGTGTAGTTATTTTCATATATTGCTGGATTTCATGTGCATGTGCTAGTACTTTCTTAAGATTTTAATGTCTCTGTTCACGAGGGATATTGGGCTGTAGGTTTCTTTTTTTGGTGCTGTTTTTATCTGCTTTTGGTATCAGGTTAATACTCGTTAGTTAAAATTAATTGGGAACTATCTTTTCCTCTTCTATGTTCTGGAAGGAATTGTGTAGAATCCATGTCAGTTCTCCCTTAAATGTTTCGTAGAATTCTCCAGTAAAACCATCTGGAGATTTCTTTTGGGAGAAGTTTTTAAATATGAATTCAATTTTCTTAATAGTTATGGGGCTATCAATGACCTGTTTCATACTGGATAGGTTGTGGTAGTTTGTGTTTTTTGAGGAATGGGACCTTTTTATCTAAGTTACTGTGTTTATGTGTATACACTTGCTTGTTCCCCTAATGAGGTCTGCATTGATATTCCCTTTTTTTTGCTGATATTGGTAATTTGTGGCTGCTCTCTCTTTTTCTTTGTCAGTCTTGCTAGAGATCTGTCAATTTTACTGATCTATTCAGGGAACCAGTTATTTTCACTGATTTTCAATTTGTTTTTTCTGATTTCAATTTTATTGATTTCTGCTCTATTATTTCCTTCCTTCTACTTGCTTTGGGTTTAGTTTGCTCTTTTTTTGTTGTTTGTTTCTTCATGTGGGAATTTAGATGATTGATTCGAGACTTTTCTAATGTAAGCATTTAGTGCTAAAAATGTCACTCACTGCAGCTTTAACGGTGTCCTGCAGATTTTAATATGTTGCCTTTTCATTTTCATTCCACTTAATATATTTTTCCCTTGGATTCTCTCTGACCTATGCATTATTTAGAAGTGTGTCATTTAATATCCAATTGCTTGGAGATTTTCTTGTTATATTTGTGTATTAATTTCTAGTTTGACCCCATTGTGACTGGAGAAAGTACTCTGAGTGATTTCGATTCTTTTTGTTTTGTCGAGGTTTGTTTTGTGACCCAGGACATGGTCCACCTTAGTCTGTGTTCTGTGGCTACTTGAAGAGAGTGTGTATTCTGCTCCTGTTGGGTGGCGTGTTCTTAAAACTGATTAGAACTGCTGACTGATGGCACTTTTGAATTCTCTAGTTTTGTGGGTTTTTCTCTTTGTCTAGTTATTAAGAAAGTGGTGTTGAAGCCTCTAGCTACAGTTGTGGATATGTCTGTTTCTCCTTTCAGTTCTGTCAGTTTTTGCTTCACATGTTTGCAGCTCTGTTGTTTGGTGCACATATATTTAGGGTTACTTTGTCTTCTTGGTGGATTGATCCTTTTATCATTGTATTATGTCTGTCTCTGTCCCTGGTAATTTTGTTGCTCTGAAGACTAATTTATCTGCTATCACTATAGCCAATGCCACTTTCCTTTGATTAATGATACATCTTTTTCAATTCTTTCAGTCTGAACCTGCCTATAATATTCTATTTGAAGTGAGTTTTCTATAAACAGCATATAGTTGAGTCATGCATTTTTAATCCACTCAGTCAATATCTGTTTTCATCGTATATTAAGCTCATTTACATTTAATGTAATTATTTATATGTTAAGACATAAATTTCCCATTTTTGGTTTTTCTATTTGTTCTTTTTTCCCTCTCTTTTCGTTTTTCTACATTCCTTTAGGTTACATTAACATTTTTTAGTGATCCACTTTGATTTATTTGTAGTGTTTTTGAGTGTCTGTCTTGGTAGACTTTTTAATGGTTGGTTTAGCTATCACAGTATATATACATTACTTGGCACAGTTTCCTGGTCTTGTTGTTTTACTGGTTTGAGTGGAGTATAGGATTCTTACCTCCCTTTAGGACTCTTTTCCTGTTTATTAGAATTATTTTAAATATTTCCTCTACATACATTTAGAAGCACCTCAGGCAGTGTTTTCACATTTGCCTCAACTATCAAACATAATTAGAAAACTCAAGCGAAGAAAAACTTGTCATATTTACCCATACCTTCATCTTCCGATCGTTTTTTCCTTCCTGGTGTTCCAATGCTCCTTCGTGATCATTTTCTTCATATGTAGAGAAGTTCATTTAGCAATTCTTTAAGGTAGGCCTACTAGTAAAAAAATGCCCTAATTTCTCCCCATTTATCTGAGAATGTCTTGATTTCCTTGTCATTCCTTGAAGATATTTCTTGCTGGGTGTCTGGATTGGTAGATTTTTCAGGATTCTGGGTTGACAGCTCTTTTCTTGGAAATGTTATACAAGGGCCTGTGACCGCTGTGGTTTCTGATGAGAAATCCTCTGTCATTTGAATTGTGTTTCCTTTGTAGGTAAAGAGTCGTTTTCCTCTGGCTGCTGTCAAGATTTTATCTTGTGTTCAGTTCTCAGAAGTTTAATTACCGTGTGTTGGAGATTTAGCTTTATTCTGTTTGAGGTGCTCAACTTCTAGGATCTTTAAATTTATATCACTTGCCAAAATTGAGAAGTTTCAGCCATTATTATTATTACCTTTTTTTTTTTTTTTGGTGCCTTTTCAGTCCAGCTCTCTTTCTCCTCTCTTTCTGGGAGTCTAATGACATGAATGGTAAATCTTTTGTTGCAGCCCCACAGGTGTTTTTTTTTTTTCTTCAGAATATTTTCTCTCTGTTGTTGGAACTGGGTGATTTCTGTGCCTCTCTTCCAGATCATGATTCTTCCCTGCATCCCCACCATACTTCTATTGAGTGCAGCCACTCAGCTGTTCATTTTTCAGTTAAAGTATTTGCATTTTGTTCTTTTTATATTTATTCACAAAGACTTTCTATTTCTTTGCTAAGGCTTCCTGTTTTTTTGTTTGTTATAGGTGTGTTCGTAATTGTTCTTTAAAGGATTTTTGTCATGGCTTCTTAACAGATTTTGTCAGGTGGTGCTAACACCTCCATCATCTCAGTGTTGGTTACACTGGTTGTCTTTTTCCTTTCAGCTTGAGATCTTTCTGGTTCTTGGGATGACAAGTGATTTTCTGATGAAACCTGGGCATTTTGTATTGTATTATGAGACTGGATCTCATTTAAATCTTGTGTTTTAACTGGCTTTTTCTGGCACCGCTCTGCCAGGGCGTGTGGGGTGCTTCTCTGTTACCGACAGATGGAGACAGACATTCCGGTTCCCCAGCAGACCTCTGCTGACACCTGTCTTTACTGCTGGGCACAGGGTGCACAGGGTTTCAATTTCCCACGTGGTTTCCAGTCACATGATTGTGGGGGTGGACAATTATCACCCAGTGGGAATGACGTCTGGTGCCCCACTCGGCCTGCTCTGCTGACACTAGCAGTGTCAGGAGAGGTCGGCGGCCTCCTTACAGCCTGTGTGGGAGGACGTCCAGGTGTCCTCTGGGCCTTGATGGGCATGGGTGGGGCGAGTCCGTGCTTTTCCTGTGGTGTTTGGTGGGAGTGGAGCTGTATCATCTAAAATGTGCAGGGTCACTCTGTCCTGGGTGTCACTGGGGCCTCACCTGTACGTGGGTGTTCCCGGGTCACTAGCTGGTTCAGCTCCGAGTCCAAGACACGAGCACCCAGTACCTGTGCTTCCTTAGGTCCAGGGTCCCTGCTGGTCTGGGACCGTCTTCTCCTCCCGGCATGCCCTTCTGCTTGTTTAGTTCCCAGGGTTTTCAGTTGTACTTAGTGGGAGGAATAAGGAAAAGTATGTCTTCTCCAAATTTCCAGAAGCAGATCCAGTCTTCCCAGGGTTTTATTTCCTCCAATATGCCTTGGAGAGAAGCGCGTGGAGGGTGCTAACACTCAGGCCCTGTGCATTTCTTGTTTTTATAGCCAAGGGCCCAGTTTCTGCCTGCTCCCAGGAAAACACAGAAATCAGGGTTGGGGGTTCAAAGATCCCTTGTACTGCCTACAGATCACCTTTATCAGTTGGCTAACTGATATTCTGCAAACATGCAGCCCTCCTCAAGTTCCCCAGAATGGACGTAGCTCAGACATCTGTGCTCTTTAGATAAAAATATTATTGAAGTTCTGTTATTTAAACTTTAAAAATGAATTTTTTTCATGGGGAGCTCATTTTGGCTCTTGATTTTTTCCTGTTTCCTGATAGATATTTATATTAAGGCCATTCTTTCAGGAATGGCATGGTGAGAACGATGCTGATTTTCTACATCCACAGTGCAGGATATTGTGCTACGCTGCTTTTAGTTGCAAGTCCTTCTGGGCATGAACCGATAATAACCATGTAAATGTACATTTCATATGGGGGGTTTAGTTGCTTTTGGCAAATGGAACAGACTTGCTTATTATTCAGAATGTTTCATCCTAAAGTAAGGGTACCAGTGACTGCGGGCTGGGTGTCCCTGCAGCGGCCAATTTGCTAAACGTTATTTTCCAAACAGGGCTGCTTAGGACAGGTCGCCACAGGCGGCTGGCCATCGGGGTAAATTTCCGCAACTGCGTCCACTTGTGGTAATACCACTGAGTCTTTGAGATTTACAACTCTGCCAACTGTTTGCACCCTGCCATTTGTAAATTTTTAAGAAATGCCCGATTTGCATTTGAAACAAATATTCAAGTGTGTTCATGAGGGCAGCTTCTGTCTCCTGAGCCATTTTTTTCCATCCCGCCCAGAATATGTGGTTCTCAGCAAGTTCTGGACCTCCCTACACCGCACTCACGCACACACACAAACAAGCACGGAGCCATCCTGATTTGAAGATTTGGGTAATGTGTTTTTGTACAGGGCATAAAAATATATCTCTATAATTACATGATATTTAGTGATTAGATAATTAGGGATAATTGCATGGGGTAGTTCTAAGTGCTAAAGTGTTACCATAAGATCTAAAATGTACAAATTGCATAATAATTATTCTTGGGAGTTATTTGGTAATTCTGAGCATAATTATCATGTGATCCACAGTGCGTGTAATTAATGCATAATCACATGGATTTCGCCTTCATAACCACTTCACCCTTGTTATAAATAAAGCTCTTTGTCATAACATTTGAGTATAAATATAATGTAATTGGCTCCCAGATACAGTACATTAAGCCCCATGATAATTGCTTTCACAGTAACAATACCCCTTATTTCATTCCAAATGTGGGGCCCGGAAGCAGGAGGGTTGGGAAGACAACTCGCCTGAGATATGGCGACGAGCAGGAAAGAGCGGCTGACTGGGGTCATGCACGCACATGTGGGAGGAAGTTCTTGGCCATGACCAGAACCTTCCATAAAGGAAGGTTCCAGAACCATAAAGGAAGGGTTGCTTCTTTCACAGTGGACAAAATCTCTCTTCTACTGAAATGCGTTTAAGACTCCTTGTTGTCCAGCCAGCACCCACGAAACCTAGTTTTTGTCATATTGCGAGCACCTACCGTGTTCCTGGGTGGATGTCTCAGAAGGCTGGGACATCTGTAAGGAGCAGGCCTTTCCAGTAAGGCACAGGGACGGGGAGCCTGGCGTGTTGACGGTGCTGTGACAGCACTCTGCCATGGCAGCAGTTACTCGTGACGCTGAACAGAGCTTTGGCCCAACTTCCAAGCTGGTAATGCGGTGTTTGCAACTTCCCCACAGGTTTCTCGTGGCAGGATGACTACACCCAGCGTGTGATGGCCCGGGAGCTCTCACACCTGCCCAGGACTTACCCACGGCATCCTGAGGCTGTCCACCCAGCCAGGTAAGTTGACTTGCTTCACGTCTCCTTGCTGATGGCACAGCCAGCATCAGTCAAGCCTATTTCTCTCTTAATGTAGCAAAACCCCGCCCCCGTCTTCCTGGAGTAGAGGTTCCAGAAAGTTGGGGTGTGTCTTTTCTGCACATGTCCTAGCCCACGGGAAAGAGATGCACTGCAGTGACCCTTCTATGGGTGCCCTTGTCATCAGAAGACATGCCTGAGTGTCCTTCCTCCCACTCTTCCCCGAGACCCTCGGAAAAGTCTTGAGTCTCCAGAACCTTGTTTGAAAGCAGAGAAGTTATGAATTCTTATTTCCCAGGAAGAACTCACATTCACTTTAGTGCAAAAAGCAGAATTAAACCATGAAAGTCTCCCAGTTCCCCACACATAGCAGCCTGTACTGAGCTGGATGTTTCACAGACACCATGTCACCTGTGCCCTCCGCACTGTCAGGTGATGGCTGAGCTCTCACTCTTTCTGGCAGGGGAGGAAAGTGAGACATAGGGAGAGTCGAACACTTAGTCCAAAGACTATCCACAGCAAGCAAGCTGGGACTGTCATTCCTGAGCCATTGTGCTGTGTTTTCCATGTTACTAAAGAATGAAAAAGACCCTCCCCAAAGATTTGGTTTGTGAAGTCTATTTTTGCCCTGAGCGACTCTTCTAAATCCATAGTCTTTAGTTAGAAAAATCTCAGTAACACAGAGATTTAGCATCCACCTTTGTCTAAAGGATGAAGTAGCTAAGCCACCAAGCTCATTTACAAGTCCTGTGGGACTGAGTGAAGACACATCATTGAGTGCATGTTCCCTGTGTTAGCTCTCTCGCGGGCCAGACTGAACTTCCTGAGGGTAGGAAGTATGTCTGGTTTCTAGTGCCCATAACTCTTCCTTAGAGCCTCCTGTGTGAAAGGCAATGTGCCATTAGTCTTTGAGTGCGTGGAAGGCCTTTCTGGAACCCCCACACACAAACCCACAACCCCCAAAACAGAGTCAAGCTGTCCTGAATTTTCCTTTGGGCGAGTTCAAACTCTTCACACTGGCCTCTAAATGACACATAGGCACCTGAGCGCCATCCACCTCTCCTTCCGTCTCAGAGATTTGCCTGAGTGTGGCTGTCCAGGAGCCCTGAGCTCCACCGAGAGCAGGGGTGCATTTGGTGGCCCCCAGAGTCAGAACGGAGGCATAGGAGCCCTGGGGAAACCGAGCCAGGAGTGGCTTCTGCTGTGGTCTAGACAGGCAGTGAACGGGACTGGTAAGCACAGCCGAGGGGCGGAAAACCAGAGTGTGTGTCAGCAAAAGAACAGCGTTTCCAGAGAGAATACGTCTGAGAAATCAGACCAGGTGGGACCCTAGACAGATACCTGGATCAACACACTCTGACCTGTGTTATATGGTCATTTTTTAAAATTGCCAATTTTATTATGAAAACCGGTACTTATTTTTGTTTTTTGTTTTTTTAACTACAAGTGAAAATAAGTTTAAAAATATACATATTACAGATTGCAGTTGTCTTCTATGTGATTTTCCTGACCTTTGTCCACATAAAAGTATGTTTGTGTATTTTTGCTTTGTTTATTTCCATAGAGAGTCTTTATATTTAAGGCCAGTAACTTTTCATGTATCATCTTTTGTAGAAACACTTTTCTGATCTGTTCTATAGATGAACCAGGTCCAGTTGCTCATGTAAATAGAGAACTCTCATCCCTCCCCAGGCTGGGTGTCTGCTTCCTGCTCTTGAGTGTTTGAACCTAAATGACACCGATCATTTCAGCTCTGAAATAAAAGCAGAGCCTCGTTTTGGGAGGACTAGATGGAATATTCCGTTTCCTTCCCACCTACTCTCCCCTCGGGCTGCACCAGTAGGGCCTGCGGCCTCGGAGGGAGGAATGAGGTTGGGATGACAGTGAGATCGGCTGCCCCAGGTCACAGCGCTGTCCTACGCGTGGCTCTGGTCCCACGAACTCTCCCTCCGGTTGGTGCAGAGCGTCTCCAGTGTTCCCCTCGTTGGCTCTTAGTCCTGCGTGCCTGTGTAAAGAGCTCCCTTATCAAACCACTCACATGTCCCATTTCCGGATGTCCTAAGTTTCCTGTGTGGGCTCTGCCTGATGCAGAGACTTGGCAGCCAGCAGAAGAGCCATAGCAGCCTGTGCCTTCTTCCTCAGCTTTGTCTCTGCAGGAAGGTGTCAGGGTCACGACAGAAAAGGAATCGTTTTCCTTCTTTTCATAAAACTTCTGCACAGCTTTCTCGAACATTGAAATTTTCTGCTTCCTTGTGTATTTACATTGATTCTTCTTTGTAGGTAAATCGCATAACACTTTCATTATCTTCTGAGATTATTGGTAAAACATGGTCACAGTTTTTATTGTGCAGATTTGAGGAATTTATATTTTTGCTGAGAACTACTATTCTTTTCATTGTTGACGTAGTGTGATATGTAGTATTGTGTTATGATCTTAAATATCATTCAGCATATGTGTGGTTATCACGCATTTGTCATTTTAACTTGATTTTTCTCTTTACCCATTTAACACAATTTTAAAAAAAGAATTATCTCTTGGTTTTTCTTCTTTCTACTCTGCTTAGATTTATTTTTCTTTGTAAAACTTCTTTCGTTGAACATTTTGTTCATGCTTTTATTTATTCATTTTAGAAAGTAATCTCTTTAATTCTTTCATTCATTAATCACATAAGTCTATGCATTCGCTTTTGAGCATAGTTTTGGCAGCGTCCTGTGGCTTCCATGTACCCTCATTTGCTTTTGCTCTCAATTATCTGTAGTTGTAATTTTGTATCCTTTGGGAATAATAAGTGTTTCATAGACTTTTTTTTTATATTATGTGTTGTTTTTAAATTTTAAATTAGTGTCATTTTACTGCATTATAGTCAGAGAATATGAATCTGTTAACTTTTAATTTTTGGAAATGTTGAGATTTTCTTTGAGGTCTAGTTTATATCATACTTTTGTTAATTTTTGATGGATACTTCAGAAAGCTATCATACCCACTATTTGCAGGGTACAGATTTTAACACTTTATATATATAATTTAAAATTATAGGTAAATGTAAATATCAATTATATTACTCAAAATCAATATGTCCGTATTTATATTTTGACTTACTGAAATGTCTCAGACAAAAGCTGTGTTCATAGATTTTCATTTCACTGTTGATGTGTTTTGCTTTGGGCGCTTTGAGGTTCCGACTGCAGCACAGAGGTGCGTGTCCTCATGTCCTGTTGTCTGTCACTGCACCTGTTGCCATTTTCACACGGTGCCTTTGTCACCGCTAACGCTTTTGCTCTTGGATTCCATTTTCTACAATTAGTATTCCACGCCTGCTTCCTCTCTGTTCTTGCTGCCTATTTAATCAGTGGCCATCCTTAAATTCCTCTGTTTGGACCTTGTCTGTTTGACGTGCAGTTTTGTAAACAGTGTCCAGGGGCCCTTGTTACGGCGCCTTCAGACAGCTCCGTGAGAACGTTTATGCGGCGGAGGGCCCTGGTTCCGCTGCTTTTTTCATTTCCTCGGTGGACTATGATTGGTTTGCTTTTATCGTCTTTATTATTTGTCACTATATATCTTATTTTAAATTCAATTTGTAGCCATCACTTTTAAGTTTTCCAGAGTTTCTGAAGTAACAGGTCTATGTCATTATTAACGAAAAGAATCGGATCTTCTGCCCCCCAAGTGCGACAAGGCGCTTGTTATGCGTCCACTTCTCCACTTGCTCCCTACCCCCCTCCAAGCGGCCCTTCTGCCAGCCTGTGTGTCCCCAGGGCCTTTCACCAGTGAGATCTCGGCCAGTGTTTGTTAACTACAGGCAGGAAGGAGGGAACGAATGATCTACTGACGCCTGGCTTGTTACATGAAGAGCTACAGTAGCCAAGAATCCTGCCCGGCTTCTTCATTCCACGGGGCATTTCTAGAGCATCCTGTACTTAGTGGATTTGGAAGTGTCCACAGTCGGCCAGTGAGCTAGTACTTGCGCTCTTCAGACCAGACAGCTACTGTTTGGAGAGATTAAGCCCCAAGCCAGAGACCCATTGCAGAGGCAGAGGTCAGTTAGAGTGCAGCGGTCGGGCTGCCTCTTGGGCCACCGGAGGACGCACTGTGCACGAAAACCGCAGAGAAGCCATGGGGAACAAGCAGAGCAGGCTCACGGACACTGCATGTAAGGAGCAGGGCTGGGAGCTGAGCTCACACCGAGGCCACAGGAACCTAAGAAAGGCATCCGCAGAAGCGCTGCGAGCAGGAGGCGGTGACGCGGCGGCCCGCAGCAGGTGACAAATAAATAGATAACGTCATAGAGAACTGGGCCCGGAAGCGTGAGGGCAGGGGAGCCCCTGAAGGTTTTCTGTGAAAGAGAAACGGGGCCCCAAATGAAGATTACACAGGCTAGGATTACTGAGAAAAGGAGCTGGGTTGGCAGGATGCTCTCTTTATAAAGATTTGTTTATAATTTGTTTTTTTTTTGTTGTTGTCCAGCAAATTGGCTGACAACTCAAAGCATTTATGTTATTTGGAGTCTGAAGGTCAGTACACAGAAGTGCAAAGGAGAATAGTGGAGACCTGAGTGTAAACCGTTTTTAATCTTTTTAAAGTAGAAAATGTACACTTTAAGAGTATGACTTGCTTCAAGCCAAATAACGGGGCAAAAGTCAGTTTGCAAGTTAATTGCTACGATATTGCACAACATAGTGATGACCGCTCATCACTGTGACATATTACAGTGTCGCAAACAAATCCAACAGGCACACAGGAAGATGGATAAGACAATTTAAAGGCACATTTATGGGGTGGTTCTATCTGCATTGATTAGCAATTAGTGAGAAAAATAGATTAAGTATCAGAAAAGTAAATTGACTTCAGTTAAATTACACTCTAACAACATGGGACGTGAAATTTCATCCACTGAAAAATGGCCAAGGAAACTATAGCCATGATTTGAGATGCAAAGAACTGTGAAGCTCTTGATAATTTATATGCCTATTAAGAGTGAGCCATTATCGCTTTAAAAGGCATTAGAAATAAAAACAGGACAGTTTTATCAATTAAGATAATTAAACACAGATATGAAGGTTTTCCGTAAGTCCTAGCTTTTATGAAATACATACAGATCGCGTACCTCACAGTAGTGATCCGTTCTTGAAAATCAGACTTTTTACATGAAATGCTAGCCCGTGCTGCTGCCACCCACACGGAGGTGGTCGTCCACACGCACCAGACCCACTTGCTCACCACAACGCCAGAGGAAAGACAGAAACTGAGGGAAGAGCTTTCCAGCAAAAAGGAACCTGGCCTTGAAGTCTGGGAAATTCTCAGCCTCTCCAGATTGCAAAAGATGCTAAAATTAGGAATTCATTGTCAGGACAGCCTGCGCTGGAGAAAAAGCCACGAGTGTGGCTGGACGACCGTGGCCAGACCTTCACAGGGGTCGAGAGGTCAGAGTGCCCGGTAGCAGAGAGGGGTCTTGAGGAGAGAGTGTCCCCGTTTGGTTTCCTTCCACATTTAGGGTGCATCCTGGCCGTTTGGGGCAGGGATTTGTATAAAAGCAAAGGTGTGAGTCAGGCTGGGAAGTTCTGGGTCAGCAGACCCCTCAGGTCCAGGCTGTGAGACGGCAGCCCCCTCGCCCTTGGCCAGATGCCATGGTTCCCAAGAGGCCAGAGAGCGAGACTGGCCAGAAGGCCGATGTGGAGGGCGTCCTTCCCCACTGCAGAGCCACCCGAGCTCTGACATCTGCTTCCTGGCTCCTGTTACGGGACTCCTGGCCCTGACTTTCTGCTGGTTCCGGGGCCACCTGGCCATTTTCTCTGCCTTTTGTTTTGGCTTCACTGAGCCAGGGACAAATGTCTCTCTCAACTGGAAATAAGTGGCTCTCTGACAGACCTTGAGCCTCAGCTGGAGGTTGCATCCGGTTGCCCTTCATGTGTCTCCCCCTGGTCAGTCAGCCTGCGTGTCAGTGGTCTGTCCTCGCTGCCCTCGGCCCTAGACCCTGCCCCCGAGGCGCTCCAGTGAAGCTACAGCCAGCGTCAGGACACACCTCTTCTGTCATGCCGCCACGCAGGAAATAAACAGAGCAGCACCTTCCATCCACCTTCGCACACACCTCCCGGCACGCTGTGTGCACACAGGTGCTGGTCCGTAGATAGCTTTTCGGTCATCATAGGTCAGCAGTGTAGACACGTACAGCACTGTGTAAGGTTCATACTGTGACAAATCACCACAAATTTAGTGGCTTAAAATTTAAAACCCAGTGTTTGCTTATATGAAGGTCAAGTGCATTTGTTATGAAAACCTCCCCCTACATGTGAGGGCTGCTCCCCCTCTCACAGCTCTAGAGGCGTCATGCTCTGTGGGCCCGAGCCCCATTCTCCTCCAGAGCTGGAAGTCTTTCTCACGTGATGTCACTCTGACACCAACCTGCTGCCTTCTCATCCTCTTTCCAGGACCTTGTGGTCACACTGGGCCACCTGGATAACCCCTCTTAGGGTCAGCGAGTAGCAACTGATGCTGTCTGCCACCTTATGTACCCGGTGCCATGGGCCTCATACCTTCCCAGGTTCTGGGGTTGAGACGTGACATCTTTGGGGCCATTATTTTGTCGCCACGAGCACCAAACCACTCACTGAGCACTTTCCTGAGTCCATTGCTCTAGCGCCTCGGACCGGCTTTACATGTGGGGGGTTGCTGGGTTTGTGGGATTCCGGAGCCGGCAGGTGGTAGGACCAGGGTGAGGCCGCAGGGCTCTTTCTACCATGTGGTGTCACCGCCCATCAGTGGGGCCAGCGGCTTCCACATTTGCTTGTGCTCTGCCTTCTGCTTGTAAAGTGCTCGGTTCTGAGCTCTGCAGCCAGGGCTCCTGCACCCCTTCGGTGCCAGACCCTCCCCCAGACTGGGCTTTGCTCTTGCCCCTCCACCTCTCCCCCCAACTTACCAGGCCCCAGGCCCGGTCCTCGGGCCCGGCCCTCCCGCTGTCCGGCTCTCCCTACCTCATACTCTTGCTGGCCTTGTCGTGAGTACTGGCTGTTCCACGTATTAATTTCTCTCCTGCCCCGGCAGTCAGGGCCGCGTGTCGAGAATGTACGTTAGATCTGACTCTCTCCTTGGGTCCTCATCAGCCCTCACAATGGCTCTGGACAGGCCTCCCGGCCCACTCTGCATGTCAGGGCACAGCCTCGGGGGCACGAAAGCATCGAACCCGGCAGCGGGAGCGAAGGAGGCTGGGGCCTCGCCACCTGGCCACACGTCGCAGTCCCTGCACGGCTGCTGAGGCCGCCCTGTGTGCGTTTCCCATGGTCCTGTAGTGGTGTCCAGCAGGGGCCAGGCGGGAAGTGGACACCCAGTGTGGGAGCAGCTGGCTCACGGTTCTCTTCGCTTTTCAGGGGCGCGAAGCAGAGTGCTGATGACGAAACGAGGTACAGTCTGGATGGCAACGTTGGGCGGGCCGCGGCCCTCGAGCGCTACCTGGAGGCCCTGTCCCAGGCCACTGCCCCGAACGTGCTGCCCAGGACGACGCAGGACAGACCGCCAGCTCAGGTGACCTTCGTAACTCGCTTTGTGGTCTGGTTTATGTGTCACCGTGGGGGCGGGGGGTGGGCTCTGTGGTGCACACACACGGACATTTCCTAAATCTTCGGCCGCATCACTTGCATTTTGTCCTGTGTCTCAGACCAGTGGGCGTTTGGGTGTCGGGTGAGGGAGCAAAGCGGTGTGGATTTCATTTAATTCATGGTTTAGTGGAGAACCAGCATCTCTCCCAACCCTCTCGACTGTTGGTGATTCTGGCTCATACACATATAAAATCATTCTTTGTCTTCCCCCTTTGGCCCTGTGGTGTGGTTTCAGAAGGGAAGTGAAGCTTCATGCTCAGTCTTGGCTCCTGCCGTGGGATTTCTTCTGTAGTGGAGACGGCACGTCTTGTCCCTGGGTGTTGGACACAAATAATCAATAAAGAGAAACCTGTGCCTTCCAGAGACAGTTTTAGTAACAGAGAAGGGGAGGGGAACAGAGTTGCAAATGCTTCACAGACTCAGGAGGAGTTGGAGCAAAAGGAAATCGATTGAAATTCCTCTGTGGAGCCGTTCAGCGGGTTCCCCACCACACCGGGACATGAGTACACCTGCCTCATGCCTGGCGCCCTCCTTCTTGGCTCCAGGAGTAAGAAGGTCGGCCTGCAGCTCCGAGGCACGGCCTGGCCTCAGACAAAGAGGCATCACCTGTGGAGCGTGTGGTTTTGTGCAGGGAAGTCCTGGACCGTCATCACGTGTCTCTCTTGCTTTTAGGTATTTGACAAATTTAGCCTGGTTCCAAAATGGAAGACTCAAATTTAGAGTAGGAGTTGCTCCCTAAACAGGAGTAGCATGAAATTCGCCTGGAGGGGGCACTGAAGTGGGCCCCCGTGATTCTCTGCCACACTCTGGCCGTTGCCTGGATGTGAGGTGAAACGAGAGGTGTGACAGTTGGCATCGGAAACCATGTGCCGCGCGTTGTCGGGACATGTTGAGGTGGGGTTGTTCTCAAGGCACTTTCCCTGCTGTGGAGAAAAGTGTGAATGGCGTCTTTGCAGGGGACATGCACCCCCTAGGAGGCTATGATGGGGCGTTGGGAGTGAGTCGGATGTGAGTCCACAGCCCTGATGCCGCCCGGGGTCACTGGGGGGCCTGGGAGAGCAGTGGCATCCTGTCACTGTCCACTCCCCACCTGCTCTGCAGTTCAAGACATAAAATGGGAGGAGGGGCTGGCACCGGCCTTATCAAAAGTCCCATTGGCGACCACTTACCACCTTCTCCAGTTTGGCTTCTGTGCCCTGTGATGCCCGTACCCGGTGGGCTGGCCGCACACCGCGTCAGCCTGAATAGTATGGCTTATGCCTGTTGTCCCATCACGATTATGAACGAGCCATCTTTTTTCTCTCAAAAATGTCCAAGTTTGAATAACGAATTCTGTGGTCATCCTACTACACAGCCAATTCAGTATGACGGTCACAAGGATTATTCAGAAAATGAGCGCTTGGTGGCATTTTTGTCTCAGGGATTTTTCTTCTAAGTTAAGATCGATACTTTCATTAAAATAGTAAAAATGCACGAAAACCTAAAACTTATTATTTTCTCTGTTCAATGTTTGAATGAGGGGAAAGTTCTTCATCATCTTGCTGATAAACAAAGATTGGATAAAGTATGAGAATGTCACCGAAGCTGTCGTATGGGTTTCTGCCATGTAAATCTAGTCCCCTAGGAGAGTGGGCAGTGTTTTCTGACCCCTCCCCTCTCAGCTGATGAAATATTTCTATTGGGAATTTAAGCTTTGTACACTGATGGTCTTTCAAGGTGCAACCAATTTCCAGTGAATTATGTTATAAATCATCTTTTTCTATGTATCTGTCATCAAAAATCTAACTCTAGCATGGAATCAGAGGCTTTAATACTGATTACTTTATGACAGCAGCCAGAGGGAGTAAAACCACATTACTCCTCTTAAATCAAACCCACTAGCTCAAAGCCCTGTGCATTAATTGAGCTCTTATTGATCACGAAATCAGTGCAATTCCTCCTGTATTGTTAGTGGTGGGAACCAGCTCCAGCTTTCATTGACTCCAGGAGCGCTGTTTCAAAGTCCTGTAGTCATTAGAGAACACGGTAAATTCCCACGTACTCTATGCTGTTCGGGAGGTTTGCACCAAAACCCATCATTTGGGCAATACTGTGAATTAACTGATTTATTTTGGAAACATTGTTTTAAGCATTTTTAATGTGCAAGAAACTGTGCTAGGTACTGGGATTGGAAAAGTAAAAATTCATCCCTGCCCTCTAGGATTTCACAATCTTACTGGGTAAGGGAGACAAAAACTGGCATTAAAAATAGAGCAAGTGGTGTAATAAGGGAATGTTAGAAGTGAGGAGACACTTGAACCAGATATGCAGTGGGCTCAGGGAAGCTTTGCAGAGGATAGTCATTGGGAAAACAACTAGAAATCACCAGTTGAAGATGCTCAGATGGACTTGCAATACAGAATATCAGTGGACCACCCCAGTCGCACTCTGACAACACGGACACGCCAGGTGAACTACTAAATCAGCTTAAAAAACAAAACCTCAGAGAGCTGAGGATGTAAGGAAACCTGAGGGAACTGAACTCAGAAAGTGATGAGCTCATTCCCGCGGAGAAGAGACCGTGGTTCCTTTCATACAGGAACAACAGCGGGGACCAACCATGAGGGGACAGGAAGGACACAGCTAAACCTTAGGAAGTGCTGACAGTGCAGGGGAGAGTCCACGGGGACAGGTTGATGGGGCGCTACGTACACGGGGCAGGAGCTGGAGGAGAGGAGAAGGGGAGCAGGGCTGCGAGAAGTCATCCCAGGGAACGCCAGGCTTTCTGAGCACCCTCAGCAGCCTCTGAAGGCCTGGGACAAGGCAGCATGAGGAGAGAGAGCCATCACATCGGGTGCAGAAAGGTGCACTGATGAGGGCAAGGGGATCTTCAGCAGCTCACAGATTGGCAATGGGCTATAGACCAGAGAGAGCTGCTATGGTCCAGAGGACTGGCCGCTGCCTGCAAAGCGTAAATGGTCCTCAGCCTTGCCCCAGAGCTCAGACCCCGTCTCTGAGGAGGAAAAGGCCCTCAACATGGCTGTTGCCAGCAGCCACTCACTCCAACAACCGCAACAAAATCAGCACCTGTTCCAGCCACAGCTTGCATGGACTCAGGCTGCACATCAGCAGACTGATCGAAGGATGGACACGCCATTTCTCGAAGATAAATGTTATTCATCCTCTATTACTCTCTTATACAAAATGTCCAACATTCAGTGAAAAATCAGGAGACACATGAAGGTACAAGAAAATGTGACTCATGGTCAAGGAGGAAAGAGGCAATAGAAGGAAACCCAGCTATGAATCAGTCGTTGGAATTATTAGAAAGGGACATTTTAATAGTTAAGATAACTATACTAAAGGATTGAGTGGGAAAGGTGAAAAAACATAAATGAACAAATGGAAAATTACAATAGAGAGATGGAAGCAATAAAAGATAACCACATGGAAATGCTAGAAATGAAAGCAATGAGACCAGAAATAATGAATTCATTTGATGAGTGTAATGATAGACTAGACACAGTAAAGGAATGAATCGGTGAATTTCAAATCAGGTCAATAGAAATTATAAAACATGAAACATACATGTTTTAATATAAAAGTAATATAAAAGTAATATAAAAGAATATAAAAGAATATAAAATAAAAGTAATATAAAAGTAATATAAAAGACTATAAAAGTAATGCAAAAAATGAAGCAAAACCCAAGATATATGGGACTATATCGAATAGACTAAAACACGAGTATGTGCAATTGGAACCCTATCAGGAGAAGAGATAAAGAGAATGGGACAGAAGAAATATTTGAAGAAATATTGGCTGGGCTTTTCCCCAAATTGATAAAAGTCACCAAAACATAGGTCCAAAAAGGTTAATGTCAGGCAGGATAAATACAGAGAAAACCAAATCTAGGTTTCATAATCAAACTAGGGGAAAACAAAGATAAAGAGAATATCTTTATCCCGAAGGTATAAAGGTATCCCGAGGGAAAGAAAGACACATTATATCATGGGGCATAATTTTAAGAATGAATTTTTCTTGCTAGGAGACCACAAGACAGTGAAACAACATCTTTAAAGTACTGAAAGAAAACAAAAAAACAAAAAAAACTCTTCCACTTTAGAATTCAATATTGTTCAAAACTGGAGGTAAAACGGAGAAGCTGTCTCTGGAAGACCTATACTGCAGAAATGCTAAAAGAAGTACTTCAGCTTAAAGAGAAATTGTATCATATAGAAACCTATAAAAAGTAATGAAAAGAGCCAGAAATGGTAAATTTACAAGTAAACATAAAACATAACACACATAAGATATATAAAACTTTGATAAACACTATTGGATATTTAAAACAAAATAACAAAAACATATTGTGTGATTTATAGCTTATACGTGACAATAGCACAAAGTGTAAGTAGGAATACTAGAATTATGCTGTTACAACTTTTTTGTTGATTTTTGAAGTTTTATAGTAGTATTTGAAGGCAGGCTATGATAAATTAGAGACATACATTATAATTTTTACAGCAACTATTTTTAGAAATCAGCAAAAATAGTTATAACTAAAAGTCAATACACAAATAAAATGGAATGCTAAAAGGGTTTATTTATCTATATGAAGGCAAAAAAGGGGAAAGCGGAACAAAGGTCACATAGGCTAAATATAAAACAAACATCAAGAAAGTAGACTTCAGTCTACCCATATTTGTGATCATATTAAATACAAATGGACTAAGCCCTTCAAATAAAAAACAGAGATGTTCAATTTTAATAAAAACAAAAAACAAATTTTAAGATATTCTACTAAAGCCCAAGCATGTGAACTAGAAAGTTACATAGTTTGAAAATAAAAGTATGGGGAATAAATACAATGGAAACTCTGTAAGAAAACTGGTGTGATTATATTAATATTAATCAAAGTACACTTTAAGACATACAGTATTATCAGAGATAGAGAAATTTTATAATGAGCAAATGGCCAATTCATTAGGTGACATGGAAATCTTTTAATGAGCCTAATGTCATTCAAATACATAAGCAAAAATATGAGACTACTAAAAAGATAAATATACAAGTCCACAATCATTTTTTTAGATATTTTAACTCTCCTCTCTCAGTAGCTGATTATACAAGCAGATAAAACATCAGTAAGGATATAGAAAAATTGAGCAACATCATCAACCAACTTAACCTAATTGATATTTATAGAATGATATACCTAAAAATTGCTGAATACAAGATCTGACCATGCCATGTGATGTCAAGGAGGCAGATGAACTGGAACTCTCCTACCCAACTGGTGGGAATGTAAAACGGTACAGCTGCTTTGGAAAACATTTCCATGGTTTCTTAAGAAATTAAACATACACCTGCTCTCTGATCCAGGCACCCCACTCCTGCCCAAGATAAATGACAGCTTTGTCCATTTGAAAACTTGTACGTGAATATTTATAGAAGCTTTCATAGTAATTGCCAACAATTGGAAACAAACCAAATGCCCATCAACAAGTGAGTAACAAATTGTGTTTGATCCATCATATGGAATGGTCTTCAGGGTGACAGATATGTTCACGGTCTTGACTCTGTTGATGGTTTCACAGGTGGGTGTCCACTTATGTCAAAACAAATATGTCCTACTTAGTGTATGTCAATCATACCTTAATACAGATAAAGAGAAAAGATAAGGAAAGCAACACGAATGTGTGTTTTGAACAGATACTTCATGAAAATAACATGCAAATGGCCAATAAGGGCGTCACAGGTGCTAAGCTTCATTGTTCATTAAAAAAATACAGGAGAAAGCCATAAACTATTTCGTGTCCACTAGATTGGCTAATTTTTTTTAAAAAAAGCAGTAATACCAACCCTTGGTGAGAACGTAGGATAATGGAAGCTCTTGGATTTTGCAAACAAATGTAACAACCACTCTTGGGTGTTTTCTCCATGGTTGGCATTCATCTGTCCTGGGACGCAGCAGGTCCACGCTTGGGCGTCTGCCCAACAGGAAAGACAGCACGTGCTCACAAAGAACCTGCATGTGACTGTCCACAAGACGTACACCAACCTTATTCGTAGCCGCCACAGACTGGAAGCACCCCAGGTGTCCTCTAGGCCCATAGTCTCCATCTCCGTTTCTGAAGAGGTGCCGCCTTAGGAAACCAAGTGCAGGCACAGGGTTCCCTCCTGCTCTTTACCATCTCTGCCACTGGGAACAGCCTTTGCAAAGGTGCAGAGCTGTGATGGCCAGCCCGTGACACGTTAGACGCCACACCATAGTGTTCGCTGGGTGAGAGGTTGCCTGCTCGTGCTGTCATTTCTACAGGCTTCTGTGGGAAGCCGTGCTGTGATCAGGATCCATGTGCTGCTCTCAGCACACATGCTGTGCCCAGTGTGTAGGGAGCGGTTGATGCATGTTAGTTAGTTACTGAAGATCCTCCCCGAGCCTCTGCCAGAGAGAATCCCGCCTGTGAAGCAGCCCGACTCCACCTACAGGAAGCTTACTTTCTATCCAGCTCAGAACTGAGCTCGTGGGAAAACCGGCCCACCTCCCATTCATGTGCTCACCTTTCACCCAGCAGGGTGACACATGGCAGTGCTGGCATCAGCTCATGACCTTATCTGTAGGATTGTTGCACGTACTTTCCATCACAGCCCTACCTGCTGTGCCCTCCCCAGCTGTGTTTCTGTCCTGGGCGCCTCTCCTGCCGGCTCTGTGGTGGGTGATGCAGTCACAGAGGAAGGTGGCCGGGCCTGGCCCTTTGCAGCTGGCTTGCTGAGAGGAGACAGCTGTGTGGACACAGAGCCAACAGTGATGAAACTGTGTAGGAAGCCATGAATCTGTCATGTTTCTTTGGTGTGGAGTTCAATGCGGGCCGAAGACATTCCCTTTTTTGTCTTTATTTTTGGTTCAACTTCTCATGTGTGAGAAGCTCCATGGGCATCCTCCAACAGTGGCCCCCGTCTCTGGTTTGCATTCTTCAGAGCTGATTGGGGGACACAGAAAACAGCCACAGCGGGTTCCCTGAGGTTTTATTGTGCTTCCTGTCGACTCCTATTTTACCAGATGAGAAGGTCCCTTGAGACCTTCAGTCATCTGACTTTACAGAGTGAGCTACTGAGGCTAGACAGAGATGGTGTGTTTGATTTCAAACACTTCATTGGTGGTCGAGCTGAAATCAGAACCCGAGAATTCCTGTTCAACTTTTTCATGTTTGTTTTTTAAGCCAACAGCAAGGTCACCAAGTTCCCCCTCCAAACTCAGTTGAGCCCAAGTTCTGTCATTTTCCACGAGACTGCAGGTAGAGCCTGCTGTTCCTGTGACACGGCCCAGAGCAGCTGCCTGGGGCTGTGTCCCCGCTCTGCTTCTTCCTCACGGGAGATCTTGTCTCTTTATCATGGGGCTGTCTTGCTCACACCATGGGGTTGTTCAGAGGGTCAACAAGCGTTAGAAGTCATGAAGCCAGAGAACAGTGTGGCACAAGTCTCGTAAGCATGGCCCACTGAGTGCCCAGTACTCTACTGCCCTCAGAGCTTCCGGTCCAGCCTGGCCGTGCACTCACTCAAGGCGACAGACAAATGGATGTGGCTCTGTGCGTCAGTCATTCCCTTCACTTCCGACTTGCCGGGACGAGGCTACGGTGCAGCGGCTGGAAGGACAAGATGCGAAGAAGAAGGAGCATCCTGAGGCCAAAAGGACAGAGGAGGGGGCAGCGCATAGTGGGTGGGATGGCAACAGCACACTTGCTGCGAGTTGGTCATAGAGTGATTCCACGCCAGCCTAACGTAGCGTCATCTGCAGACACCCGTGACGTCACATTGCACCCTGTCCTCCTGTCAGCTTCCTGCACAAGTCGTCCACCCCTGTGGTTAAAACTCAGAACGTCTTCAACCTCAGGGACTTTGTGAACTCTGTGGAAACTGTTTGGGGATTCTCTTCCTAACTGAAAGCTCTACGTCTTGGCTGCAAAGACACTACAGGTGTCTTGGTCAAAGACAGGCCAGCGTGAGGCTCCTCTGAATGCAGAACTGTCTGTTGTTCTGGTGACGGCACTGTCAGTAAGAAGACACTTCCAATCTTCTTCCTCTGCTCATGGGCAGGCCACTGAGAGCCTGAACACTGTTAGGCACTGACACCCTTGTCACTGTGTTGGTTGGGGCGGGGAGACAAAGAGAGACGTGGGTGGAGTGGGAGAGCAAGTCACAGAGAGACAGAGAGAGAATATACAAGTCGCCGGGACCACCCACTCTGGCCCGAGCACAGGAAGGCACAGTACAGTCACACCAAGTCCATTAATGAGCTGGAGATGGCCGTTTCTGAGCACTCCCCCAGACCCCAAATCTTGCCGCATCCAGTGGCATCGTGGGGCCAGCTTATTGGGAAGCCTGTGGGTGCCCCACTGCTGCGTGCTATGCCCTGCCAGCAGAAGCACGTCTTGATCAATATGCTTGGCAGGGCTGCCTTCGGGCTGTGAGACAAACTGGAGAAAATGTTGGTTATGTGGCCAAAAGATGGCCCAATTTGGGTTTCCTAATTTGTTCTGAATCCTTGACACAAGAGAATATCTGATGAGCAGAGTGACCAGTGTATAGACAGAAGTCTCGTCCACTCAGTGTTTGCTGGCATGTGGGACTCCAAGGCCCGCAGGCCTTCCTGGCGGTCTGAATGCATAATTGTGCAATCTGGGACTGGGGTGGGTGGATTTCCAGGACAGGAAGGAGGCCTGACGTTTAGTGCGGGTACCCTGGCCCTGGTGGAACTGGGAGCAAGGGGATGCACTCCCATGACTCTTACTGTTGGGGAGGCAAGGGGTATGATGCAGGTTGTGGCTCTAGGGTGTGCATCATCTGGCTCCAGGAACCTGCCCTGATTCCCCCATCCGAACAGGGTCACTTCCTTCCAAACTCTGTGTCACTGAACCTCTTTAATAATAAACTTTCAGTTATAGTTACTATTGTCTGTGACAATAGTATTTTAGTCTGCAGGCTGTTTGAAGACAGGTCCATGTTTGAGTCATTCTTTCCCCACAGAATGTAACCCAGAGCTTGGCACACAGTAGCAGTAGTGGCTATGATGCTGCCGATGGTTGTCATGGTGGTGGTAGTGATGATGGTGATGATGATGGTGGTGATGATGATGGTGATGGTGGTGGTGATGGTGTTGATGGTGATGGTAGTGATGGTAGTGATGATGGTGGTGATGGTGGTGGTGATGGTGATGATGGTGATGATGGTGGTGGTGGTGGTGATGGTGTTGATGGTGATGGTAGTGATGATGGTGGTGATGGTGATGATGGTGGTGGTGATGGTGATGATGGTGATGGTGGTGATGATGATGATGCTGGTAATGATGATGACGCTGGTGATGATGATGGTGATGATGATGGTGGTGATGGTGATGGTGATGATGGTGATGATGCTTGATGGTGGTAATGGACACTTCCTCTGACCCATGAGCTAAGCTAGGCACTTTGACCTGTACTCTCCCTAATCCTGACAACTGCTTTAAGAAAAAAAGTAATTATTTCCCAAGTTTTGCAGGTGGTAAAAGTGAAACCAAAAGAGGTTAGGTAACTTGTCCCAGGTTATGCAGGTTACACAGAGCTGTGCTGACAGGATTGGGTCAGGTTCTGAACTAGCCTTCCTCCTCCTTGGTGTCATCAGCAAACAGTTTAGAATGTGTGGGTGAGCATTTCCACTCCTACATGGAAACACTGTGGGCTAAGGAATGTGCCTAAAGGAATTCCATTGCAGTGTAAACGTCAGGAAGCTTTGGCAGCCATCCTCAGAGGTCGCGTACGTGCACAGTGGACCACACCATACACGCCCAGACCGGATTTCTCTGACATACAGTTTGAAGAATTAGTGTGCCGGAAGTGGCCATACTGTGTGCTGGAGATTGGCCAGTTTTTATGCTTTTAGGTTGCTAATTTCCAGATTTGAGCAACTACAGTCTTAAAAATTATTCACCAGTATCTTGGGAAACATGACATCATAGGTTTGTTGAATTGAGGCTTAAAACATCTTCAAAATAGAGGGTTTGAAAATGAGTAATAGAATTTTAAACTTAGAGTTGAAAGTGGAATGAAGGGACAGTTGGATGTCTCCTTCCCAGCGGAGCTATGACTTCTTGCTGCTTTAAAGAAAATGAAGGTGTGAACAGGTGAAGTAAATAACGGCAGCAGTGGCCACGAGCACTCATGTGCGGCACTGTGATTTCACCCCATTTCACAGATGACTTAGAGGTTAGCTAACTCTGGAAGCAAAGGTCATTGAGCTTGTCAGCGTCAAAGGGCAGATTCCAACCCAGGCAGCTCTGCCCCGGAATCCAGCTACATCTGCTGCTCTCCCCTCCCTGGAGTCACAGAAGGAGGTGACCATGACAGCAGCTTCCCCACGCCCAGGACGGGGATCCCAGCCTCCAGTGTGGTGGCCTCATCAGGCGTTCCCAGAGCCTTTCTGAACAGGCCTCAGGCTGGGCTGAGAGCTGACAGTTACACCCATTGGTGGAAAACTCCTGGAGGGGCTATTCGTTGTGGTGGCATTCTCTCTCTCTCTCTCTCTCTCTCTCTCTCTCTCTCTCTCTCTCTCTCATCTTACTTTCTCTTTTCTAAAGGAAAAGCAGTTGATTTCAGGTCGGACTTAGACAAAATTAAAAAACCTGATGACAGCTAAGAATCACATCATCTTAGAAATAAAACAATCCTAGAGGTGGTGTCCGTTCTCCTCCTTTGACGGAGGAAAGTTGAGTCTTAAAAAGGTCAACTGATTGCTTCAAGTTCAAATGTGAAAGGGGAAACTGGAACCCACATCAACCCCCAATTCCCGACTTCCAGCCTGCTAAACCAAAAGCTATCCTGGGAGTTTGGGCCCAAATATTTTTGAAAATAGCCAGACATAGGAGTCTGGGCCACTTAAATTCAGTGATGTCTGCACATTTTAACTAGGTTCCAAGACACGCACCCCATTGACTCAACACTGACCACATGCCCCAAGGGAGGCGCATGTAGAAAATACCAATGGGCCAGATTTTTTAAAATGTATGGTCCATGGGCCCACACCACACCGTGGAGTATGCCTGTAGGACAGCTATAACCATGAGAGGCTCAAAGTTGGAAATTACTGTTTGTCATGAAGTTTTGATGGTACCATAGTAAGAGAGAGACTACTGAGATTTCTGGTGTTTTTATAGCTGTGCTGGAGGTGAAGACGATTGGGCCTTGGCTTGTATGGTGGCAAAAGAAAGTGTGATGGGAACACATCCTCCTGGGAAAATTTATGAAAGAGTGCGAAGGGGATCTAGGGGCTGCTCCCTGAAAGGCCGTGTTGGCCGGTCATGGATTCGGTGTTATGTGTCATTGCTAACCCAGAGACCCTGGCAACTTCCGGGTGGCAGAGTACTGCTGGTAAAGGAAGAGGACGTGAAGGTGATTTAGGTGACCAGCAAAGCCGCTTCCTAACCACCGGTGACCAAGGAGCAGTGTAGCCGGGGAGGTGGGGTGACGGGAGCCCTCATATGCTGCTGGTGGTCAGTTAAGTGGTGCGGCCGCGCTGGAAGCCGTTTGGCAGTTCCTTGGTGAGTTAAGTGTAGCTACCACACCACCCAGCAGTTTCAGTCCTGGGTGTATACTCAAGAGAGTTGAAAACATAAAAACTTGTACTTGAACAGCCATAGCAGTCTTATTTATATTGGCCAAAAAGTAGGAAAAAAACCCAAGTGTCCAACAGCTGATGAACGAATAAATAAAATGTGCTGAATCAATCAAATGGCTTATTCTTCAGCCGTAAAAAGGGAGGAAGCACCGACATGCTACAACGTGGATATACCTTGAAAACACGTGCTATGTGGAAGAAGCCAGACACAGAAGTTCACATGTTGTGTGGTCCATTTTACATGAAATGCCCAGAACAGGCAAATCCATGGGGACAGAACGTACCTGAGTGGTTGCTGGGGGCTGGGGTTGGGTGAATGGGTACAGGTTTCTTTCACGGTGATGGGAATGTTCTGGAATAGTGTAATGGAGGAATGGAATAGTGATGTTTGCACAGCTCTGGATATACTAAGAACAACTGAATTGGGTGAATTTCATGGCATGTGAATTAATGTCAGTGAAGCTGTTATTAAAAACCAGTGCAGTAACAGATTTCGGTCCATCAGTGCAATGATAGCCCCTGTGCCCGTACTAGGTGTGCATTTCTGATGCCTGATGTGTTTAGTGCCTGGAAAGTGTAGACTCGGTGCCATTTTGTTGTGTGGCTGAGGATGGGAGCTCACCTGCTGCTGTTTTGTTCCTCGGCCCTGCAGGATGAGGACCCCCGTGCTGAGAGCGCGCTGACCTACGTGGCCCAAACATCAGCTCTGACCTACGCCCCTGCCTCCCGGGCCAGGTACCCCATGAGTGGCCCACTACGGACCCTCAGCCGGCGTCAGCCTGACGAGCTCAGCCCCAAGGTGGACGGTGGTGTGGAGAAGCGGAATCTTGTCGCTGCGCTGGGCGCCTACCTGGCTATGAAGCCCCCTGAAACCCCCAAGAAGGGTGACCCCAGGCCAAACAAACTGCAGTTTCCTTGGAGGGTGCCAAGGGTCCCTTCAGCAGCGGTGGCCCCGCAGAAATGGTCTGCACCTCCAGAAGACCTCAAAGATGCCCCGGGTACAGGCGATGGTAAGTCAGACTCACCACCCCTCTCTGGTGTTATGCTGTCCGCTCGTTCTTTCTGGCACCTGCCCAGGGCTGGCCCTCCGTCGCGGTCTTGGCCTGTGAAGTTCCTTTTCACTCAGCGGCACTTCCCTCTGGGGTGGAAGAAGCTGGGCGCGGTGTGAGAAAGGGTTCGTTCTTCCTGTGCTGTTGGCAGGAGAGAAGGCGGTTATACCCACACCATGAGAATTCAAGCAGGTGAGGCCAGAGGGAGAGGTGGCAGCCCCTCCAGGGTCAGGGTCGGCCCGTGCGTCAACCTCTTCCTCTGCAGTTTCAGTTTCATGGCTTGATGGATGCAGATGATGAAATGGGACCATGGCCAGATAAGGCCCCCAGGTCCTGTTGGCTGCATAGTGTTTTGGGAACATGAACATGGAGGCTTTAGATTCGGCATGTGCCTTCATTTTGTTGCCATCCTCTGGTCCCATCACGCCCAGCTGCCCTGTCTGCGGTTATCTGCCTTGTCCCCTGAAGAACTCAGTCTGAACCCAGTGCTGCTCCCAGTCCCTGAGTGTCCCGTAGACGTGGGTCTTAGCCCCATACCTGGCAGTGTCGTGACCTGAGATACGTGACCTGAGATAGGCTCATCCACAGGAAGGAGGGGCATTTACTGGCTCCTTCTCCAAGGTGCAGAAGTCTCTGATCTGTTTATTTTCTAACAGGCTTTTCCTAAGACCATTAAATATACAGTGAGATTCTGAGAAAAGATGACTCCTCCTTTGAAGGTGTACAAATAGTAAGAGCAAGCAGAACCAGGCTTTTAGAAACTGTCGACTGAGAATCGCGTTGACATTAGCTCTCTGTCTGTAAGTGGAGACCTGGGCTTGCTCTGACAGTGGCTTCTGCACGCGGCTGCTTTCCAGCTACGTGGCTCTCTTATTTCCCCTCTGTCCCTATAGCCGCTTGGGCTCTTCTTAAATGGGAGACATGCAAAGGTATAATTAGAGGGAAGGATGTGTGGCCATCACTAATGCTTTCTTCTTGGAAAAGAAAGGTGTGTGAGGAAACAGCTCGTGTGTCTAAGAACTGTGCACGTAAGCACTCATGGGTGGAACTGGCATTTATACCTGCGGGCTCGTCCTCCCTGCAGGGCACCTTTCCCAGCAGCACCTTTCCCTCCGGGGCTGTTTCTTCTCCCCTTTAACCATGCACCACTCAGAAATCCCTTCCTTGGGTTGGCCCTGCAGCCTTCTGCGCTCCACAGCCAGTAAACTCCATCTCTGCTCTTCATCTGCTAGTTTGACTTTCATCTGGTCGCTGTACTCGCTGATCTTCCCCAGCTCAGTACCACTTTGCACCTCTGCTGTAAATACCCTACTAACGGTCACTTGTAGCCATCCGATGGCCAAGCAGTGGCCTCTGCTCAGACCTCCAGGCCCTCTCCCTGGTGCTGACTGTCCCTCTCCCATCTTCTCCTGCGTTGGTGCTCCCCATGTCAGGCAATGTCGGGCTGTCCTCTTCTCTCTCTCCCCACCGTTCTCTCCTCTTAGCTCATCCCCACAACTGAAAAATCCCACTGTTGCCACCATCTGTCCTAGCTGTTGGAAGTAGGAGGAAGTAAATCCTGCTGGCACAGTAAGGGAGCCCAGCGGAGCGAGTGCAGAATGGAGGTGCTGTGCCCGCTCAGGCCGCACTGCCCACAAGCCTTCCTCCTGTTACTCGGTACCTTCCCGGCCTTTTCACATCCTCTTTGAAAGTGCTCGCTCCACTCTCCAGTGACCCTTCTTAGATGTATAATTTGGTCAGCGTTTTCTTCTGTGCTAAGTTGCAAAGTTGGCTATCTTTTTATGTATACTGTCTTCCCAAGTGCACTGTGCGCTTTAAGAAGAGTCATGTAAAATGCCAATCACAAAATAAATAGAAAGAATTGTACGATGAACCCCCGTGCAACAGCGCGCTTCAGCCAGTAGCAGCTCGTGGCCTCTCTTGCTGCTTCTGTGCACCCCCAGCTCCCTTCCTCTCTCCCATCGTGAATGATTTCATCTGCCAATATTTCACTATTATACTGTTGAACGATACGGCCTCTTGTGTAAGCCTAACCGCAATAGCTTTATCACATATTAAAATGAATAGTAATGTCTTAGTATCGCTAAACATCTAATTGGCTTGTCATAAGTTTTCTTTACAATTGGATCTTTTTGAAGCAGACTACAAAGAATGTTCACTGAATTGGTGGGTATATCTGTTTCAATCTACAGAAGTTTCCTCCTCCCCGTTTCCTTGCAGCTTGTTTATTTATTGGTTTTAGAAACTAGTTCCCATGTCTCACAGAGTTTTTCACATTCTGGATTTTGCTGATTGAATCCCAAAGAAAACCTGAACCTCTGTATTTCCTGTAGACGAGGATCTAGTCCAGAAACGTGGCCATTTGTGATCAGTGTTTGGCAAGAAGGCTTCCAAGTCTGTGACGTGTCCTTCCACGACGGGTCACTGTCTAGCTGTGTCTCACCATATCCTGCCAGCATCAGGAGCCACTTAGCCTCTCTGGCAGGTTTCAACGTGACTGTTGGAAAAGTGCTCGACCCCCAACAACATGAGCGCCCCTCACCCCACCCACAGGTTCCACCCTGCACTTCCCTCCAGGACGTGTCCCAAGTTTGCAATTGTACATTTGGGTGATTACCTGATAAGTGCTTGACTCCCCTTGTAGACCTTAAGCCTTAGGAAAACGGCAAACTGTGCCTCTTTTCCCCCCATTTGCACCCCAGGGTCCAGCATGTGCCGGGCATGATACTTGCTGAATGAATGAATGAGTGGATTCTTCCACATCAGTGGTCTTGTTTGCTCTTTATATCAACCTTAAAAGATGATGTAGTTTTCAATGTGCTTTTCCTGATGAGGAAACTGCAACTTGAGATGGTAAATGCTAGCTTATTCCAAAGGCAGATCACTTGAGACAGAGTTGGAGCTCTGAAGAGCCAACTGTCCAAAATGCAGATTTAAACACAATTTACTTTGTTCCTCTGGCTAGTTGGTCCTGGACTCTAAGAGGGATATCAACAAGTCTCACCATTCTGAGGGTATTTCTGAGTGGGATCTGAATACTCTGCTGGGTTAGCCCACTTAGTTAATGTAGAGACAGATTTCAGTGACTGCCCTTGGTAGCCATCCCTGGACAGTTTCATGTCTGGCGTTGGCCACCAGCACATGTCTGGTCCCCTTGTCATCGCCAGTTAATATCTGGGCACATGACTCGTCTTAATGTGAATCTGACTGAAAGCAGATTTGACAGCCAACCCTACCACCAACTGAGTCACTTAATCAATGCCCAAACTAATTTATAGTTTTTGTTCTTTGCCTCATTACATGTAACAGAGATAGAGTGCAACTCGGTGTGCAGAGTTCTATTCGTACAAAATAGACAGCCTGACTGAGCAAGGAGTGCTTTCACCCAGGTGGCAGTTTGGCACTTCTCATTTAGCCAGTGAGTGGTATACGCCACTTAGCTGTCAAACCCTCAGCCCCTCAAGTTGGAAGGAGAACACATTTTACTTTACTTGTGTTGTTTTCAGTGAAAATAGACAGGAAGCTGACATATGATTATGCCTAGATCGCCCGGGTGGAGGCCCAAATGAGGATAGAATAAAATAATAAGCTCCTTCTGAATTTATCTGAATCGTTTGCAAATACCTGAGAGGTGGCTTCCAGGAATTAAAGGAACTACATAGTCTTTAAACAAAAGAAGCATGATAAATTCCTCATGATGATAATGATTGTGATGGTGACGATGGTGGTGATGACGATTGTGATGGTGGTGGTGATAATGGTGGTGATGGTGATGATGGTGATGGTGGTGGTGATGATATGTGTTTAGACATGGCTACACTGTGTATACTCATGTGTACATGGTGATAAAGGAACTTAGGAGCAAAAGCTGTTGTGCATAATCCCCATCCTCTGTATTGAAGAGTTTAGCAGTGAGGTTATCTGCACACTGTGGCTTATTCTCTAACGCTTCTACCATTTGTCTGGGGGACCCTTTTTAGGTATATCATCTCATACGCAGCAGTCGTGCGTGTGAGTTGATCGCCTACCCCAGGCCTTATGTATTTGATGTCCTGACATTTCGAGTAATTGCTCTGATAGAGCCCACTTGGAGCATTGAAGCTACTTAAAATGTCGTTATAAGCTGGCCGGATCTCGGAATTTTATGGTGCAGTTGATGGAACAAAAGAACATCCCACTTTGATGTACGTGGTATTTGATTGTGCTCTGTGCTGTGGTCCCTCTGCGATCCACCAGGGCTGGCCGGACTTTTTAAAAAGGATTTCCTCATTTCTCTTCATGCTCCAATGACTGACAGTGAGTGAGTGCCTTTGAGATAACTCCACGTGGCTTCCAGCGGCTATACGGGAGATGATTTCTAATACGCGTGACTGTTCTCATCAGAAGCTGGTCGGCCACTTAGAATCTTCCATTGAATACCTAAGGTATTTAGTCGTTATTTTTCACTAGTGATAACCTGAAAATTTTCTTTTTTGGTGAGAGGAGGCAGTTTTAGGATTTATATTTTATTATTCCATTTTGAAGGTTGGATATTATTTCTTATTATAATCATTCTAAGAGGCCCATGGAAAGACTCCCTTGTCTCTGATCTTCATCTTAAAGAACAGGAGTTTTGTCATGTGGCAATCTCTTTCTGCTCTTCCCTCCAAATAATGAGATAGAACTAAAGGAATCTGAAGGAAAAAAGATGTGTGGTGACCCTCAGAGAGAATTTTTTCTGACTTATTAAATGTTAGGACAGAATATGGTGTTGCGAGAGGGGCACAATTTCACATTAACTCCATTGATTATCGGACATGTGGAGACAATCTAAGTGCTTTATTTCATTTCATTTTCTCAGCAACCCCTTCACATGGGGATTATGGACTCGGTTTTACACAGACAGAACCTGAGGCTAGAGGGGCTGGACAGGATACCGTCAGTCACAGACGACAGTGACCCTGGGTGGCTGCCAGCAGGACACACCACTCTTCTCCAGGGCGTTACCGTGCCTTCCCTGGAAGGTTGTGATGCTTACCTGTTGTGGACCTTTTAGGGTTTCTGGTCTGACGTGCCCTGCATTTGACCAGCAGGAGTACCTTACACTCCTCCCACTCAGAATGGGTATAAAACAGAACACTGCATGGTGGGAGGTGTGCGGGGAGGTGTGTGGGCCGCTGAGATTTCCCACCGCACCAGGCTGCCCCCTGACATCTGGAACTGACACTTGCACAGCACCTACAGCTTTGCCAACAGGTCATCGTCCACTTAGCCTCCTTTCTATCTTGCACCTCACATCCAGAGTCTATCAGCAGATCTGCCATACCTGCCCTCCCAGCACCCCCAGGGCTGCCCAGCCTGCTGCCCGAACCATCCTCCTGAGACCTGGATTATTGCAGGAGCCTCATTTGGCCTCCCTGCTCTGACCTTGTCCCCAGCCTGCAGGGAGTGCTCAGTTTAAATTGTAAATTAGATGATGTCACACTGTGCAAAACACAGCACGGGCTGCCCATCTCACTCAGAAAAAACTGAAGTCTTTTTCGTGGTCCAAGACCCTGCGTATCTGGGTGCTCGCCGCCCTACTCCTCTCACTTCACGACCTACTGGTGCCCCTCTTGCAGGTCCATTGCAGCCACTCTGGCTGCCTTTCTGTTCTTCCACCCTTCTGCCCCAGGGCCTCTGCCCTGGCATGTCCTCTGTCCAGAGTGTCTTTCCTACAGGTACCCTGGGCTCATGCCTCACCTCCTTCGGTCTCTGCTTAAATGTCATCTTCTCAGTGATCTTTTCTCCAGTCATCCTTTATGACATAGCATCCTCCCTCCCTGCTCCCATATCTTCCACATCCTAGATTTTTTTCCCCACTGCCCCATCAGTACCATACATACATTCTGTGTATTTATGCTTTTATTTGTTTATTTTTTGTCTCTTCCAACATGGATGGAAGTTCCATGAAACTGAGTGCTTTGTTGTATGCTTTATTCCTGCACCTTGAAATGTAGCTTTGCATAGAAATTGTGTAATAAATGTTTGTGGAAGGGAGGGATAGAGGGAGGGAGGAAAGATGGAGGGAAGGGATGTTCCTTCTCCTGAACTCTCCTGCTTAAATTTGAGGACCTCTGGGAGCATAAATCGCTCACTGATTGTAACTACCTCGGCCAATGCAGACAGCTGCCTGCAGAGCATCCTGGGAGAGGGATGTGTGGGGCGAAAGGGAGGGACATCTGGCACACGGGGACCGTGACCGGCCCTGGCCCCCTGCACAGATTCGCTTGGGGGGTTGAGAGATACCGATGCGGTCACTTGTGGGTGGGATGGGCGGCAGAAGGTGCGGCCTGCACCACGGCTTTGTCTAAGGCCCCTTTGCTGCAAAGCAGAGTCTGGATAATCCCCCTCTGCTTTTCAGTTCTAGCATAGTAATCCCGTCGGGTAACGTTCATACGCCTGGAATTAGAGGGAGGCTGGAGACAATGTGAGGACTTAGAAGGACACGGCCTGTCCAGGGCAACAGTAAACCTGACACCACACGGTGCTCACTGAGTTCTGGCCAACAATGTGACTCAGTGACTAATTTATTTGTGAAATGTCATCGCAGGAGAGATGGGAAACGTCTCTGACCTGCTGCCATTGGGCGCAGATGGGGGCAGGACCCCATGTTTAGGAGCCCATGAGGACAGACGCCTTAGCTATGCAATTGGGGTGGCTCTGCAGGAAAGCAAACCCTGGTGCATCCAGGGGCCGGGAGTCGGACGCTCTTGTCCAGTGTGTTTCGGGTCAGTGCGCAGTCACCAGAAACACAGTTTGGATCCAATGCTTGTTAAAACTCACATGGATTTTGTCAATCCACTTCCTGCCTTGTTATGAGGGCTCCTGGGTTCTCACGTGCCCTGCAGGGACGTGCGTCTGCAGGGAGCGGCGTGGCTCTTAAACAAGCCCCAGCCTTCTGTAGATGAGATGGGCCCTGATTTCAGACGAGTGTGTGTTCTCATCTTCTACTCATTGTTGCAACAGTACAGACCACTTAAATTTGATGTGTCTATCTAATAAACAGAAAAGAATTGTTTTTATTACTTTTTAGCCTTTCTTATTTTTTCATATATTTTATTGATTTTTCTACTTGAAATATGTTCTTGACATTTTTTAATGAAAAATGTTTGCTAAGGGTAACTCAGACCTCCAAATTATACAGTAACTTTTTGTTTGCAAAAGACATAATTTGGATTTATCTTTTAAAAAATCAGTAAATTGAGTTACCTTTATTAGAGATTAAAATAATATTTTTTTTACCTCTGTAGAACAGGCAAAATTTTATATTTTTATATTTTAAATGTTTTATAGTGAGATCCTGGGCTCTGAACATAATGGGTGCCCAACACCAGTTGATGAATGAATGGATGAATGGTGGGTGGATGGATGGTAGATGGATGGATGGATGATAGATGGATGATGAATGGATGGATGGATGGATGGATGGATGGATGGCTAGGTGGATGAATGGGTGGGTAGGTAAGTGGGTGGGTAAGTTGTTTGATGGGTGGAAGCTGGGGTCTGACTTTAATAACTGAGATTCACATTTTTTAATGTAGTTAATACTTTGGCAAAGAACTTTTTCAGAATGCATAATCTTAGATTGAATGTTGAACAGTAGTCAGCCTGCACGACTAAGCGTTCTAAGAGGCTGACTGTGTGTTTGTGCTTCTTACTTGAGGATTGCAGTACGCTGTAGTCAGCGCTGAGCATAGAAGCCCAGGATGTGTATGACAGTGGATTGGAAGGAGGAAGGACAAAGGAGGGCTGAGAAGATTCTTCCTCGTCACCTCATTATGATGATGCAGTTATAATTCATTAAGCACTTACGGTATGCCTGGCACTGGATACATGAGTCATATACATGCCACTTGTCCCCATTTTACACATAAGGAAGTTAAGATATAACGAGCTTAGAGAACTTGTCCACAGCCTCACACGGAGTGCTGGAGGTGACACGGGTGTATGACCCACGTTGGGCCCAAAATCCTGCCTATAGCTCCATCGCCTCAGCTTCGTGGACTAATGTTTGGGGCACAGCACATAGCCTTTCTTTTAAGTGACAGTGATGTCCTGCTCATGGGAAGGCGGTCAGCTTTCCTTCCTGTGAGGTGAGTGTCACAACATCCATTTCTTGGAAATGTGTGTTGATCCGCATGGTAACACGTGACTTGTTTTCACTATGAATCCTAAATCCCAAATGCCTCTGACCCTCTCACCCCCCTCAACACGTCCTGACCACCGTTACAGCCCCGTGAGAGACCGGGGGCCTTGCTGAAGAACGTGTGATCAAACTTCGTGCCAAACTTGTCCCCACACCCCGCTGTGGATTTTCCGGAACTGCAGGCAGCCTCACTTCATTCAGGCCAGTCAGGGGGTTTGGAGTATCTGAGCAGGTCCCTACGTTGCTCGGGGACACATTGGAAGTCACTGACACTGCCCAGAGGTGGCCATGCTCTGCTGTCCTGCCTGGGGTCTTACTGGGATTAGAACGACCGAGCAGCTGCACCTGCTGTCACTGGCCAGTGATCCACTGGAAGCAGTTTTCCCCCAAGAACTGTCATCCTAGCCCACCTTATGTGTCTCCTTCCCCCGGATGTCGTTTATATCTGGGGTCAGCGCCCACGATGGGGGTCACAGCGGCCTCCCGGGCTGGGCCTCCCGGGCTGGGCAGTGGCCTCACTGGACAGAGGCCAGGTGATTTAGGATAGCAGAGCCCGGCGTGCATCGCCGCTCCCCCAGGGAGAGTCAGCTGCCTGCTGGCTCTCCCGGGTGACCTTGGGTGAATGGTCAGTTCTCTCAGGAGATGGACGTTGGGCTTTGCCAGTGCTGATGGCCAGGCCCCGCGGAAGCTCGCCGACCAGCGCCTGTGTGGGCTGTGCCCTCGCACCTGGTCCGTTTCCCTGTGTGAGTGGCTGGCGAGGTCAGACCTGGCTGGGAGAACACGCGCCGGGAAAGAAAGGTGTTTGCCGGGAGTAGCTTTCCAGGACGTGGAACAAAAAAAAAAAATCACACTTGCTTGTTGTCCGCTGGCTCAGTTACGGCTTCACGATAGCCCCTGCTGATTTCCCGTGGCTGTGCCTCATGCGCACCTCTAATCCCAGAGCACCTCTCTTGTTTGGGAAGCTACCTGTGCCTGAGGTATGTAGGAGGGACCGCTCAAAGCTCAGCCTGCTGTCACGGGCAGGACAGGGTCTGTTCTGTGCCCGGCGTGCTTTCGGTTACGAGGAAGTGACATCACCGATGGACGTTATTTTTGAGGGCAGGTGTTCAGTCCCTGAACTTGTCAGGGCGGCTGTGGGGACTGTTGTGGGCCCTGGGGACGCAGAGGCGGGAGGTGCCCCGGGCTCAGGTCTGGGGAGAAGGACCTGCCGGATGCAGCCACAGCATAGGCGTCGCCTCGTTTCCTTCCACAAGAAGCTGTTTCAAAGTGCAGTTTTCACTACTGTTCAGGCCCGGTGAGGCCACACATCAGAAGATGATTATCACTGAAAAGGTAGCTTCCCGACCACGAGGAGGAGCATGTCACGCACGGGCCACATGGGAACCACATGCACATGCCTGACTGCATCAGGAGGCAGAGCGAGGGGCTGGGGTAGGGGCCTCGACTGGTCCCACAGGAAGGGGCAGGCGCAGCGGGTCGCAGGCTCAGGACGGCCACGTGACCATCCCAGCGGTCCTGGGCGATGAGGGCACACAGAGCGGAGGTCGCTGTGGGCTCTGGGCCATTGGCTGGCGTGGTAAAGCGGGGCTCGCTGTCTCTGGGACATGTGTGGCCCCGGTAGGGGCTGTGGTCACTACAGGAGCCAAGGCCAGGATGGCAGAGACGTCACCACCCTGTATCAGATGTTGTGAGGGCATTGATGTAGCCCCCAGAGGGCCTCGCACTCCTGCAGGAGACCCCGCAGTGTGGTGACAGCTCCAGCCCTGACCACGGAGGCCAGCCACACGTGTGGGGCACACCCCACTTTAAAGGGCACCGTTGGGTTGTGTGGGGCCAGCCCCAGGGGCAGTGGGTTTCAGAAGCAGCTGTAATGGACACGTGAGAGGCAGTCCTCCACAGGAACTTGTAAACAAAGGTGGGCGGAATGCACCTAAAAAGAGTGACAGCAGCAGGAGCGCAGTGACTGCCAGCAAAACAGGCTGCGTGGAGAAGGCGGGGCGTGGCCCCGCGCAGATGGCCGGGCAGGGAAGCAAACACTTTGAAACCTTCCCTTCTAGCAGTGGAGCAGGAACCCCCGAAAGACCAACTTCAGCTGAGAGGTAGAAGTAATACGTTTCCTTCTCTCATGGAACTCACAGTCGCTTCTGAGGCTGTCTTTGGAAAGTCAGTGAGGTCTGGGTGACGCAAACTCTGCCTCCTGTCGCTGTCCTGTGAGTAAAGCTTGTTTTGACCGGTCAGGCTGTCCTGCTGCATCGTTGGCACGGGCTTGGGGAGCCCTGTGATGGGGACCTGGGCTTCTGCATAGCCAGTCTGAGGTTGGGCACGTGCTGTGGGCATTCAGTAAAGCTGGTCAGCGTGCGCCTAGTTCTGCATGGCTCCTGGCGTGGAATGGACAGTGACGTTCCAGGGAGCGTGTCCTCTCTGTGCTGTGCATCCGCTAATGCAGGGCGCTCACCTGCCAGTGCCTGGTGCTGTGTGGGTGCAGCCAGGACTTTCTCGTGCCTGTTGGTGAGGAAGGGGGAGAATGGCGACCAGAATTAACTGTGCTGCTCTAGTTCAGCTCCAAAAGAAGGAAACAAAAACATGAAACGCCTAAATTTCTCAATTTGTAAGAAGCAGAGGTAATTCCCACCCCATTAGTTTATAGGACTGCCAGGCGAGGCCATGTAAGAGTGTGGGCTTGAATCCCTGGGTGGTGCTGGGGGAAGTGAAGGCGTGATGATAACCTTTTCATTACCCACTAAGGAGCCACGATCTCAGCATGAAATACCAAGAACAGAAAGTCAGCTGCTGTCCACGTCCAGAAATGGGGCCCCAGAAATGGGGTCATTGAGTGAGATATACATGTACTCACGTGTACAATTGACGAGATTCGTCTCATGTACATGTGGAACTAGCACCCCATCAGACATCCCCGTCCTCCAGTTTTCTCCTGCACCCCACTCGACCCCCACCCACCCCAGGTCACCTCCACGTGGTCTTGGGCTTCAGTTCTTGCTGCGAGAACCATGCGTATCCTTTCATGACTGGCTTCTTCACTCGGGTTTACCCAGATTTTTGCTCGTGTCAGCATCAGTGCTGTGTCACGGACGAGTCGTCTGGCGCACAGCACTCGTCCTTGGGTGGTGGACACCGGGCTGTTTGAGGTTTTGTTTGTTTAGCTGCTGTGAGGAAGGCTGCTATACACAGTCCCATTATGTCTTCTGTGGACACAGGTTTTCATCTCTCCAAGGCAAACATCGAGGAGGATACATTCCAGGTAATAGGGGATCGCCAGTGCCCCCCCGGCGCTGTGCAGTGTCCCACAGTGTGGAAGCTCCTGCTGCCCCCGGTCCTCTCGGGAACTGGTTCTCAGTCTCCTCTAACCTAGTGCTTCTGGGGGTTTTCGTCAGCCCTTCAGAGAGCGCTGGCGCTGCTGAGTCTGCACGTGCTCAGTGGCCGTCTGCATTTTCTTTCAGGAAGTTGATGCACGTCATCTTTTGGAAAATACTTCTCTTTCTCCATTGACGTGCCTTTGAATTGAATTGAAGTGCCTCTGTTGAGAAGAATGTACTTAGAATCGTTATCAGACCACATCGTGGAAAATGCTGATGAACTTGATGAACTTATAAGAGCGCGGCCCCAGTCGCCCTGTTCTCTGGTTCCGTGTAGTTTACACCCATTCGTGTCTATAAACCCTGCACTGGTCTTATTAAGTTGTTCTCTTTCAGAGGATTAATGGAAGAGAAAAGATGGTCTTTTCCATGTACCCACTTATTTACCCTTTCCACGCTTCCCGTGACTCTGAACTGGTGTCATTTCTCTTCAGCCTACAGACCTCTTAGGTCTCCTGGTGACAAGTTGTTCTTGCTCTTTCTTTATAATATGAAAATGTCTTTCTTTCACTCTCTTGTTTGAAAGATGTGTTCACTGGAGTTAAACATTTTTTCTCTTAACACTTCAAATATGTGACTCATATTTATTTTATCAAATATATAATTATATGTAGTGTACCAAGTATGTCATTCTTCCAAGACATTTGCTTTGCCTTGTAGCCTCTATTTTTTCTTAAGAAATCAGCCACCACTTGGCTATTTTGCTGAGCTGGCTGCTGTTCAGTTCCCTTCTTTACCTTCAGTCTCAGCGTCCTCACGATGAGATGCCATTGCGTGGCTCTCTCTGCATTTATTCTTCTTGGGCTTCCCTGAGTTTCTAGGTTCATGTCCTTCACCGGTTTGGGGGATTTGTGCATTGTTTTTATCCCCCTGGCTCTCCTTTCCTTCTTGGACCCCACTTACAGTGCGTCATATTTGGTATTGTCCTGCAGTGACTGAAGTTCTCGTCAGTCTTTTTCAATCCTTCCCACAGTGTCCTGCAATAATAATTCCTGTTACCTGTCTTCAGATTCACTGAGCCTTCCTTTTCTCCTTTTTTCCCGGAAGCAGTTAATTTCATAGAGGACGCTTTTGCTTCGAATCCTATCAGGCCCTTCCTCTGAAGACATAGTCTTTTTGGTTTTCCAGGAAATGCCATCAGGGCTCAGTGGGAACCCCAGTGGCCTCCACGCAGATGCCCCCGCCCTGTGCTCAGTCTCCGCCTTGAGCAGTCGCCCTGCATGTGGGCAGTATCCCCCAGGGACCAGGGGACCTGCACACAGACATCGGGGGCACCCCTCTGCACAGCCCCCTGCTCAGTGCCCCACCCCCCAATTCCAGTCACCCCCCCCCCATCCCCAGTCCTGGTCACTGACCCCCCAGCTCCGGGGACTGCCCTGCTCTCCTCCTGTGGTGGTCGGAACCTGCCCCAGATGGGAAGCTGGCGAGTATGGGCACCTCCCGCACCTACCTTTCTCGTGGCTCAGCTCAGCCTGCATTTCAGGGTCTGAAAGCTGTTGCCACCTTTGGTCCATTTCATGGCTGTACGTCATGGCGGACAAACCTGTCACTTCACCTGCACTGTGTCCTGAGTGCACAGAAGGAGCTCTCGCTGCAAACAGAGGGCAGGCGAAGTCTCATGAGAACAGAGGCATGCGGACCCCTTCTCTCCACCGCCCCCGTGTTTCCCACCTCTCCCCAGAACCCCTCTTGGGTGCAGCCCCCGGGACTCACCTCACCGTTGTCCTACTTCTGTACAATTTTTATTTTTGTTTATTTGTTGACAATGAAGGTGCATTACTTTTATATTCAGAGTAATTGCTCAAAATACCACCTACCACTTAGGAGAAATGCCTGCAAGGGACCCATTCCCCCCATAGGAAACATTTCTATTATAATTTCTATGATTATGAAAGCAATGCACTTTGTAGTCAAATGAATAAACGAACAAAACGCGAATACACATACTGCAGAAGGTCCGGTGTGGAACCGGGGTCCATCTCGGAATGTGGCCGCGACCTCCCACCCTGTGCATGTCTTTGTCCATAAGGTTCGGAGGGAGTGGGTAGGCGTGGGGGGGGGTCTGTGCAGGGTCTCCCGGGCAAGGTGAGAAGGACGAGGACTTCCTTGCCACTTGCCAACACAGCTGGTATTTCAGGAGTCTTTTTGGAAATGGCTTGCCCTCCTCTTGTTTGATGTTCCCATGTCCCATCTGCGTCATCCAGGTGACAGCTGGAGCCCTCCTTGCAAAGGCTGGGGTGCCGGGGGAGCACAAGGGAAACCGTCACCTGCAGGGGTCCTGCTCCTTTCCCTCTGCTGTTCTGGTCCCAACACAGAAGCACACTGCCCTTGGGACCCCCCCAAAACTATGATTTCTGTACTCTATTATTACCTGTGTTCCGGCAGAGGCCTGATGGGGGGCTTTGTAACTGAACCCGTGTCTCATTGTTTCAAGGGGCAAATGTGTTCTGAGTTTCACTTTGATGTACAAATCAACCCTCAGACACAACACGTGTGTAATTAGGGCTGCACGTGTCGCATAAATGACACATCGGCCACGGTGGCCAGAGAGTGCACACGACGCTTTTCTCTGGCAGCTGCAGGCAGGCAGGAATGGTGGAAAGGGTGCCGACTGTCAGTTGTGTGTGGTGTTGGGATGCCAGGCAGGGCTCTGCATCCACCCTTCAGGAACATGTCCTTTTCCCACGTGAGAGGGAAGTGGCTCTCATTCCCCTATAGGCTATAGACTGTGATGAAATGGCTTAATATCTCTTTTCCTGGCAAAAGCAGGTTGTTTTATCAGGGGTCCTCCTAATCAGGTTAATTAGTTTGTGGATAGTTCTCTGTGAGTCCCACTTCCATCTTAACTTTTAAACTTTTTAAAGACACTGAACTACGGTGAAGGTGGAAGGGCATGTGTGATTCAAGTTCAACAGACGTAACAAATAGGTTTTGAACACCTGCCTGTGCCTGTCGTTCGTTGGTGGGAGGTGGCCCGGTACAGGCGCCCCCCACTTCCTTTGGACACATCAGTACGCCATTTATTTGCTTTTGCTTCTATATGTGCCCCCCAGAGTCGCCCACCCCAAGTCTCCTGAAGGACCTGAGAAAGCACCAGGTTCATGTGGAGAGACTGAGCCCCCTGGACCTCGACCAGATGGCCCGCGCGATCGCAGACGCCGTGCACGGGGTGGGTGAAGAAGGGGCGTGGGAAGGCCCTGGCAGAGGAGCCGGAGGAAACACGGGAGAGCCGGCAGGCAGCTCGGAAGAACCGCTATCCGAGGGCAGCGAGCGGGGCAGAGACGGCCCGCGAGGTGAGACGCCCTGTGCACTGTGGGCGGGCGGGCCCACGATGGACGCGGCCACAGAGCCGTGGGGACCCCGGCTCGCCAAGCTGGGATGCGTCCTTCTGCGCGTAGGTGGGATTCGTGTGAAGGATTTGTAGCTGTTTGAACTTTTGCCTCTAAGAGCTTTCTTAACTGGCTAAGCCGACCGGAGCACTTTTGTCGAAAGGTAAACTGTTGTCTGTGAGGAGGTGGGATTCCGCTGCACTGAGGTTCACAGGTAGGAAACAGACGGGCCCGATGGGAAGTGTTTGTGTGTGGATGTAGTCAAACATTCGACTAATAACATGAAGGGGGTCATGTGAGCGTCTGCCCGAGGCTCACAGCCCCTCTGCGGCTGCTCCAGGGAGAAAGCATAGACTCCCGACCCCCGCAGCGCACGCACGCACGCACGCACGCACGCACGCACGCACGCACGCACCCCGCGGCGGGCTCAGGCTTCTGTGACGACGGGCCTTCTCTGCCTGATTGCTGCTCAGCGTCGATGGAAATACAGTAAAGCGCCTTGCACACAGTAGGCCCACATAGAAGAAAACGTGTGCCAGACACACGGGTGAAAGGTGCACGTCTCCTCCTGTGGGCGGGGACAAAGAAAGGCTTGCTGGGAACTGGAAGCGTGGCTTGCCTGCCCCTGGGATGGAGGAGAAGAGACCGGAACTGCAGCAGGGCCCGGCGCTGTTAGGCGGTCACAGCTGAGAGGAGGGCTGCCCGCACTGGGGCGGGCGCTCTGGAAGGTTCTGCGGTGCGGTCGTGCGGGACCGGGCGTGCACGATGAGTTCCGAGCCATCGGGCGTTGCTGGGAGGTGACTGACGTGGGGAGATGAGCACCACAGAACAGTAGCCCGAGTCAGTCAGTTCTGAAGACACCGACGTGGCGTGGTTTGGGTTAGACGCGTCACGTTTTTGTGCCTGATCTGCCCCGGCACCGTGGGTTTTCCTGGCTGTGCGCCAACACTCAGGGTGACGTGAACATACGTGGAACCGGTAATGTCATTTACCGCGGCTTCGCGTTCCTCGTGTAGCCGGCTAGTCCCCGCCTCCCGTGAAGTTGACAGAGCACTTGGCTACAAGCAGAACAGGCCTCCTTCGCAGGAGAGGTCGGGCCAACACCGTGAGACGTAGAGACTCTCACGCGGCTGCTTGCGCGCTGCGACTCCTTGTGAGGGTAACGCCCGACGAGGATTGTGATAACGTTCTGTCTTTCACAGAGAGCGGGGTACAAGACGACGACGGCCGGGTTTCTGAAGAGGTAAGATGGACGCCTCCGCAGGTTTGCTTCACGTTAAGCCCAGAACTGCCTGGGTCTTCTTTCTGTTCATGGCTTGGGAACATTTATGAAATACAAAGGCTTTTTGCTTTTTGATTTTTCTGGGGAAGGCTAGAAAAATGCTCATAATCCCAAAATTAGAAAGGTATAAAGAGTGTACTCAAAATTGTGAATATTTAGATACATGCCAGTATCTATTTTCAGATTTTATGGTAATCTTGATCCATTGTAGAAATATGAAAAATATGGTTAATACAAAGAAGAAAATTGCTGTGCCTTAGACTGTCCCCACCTAAGGATAAGAGGTAACATGCAGGATGCATCGCAGGCATGCTCTAATACTGCCACTGTCCTGTGTGTGCTGGTGTCCGGGGTTCGTGTCACAGGAACGCTCATTGGCTCAAGGTCGTCAGACCTGCACTGTGCAGAAAGGTGGTCCCTAGTCACATGACTACTTGAACTTTAATTTAAGTTTATTAAAATGAGGTAAAAAGAAAGTTCGGTTTCCCAGCTGGACTGGCCACATTTCAAGTGTGCTTTGGTCGTGTGTGGTTAGGGGGTGTGAACACAGAATCATCCCATCACCGCAGACGCTCTGTCACGCAGCGCTGCTCCAGGACGCAGGGAAAGATGCAGATGGCACCCAGTCTCGGGGCGCGTTGCGGGTTTTTCCCATTGAAGAACCTTTGCTCATTTATAATCTTAGGGATGCAGAAAGTCATTTCATAAGCAGTGACAATGACATTATGTAGTTTTACGAAACTATTTTTGTGGTGGGGAAAAAAAGATCTTTGGTTAGTGGTTCTCTTGTCAGTTAGTCTTAGTGGTTTTTGGTTCAATGCCTGTGAGCAAGCAGAGGAAAAAAACATCAGCAATTCTTTTAAATGTCCGTCAGAAATGGTGGGCTATCCTGTGTGAGCAGAGGAGGGAGACATGGGGTCTAAGGACAGTGTCCTCGTTTATGAAGAGGCGGGAAAGCGAGGAACAATGGCCAAGCGGCCAGGCCCAGGCTGAGGGTCTCCAGAGAGCAGACAAGTCTGCCTGCTTCCAGAACCGCCCCCGGGAGGACCCAGGGCTTCTATTCCACACTGTTTCGTTCATTGAGTAGAATTCTAATCCATTCTCCGTTACTCGGGGTACATTCTCAAGCAATTTTCTCCAGAAGGGTATTGGAGTATTGTATTTTCTTGTTATTTAATAACATCTTCATTTCCTCCTCACACAAAGCACCTTTTAAGTGAGAATACCATTCTCTTTCCGTCAAAAGCCTGAGGACATTTTTCCATCCCTATTTGGTAACTGAAATGCTATGTACTGTTGTCATTCAGGATACAAATTTGAGTAAATATTTTCATCAAAGCATTTTAAATACTCCAAAACACGAACGAAAAAGTTATAAATAATTTTCAGTCAAAAAGGGAATAATTACTTCCTTTATAGTCCTTCCTTAATTTCCTACCTAAATGTGTTTTGGTAAAGTGAGTTGCAGAGTAAATCCAGTTTTCCTGTTTCTATCTAATACAACGTTGGCGATGTAATACGATGGTTACGAAGGATGTAAAGCACTGGCCTTCCCTATGCTGGAAGGAGTCCCCGGTGTGCTCTGCTCCCTCCCATGAGCAGTAGGGACGACCGTCTCTTTCCTTACAGAGCGGTGCTGGTGTCTGAGGGCAGCCCAGGGAGGGCGTCTTCAACGTCAGTTAGACCCGAATTCAAATCCCGGATCTGCCAGTCACTACCTCTGCGATCCCGTACACATGACGAACCTCTCAGGCCTCAGGGACTACAGAGTAGAGACAAAAGCTGGTTCTCTACTCCTGGGTAGGGCAATAGGGAAATGGGACGGTTTACAGCCGGCCTGCGCACAGGGCTTGCCAGGCAATCAGCGCTGTCATCAGAGTTGTAAGCTAACATTCATCAGTCGGAATGTCGTTTAAGTGGTTCTGAGGACACTTGTCCAGGAACCGGGGATCAGGGAGGGGCAAGCCTTCGCATGGGAGGGCCAAAGTTTCCCTAGATGGCGTTCAGAGGCAGTTTCATGTCCCTGTGACTACTCACTCCAGGTGCCTCCGTTTCCCTGTGGAAAGGGGGAGGGGCATGACAGTTCCTGAGTCGGTGTCATGAGGACTCTGAGTTCAGGTGTAGAAGGCATCAGTGCAAAGCCTTCAGCCGTGTGAGGGCTCAGAAAATGCCACTTATTGTGACTAACTGTTGGTTGTTTCTAGAGGGGCAGGAGGGGGCCTCAGAGTCACAATGGCTGTATTTAGAGACTGCCACTGACTGTACAGATTCAGATTCTTCAGGAAGGGGTGTGTGTGTGTGTGTGCATGTATGTGTGCACGTGCACGTGCATGCTTGCACGAAGGCACATGTTAGTAAGGGGTCCTGATATGCAGGCTCCATCTGATGGAAATCTGCTCACCTCGACGTGATCCTAAATGCAGGCGGGAAAAGCTTTGTCTTCATCACCGTTCATTTCACGTTGCCTATTAACTGTCACATATGGATGACTTTGTCACACGTGGCCTTTTCATTGTGTAAATCGACAGTCTTTCCCCCAGATGTCATCTCATGAGAGTTTCCGTTGTACTAGGTCAACCGTCTGAGCCCTGAACTCGGTGGCCTCCTGCAGGATCCCGGGTCTCGACTCTTGCCTGGAGCTCCACCTCTTGCAGAGTCCTTCAAAACTGAGAGCAAGAAATCGGAGGAGCCCGAGGTCTCCTTGTCGTCAGAGGAGGAGGGAGCTGGAGTGGAAAACGTGAAGAGTCACACGTACTCCAAAGATGTGCTGGAGAGGCCGCCACATTCGCAGCGCTGGGGCGACGGGTTTGGGGAGTCCCAGCACTGGGTTCCAGGGCCCTTGCAAGAGGACCAGCCGCTCGAAGCAGGAGCTCAGGGATGGCCGAGCGACAGCCTGAGACTGGAGGCCAAGTCTTCTGCGGAGGAGGAGTATGGCTACATCGTGACGGAAAACGAGTGAGTAGGACATCAGTCGGGATGTCATTTACATGGTTCTGAGGACACTTGTCCAGGAAACGGGGATCAGGGTGGGGCAAGCCTTGGCATGGGAGGGCCAAAGATCTCGTCTGTGCGCTTGGTGCCCAGGACCCGGGTGCCTTGCTGGAGTGGGGGTGCTTTCGTTTTTGCCTGTCTTCACTGGAAAGACGCGCAAGCATCCTGGTATCTCAGGTGTGGTAGCTCAGCCAGGGCCAGCCCGTCCCTGTCACCCAGCGCTTCGGACCTGGCGACCCGAGCTTGAGAGCCATTCCCCACAAAACAAACCCGACAGAAGCCTTCCCAGTCTTTGGTCGTGGCCTCATCACCTGCTGGTCACAGCACAGGGCACGTGGAAGCCATGGGTCTTCAGGTGGGGCCGGCGGGGTGCTGGGGGAAGCAGAGCCTGGGCTGCCTCTGCTGGACGCTGGCCTCTGGCCTGTGAGCTCCAGGAGCTGTACGTCTTCCCCACCAGTGTAGTCCAGATACCAGGGTCTAAGTCCTCGTGCTTCAGACGGCAGAGCCGGCCTCACAGCAACAGCGTGCGCTGTCCTCATTCTCGTTTCCTGAGTGTGACGAGGGACTGAATGCAAACATCAGTACCCAGCAAGTGACAAGGGGTCAGCCCCATTTTTCAGGTCATTTCACTAATGAATCCGACCTTTGATGCTATGCGTTGTGAAATGTATTATCTTCAAGTAATGAAAGGTGTTTCAAGGCAAAAACACATCAGTCTGGCGACACACACGAGTGTACACACGTGTAAAACCTGGTTTTGCTTTCTGGTGTCCGTGTGTCCCAGTGCTTCTGTGCTAGTTCAGAAGCCGGTCATGTGATCACTGTCGTGGGAGGGGCAGCATCGGGGCTGCTGCTCCCCTGCTGGTTCGGCACGTGCACGCCTATGCTCACGCCTCCCGACAACATGTAGCCCCCCAGCGTGTATGCACTGCTGCCACACTGCACGCAGCAGATGTCATCAGCGAGAAATAGTGGCACGGCACCACTGGGCACCACACGTTTTACTGAGCCCAAACCACAGACCACTTATCAAAGTGGCTTAAAGCGTAAGACTTCAGCTGCAGAGCTGTTCTCATTGGTGTTTAGAGACATGCTCACAGCGCATGCTTCCGGCTTACCCCAAAGCGGCGCGTCCGTTTCCACAGGGTCTGTTCTGTTCAGATGCACCTACGGTGTCTGACCCCTTGGTCTGGACAGTCCTCTCTGTCCTGTCTCCTTCTCTCTGAATGAGCAGCTCCTAGTAGGTGCTGAGCCCACGGAGACGTACAAACGGGAAGTGGAACGGCACGTGCTCTGAGGGCACAGCCCTGCACTGTGACGGCCAAGGTCAGACGGGGACGCAGACGTTATCACAGCCTGTTAACCTACTCTATGTGTCAAATACCCGTGTTCTGAGTTTTCCCTCCTTGGAAACCTCACTGTGCTGTGTGTGTGTATGTGTGTGTGTGTGTGTACTGTGTACATGTGTGTACTCTGCGTGGCATGTGTATGCGTGTATGTGAGCACCAGTGGGACGTCCATGGCACAGCTGGTCTGGGACCCTTTCCTCCCACCAGGACATCAGTGTCCTCGTGTCCTGATCCCCGAGGGCTCAGTCCCGGCATGAGGTGACTGCTTGCAGGGAGATGCCAGCCACTGTGCCCCAAGCTCCTTGTTCAGGGTCCTGGGGTTTAGCTGTAGCACAAAGGAGAAGGAGCCCCTGGTGTCAACATGAACAGCTGAGGACGGTGCATTTGTTTGGGGCCTTTCGAGCAGGACAGTCCATCTGCTGGTCTCTGCATCAGGGTGGACGTGGAGGGTATGACAGCTCTGCGCAGTCAGCACGTCTGACAGGGAGAGACCGATCCTACCGGTGTTTCCTCCTGCTCTGCCTGACTTCTGAGGAGCAAGGGCAGCTGTACCGGGGAGGCGATTGTCGTTGCGTTCAGTGTGTTTTCCTGCAGGGCTTTCCTGGCCCATTCCTTAGGGACATGAGCCTACACGTCCACTGGCGTCGGTTAGAGGAAAACCATTCTCTTATCTTGGCTGATTTCACTTTCCTTTTGGTGCCTCAATAGGGTGAAAGATACATGGTGCCGCTCATTCAGCTTTGTGTCGGTAATTCTTACTGTTTGTCACCCGGTCGAATGTGCTAGGGGATTACTCCTTCTTCCCATCTCCAGACAGAGATTGAGGTTTCTGCCCCTGTTACCAAATTCACTGGTAATTTGGGATTCTCAGGGGCAAGATATTGCCAGATTTCGGCTTAGGTCTTAATAGGTCAGCTATTGACAAAAATCTGTTTCCATTCTTTTAAAAACAAGGACTTTTGTGTCTTTGGCTGTCCCATACAAAGGAGAAGGAATGGGACTCACAGCTCAGTGTTATCACTGACACACGTGCCCCCCACGGACGTTTCGATGGGAGAGGGATGGGGCTTTGTCGCCGCCATTCCCGCGCTTCCATTTCCTGATGGGCTGGTGGTGTAGCTTAATCCTTCGCCGTTTGCATTTTCATCCTCTTTGTACAAACTAGACGGATTATTCAAGACTGGATGGAGGGCAGGACGGCCATCCCCAGTCCTCTAAGGGTCCTCTAAGCTTTAAAATTATTTCAAGTGAGGCTGATGGGAAGAGATCACAGGATGGAAGGGGAATTTGATGCAGAAGGGGCTTTTCACCTCTCAGCAGAGAAGAAACTCCTCTTACATCTGATGAGTAAATGCTTCAGAGACACGGGCTGTCCTGCTCACCACGTGCCTCCCCTCACAAAGCTGAGTCCTCGTGTTTGGGCCATGTTCCTGGAGAAGGATCACATGAGACGTCGAGGGTGACCTTGGATAGTAAACCATGGCCATGAGCACGTGCAGCCTGAGGGGCAGCCGTGGGGGGTTGTCAGTTTGATGTTGGAGACAAACAGTCTGTTGGAGAAGCTTGTAGCCACCCCTCGGGATGAGGCTGTGCTATCAGGCTCCGTGGCTGTGGACGAGGGTCCTTGCAGCCCAGCTGGCCCTCAGGGAAGCACCCGGCACTCCCGCAGCATGGTCACACATAAGTCTCCATCCGGTCCTGGCAGCTTCCGTGCGATGACGAAAACACACGGAGCCGACCATCAGGGCGGGAGCCCCCCAGCGCCGTGGGGCTCGGGCAGGGGCTTATCCCCGGGCGTGGTCCCCTCATCTCAGCAGCAGTGGTGGTGGTGCCTACCTTCAGGGGTTGTTGGGGACAGTGAACGTGACCCAGGATGAGCAGTGGCTGGAACGCAGTGGACGTCGAGTGAACAAAGAGCATTAGCCCGCTAGCCACCAGCAGAGTGGACGCAGGAGGACACAGCCCCACGTAAAAGGGGAGTAGATGAGCTTCCACTCGGAGGAGGGGATCAGAGGGGCAAGACCTCAGTGTGGCCATCCGAGCAAGCAGGTGCCCGCGGGCCCTGAGCTGCTCTGACAGACGCCTGTCAAATTCCAAACACAGCGGGTTTACTTTTACATTTCCCTCTGTCAGGTTTTTCTTACCAGGAAGCTTTCTTCCATGTGGGATAAGCCAATCAGGGAAGTTAACAATGACGTTTTACTGTCCTAATTACCATGGTTACGAGTCCCCCCCCCCCCCCCCCCCCCGGCTTCCAAGCAGGTGTGTTAGGCACCCATTTCCCACAGCACCTCCCCTGTGGGAGTCAGTCAGGTTGTCTGATCAGAGATGCCACCTAGATATCACACACCGTCCATCCTTCATCCACAGGTGAATTATAGGGCTCGGGGGTCAAAAGTCTGGAAGAACGTTCAGAAGTCAGGTTCTCCCCTTGCCAAGGCCTCGGGGAAAGTGTGTCAGGTCCTGGGGTTCGTCCTCCGGGAAGACTGGCCTCGCCTGGGGGCAAACAACCATCCTCGTCCCTCAAGAACTTCCTGTCCATCACCTAGAGCGTGAGAGGAGTTTGTGCAGGGCCTTCGGGAGCAGGCGGCCCACTGGCTCCTGTTCTCCTGACCTGTGAGCTGCTGTGCTCGGCAGTGACTCACCCTGCTCCTCTGGGAGCCAGTGAGGTGAAGAGGACGGGGTCCCAGCTGACAGCCAGTGCTCCCTGATCCGGGTTCTCCCATGGCCTGGCCCAGAGCCCCCCGGCTGCCCGCAGAGCCCCTGGCTTGTCAGGCCGGCTCTTACGTCACCTCCTGCAGCCTGTGGTCTGTGGGAAATGCCGCCCAAGCCGTGCCTCTGGGAGCCCCTCCATGCCACTCGCCTCTTAGACACACAGAAGAAGCCTGACACTCCACAGGCTTTGACAGTGGTGGTTTTCATGCCCCCGGTGCCTGCTGCCACTGCCCTCAGGCCTCACCTCCCCTGTCCAGCTGCCAGGGTCCTTCCACGCCCTCTCCCCTCCCTGCCCCTCCTTGTGCCGCCTCAGCCTCTCTTGCCCTGGTCACTGCAGGACCTCTTCATGCGTCGTCCTTCTTCAGTCGTTAAGCACGTTGCACCAAAGAGAATGCCCTGTTGTCTGCATCTGACTGTTACTCTCTGCTCTTGGTCCCTGTGGTGACGCCCACTGTCTGCAACGTGGAGACCCAAGCCTTCAAGTGACCCCAGGCCTGTGGGCTCTGCAGACGCCTCCACTGCGCGTTTCTTCTCTGGGTGCTGGGCCAAGCCCGCCTGCTTTCTGCTTCTGGAATGTACAGGAGGCTGCTTGTGTCCCTCCCAGCACTCGCCACCCCTCTCTCTCCCTCGTCCTGGGCGCTGCTCTCTCCTGCAGCCTTCCAGCGGATTTCCTGCCTATTCAGTTCCGTATTTTTCCTGAGGCAATGGATTTGGTTTTTTTCTCTTTCTTATGCAAATTTTGAACATTCTCAAAAGCAAGATAATAACCCAGGCTCAACCACCCAACCCCCTATCTCATCCACACCGTCTACTCCTATCTGTCAGGCTACTTTGAAACAAGTCCCAGTTGTATTGTCTTAAAAACATTTCATGAACTATCTCTAAAATATAAGGATTCTTTCTTTTTAACATTCCATAATGCCCTAAAAAGTAACAAAGACTCTCAAGATCAAGTGTCCAGTCGGTTCCAACATCAACGTCAGAACTCGTTTTCTGACTTAGGCTGACCAAACTTGTCGGCTCACTTGCCTCTCCTTTGTTGAGGTCCCAGTGACGTGTTGGAATCAATGTTATTGGCTTGAAGTCTAGATCTGGAGGATATTTACCCTTGTCTGACTTGTCACTACAGTGGAAAAAAGAAGTGAGAAAATACTATAAAAGCTCAGATGTGGTGGGATGAAAACAGTTTCAGTGTCTCTTTGACCCAGTGGCTTCCACGTCAGCTGGCCATGTCAAGCCACAAGGAAGACACCGGAAAGACGGTGCTCTGCCAGAATGGGGCCCCTTAAGTTCTCTGACGGTGAGCCTCCTCCTCACACTCCACCTTTCTGCTGCAGCCGAGAGTGACGTCGGTGGTTGGGGGCCCGGGGTGCGCAGTGAGGAGGAGGATGCATCGGAATAGCCCGCTCGTCCCACTACGCCTGGGCCGCTAACCCTCTCTGCCTCGGGCCTGTCCTCAGGTTGCCTCCTATGGCCTGGGTGCTGAAATGTAGGACAGCCTAGGAGGGTCTGAGAGGCTGGACTCGCTTCTGTTTTCGCTGTAATGTCATCTGATGGCAGCAAGGGGGTCACCACAAGTATCCCTGTCTGTGTCCATGTCCGTCTCCATCTCCGTCTCCGTGTACCTACACCTACACCTATGTATCTGTGTCACCTATCCCTACATCTCTGTCTTTTCCATGTGTATATCCACATAGCCTCGCATGGTATCAGATTTCCATAATCAGTGGAGCAGGTTTTCGCTTCCTTTTCAGTGATGCTGTGAAATTCCACAGTAGAATAATCCACAGGGACCTTCATTGCCTAACAGCTACAATTGATTTTTTGCAAAGTGTCATCTGCATCACAAATTGGCCTAGACTTATGTCTGTTTGAGTTAAGCAGTTTAAATTTCACTCCTACATAGAAGGAAGTAAGGAAGAGGGAGTAAAACATGAAAAGAAGAGATTTGCTGGGCTGTCAAAATTGGAGTAAGTCTGGGAATAAATAATAAGGCCAGAGGGAGAAGGAAAATGGAAAAACAGTGTCCTGAGGTAGCTCATTCTTACTGGGGACGGTGACTTAACAAACAGGCAGAATGTTAGCGGAAGAGCTGGCTGTGGATTGCTGAGTTCCAGCTCAGCCTCCCTGAGTCCCGTGAAGGAGTCCATTTCAAGCTTCCGAAGACTTCACGGCCCTTACTTCGAGCTCCGTGGAGGGCAGGTGGGTGGGAAGGGAACTGTGTTCCATGGAGAACAGCCTGTGCAGGGTCTGCCTCAGGAGAAATTATGAACTTTGGAGGAGGGGGCAGTACATGGCGAGGCCGCCGGGCCCCAGCAAGGACTTACCCTGACAGTTGTGGACACCACTGGACGGCGCCGACAGGTGGCTGGTGGGCCAGGGGCCCTCTCTCCCAGGCCTTGTGCTGGACTGGGGAAGGGCCACAGGCAGCCTGGCCAGTGGGTGTGTGGCCATCAGGCCATTCCCCTCAGCTCGGGCCTCATCCTTGCTGTCTGCACTGTGGGCTGACCTGCAAAGTGTCACCTGAGCTGTGAGCTGGCCTGGACTTAAACCTAATGAGGCGGTTTCACTGCGATTCCCAGGCTGCTTTGCCAGTGGGGCTTTGGGAGAGGTTCCAGAGGACGGTGCCGCTGGGCCGCGGGGGCGGGACGGGCCCCAAGGCTGGGCGTCGTCCTCTCCTTGCTGCTGCGGGCCTGGCTGAGACCTGTGCATGCACACTCACACTCGGCGTTTGTGTACAGTACTGTCCCACGTTCTTTTTCAGATGTGCATGCACTTTTAACAAAGGTAATGCCAGGGCACTGTGTACTTACACTTGTATTCAGCTGCTGGCAAATGATGTTTTTCAAAAATTTGGAGGAATGAATATACTTACGGTGAGAAGTGGTCTCATCTTGATGTTAAAACCGATCATGGTTAGAGTGGCTTAGTGTCTTACCGGTGGACATTTCACCTGTGCAGAGTTGGGGCTGTAACAACTCACTAGTGAGTCACTTGCATTGTTAGCGGCTCCGGATGGATTTGCGCGTGATCTCAAGGCTGCGGGAGCTCAGACTCGGAGGGTTCAGTTTGGCTGCAGATTGTCATCGGTTCAGCAGCGTTCTCCGGGGACGTTGGGCTTTCTTAGGCTTCTGCAGGGAAGAAATGTGGTACCGAATCGAAGCTAGAATTCTGAACCATCGCAGCTGCTCTGGTTTCTCTCGTTTGCTCTCATCAGAAGTATCTCTTCTCTGCATTGGGGACAATTCCTGTGGGTTAGCAAAAGTTTTGACTACCTGGTAAGATTATTTAAATAGAATAAATGTCGTTATTTGTTACAACGATGGATAGGGGTAACTAGAATAAATGGTAAATCCCAAGAAAACCTCACTTTATCTATTGGTTTCAAATATCATCTCATCAGAAGAGTTTGTATCAAAGTTGACTGGTTGCATTTTGGAATCCATCAATCATTTGGTGCCCTACCTTTGAATTTTCAAATAAACAGTGTGATGTCCCAGTCAGAAAGTGAAGCAGCCGAAGGAAAATGAACGGTCAGCATTGAGCAGAGTTTCCGATGTCCTGTCTGGTCAGCAGGGACATTCCGCTCTGTGGACAGCCAGATCCTGTTGTCACCGGGATCTCACCTGCCCACGAGGAAAGCCCAGTAACTGCTAAAAAACTCAGGCGTGGAGAGGTGTGGGCACACACTGTCCAGTGTAGGTTAGGTGAGACACAGGTCGGACACAGCGGCCACCTGGGCCCACCACCCGGGAAGCCTACGTCACAGTACACGCTCAGTAACAACACTGAGGGTGGAGTTTTTCTTTGGGGAACAGACTCACAGCCTGACCTTGGGCAGTGAACTTAACTCCTCTCATCTCCGTTCCCACTCCTAAGATGAGGTTCACAGTGGCACCTTCCTACAGGTGTATTGGGAGCCGTACCTGGGAGAGCTTGCAGTCTTAGCTTGCTGGACAGCATAAGGAAAGCGTCCAGAGGTGGTGCTGCCTGGTCGTTCTGACCCTTAGTCGTTTTCACTAGTGTTGTTTTAAGAGTGGCATTCCACAGCTTCTTCGTCATCGAGCATTCTCACCTCGTTGTTCATCCGTTCTCTTACCCCAGCGATGAGCTTAGGGCACCGTGGAAATCTGTTGTGCTGCGTGTGGTATTCGGAGCCGTCATGGGTGCTGTCACCTCTCACGCGAGCCTCCCACTGCATGAATGGTGCCGCTGATTCCTGTGCCCTTAGTTTGTGTACTCAGCAGACCCCTGGAAGCATCGTCCTTCCCAATTATTAACCCGTGGTATTAACATGCTGCTGGGTTTCGGAATGGAGAAGCATTAGACAGGAGACACCGCCTGGCTTGTGAAATCGCTCCTGTCACCAGACAACGGGGCCGGCAGTGAGGTGCCCGCAGCCGGCAGTGCTCACATCTCCCCCGCCCCTCGCAGTACCGGGAATCCAGGTACTCAGGGTGACAGCTGTCACAGACAAACTGACGAGATTGCACGTGTGGTCTCCATCCATTGATCTTTGGGATGAACTCCCCTGCTTTCTAAAGAAGTTCAGACCACGAGATGACAGACGATGGCATGTATTTTAAAAATAAAATAGAAATAAGTACATGCTCGTTTTGAACCCAGTCAGCACCGTCTGTTTGCTGACTTACTGAACAAAACCACTGGAGTCGTGTGCCATTTGCCCCCTGCCTGCAGCCCTGACAGGAAGGGGCGGGTGCCCTCGTGTGTTTGTATCATCAGGGCCGTCTCACTGGGCGGCACGCAGGCTCCTAACTGTGCTCAGCGGCAAACGTCCTCACTCTCTTCAGTGCGGTTTTAAATAATCTTGTCATGGGGGAAGGTCTTCCATTTGTGTATTGTGGTGGTGAAGGAATGTGGGTCGGGACCCATGAGACAGCCTCTGGACTCCCCACCTCATTATATGACCCCTTTGGTCAGACAGGGGAATCTGGCCGCAGACCTTGCTTGGAAGCTGGGTGATGCAGGGCCTGGGGCGAGAAGCCAGCAGCTCCAGGTTTCCTGCTTAAGGCTGCAGCAGCCCAAGGGAAGGAAATTGGCTCGGGGGCCGGTAGTGAGGCCCCTTGTCTCAACCAGCAGAGGGCAGTGGACAGTAAGCTGCTGCTTTTACGGACTCTGCCAGGCCTGCTGTCCGCACCCCACGTCGGTCATCCCAAATCCTCTCTCCAACCTATATGATGTGAGAAAGGAGAGGACGGTGAAAAGCAGGTCGGACGGGGTCTGCAATCCAGGGCTGCCCTCCGTCCATCCTTCTGACCAACCGGCCCCTCCGGTGGGCTCTCCTCCCCAGCGTGGGTGCCGAGTGGGGCCTTTTGCCGTCGTCCTGCTTGTGGCTTCCTCGTGTCTCACATGGCGGCTCACCCGCTAGTCCCGTCCGCACACCTTACTCATGTGTCCCAGGCTGCGAGCCCTCCCCACACCTACCCAGCCACCATGAGCCATTTGGGGCCTCCTTGCACCCCTGAGTCTTCATCCGTTCTTGGAGTCACAGCGATCCTGGGAGGCCATCAGAGCTCCATCTCCACGCTCCCACCTTCCGCTCACGAGGCACGCTGGCCAGAACCCCCGAAACCTCCTGCCCCAGGGCCTTGGCACCTGCTCCTCACCGTCTGTCCCTGTGTCCTGATGTTCTCTTTTGCAAGGACACCGGTGATGTGGGATCAGGCCCAGCCATAACAAGCTGGTCCTACACTGATCGCCTGTGGCCACCGTTTCCTCACAAGGTCACATTCTGAGGTTCTCAGGTTAGGACTTCAGCAGTTTTGATTTTTGGTGACACGGCTGAGCCCAGGACAGCACAAATTATCTGCTGCCTGTGTCCCCGTGGGGACGTAAGCCCCGTGAATGTGGGCCCCGGTCTCTGTTCACTGCTGCGTCTTCTCCGACAGCAGCGCCAGGCTCCGCGTGGGCATGGAGGGTGACTGCCTGGCTAGCTGGGGTGGAAGACTGTGCTGGGCCACAGCTGTTCCATAAGGATGTCACCACGTATGTCCCTGAAGGGTGCTGACAGGATTTCACGGGCAACGCGTGATCGCAAGGCTGAGTGCAAGGCCTCAGGATTTGCAGCCTGAACCTTGAATCACACCGTTACTGCTGTTGCCTCTCTGTGTGGAGCTGGCCTTGCTGGGGGTCACGTGGAGATCGTACCCGTTAATGAGTCACTGCTGGCGGGCCGTCCGTCCTCTCTGCTAACCCTCAGACTGATATTGCAATAGCCTCTCATTGGCATATAACTCATTTTAGAAATGAACCCGTTTAAAAATGAGTTTCTGGGGGGTGGGGGATGAGGGTGAGGGGGATCAAATGTATGGTGATGGAAGGGGAGCTGACTCTGGGTGGTGAACACACAGTGTGATTTATGGATGATGTGATACAGAATTGCACACCTGAAATCTGTAATTTTACTAACAATTGTCACCCCAATAAATTAAAAAAAAATAAAATAAAAAAAAATAAAAATGAGTTTCCTTTGTACATTTGACTTCCCGTCCTGAGGTTTGGTTTCAGCATCTGCTTCTCTCCGTCTCCCATTTCTCCTTTCTCATCCTGCCCTCCCCACCCTCTCACTTTATTACGATTTTTATTGAGGCAGAGACGAGCCATTGCTGCATCATGAGCCCATCACACGTTCTAACAATTCCATTTGCACTGAATTGTTTGTCTTATTGCTGGAAAATTCAGGTGATTCATCATGGCTGAAGAAGCACCTGATCCCCATTGCCCCGGGAGCCGCTCACTGTGTGACAAGAATGGGGCGGGCGGGCGGCTCTCAGACCCCCCAGGCTGGGTGGGAGCTCGTGGGGACTGCAGCTTCTCAAGTCGTGATGACTTCCATTTGGTCACGTTGCCCCCTCCTGTCTGCTCTCCTCCGACAGCCCCCTGAGCCCGCAGAAGGGGAAGGAGCTGACGGCGGCCGTCGCACGTCTCCTGCAGGTGCCGATGAGTGTCTTCGCAGACATCGAGTGAGTGTGGGCCGGGGTCTCTGGGTTTTCTTGTTGGCTCCCACCAGGCTCCATTTCGTAAATTGCTTTGCAAGGAAGAGGACTGTGTGCCTGTGGTTGGTGTTAATTATATCAGGGGAAACTGTTCCGGAAAGAATGAAAGGAAAATTCCAGAGAGATTTGGTAAGTTACTTAAACATAGCTGAAATCCAAGTGTAATTATAAGAATTATAATCTGGAAGAGTGGTGCCCACTGAGGCCCTGGTTCCCAGCCCTGCTGCTCCTAGACTCACGGAGGCTCTAGACCAGGGGTGTCCAAACTTTTTTCAACGGTTTTCACCAAGGGCCATATGCGGTAAAATAACACAAACAGCCGGGCCACTCACTCGAGGTGAAGTACGTATTGCCTCATCTGGTTTATTTAAGTAAACTAAATATATTTTTGGAATTTGCTGCGGGCCAATTAAAAGTGGATTGCCGGCCGCAGTTGGCCTGCGGGCCGCAGTTTGGACACCCCTGTTCTAGAAGTTTCTGCAGCCTGTGCCGGCCCCACAGACGCACCAGAGACATGGGGACGGGCGTGTCAGCACTTACCGTGAGCCTGCAGTGTAGGGCCTGCCCTGTCCCGGGGGCCAGGGGGGCTGCTGTGACATTTTTTGGAACGTGTACAGAACACAGAGCACCAGCACTGTGTCAAGAAGACAAATGGAAACGCGTCGATGCAGGAGTGGGTGGGGGTTGGCAAGCGCAGGTGTGGACGGCTGGCCACGCGGAAGCCTAAGGATGGCCGCACACAGGGCTCAGGGCTAGACATGTGGGCCGAGCTGAGCCCCCGTCCACCAGGGCGTCCACTGTGGCGCGGCCCACAGACACTCATCTGTGCTTCATGCGGCAGGTGTGTATTCATCACTGCTGTGCTCTGGCCTGGTGCTGGGAGCTGGGCGTAGGCGTGAGGGCACGGTCCTGCCTCAGCCTTACCACTGAATGTGCACGTGGCTTTTGTAGAAGGCGCTGGAGGCCATGTGTTTGTGGGGAAGCACCTCACCGAGCCTGGGGCCTGGAAGCTTCTGGAAGAGGAGAGGGACGGTGGCAGATGTCCCACAAGGAGGTTAGGGGCCTCTGGCAGGCCACCCCAGCGCCCAGCACGGAGTGTAGGACACACTCCCAAAGCAGTGGGAATGAGACCCCACGGCCGGCCGAGAGCACGTGACCCGGGAGCTACCTGTGCTCACCTCACGTGGGTGCGCAAACCTGGAGCCCCGGGGGGCTGTGCGGGTGTGGCGTGCCGAGCGGGGGCGGGGGGAGGCGGGCAGCTCAGGAGTCTGGACTTGGCGCGCACAGGAGATGGGCGGGTCAGGCCGGCCTGGGTGCCGAGGGAGGAGTCTGCCGGATCCAGGTGCCAGGGACCAGAGACCTGGAGTGAGGTGGGCGTGTGGGGAGAGGCGCCTGCCTGGGAGGTGAGGGCGAGGGCAGGACGGGTCACACCTGCAGGCTCCTTCACCACAATCAGAACAGACATGGGGAGGGGTGTGTGGGGGCGTGGTGGGGGGTGGGGGGTGGGGGTGTGTGATGGGGTGTGGGGGGCTGCGGGAGCCCTCCGACCGACCTCTGCCCTTCCCATTCCATCGGGCCGGCCGGTGTTACCACCGTCTTGCACTCAGGAGGGAGCCGCCCTGCAGCCAGGCGGGAAGCCGACATGTCTGTGCCCGTGGTCAGCGCCAGCCCTGCAGACAGGAGGGAGGGTGGGATGCGCAGGGACTCGGCTTTATCGGTGCTGCTGAAGGAAGGTGTGAGGTTTCTCCTTCTTGTCCAAGGTCGAGACCAGACTTAGGGCCCCGACACCACCGAACTCCTGCCATGTCCCTTGGGCTTCCATGTCGTCTCCTGTGGTCTTCCTCCCCTTCTTCCCCCATCAAGAAGACTGAGTGTTCACAAAATAACTATTCCTTCTCCCCAGCATCTCACCCAGACACGTCCCACTGACCTTTAAAGAGAGTCTCAGCAAAGTGGCGGGACAGTCCCCGCCAGGGCACTGGACTTGAGGGGCTTCAGGTGGGCGGGGCCATCAGACTGGAGGGGCTTCAGGTGGGCGGGGCCATCAGACGAGGGGCTTCAGGTGGGCGGGGCCATCAGACGAGGGGCTTCAGGTGGGCGGGGCCATCAGACTGGAGGGGCTTCAGGTGGGCGGGGCCATCAGACTGGAGGGGCTTCAGGTGGGCGGGGCCATCAGACTGGAGGGGCTTCAGGTGGGCGGGGCCATCAGACTGGAGGGGCTTCAGGTGGGCGGGGCCATCAGACGAGGGGCTTCAGGTGGGCGGGGCCATCAGACTGGAGGGGCTTCAGGTGGGCGGGGCCATCAGACTGGAGGGGCTTCAGGTGGGCGGGGCCATCAGACCGGAGGGGCTTCAGGTGGGCGGGGCCATCAGACTGGAGGGGCTTCAGGTGGGCGGGGCCATCAGACTGGAGGGGCTTCAGGTGGGCTGGGCCATCAGACCGGAGGGGCTTCAGGTGGGCGGGGCCATCAGACTGGAGGGGCTTCAGGTGCACGCTGATTTAGGCACAGAGCTGGCTTGCGCTCCCTCTCCCCCTGCCCTTTCTTCAGGTTGGCTCCTCACTCCTGCTGTGGTCCTTCCCATGCAGACCCTGTCCCATCCGTGTCTGAATCCTGAGTAGGGGGACTTCCAGGGAGCACCTCCTGCCTCTGGAGCGGTAGGTGGAGCTTGCCAGCTGTGCGGTGACCAGAACAGAGCTTTTGTAAACATCACTTGCTAGTCTTCCCTGCTCAGAAAACTGGGGGCTTCCTACTTGCAAAGCTGACACCAGTGCCGTCTCTTTTAGCCTTTGGGAATCTGGTCCACAGCTCTCCTGTGAGACAAACACCTGCTGGGTCCTTCGCTGGTGGCTGTGTCCTGGCCCCCTGCTCGTAGTTACATTGGTGTTTCACAGCTGCAGCCTGGTGCTCTTGGTGCCAAAGGCGTCGCCGAAGCCCCCAGACAATGTCCGCGTGTACGCATGTGTGTGGTTAGGTTGCCCCCCTACAGGCCGTACATGCGTGTCCCAGGGGCCAGCACACTGGGGCATTGCGCACTCGCTGGGTCGGGGCAGCCTCGGGCAGGGCACGGCTGCGTGGCCCATTTGTGGCTCTGGCGTGACTGCACAGTCTCGGGTGCACGTTGCCCTAGGAGAGGGGGCGGCCACCATGCAAGCCGGCACTTGCAGAGGTTGCGTTTTATGGAAGTACTAGTTATGCTTAATATGTTTTGTTAATGGTTATGTAGCTGTCAAGCAAATTCCATTACTTCTTATTACATCATTAGAGACCATTAAAACGGCATTAGCATGCTGATGTAATTATGCCAGCAGACGCAGGACGACCGCAGTTATGACTTTATAATCCAATCGCGGCTGTCCGTGCCCTGCTGATGGATGCTCGGTCGGGTGGGCGGTGCCGGGGGAGCTGCCCCACGGTGAGGTGGGACCGGCGTTGGCTCAGCCGGCCGCTCAGCCCCACGCAGGCCTGGAAGAGCAGAGGGCGTCCGGGAGGACAGTCTAATTCTGCGATCAATCTTCATGTGTTCTCGTGATGCAAGAAGCAGTTTAGTTCCCATCTGTGTGATTTACTGAATTGATGAAAATACAGAGTTCTTGTTTTCCAAGACAGTTACTGAAGAAGTGGCAGTGGGAATTCACAGCCCTGACACGTTTCATTAAGTCTTCTGTGCACAGCGTGGGGGGGTGAGGGGGTGGCCAAGCTTAGCTCCGTCCTGTAACTGCCTCAGCAACGTCGAGGCCCCCTCCAGCCCTGCTCCTGTGTCCCACACCCTCCTCTACGTGTGAGAGAATCCGTGGGAACTTGGAGGCTTCCAGACGCATGTTTCAGGTTCTTGGGGCAGAAGTGTGATTGTTTGCCCCCTCTTCTTGTCTCCCTGATTTATGAGGAAATTGAAGTAGCAGGAAGGCCTTTAACCCACTCGTTGGACCCCTCTGGTTGGCTTTGTAGCCCACATGATTACAAAGCCCTGGATAATTTGGTGTGCGTGCCAGGGCAGTGCAAATTAACAGTGGCAGAGGTTATGCTCAGGGTAAGTAAACGTGGCTCACAGCCAACAGGAGGGCCCGGTCGGCCGTGGTGGCTCTCCCACTTACTCGTCCACTGCTGCAGGCTCTGGTGAACGGGGGATGCTTTCACCTTGCTCCCACCTGGGTTCAGGATTTCCCCAGTGACGCCACCTCAGGAGGGAGGAGAAGCCTGCCTGTTGTTCAGGAGCCCTCTGTTTCTGGAGCAGGAGCACTCGATGTGCCCTGTCCACACACTGCAAGATTGCCACAGTCCGACTGAGTGGCACATGTGTTTCCCTAGAAATACGGAGTTTCAAGGAAATGTGGCACTCTGTCAGAACTGCCTTGGCCTTGTCATGAGACTGAAGAGGAGACAGCAGAAAGGAACCACTGTGCGTTCACAAATAATGATTCTGTTTGAGTGAGAGATGGCCATTTCTCATTTTAAATAAATCCAAGGTGTTAGTATTTATTGATTGAGCTCCCTTTCCTACTGTGAAATGGCATCACAGTTTGGGGGCTTAGCTTTCCTAAAGCTCAGTTTCCCCTCCTATGAAACGTGGAGGCCAGGGTATGGCATGGGCTGTGGCAGAGGCTCAGTGCCTTGCTGTGTCTGCCTTGAAAGTCTGAATGTTTGCTTCTTCAGCGGGGACCGCGTCTCCATCTCGCCCTGGGCCCCAGAGTTACGTAGCGGGTCCTGGGCTGACAGGGCCGTGCTGAAGATCCTGGGAGCAGGCGGGGTTGGGGCAGGCCTGTCTGCACACATGCTGCTGCAGCCCCATGGATCGCGACCAGGGCCGGTGTGAGCCTAGTGAGCAGCAGACGGCTTAGAGGGGCCGGCTGTGTCCGTGTGGGTGTCAGTCCGCACTGGCCTGCGCTGTTACCTGCCAGCAATGCCGTTCTGACGTACTAACTGCTCTGACATCTGCTGTGGCTCTCAGGCTCAGATAAGCAAGAGTAGGCCTCCGCGGGCCTGTGCATGGGAAAGCCCGGGACCACACACCCAAGCGGCCTCACGCTGCCGCCTGTTTCTGGAATCTTCTTCCACTAGATGAGAGTGTCAGGTAGCAGGTGCCTGCTCCTTGACCAACTTCCCACAGAACAGGCGGCCGGGAAGTGTGGAGGGCCCACAGCTGGACGGTGCTGCGGGGACTCACTAGGCTCACGCCGGCCCTGGTCGCGATCCATGGGGCTGCAGCAGCAGATGTGCAGACAGGCTTGCCTCCACCCCGCCTGCTCGTTCATGGCTGGGGGGCAAGTCCTGCGTGCTCCGTGCTCGGTGATGTCCTCAGTGATGGGTGCTGTGGCCTCGGAGGGCGGGCGCCAATTCATTTCTGTGCAAATCCGCATCCCTGTAAACAGAACAGAAGAGGAGGGTGGTTTGCACAGTGTGTTGCAGACACGTATGTGCAAATGTTTTATGGCTGATGGCCACATAGTGGAAATTACAAAATCAGCAGAGGCCAACAGAGGGCTGAGGCATCTGTAAGCGTCCAGGGACCACTCGTGGGCCAAGAGGCGGTATGGCATTTGCGTGGCAGTCATGGCAGCCTTCCTCCCACGCTGCCGTCCTGGAGACGGGCCCGCAGGGCGGGAGGCGCAGCCTGTGAGGTCTCCCCCATGGAGCCTCTGGCTTTGTCTCCTGACGCTGTGGTCCGTGTGCCAGTGCCAAGCAGGTAGTATTTTCCCAGCACAGCAAGGTGGCCTCTGGTCCCCGGCTGGGCTGCAGGGCCCTCGGAAGGAACAGCTCTCACCGCAGGGCCTCAGGGCTCCCACAAATCCACTGTCCTGGCCCACTGTTTGCAGACGCCATGCTCGGAAGCACTGGTGTTTCTCGCAGTAGAAAGACAAATAGACTTCACATTAATTAGCTCCAAAGATCACAAAGCAAAAACGGGAAGAAAACGAGCCTCACGTTGCCCCCGCTGAGAACTGCCTTCTGTGGCAGTTGTCTGGTCCCTTTACAGGGGGTGCCGCTGTGCTTGGTTGAGTCACCCCTTGGGGCACTCTTGCAAATGTTGTATCAACTTAACCTTCATGTAGTTGGGGGTCTGGTGCCCTGGGACTGGGTGCACGTGCTGCAGCCCTTGCCTGGGGCCCAGCTGTGCCCACTGAGAGGCTCGTCCTGGAGCATCTGCTTCCGGAAGCCCGTGGTGGACACTTTGCCTCTCTGGCTGCTGGTGCTGGGCCGGCAGGACTGGCTGTGCTTTGTGAAAGGGCAGCAGGGCCTCTGAGTGGTGGGGACACCTGCGGAGCTTTCTAGGACGAGGTCTGTGGCCTCCGCTCTGCCTCTGCAAACCTGGTCTCACTTCATCTTGTCCTGGGACACTGCTCTTCAGTCAGCAGTTCCACCATCTGGGCATTGGCTTCACACAGCAACGGGCCGTGGGACAGCCAGGCCTGCATGGCCAGGACACGCCTCCCCTGTCACGGCGGTGTAAACTGAGGCCAAGAGGCTAAAGGGCTTGGCAGAGGTGACAGAACGGTGACACCTCGGTACAAAGACTTTCACGCCATCGCACGTTGAAACACAAGCGGTGGGTGTTGGGACCGAGTGTGTCATGGTCACGTGGGCTGAGGCTGTGCGGTGGGTCGGGTTGCTCACCGTCCTGTGACCCTGAGAGACAGCACCTGCCTGGGCCAGGGCTCGGTGCATCACCAGTGCAGGAGTCTGTGGGTGTCAATGACAGTGAAGCAGACACTCGGGAGTACTTCCCAAACACCAGGCGCGTTCTGAGGGTGTCACTTGTATCCCTAACTGGCAAGGCAGTGACACATGGCGTCCTGAAAGGAAGACCAGCCATTGTGTTCCATGCATGGGTCCCTGCACTGGTCTCGGGTGTGGGGTGGCAGGCATTGGGCGGTCGTCCCCATGACACTGATGCTCGAGGGCCCTGCATCTGACCGGCCAGGATTTGTGTGGTCGTGAGAGACAACTTTCGGCACTGAGGAACGATCTAAGCTCGGGGAATGTGGGTTAGAAAGTACATATCAACCTGAGGTCCTGTTGGTAAGAGCTGTCAGTCGTGCTGTCCTGGTGGCAGGTGAGGGCTGCTCGTGATCTTGAGACCTTTCCCGGATTCCAGAAGACAGCTGTACTCAGATGTCATCCTCCCTGACATGGCGTGCCCTCAGAGAGCCTGCCGTCTGTAAAATAATTCTCGTGCCACTTAAGCGCTGTCAGGTGCTCGCTGTGCTTGCTGGAAGAGCTTAGCGACATGGAGGGGCTGCCATGGTCACAGTGCTTGTAGGGAGTCCGACCGAGTGGGGCTTTGAGAGAGTCCAGTTCTCGCAGGGAGAGGGGACGGCATGGTGGCAGGAAGGTTGGCTGTGTGAACGCAGAGGCAGAAACGGCCGTCGCTCCAGGCCCAAGAGAAGCCCAGGTCATTTGAACGGTAGGAGTGGGAGGGACAAGGTTTGATGGCATCACTTCAGACGCAAGGGCCTGCAGAGCCTACGTGGTATGAGCAGAGTGAGGGGCGCTGCTCAGGGGTCAGCGAAGCAGCGGTCCCCAGGCGGGACACGAGGACACAGGAGGTGGCTGCCAGGACATGGGCTGGCAGGGAGTTTCAGCAGAACTCGGTGGCTGTGGGCAGAGAAGTCTCGGGAAGGACCATGAGTGAGACCGTCCTGCTGCACACACCGGACACTGGCAGCGGCCGACCACGAGCAGACGCTAAGCCGTCCCCACAGAACTGCCCCAGCGACGGTGCTAGGATGCTCAGTGCGCTGCCTTATGGTGGCACCACGCTGCCCTCTCAGAGGGCCGTGAGTCAAAACTGCCGTGAGGACTCAGCCCCAGGCCGAGACCAAGCTGTCACGAGTGGAGATGACCTCTGAATGCTCAAGAACTCTCGAGGTTCAAAGGAAGAAGACCGAGCAGCAGGAGCCTGGCCTCGGATGGATGAGCTTTGGGAAGGAGGGGAGGCGAGAGACGAGATCAAAAAAGGTGGCAGAGGTTTGACGAGGGGACTTTTCCCCACTGGTGTGTCTGCTGCTTTTGAGACAGTCCAGAGTCAATGTCCTCAGCTGCTGTCTCCCACCTAAAGCCGGTCCTTTCCTCAGGCTGTGTCCTTTGGAAGAACTCTCCTGGAGACAGTGTGTAAGTCGGTCATTCCGTCTGCAGTTGTGGTCTGTGGACAGGTCCAGCGGGGTCCATGGACCCTGAACTCCTGCTCCATTTGGAGCTGGCTGTGTGTGTGATACGGTTTCTAAAGTGCATGAGGTCTGTGGAAGAATCAGGCTGTTAGCGATGTGTTTTTCAGAGTCATGGTCAATGGAGTATTTAAAAAGCCTTGAAAATCCTGCTAACTCTTTCCTGGCACTTGTCTTACAGCGGATGATTCTTAACAACTTTGATACGTTTTTAAACGGTTCCTGTCGAGACTTTAAAAACAGCAGTCTCCTTCCTTTCCGCTTCTGATTCATTCTGCTCCCTTGGGAACCAAATATAAAATCTGTTTCCATAACAGTTTTTCGTTTGCAGGAGTGTCTGCTCGTTATTGTTGCGCTGTTGGGTAGATTGGAATTTTTTATAACAGCTCCACCGTGTGTGTTTCAGAGCAAAGCTTGTCAACAGAATGACCGGGAAATGGGAATAGAGTCACATCGTCATGAACACGATCACATGTGGGGCGAGTGGTGGCCTTGGGTGCGTGTGTCCTGCGAGTGTGTCAGTGTTCACACGCTCGTTCTGTGAGCGTGTCGGCGCTGTGCACACACTTGCGGGAAGCGGCGCCGTATGCTGAGCTGGCCCTGAATGCCCTTCTGTCTCTTCCAGGGTTCTGGGACCAGCAGTGACATTCAAAGTGAGCGCCAACGTCCACAACGTGACAACTGCGGATGTGGTGAAGGCAGCAGGTAAGGCGTTCTGGTTCGGCTACACACACACGCATACACATGCACACACGCACACACATGCTCGCACACACACATGCACACGGTCAGGCATATGCACACACATCCACACACACATGCTCACCCGCACACACACAGACCAACAGCCCAGGTAGGGGGTGGAAAGGACAGTCCCCCCGGTACCCCAGAATTGGTGGGGAGACAGTGAAGCAGTAATGGGGTCAGTTAACACGACCAGGCCTGGCTGTCGCTGTGAAACGTGGCCAGGCTTTGGGTAGACATTGGCCACACGGCTCTCTGTGAGGTCAGAAGGCTGGTGCGTGGGAGGCAGTGACCGGTGTCTGTGGAGACCGGTGTGGACGGAACAAACGCGGTTTCACTCCTGGATTTCCAGGTTGTAGCAGGCCACAAGCATGGGGTTCACTTCTGTCCATCAACCCACGAGACAGCGCAGAGCAGGGGGTTCAGGACGGACGAGTGACTTGCTTGTAGCTTCACGTTCGATTCCCGTTTCCCGGTCAGTCCCACTCTCACACTGGGGACCTACTGAGTGGTCCTGGGTTCGGGACTGGTGTTTGTCACAGTGAAAACACAAAGCCCGACTGACTGGGGTCTCAGCGAACACAAGTGCTGGAGACAGTTTGCATTGTCCTCGGGCTCTAATGTCTGGCTTTGGCGACTAAAGCCTTTTGTAAAATGTCTGCTCAATCTTCGCGCCTCGTGGGAAAGTGCAGCGAGCGTCAGAACTGTTTGATGACTTGCAGCGCTTTCGCACGATGCAGCAGTGAGGCTGTTTCTCAGCATGTCGCCATTGGTAGATGTGGCTGGGTGTGCACTGACCCGACAGCAGAGACCACGCTTAGCTTTAGCCAGTGCAGTTCTTGCTGAAGGTGTGAACGGGTTTAGTGAAATTTACATCTCTGTTTCAAATGCAAAACGCAGCAAACTATTTTGCTCGGTGTAGGGACTGGAATATTTGGTTCTCGTTAACTGAGATGTCACTTACTGAAACCCTCCAGACCTTGTCTCTTTTTCCGTTGCTGGTAAACAAGTGGAAAAGTAGCGGCTGTGTGCCGTGCATGGGGAAACGACTGGGCTCTCTGTTTCGTTGCTGTTGGGTTTCACTAGCAGGGTATCTTGGTGCTCTCACTGATCCTCGTGCGCTGGTACTGGTGATCTGGGGCCAAGTGTTTTTGGTTAAAGAAGAATTCATTGCAAGATTGCTATGCTCCGGAAACCTTACAGATCTCAGCTTCGTGGAGAGCGGCTTCCCTCAGTCTCATTTCACTGCCGTGTTTCTTCATGAAGCAGAGCTCGGCGTCCTGGGAACAGAGGCCAGCACACGGCACTGTAGACGCCGCCCCCCGGAGGTGTGATTCTGTGTCAGGGGCTCAGCCCCTCATGTCCATTGGCCCGTCCTCCCCTCACCCCGTCCATTCATTGCCCAGCTCCTCCACATAAGTGGCCAGTGAGTACATAGGCCAAATGAGTCACCAGCATTTGTGCAGACACACACTCACCATTGTTCCACAACTGCCTGTTCACCCAGTACCTGGAACAGAACTTTCAGAGCTGGGTTTGCTGGAACTCAGGGTGCTGTGGGTGGACGAAAATGGGAGGAAGTCTCCTTATCCTTTTTAATCATGACAACATACTTACTGACAGTGGCCTTTCATCATTTTTATTGCTTTCTGGGGAAAATGAGGTCAGTTTCTTGAAATCTCATTTCTTGGTCATTGTAGCTCTGTCCTAAAGTGCGGTTCCAGGGAGAAGTTACACGTGAAGTGCATGTTTGAGTGACGTACCAGCGCCGTTCCAGGACCTACATGGGTGCATCCACATTAGCTGCCATCTAAGTGCAGGGCAGCGTGTTTTCTGCTTGTTGTATGAGTAAAAAATTGGTAACGTGGACAGTTAAAAATGAGTTCCTTTTGTGTTTTGAATAATTTTATGATGTTATGAATGTGCCTGATGCTGTACAGGAAAAGGATTATGAAAAGTAAGTTTGTCTCAGGACCTTATCGTTGGGCAGGGGATAGCCCTGTGCTTTGACACTTGGCTCACATCTGCCTGGTGACAGTGTCTGGTGCCACGAAGAGAGGTGACCTCGCTGAGCAGTGTCCACGTGAGAGGTCGACTTACGTGTTTACGAGGGAGAATTTTGAATCAACAGGAGTCTTTCTGTGGCTTCTCACTTTAAAAGATGATGCGAGCTCTTACTCTGTTCTGCAGCTTAGCTGACGTCCCTGTGGTGCAGAGCCTGCTGGGGCCAGCTGTGGGAGTGGCCGTGCGTGTCACCAGCACACACGGAACAGAGCGTCCTGTTGAAATGCTGCAGGTGTCATGTATGGCCTGCCAGTCTGACTCTGCACGTGGTTCCCTCAGGCCTTAATAACACCACACTGTTGACACCTCTGTTGTCATTAGTGACACAACCCTGCTGATGGAATGGGGGCGTTTCTTTGGCTAATTTCATACAAAATGATACAAAACGTAATGAATAGGCGCACGGCTGTACCACATTGCTCCCCACCAAACACCACGGGGTGAGCTCAGTGACGCTGTGGCTGCTTTCCATTCTTCAGAATCCCTTGTCCCACCAGGTGACTCTTTGCTGGGAACTCTGCCTAATTCATGAATTGGGTGTGAACATGAAGAGGAAGTGGGCATGGCACCCAGAGGCGTTTGCTGTGTTGCCAAGTACACAGAAATAACGGGTAGTTACCCTTAATCTCTGCAGCCATGTCATCTAGTCAAACAGGGTGGGACAGATGTTATGAATGGGACTTTTCTCTTCGTTTCCTTGGTAGTTTGTTCTGAAGCAGTATATTTCTGCTCAATCTTTGCATTTCTCCTTTCGGAGAAGGTGTGGTTAATCCTCCTTTACCAATGTGATGGGGTATGGCATGGCATAATGCAATGTGGCACAATAAATGTCATGTAATGCTGTGTAACATACGTGCATTAGATAATGTGATATGTCACGTGAAATAAATATTACAGAATATATAAGAATTACATAATGGGTAATAAATACAACGTAGCATAGCATCATATAACATGATACAGTGTGATACAATGTAACAGTGTAGTACAACGGAATGCACTGTGTTAGACTGTAGAGTGTAATACAGTTGATATACTGTAACACCCATCAGGAAATGTCAGGTGTCCCGTAGAGAGCCCAGGCAGGCATGGGAGCTGAGCAGGACGGGTCAGAGGAAGTGTCATTGGACAGGTGGTTGGACGAGACCCCGGGGTGCCCTTGGAGGAGTCCCACTGGGCATGAGGGAGCAGCCGTGTGGAGCTGGGAAGGAGTGAGGAGGTCGGGGCACATGCTTGGCATGTCCTGAAACACCAGGAGGCCTGTGTGACTGGAGCCTGGTGTGTTTGTGGGGCGAGTGACCGGAGACCAGCCCCGCAGGTCTGGGAAGGACTTGGCCTCTTTCCCTCCGGGGGGCAAGGAGCCTTGGAGGGTCTGAGCAGGAGGGCGAGCACCGCAGGGCCCCTCTGGCTGCCGCACGGAGAATGCACCGTGGGCGCTGCATGGACTGGGACGTGGCCTGGGCTGGCACTTGAGAATGCTGGCCCATGTGGGAGGAGGGTCTCACCCTGTGAGGAGGACCCGACACTCCCCTATCTTGCAGCCAGGGACCACGCAGCCCCTGGGGTTGGAGATGGGACAAGCGCGGCCGCTGGAAAGGGCCCTCCCGGGTCTGGAGCAGGCTGGCAAGAAGGAGGGAGGGCTGCGCTGCTCGAGAGCACGCTGATGGCTGCAGCTCAAGATTTGACGGGTGATGAGGAAAGGTGGGGCGCTGCACCCACTGCTGCTTTCTAAACAGCCAGGTAATTACTGCTGGCATTTTGACAAGTGTTTGCTGGAGTAGAGGTCAGAGCTGTCAGTGCAGAAGATCTAAGCGCCTTGCCCAGCTGCAGGAGACTCTGGTAGCCGTGTTTTTGTAATTAGACTCGAAAGAGCCAGATTTCTTCCTGGCTTCACCTGGCACATGAGTGAGTGCTATGAAGTGATTCCGCTTGTCACGGTCTGCAGGGTTACCCGTGTGGAAATACCCGACTGGCGTCGGGGGTGAGGTGAAGGTGGTGGGTAGAGTACAGGCTACGACACATGTCATTCCACATTCGCTGTTCCACGTTCATTCCCACACAAAGGCGGCCTACGGATTAAAAATATCTTTTTCGGAGGAACACAGTCTTACTTGCAAATGAGCGAGTGGGTGGGGACCCATCTGCCGTGGTGGCACATGCCCCCCTGACTGCGTCCGAGTCCTGCTGCATAATTGTGTCCAGAGTGAGGGGAGCAAGGGGGCCTGAGGCCAGGACCTGTGTGGCCTCAGGCTGCCACCCAGCGTCCATTGGGAACGTGGTCAGCTGTCAGCGTGCGCCATGCAGGAACCAGACCAGAGCACCCCTACTCGGCCAGGATTTGGAGGAGTGGGTAAATATCCATAGACGTTCACTGAGACCCTTCAGTACTGAAACTGTTAAAGGAAAGACCCAGATTGTCTACAGGCAGGCCCAGTGCTTTGTGGGCGTCACGGCTGGGCCCAGGGCGTTCGTGGCAGGACCTGCTAGAAAGCGCAGTTGCTCTGTGCTCCTGGGACCCCCGCTTGCTTATCCCAGCACACACCACTGTGCTCTGGTTGTCTGGGTCCACTCCCAGCCTTCCTCGGGCTCGCCCGGGCTCCCATCTGCTGTCTGCTGTGAGTAGATAGGAACCCAGAGCCCTGCCTGGCCACCTGCTGCTTCTCGCTGGGTCCGGACCCCCCTGCTTGGCAGGTGAGCCTCCCTTCTGCCCTGACAGGCTGCAGCCGCTCTCAGCTGGATTGTGATCTGTGTGCTTTCTTACCTGCCCTGCAGGTAAAGGCCTTCCATATTACTCATTCTCGCACCACGCTGCCTGACATGCTAAATAAATTGTGCCAAGTCAGTCAGTGGGCTGCATGCCTTTTGTGGAAGGTTGTCCAGTTCCAGCAAGCAGGCTCTGCGGGGGCACAGGCGTGTCTTGTGGGGCCCAGTGTGTGGATGTTGTCATTCGTTGTCCCCTGCTGTGGACCCCTGGTACAGGGTGAAGTGGGACGGACACGGGAGTCAGAGAGATGCCGACACCAGTCCTGAGCTGTGGGGTCCTGTGTTCAGATTCCCGTCTCAAGTGTGTACTCCGCTGTGTCAGCTCCAAGCTGTGGGAATTTGGGAAGCGACTTAACTTGCAGTCCCTGTCGGGAAGCTAAGGGAATGGTGCCGACGTCCAGGGACACTGTGACGATCACATGTGCACGTGAGACGCAGCAACAGCCTAGCACGCTGAGTGCACTCAGCACGAGCCAGCACAGCCCTGCTTTGTCCCACAGCACCTCCTCCTGTCCCCTAGGAGCTGGCGACTTGGAGGGAGGGCCAGTGGTGCTGGGTCGCCGACAGCTCCAATAGCCGTGCCAGGGAGCCCTTGCGGGCACCAGTGACTCACGTGGACTGTGTGCCACCCGCTCACCTCCAACGGGCAATGGATGGTGCCACCCCTCCCCTCTCCCCACAGGTGTGAATGCTTTTGTCGTTTTTGTCAGTTCACGTTTGCTCCCATGGAGATCAGTGGTAGGCCCAGGACACACTGTGGCCCCATTTCTACGTGAGCCAGATGCCTGAGCCCCGACAAGTCCAAGTTTGGAGTGAAGGGGCAGGTACTGGAAGAGGAGAGGTGGGCTTGAAGGGCGGGGTTCTCTCAGTTCTGCGAACTAACGAGCAGTGTAATTTGTTCCACAAGATACACCTGCTCCTTTACGCATGTCACGTGCATGCAGCACGCACCAGCCACTATTTCCGCTTGGACCGGGCGCACGCAGGTGCTACAGGTAGAAGCAGATACACAGGTCAGAGTAGGACGACCTGAGCAGAACGCTGCTGTTTGGGACGATAGGCTCCTGTGAGTTCACCCCCGAAGGAGGGTTTGGGGTGAGTGTGGTCAGGGATGGCCTGGCGGGAGGTGACGGAGGGGCCCTGGGACCATGTGGGGGGCGGGGTGCCTGGCCGTCCTGGGTCCTTCCTGTGCATGAGGTCAGGAACCACTGGAGCACGTGATCTGACATTTGTGGGCTTGGGGGGGGGACTCCCAGTGGGCGGGGCCAGCGGAGGGAGGGGCAGACACGGGGAAATGAGTCCTTTCCGGCTTCCTTCCTGGTCTGGGACCTGCTGACCCAGCAATGAGAGGCTGTGGGCGCTCGGAGTCTGCATGTAGTTTGAAGATGTAACTGACTCTGCCGGTGGCTGGGGGGGCGATGGGATGTGGGTGCAGGAACGGAGAGGGTGCTTCCGTTTGGCGTGGGACACGTCGCACTTGGAATTAGACTTCCAGGTGAGGACAGTCAGATGTTTGGATCTGTGGCTGGTGACAGACGCCCCTGCAGGCACGTACCTGGGAGCTGGCGACGCAAGGGCAGCCGCGTCCTTGTGTTCGTCTGTGGTTGTCGAGTCCCCTGAGAACCGGCTGTTTCCCTCCCCCTCCCTTCCCCAGGTCCCTCCCGCCTGCCCTCTGCACGTAGTGAGTGAGTCCTGCCCTGTGCCAGGTGGTGCCAGGTGGTGTGGGAGCAGTGAGCTGGGTAGATGCACCGCAGCGTCTGGTGGAGAAGGGACTTGGAAGTGTGGGCTCAGTCAGTGCCCTGGCCCAGGAGAGCCGGGACATGGCAGAAAGGAAATGGGAGGCTTTCGACATGTCTGTCCCATTTCATGAGTGCCCTAAACGAGGTGTCTTCACTGAAAAGTATGTTTATAGCATTTTTATTTTTGGAGAAATAAAAGTTTTGCCCTAAGTACACCACCCTTTCCCGCCACCCCATCTAAATACACCACAGCCACCTGTGTCGAGAACACTACTGTCACCAACAGCCACACAAGACCGCTGTGCTGCCGGGCGTCAGGAGAGAAGCGTCATGACAAGAGGGAAGTGGGGCCTGTCTTCTCCTCTAGTTTAAGATTTTAATCCATAATGACCACTGCTGTCCCCTGTACCCCTCCCAGAGTGCTGAGGGCAATGGGAAAGGACGGAGACTCTGTGAGGATTTTGTTCCTCTCTGGTCTGTGTGTGTGTGTGTGTGCGCAGGCGCGTGCACACGTGTGTACATGCACGTGTGTACATGCATGTGTTTGCATGTATGCGCCCAGGTGTGCATGCGTGCGTGTGTGAGTATGCACAGTGGCCATCGGTTAACGGCTGCCACATGTGACTGCTGACCTTCGAGGAGGTGCCTGGACTGCTCCCCTCCCTCAAAGTCCCTGGAAGTGCCTAACAAACTACAAACTCTGTCCCCACGTGTCCAGCTGAGAAGAGCCCAGAGGCTGCCACACAGGTGGGGTCAAGGGGACTGAGTGTGAGTCAGGGTGTGACTCACATGCAGCCGTCTTCTCTGAACCCTGTTTTCTCTGTCACGAGGCCCCAGCACCTCTCCCTGGAAGGCAGCTGAGACTGCCCCCTCCACCCCCAACTGGGGGCTGACCGTTGTTCGCTTGGGGCAGGTGTCCGGGCCAGAGAGACGTGCTGACTGGGGGCTTCTGCTCGTCGCACTGTGACGCTCCCAAGCTGTCCTGTGACCACCCTGGTTCTGGGTCTGAGTCTCACACCAGGGTGAGGGTGCTGACTGTGGAGCTGGCTCACTGCTTCCAGTGCCCACACACTGTGTTCTTTGGCACCTCCTTCGGTTCATGGGCCACTGTCATTTTGGATTGTGTCACTTAAGCCATTAGTCTCCACTTTGCTTGTCACGAACTGCGGTGTCAGGCTCTTCCCCATTATTAGTCGTTCACACTCAGATGGCTCGTGTGACGTTCGGCTCTGACGCCTGCACAGATGAACGCCTGTCACTCAGGTTGTGTCACATCCTCCTGGCTTCTCACTGAGCAGTTTCAGGTGTGTCTGTGGCTGGCAGGTCGCAAGTAATAACCAACTCAGTATGGAAGGAAGTCCCATCAGGCTTCCTCTGGGTCCACAGCCAAATGCTTATCAGAACCCCACAAATCTGGGCCCATTTGGCCATCGCTGTTTGCATTCTGGCACCAGTGACCTTCGTGTCCCCTGAAGGACTTGGCTTCGGAAGGGTTTGCTTAATGGACCACCTGCCTGTAGGATGCTGGCATGGAGGTCCGTGGCCTGTGGGAGACATACGGCTGGAACACGCACTGGACTGGCTCCTGTCGAGGGTGTAGGACGCCGCCCTGCGGTCATCCTGTTTCTCGGTGCTCTCGGTCGTTTGTGCACGTCAATAAGGGCAGAGGCAGGCAAGCAGCTGGGCTGGTTTTGTCCCTTTTCTGTGCTTGCGCTGCAGACGGTTGTCACCGGTCACAGCTCAGCAGCAGAATGGGAGAACTCTAGTTGGCTTATCTCATACTGATGTCAGATTTATCCCGTGGATCTGAGGAGATGTCAGGCTGCCGCGAGGCTGCGAAAGAAACAGCTTATAAAGACTGAGCCTGAGTCTTCAATAAAGTGTGCTCGTAAAGCAACTCAGGAAACAAGCGTTTTTGTTCAAACAAAATACCTTGAAAAGTCCTCTTCACTCTTTTTGAGCTTTCCTTCTGGCCAAGGCGGACACAGCCTCTTTTCCATTCCATTCATCACCTTGGAAATCTTTCGGTTTCCCACGCATGTGAAGATGACGAATGTCTCGTATCTGGCAGGTGTGTGGTAGGCACCTCAGGGAGAGCGGCTTCACCACCTGCTATGTGTCGGGCCCCGACCCCTCCGTCAGGTGGCTTATTTGGAACCAGGGCCTCTGCAGATGCATCGGGTCCCTAGGATGTCACACTGGCTTGGGGTGGGTCCGAATGCAGTGTGACTGGTGTCCCCATCAGGACAGGGAAATGCCCGTGCAGGCCGACACTGGGGAAGTGTTGCCAGCAACACCAGGAGTGGAGGAGGCAGGCAGCGTCTTCCACAGTTTGGGGAAGGAGCTGATTCACCCACTCGGGCCCTCATCCCCCAGCACAGAGCCCGGCCCCGAGCTGCCGTGGACTGGATGAGGGAACAAACCCTCTCGGTCTCAGTTGTCTTCCTGCCACGGTGACCACAGGCATCAGGCCGCTGTTTCGTGTCTTCACTTAAGAAAACCTTGACCGACGAACCATTAAAAGAGGAGCTTCCGTAACGGCTCAGAGGATGCTGATGAAGTGACAGCTCTCGGTTTCATTCAGTGCTTCCAATAAAAAGCAAAGTGGGCAGATTTTAACTAAGGGTTATAAACTTCACTGGGAAATGGGACGAGCAGGAGAAGTGGATCGGGCAGAGTCCAGCTCCAACAGGTACTTCGTTCTGTGGAGAATTGACCCGCGAGGTGACTATTAGATACTAAATGTCCCCTAGGTGACCCCAGGGACCCGTAAGGGGGTTTGAATGTTGGACCCAACCCTGGGCACATAGGAGGAAATTCAGTTCTTTCGAACAAACGAACACAAGAGTGACTTTTACAAAAATGGTGTTTGCAGCAGTTTCTGGGTACCTCACGGGAGGACGAGTGAGCGCCACTGTCCCCTGCCCTTGGGGTGCGGCACACGTTCACCCGTCCTCACGCCTTCTGTCTGGTGACGAGACCGTTGTCTTACCGCCTCTCAAAAGAGTGTCGGCTGTTAGGATGTGATGGCTGTGATTTATGGCGCGTCTGTTAAGGCGATTCCCCTGAGTCTGGTGGGGGGAGGGCGACACACATTTAGGTTGGGACTGGTGTGATGTGAAGGTGTTGACGGAGCACATGGAGGAGGAGCGACATTCCAGGCAGCGGGTCTGTGGTGGGGAGGACGGCAGGCGGGGCCACGCGGGCGGCGTTGGGCAGTGGTCTTCCCCACGCGGCCCTCTGACTGCCGGCCTCCATGGAGGTGAGAAACCAGGGAGGGGTGTGGCCTGCAGGGCACAGAGCAGCAAGCAGGAGGTGACAGGAAGGAGGTTACACCGCCGACAGAACCTGGTGATGGGCCGGGCCGAGGGGTGACAGTGAGGGAAAGTCAGAGCTCCCAGGCTCCCAGCTGTGTCAGCGTGGAGTCGGGGAAGGAGAAATAGATCCACCAGGTGGGTGAGAGGCAGGCAAGGCTGCAGTGTCTGCAGAAGAGTGGTTTGGGGGAGATCGTGGTACCGGGGGGCATCCCGGAGGAGGTGTCAGGCCGTTGGGGGGTACATAGTCCAGCCCCATGGCCCCGCTCACTGTGGGGTCTCTCTTGGTCATTGGGTGCTGGAGAGCAAGACTCTTCTCCATGTCTTGCCCGGTGGCCACATGAAAAGGCGTTCTGAACCGTCTGTCAGATAACTAACGCACCTCAGAAAATAATGTTTGTTAGACTGTGGATTTAGAGAGTTAGGTAGATATGAGCCTGCCTTGGTCACCCAGTAAATGTCCCTTTCCTTTTCCATCTGCCTTTCTATCTGTCAGTTCCCTGGCAAAGGGACCCTACGCCTCGAGGGGGTGAGCACCTTTGCGTGAGGAAATCCTGCCGACCCTTCACTGGACCTGGGCAGGTTCCTCCCTGGTTCTGAGGGCGTGGACCCATGTGTTTGCACAGGAAAAACCCCACGAGGGGTGCTCTGAGAGCAGCTGTCACACGGCTTGGCATGTACGCCCCCTCGAGCGAACCTCAGGTCTGAAGACCTGCTTTCAGCCAAATGCATCTGGAAAGGCGTCTTCTCTCTGGGGTTTAACTCTTCTTTCTACGGTACCTTTAAACGTTATTTAAATGAGCAGAAACGTATACGCAGCTTTCCGGGGCATGCCTGTTACGTTTAAGTGGTTTTCTTTTACCACATTAAGCAAAGTCGATCCCTTTAACAGTTTAGAATAAAACACACTAGGAAAATAGTCATTTCTCTTTAGAACTCCCCATATTGGATATAAAAAGCTGCAGTTGGTCCTGAGCGTCTTTCTTCTCTGTTTTGAATAACCCCTTTTCCTCTTCTCGACATCACTGTTTCCACGTTAGTTACCAGCTGAGCTTCTGCAGCGAGGCCCCCCAGTTTCAGTGGCATAGTGAGGCAGGTGGCAGCGCCCATTACACCGCAGGTTTGGCTGGAGGCCGTCTGACCCACGGGCGCACCCGTCAGTTACGTGTGGTGTGTCTGCCCCGTCGTGAGCGTGTTGATTTCCAGCCCCTCAGTGGCCTCACGAAGGGACCACGCTGTGTGAGGTTCTGCCCAGGCGGTCACGCCTCCCAGCCACAGGAGTTATTCTGGATGAGTTTATGAAAACCACTCTCACTGACTTTAGTGGGGGTTGAAAGGATCCCTCCCACCCCGGGCAATGGCAGTGGGGACAGCAGAGCTTCTGTCTTCGCAGGTGGTCAGTCGGGGGCTCAGAGTCAGCACAGCGGATCAGACAGAGCTTGTGGCTGCAGGAAGCATGTGAAGGGAGAGGAAACGGTGCGGGGCAGAGTCAGGCCTGGGCGGGAAGCCACAGCCTCTGTCCTTGGCTCAGCAGCTGGGGAAATGTGGCCTGGGAGGAGACAGGTGCACACAAAAGGGTGACCCAGGGCCTGTGCGGCCGGCCGTTCTCTCCACGGAGATCCAGGGGCACACCCCAGGGCGCCCACGTGTGGCAAAGAAGTGACAACACTTGCCCCGTGAGGAAAGACTAAATGCTTCCCCAAGAGTCGGGACATTTCTTGTGCTGGATGACTGAACCCAACTGCATATCATTCCATTATTTTGTGAATTTACCCCAAATCACCCACAAAACCTGCAGTCCCTGCTTTTAGAGGAATCCACTTAAGCCTTTCCATCTTTCTGTATCTTTCACAATCCAATTTCCATACACAGGTTTTTTGTTGTCTTGTGAAAGTCGAAACCCAGGGAACAAATGAATAGCACATCAGAGGCGGTCGCTTATGGTAAGAGATGCAGAGGACATTAGCACAGACTTCACAGAAAAATCCTCTGGTAGACGTCATCCCCATGTTAATTTAATCCTGCTGTCGAAGATAATACAATCTCTTTGAAACAGTCTCCACGTTAGTGCCCAGGGACCTTCTCTCGATCAGAGGGTGAATTTCCATCACCTGATGAGCTCATCTGATGTGACAGCTTGAATGCAGATGGGGAGTCTCCTGTCAATAGCTTCTCATCAGAGACAAAGAGAGCAACGTCTGTATTCATTGCGTCCCCTTATGCATGAGCGACACCAGCTCGTCTTCCCTCTACCTGGCGGTCACTGCAAATATAAACTCCAGCTTTTGTGTTAGGAGCTGGCTCGGCCTGCAGAGCTGTTTCCAGAGGCCTGGCAGCCTTGTCTGTTTAAGTTCAGTGTGTGTTTTGACATGTAAATTTACATGAGGCATATTTAATCAGTCACAATGATATGCTAATTGGATTCATCTGTGAACTGAATGAAAAACACATTTGAAGAAAAATGAAGTGAAGTTATTACCAGCTGAGACACTTTGTAATCAGCGCTTTGCGTCATGGAAATGTGAAAAGATAAAGGGGCCAGGTAGTTGCTGGGGGGAGCGAGGTGGCCCTGGTCCAGTTCAGCTGGTTTTGTAGCTTCGGGAAGAGGTTCACGTGTAAAGGGCACTGTCCTTGGTGCTGATCCCCAAGACACTTGGGGCACCTCACCCCAGGGCCGTGGAATCCATTATGGAGTGTGCGCGCACTCACGTGTAGAAGTGGAGAGCAGAGGGGGCTATATCTCCTTCCTTTCCTATCTTCAGAGTCACATAACAGCTTAGGATTTGGCTGTGACTAGAACTCAGATGAGGCAGTTTCCATTTCTCTGAGGAACAAGAGCCCAGAGCTTGTGGTTTTCAGCAAGGCTAAGCCATTGGGAGTCGGGGGCTAGTGCTCTGGGCTGGGTGGGCTCCTCTCATGACAGGACACTGCTCTCCCCGTCAGCCGCCACAAACACACCCTCCGGACACGTGGGCAATGCTGCAGTTTGTCCGCTGTGCTCAGCAGCTCCTCTCTTTCCTACCCTTTAGTCAGAGCCTGGCAAAGGAGAACAAACCACCGGGCTCCGCAGGCGGAGGCCTGCCCAGGTGGCCACCCTCAGCATCCAGCTGTCCTCTGTGTCCCTGTTACTGCTCCTGCCATCAGACCAGTGGGGAGGGGCACCGCCCCTCTCCTCCCCTCACACCTGACCAGGGTCTGCTCACCTGTGTTCTGTCTACTCAGCACCTTCACCCCGGTCTCCTGCGTGGCCCCAGTCTATCTTCCTGCAGGGCCACGTAGGTGCAAGTGTCCAAGTTGCCCGTTTGGTCCCAAGGAAAGCAGGCCCTTTGTCAGTCTGCATGTCGTTTTTATCCCGCTCTAGCTCCTCTAGCAGACCTGCCCTCCACCCCTCACCCCTCTGCACCCCCCCTGCCACCTGCCATGTGCCTTTGGCTCTGCAGTGCCACACCCCCCGTCCTGTCTCCTGTGTCTCAATGCCTGTGTTCCGGGGTGACGCCTCACCCCTTCCTGCAGTTCCTACAACTTGCCCTGGACATGGTCATGCGTGGCCCTCACCTCCCTCCTGGATTGGAAGCCACCTGAGGGACGGGAAGCGAAGCATGTGCGCTTGGCTCACTGCACTGCCACCGACACGTGTGGCGCTTGGCTTCTACGTGGCTCTTCCTGACTCCGTGCCCGTGGCTCCTGCACTGCTCGGGCTGCCTTCCGGGGCTGCTCCCTCGACTGTGAGTCCTTGGGAAGTGGCCGCATACACGGAGTGTGCTGTGTGGACGGGAGGCACTCGACAGACGCTCCAGGCCAGATGGCTTCACAGGGTCCCTGGTGTATCAGGCGGTCCCATCCCTGCTGGGGTGTCAGGTCTCCCCTGGTGTCAGCCTGGTGGCCTGGCCCTCTGCTCAGTCAGGAGTCACATTAAACATAAGCATCGATGGATTTCGACAGACTTCATAGCCAGTCAGAGGAACCAGCACGGAGCTGGGGTGCCTCAGGAGGGAGGCCTGGGGCTCAGCTCGTGACTGCACACGAGGCCTGTTGCTGAGACGGGGTCTCAGGACTGACTCAAGAAATCTGTGTCAGAAGCACAGGCACCTGAGGTGGGCGCTCCCCCGCTGCTCGGATGCCTCATCGGGTAGCTTTTGCACCTCATCCTTCAGCTCTAGGTGCCACTGGGTGCCCCACGTTCCATGGTGTCGGCTGGGGCCTTGTGCTATTACTGAGGGGGATGGTGTTGCCCGCAGGCCACGTGGGAAAGTCAGGGTTCATGCTAGTTACCCAGAGGGCAGCATGTTGACAAGGCAGCGCTGGGCTCCGGGACGAGGTTCTGCTCCTGGGTCTGTCGCTGGCTGGCTGTGCAGCTATCAGGGACTCGTTTGCCTCCCAATGCCTCAGGCCCCAACTTGTAAAAGAGATGCTTGCTGAGTAATGTCTGCGCTCTGCTCCAGCTCAGATCTGGGGCTCGGGGGCCGGTCCCGCTGCACAGCCTCCTGCCTGCTCTGCCCTGCCTCTGGCATCTCGTCGTGGGTGCCAGTATTTCACGTGCTGCCCAGACCAGCACGGCCGGGGCTTCAGGAGTGTGTTACCTGGACAGGCAGGATCTTTAGCACTGAGAACTGAAGAATTGGAGCTCGATGGATGGAACCGTCTTTCCAGGTCACTTCTTTCATAAAAGACTTTTTCCAGCCATCTGGAGCCTCCTGGCACAGGGTCCAGCTTCATGTTAAGTAATTCTCACTTGTGACTCACTGCTTTTGCCGGAAGCAGGGGCCTGGGTGTTTCCCCAGAAGCTGGACATCAGCCTTCAGTGCTCTCCGCGTACAGCCCTGGTCCACCCAGGTGCATAGGGAGCGGAGCGCATGTGTGTGTTCAGCACCGCAGGCTCAGTGGACAGCACTTCGTGTCTCATGCAGGGACAAATGCTTAAAAAATGCCCAGCAGTGATTAGCTGTGTAACTCTCAGGTGTCCTAGGGAAGGGGACATCGCTCGGGCTTGGGCCGTGCTTCATTGTTGATGACCTTTCCCACCCGTCGAGCTTCCCCTGGCATCATCCCCGAGCCACTCCTCAGGGCTTCAGGTCTTGGCACCGAGCCCCTGGCGGCCGGTGGCAGGAGGGGTCTCTGAGCAGCAGTGAAGCTGGAAGCCGGGGCCGTGGCGTCACCCTGGATGCCATTGCCAGGGCTAGTCGCCCGTGGTCCTCAGGAGCAGCCGTGATCTCAACCCCTCCTCCCCCGTTGCCGCCTCCCTCCTGGCCCGGGGGTCAGTGACCCAGGGTCCTGAGCCGCTGCTCAGCCCACGGCTCCTCCTCACTGGTCTTCTTGCCACCGGCTGGGGCTGCCCTTCCTGAGCTTCGAACAGCCGTTCTCTTCAGGGCTCCAAAGCATCCCTTTTGAGTACGAACAGGAAAGACATTAGAATGATGCTTTAAAAAGATTTCTGCAGAGGTGAGGAGTCTGAGGGAGAGGGGCCAGGGCTCCTGCAGTGATGAAATGGACATGCGAGTGCCGCCCCCCAGCCTCCCGTCCCTCCCCTCCGGGCACCCAGCCCCCCTCTTTTCCCTCCCCTCCCATGACCCGCTCCCTAGAACACCCGCTAATCATCACTCTGCTTCTCTCTGTTCTCCATCATTTTCCACTTAATCAAAGCTGCTTTGGACTTGCATGGGTTGTTGGTTTACAAAATCATGTAACTCAGATACAGTTATTTTACATTTTCTGACCTTAAGCATCCCACAGGTTGCTTTGAGGGTTAATTTTATGAAATCCGTGTGTGCTGTGACGTACTATGAAAATGTAAGGTACAATTGTGCCAATCAGCCTGTCATTGCCTCTGGTGTTGACCTGTTTCTTCATTCCCTGCACACTCCACTGTGTCTGGTGGGGTGGTCTGCATAGTTCGGTGTTCTACAAATGTTTTCAGTGACGATACGTTGATCTCATACGTTTTACGGAATTGTTCAATATGGGCCACGCATGTGGGCTTTTCTGTGGCACCATGTGGGCAGCCCACCGTCCGCCTCACAAGCAGGGTCCGTCCGGAGGCAGCAGTGGCTCTTTCCTGAACTGACCGCAGCTGCAGGATGGTTTGCTCGTTTGGGGCTCTGGAGTTTAGGACCTAGGTTTGTGGGCAGGTTTGTCAGTGTCATCCTTCCCTCCTTGGGACCCTGCTCCTGGTCTCCACACTGTAGGAGGCCTTGGTGGCGCGGTCAGGCCCTTCTGTCCTGGTGGCGCCTGCTGCCCAAATGGCTGTCCTGCTGCATGGCGTCGCTGCATGGGACATGGCTTCACTGATGACTGTTTGTTGAAAAACGTGTCATCCCTTTCATGTCAGGCACCAGAGAGGTGGTCCTGTTCCACCCCACACCCAGGTGGCTGGTCAGTGGGACTGGACACTTGTACGCAGGGCACCTCTGACATCATAGAGACGATCCCATTTGTCTGCAGAAGGTGTCACACCACATGTGTCCACTGAGGTCAGCGGCCGTTCCCCTCGCGCAGCACGTGAGGCTTCCCGGCCTGCCTTCCCCCACTGCCCTCCACACTCCTGTCTCTGCTGAGAGTGGCCAGACACTGATCCCGAAGGATTCCAGAACCTTATGAGTATATTTTATTGTGTATAGAAACATAAAATATGTAGGGGAGGCAACTGGCAAACTTTGTCCTCCGTAATGATAAACACAGCATAATATAAATACACTCAGAGGCAATTCATTAAAATCGCTTTCCCAGTGTGTGCCCGCCACCATCTCCTTAAGCCACCTCTTCCCACACGCTGTGAGCACGTGTTGTTACCTTGCCTGCGTCTGTAGAGAGACACCGGTCAGCGTTCTTACGCACAAGCCTTTATCGGGTCCAGACTGGGTGCTGGGACCGGCCAGGTCCTTTGGGAAACCATGGGCCTGCTGAGTCCCTGCCCTCCAGCAGTTTTCACTGGAGAGATGACGTCAGCCTACCAGAAAGAAGTGAGACAGTGTATAATCAGAGGTGAAGTGATACATGAAGATGTGAAGATGGGTGTGACTGGAACATTATGTTCTGTTATGCTCTCTTCAGGACTAGTGACAGTGCGTGGACCCTTCATTTCTGAATTAATGATGCGTGTGTCTCCACTACCCAGCTACAAAGGACAGCGTGGATCACACCCTGCATGTGTGTACCTGAGCGTGTGCGATGCTCACGCGTGCTTTGTTTTTGCCTTGAGGTGGCCCACCTTGGACTACAATATGTCGTTAACCAGAGCTGCCTGTCATCAACCTGCTGCACCAGGGAGCTCACCACATGACCTGCGGCTGAGCCTGGGCCACAAGTCTCCCTTCCCGGCCTCTGTTTGACACACACTTAGAAATCCACCTGCTGGCTTCTCTGGGTGCAAAATGTACCCGCAGAGTGGGTGTCTGAGCGTGTGGCTTCTGGGTTACACACTGTGGCTAGGCAGGTCACGCAGCTCGGCTCAGGAAAAGCTGTGTGTCCAGCTTCTACGTCTCTCCGTGCCTTTAATTAATTAGGACTTCTTTTAATATGGGGTATTTCTTTTGACTTCGAACTTCAGGAAGGCTTAAAACAGGTAATATCTATACGGAAAGAACTGAAACCATGTGATTAGTAAGAGCTTTGCAAGGTACAGGAATTAATAAAAGAGCTGCGAACGAAGTCAGTCTGTTCAAACATGAACTTAACCCTAGGAATGGAAGCGTTATTGGAAAGGGTCACGTGATAAATAATGGTTAGCAAGACTGAGCACTGACCTCGTAAGAAACCAAACCCACACCAACTTAGTTCCTTTTTCTGGGCCTATATACTCAGGTATCCTTTTGGCCGTAGGTTTTCTAAGAATAAATATCGACTGTTTACAGCTTTCAATTGTTTCTTTATGCTAATGGTAATAAGAACTACTTAGGAAAGCAGCCAACAATTTTTGTACAGATCATGTATGTTTATTCTGACTTTCAAGTTCCCTGAGTCATTAGTGCGTCCCTTTGAACTAATCAGCTTGTTGGTCCTCAGACATTCCACAGAAGCTCTGCTCGGGACCTTTGCACTTGCTGTTCTGCGGCCTGGACGGGTTTCCCGGGGCTCGCACAGCTGCGTCCCTGGGTCTGAGGTTCTCTCTGCATCACTTCCCTCTCTCTGAAGAACTAATTCTAACGTCTCTTTCAGGGCAGGTCAACCATTGGCAAATTCTCTTTTTTCGTTCATCTGAAAATGTCTTTGTTTCTCCTTCTGAAAGATAATGTGACTGGGTACAGAATTGTCAGGTTGGGGTGTGTGTTTTCTTCCAACACTTTAAATAGTTGATTCCGTTCTCTCCTCACCTGTGTGGCTTCTGAAACGCAGCCCGGTGTGGATCTCTCCTTTTCCCTGCACGGACGATTTTCCTCTGGCTCGTTAAGATTTTCTCCTTGTCTCTTAGTTTTTGCAGCTTGGTTGTGATATGCCCAGGCATGTATTTGGGGGGACTTATCCACTTGGTTTTCTCTAAGCTTCCTGGATCCGTGGTTTGGTGCCTGTGTTAATTTTGGAAAATTTCTGCCATGGTCACTTCACATATTTCTCCTGCTCTTCTCTTCTCTGCTCGTGCTTCCTCCCATCTTTCCCGTTTGTAGCCGGTCCCATAGGGCTTGCTTTTCTGGTCCATCATTTCCATTCTCTTTTCTCTTTGTGATGCAGTTTTGGGAGTTTCTGTGGCCATTTCTTTGAGCTCACTGGTTCTGCAGCAGCATCATCTGATCTGCCTATGAGCCTGCTGTCTTCACTTCTGTTCAGTGTTTTTGATTTCTAGCATTTCTTCTTGATTCTTTCTTAAAGAGTTTCCATTTCTCTGCTTGCACTACCCATCTGTTGCCACATTTCCAATTGGCGCTTTTAGCATATTAATCATAGTGATTTTAAATTCCTCGTCTGATAATTCTAAGATTTGGATCTGATGCTTCCCTTGTCTTTTTCAGTCTGTTTTTTGTTTTTTCGTTTTGCCTTTGAGCATGACTTGTCATTTTTGGTTGAAAGCCAGACATCACATATCCAGCCAAACGGAGTGAAGTAAGTAGGCCGTGAGTGTAAGGTCTTGTGTTTGTCTGGCCGTGAGTTAGGCTGTGTTCACATTTGAAGTAGCTGTAAGTGTCCAAGGCCTTTCTCCAGTGTCCTTATTTTCTCTCCTCTGCTTTCTCTGGGTTTCCCTAGAGACTTCTTCTCAAACAAGGTCTGAAGTGTGCAGTCTTTTCTCTTGTAATTCCCTGTGATTATACAGAAGCACTGTTACGAGGTGATGAAGGGTTGGGGGGTGAGAGCATGAGGGGTGCACTGCGCTTCTGGCCCCAACTGACCAGAGTTGGCACGGCCCCCACAAGACTGCCCCCACTCTGACACCAGCCACTAGCTCAGAGGTCCCCAGGTCACCTGCCCTTCTGACCACCTGTCTACAAGTCTGGGTCCCTGTGACACTCTCAAGTTTGAAACTTCACTAGAATGACTCTCAGAACTCTGGAAAACACTGTCTCTATGATTGCAAGTTATAGGAAAAAGGGTAGAATCCAGGATCCTCTGAAGGAACAGGACACAGGCTGAGGTTGGGCAGGTCCCCACGTGACGCCCCTTCCTCTGTGAGCATAGGCAGAGCACAACCGTCCGTGTCTCTGCACTGGGCAGAGCACAGCCCCTGACCCTTCCGTGAAGAGCACAGAAGGAGGGGAGTGGCTCACTGTCCTGCATACCGCGCTGGACACGCTGTCCTCCAGCCCCAGGCTCTGCTCACGTCACTGAGACAGGCAACCCTCTGAGGGGCCGCCTGAACCACAGTGGGAGACGGGCACGCACCCACGCTGGAAGTGGCATGGCATAGACGTGGTAACGTTGTAGCCATGCTGACGTTGTGGACACGCTGACGTTGTAGACATGCTACTTTGGTTACCTGATTTACCGTTATTCCATAGCATCTTCCCAATATTGAAACTTGAAACCTCTTTTTTCACTGTTTTCCTCTGGAAATAATTATGGCTTCTCAAATTAAATGTGAAGCAGCCCTCGCACCTGGAGACCCATAACTATGGGCTGTTAAGTAGCCCCAGCGCTCCAGCTGCATTTCTGCTACTGGATTCAGGGGGACAAGATCGCCAGAGTCTTGAGGGACAGGCCTGTTGTCCATGTCCTGTGTCTTCATGTCCAAGTGACAGTTTTGGAAGGATTCTTTTGGTAACTCTTTTAAACCACACTTATATGGCCTTGTTTAAAAGACATAATACATACTTTTGGTTCATTGATTCATATTTTCCACGTATGTAAATAAGTGGATTATACGTTTGTTTGTTTGCCTGGCTTATATCCTGTTGGGAGCCAAGGATAGTCACCTGTTATGTGGCCCGATTACTTCCTGCCTGAGTGTGGGCTGTGTCCGGCGGGAACCACTTGTAAACGGTGGAACGGGTGCCCAGTGTGGACCTGGCCACCGCGTTGCATCCTGGGCTCTCTCTGCGCAACCCCCAAGCCAAAAGAACTTGCTTCCTCAGGGTGTGAGTGTGGGGGGTGTCACCCCACACTCTCCTCCTGCCCCGAGGGCCAGCAGGCTGCACACCGAGTGTCTGCGCTCTGGACACCCCGGAGGGAAAGGAGCATGGAGAGGATGGGGAGACCTGCTGGCCATCGCTCAAGGGGCCCCTGGGCACAGCGTCCCTTTGCTCTTCCCACAAAGGGCATCGTCACGGGCCGGAGAAGCAGTAATGACAGAAAACAGGGAGTTAATTGGGTGTGAGTGTGACACTGTCCTTGCCCTTTGCTCAGCCAGGGCCAGGACGGGCTGGTTGTGGAGCCCAGTGGGGGCAGAAGGCCCTTTCGGCGTGGGGTCGGCTTTCTGAAGGGAAGGAGGCCTCCCTGCTCATCACGGGAGAAAACACAAAGGTCCCTGCAAAGTGGGAGCTCATCTGCTCCCGAGCCTCCTCCAGTATCAAGAGCAAGAAACAAAGGGAACCGAGAAACTTCAAAGGTCCCTGGCTTCAAAGCAGCCCTTCTCTTCTGTAGTTTCCCTTGGACGATAATTAATACATTTTATTACTGAGCTGGAAACAGCCTCCCCTCCTCCTGGATGATTTCAGTTGTTTTCCTGACTTTGTCACTTATTTAGTGGCTCCTAACCTTTCTTCCTTTTCCTTTTTTTTTTTTATCAAATGAATAACAACATCCACTGAAGATTAAAATACCTTTGAAAAGTTTAGTTAGAATGCCACTCCTAGAAAATATCCTTCGCTTGTCCTTCATTTGTTTTTTCCTAAAATCAGAAAAAGCATTAATTTTCCATTTCCTGAATATGCATTACTATTATATTTTTCCACTTTAAAAAAATAAACAGAAAACAGCTTAAAGGGCCTTTTTCACACTCTGCCTTTTGCGGCAGCATTTTATCCCAAAGCGGCAGCGTGTGGCACAAACATACGGGATCTAAGTGAGGATCTTGTCACAGTGACGTTCCTTCTGTGTCTTTGCTCGTTGTGCTCTACCCGCTGCGAGACCTGTCCTTCCTCAAAAACAAAACAGGCCACAGATGTCAAATGGGGCACCCTCGGAAGTACAGGAATGCAGGAAAGATGCAGACCAGTGTCATGTCAAATGTAGTGCCCCGGCCTGGATGTTTCTATCCCTGCAGGATCGAGGTAGTCTTCAGATCCTGCAGCATCTTCTAGAAGAGATAGTTGCTTCTGGTTTGGAGTTTAGAAAGCCCGGGCAGAACAGCAAGGTCTGAGGGACAGCAGGGTCTCTGACAGTTGTGCCGTTTGAGCGCTCTCCACCCGGGGCCTGCTGATGAATGTGTTGTGTTTGCGTCATCAGCATTGATATGACCTAATTATTTACTATGATTCCTTCCCTTCTGTTTCCAACTCAACAAGCACAGAGTGGAGAAGAAGGAAAGGCTTCCGGAAAGGGGGAGGCACCATGGCTGTGAGCAGGGCTGAGTCCGAATGCCTGCGATGCGGTGCCAGCTTCTGTGGGCGCTGTGATGAAGGACCTCCGCCGGGGGCTGAGGACAGCCGTCTCGTATTGTTTCATGGTTCTGGGGTCCAGCACCCTGACGTCAGCTGTTGGCAGGCCAGGCCCTCTCAGGAGGATCCTTCCTTGATTCTCCTGGCTCTGACGGTGGCTGCAGTCTTTGGGGTTCCTCGTCTTATAGACACGTCACCCCAGTGTGCCTCAGTCTGTCTAGCATCTCTTTCCCGTTTCTGACAAGGACACCAGTCATAGTGGGTGAGGACCCCCTCGTGACCTATTTCACTGGATCGCCTCTGTAGAGATCCTGTTTCCATATGAGGCCACATTCATGGGAACTGGGTGACGGGAAGTCACTGCGTCTTCTGGGGGATGCAACTGACCAGAGCAGACAGTTCCAGCCACGTCCTGTTTGCTGTAGTTCCCCAAGTGTGTGGCTGGTGGGGAGTCTCCTCACACGTTTCTCAGGGCTATGCTGTTTATATGACTGTCTCTCTGGGGAACGCCCTTCCACCTTTCAGAAGGAACCAGTCTGGATTAGAAGGTCAAGTTTCAGCATGAAAATTCTGCTCTGAGCTAGTCATCGTGGGTACATTTTCCTCGTTCTTTCAACTCGTTTAACCCCAGTTAGGTGTTGCTTCTGTTCAGGAAACTTTATTCCAATGGAACACAATACTGTTATTATTAATTATTACTATTTGCGTATGTTTGCGATTGGTATATTCATTATGGTTCACATATATAACGCCCTCCCCGTTTTTATCAGATGTTTACTGCATTGTGGGGAGTAGGCAGGAGACATACGTAGCTTGGTCATTTCTAACTGCTGGGTGGACATACTGGCTTGGTGCGCCCTGTCTGGACCAGTCTGCGCGATACCGGCCGCCAACGGTGGGAGGCGGGTAAGGCCTGGCCTGGCGGGTCCTGGGTACCATCTCCTGTTCTTCTTAGGCCGACATGGGGTCTTTTCTGACACCAGTTCAGTCCTGACGGCCCCGGCGGGAGCGCAGACCCCACAGGCTACGGGCTCAGCATCACAGGACCACCCCCAGTTCATGCACGTCTGGGTGTCCCGGACTTCTGACCAGCCAGCCATCAATCAGGGGTCCCCACAACCCCTCCTCAGGTTCAATGGTTTGCTAGGACAGCTCACAGAACTTATAAAATACTCTACTTACTATTTATTACCAGTTTGTTCTAAAAGTTACAACTCAAACAGCCAGATGGGGGAGATGCACAGGCCGTGTGGGGGAGGGGCACACAGCCCCACGGCCCCTTGGGCCCGCCAGTCGGAAGCTTTCCGCACCACGTTGTGTAGGGTTTTGCGGGGGTTCCATGGTGTAGGCGTGGTTGATTGACTCACTGGTGATTGGTGATTGGCTCACTGTTCAGCCCCTGTTCCCAGCCCTGGAGGTTGGGGGTCAGGGCTGAAAATTCTAGGCTTTTAATCAAGGTTTGGTTTTCTGGTGACCAGCCCCATCCTACATCTCTCTGGGGCCACCAAGAGTCACCTCATTGGAGCAAAGATGCCCTTAGCTCCTCATCACAGGAAACCCAAGGGTTTTAGGAGCTCTGTGTCTGCAAGTGGGGACAAGAACCCAATATCTCTGTATCTCTGTGATGCCACAGGTGGGCTTCAGAGTCTCGGAGGCCTCGGGTTGGGCAATGTAGCTGCTTCCTTGGGGGCGGCCTCACAGCTGAAGGGAGGCACGCAGGAGACAGGCAGAGTCCCCGACAATTCGTGCTCCTGAGGGGGTGGTGGCTGCTGTAACCGGACAGACGTCTGCTCGCAGGTCTCGGTGCAACGGCTGTCCCGCGTGGGGGTGTCTTTGTTTTTCGTGGATGATGTCAGTCCTGTTGATGTGATTTGGATGTTAAGACAGCGGTGGATGGATGTCCATCCAGGTTCTCTTTGCAGTGTTCGCCGTGGTGCTCAGCCGTCCAGGGGTGCTGCTCCCCCAAACAGGAAGGAAGACGCGGTTCTTCTTACTGTGCTTTGTACTCAGGCTCCTTTCCTGGATTTTGGGTTCTTCCCTTTGGGTCTGTGTTTGCTGGCTGCCCGCTCCCACTCGGCGTACGCAGGGCTGTCCCCAATTCTGTCCCCCATCCTGTCACAGGTGATGGCCTGTGGGCAGGACACATGGCTCTGGGGAAAGACAAACCGTGAATTGGTCTTCAAAAATCAGGGCCTCTTCCTACTGTTCAAAACTGTATTTTGCTTCCAAAACGTCAGTCTTTTATTTTTCCTAATTAACATCAATTAATTTAATTCACCTTTTCTTGTTCCTAATTTTCATTCTGTTTTTCCGTAATCTCTTTTTGTTTTCAGGCTTTGTTGATATTCTGCTTATTGTTTCTTTCTGTTTTTCTCTTCTCCATTTCTCTCTTATCTAAAATGATTTTCTAGATTTGGGAGAGAAAGACAATTGGCAGGTCCTAGGTTCTACTTTATCTTAAGCTCTTTCTCGTTACTTTTCATAGGTTTTCATTTGTTAGCTCCCACTCCTGTTTTCTCCTCCTTTCCCCTCCAGCAGATATTTCACGTCTGTTTTCTGCTTGTGTAGGTTTTGCAAGGTGATTGTCAAAATAGTGTATTGATATAACCTGATCCCCAGAGATTTCAGGAAAAATCTTGTGAAGTCAGGTGTTCTTGTGGGGTTTTCTTGCACAGAAATGTCCAGAGAATTTTAATCTGACCAGGAGAGGAAATGGGATGGCAGAGCAGTTCATACTATGGGGGCTCTAACACCCAGCTCAACGAGGACTCTGCCACTCACCCATGTTCTATGACAGACTCGTCATTCATAAAGTGTTCTCTGTGCAAAGCTCAAAACGGATATTTGCTTTATTTTATACTTCTAAAATATAAGTGAAGTCTCCAACTTTAGGGCTGCAGAAACAATGGGGTGTTTGATGCTGCTTTGAATACCACCAGCTCAGAAATGCTGCAGATCTCTGATATCTGATTGAAAAGGCAATTCTGGAGGTTTCCAAACCTGTAGGGGTGCTGTTGCATCTGCCTTTCGATGGGTTATGTGTGTACTGGACATCACTTAGAAGTTAGAGCATCCCTAGATGGTTAGAATAACCCTGGTGGGTGGACACGCTGGGTGGTTATCTCGGTATAGGATATATTTCCTCTGTAATAACGTATAATGGTCTTCGTCACTCGTGACTTGGGTTGCATCACTCATGATGTATTTCATAGTAACAGTATGATTTGCTTTGTTGGAGAAATGCACTTCGCAGCCTTGGTTTCAAAATAGCATTTTTAAAAATGTCTGGTTGATTTATGCATCTAAGAAGCATTACGGAGTAACCAAAACAACCATGAAAATACAGGAATAACAAGCAGAGCAACGTGGGGACGGGACGCAATGCTGGGAGTCGCAGTGGTGGTGGGTCTGTGCGCTCTGACCACGGCTTCCATCGGGAGCAGCAGTTCGCAGGGTTCCAAGGATTCCCTGGGTCACTGCACTGGGGTGGAGGCAGGATAGGCCTGGGGCAGCTGCTGACGTCCCCGAGACATTCCACATCTACCCTCCATCACTCCCACCCGGCCTTTCATTTTGCATTTATTTAAATCATTTTAATGGCCCTGCCCCATTATTTATAAGTAGACACAGCAGATGGGCTGTTTTCTGGGGTTCCTTGTATTACGTTGCTCCCATTTCTTTCCGATGTGTCAGTCATTCTCTGGATCCGACTGTGAGCAGTTCAGATGGGATCTGGTGACCAGGGATTGGCCCTGCGGCTTTGTGGGGGCCCCTGGGCAACCGCCCACCCCTCAGTAATTAGATGTCCTGTCTGGGGCCAATCCTGGCAACAGGCTCAGGGTTTTCCACCCAGGGCCTGGTCCAGTCGCCTTGGGGGACCTCAGACCTGGACCGTCTGGCTGGGCCAGGGGAGGGGCGTGGAGTCAGCCCCAAGTGCTGTCACATGTCACTGCTCCTGAAATCAAAAGTGCTTACCCAGTGCGTGTGCCTGAGCTAAGTGCTAACGACACAGGTGAGCACAGCACGGTTCAGGTGGGGCAGCACAGAGATGCTAACTGAATGAACGGGGGTCCCAACGAGATGAAACTGCCTTTCTGGGACATGTCATGCCTCATGGATGACATGCTGTTGGCTGCAGGGGCCCCATGTTTTTCTGGCTCCCGGGGACCAAACAGCTGCTGGGTGTGGCGTCAGCATACGGCGCACCGTGGGGAGGGCTGTCACGGCGACTTCATGCCCCACGTCTGGGAAGTTTGCGAGCAGGTGGAGTGACGGAAGTTTCTGAGCAGGGAAGTCCCATGGGCATTCCATTTTGAAGCCCCTTGGGGTGGTGTCTGAGGGGCAGCCAGAAAGTGTGCAGCTGGAGGAAAAGCCATCGGTTACCCCTGACAGGACAACGGCTGTCCTGGAGGTGTGGATGCGAGCCTGAGCTCACACCCACTGGGGACGTGGACAGGAGCCGTAGTGGACAGGAGCCGTAGTGGACAGGAGCTTACCTGAAGGTAAACTTGGAAGCCCATTCGATGTGGGACTGAGAGTATGGACTGCGGCCGTCACTGGAGCTGTCATCACTCAATGTCCCCGGGCCTGTGCTCACCAGGCGTGGGTAGAATGGGTAGAACCCAGGGTGACAGAGAACGGCACAGCGAGTGTCCCCGATGTGCTGTGCCCCGCTGGGAGGGGCTGTGCTGTTCGGCATCTCCTGATGCCGTCCTCCCAGCGTTCGTGTATGAAAAGTGTTTCTTCCCCAGCATGCCGCACGTCTCAGCGGGCAGTGCGGTCGGTGGACTGAAACATCTCTGACAGCGTCTAAGAAAGGGCAGAGATTTGAAAACCAAGGCAAAGATAAATAACAACAAACAGCAAGGCCGCAGCGCTCCCTGTGGCTTCCTGTCCCAATTCTCCTGCTCACATGTCACTGGTCTTTCCTACATCTGCTAATAGTACAGGGCTCCCAATTTTGTCTTTCACTGAAAAATCATTTTAGTTTATGATTCTGTAAGAGCTGGGACCACAAGGAGTTCCCTATGGTTACTAAATGTGTAAGTAGCAGGATGCCAGGAATTCAACACCGAGATGTACAAGCATTTTTAAACAGGGATGTACAAGCATTTTAAACTCAGGGCAATACTGAGTTCCGCCGAAACTCTGCTCCCTGAGATCTGAGGTGCGTGGCAGCCCCCCCGCCACCCGCAGCCGACCGCTTACCTTCCCAGTTCACAGCATTCTGCAGAAAGCCAGGCCACCTGCTCTTGAACGTTGTGCACGTGTAAATTCCATAATCCCTGGCATTTCACTTATGAATTAATATTTGGGAGCTCTATCAGTATCGGGATACGGATTGTGCGGTTGTGGGTTAGCAGGCACTTAGTCCCTGAAGCCCTGAGTCTCAGGCTGAGCCTGAGAGCCCCTGAGCCCAGCTCCGCCTGCCCGCCTCGGGGCCTCGGCCTCCCCCTGAGGGACTGTGTGCTGGGCCCCCAGGCTGAGGGAAAGTCGCTCCGCCCTGCTTTGATACGCGCATTCGTTGTCAGTAACAAGGGCGACCTCGGTTACAAAGGGAGCTGAAGGCAAAACTAAGGCCCAGACAGCAGAAATAAGCCAGGAGCAGATCCCGCCCTGGACCTCCGCTGTCTGGCCGGCTAATGCTGCGGCCTGATCCGTCCGAGGGGCTGCTTCCGGATGTGCTGCCCCAGCGCACGGAGCCCGCCCCACATGGCCACGCCTGTTCGTAAGTGTTCAGCTTTGTTCAGTATTTTATGTTTCCGCTTCTAAATCTAGCTGGCCGAGATTCCGCCGGTCAGCTGAGCAGGGCAACACAGGCACACAAGCCATCGCCCCCCAGAGGTGTGTGCGCTTCCGCTCAAGCCAGGTGGTCACACGCCGTGTTTGCTCTGCGCAGTGAGGCCTGGTGATGTGTGAGCTGTGCGCTCGCAGGGCTGCCCAGTTCAGTCGGAACATCCGACACTGCTTCCTGGGGTGCGGGGGCTGCGGGGGACAGGGGAGCCTTGTGTCCCTGGGGGTGAGGGAGCCACTGGAGCACTAGCCGAAGACTTCGTCGGGAACAGAAGCCAGTCCAGGTGTATTGTTGTACCTCGGGGATTCTTGCCTGCATTTCTTAAACACGAAGATTGTATTTTAGACCCTAAGTAACTTCACAGGTGAGGGTGTGGCAGTCGCATTGCTGTCCCCTGTCAGGTCCCGCACACTCTCCCAGACTCACGTCTTATATACCGTGTTTCCCCGAAAGTAAGAGCTAGCCAGACAATCAGCTCTAATGCGTCTTTTGGAGCGAAAATTAATGTAAGACCCGGTGTTATTTTACCATAATATAAGACCCGGTATAATGTAATGTAACGTAATGTAATGTAATATAACACCGGCTCTTATACCAATTTTTGCTCCAAAAGATTATAGCCAATTGTCCGGCTAGGTCTTATTTTCGGGGAAACACAGCAGGCGCATGGCGGGAGGGCAACTGCCCCTCCTGGAATGTTGCCTTTCTCGTCCCAGCCACCGAAGTACAGGCCACGTGTCACACTCGGTCATGGCCGCCCCCACACAGAGCCGTCCTGTCTTCCTCCTGCCAGAGGAACTGGGACACTCACCACAGCCCTTGGGGTCACAGTCACCCCACCATCGCCCCCAACTGGGAATGAACTACTAGTGTAAGGGTCACAAAGCCACCCCCAACCATGAAGCCGCGCCCTGGGCCCCACCCCCACTGAAGCCTGTGTCCTCCTTATTTCCTGTCCTGTTTTCAGGTAAATCTGTTGTTTATTGAGGACCTGTTGTGTATGACATTGCTCTAAGAGCAACACAGGTGAGGGGAGCAGTGGAGAGGCTGTCGCTGAGCATTCGGGGAATAGCCGAGTCTCACACCTTGTCCCTGGAGGCCTTCAGCTCCATTCACGGGCAGGGGCTGCGTCCCAAGGAGACCTCCTCTTCTCTTTCCCACTTGCCACAGGTGTCTCAGCTTCTGTTCCCAGACTGGAGCTCCTTGCAGTCACGGGCCATGTCCTGGTGATTTTGTCCAGGTCCTGGGAAGGCGCCTGGCCCGGCCTGGCTGGCAGATGCCGACGAACCCCTAAAGGGACGAAATGGCTGCAGTGTCTGTGCCAGAGGAACGCCAAGTTCAGCACTATTCTGCCACTTGAGTGGCCATTGGCGGTCTTCTGGCAATTCTCTTTTGAAAATTTAAAGGCATGTGTTTCCCTAGAAGACTTGAAAGTACAGAGCCAGCAAGCGGTCAGTGCTGTTGAGGGGTCAGTGCAGCCGACTGTTCTGTGACCAGCCTACTCCTTGGAATGGCCTGACCGGTTAGTGAAATAGGGTTCTGCCGTTACCCGACTCTGCTCGGGCATGTGGGCAACAAGAACGGTGCTGCTGGAGGCGAGGGTGAGTGGCTGCATTTGGGGGGACTGCTGGCCTCTGCCCAGTCGAAGCACAGCCCCATGCTGTGTGTGTGTGAGGGTGTGCACGTGTGTGTGGCGTGCACACACGCATGTGGGGGTGACAGTGAGTGAGTTGAAGAGCAAGAGGCTGATGACATGAAAAACTGGGACATGAACATTTGTGTACTGATTTCAGCATGTTGAGGTCACAAGTGACCTGAGCACAAAATTTTCTCCCCGCCATCTTCTTTCGCTGTGGTGAGCATGCGGTCGCTGGTGCAAAGCACGGGCAGTGGGGTGGGCTGGTCTGCAGCGGGGTGTGAGCAAGCGTCTGTGCGTCCTGAGGACCCACGTGCAGCACGGAGACGAGAGTTCATAGCACAGCGCTGGCACTTGAGATGGGCCAAGAGAGTAGAGCTTAGACGTTCTCACCAAAAAAGAAAGAGGACGACACTTCCAGGGGATGGGTGGGTGTTCTCCTCAGTGTGATTTGGGGAGTCCTTGCACAGTCTCTGAGTGTATCATATCATCACATCACACACTTCAATTATGTTATTTGCCAACTGTACCTCAAGAAATCTGTGGGGGGGTACAAGGTGCGGGATTGGACAGGGAAAGGTTTGGGGCACACAGACCCACCTGGCACCTTCAGCTCTAGTGTCACGGACTAAACAGTGCTGTGAACCTCCCTTACCGAGGCCACCAGAGACCGGCCCACACCAGGGTCTATACCATAGCTGTGACCCCACATTCTTGTAGCTGATCGACCAGCATCTTATGCAGCCAACCAACGTGAAGTGTGAGGCGAATGACAGACTTACTAGGAAGGAGCTCTGGGGACGGTCGTCTGTGGATTTCCCGGGGCCTCTGTCTCCTGGAGGGGCTCCCACAGGATGAGTTGCCTGGCTGAGGGACAGGGGCTCACTCCTGTCACCCAGCTTTTTTCACGGCTGCTGGCTTGTTCCTCCATCACTGTCCATACAATTTTTACATGAACTTTGGGGCAGTTAATACAGAAATGAGAAAAAGAACCGAAATGCTATGGGACACTTTGAAACCCAATCTAACCCCAAATGTGGCCGCACCCCCTTCCAGAACTACTTCTGCTGGCTCAGCCCTGGACTCCATCACTTCCAGGTGATGCCAGGCAGCGTCTGTCTTTCGTCCAGCCCAGTAATGAGACCCAGACCGCAGACCCCTCTGTGCCCTGGACGCTGGCGCTAGCCCAGGCCTGGGCGGCCCTGCGCCGGCCCCCTGCCAGGTAGCCTGGCTCTAACTAAACTGCACTTTCAGAGCCTCTTGTCTCCCTGACGGAGGGTGGCCTCTCTGTTTGATGTTCCTAGTTGGGAACATCAACTCCTGCTAACTATCATGACCCTTTGTTCACTAACAAGCTCGTTCAGTGGGAGCCACACTCGTCAGAATATAATGGTGTTCATTTGCAAATGCCCCTCCCTGAGACTTTAAGGCAAAAAATATGCTTCAAGAAGCATCATCCTGCCCTGTGCTATGCTGATCATTAACAGTTATAATCTGATTTAAGTGAAAATTAGTCTTTATATTGCTTCCCGGAAATACACATTTTTCCCCCTTTAAAATTGGAAGTTTATGCCAAATGCTATGTTTCCCTTTCCTGCAAAGATGTATGGGGGCCATTTTAATACAGATTAGTGACAGTGCAATAGCAGAGCCCTGTAGGTGGTGAAACTCCGGTATCATTTGTATGATTAGTTTCACCTTGTAGCTGTGTCTCCGAAAATGCAATTAACAGTTTCATATTCGGTGTAGCTAGCTTTTATTCCTGCTGCATGCTGTGAAACATTTGCATCATAAAAAAACTAATTGGTAAACACAGTCTTGCCAGCTTCTCTAAGATCCACCCAATTCTCTTCGTGTTAATTGGCTCAGCTTCAACACACACTGGATGGGATTTCAAAGGATGCTGCAGATTAGAGAGCCTGCAAGCACTTGTGTTTCACAGAACCGACTCCAAGGAGACTGGGGGAAAATATTTTAAATTAATGCCAAATGCAAGCAACTCATTTGTCCAGTCGTTGCCATGGAAACCGTTTTGTCTGCTAATCTGATGGGGTGTGTGTTTACTGGGATTCGTCCTAATGAGCTTCCTAGAGGAAGTCAGCTCCGTGGGCCCTCCACCCTGGTCGGCAGCAGCTGGATGAGGGCGCCCTGAATTCCCTGTGCATTTCACAGCCCTCACGTCCCTCTTCTCTGCCCCAGCCCAGCCCCCGGCACATTGACCTAGCACTGCATGTGTGTGAGCCCAGGAGCAGTGGGTGAAGCTTAAACACACACATTCCACAGGAGAGATCTGTGGCTTGTGAAGTGTGTGGAGTTGCCAGTTCTCTGTTGAAATGTCATCAGAACTCCTCCCCACCCCGTCCTCGTCATCCCTCCTTATAAATGATTCACAACAGTCAGATGGTGCCTTACAGACAACCATAGTTTTTCCTTTTTTGAGAGAAATTGGTGATCTGTGATTTGCTGGATGTCGGCCTGAGTAGAGAAGTTGTTGGAAGTGGTTCTTGTTCCCAGACTGAGGAAAAGTCACCTGTGCTGATCCGTGCTGTGCAGATTTCCATCAAGGCTCACGGAGCCGGAAAAGGCTGTGCAGGTGACGTGCTCCGTTCAGCAGTCGTTCCGAGTGATACATGAGGAAGGACACTTGTCCGGTGACGTGACTGAGGTTTTATTAGCCAAAGTCTTTTTTCTCTTCCCTCCTTTCTCTCCTACTCTTCCTCCTTCTCCTCTTCCTCCTCCTAGGTCCCAGGTTTTGTATATTTTTGTCTTCATTACCAGGCTCTAACTCTAATGAATGGACGTTTTCCCCTAGTGTTTAATCTGAGGACTGTGAGACCCCTGTAATAGACATGTTTGTTATTTGTTTTGAACTCATATAAGTAGCTATTTGGTTAATTGCAAAAGGTGGAGAGGGAGAAAGACTGCAGATGTTCTCTGCTAGTGGCAAAAAAAACAGCTCTTTTTAGTTAAAAATTCACAAACTGAACCCCTGGTAAGTAAAGTGGAAAGGGCAATGCTCTCCCTGAAAGTGGATTCCAAATATGTAGTTCGGGTGGGGGGGAGGGGTGGACCAGGGAGGCAGGTGTCTGTCGCTGTCCTGAGCAGGTAAGAATAAAAGAATGTGAGAAATGGGGCTGCGCTGTAGTGGACATGGAGCTGGGACAGAATTCCAAGCAGAGGGGTCCTTAGTATCAAATTGCTCAAGGTCGTCCCCTGCCCTTCAACCCTCTTCCTAGAGACCACACCCGCCTCCTATTTGCCACAAATGACCTAAAAGTACCTTATTTTTTATCAGTAGACTAGGAATTTGTGCATTTTAGGATTTTAGGTTACAAACAAAAGAACAAACATAAAACAAGGAGAACAAATGGAGAAAAGGTAACTGAAGATACTATGGCTTAGAGAAGCTCAAAGATAGACAACCAAATAATTCAATTCAGTGTGGGGTAAACGAGGCACAGACTGGAATTCAGCTTTGCTTGTGAAGAAAGGTCGGCCCCTGCTCGGGCTTCCTGGGCATTTGGAGCTGGAATTGTTTTCCCCTGTACTGTGCAAGCCTCCCATTTCAGCAAGCCTACTTTTCTCTGTGGGACTTGGAAGAAAAAAGAGAAACAAATGAGAGAGAAGGGGAAGAAATACATTCTGGAGAAGTTTGTATTCTCTAAACAGTTAGGAAATGAAAATGAAGGTTGAGTCTGAAATCCTTGATAAATTATGGAATGGCTACTTTGGATGCCTAATTGTTATAGTTTTCTAACGAGGCAGGGAGGCAGGGACGGAGTGAGGAAGAAAACACCCTGTGTTGTGATTGGACCGAGACAGAGCTGACACAGGCACCTTACTACGAAATAATTACCTATGACCAACCACACCAGCCAGACTTTTAAGATTATAATGTTACTCTTTCACTTAGCTTCATATTCTCCAGATTCTCGTCCATGTTGCCACAAATAGCAGGATTTCCTTCTTTTTGTGACTGAATAATACACACATGTAGATGCCACATTTTCTTACCCATTCACCATAGACAGACACTTAGGTTGTTCCCATGTCTTGGCTGTCAGGAATAGTGCTGCAGTGAACGTGGCGGTACAGGGATCTCTTTGGATCATGACTTCGTTTCTTTAGGATAAATATCCAGAATTGGGATTACTGGTCATAACGTTCTATTTTTAATTTTGGGGGGACCCACCAGACTGTTTTCCATGGTGGCTGCACCAATTTGCATTCACACCAACTGTGCATAAGGGTTCCCTCTTCTCCACGTACTCATCAGAATGAAATTGGACAAAAACAAGCTTGTTGTTGCTCTCTCTTTAAAGCTAAGATTGTTCTCACTTGTATCTTCTTTCTTGTTCTCCTTGGGCTCAGTGGAACTTCTGTGAGATACAAGTGAGAGGAAGGGCAATGGTCAGTTCAGTCTGCTGGCGCCTGGTCCGTCTGTGTCACGGTCATTTGTTTGTACAGCAAGTCCCCATAAATAACAGAGCGACAAAATGCCAGGCATACTTCCTCCTTTCATTGTCGTCTTAGTAGTGTTCTGTCACTTTCTTTCCTTTGCCTGCATCTCCTCGTGAGCCCAAACTTCCTCGTAAGTTCTTCACCGACTTTGTAGGTTTTCGTTGCTGATGTGGTTATTCTGGTCGCAGTGCTGACCTAATTGGGGTTCTTGTAAACATGTGCTCCCTCTTCTGGTTGGGTGGACACTTCAAACTGGAGTGGAACAAACACATGCGCATCTTTGCTTTAGGGCATCGGCCCCTTTAAAAACCATTTGCAATAAGGGATTTCAAAAACAAAGCTAACAGAGAAGAGGTCTCGTCCAGCTCTCGACTCTATTTGGGAGATAGGGTGGCATTTTTCTTTTGTAAATTCCTCTCTTTTGTGGGGAATTGATGGGCAAGCAGAGGCCCAGTGTGATGGTCACTGAAAGTCAGAGGCACATTCTGTCCTCTATAGCAGGGACCTGCAGACGGGCTTGCCTGCAGAAGATGCCTCGGAGGCCGCGTAATGACTGTCTCTTGGGCGACTTTCAAGCGCACCTCGGCTGTCGGACTCCATGTCTCCTCTGTGTTGATACTTTGGTGAACTTACCCAAAGCAGAAAGGTATTGGTACAGAGAGGCTCTCCCCTTCACTTTCGCAGCCGGCTGACAAGGCGACGACAGCCTGCTCTTATCAGCGGCTCAGGCCTGCACCTCACTTGTGTTTGAGAGGAGGATGGGGTCATTGAAATAAACTTGTTTTGTTCGTTCTGCTTGTTTAAGGCAGCGGCAAAATGCACAGTGGGCAGGAATTGTTGCACTGGGTGAACGAGAAGGATCGTGCCGCGTGGGTCCTTGTTGAGGGCCGTGCCCAGCAGAGGTGCAGAGCAGGGCTGTGGGGGTACCAGCATGTGTCAGCAGCGGCGTGGGGCCTGGAGTGGGACGCTGGGGAGGTCTCTCTGGGCGGTCCCCTCGCCCCAACAATTTTGTCGAAAAGACGGGATGTGAGCGTTCCAAAGAAACCCAGATTCAGGCCCAGTGTGAGAACGCCAGCCTGCCATTGTGAGGCATTCTAGCCGCACAAATCTCAACAGACGGGCGTCTTGGGCCAAGTGCACCGAGGACAGACACGTGCTCAGACCCACGTGGCTCGTGCGTGGGGACGTGCTCCCGTGCCCTCCAACCCCGTCCCTTCCTCACTCCCCGCCCCCACGTCTTAGAACTCTCCACAGCTGCTTGAAAACCAGGAGGCATTTCTCATTGTATTTCTGTGTGTGAAGTGGGCCCTGCCAGCCCGCATTCTTACTTTCAGGGCTGGATTACTGAATTCCAAGCCAGCTTAGGCACATTGCTCAGTGACCTTTCTCTTCTCTGCATTTTTGAGAAGAAATCAACAAAAGACAACAATAGTAACCTTTCCACATCCATCGCCGTAAGCCGCGCTGACCTTCAGGAAAAAGTCCTGGGCTCTGGATGCCAGACCCATTTTCCCCCGGCAGGAGCTGTGAGGAGAAAGGGAAATGACGCACCCCTCACACTCTGTCCCTTCTCTTTGTCTGTGTAACTGTTAGCATTTAGCTCTTCAGCAGCACATTTTATACACCAGAGGCTTTAAAATTACCCGTCATGTATATCACCACTGTTGCAAGAACGGAAACAAGCATTTTATTGGTCAAATTTGGCAGTGGAAGAAAATACTTCTAAACCGTTCTTTGAAAATGAACCCAGAGTCACGGAAGTGAAATTTACATTTATTTGCTTGAAGGACATGGTTTATAAAACCTCTGGGAATCAAATATTGTCATGAATTTTTAAAAAATGAAAACAAATTTAGGGAGAGTAGAATCCAAGGGCTAAATGTTTCCCATATTAAGTGTGTCATGTTGTAAGATCCCGAAAATTAAACTGTCAGCAAAGTGATAAGATTTGCCTGTTCCTATTATTTCAGAGAAATGTCATGTAAACAAGCAGCAAAACCAAGCTTGGTTTTTAATTACCTTTTTTGTTGTTGTTGTTAAATAGGGCACCACCCACTGGAAAGCAGTTCATACAATCCTTTAAAAATATGTGTTGGTTGGCTTTATATTTGTTACTACGAACAACCCCCAAGTGTGGACGCAGAAGGCAGAGGGCAGGGAGCCGTGACGTACAGGGAAGTGTGATCCCTGAGCTGCCGCTCCGCGCGTGTCAGACTCTAAGCAAAGGTGTCCCCATGCCTGGTCCCCGAAGACGCACAGAGCAGCCCCACAAGCCCACCAGAGCCCTGTGTGCTTTTCTCAGGCAGAAGCCTCACAACAGTCCCTTTTTTGGTGACAAAAATCCATTCTCTTTACCCCAAATTGGACACCGGAAGCATTAACAGAACGATTTCTGCTTTTTCCACGGCTCCAAGTCACAAGGCATTTTAAATGAGGCACTGAAAAACAGCCATGGAAACGGCTTCCATTTAGACCCCGTTTATCCTGGCTCAATGTAGATTTCCTGGAACGGGGTGAAATGAGGAGGAGCATCGGTAGGCTACAAGGCGCTGTGATGATGTGACAGCAGCAAATGATTCTTGCAGTTTATGGAATTGTAAATGAAGTTTGCTGATTAAGTCAGTAACAGTGATGGAATTAATAGATACTCTCGAAGTAATTAGACAAGCAAGCTATTCTTAATAAAAGAGAGAGCCTGGAAAAATTGTATTCCATTTTCTCAATGACCTTAGAAGTGTTGGGAAGGGAGAGCCTGATAAGCTCAAATTAAAAGCTGCTGCCACCAAGGCTGATGGTGAAGCAGAGAGGAGACCGAGTTATGCCTCCTCCTGCCTGTCTCAGCTCGGGCTCTGTGACAGAATCCACACACAGGCTTCAACGGACTGTGTCTACCAGGAGAGTTCGAGGTTTGTGCTTGGGGCTGGGCACCTCACAAATGCCTTTCCTAGCGAATCTACTGAACCCACTTCACAATTAATTTCATCCGGCAGAGCCACACACCAGAGAAAAAGTGTGTGTGTGGCAGGGAAAGAAGCACTTGTGTTTCCTAAGGGAAGAGCAGATGTGTGGTCTGAGCCTCAGGGTCCCTTGGCACGGTTTTCCCATGATGGACACAAAGCGGCAGGGGGGTCCTGCCCTGGGCGCCTCTGCAGAGGGGGGCCAGGAGCCCCCAGGGCCGACAGCGCAGGGTAGGCCTGGGCCCCAGCAGAGGAACTGAGTGGTGGAGACTGCAGGCTGGGGCAGGGCCGCCCGGGACCACACGGGACAAGCTGCAGGCTCTCGGGCAGCTCAGGCCCGTCTGGTCCAGGGTTCTGCCCAGGACGGAAGGGCGGCCAAGTGAGGAAACAAACCTCCACAAACAACAGTCTGTGTCAGTATCAGCTGGCCTCATCAAACCGACAGGTGATTCTAAATCACATTTTTTTTTAAATTTATTTTTAATTTATTGAGGTGACAATTGTTAGTATAATTACATAGATTTCAGGTGTGCAATTCTGTATCACATCATCCATAAGTCACACTGTGTGTTCACCACCCAGAGTCAGCTCCCCTTCCATCACATTTTTGAAGGTAGTCTAATTTTTAAATTTTTACCTAAACTTGAGTATAAGCCAGAGAAATCAGGTTTTGATGGGTGGTGATTTCCTCCAGGCAGCAGAGTGTCTCCTGTCAGGGAGGGGACCATGGGTTCAGGCTGAACCCCAGACTGGAGCCCCCCTCGCTGGCTGGGAACCGCCACCCGCCGTCCTCATGCGCTCCCCAGAGACTGAAAAACACACCGCGTCCTGAAACTTCGGGCTTGCTGCCCTATGGGAACTTGGGGTCATGGTCCCAAACATTGCTGTGTGATCAGTTAATGCTACTTGAATTGAGACTTTGATCCCCCAAATGCATTCGGACTGGTCACAGCCCTGAGGGACAGGCAGGCCTTGGGAGAGACACAGGAGAAGACAGCGGGCCGGGGCCAAGACCAGCCCCGTGGTGTCCAGGTGGGAGCGTGACCCTGACGGTCAGAACGGTCAGAACGCGGCATCGGTGTGTGCGGGGAAGTAAAGGGCTGGCTGGCAGCTCCCAGGACCTCCCGGCAGCCCCCACACCTTGAATTTGCCTCCTGCTGTGATGCTCGTTTTCTGTCAGCTCTTAGTGTCTCATCAGTGTTAAGTCGGACATGTTAGGAAACATCACTGCGCCCCTGGATAGAAAGGAAGCCCCCGTAAAGCCAGCTGCGTCGCTCAGAGCAGGCGTCGCCGCCCTCAGCTGTGCAGTGTCTCTTCCCCAGGAGCACAAGGGTCTGCGTGGCTTTGGTGGGTCCATTCTGCTGGTTTCAAAGAAACACCAAGCACACGGCTCAGCGATGTGGGACCCTGACCGTAAGCTACTCCAGCCGCTCATGTCCGCGAGTGCAGCTGTGTGTGTGGACTTGAGGTGGCAGCACAACATCCATGGCGCGGTGACATGTGATGTGCTCATCCGCAAGTCCCCGCACGGGGGGCCCAGGGATTGTCACCGAGACCACCTTAGTTTGATCTCCCAATGGCCACAGGTACTTTTGGGGGAATCGTCCTCTGGCCCGCGACCCTTCTGCTCACTCCGATGTCCTCAGTCTGGAATGGCCAGTGCCTCGTCCCTGGCCCGCGCGGGCAGGGGCAGTGCCGTCCCCCAGGACTCCCTCTGCAGCCCCCTCGCCCTGCGTGCAGGAGCCGCACTGCCAAAGACCGCTCTTCTCGCCTCAGTGACTTCTGTTCGTTAGGCTGGCAGATGATGAAAGTGGCGTCTCCTTCCTGCGCATGAGACGGCCTTTGCAGGGTCCCCGCTGTGCTCTCTCCCGCAGTTTCTTGGTCCTGGGTGGATACGTCGTGGAAATGACTTTTCTGAAAGGAAAAGAAAATTGACACTCACAGTGGGCACATTAGTCTGACCAAGGCTTGTAGTTCTTCTTTTCCACAGATGCTATTGCTGCTTAGATACTAATTTTAAAAAAATCATTTCATCAAGTCATACCACCTAGGAAAAAACCTATTTCCTCTTACGTCCTTGCCTTAATCTTAACATGGGCTGGTACAACAATATGGGAAGCTGCTCTTCAGACAAACCTGAATCTACTTATGTTCTGAGAGAAAATGTTCGCACAGCCCATAGTATGTTGTGCGGAAATGAGCTGGAGCCAGTCATCCAAAAGTGGGAGTCATGATACGTGGCCCCTTGGAAGCAAAGCACCTGCCATGATCCTTCGAGGGCTGGGCGTGCGGACTGGAGGGCTGGTGACCTGGCCAAGTGGCCGCCATGAGGCAGCCTGCCGGCCAGCAGGACGGGCTCCACGGGACGCCCACCAGCCGCCTCCCTAGGGAAGTGTGGCTCCGCTCTGTTTATTCCCGTTCAAGGGCTCCTGTGTGAATGGAACCAAAGATACTTTCTAATGCATCCTAAATGAAGACATCCAAGGATCTTTTTATTCAATACTCATTCCTAACGTTCAGGTCTTTGCAATAATTAAGTCTAGACTCCGGAGATCTCTACAGAGATTACCTGGGAACCCCGCGGACACTGATGAGCCTGACCCAGGGTCTGGACGCTCCTGGTCAGGCTTGGTCCCCACCTCCTGCCTCTGCTGCTTGGCCCTGGGGCTGAGAGAACTCACCCCAGAGAAAGGCCGCAACTGGTATTTTCCAGGGAGGAAGGCTGTGTATAGCACTGAATTTCAGTCTGTGTGGTACTTTAGTGTGTTATTCAAAGCCTCGCGCTGGGAACCATGATTTCATGGCACTACTGTTTGGAATGAGGTGGTGCCGAGAGCACTTGCCAATGCAAGCCAGAGCACGTGTCTGCGACGACTGAGTCTCCCGCCCAAGCTGCTCAGACGCTCGGGCCCCTGAGGTCTCAGCGCCCACTGCGAGGCTCTCAGCAGTGACAGAGAACTTCATCCTCTGCAACCAGGGCGTTCCAGACCCTTACGACTCACCACTGGGAAGCCCATCGTCTCGAAGCATTTTACTTTTTTAGATTTAATGTAACACGTGTCTTGTGTTCACTGTTCTCGTCTTTATGGCTGCCTTCTCTGCCTGGTGCTGCTCTGCATTTATGGGCTGGGCTCATCTCCTGGTCGCACAGCAGCTGCACTTGCTTTAGGAACCGTGCCGTCCGTGGCCTTGGACCAAGGTTCGGATCCGTTGCCGTTCAGGAGTGCTCCTCTGCCCCAGGTGGCACTAATCCATGATTTCTCTGGGACCCTCCCGTCTCTCGGGCACTGACAGTGACCCTTGATTGCGGTCTCAGTGCAGTTGGTTTTCACCCTGTGTGCTTTGTGTGCAAAACAAGCAATTTGCACTTGTCTTCAGAGTGGCAAGGAGGTCAAGTTTAGTTGAGAAACACACATTCACTTTCATTCTTTCCGAGAACCTGATTTTCCTTGTGAAAGAGGGGACACAAATGGCTCTGCCTTTGACGACTCAGGAAAAGCTTTGTCTCGGCTGGAGAGGGGCACGGGCGGGAGGGAGGAGGCCAGGTCAGCCCCGGGAGCAGAGCCTGGGACGTGAGCGGCCAACTCAGCGCTGAGGCCCATGCGGCAGGGCCTTCCCTGTCCCCCCCGGTGTCTGAGCCTCCGTGTTCCCATCTGGGACACACGGATGGTGACGCTTTTGCTCGACAGGAAGCCATGGCCCGACTGGAACTGCAGCGTGCTGTGTAACCTGGCCGAGACAAGCTTTAGATGGGACCGTCTTTGTGCCAAGTCAAAAATGCATCTTCCCTACCTTGTCGCGTTTTCCCTCATAAAGCTTCCTGCTGCTGTGTGTGTGTATGGGGGGATGTCTCAGACCGTGTCCCCAGCACACTGTCCTCTGTCCAGCAGGCCGTCCTTGTCCATAATGCCGTGAAGAGCTTCTGCGGAGCTGGTGCCATTCCTGGCGTCTGCCTCGGGGACTTCCTGGTGTCTGTCTCACAGCATCCAAACAGTGGGACGTAACCCAAGGCCTCGGGCAGACTGCTGGTCTCCCATCGTCTCCATCTCTGGAGAGGTCGTTGCTCTGGATGGCCTGTACTTTCCCGGCAGCAACAACTCGTTGGTCTTGGTTTGCTTTGCAAGATCTTTTTTTTTTTTTTTTTTAAAGATTTTATTGGGGAAGGGGAACAGGACTTTATCGAGGAACAGTGTGTTCTTCCAGGACTTTTTTTTCCAAGTCAAGTCCTTTCAATCTTAGTTGTGGAGGGTGCAGCTCAGCTCCAGGTCCAGTTGCCGTTGCTGGTTGCAGGGGGCGCAGCCCACCATCCCTTGCAGGAGTCGAACCGGCAACCTTGTGGTTGAGAGGACACGCTCCAACCAACTGAGCCATCCGGGAGCTCAGTGGCAGTTCAGCTCAAGGTGCTGTGTTCAATCTTAGTTGGAGGGGGTGCTGCCCACCATCCCTTGCGGGACTCGAGGAATTGAACTAGCGACCTTGTGGTTGAGAGCCCACTGGGCCATGTGGGAATTGAACCGGCAGCCTTTGGAGTTAGGAGCATGGAGCTCCAACCACCTGAGCCACTGGACCGGCCCCGGCTTTGCGAGATTTTGCAGTTAAGGAAGAAGTAGAGAGAGAGCGTGTCGGGCATTTGCTGTGTGGCTGGCGTGCAGACCCGCCCACTATAGGGCTCCATCACTGAGCCCTCGTCCCAGAGAGAGCCTGCTGAGCAGGGCCACCCCACGCGGTCTGGGGTGTGCCGCACACATGCGTGTGAGTGACAGGCCCACACCAGCTCACCACACCGTGTGCTCCTGCACACACACATGGACACAGACATGGCCGTGGGCTTTTTGGGACGCCCTAAGGCCTGACAGAAGCTGTGGGTGATGGCAGCTGTCCCCCATTCAGCAACAGTCACTGAGTATGAAATGTGGGTGTGTGCTGGCAGCTGAAAGGGACGTTGTCCTGCCTTGATGGGCAGACAAGAAATACTCCAACAAGCAATAAATGCATGTGTTCCATTGTGACAAGATGTGCTGGAAACCAACAAGGTTGTTGATAGAAAATGGGGGGACGAGGGCCGGTAGTGAGGGGCTCTGAGGACGTGACATGAAGAGCAGCATTTACTGGTGTCCATGGTGCAGCAGGTGATGTGACCAATTAGAACACATCTGAAAAAGGGGGCCTGGAGGGAAAGGGTGTCCAGAGGGTGATACTGGCTGGGGGCGGGGTGGCCTTTGGGTCGGGGTGCAGCGCTCCCCACCCTATCCTAAATTCCCGTCCTTTCTCTGTCACTAATGCACTGAGACCACAGGCCAGCTGCTCCACCTGTGTGGGCCTTGGTTTCTGCTTCTCCGAAATGGAGACACTGGGCTTGCTGACCCCTCAGGCCTTGGTCTGCTCCACAGCCGTCCGATGCCAACCCTCCGCTGCCTTTCACTTTTGCCGGGGACTTAGTGGTGGAATCTCCAAGCTGCTTCACATATGACAGCTCATCAAATGTTTGCAGTAACTTGTGCCTGTAGGTTAGGGCGTCTCATAGCTACTCAAACTGACACCTTGAGAAGTGTGGCTAGAACCCAACCCTCCTGCCCCCACCGCCCACACAGGGTGGGGGCGAGTGTATTTGTATTCTCGCCTCTCTCTAGTCAGCATTGGCGTCATTTGTTGTATTAAAATTCCAGGTCCCTTGGTGGGGGTCTCAGGGAGTTTTCCGAGGTGGGTGGGCGTTGACCAGGGATCATCCCCGACATGTTTGCCTTGCTCCCTGTTTCAGTGGACGGTCTCTAACATAACTTCTCTCGGGAGTTTGCTCACCACCAGTGCTGCCTCTGCAATATGTAGAAGGCACACTTGCTGTGTCCTCCACAGAAGAAATTAAAAGAACAGAAGCGTAGAGCCTGAAACCACAGTCGTGGATCCGAGGGGTGATTGCATCTTAAATACTGCACATATTCCCTCCAACCCAGGGGTTCCGTCGCATGACTCCATTTCTCATCTCTAATCACTAGTGCTACATGTCAGTATCTTTTATTTCTTTCACATTCTGAGTGACACAGTGTGATATGTCTAATGACAACTAGAACAAATTCTGGTAATGAGGTCACCTTGGGCCTGTATTACGGTCTGACTGCTGTTTTCCATAGAAATTATTTGTGAGCGCACACCACGTGCTCAGCATACTCCTCCTCCGTAAGTGTGGGTGTCGACAGCAGGATGTGTTAGAACTTGCAAGATCCAAATGGCTTGCTTTGGTCTCCACTTTAGACCTGTAAATTGGTCTGTAATGAGACAGCTTCTGGTTTCATCGCAAGGAAAGAGGGACGGGTTGTGATTACGTTATTTCGTTTTCTTTAGATGCAAGTTTTTGATGCAGAGCATAGAGTGGCTTAAAAGTAAATGGGACCCAGAATATCTTACTGGATTTTTTAACACGAGTGTTTAGTGAGCACATGTGATGTGTCCAGACAGTGAGGACTTGTGCAGCAAGGGGACCTGCAGGGACCTGGGCGGGGGCAGGACTTGGGAAAGCGAAAGAAGCATCTTGGGCATAAGAGGGGCTGTGAGGGGCTTTACAGAGCACCGTGGGTCACGGGGTGCAGCGCGGGGCTCAGGGAGCCAGGGGAAGCATTGGACCTGCCATTGTGCTGCTGGGAGCCATCACAGAGCTCCCCTGAGAAGTGGTGACATGACAGATCGTCAGTGGAAGATCCCAGGCTGTGCTGAGGGGAAGGCTGGACTCAGGGACAGGAGGGTCAGGAGGACCTGGCTGCGTCTGAGCAGGTCGCATAGTGAGGGCACAAACTCCAGTGAACAGGGCCAGAAGACAGAATCCCCGGGGACACGTTCAGAGGGTGACAAGCGCGTCCCAGCGGCTCTGTGGGTACTTCTGGGCCTGCACAGGTCCACCTAGGCCCCGGCCCCCCAGGACAGGTGGCCCCGGTCCAGGTGGGGCTTGCGGTGGTGGAGGTGGTCTTAGATGACGCGTATTCAGAGGCAGGTGGTGCTCTTTCAGACGAAGTCATCCTTAGACAGAACTTTCCATGAGAAAACATGAGCTGAGATGCAGGGACGCAGCTCCAGCCCCCCACCATCCCCCTGCCCCAGGCAGCCAACGATGCCTTTCTTTGCACTTTGACACAAGTGTGTACACGCCAACCAGCCCTCCTGACCTTGCAGGGCCACGTGACTCAGGAAAGCAGACGTGGCACCACCCGTGTGTCCAAGTTTCTGCGCGGTCGGCACCAGGCCCCCCGTCCATCCGAGTCAGTGAGCTCCGCTAGGGGCAGTTTCCACTCATGCCCTTCCTACAAATCCCAGCGCTGGCAGTCACGGATCAGCCTGTGTCCTGCCTTCAGGCACACGCGTGGGTCGTGCATGAGTGCGTGCGCTTGCACGCACATGCTAACCATCCTTCCGGCTGGCAGCCTGGGACACAGCCTCTCCCCGGGCACTGTGTTGGCCTGTGTGGCTGGCTGGAGGCTCTTGCTCTTTTGAAGGCAGCTGCGTGGGTGACGGCCACACCCGTCCAAACAGTGGTGTCCAATGTCTGCTGCACTGGAGTCACCTGCGGGGCTTGCCAAGCTGGTGGCTCTAACCCCACCTTCCCCCTTTCACGATTCCTTAGGGCTGGGGCATCATTTGCGTTTCTGACCATCCCCAGGTGGGTCACATCGGAGAACCGTGCTTTGTGACACCCCTGAAATACAGTCTCATTTGATGGGGAAGCCACGGCGATATTAACCTGAGGTCTTCAGACCCTAACTTGTGCTGTTCTGACAGTGTGGTCACCTACTTAACTTGGAAATGTGTCATTCATCGTCCCCAAGTGTCAGGCCGAGCCGGCCCCCCATTAGGTGTAGGTCCTGTCAGGTAGGAGCCAGTTGAATTTTGGTACTTGAATCATTAAATCACTTGGTACACTGAATTTTTTTAATTTGGTAAACTGAATTATTTTTTAAAAAGACAGAAAAAAACTAGAATAGCTGCCTGGTTAAAGAAACTCAAAGGGAAAAATCCTTTTAGAACAGGAAATGAATTACTGTTCAAAAGAGTCTCCTGTTTTATTATGATTGGAGTCACTTTTTTTGTACGTCTTTCAGTCTGTTTATTAGCTGGTCTCATGCAGTGAGTTTCATTGTCCCGGATTAGAGTCCTTGACACCATGGGTGCGTTCCCTGCTTTCCACCTGTGTCTCAGTGGAAGTCCCGTCCAGCAGTGTCTGCGGTCTCCTCTGAGTTCGTGTGAAGACCAAGGAATGGACAGGTCCTGTCAAACTCTGAGGTCACTGTTGGGGGACAGCCTGTGTGACCACGTGACCTGGTGCCTGAGGACAGGGCCGCAGTGAGGGGTGTAATGTGGGGTCATGGCTGCCCCTCCTGGCTGATGAAGGGGCGGGCGCTGGCGCTTGTCTCAGACGACCTTGCCGGAGCCTGTGTGACAGGCGTGGTGTCCGGAGCGGGTGTGCCTGTGCTGTGGTGGCCTGGCGTCCGTCCAGCCTTTGTAGGACGAGGCTGCTGAGAGTGAGTCAGGTCAGCGAAGGCCCCATGTCTGGGGGGAGTGAGGGCCTGGAGTGTGTCCTCTGTCACTGCCGCGTGCTCAGCGCAGACGTGCCTTGTGAACCTTGGAAGAGAATGTGGGGCAGAGAAGTGGGTCACGGTGCCAACGCTCAGAGGCGTGTGTGTCCAGCAGCGTGGGCCAGACAGGACCACCCACAGACCCTGGGGGCAGATGCCAGGAGGGGGAGGAGCTCCGCGCAGGTGAGGGCGCCCAGCTGGTGGGGGCAGGGAGAATGCCCAGGCCAGGGGCCCCTCACCCTGGTGTCCTGCTGGTCGCTGGCCTGATTGGAGGCTGTGGTGTCGGGGCCTGAGCCCTGCAGACCCATGCACCCTGGGTCTTCTCTCTCCATCAAGCTGCCCTCTCCACCTCCTCCCCCACCCCTCCACCACTCGGCGTGTGGGGGACAGGCGTGCCCGCGCCAGGACCCACCGGCAGGGTGCCCTTCTATGGCACCTCATCTGCCAGCTGCACCCTCATCTGGTGAACGCCCCGGCAGGGGTTCACCTGTTCTCCACTTGCCAGAGACCCTACCTGCCTGACCCTTTCCGGGACTTCCCGCCCCTGCCCAGCAGACCCCTCGAGCTCTGCTGCCCCCGCCCAGGCCTACGAGGTCCGATCCAAATATGCCAGGTCTCCTTAGAAACATCCTTAGAAACGTCCGATCTAAGGAAGGAAGAGCAGCAGAGCAGCGAGCCACTGGGAGCGGGCAGCGGCCTCTGCTCTGTCCTGCACACGCCACTCGACCTCCTCTTCTCAGCAGAGTCCTGACTCCTGCCTCTGGCTCCTCCTCCTGTGCCAGCCAATCAGAAGCTGTTTCTCTGGGAGGTGAGAAAAGCGCCCCCAGGAAGAGCTGGACGGTGAGGTGGTGCTCAGCGCCCCCTGCGAGCCTCCCTCGTACAGAGCGGTGGTCACAGAGATCTAGTTATAGGCGTATATATTCCACAGGCTCTCAGTGCTACTGACAGGTGAGCCCCTGAAATGCATTTCCAGAAAGATACAACACGGAAAGGCCGTTTCCATTCTCTATTGTCTTTTCCAAATATATTGTGTTATCTTTGTTGTTTTCCTTTGTTTATTTAGCATTACCATGAAAAAATGAACACAGATTTTTAAACTCTTACAACAGTGCTCTGTGTCATCTTATAAACTTGCCCATTACCTGGAAACTGGGCGTTTGGCCTTTAAGGGATGAGTTGAGTGAGAGAACAGCCGGGACCTGCCTCCTGGGTCATCGCTGCTGCACGTGGGCTGCTTACACAGGGCAGGTCACAGCTAACAGTGACGAGTCTCCAAGGAGGAACAGCTCCTGTGGCCCCAGACCAGTCTGAGCTGTGAAATGGTTTCGTAAAATTTTCTAAATAGTTCTACAATATTGGAAATTGATTTCCCTTCCTTTAGGAAGCGATCCAGAAAATCTGAGAGACTGTATCCCCTATATTTCACTTCCTCCCACCATTCTTTCCCCCAAATGCTACTGGTTATTTCACATTTACTGGTTTCCCGTGGTTCTCTGTGTCCAGCCTTTGAAATCGACAGTGGCTGCCATTAGCCAAAGGAGGCAAGACTGTTCCCTAAGCCGCTGCACCTGGTCAGCCCTGGCACGGTGCAGGGCACGAGTGTTTATCCCCACCCACCGGCCGGTCACTCTGCACATGGTCAGCCCCTGCCCAGCCCACAGCTGGCTGTGCTTGCTGCTCTCTTCTCAAGCACAAAATCGCAGCGGTTTCCCCTGAAGGCACCACAACCATCTGTGTTGTCGATGTCAGCCCGCACGCGTCCTGGGTGTTTCTCAGTCAGTGGTGTGACGTGTTGCCATGGCTCAGGCTCACCCTCTAACATCCAAGGCCTTCTTTCCTGCATTGCAGGCGCCTCAGCAATGCCCATCACCCCTAGAAAGACTCGCGCTGAGCCGCAGAGGAAGCAGGCTGATTGACATGGCTTTGACCTGATTTTTGTTGAGACTTTGGCGCTGCCGTTAGGAGGCGGGCCCACTCCCATGAATGCCTTTCACCACACACGTGCAGTGTGCGATTGGCTCCCTCCGTGCCACCTTGGGATCCCAGTGCCGATCATCGGGGAGATTGCGCTGCTGGGTGAGGTGGCAGGCAATTTACCCTCCAGAAATTGGACATTCACCTGAAGTGGTAGAAGGTGTTTTCTGTACCGTTGATGCACGTTTGCATGTAAATCTCTGCCTTCCCGTATCTCATTCACGTACCCTGAACGTGTATCTTTGTGAATTAGCCTCTTTTGTTTCTTGAACTGGAGTGTTCAATGCACCTTTTCAAATTGCTTCTGCACATAGCAGCTAACGAATGAAAGTGCCGAGCGGGTGTTGCAGCTCACCCCTTCCCTGGGGAGTGCGTGTTCCCTGTAGTTCGAGCAGTAGCAGGTGGAGCTGCTGGCTCGGAGGGTTTGCGACACACAGGGTTTTCAGGCTGCACTCCAGTAAGTGTGTCTTCCTTCCCACTCTTTTCCTCTATTGCTTGGGATTTGTGTCTTAATCAAAGTGTGCAAGAAATGCACTTCTCCGTAAGACAGGCCGCCGCGGGCACAAGCTGCTCTGTTAATTACCACCGTGTTGCTGTGGGGGCTCCAGGAGTGCCCCTGATTCTCCGTTCCCGTCAGGTGACTTGGCTTTGATTAATGTTATCACAGGAAATGCCAAAGGAATTAGTGATGATTAGGCCATTACCTGCAAGTGGCGCTGAAAATTCGGAGACCTGTTCTCATTCCAACAAGAGCTTTAAAAATCACCAACTCAGTCTCTTGAACTCAAGTGGGCGGGGTCCCCAGTCACCAGCTGACGTCTGCTCTCCGGTTCGTTTTCCTTCCAGAAGTCTTCAAATTTGGGTTCATGATGGGTTAGGACAAAAGAATCTTTTTTTGAGGTTAATGGTTCAAAAGCCCATTTGTTCCTTCCAGAAAGTACTAAGTCCACACAGTGTCTGTTGTGCCAGGGAGGGACTGCCTTGGGTGTGCAGGGTGAGACGGATTGGAGCACCACGGTCCCTTGTCCTGAAGAACTAGGACGAAGCAGCAAAGACTCAGTGTTGTGGGAGCTGCACAGATGCGGGTCGGGAGTGCAGACCTCCGGCCCGGAGGACGCAGCCGACACATGACCCTTGAGCCGCCTCCCAGTCAGGCGAGAGCAGGAGGTGGCGTGGGGACTAATGTGCTCGGGGGCAGGGCGACCTTTTTCATGACGTGAGCACAGGGCACATGGAGGGTACAGTACTATCAGGTGTATCAGGGAGGAGAGGCCCAGGACGCCGCAGGGACAGAGCAGGTCCTAGCTTCGTGGAGTCTGCTGGCCACTGAGAGAGCTAAGCTGACCATCCTCTGAATCAGGGTAAGAATCGGGAAAACGAGCCCCACTGGCGTGTGCAGGTGGCTGAAGCCACTCCCTGTACAGCTGTCCCCTCATGGCCACCCCACGGGCCTGGGAGTCTACTGCGTCAGAACTGAGGTAGCTGAGAAGAGGCGTGGCCCTGGGTGACAGCCGAACGCCAGCTGCTTCCTGAGCTGCACTGGGGACCACGAGCGACGGTCAACAGCCTCCAGTCACAATGCTCTTCATGGTGCTTCCCTTCAGGCTCGTGGGGAGCCTGTGAGTCCAGGCAGCTCAACCCCGGGCTCTCAGCAGGGCTTTCGTCCAGGCGGCTGTGGTTCCTGGTCTTCCCCATGACGTCATGTCCTTGGCCTGGAGCTGAAGCCTCCCCTCCCTGGTGGTTGAGCTTGTGACAGGTCTTCTGCTTCTGCGCAGAGGGACTGACAGACGTGCTCCAGAACGCTGCGAGGTCTGTGTCACTCGGCTCTGGTGCTCACAGTGTGCATTTTGCTCCTGGAGGTGTCATGGGGCCAGGGTGACAGATGTGCTGAAATTATCCTTAAATTCTGATTTCCACCAGTTTGCCCCAAATGTCATCTGAAGAGCTGAGCTGGGCAGGCCTCACCCTCACCCTCACCTGGAAGGTCAGCTCGTGTTCTGCGTGGCCTGTGCTTTCCTGGCTGGGCTCTGCAGCCACCTGTAGCCCTTGTCCTGGAAGCCCCATCCACGCCCTCCGTGGGTCCGCTAGTGCCGGCACCTTCTGGCAGGCCCTGCCTGGTGTCTGCACACTGCTGGGTCCTCCCACTTGCGGGGCTCATTCCTGTCCCCCCAGCTCTTCTTCCTCCCGTGGCAGTCTCCCCCAAAGCCCTCGCTCTGCCTCTCAGGACCTCCCTGCCTCAGTCGCTGCTGTCCAGGCCTCCCCCTCCAGTGCCCTCTGACTACAAGCTCCAGGCTGCTGATCAACATTTTTGGGGTGCCTCCCTGCCATCTGCGGCCCGATTTGCCTAAAACCAGACTCAGCAACGTGCCTGCTCCTGGGTACCTGTTTCCATCTGTGGCAGGAGCCTGGGGTCAGCCCGTCCCTCCCCTTAGCACCCAGCAGTCAGCCCATTCACTCACCCTTCCTTCCAAACCTCCCTCCGTGTCCCATGCTCCCCATGGGTCCCTGGAGGTCTCAGCAGGTCTGATGACGTGCAGACAGCCCCACTCTGCCAGCCTCTCCCCCATGCACACCTTTCCTGCTGTGAGTTCAGGATCTGAGAGAGGAAGAGTGGTGGGAAAATGGGCTGTGACGCGTGGACAGAAGATGCTTCACTTTGGCGCATGTGCTTTTAGGTTGAGGTTAGGCTGACAGTTCAGCCTGCACCAAAAGCTTAAATAAGTGCCCATCGGAAAGGCAATTATTTGTGACTCATGGGACAGGGAGGTGCTTCTATGGCAGCTTCCACTGAGCGAAGGACAGGTCTCCACAGGGCACTTCGCAGAGCCCTGGGGACGGAGGGTTGCTGCCTGCTGATGCGATGGCCCCAGGACGTGAGATTGGTTCCTAGGTATCCACATTACAAGTGCCCACTTGAGTCAGGATTGGGGAGGAAAGGGGAGCACTGGCAGGATGGGTTTCTCAGGAACCAGAGTTCCCTTAATAGGCTCTTGCGATCAGGAGTCAGATCTACCGGGGACAGTCTTCATTACAAAAGTATTGTTTGCACTTAACCTGGACAAATAACATAGGGAGGATTTAGTGGGGGGAATTACCTTTCGTCGCGCAGCAGTCACGTCTGCTGGACTGGACCAGCGCGTGGAAGTCACTCAGTGACTACAGCGCATATCCATCCGGCCCCTGGGCTCCCTGCTGGCACACAGGTGCCGTGGGGCGACAAAGGTGGTCTTCTGTAGACAGTGTCGTGTGTTTGGGGATGAACGTGGGGCACTGACCGCTGCTCAGTCGTCAGGACTTCTGTGCCAAGCCGGAAGTGTCCCTTCCGGTAGAGGCTGAGTGGCTGTGGTGGGGATTCTTTCCCTTGTGGAACGCCTTCCTGGAGAAAATGGGAAGTAATTAAATCCAAGTTGATGGGCTATTTAGCAACTGAACTGAAGTCTATAATACGTAACCTGTGTAATTCTCTTTAAAAACCGAGTCTTAGCCACAGCCGTAGTGCTTACAGGGAAATAATAAAACCGAATCGATAGTGAATTATCTTCGTCCTAGACCATAGGGATGCTCTCGGTAAATAAAGCCCACAGATCGCTCAGAAACCTCGTGTCTCGTCAGGCCCCGTGTTCTCCACTGTACCTTTCCAAGATGACGGATTGCTTTCTGGTCTTGTCGTCACTCCCGTAGTGGGGACAGTATGTTGTGTGTGCTGTCGCCTGCCCTCGTAGTCACACTGACTGTCCACAGAAGCTGTAGGACGTGGGGGTGTGGGGTGGCTGCTTATTGAGCACTTGTGAACTGAGCCCGTCATGCCATCCTATGAAATGGGTACGCCATCCCATTTTAGACATAGAAAAACTGGGACAGTTTAAATAACCTGTCAGCATCACATGGCTAATCAGGTTGTTTATCACCATGTCACCAGCCCCGGAAGCCACCATTCTACGTGGCTTGACTGAACTGGGTCCCTCGTGTCCCTGGAACCACATGCTCTTTGTCCTTTGGTGTCTGGCCTATTTCACTCAGCATGACATCTTCACGGTTCATCCATGCTGTAGCATGTGTCCAAATTTCATTTCTTCTTAAGGCTGAATAATATTCCATTGTATGTGTGTGGACATTTGTATGGTTTCAACTTTTAGCTATTGTGAGTAATGCTGCTATGATCATGGTTGTACAAATATCTTGTTGAGTCGCTGCTTTCATTCTTGTAGATGTATATCCCGAAGTGTAATTGCTAGATCATATGGTGATTTCAAGTTTTAAGTTTTTGAGGAACTGCCATCCTGTTTTCCACAGTGGCTGCACCATTTTACATTCCTACAAACAAAGCATAAGAGTTCTGCTTTCCCCACATCTTTTCTAATACTTCTGATTTTCTAAACTCTGCTTATTTATTTTTTGGGTTTTTTTTTATAGTATCCACCCTGAGGGGTATGAAGTGCTGTCCCACGGTGGTTCTTATTTGCATTTCCCTAATGATTAGTGATGTTGGGCATCTTTTCATGTGTCTGTTGAGCGTTTATATATATTCTTTAAAGAAATTTCTATTCAAATCCTTGGCCCATTTTTTTATTGATTTTTGTTATTGTTGAGTCTAAGAGTTCTTTATATATTCTGTATATTAATCCCTTGTACAACATAGATTTGAAAATATTTTCTCCCGTTTTGTGGGTTTTCTTTTCACTTTCTTGATAATGTCCTATGATGCACAGAAGTTTTTAATTTTGATGAAGTCTAATTATTTAGTCCTTTGTTACCTGTGCTTTTGGTCTCATTCCAAAGAATCATTGCTAAATCTAATGCCATGAAGTTTCCGCTTATGTTTTCTTCTAAAAGTTATAATTTCACTTTTTACATTTAGGTCTTTGATCCATGTTGAGTTCAATTTTAACATGATGTATGGAACTTTATTCTTTTGCAAATGGACGTCCAGTTGTCCCAACACCATTTGTTGAAGAAACTGTCTCTTCTCCATTGAATGATGTTCGGAAACTTTTCAAACATTGTTTGATCACATATGTGAGAGTTTATTTCTGAGCTCTCTAGTCCATTGTTCTGTATATCTGTCTTTATGCCAATACCTCGCTGCTTTGATTACTGTTACTTTGTAGTAAGTTTTGAAATGAGGAAGTGTGATTTCAACTTTGTTCTTCATTTCCACAATTGTTTTGGCTATACAGGGTCCTTTGAGGTTCCATATGAATTTTAGGATAGATTTTTCCTAAATGGGACACTGCAAAAAGTCAGAGTACTTCAAAAAACATCATTGAGATTTTGTTAGGGATTGCATTGAATTCATAAATTGTTTGGGGGGAGTAACGACATGTTAACACTGTTGAGCGTTACAATCTATGAATGTGATATGTATTTCCATTTATTTGTGTCTTCTTTAATTCTTTCAACAATGATTTGTAGTTTTCAGTGTATAAGTTTTTCACTCTCCTTGGTTAAGTTTATTCTTAAGTTTTTAATTCTTTTTGATGCTATTGTAAATAGACTTAATTCCCTTTTCAGATTGTTCATTGTTAGTGTATAGAGTTAACTGATTTTTGTATGTTAATTTTGTATCCTACAACTTTGCTGAATTCATTTATTGGTTCCAACAAATTTTTGTGGACTTCTTAGGGTATTCTCCATATAGGATCATATCATCCACAAACAGATAATTTTACTTCTTCCATTCCAATTTAGATGCCTTTTATTTCTTTTTCTTGCTTCACTGCTAGTACTTCCAATATTATGTTGAATAGATATGCTAAAAGTGGGTATTCTTATTCCTGATCTTGGAGGAAAAGATTCTAATCTTTTACCATTGAGTGTGATATTTGCTATGGATTTTTCATATATGGACTTCATTATGTTGTAGTTTCCTTCTGTTTTTAGTTTGTTGAGTGTTTTTATCATGAAAGATTATTGAATGTTGTAAATGGTTTTTATGCATCAATTGAGATGATTGTTTTTTTCTCTTAATTTTGTTAAAGTAGTATCTTGCGTTGATCAATTTTCATATATTGAACCATCCTTGAATTCCAGGAATCCATCCCACTTGGTCATAGTGTATAATTCTTTTAATATATTGCTGCATTCTGTTTGTTAGAACTTTCTTGCGGGCTTTCACATCAATATTCATAAGGGATATTGATCTGTAGTTTTCTTGTAGTATTGTTATCTGGTTTTAGTATCAGGATAATATTGACCTCATAAAACGAGTTAGAAAGTATTAGCTCCTTTTCATTTTTGGGAAGAATTGGTGTTATTTTTTATTTTTTTAATGTTTGGTAGAATTTACCTGTGCAGCCATCTGTACCTGTGCAGGCTGCTTTTCTTTGTTGAGAGGTTTTGGATTACTGATTCAATCTCCTTACTAGCTATAGGTCTCTTCTGGTGTTCTGTCTATTCATATTTAGTCTCGGTAGGTTGTGCATTTCCAGGAACTCGTGCAGTTCATCCAAGTTATCCAATTTGTTGACATATACTTGTTCATATTTCTCTCTTTTAATACTTTTTATTACTATATTTTTGAAAGCATTAAAAATTACTACATTTAAAGCATTACTTAATCGATGTATTTTTATTCTTTTATCTGTGTGTATTATCAATATTTTTCTATAAAGATGATTTCACCTTTTCATTCTATTTATAGACCTCCCTTTGAGCCTCTTGTCCATTCACTGCCCAGCCTTTAGTGTCTGGGACTCACCCACATGGATTAGTGCTCGAGCCCTGGGTGCCCGATATAGCATTTCATCAGCCACAGCTAAGATATATTAATGTGCTGTGTGGAGAACGGGATGGGTGTGAGCACTTCAGATTCTGGGGAGTGCATGTCAGATGAGTCTGTGGGGACCTGTCTTCCAAGAAGTGAGGCCAACGCTGGGTGGTGCGTCTCCAACAGTCAGATGCACCAGGGCTGGTCCTGGCGTCGATGCAGAGAATAGATGTATAAACACACACAGGTACACACGTGTAGGCACACACATATGCACACATACATACACACAGGCGCGCGCACACACACACACACACACACGCACACACATACATACACATACACACACGTCCTCCTCGTCCTGGCTCCTTGTTTAGCTGCTATATTTCCTCTGCATTTCCAGTTTAGTGAATGTGGGATTTTTGACATGGTGGGGGCTCCAGTTCCTCTGAAACAGCAAAGGAAACCTTTCGTAAGACAATCAGCATGCACGTTTTGCAGCCCTGCGTGATGAGTGTGCTATGGAGGCTGCCTCTCTCCCACACCATAAGTGGCCCTTCAGGAACAGCTGGGGTCAGGTTGTGTAGAAGGACACATTGAGATGGCCCCCACTGTGCATTTGCTGCAGATCTGAAAGGCTCCATATGTCACACTGTCTCCAAATTTTAGCTTGGCATTGTCAAAGGACAATAAAGCAAGAGCGAGTGAACAGGGAATGTGTCCAATGGTTATTAAGTCCGCGAGCCGCAGCACTTGGGAATGGCGATCACATCATGAGAAGCAGAGTGGATAGATGATGAAGGGTTCAGAGATGCACAGGATTCTCAGGCAGACTGTGCACTTCTTTGTAAATATTAATCCATTCATCTTGTAACTCTACGGGCTGTCAGGCTTTGACTCACCAAAACTCAGAGGTGGTGCCTCATTCTCAGCAGTGAGCAGAGTTGGTGACAAACTGAGCAAAACCCTTGGACTAATGAGTCCAGCCCCTCTCTGGCTTTTTAAACATTTTCCTCCAGGTGTAAATGGTCAAAACAGCTCAGTTTGATGCCTCCTCATCCATGTCACTCTGGAGTGACTCATATTAGGAAATGTGAAGCCATTGGGCCATACCGTAGTTGGTGTTATTAGTTCCTCAAACACGTTCGTCAAGCTCTATATGGTACAATAGGGACTTACTTGTAGCCTGCACAATATGCTCCTAAATCAGGGATACGCATCTTCTCATACCTTTTCATTTCCTCAGTGAAATTCTCACGTCCCCTGATGCCCAGGTAGGAAGGGATCGTGTATCCCCCTCCAAAATCCTTTTAGATTTAATCACCTATGTGTGACTGGTTCCAAACTCACGCTGTCACTCACGTCAAGGACCCATAAAATTGGAGTCGCAAAGCACCACAGTACTCTAGATGTGGAAGGCGCATCGAGCTACCCCCAATCCTATACCTCTGTCCTAAGGTACGTGGGGTGCCACAGGGGTTTGCTGAAAAAGACACCTGGGTAAGCTCTGAGAAATGAGTCAGAATCACCCAAGGGAAGGAGGCTGGCATGAGAGTGAGATAGGCGGGAAGACATTCTACAAGAGGCAAATGGATGCAAACGAGCCAAACATGAAAGAGACGATGATATGTTTGAGAAAATCCGGTGGCGGGGCCTGGCGGGAGGGCAGGCTGAGAGGTAGGAGATGGCGGGAATCAACCTGGACGATGGGATGATCGTGAAAGGGCTTCTTTCACTCACTGGGGAGCTTGGAAATTCTCGAAAGGGAACAAGAAGCCTGTGAAGAGTTCTACACAGGGCTTTGTGTGACCAGATTTGCACGTTTTAGAACCCTCCGTCTGGCTTCAGAGTAGAAGAGGTGTTAGAAGTGAGAACAACGAGTTGGGGAGAGTAGCGAGGAGCATGTGGTACTTATCCAGGCAGGCAGAGTCGCCTCAGGAGGAGAGCTAAGAGCGGGGCGCTCAGTACGATTTGGTGAAGCAGCTGGATGTGCAGGGGGTGGGGGAGGAAGTAGTCCAGCAGGTCAGATATGGGAGGTCACATGGATGGTGGCAATAGTCCCAGAGCCCGTCATCTAGTGCATCAGCCCTCAAGAAACAGCTGAACCCAGGGAATTCGTCTCTTAAAAATTGAGGCAGAGTGCTTTTGTTTTAATCAATTAGACTTGAACGTAGTAGTACAGTAGTGGTTGCAGGAAAATTCAGTGATGACTATTAAGCATCCCTGTACAAGAAAATGTGCTGATAAGTTAAAACAGGGAAAACATGCTTCCATTTACTTTAGTAATGGGTGCAAGACTGGTTCACTTTTGGATTGCAAAACATACGCGTCTAAACAGTGTTGGTGCATCAAGTAAGGATAACTAAACAGTTCTAAAGGAAGAAAAATAGATACTGATGAATGTAGACACTAATAACCTACAGTTACTACTTTAAAAAGCAGTTAACAAGGTATTAGGTTGGTGGAAAAGTAATTGCGGTTTTTGCAATTTTTAACCTTTTAAACCGCAGTTACTTTTGCACCAACCCAATATAGATAGATCCCTATGGTGTACCAATCAAAATGTCCAGCATGTAAACAAAAATTGCTAAACATGTGAAGAAGCAGAAAAATGTGACCCATAATGAAAAAGAAAGAAAAGTAATCAATAGACACAGACAAGAACGTTAAAACAATTATTAGAAATATGTCCAAGAACTTAACAGGAAGATATGATCACAATGAGAGGATACATGGGGAACCTCAGCAGAAAAGCAGAGACTACACGAAAGGCCATACAGAAATTTTAGAAAAGTACAACACGTAAAATGAAGAATCCAGTGGATGAAGTTAGCATCAGATTGGGGACTGCAGAAAAAGGGAGCAGCTAACTTAAAGGCAGATGAGTAGAAATTTCCAATCTGAAGAACAGAAAATATTGAAAAAAAAAACAAACAGCATGGAATTAGAGTCCTAGTAAAGCCTAGTTAGTCATTTACTAAGTTTACTTTACCAAAGCTAACCATTTAGCAGTCTCAACAACTTACTGTAAATAGCTCTTAGTCATATATAAAAATCAGGGTTCATAGAATTACCCGTAACATTTTTATAAAAGGATTTGCATTGTTTGATTCACCCATGACTCGCTGAGACACCTTCCAAGCCCCCCACCCCAGAGGCTGTGAATCCAGTTTAAGAATCAATCTTTAGCCCAGGTGAATGCATATGCCTCCTAAAAAGAGAGGTAGACTAGCGACTTAAACTGCCTTTCTTTAAGTTCAACATTTATTTGGGAAAAGACGGGGAGCTGTGTAGAAAAGCAGAGAAAAACTGCCCAACCTCTACTGTCCTGGCGGTTCCACTCGGGCCCCAAACTTGCATGCCCTTCTTGGCAAAGCCAGAACTCTCTCCCGGACCCGACCCGCCGTTTTTAGAAAGGAGCGCATTGCTTACTTTGTGACCATTCCCCTCTGGAATCCTCACCCATCACCCCACGCATCTTCTGTCAGACTTCTTACTGTAAGCAACAGACGCCAGGTTGAAGCAGCAAATCCATTTTTAAAACGTATCAGTTACTCACAGACTTGCTGTGGAGCCAGGGCACAGGAGACGACAGCCTGGAGAACACTTACCCCTGTGTCCTTCAAACGTGGGCTCCTCTGAACGTCAGATGCAGCAGCTCATGCGCTGACGTTTACATCAGGTGTCTGAAAACCAGTCTGGCTACAGCTTCACCACTGCTAGGAAAGACTCTCCATTCCCTCCTGTCCCATGCCTGGTCCCACAAAGTCCATCACACGCCTCACCCAGAGCCGCTGTCTGGGTCAGCGTCTGGGCTCTTACAGTGGGAAGTTGGTTCCGCCTCTTGCCAAAAAAAAATCTCCAAACATAGGAAGCCAATCAGATGTTTTGGGCAACAAAATGACTTTTAACATTCCCAAAATATGTGTTTCAACAGAAAAATATGTTTCACCCACAAGTAGTGCTTGCCCTGCAAGGAGTTCTCCATGTCGCTGCGTTTCTGTGGACACACTGGCCTCCCTGTGGAGGCTGCCACCCCAGGAAGGTTTCCGGCCCCCTGCTCTGTGGGGCGGCATTGTCCAGGGAAGCCTCCCAGAAGGGGCGACATGGGAGGCATTTCAGGCTGCACATCAGTCAGAGGGATCAGAAGCAAGAGGAGAAAGTGCTCTTGGGGCACCCCCTGTGCCCTAAGAAACCCTCTTGGGGCTACTCACTCAGGCTAGGGCGCGGCCTGGGGAGCAGCACGGCCCATCATCACGAGAAGTGTTTGTGGCCTGCATTTCTCTCTGCCCCACAGAGCAGGGCCTCTGCTGTCAGAAACGTCAGTGACCCTGGAGCCAGTTGCACACACTTACTCGACAGCACACGGTTCTGCGGGGTGTCGTGCAACATTAGGGCGAATGATCTCGGGGGGACGGAGGCTCAGATTCCTTCCCAGCCACAAGGGCACTCTTTCAGTTGGCTGCAGGGTTTTGTTAGTAGATGTGGCGCCCGGCTTGTTTGGGGGGCACTGCCATGGCTCCTCGTCCGTGCTGCTGCTCAGAGACCACGGGGGACAGGGCCACGGGCCTTCCTTTCCCTGCTCTGGAACATGTGTCGTTATGGCCTCTCAAGCCCCCTCTTCCTCGCTCAGTTTCTTTATTGAGCAGTGACTGTGTCACATGATTCAGAATTTGGGATGATATGTGTAAAGCTCCTGTCACAGAACCTGCAGACAACTCGATCAAAGGTGCTTATCGTCTTCAACTTACGTGCCTGCAGTAGGTAGGTAGACAGACGATAGATAAACGATGGATGGATCGATTGATAATTAAATCAATAGATAGATGATAGATGACAGATACATATAGGCATACATACATATAACACATAAATATAAATCCAATCCACTCATTTGTGCCACATGTGTCCTCAGGAGCTTAATAAAGTCCGAACCAAAATGCCATAATTATAATGTGTATTGAAAATTATACCACAAATGTAATATATGTTTTGTAGGGAAATAATTCTTTCGTCTCTGGGAGAAGAGGTTTTAGAATTACCCAGAAAAAGGGAAATCTCTGGGTATGTTTTCTGATGCAGAATGCTGAGTCGCTGCCCACGTTTTCCTCCCATTTCCCTTTTCCAGTATTTCATTTTCCCGGCCATTCCAGGGCCTGAGCCATAGGTGCCAGTTTCCGGGCCTGCGCTTTAACAAGAGCCTGGTGCTTCCTGCATGGGACACGGCTCCAGAGGCACCTTCCGCAGGCTCCCAGTGGCTCCCAGAACTACTGCCCCCAACCCAGGCAGGGCACGTGGTGCCTGGGACCAGCAGGGAGCTGAACCCTCCGCTGGCTGCTCTGACAACAACAGCTGGAGCACAGCAAAGGCAGGCATTTAGACTTTCAGGACTCTGGAAGATTCTGGAAGCAATTTAGCCTACTAAAGTGAGATGTGAACAACAGGTGCCCACGGCCACAGCCACATGTGCCCATTTGAACTTTGGCTGCAGTGTTTTTGTCACCTCAAGACAGTGAGAACTGCACGTCTTTTTTTTTTAACTTATTTTTAAGTGTGTTTTTCCCAGAACCCATCAGCTCCAAGTCAAGTAGTTGTTTCGATCTAGTTAAGGAGGGTGCAGCCCACAGTGGCCCATGTGGGGATCGAACCGGCGACCTTGTTGTTAAGAGCACCGCGCTCTAACCACTGAACTAACTGGCCGCCCATAGAATTGCGAGTCTTACTGATGCAAAGGCTGGAAGAGCCCGGGCGGAGCCATGATGCCCGTGGCTTCCTGTTGGCGTCGCAGTTCTTTGCTGTGCTGTGCGGAGGGTTTCTTCCCTGCATCGCCAGAGTAGGCTGGAGGCACCCTGTCCACAGATGTGGGAATTCCATGTCCCATCTTCTTTTGGGCTCGAGAGTGGCAGTCGCTGTCACAGGTACAGTGACAACTGCTGGCCATCAGGTCACCGACTCTGACACCAGACCTGGAGCCTCCGTAAGCAGGTGCCGGGATCGTGGCCGGGAGGCCATCGGGACGAGGTGACCTGGAGGTCAAAGGTTTCACTTAATCCTTTGAAATTCCTTGAAAGGAATTTCAATTCCTTCAAAGGAACAGGCTTTCTGGGTGAGGAATTCTACCTGCCAGGGCCACTTGCAGAAGTCATAGTGTCCCCAAGTTTCTGATGTTTTGTCCATTGAATGAAGACGGAAGGTGAAGCCCTCAGAGTTCTGACAGTCGGCGGCTTTGCCCTGAACAGTTTGTGCAGACTCTTCAGAAGTTCCCAGCCGCGGCCTGGACCAGCTGGCATGTGCAGAGATGTGCGTGTTCTTTACGTTTCAGCAGCTACATGAGGTTGGGTGTCTTCATGCCACCTCTTCCGGAGCACGAGCAGCCCTGTATATGGCATTTCCCGCGGGCGGCTCAGGAAGGGCTCATCTCACCTCCCACACCTGCCTGTCCTTTCTCAGGGTCACAGGAATGAGGTGCCTGCTGCTTCCATGACCTGCACTGGTTGGCGGAATAGCTCCAGGTGGCTTACCTGATGTTTCTAGTCGGGGTTGGAAACATCGGAGCTGCTCTAATGTGCGCTGCAGGGTGCTGGGATGAAGATGAAAACCCGAATGATGGGATATTTATAGACCTGTATTGAAACACACCCAGTTTAGGCTAAATTTCACATTAAACCCTAGCTACAAATAAATGTGTTCTCCTGAGTAAACAGTCTCCAGGGTGTTTATTAAAATGGCTTTGAGAGGGAGGAATTTCTTAGCTGCCAGTGACGGAACCACGGGACAGTGGCCTGGAGCCACATGGTCCTGGTGGCCTCATCTGTAATGTGTATTTTCATTTCGCTCTGAAGCAGAGCAAATAGATTTTTGTAAGTGAGCGCCCTTACGGATCAGCTGTGTTATTTGTGACTTAGTGAAGCGATCAGGTGAAATATTGGAAAGGTTTTCCAGCTCGGCTCATTTCCTGGGAGGTCTAATGACCTGTACACATCCTCCCGAGGGACTCAGAAGCTCTGGCTGCCGGGCGTCCCTCCCAGCACTCACCCCAGGAACCCCCACCCCAGGAGCTCACGTGGAGAAAGCGGCGGAGGACGCAAAACCACACTGCTGGTTTGTCTTCAGCTATGAGAGTGTTCAGGAGTAGATGCAGGTTTCCCTACGTGGGTTCCCTCCGGGATTTTCTGTGTAATCCCAATTGTGCAGAGTTGGGTAACGGCCCCCACTGGCCCCCAGCACTGAGGACTGTAGCCTGGACCTCCCTTTTCTTCTTTGCCACTTGTCGGATGCAGTGCAGGGCCCCTGGGTCAGTGGGTGGAGCCAGCCACAGCTCTGCCCTCTTGCGGTCACCCTCCTCCTTTGCCCGCCTCCCGGTTTCTAAAGATTAAAACTCCCTCATGGAGACATTGGGCCCAGAACACAGTCAGCTGAGCTGGGTACTAATAGCTGCCCTGCAGGGATAACGTTTGGCCTTCCTGACGTCCTTCAGGCATTGCAACACCTGCCCAGGGACACCTGCACTCCCAGTGAGACAGCCGACCCTGACTCTGCTTTCCACTTGTCTCCAATAGGTTCTTCTCAGAGCGGTTTCACATTTACAGGAAAACGGGGTGGGCAATCGAGAGAGTTCCCACCGACCCTGTCCCCGCCCTCCCCCAGTCTCCCTACTAACACATCGCTGTAGTGGGTCATTTGTTATACCCGCTGACCAGCATTGAAGCATAATTACTGTCTAGGCCTGGTCTTCTCACTGTCTCCATAGTTTCTCCTTTTCCAGGATGTCCTACAGCTGGAATCATACAGTACGTGGCCTTTTCAGATTGGCTTCTTTCACTTAGTCATACGCATTTAAGGTTCCTCCATGTCTTCTCATGGCTGATAGCTCATTTCTTTTTAGCGCTGAGTAACATTCCATTGCCTGGATGGAATCACCTCATCACCTCATTTCCAAGTTCTGACGATTATGAATGAGGCTGCTATAAACTCAGGTTTCGTGTGGACATAAGTTTCGGCTCCTTTGGGTAAATACCAAGGAGCACGATTGCTGGGTCACATGGTGAGAGTGTGTTTAGTTCTGTAAGAAACCACCACTGTCTCCAAAGTGGCTGCACCCTTTGCGTCCCCACCAGCAGTGACTGAGAGTTCCTGTGGCTCCACGTCCTCGCCAGCATTTGGTGGTGTCAGTGTCCGGAATCTGGCCGTTCTGATAGGTATGTGGGGGGGGTCTCGTTGTTTTAATTTGCATTTCCCTGATCACGTATGATGTGGAGCTTCACATGCCTGCTTGCCATCTGTCTTACTGGGTGAGGCGTCTGTTAAGGTCTTTGCCCACTTTTTAGTCAGGTTGTTTTCTTATTGTTGAATTTTAAGAGGTTTTGTATAATATGTTTGGACATAGTCCTTTATCAGATGTTTTGAAAATATTTTCTCCCAGTCTGTCATATGTCTTTTCTTAACAGTGTCTTTGCAGAACAGAAGTTTTTAATTTTAACAAACTCCAACTTGTAATTTTTTTTCTTTTATAGATTATGCTTTTGGTGTTCTATCTAAAAAGTCATCACCGAAACCCAAGACCACCTAGATTTTCTCCTGTGTTATATTCTGACATGGTTTTGGAAGTTTCAAACGTTTCAGCACCCGCACTCTGTGTAGAATGTCCCATTCAAAGGCAGGGCCATCCAGCTGTAACCCCCAGGGCCTCCGTTCTGGGGGCCGAGTCCCTGCCGGCTCTGAGTCCGTCCACGTCTGTGGCCACCAACACAGCCGTCATTGAGAGCTCAGGCCCTGACCTTGCTCACCTCACAGGCTCCCACACGTGGCTGCAAACCCCCGAGGGGGGACATTCCGTCCTGGAAGTTTGGAACACGCTGCTGTCACTATCACTGACTGAGCCTCACCCTTCGCCTGAAGGTCATTTCTTTGACAATCTGTTTCTTTACAGTTGTTGATTCAGTGTTCTTTCTTCATTCTTTGCCAGTTGAGTAGTTTACATTTTCTTTGTTCGTAGTTCAATTCCTTAAGTGTTCCAATTTTTATATATTAGTGCTAGTATTGACTTGTAATTTAAATTTCCACTGCATCTGTGGTTAGGTTTCTTTTATCACTATTAACTTTTGGTAATTTGGGGATTTGAGGTATCTTTTTTTTTCTTCATTAGACTTCTAGTAAGAGTTTATATATTTTTCCCTAAAATCAAGCTCTTAGATTTATTCATCAATCATGTTTCCCTTTTGCAGTTTATGTTTTTATTATGTATTTCTATTCCTTCCCTAACTTTCAGCTATTTTACATCTAGCTCCTTGAGTTGGGTGCTTGGTTTTCGCTTTCTCTGTTTCCTCCGTTGTAATGAGTGCCTTGGCGACCACACCCACGTGGGGGTGCGGCGACCCGCCCACAGGGGCGACTTAGCATCCTCAAATCTCTGCTTTCTGACTATTCTGCAATCATGCTTTCAATTTCTTCTTTAATCTAAGAATAATTTCAGAGTGTATTTTTCAATGCCCAACTGATTGGAGAGTTTTGTTTTCTGTGGTTTTAATTTTTAATTTCATTAGATTATGATTGGAGAATACAACCTGTGTAAGTTTCACTATTCGGAAATCACGAAGGCTTTCTTTGAGGCCCACTGTCTGATCGGTCATATTTGTGTTTCTAGAGATCAATCAACTGCTACTGAATTATCTTCATTAGTGAAGTTATTAGACTCTATGTCCCCCATGAGGGCTGGGGAGACTGATTCAGCTCTGAGCCTTCGTTTGCCGTCTGTGCGACTATACAACTCAGACTTCCTCGCTAGTGCAAAATGGAACAACTCAAAGCACCTGTCTCAGAGACTGTTGTGAGGTGCCCTGGGAGGCATTTACAGCGCTAGGCACAGGTCCCACAGCTCCGTGACAGTCCGTGTTGGCTGTCCTCGAGGTTTTCTCTCTGCCCAGGCGTGAGCAGCATGTCAGCTCTTCTGTATCAATTTCAATGGTTTATTTAATTTCTGGTACCATACCAGCTCATGAATAGTATGCCTTCATTTAGAACTTTTTAACATTAAGAGATATAATTATGATATTTATTTCACTTTTTAAAACAACTTTAAAAAATTGTGCATTGTCATATTACTACCATGACCCCTTCTTTATTTCTGTTTATATTTACCTCATTCTTTCCCTGCCCTTTCAATTTTTAATTTTTCTGAACTTCTTTGTTTTAGATATGTTCCTTGTAGATAGCATCTAGTTCGACCTGAGTTTGTCCCAATAGGATAATTTAACCTGTTTACATTTGTTGTCATAACTATGTGTATTTTTTATTTATCACATTTTATGCTTCTTTCCTATTGTTTATTTTCTGCCACGTACATAATGTTTTGATTTGCTTTTATATTGCTTTCTAGTGACTTGGAGAGCATATTCACTGTTTTAAGCACTTTAAACTTTTCAGAAAGAAATTGGATCTGATATTTCTAATTATGAAGAATAAAAATAATTTTCTGGTCTCAGAAGGGCACTTGAGGATACCTAACTCACCCCACGTTTTATAACACAAGACCTAATTTAAACTCATGTTTGCTTTTATACGGGCGTCTCTTTCCTAGAATCTGTACGTATCTGAAAGAAACAAAGGACAACAAAATTCACAACCTAAATGGTGACTGTGTGTATGGAGGAAGAAGGATCTTCTGGGGGCAGGTTCAAGGCCTTATTGTTGAAAATTGTCAGAAAATGTGTTGATGAGGGACTATGGCTGTTTATTCAGATGCCCTTTAATTAAAAAAACACACACACACACACCATCAGATTTCACTGAAATTTGCATTGGGAAAGCCAATTACATAGTGGAATTGGTGGAAAATCTTATTATTATGAGCTCCTAGCCTCAGCTCGACCTGCTTACTTACTGTCTAGAGATAAATGATAAGCAGACAAGTTTCCCTTTTTCCTGAGCACCAAGGCCCTCCTCCCCATCACGTTTATTGGACATAGCAGCTGCCAGGACCCACGCACTGAAAATTGCTGAAGATAAACATTGTATTTTAAATTACTCCAGGCAACCAGGCAGACTGGGAAAAAAATCATTTGAGCAAATTGAAAACTGAAATGTTGATATCAGATATTAAATTAATGTAAGTGAGATTGAAACAATATCTAATTAAAATAATTTGAAAAATGACTTGGAAATTGAAGCTGACATTAGCTTTTACCAGCCTGTCATTATTATTACCTCGCAGCTAAGCTATGTTTTCAGCGAAGCCCTGCCCGCTCTCAGGAGATTTCATAGGAGGCCTGGCAGATAAAAGGCTCATTTATTTATTCAGTTATGGCTGAAAAACAGGACTAAAGAACCTTCCTTGGGAACTCGAAGCGTGGGTTTGACAAATTGACCTTTCAGTTTCCAAGGAGAGAGAGCCTTTCCGAGCCTGTGCTCTCATGGCAACTCTGGCATTTGAAGCTGGACCATGTTCAGCGCCTTCACTTCACACAAGACATCAAAAAAAAAAAAAAAATCAGGTTTGGAATAGCAATTGAAGCAAGGGCGTTCAGCTGCAGTGATTGCTAGCAAGTGAGCTGGACACACAGTCAGCCCTCAGAGCAGGATCTGCAGGGTGGGAGGCGGACAAGTGCCGTCCCGTGGGCCCTCCAAGAGTGGCTTCTGCTAGGAATCGCTATGAGCATGGGGCTGAGTGGCCTGGAAATGACGCTTCTTCATGCTTCCCAACCGTCCTCACATCTCTGTGTTATGAGTAAGATAATTAAAGGGGAGCGGTTCGTCCTGTTGGAGCGCGTGCCTCTTCACAAGCTGTGGTATCATCAAACGAAAAATGGCCTCAGGCTCAGAAGACCTGGCTTCCCTTCCTACAGCCTCACTGTGGTCAGGCAGTGGCAGCAAATGCCAGCCTGTCAAAGGAAGCTTGGACTGACTTGTTCAGAACTAGAACCACTGGGGCGTGGGCCCAGGTCCAGCATTGGCTCACGGTGCCACTGCAGACTGGAGACAGAGTCCAAAGGAAAGACTGGAGGAGGATAGCCTGGTGTCCACACTCAAGGTGACATTTGACAGTCTACTGACGTTTCTCCCTCGCAGCTAAACAAGAGGTCCGACAGAATGCTGCGTAAAAACATGGAAGTGTAACGATTTTACACACACATCAGTTTATAGTTATGTTCCACATAACATAAAATTGCTAGATTATTTAAACACACGTTAGCTTGTCATGAGGTTTGCTCAAACCTGCATTTACTTGTTCTTCCATAAGCACAGAATGGCTGGGGAGGGGGTGGAGCTTCTCAGAGGATTGCGGGGATTTCCCCGTCTCCATCAGGGCACTGGGAGAACTCGTTCTCCATGAGAGAAGACTGACCCTCATGCAGAAAATAACCCAAAGTGTTGCAATGTGATTATATAGGAATACATTTTAAACATATCAGGTGTCTGGCAACATTGAAATTCTTGAAGATCCCAAACTAAGTGAAACCAGAAACCTGTAAGTAGACCCTGATATTGACCTTTATCATGAGGGTACTTCCCAAAACAGGGTGTACTTGAACTTCTACATTCACGACCTTACAGACTGTCACAAGCAGGAGGCAAGACCCAAGGCAGGCCTAATTGGGCAAGGAAGTCCTGCCGCATACAGCTAGGACCACGTCATACAGTGTGACAAATAGACATAGAACATAAAGTTAAGTATTTTTATATATGTTAAGGAATACAAGAGGGAAGTAATATATGATCTAAAGATTAAGAGCCTTAAAAATTATTCTCTAAAATTTAAAACAATAGAATTTTTTAAATGAAAGATGTAATAGAAATTTTAAACTCAAGAGGTGAGTTTAAGGACAGATTAGATATAATTGAAGAAGGAATCAGTGAACTAAAAGATAGAACTGAAAAAGTTATCCAGAATGCAGCCTAGAGAGAGAGAAAGAAATAGAAAATGTGAATTTTAGAAAAGGTAAGGAGTCCTAAAAGACAAGGTAACGAAAGTCTTATATATATATTTACATTTAATAGGAGTTCTAGAAGGAGAGGAGAGAGTGATCAAGGGTAATATTTGAAGACACACTGGCTGAAAATTTTCTGTCACCGATGGAAGACACCAATCCTCAGATTCAAGAAGTCTATCAGAATGAAAACAATTCTGCATCTAGGTTCATAACAGTGAAACTGCAGGATATCCAAGACAACGGGAGAATCTTAAAAGCAGCCAAGTAGAAAAACAAGCTATCCAAAATGGAATGAGAATTGGACTCATGGATGGTTTTACAGCATCCAAAATGAAACCAGAGACAGGAGAGAAATGTCTCCATATTACTGAGGGGAAAGAGTTGTCAACCTAGAATTGTACCAAGAAAAAATGTCTTATAAAAATGAGGGCTTAAAAAGCTAAGAATAAGAGTTTAATAAAGGTACTCTCAAAGAAATTGAGTTTGTCAGCAACACCTCCTCATGTGAGTTAATTCTAAAAGATTTACTACAGAGAAAAGAAAAATAACTCCAGAAGGAAGACCTGAGAAGCAGAAGGAACAATGAGCAAAGAAAATAGTAAATATGGGAATGCATTTAAACAAAATATATTGTATAAAATAATAATGCCTCCTGAGACTAAAAACAAGATGGAACTATAATACTGGACATGAAAACAATAGCATTTAAAATGAGATGAGTGTGAATGGAGTTAAAGTGTTCTAAGGTCTTTGTAAATGTTAAGACAGTGAATATTTGTTTATTAATGTGAGAGTTTGTTACACGTGGATATTAAAATCCCTGGGAAACCACTGAAAAATAGAAATAGAGTATATAACTTTCAATCATAAAGACAACAGAGGAAGCTAGAAATAACCTCAAATACATCAGCTTCCCGAAGTGACAGCGGCTCCTCTGGGACGTGTCAAGCTCCTCCGTGTTTCCAGGCCTTCACACCTTTGTTGCGGGACACCTGGTGCCATCGGGAGGACACGATTTGGGAGATTCCATGCCCAGAGAGAGGCCTGGACTGTAAGGTCTCCAGGTGAGGCCGGGAGCTGGGAGAGCAGTTGGCCTGGGGCCTTATCTGTGGCCCCGGTGCAGCTTCTAAGAAAATGCTCACGTGAGAAAGAGTGAACCAAAATGGCCCATTTGTTAAATTCCCTTACAGGAAAGAGGAGCTTCCCTAAGACCCCGGGAGCCATGTGGGCTCTCAGCAGCGGGGCTGTATCCCCGGCCTCCGTCCCCCCCACCTAGGGCAGGTATGGGCAGCTCACCTGGTCCCTCTCTGAACTGCTCCCCCCGCCAGGCGGTGGCCTGGGCATGTGGTGTATCAGGATCGTTTCTTCAGATCTGCTCCCCTCCCTGCCCGGCACTGACTTCAGCCCCACAGGTTCCAAGCAGGGTGACGGCGTCTCTGTGGAAAGTACATGGCAAGTCACCTCCACAGTGACACAGGGAGTATCGACCAGGGGCCGTACCAACTTCAGTGAGGCCGAACCCCAGTGCAGGGCGCCAATGGGTCAGTCAGAGGTCCGTCTCCCAGTGACCGTGACAATTCACGAGCTCCCTTCCGTAGAGGCCCATGGGGTAAAAATGTGGCAGGGTGGATGGACGTTTTTGTGATGGAAACACGTACAGACGCAGATCTGTGCCCCAGGAGGGTGAGAGCCAGGCTCTGCCTTGCAGGCCCTAGCTGCCTGATGTCAGGGGCGAGGCGGTGCCCGGAGCCGCCTCTCGCCTCTCTCCTCTGTCCCCTGCTTCCTGTGCAGCTTGGCCATTAAGTTGTCCCCGTTGAAATTTAGATCACAGAGGAGACTTCTGCACATCCTTTCATGGTAAAATAATGGGGCTAAAGAGAGAGGCAGAATTGTTCCAGTGTAGCTACGTGCTTAATTATATGGAATGCTGCATAAATTGTCAAGTGCAAAGAATTATTCTGATAAATTAAAATCCTAATTAAATGGGCTACTGCAGAATTTTGAGAACATTGTAGGGTTCTGCTTCTCTAGGTAATTTGCATATCCTTCATCTAGTGGATTTAATTTTAAAGGGCTTTTTTGTGTGTTTGGAAACCCTGTTTGTCTCCCATGAAGATGAAAATGGGCTTCGTGCAATGTTCCTGTGTGTTCCCCTCACAACCCTCATCAGACAGACTCGGCTGTGCCCCCACCCCCTCCGTTCCATGTCAGCTCAGCCAGGGCTTGTGGCAGCCATCCCCAGTCCCGCGCCTGGCACACGGGAGTGCTGAGTAAGTGAGTGAGGGAATGAATGAATGGGAGGCAGGATAATTCTGTCTTTCAGCCGTGCGTCAATCGGCTAATCCCACCAGGTAGCTGGTGATGAGAGATGGAAGCAAGGCTTTAGGAAATAGACATCACTAGACCCCACCCCCCATATTTTCTGGTTCGAAGGATCCCGGAGACACGTTATAGAAAGCGCCAGGTGAGGGGCAGTGGGAGGAGCAGACGAGGCTGAAGAAAGGGGAACAGCGTCTGCAGATGCGGAGGGAAGAGAGAGCTCTGAGACGGGCGGCCTCCACGTGGAGGCTCGCTGACGCGTGGGCTCCGCCCGATGAGGAAGCCTGTAAGCCGAGGGACTGAGCGAGGTCATGGAGGGACTCTCGCTGAGGCTCGGCCTCTGAAAAGCAGGCAGAGCCCTGACCAGTCAGCAGCATGGCATTTTAGAGCGACGCGCAAACGGACGTTATCTTTCTCTGGCAGGAACGCGGGCCGGCTGCCTTATGGGTCCAGTCAAAACCGTTGATTGACCACTGCCATGTGCCAGGCCCTGTACGTGCACAGCACACGCAGGCTCCCACACAACCCTCATCCTCTCGCAACGTGGGCATTGCGACGCAGTTTTCCTAAGGGGAAACTGAGGCAGGGCGCTTGGGCTGCCTGGAAGATGACCACGTTTTCACTGCGCTGAGAAGGTCGTTGGGTACGTCGGTCAGTGGACAGGACCTGCCTGAAGGTCTGAGGCAGGGAGACCAGCCTGGACCTCAGGCCTGGCCGGCAGGGCCATGCGTGTGTCTGCGAGACACGCAGGGAAGGGCCTGGAAGCTCTGCTGGGCTCACCCTGAGAACGGGACCGGAAGGTGTGTAGGCAGAGGGGCAGCGAGTGGCCTCCTGCAGTGTGGATGTGGACGCGTGCGGTAGCGTCGCCTGCCGGCGTCATTGGGCCAGCGCCCGCTTTGTGGGTACGGTCTTGCTGGGACGCAAGCAGGGCTGTGCTGTCCCCTTAAGTGTCGTCCTGCCGCCCTCACACTGCAGGTCAGGTGGACCCTGGCCTGCCCAGCCTGGAGAGTCTGCTGTCCCTGGGCTGCAGTGTCTGCGTTACTGTAGGGATGGCGTTTCATTCCTGAACCTGAAATACTGTCTCTGCTGTGGAGCAATAATGGCATCTTTGCAGATTCCATTGTTATGTGCTTTGTGTCCCTCGGCCTGTTAGAGTTCTCGACTGTCCCCAAAGCAGCTTGCCGTTCAGTAAAGTGTTTCCTTTACTCACAGAGCTTAAAAGCAGTTGCTTTGGGCGCTGTCTCTTACTCTCTCCCATTCAAGGCTCCATGTGGGCCACCACCCCTGCCTGGCCCCCCCTTGCACCCCGAAGCCCTAAATCTCTGAGATTCTGAGGTTCTGTAGCCAGATGATTACCCAGGTGTCAAAAATAACGTTCACTTGTTACAAGACAAGGAAAGGCCCCAAAGGTGGAGAGGGCAGGCTCTCGCTGTCCCCTCCCCAGGTCGTTCTGCCACCCACGATTGGTGTGGTGTGTGTATTACAGCAAGAGGTAGAAGCAGCTGCATTTTCTCACTCGCTCCGTCTGCTCCCATCACAATTGCAATGCACCCTTCACTCTTGGGGCTTGCAATAAAAAGACATTTTTTTCTGGGTTTTATTTCCAAAATGACAAGAACATTGGTACAGAACCGGAAGCCAAGGTCAATTGCTTTGTGTCACAACTTGCCCCCGGCAGCGTAGGGGCGGGTGCTTTGCAGTGTTAGCTCTGGGACGATGGGTTTCCAGGGACATTTGCTCGTTGCTTCCGGAGGTCATTTCTCTTGGTGTGATGTAGACGGTGCCTCATTCTCTGAAAGTCTTCCTCTCCCTAAGTCAGAAGCAAACTCGGGTGAGGCTCTTTCTGGGGCTAAATCATGAGAGAATATTTCCCGTCAGGCCACGAATTAGAGGGAGCAGCAACCAGCCCGAATGGGGTGAATGTGTGCATTCCGTGTGCATTGTGTGGGTCTTCTGTGATCACGGACTCGTTAAGACGGTGTGTTTCCCACTGGTTTTATTCTGAAATAAGACGGTCATTTGCAGAGCACGACCACCTACAATGTCTCATTCAACAATTCTGTATGTTTCCCACAATGACGTTTTCTAGATGAGGCTGAGGGGCGCTGGCTCAGGGACCTCAGCTCCCAAGCATGACAGGCCTTGCGCTCGGGCGCCCCCCCCCCCAGGCCTTCTCACATCCCCACACTCTAAGGAGGCAGGACCAGCAGTGACTCCACTGAGTTTTCCCAAAGCAGGGTGTCCTGATTTCCTCCCCGAGCTGACCCTTGTGCTTCTTCATTTTTCCTAACAGTCGACAACAAGGACAAACTGGAAAGATTGTCGGGACTGAAAATTCTTCAAGCCAGAGTCGGATCGGTGAGTAACAGAGGGCTGCCCTCTGAGACCGTCGGTGCGTCCTGGCGTCGGTCTGGTCCCGCGTGGAGGCCGGGCGAGCACAGCCCAGTAGGCCCGCAGAGTGTGCTCAGTCCTACCAAGGTCACGCTGAACTGGGGGGGCAGCTGGTCAGTGTAGGCTCGTCCTCCCGTTGGCCGAAATGCTGATCCGGTGCCGGGGTAAGTTCACAGTTTCTGGTTGCCTTTAAAATCAGAATTGGTGTCTTCCTGGGGAAAATGAGTCATCCATAAGAAAACTGTCAAAACCTTCAGAAAACACGTACTTGCTTCTTTGGTGTTTCATGACTGTTAAATTTGTGGACATGAGCAAGCAAAGGAAATTATCCTTTCGTCTGGTGATTGGGAGGGCAGGGGGCTGCACTTTTATCTTCATTGCTTAGACATGTTGGGGGGCAGGCAGCATACGAGCATGAATGTCTCCATGATGTAATTTAAAGTCTATCGGACAGCAGTCATGCCCAGACATTGCCGTGTTGGTGACAGAAAGAGGGACTCCGTCAGCAGTCCAGGCCGCTGGCATCACCTCCTGGAAACCCAACTTTCCTGACCTTGGGTGATCCGATGACTTGTCCACAGGCAGGGAGCCTGTGCCCTCTCAGGAGTGTTCGCTGTCACTCGTAAGCGTGGGCCGGGCCAGCCTGCGCGGTCGCGCTTGCCGTGTAGATGTCAGGGCCTCACCATGGCAGATGCTCAGCACTGAGGCGGCTCCATGGGGGCGCCTTGCTCCCAGCACAGCTGTGCTCCTCAGAGCCGCGTAGGCATCACCGCCTTCTTTGGGGGCACCTCCGCCTCAGCCGTCCTGAGTCCTGGCTTCTGGAACAGGAGTCTTTCTTTCATGGGTTGTTCCTCAGAGCAGAGGCTCCTGGGCTGACCAATGACAGCAAGTAAGGACAGGCCTGCAGGCAGCCCACTGTGCCTGAAGACACTCGGTCCCTGCGACATGGCGGGCAGCGTGCAGGACAGGGCACCACTGCTATGACAGGAGCTTGTCAGAAAATGCTCCAAGGGGCTGGAAGACACACGTCTTGGTTTTCCTCGCTGCCTGGTGGCTCAGGCTAGTTTTCCCTGCGTACCAGGCTGTAACTTTAGCAGCCAATGAGGCTGAGGACAGTGGGCGTCCCAGGACCGTCTGTACCCGTGGACAGTGCACTGACCAGTGGCAGAAAGGGCCACAGTGTCCAGGCGGATGACAGCCCGTGAGGGAAGGGGCTTGGGCTGCCTGTTTCGGTGCAGCCGGCACGCGCGCCAGGCCCCTCCTCAGCCTCGTCGGGCAGGATCCTGAATGGCGGGTTGTTCCCGTGGCAGGAGTGTTGGTGGCCAGTGATTGGGAGCAAAGGCAGGGGGACGTGGCCAGAGCCAGGCGTGTGGCTCTGGTCTGTGCTTCCTGTCCCTCATGGAGGGTGTTTGGGCCACACCAGGGCTTGGGACGTGTGCCTGTGGAAGTGACACAGGCTGTGCGTGCGAAGGACTGGCAGTGGGTGACAGGGACCCCCAGCGTTGGTTTGGGAGACGCCCAGCATGGCGCCTGCTGCCTCAGGGCACAGAGTGAGGACCTGGCCATGGGTCCAGCCTGCTGACTGGCTCCTAGCCAAGCAGGGCTGTCACATGTCCCCACCGAGCTTGCTTCTTCGCTGTCATCAGGGAATCCTGAGCCTTCACGACAGACTTCTCTCTGTGGCCTGTTGAGGAGCCACTGCTCTTCCCCCCGGGAGAAGCAGGAGGTCGGGAAGTGGTGACCCTACTCTGCGTCCTCCCCGCGTCACCACCATGCCCTCAGGGACAAGCTCAGGCACTTCCGACCTCTGTGACTCCCCGTGTGTCAGACCCTCAGTGCGTGATGTGCCCCTTCAGTCTGCATCCTTCTTCAGCTCTGCGAGGCTGTCGTCTCTCATCTCCAGTGCTGCTCATCCCCGAGCAGCTCCATTCTCACCACCACCCGGTTTCCTCTGCCCTCAGCGGGGTGGCCGCAGTGCCACCCCCCCGGGGTATGGTGACGATGTGCTAGGATCATAGATGTGTCATGCCTGACAGGGCCATGGGTCCCTTCACACGGGCGTGGGCCTTGCTGCTCGCCTGTGTCTGAGGCCCCTCCCCAGGTCCCCGCTTGTCTCAGAGCCATGCTGTGGCACTTCCTCTCCGTGCTCACCTGCAACAGCGCTCAGTGTCGGCTACGTTCTCTGACTCTTGTGGTCTTTCTCACCCTTCTTTGCTCTCTTGTGTTGTCGGGTTACAGCTCCTTTCCATGACAGCTGCCAGCTCCCCCTGTGGAGGTGTTTTCCGGGGTGGCTTGTGCCGGGTGGTGTGTGCTCACCTTGGGCGGGCAGTTACACTGCGGGGAGGGGCGGTCTGTGTCAGAGCTGCATACTCCCCGCTACTTCCACGGGGATCTACCTGTCCCAGGATCCACTTGTGTGTCAGCTAGGGATCTGCCCCACTCCGGTGGTAAGATCGGGGCCCTGGCTGGCGGTGCAGGTCTGGGTGTTGGCCTGTCCCCAGCTCACAGGTGGCTTGATGGTGGTCGGCAGGGAGGTGAGGCAGCTGTCCAAGGTGCTAGGCTTTATGTGTGTTCTCAGGGGCAGCCTTCCCACACCTGCAGCTGCAAGGCCGGGTGGACACAACCCCGACCCTAGGCCCCAGCCTCAGACCTGTGAAGGTGCAGGTGTCTGGGAGCAGCTGTAGCAGCAGCCCCCATTATGTCCCGGTTGGGGGTTCTCCTTTCTTTCTTTTTTAATTAAAGTTTATTGGGGTGACAATTGTTAGTAAAGTTACATATATTTTAGGTGTACAGTTCTGTAATACATCATCTATAAATTACATTGTGTGTTCACCACTGAGAGTCAGTTCTCTTTCCATCACCATATATTTGATCTTGGGGTTTCTCGTTTCATTCTGGAATCTGGAGGTTCCCTTCCTTCCTTTGCTCTTAGCTTTATACGCTTTAAGTGGATGCATTTCATTTGGTATTTCTATGTGTATGTCATGAGAGAGCCCCGGCTCAGCTCAGTGCACTGTGCATTTATTCAGTCAGTTATATTCGCTGAGCACCTACTGTGTGCCAGGCCCTGGCCTAAGGACCGGGACTACAGCAGCAAACAAAACACACAGACTTGTGCACTGAGGAGCTGCTGTTCCACAGAAAGCTGGACGCCCCCTCGGGCAGAGGGGGCTCATCATTTGCTCTTAGCACAGGATGCTGCCACGACCACCCCTGGTTTCTGGGGTTGGGGCAGCCCTCTGGTCACCAGGGGCCTTCACAGCGAGTCCACTTACAGACACATCTCACGGCCGCCGTCCCTCAGTCCTCCGTCCTCACCTCCTATCCATCCTAGTTCTCCACACGCGACACTTGCTGTTGGTGCCCATGTGTTCTGAAGCCTCCTCTGCCTCCATCTGTCCTACTCTGACCACAGCCCATGGCTCTGGGGCCTGTCCACTGAGCCGCTCAGCCTCTTTGCCTCATTTATCCAGCGGGAGTTTCCATTCTATGAGCAGGTGTTTACCTTCCTCTTCCTCCCCGCAAGGCTGTGCTCTCTGGGTAGCGGGGACAGTGTCTGGGGACAGTGTCTTACTGACTTGGCCCTCACCTCCTCACTAGAAATCCACAATCACAGATCTCACAGGGAGACTCAGCGCTGCCAGAGCCCCACCCGAAGGGTTTTAATGCTCCCGTGATGCAAAACGGCTGCTTCAGGTCTGCTCTTTCCTCGTTCCGGCAACCACCCTACCATACGCTCATGTGTGCAGGCTCACACACACAGACACAGGTGACCACCCTATACTTGTGTGCACACACGTGCACACACGTGACCACCTACACTTGTGTGCACACACGACCACCTACACTTGTGTGCACACACACGCACACACACGTGACCACCTACACTTGTATGCACACACACATGCACACACGTGATCACCTACACTTGTGTGCATGCACGCACATGCACACACGTGACCACCTACACTTGTGTGCACGCACACATGCACACACGTGACCACCTACACTTGTGTGCACACACGTGACCACCTACACTTGTGTGCACACATGCACACACGTGACCACCTACACTTGTGCACACACACGCACACTCTGTCCAGTTCCCCCATCACAGTGGACCAAGCAGCCATCCCGCCACGCTCTGGGCCGCCTCCTCTCCCCACTGACTTCCTGCCGTCATGCCCTCCCTCCCACGTCACCAGTCTGCTCCCTCACCAGCTTCTATCCACACGCACCTTTGCCCGCATGTTCCCCACCCGGTTAAACTGGGAAGCTCCCTGACACAGGCAGTCCCTCGCCACACTCTCCTCCTCACATTTCTGTTTCTCTTCAAGACAACACTCTCCAAAGTGTGTCCGTGTCCCCTGTATCCAGCGTCCCCCTACCTGTGCTCCTTCCGGCCGTCAGGACGTTGTCTCCACAGAAACACTTACTGTCGCCATCGTCAGTGACCTCACAGTCTGCAGACTGGTGGGCACTTTACTGGATGGTGATTCCTGTCCTCTTGGCAGCTTTCCAGCCCGACCTCCTTTCGGAAAGCCTGACTGTGCAGGGGAGGCCCCTGCCCGGCTCTGCCAGCTCCTCACTGTGGGGCCCAGCACCCTGCACGCCCCGTGGCATGGCCCCTCCCTGCTCCTCTGTCCCGGGGTCCCGAGGGCTCTCCAGGCCTGCTTTCTGTCTGATCTGTGTGGTGGTGGCCCCAAATTTGTTCCTGCAGCCCTGGCCTGTTCCCTGCGCTCTCAGTGGGCTCAGCAGGACTCTGACTCCCCAACTACAATCTGTTTCTGCCCCCAAGTTTCCCGTGTCATAGTGGAAATGATATCTGACGGACAGCTGTCAATGGAGAAGCGCTGTCCAGGGACTGAATTGACCCACCTTGTGGAAATCGGAACTGCAATTAGGTATTTGTCAAAATGATTGTTTAAACTCTTGAAGGAATAGCCCCGTGCCCACTCTGGGTGTCGACCCTTTTTGTGCGTGGGCAGTGGGCGTGGGTGAGTGGCTTCCTGGGGCAGGGGCTCCGGGCGGAGGCCGAGGGCAGAGCACACCTGGCCCACAGCACCAGCTCCGCGGTGTTTTGTCTGTCTGAGCTGCGTCCTCTCTGGTGCCTCCGTGACCTCAGCGTCCCTCGGGGCAGAAAAGCACTGCCTCCGACCAAGTATTTCACCCACCGACTGATGCCCGGCCATGTCACCCACCTGCCTGGAGCCCTCCAAACTACCTCCCTGTCCTTCGCAGCCATCTGATGTTTCTGGGCCCACTCTGTTGTCCTTTCCATGCGGCAGTTTCCCTCTTCAGAAGACAGTGTTGGTCACCCCTCTGGAGTTGACCGAGGCCACTGTCCAGGGGCCCTTGAGCCAGGAGCCCACACCCAGATCAGCCTTCCCCTGAGGACCCTGCGGCCCCAGCCGCGCTGACAGAGGGAACAGGCGTGGTTACTGGGGCAGGGTCTGGGTCCTGAAAATAGGAGAAAACGGGCAAGTTGAGACGTTTTTCAAAAGCTAACAGTATCTCTTTTTCTAATTTTAACTGCCTTGTGCTTTATTGGCCTGATTTTGAAGCTTTTGATGGTTTTGGAAATGCATTTGCTATGAACATCTCTGCTAATTCCTGCCTCTGGAACGGAAAGCAGAATTTGATTACTAGGAATCTAACAGCGTTTACAGAATTCCTCGCTGGTGCTTGTGACTCACGCACGTGATGACAGATAGCGGAATTAAAACCTTTTAGGCCAAATGGAAAGATCTCAAAACAAAATTGAAAGGAAATGAACAGGTGAGGGTACATGCACACATTCCTAATAGATTGGTGACATTTTGATGTATTTCAAAATCTAATTCCTCATATCTCGAGAGTGTTCGTGGGTTTTCCAAATTAGCAAAGTCATGCTTCTTCCAAAGGAAAATTAAAATGTTACAAAGAAGTATTTAGAAGAAAAATAATCGCAATGACTGTCACCAGGAGGGCAGGTCCATGAGTGTAGCGTCTATAAGTGCATCCGACGAAAAAGAATTACGTTCGAATTTCTTTCTTTTTTTTTATAAATTTTTTTGGGGAACAGTGTGTTTTCCCAGGATCCATCAGCTCCAAGTCAGGTTGTTGTTCACAATCTTAGCTGTACAGGGCGCAGCTCACTGGCCCATGTGGGAATCGAACTGGCGACCTTGGTGTTATGAGCACCGTGCTCTAACCACCGAGCCAACCCGCAGGCTGTGTTCTAATTTCTTAATATTGTGATAAACATGAAGCTGTGAGATTAGCCTGCCCGGCATTTTAGTAGGAAAGAATGGCTGCCTCGTGAGCTCAGAAACGGTGGTCGGGAGGATTTGTGAGGCTTCCATTTCACGACACGGCATCCTGGTTCAGACCAGAGCCATCATCCTGCCACAGACCGGCTGCCATGGGTGGGAAAGAGCTTTCCATCACTGGGAGAATCAGCCAGAAGGGAGATGGCCGTCTGCCCAGATTCTGACAAAGGGAATCTCTCTATCTAGTGTAGGAAGGAGAAAGTTTTTCTGGACCCTCATAGGGTCCCTGGTTGGGTCTGAGAATTAAACTGACCAAGACAGATTAACAGGAGAAAAGCACACAGATTTCTTCTGAGTTTTACATGACGTGGGAGGCTTGGTAAGGAAGTGATGACTGAAGAAACAAACCTGAGTGTTTTTGCTGGTTTTGGGCGGAGTGGGCGGGCGTGGGGAATAGGACAGGGTGTGGGGACGGGGAAACTCAGCCAGGCCTGTGGCCTGAGACACCTCTTGGGAGATGAAGGCACCCCTTCCCTCCGGCATGGGGAGGGCAGCTCTCCCACGAGGGGCCGTCTGACCTGCTCCAAGGAGAGCCGGGAGGTCAGACACCCCTCTGCTTCTGGCGTCTTCTCAGACTCCTCAGCCTGAGACAGTCACTGTGTCAAGGCGTCACACTGCAGGGACGCGTGTCCTGAACCCCACCACTGTTGTGGTGTAATGTTAGCCGTGACTTTCAGGAACTTCTTCAAAGAACCCTGGGGGATTTGAGCATTTTCCTTGCCTGAGGCCGGGAGGCGTGGACCACAGCTCACACGCCATCCACACGCGGGCAGCGCTTGTCCACGCCTCTGTCGCCTGTCGGCCTCTTGGGTGAGACTTTGTTCAGAGAAGGGATTCTGTGGCTAAAACAGTGTTGACCCCCCACCCAAGTGCGTCTAGGATCGAGCTGCTGCCCCTCCAGTTAGTGTGAATCCGTCGTGCAATGTATGTGTTGGGGGCGGGGGGAGGCGGGACATGACAGTTGTTACCATGGAAACTGTGTGGGGGTGATACAGGTATGTAATGGATATTTGAGAAAACAGCCATTTCCTCCCAGTGCCCTTGATCATTCCCGTGTATTGAAAGAGAAGCCATGACCTTGCTGTCATCAGAGCCAAGCCCCGTTGTTTAGGGCTTTGCTAAGAGGACCTGGGGCCTCGATGCAGACGCGGGCCGAGTCAGTGGGCAGGAACACAGGCAGGGCCAGCCGCGCGAGGCCGTGCCCCGGGTCCCTGGGATGCTGGGAGGAGGCGCGCGTCCGCCTGATTCCTGAGACACTGTTCAGTAGGTCTTAGGTGGACCCAGGAGACGACTTGGTGTGGAGGGAGCTTTGCCCAGTGGGAAGAAACCACCACACTGAACTTACTCCAAAGATGAATGGTGGGAGCGAGCCCCGTCTGACGGAGAGGTTGAGGGGAAGGTGTCACTTTGTGTGTCAGAGATGGAACAGGGCCCTCCATCCTCATGCAGAGGAAATATTTACCAGTTGGTGATGAGGCGCTCGGCTTGAAGACATGCTGTCACGGCCATGCCAGGGGGTGATGGGGCAGCGCACAGGCTCTTGGCTGCAACAGGTCTGTGGGGAGGCCAGAATCCCCACTGCAGGTGGGGTGACAGGTCAGCACCCCACGTAGCTTAGGAGGTGTGTGCGCTAGGAATGTCCTGGAGACCAATCTGAGGTCTCAGCCTTGAGAGTGGCCACGGAGGCCTCTTATGGCCAGTAGTTTTGATTTATTCACTAAAGGTCAAATGTGCTAAAACTTATATACTCAAGCTTCTAGAAAGCAGATGACAGTGGCATCTAGACCTTTAAAATGAACCTTCCCAGCTCAGTAGTCACACTCCCAGAAATGTGTCTCAAGAGGACCATTCAGCAGGTCCGAAAATGAAAACACACAGCTTAGTGAGAAACCCAAACTGACCTGAATCTAAGCCTGTAAGAAGGTAGCGAATCACATTACCACAGTCAGTGATGTCACAATTCAGTGATGTCAGTCAAAATTGTGTGAGAACTGTCAACTTGCAGGCAGCTGTGTAAACCATTTGCGCGCAGACAGTGGGGTAGAACCAGCGTGTAGACATGAGGTCAGCCCGAGGGTGCAATCCTCGTACCATTGGCGAGGTCTCTTCTCTAAAAGTTTCTTCAATACCATTTTTTAACTTTTTATTTTGAAATCATTATTGAACCACAGGAAGTTGTAAACAGAGTACAGAGATGTCCAGTGTGCACTTTGCCCAGCCTCTCCCCGCGGTCACATCTCCCTAATTACAGGACCACAGCAAAACCAGGAGATGGATACCATGTTTCCCCAAAAGTAAGACCTAGCCGGACAATCAGCTCTAATGCTTTTGGAGCAAACTTAATATAAGACCGGGTATTATATTATACCCAGTATTGTATTATATTACATTATGTTTTGGACATGGGTGGATGACAGTGGGCAGCAGAGGCGAAGGAGACAGTTCTGGCCTGAGGTCGTGGGCAGATGGAGTCCTGATGTGGTGAAGGTGGAGCTCAGATTAGAGAAAGCAATGGGTTCGAGAACTTAAAGGAAAAGATGGCAGCACTTGAGGATCAGCAAAAGAAAGAAGAAAGAGATGTCAGCCGATAGGGTTTCCTGAGGAGAGAACATAAACTGAGTTTGAGACAGTGGTGCTGTGTTTGCAAACGCCTGGTGCAACCTATAAGTAAACAGCTTTGCGATGTCTCAGCTGGACGTGCCCTGGACCCTACACCCCACCCGTGGCTCCGCTCTAGTCACGGAACCCTGGTGCCCAGAGAAATACGCACACTGCACACCCCAAATGGCTTACGGCTCCAGGGAGCTTTGGGACCTCGGAGTCCTGAACAGGCTTCCTGAGCGATGACCAAACACCTGGCCCAGGGTTGTTCTCTCCCTGTCCTGAGCCCTCCGTGCTGGGGGCTCCCCAGCCCTGGCACTTAGGCGAGGTCACCTTATTGTATCCTAATCGGCATTTCTTGACAGTGAAAACTGAATTTCTTTCTCATAAATGCGAAAAGTGCATCTAAGAAAAGCCTGTTGACTTGTAAATATTCCTAATTTGTGTTTGAAAACGGAAATGTGTGTTCAATTGCCTACAATATTTGCAGCAGCCTGTCCAGGCGGGGTCTCTGCTCAGCCCACCTGTGGCCCCCGGAGGTGGTGATGAGGGGTCGGAGGTCCGCTGAGCTGCCCACTCCTGCCTCAGTCCCTGGGTGGTGGGCTTCCCGACCTGCTGGACGGGCCCCCCCACAATCAACCCTCCCCGCTGCTCTTCGCACTGTTCTGTGGTTCCTCGAAGGTGAAGAAAATCACCCAAAAATATGTTCAATATAATTTACTGCACTTGACATATCAGCAAGTAAGCATTTGTTAGGAAACATCTTTTTCTTCTAAAACTCCATGCGTCAAAGTGCGTCACGTGGGCCCACGAATGTCCATTCAGTATTTTTCTCTGACTTAAAGGCAGGAGGGGTGCCCTGTGCTGTGGCAGTTGCTATAGTGACAAATTCAATTTTTATTCACTACCAGAGTAAGTAGTCACATTAAATGAAATAAGTAATGTCTGCCTGTGGCAGTGCCACCTCATGCATCCCATCCGTGCCCCACCCTCCCTCACCCCTTTCTCACATTTTCACCGGCATTGTAGAAATATGCATAGCATATCCTTCGCTTGCAGGCTGGGACTTGATGGTGTCCCCATATGAAATGGAGGGACCATGTGAATCAAGTCTGAGCTTGTCCCGTGGCGTCCCCTATAGAACCGGACTGGCACTGCATCCGAAGTAACATACTCCCAGGAGCCCTCAGAATGCGACATTCCAGAAACCCTTTTTCAGTTCTTCAACCCATAAGACTCAGAATGAAAGAGAGTGCAGAAAATTACGGGGCATAGGCGGACCCAGACCTCCCACAGCTTCTAGAAACAGCCATGATGGTGGTCAGCACTCTGTGTGGTCACCCCAGCCAGCCAGGGCCTGTCCTAACACCGTGTGTGCACTGCGCCCTTTGTCCCTTTGAGGTGGTCACGTTTCACAGACGAGGAAGCTGAGGGCCAGAGAGGGGAGCCGAGCGGGGTCAGGTTTCACCCCCAGGCAACCCAACTCCAGAGCCTGCGTGGCAGTCCCGAAACTGTACCACAGTGGCCTTGAGCCCAGAAGGGCCTGGAGCTCTGCCTCTCCCTGGAAGGAACCACAAGCAGGAAATGCACCTGCTTGTGAGACTGGCTGCAGAGTGTCTTTTGGTCCCTGCAGACAGGTCAGTGCCATCTGGAGACCCCACGGCCTCAGGGAAGGAGGGCTGGCTGTGTATCTTTGCTGGGGCTGTCGACCAAAGCGCCACAGTCGCTCAAACAGCAGGAATGTCTCGCGTCCCCACTGTGGGGCCTGAAGCCTGAGACCCAGGTGTCGGCAGGTTCCTCCAGGTCGTCGTCCCCCTGCTCGCTGCGTGTGTTGGGTCCATCTTCCCGTGGACAAGGACACCGGCCCACCCACACGGCTTGTCTCTAACTCTCCAGATCAGGTCACATCCGAGGTCTGGGGTAGGATTCCAACGCATGTTTTAGGGACGCAGGTCAGCCCATAACAAGCTGGCAATACTACCCCTGCCGGTTGCTTCCGGAACTCCGATCTCGGAACCCCCCCTTTCCCGCACTAAGGGTCCTAACGGGAGGGGAGGGGCCATTCTGAAACTATAAGAATCCCCTGGTCCTCAGGCTGAGAAGGTGCCAGCCACCCAGCCCCACCCAAGGTGGGGAGCTCATCCCGTCCCCCTGCTGCCTGTCTCTTCCATCCATTCATATGACTGCGATCCAGCTGTGTGCTGTCACATCTGCCTCCCTTTACCCGTTGTGTGTGCTCAGGGGTAAAACCCGCGTGTGTCTTCATCATGCCGCTGCCCCTCCATTCAGCCCAGGGCTGACACGTGGCAGGAGCTCACTGAGCCCTGGGTAACCAGACTGAACTGTGAGCCCAGGGGAGTGGGGTGCGGGGGGTGGGGCGCCCTCAGCCACGCCCCTCAGCCTTGCCACACCCCCTCATCTGTGCCACGCCCTCGGCCACGCCCCCTCAGCCGCACCACGCCCTTCAGCCCTCTGCCGTCTATCAGGCCTTCTTCCTCCCGCGTTCCACAGACTGCCTTTCCCAGGGCTTTGAAACCTCCGTGAAAAATACATTACTCCTGGTGCTGGGCCCACTTCCTCTATTGTCACTGAAATACCAGGGTGCCCCCCCTTATGTGACGTGGGTCCCAAAGACAGCTGTGGCCTCTTTCCTTTCTTAAGTGTTCACATCCTGGCTGAATCTCCATGACCATGGATTTGAATGCCTGCCTCCCTTCTGCTTAATCCATGAGTTTCAAGAAAAAGCCTCCTTAACCCATCTGAAATAATCAGTAATAAGTATAACGTAGATCCAAATGCTTAGTTTAAAGTAACCTCATGCCAGAAGACCTGCTATCAGTGCGGTGGTTGGCGGGTGAGCAGATGTGGCTGGCCTGGCGTTATCCTGTGGCTGTGGGAATGGGTGTGATGCCTCAGAGCGTCTCACGGAGCCACGGTCACGTGCATGACCCCGCCCCGCACTGGCCTGATCACAGACGGGCGGTGTAGCCTGGGGATGGGGGCAGATGCCAGGCTGGGGCCCCACATTCAGGACCCCCCACCTGCCTGGACAGTGAACGTGGATGAGCCCACACCTGGGGTCCACACCAACGTCTGGACTTCGCTTCCCACTCACGTAACAGGCTTTGTAATCATGGGAGTCCTCGGATCGGCCGGCACTGGGGACGCCCCTGTGGGGGGACGGCACCCAGCCACGCGGAGGGAGGGCACTGGACACTGGGGTCCCCCCGCTCTTGATTGTCGTGCAAGCACAAAGCTTCACCTTTTGTGTCTGAGAAACACTGAGTGGGCTTCCGCGTGTCAAACCGTTTTACCGAAGTACAGCTCCACACTTGATGAGAGCAGACAGCCAAAAGAACATTTTTAAGAAGTAAGTTTCTTCCCTTGACAAGCACTAGGAATTAATCACTAAAAGTACCCAGTTCTGTGCTCTGTATACAGTAGGGGCACAGCCCTGTAATCACAGAAAAGGACTAACACCGGGTGTCTGACACATAGTAGAGGTTGTTCCTGTGCCGACTACTTTAGTTTCCTAGAACTGCCTCAACAGGGACCCCAGACCAGGCGGCTTAAACACATGTTTCCTGTTCTCTCACGGTCCTGGGGGCTGGGAGTCCCAGATCCAGGTGTCCCAGGGCTGGTTCCCCCTGAGGCCTCTGTCCTGGGCATGTAGATGCCGTCTCCTCCCCATGTCCTCGCGGGTCATCCCTCTGTGTGTGTGTCTGTGTCCTCATATAAGGACGCCAGTTATAGGATTGGGGCCCATTCTCAGAACTCCATTTTAAATTAATCACAGCCTTTCTCCAAATACAGTGGCCCTCCACGTCCTGGGGCAAGGACTCCAACATGTGGATTTGGGGGGACACAGCTCAGCCCTCAACACTGACCCCAGTCAGATCTGCCCTGTTAGTGTCTCATGAAACTTAGGGTTCCTTTCATATATTGGTTCCAGAAGCTGGTGTCTGGACCAGCCAGCCTGTAAGAAATACATACATGCTATGCTCCTGTGCCCCGTCGAACAATAAATGGAAAAGCGAAAAATTCTACCAAGCCAATCGGAGATAAATAAAAGTTGGCCTGTATTTTTAGAAGCATAATGGGATAGTTTTGTCCAAGAACCTCATTAAATCCATTGTTTGATCTGGGGCACCCAGCCATAGCAGTAAAGATTACACTCAGTGCATCACCACTAATGGTGTTCAGGTTGAAAGACCCGGCCATCCAAGGAGCAGGGGAGGGTGGGCTGTTTGCTGCTGGCCAAGCCCCCCTTGGCTGTTGTACAGGGGACGTGTGTCTGGTCCTCCCTCCTCCAACGGGATGTGACAACCAGGGTGCCATGCAGACACTCCCCTCTAGCGTGCAGATCCCAGAAAAATAATTATTGACATTGAAACAGTATGAATTGGGTTGAAATCTTACTTCTTTTGGCAAAGGGTTGCCAGTTTTTGGTGGCTGTCGTACTGGTGCAAGTCTCTTCATTTGGTGTGTCATAGGTGGACTGAGGAATTTATTTCGGAAATGTCAGTGATGGTCTGAGATCCTGCCTTCCGCAGCAATGTAAGGGGCCTCCTCGTTAAACTGCTAATTTACAGGTCTCTCTAAGTGAATGCACACAAATTCCGGTCCTCAAAGCTCTGCTAACATGCAACGTTCAATTTTTAATTTCCTGTCCATCTTAGATTATGGGGATGAAAAACAATATTTAATCCCTCGTTAACACATGAATAAGTGGAAGCTGGCGTTTTCAACCAGACAATAATGGGATTATCTCAAGAACTGTCAGTTTATGTGAAAACATTATGTTGCCCAAATTTTCATAAAAATTAGCAGTGGATAATATTCAAGATCAGAGTGATGGAAAGAGGAGAGTCTGCATTCATGGTCATAAATATTCATATTTGTCTGCTCAGGAGATGAGAATCTGATCATGGGGCTATTGATGGGCTGGCTTTTTTTTTAACCAAAGCGCTTCGTCTAAATTGGGTTTGATATGGAAATGAGTCTCACTGGGTCCTCCAGGCCAGGAGCACTCCAGGATCACGGGTGGGGTGTCCACCAGCCAGCGGCGCTCTGGCCTGTGCTGCTCCAGACAGCAGCCACCACACATGTGGGCGTCAACGTCCCACGTAGCTCAGTGTCCTAACCGGTTAATATGCTGGAGTGTTTTGGGCCCTCCTTCCGTTTTTTAAGGAAAAAAACATAATTTCATGCCAGTTAACTCCTAGCTACTGCAGGGTTAAAATTGTCTGTTTTTGCTTTTGTTGACAATTACCATAAATCAGAAGACACTCTACATGAAGCTTAATGAAATATGTATGATTTTAAAAAGAAAAGATGGGAACAGCAGGATGTAGATCTGTGTGTGTGTGTGTGAGTGTGTGCATGTGTCTGCGTGTGTATGTGAGTGTGTGCATGTGTCTGCGTGTGTGTGCATGTGTGTGTTTATGTGTGCATGTATGTGCATGTGTCTGCGTGTGTATGTATATGTGTGTGTGCATGTGTGTGTGTATGTGTGCATGTGTCTGCATGTGTATATGTGTATGTGAGTGTGTTCGTGTGTGAGTGTGTGTGAGTGTGTATGTGTGTGTGTCCGTCCGTCTATCCCCGCCATCTTCCTGAAGGCTGTACTTTTCCCTACACGTTAACAGGCATTTGAAGACACTGAGTTCTGCAGCCCGTCGTTAGCAAACATGGTGAAGGTGGTGCCCGCTGGTGTCTCTGGCCCATCACCGCACTGTCTCAGGCATTTACGCATGTTCCAGGTCACTAAGAAACCCCTCAGTGCTCAGGCCACCCAGTGAAGCAGAACCCCCTCTGGCTATGGCGGCAGATTCCTAGATGGCACGAACAAGCCTCCACACATTTCAGCCTCCACAACAACCAGGGGCAGCCCTCCAGCTTGCTCATGTCAGAACCAAGACGTGGCCTCGTTGGATTCCAAGGGCCTCCTAGCTCCCTAGACAAGGTTTCCTTTAGGTCACCATTAGGTATGTTAGAGAGCAGGATATTTATATTATGACCTCGCTGAATATTCACTTTTACCCCCTGACTCAATAGAGCTCATTATGGGGTGGTCTGATTATTTCGGAAAAGCACATGGAAAATGCGCCTCTAAATACCATGGTTTCTGGGTAGAAATCTCCTCTTCCAGCTCTCTCAGTGACGGGTAGAAAGACTGAAGAGCAGACAAATGGGAAGGACCTGGCACGGCTTTATTTCCACGCATTGGTTCCACGCCCCACGTGTGTCCCTAGCGTCTGGCTGGGAGGCCTACCACAGCCATGGCCGCTTCCCTCCATCCACCTTCTTTGCACCATTAAGACCTCCCTTTGGATGTTGGGTCCAGAGACATGTCACTGCTCAACATAGCATGGGGGACGTGTTGAGAGAAAGAACGCGGGAGACAGGCCTGCTCGGGTGCCCCTGAGGTTCCTGTGTGGACATTGTTACGTGACATACCGCTTCCTGTGTGGATGAAGCATTAGGGAGTCTTTCAGGAGAAAGCATTCCTCCTAGAAGTCAAGTTTGGTGTGTGCCCCTCGGCCACTGCCCTCCTCTGGGGTCCTTGGGGACTCACACACACACCTGTGCGGACACCACCCCTCAGGCATTCGCCCTGACAGCTGTCCTGGGTGTTCTCCTGACAAGGCCCTCCTCCCTGGAACACCTAACACAGGTGCTCCTTAGGCCCCTGTCCCTTCCACTCCCAGCCTCTCCTCAAATGAGGGGCCGGTGCCACCTCTGCCCCCCCACCCCCATGTGGCTCCAGTCCAGGGCATGTGGCAGGTAAAGTGCAAGCTAACACCCTATCTCAGCCATCAGGTGCTCTGCTAGCCATCTCAGTCCTTCTGCATTAGGCAGGGTTCCCGAGAGAAACACAGCAGCAGGACAGACACATATAGAAAAAGATTCAGGGTGAGGACTTGGCTCACGGACTATGGAGGCTGAAGGCCACAGTGTGCTCTCTGCAACCTGGAGGCCTGGGGGCCAGCGACATCCGTCCCAACCCGAGTCCGAAGACCAAGCAGCAGGAGCACCCCTACCAGAACAGGGGAAGGTGGATGTGCGTCCCCGGCCCAGCAGAGCCAGCTCCCCCTTCCCCGCCTTTCTGTTCTGTTCGGACCGTCCCCACGCGTGCAGCCCACCCACCTGGAGAGGAGATGCTCTTAGTCCACCCACTGAAAGCCTAACCTCTGGGAAACGCGCTCAGACACACCCAGAAATAACGTTTTCCCAGCCATTCGTGCATCCCTGAGTCGTCAAGTTGACAGATAAAAATTAACCATCGCACCTCCTAAATTTGCTTTTCTTCCCAGCCCCCGATCCCTTGAGATGTTAGGAGACTTTCTTGCTTCCTCACAAAGGGAGAACAGCCGGAATTTGAGTCGGATCTCACCCTGTGATTTGTCCAGGTTGGGCCGTTGCTCTGTGAGCTCCAGGGAGGGTCCCGCTGCCGGGAGTGAAGCTACTGCTAAGGAACCTGTGATCCAGGTTTCTTTTCGGGGACGTGGAAACTTGCTGACGTGCACAGGTTTCCGTGTTTCTGCCGAGAACTTTCCGAATGTCCAGGGGAGGGGCCCGGCGGCCTGCTCAGGAGGAGCAGAAGGATGAGGGCCAGCAGGACGGGGTCTGGTGTGGAGCAAATCTCCTGTGACGGCCACAGGGAACTTGTGATGACTGGGGTGATTTGTTGGGTTGGGTCTTGGGTCAAGTCTGTTCCTTTGAGGAAAAGGATAATCTGCCACAGCAAGACAGTGTCCGGGTTCAGACACAGCCACGGAGCAGCTTCTGCTGCCGCCGCGCGTGGCGCACGCGTGTGAGCGGGGCCTCGGGCGCTGGGGAGCCGGCTCTGTCCCGGTCACCTTGGTCACCGCACCTGAGAGATGCCGGCATGATGGGCGTTTTCTTACAGACCGAACGGGGCTCCCCCTGGGAGCCCACTTGGGCGTCATCCGTGGTCAGGTTCTCCAAGATGTTACGTCGTCGGAGAAAGGGCGGGGGAGGCGGGAGCAGGTAGGGTGAACATGGGGACTCACGTTCAGGTGTCAGGAGCGGAAAGTGGCCTTCGGGGTAGTAGCTCCAGCAGGGGTGTCTCCGCACAAACGCCAGAGAGGTGGCTTCCGCTGCAAGCCCACCAGACATGCGAAAAGCTGGGGGAGCAGCGCTGCCCTTCCTTCCTGGGAACTCAGAAGCCACCAGGGGTCGCACTGCCATTCTCTCATCCAGAGCTATGGGGTCCTAAAATGGGGGCCCCTTCCAGGACACGCTGGCAGGAATTCAGGAGGGTTGGAAAGGGCAGGGTGGGGAAGGACATGAAGACGTGACAGAGAAACAGGCGCGCTGCAGTCTCCGGGAGGCCTGTGTGTGTGGTAACCTGCAGTCCGGAGGGACGGCTCCTGAGGCTGCGGTACCAGGAGTTAGCAATCACTTACTCCCTGACATTGCATCTGAATTGAAATTCTCTAGCACCCCCGCATCAGAAAGGTGATGTACGACCTTGAGCAAGGGTATTCGAAATTGCTGACATGCATTTTCCCATTTTTTGCTATGAATACCTGAAGCTGGTGGGAAGAGAATGGTCACCAGCTCCCTCAGTGCCCCTGGAAGGCCTGGAATTTCTGCGTCCAATTGTTTGAGGGGCGAGGGGCGAGGGGCTCCCGGAGAGCAGTGTCCACACCCATCAGTAGCCCCCTAGGGCAGAGGGCAGAGCCGCTGTCTCTGCTGGGTCAGTCAGGTGACTGTTCCTGCTGCACGGACTCTGGCCTTTGTAGGAGGATTTCCTGCAGCTCCCCTGGCGTGTTCTTCCATTTACGAGCCAGTGTGCGTGAGTGTGGCTGCACTGTGAGTGTGTGTGCAGGGGAACCTGTGAACGTGCTGTGTGTGAGCACATGTGTGTGGCCTGGGAGCTATGGGATATGGGGGGGGCCATGGGGTGTCCATAGCAGTGGGGAGTCATGAGTACTGGGCGGGGCAGAAACCTGCCCAGTTATGCTCGAAGGCGTAGGGAGGAAACAGGAATCAAGATGTCAGCTCAGCCTGAGTCTCCAATTCAGGCAGGCTGAGGCGCAGCCTAAGAACGTCCTCTTCCAAAAGCTCCCGTGATGCTGTGGCCGGGGCCCCACTTTGAGACCCACTGCTCTGAGCACCTGGGTCTTCCAGGTGACAAACCGGCGCCTAATTCAGAGCTAACTTGGGAGGATCTGGGGAGCCCAGCTTTCTCGTAAGGGCACTTTGTGTCCAGTGACGTCTGTATGTAGCCAAGGGCACCATGTGGCCCAGGAAAGAACCCCCCCGAGCATGCCACCCACAGCCATTTGCAGTGGAAGAGCCCCCAGCGAGGGCCACGCTGCCACCTCTCCATCCTGTAGCCAGTTGTGCACAGTGACACATCCACCCCAGGGCCTCACAGAGTCACACACAGACTGTGAGGTCGTCGGACAAGAGAGCACCTGTGGCCCAGAGGCCCTTTTTGGGCAGATGGCATGACTCAGAACCAGAGGAGGCCAGCCGGATGGCCTCACTGTGTCCTCGGCCCCTGCGGCCAGGGCCCTGACGGCCCTCCCGGTTCTCACCACGTTACTTTTCTGAGTTTATCCGGCACGCAGAGCCGTCACCTAGGTTTATGACATACTTGTCCACTGAAGGAAAATGTAAACTTTGCTTCGACCCAACGTGAGAGGCACCGGATCCAGGGACCCAGGGCCTCTGCACCCCACCCCCGCCCCCAGCAGAGGCTCTGAGGCCCTTCAAAGATCTCCTGGGTGTCAAGCAGCCGTGCTGGGTGGCCAGCAGCCACACTACCTGCTCAGGGGGCCCTGCAAAGTGGAGACACCTGCAGACGTTTCTAGAAACAACTCGATGTTTCGATTAAAATTCATCTTGGGATAAAGGGAGAAATCAGAGCTTTGAGTCTGAAACTTAACACTTACCATTTTAGTGACATGCAGTAGTGTGCGTAAGGGGTGTCGGGGGTCTGTGATCTTTATTCAAAGGCCTGTATGGATCTTAATGTGGCCGTACCTGGCGCCTCGTCTGACGGTGCCCGGTGTCGCGGCCAGAATGGTGGACGAGCTGTCGGGAGGCCTGGACTCACCGTTAACTCTCTGGTAACTCGGAACCAGTCACGACTCCTGCTTGCCTCAGTTTCCCCATGTCTAAGATGGGAAGTTGGGTGAATGTTCCTTAATACTTCCTCCAGGTAGACATTTATGCTCCACCAGTAGGAACCTTCTTTGTCTCCGACATCTTCACATCTTGAGCATGAAGCACAGTGTGTGCTCAGAATATGATCTCCGTCAATCTCTGCTGGATGATGGATGGTGAATGGATGGACGGATGATTTTCAAAAGCATTTTATGTTGGATATAAAAAGGCTTTGGGCTTTTTTTTTTGCCCATTTTTTAGTATTAAACATTCATTCCATAAGTATTTTGTTAACCTAAAGTGCTATGCTTAACTCTGGAGATGAGATGGGAGTGGAATATGCTTCTTGACCAACCAAACACAAACCCAAGGCTTCAGTCTCAAGGCATTTTAATGCAAGGCAACAAATATTTGTTGGCCTTTTGGGTGCCAATTTCTGTTCTAAAATTAGAGGTGAATATAAAAATGAAAAGTCATGGATCCTCAGGGCTGGATCCTCGGGGCTGGTTCAGGGAGGTGGCCGGAGATTAGGCTCCAGAGGTCGGGAAGACCAAGATTAATGAAATCAGCGACCAAGCACAGGGCCTGCAGCCCCCAGAACGGAGGCAAACACAGGCTGAAAGGCCCCAGGGCCCCTCACAGCCATCGGGCACCAGCACCTGCTTCTGACATGGCTCTGGCCTCCCGCCGTCCAGCAGACTTCTCGCAGAGGGCCTCAGTGCAGTTATCTAGTTTTGTAAATCTCCCTTTTTTAAGAAGCACAAGAATTCAGCTCCTGGACCCCACAGGCAGCGTGTCCCAATGAGCCACAGGCGGCAGCCCAGAACCAGCACCTCCTCCTCTGGGGGGAGCATCGCGCTTTATGTGTGACACCCCAAAGCTGTCAGCTCTCCCAGCAGCTCAGTTCCTCTCCGTACCCCTGTAAGAAACAAGAGATCGGTGCTCCCGTCCCTTCCACAGCCCCCCTGAATGAGCCGCGCTCCGTTCATCTTCCTCTTGGTTTTTAATTAATTTTTGGCTGTTCCAGCTGTGCCTCTTCTGGACTCCAATTTTGACAACTATTGACTGAATTGCCTGGTCAGTTCTATGAAAAATAAAAATATAAATGAGCCCAACCAGCCGGTTGCTGATTGAATCGACCAGCCAGTGCAGTCCAATGATTTCACAAGTTTCCTGGCTTAGATGGGCCACAGATGTAGTGAGTTGGGTTTTATTTAGAGATGTGTATTTATATAAATGTAAAAAACTGTCTGCTCTCTTCCCACAGAGTACTTGTGTAGTTCTATCACCTAATTATCTGAGCACACTAAGTGAGGGAGACACGAAAGCAGAAGGTCTGACGTTAAAAGGCATCATTCAAGCATAGAATGTGGTCTGCATGGCCTGGTGTGTAATTCCAAACTGGAAGTGCGTCCCTGAGCACACGAGCGCATATCCAGACCCTGCTTGGAAGCCCTGGGTAGGAGAGCAAAGATCAGAAGTCATTATATGTCCCCAAAATGACTTAGCTGGAAATCGGGAGCAGAGCAGGCTGGAGACCCCTGGTGCGTACCCTGGACCTGGCCCCCCCAGAGCGGTTTTATGGGAGGTAAAATGGACCCGCGTGACTCAGGCCTCCTGCTATGGTGCAGCTGAGTGTGTCCTGGGTGAAGCGTCTGCTCTGCACCAGGAGCCTAGGGCTGGCCCAGGGGGTCACACAGAGTCACTGGCCACCACTATCTGTGTGCGAAGTTGGGCCCTGAGGCATCTCCACCTCACAGGGTCTCAGAGGACGGAGTGTGACGTGTGCACTCGGCCCGGATTTTCTGCTCTGCCCTCCCCCGCTGTGGACGGTGCCTGGTGCCTTCAGCTGCGGTTGTGGGTGGGACCGAAAGAGTTCCTGATGCAGAGCACACAGGGAAGGCGGGAGTCACCCCACCTCCCTCTGTCAAAAGGTTAGCATCCTGTGCGTTAAACCTCGGTCCCAAGGAGTTGGTGCCAGACAGAGGTTTCTTTTTAAACTGCGGATGAGACAGCCGAGTTTGTTAGCACGTTGTGGAATGTTTAGGAAAGAGCCTGAAGGCACCAATATAAGTTAACCTGCATTCTCTCGTGTTCTCCACCACGTGCCCTCACTGAGCCGCAGCTGCAGCATCGGGTACTGTCACAGCGGGCTGCGTCCTCAGGTGTCCTCACCCACGGCTCCCGCTTTCAGGGCGGGAAGGTGGTTCTGAAGGTGGACTCGTCGCTCCCTGGGGATAGCTGCTTCGTCAGGGATGCGGGGCCCAGTACCTTAACCAATACCGGCCTCTGAAAGCCGCGTGCCGGCCCCCAGAGCGGCCTGCGCTGACTTCTGTAACCGTGCACACCTCACACCTGGCTTTCGGAGACATTAACTGCACGGTCAGTTTTATGGTTTCTCCTAATTACCAATTAGGTTCCTTATTTTTTTGGATTTTATACAGCTCATAAGAGTTTAGAGTGCAGCTATTTGAATTTCTCACCTAGCAGGGGCTGTCACACATGTGAAGCCTGCATTATCCACTCACTAAACAGCGAGGGTTTAATTTTCTGTGTAAAGTATTGGTGTGGACTTGGGAAGATCGTGTTTCAGTTATTATGCTGTCAAGAGTGACATTTCATTTCTCAGGGGAATCTTGTTTTCACTGCCATGACCATGTTCGCAGACCGTGTTTGTAGAAAGGCATGGAGCCCAGGGCACTGGTAGTGTGTCCGCTGCTTTGGACGGAGCTTGTCACACCCCCGGTTCTGAAAGACACCGCAGCCACGCTGGTCTTTCCCGCAGCTCAGAACACATTGAATCACCTCATGCCCTCCTCTTCCCAGAGAATCTGAAATGGGTCAGTGTCCGTCAACGTTGGTGCAGTTAGCTACTGATGTGCCTCTGGTGGGACGTGCCCCCTGCGCCTGACAACACGCGGGTTCTGCAGTCACCAGCAACGGGCACAGACCTTACAGCATCCCAGCAAATGTGCCCTCAGCAAGGTGGGTAAGAAAGTGGAATGGCCAGGCCCCTGACCTGCTCGGGGAGCGGCATTCAAGCCCGGGTGGTGCCACTTGCTTTCTGACATCCTCTTCCCTTCCTCCCAGAAACAAGAGCAAATGGATCTGTAATCCACAGACGGTCAGGAGACCGTCTGATCAGGCTGCCTGATGGTCGTACCAGAATGACTCCATAGAACGGGCATGTGCGGGAGGAGGTGGCTTAATCGTGTGCTTTCGCAGCATCAGTTCCCAGCTCGTGCACAAAGGGGCCGGTGGATGATGCCACTTGTAATGTTGTGTATGGCTTGGAGACCTTCCCGTTGATTTAAAATGTATGTGTGGTTCCAACCCGCTGACAGCCAGGCCGCCCGGAAGGCGAAACTGCTGGGAGGTCTGAGATACTTTTAATTGGATGTGGCTATAGAGAGAAAAAGTTCCAATTTTGATGTTGATTCTTAAAGTATTAGCTTGACAAAGCTTTGCATTATGGTGGAGAGAAAGGGAGAGGGGAGCAGAAAGGAAGGACCTGTCCACAGGGTCCCTTATGCGACCCATGGGCACCCTGCAGGCTGTGAGCCAACAAGACAAGTGCAAAACTAAAGGTGTTCCTGTAATAACCAGGGAGATCCCCCCAGCGCCCTAAAGCTGCAATTTTTTCATGAATTGTAGGAAAATAGTAGGGTTTCTTGGGTAACCTTGATTTTCTTCTTGCTTCCCTTTCTATGCACACTTTTTCCAGTCAGCTTCATTCATTGTTCCATGTGCTGCTGAATAATGTATGAGCAGGACCCTGTCAACCCAGGAGGCAAGAGCATCCTGGGCTGGGGGCTCGGAGCCTCTGAGGGAGCCCCTCCCTCTGCAGCCTCTGGGGTCATCACTGTTTCCGAGCCCAGATATATTTGTGCCTATGTTGAGGGCTAATTTGGGGTTTATTTACGGGAGATATAAAAGCCATCATGTAGGATATTGGGGAGGGACCTTTCACCCGCATTTCATTTAAAACCCAAATACAATGTTACATGTTAAAAATGAATCTATGAGGAAAGGAGGACAATCCTGATAGCTGGCCTTTCAGCTGTCCGGAAGACAGTGGCCTGCATGGGGGTATTGTCCTCAGCTTGGTGGCTTTACCTGGTCACCTCTCAGCCACTCCCACAGCATATGTGAGGAAAGAATATGGACAAGACACTTTGGGACCCTGTAGCCTGTTCCAGAAAGTGGCTGCAGTGTTTGTCTTCTGATGGGCAGAGCTGTTTCCTGCAAGGGATGCACTAGAACTTAGCTCTATTCAGTGGTTACCTGGCCGCCCGGCAGGCCAGCAGGGGAAGCTCAGAGAAGCAGAGGGAACCTGGGAAAGCGGACGTGGCACGGGGACACGGCCTAGGGCAGGGACAGCTGTACCGAGGAGCCTGGCATTGTCACTTGCGTGTGTCCCTTCTTCCCCATGGGACTGGGGAGGGCCAACCATGGGCTTTGTCCTGGGGCGGTGTCCCCAAGAGAGGTTCCCACTCCCCGCTGGGCTTTCCCCCTGCACTAGGCCACAGTGTCACGCTTGCCTGCCGACACCCCACGTCTCCCACAAGGCTGCGTGTCCCCCACGCCACCCCAAGTGACCACGACAAGGTCCCACCTGAAGGAGGTTAACGAAGTATTATTGAGAGAATGAATGGATGAGGAAGGGTGGAACCCGGAATGGGTCTTTGTTAATTCCGTTCTATGGATGGAGGAAGAAAGTGAGAGTTTTCCGGCTGGCCTCAGCGGTCGTGGGCTCACACGTGCCTCTGTGGTCACAAGGGAACGTCCTGTGGTCCCCAGTGGGTCTCTGTTCTCATTCCTCTAGAAGAGCCTGGTGGTGACAGACGTTCTTCCCGGGGGGGATTGCTTTGATAAGCCCCCGTTTGAGGGCACCACTGATCCCGTCATTCTTTCACTGCTTTTGCTGTGGGAAGGAAGAGACCTGCTTTGTATACAGAAATATTCTGGGCCGAGCTTTCCACAGAAAAGATCCCCATTCCGCCTATAAACCCTCCCAGATTCCTGCGCGAAAAATGTTTGAAAACATGACAGACTGTGCATTTCTTTCCTCACCAACCCCCAACACCATTCCTCTTCTTTGTGGTTTTCAGTTTCTTTATTCCCTATTTGATGGTGACTTCGTGGTATTGAGAGCTCTAAGCGTCCGGGTTTCAGGAGAGCTTGTGTGCGCTCACCAGACAGGCAGAACGCGGATAAACGGAAACCATGGTACCTGTCAGCTCACCTGTCAGCTCAGGAAACACTGACCTTTCTTGCCTTCCACTTGCTCCTCAGATTAATATTTAAAATAAAACAGAAGTATTCTGTCTCCAGTTTACCAAACGCAGCCATGCTTAGCGGCCTGAAGTGGATTAGAGCTGCTGTGACGGCACAACCCACTTAGCAAAGTGTGGGCAGCGACAGCGTGGGGCAATTTGCAAATGCAGTCACCTCTGATCAATCCGAAGTAATCCGCCTGTTTATTAAACAGCAGAGACGCAGCTCAAGCCGACGCCAATTACACTGGTAACTGTTTTAACGTAGCGCCCATGCCCCCAGCCCGGGGCCAGCCAAGCGTCGGCATCAAGGTAGCAGCTCACCACAGGAGCAAAGGCAACAAGGCAGGACGCCACGGGCACTGGCCAGGGGCCGAGGGAGGGAAGTGCCCAAGTCAGGAGGAGCTGTACACCGCGTCTGTGGTGCTGAAGACACTGGGCTTTTGGAGGAACCGAGCGACGGTGCTGGCAGAATGCCGAGAGCCCTGAGAAGTGACGTGGCTTCAGAGGTAGAGCCGGCCCAGGTGGGGTCACGAGCTGAGCCGGTGGGAGCGTGGGTGGCACCATGGAGTAGAGGAGACATCGTGCTGCCAAGGCCAGATGCCAGAAGCGCTCCCACTTGCCCAAGGCCAAAGCGCCCACTGGAGCCCCCCGCCCCCCATCAGTGTCCCAGACAGCAGTTAGAGGGCCAGAGGGGCTTCTATTGGGGCCCTGTCACCATGACCAGCCCTGAGGCCGTGTGACAGCCTGAACCTTCCGCAGGAGCTCAGTGTGATGAGGCCGTGCGTTCTTCCCACTGTGGCGACACCATGGCCTCCGGACCGACGGTGGCACTGCTGGCGTTGTCAGTCAGCCCTCCATAGGCATGACTTGCCACCAGACTGCCCTCTGGGCCTTGCCAGCACCTCCACACAGGACAGCGTTCCTGCCGTCCAGCAGAACCTGCCTTTACTGACAGTCACGCACACAGACGCCGACCAGGAACTTCCCGCTCACCTCCAGTCGTGGGTCTGCACATGCCCACGTGGTCACTGAGGTGGCCTGAGGGCAGGGTGACCACACAACATGCGCCTCCCCAGATCACGACCCATTTGATTCGGAAAAGCTCTGTTTGGTATTTTTAATGACTCGTACGACTGACCAACTTCGTGAGTCGCCAGGAAACGTAATCTGTCTTTCATGGGCCAACAAACGTCGTGTTTTGGTCACACCTGCTGACAGTTGCTTTGAGAATGGAGTCCTTGAATGTTCGTTTTTCACTTTAAATAGCTCCTTTTTATAGAGGAAATTTATTATCAACTCTTTAAAATACGTTTCTAAGGAAACAAATTTTGTTGTCCTTAGTAAAAATGTTTATTTCGAAATTAAAACTGTGCACACGAGCCCTCTGTGCCTGGTTCATGAGCAAATGTACGTGGAGGGAGACACTCTGGATGCATGTGAAATTTAAATTGTGCTTCGTTTTAGATGAGGATGTAACCAGTTTCCCTTAGAAAATATGAAAAGTGGGACACACTCTAAAAGAAGTGACAAGCAAATTCACAAAAAGCAACAAAAAGAAAAGCACACATGCCAGCACCAGGTGGCCCGCTGAGGCGGAGAGTGGCGTGCAGCAGAGCGGGTGTTGTGACGTGTTTCCTCGGGAGCAAGGCCGGCTGGGGGCTCAGACCACTGTCCACACAGGTCTCACAGTGGGGAGATGGGTGCGTGGCCTCCACAGGAGAAGACACGCTGCTGGGGCTCAGAGCCAGGACCCAGCCACCCCTCAGTGACATGTCTCCTGGACGCTCGGGGCTGCTTACGGAATGCTTACAGGCACTGCAGAAGCCATCGGCCGGTCCCTTGGCATGACTGTGGTCTGTCACTCTGTCACCTGGAGGGGAGCGCATGAGAATATCACGTGGAGCCAACCACAAGACCCCCACCCTCACCTCATAGAGCACTGGAAGCAGGGGACTTGGACTAGGTCACCCCTCAGACCCTTCCTGCCCCAAATCTCTGTGTTTCTGTGACAATCATACATTTCAGTGACTCAAGGCTGAAATCCCACCTCCAGACGCACAAGTACCTGCAGTGCTACACCTGGGGGAGCCCTGTACGCCGACACGGTCATCATCCTCGGTGTGGGTTTTGATGTCTGCAGTCCCACATAAAGGACCAGCTACACTTCCCTGGAAAACCCGGCTGCTTTTATGACTCGGTGACATTCACTTTAAGTGAAAACAGTGCGTTTGCTGTGCAAATCCAGCCCCAGACACTTGCAGCCGGGTGGCTTCCCAAGCCCATCCGCAGAGCAGGTCACCCCCATTGCACCCCCAGCCAGCACGCCAGAGGGGTTCCTTACTTTTGGGGGAACGCCGTCTGAGATAGAAAATGTATCTCATTTATTGGAGCTCGTTGCTGTTGATTAATCTCAAGCCAAGACCGCCAGCCTCCGCTGGGTTTTGAAACTGTCTCGGTGGCCCTGTGCGCGGGACTGGATCGATCCATCCAGCTGCACCTGAAGGTAAACGGAGCGTTCATTGATTTCTCCTGTTAAACAACGGGCGCTGCTTTAAAACGTGAAGCTCATGAATCAGAAGTGCCCTCACAGGAGTCACAGAAAGCGCGGTTTCTCTGGTCCCTTCAGGCTCAGACTGGGGAGCCGCTGGCTCTCAGAGATGGGAAGTCATACTGACCACAGCCCCGCGGGCCACACGCGCCCCCCTGCAGCGCAGTCATGCTGTCCGGGGCGCTGTCTGGGGTCCTGCCGAGGGGTGAGAGGGTGGGGAGCAGCAGACACTACAGCCGCCCTGGACGTGATGGGCAGCCAGCCCCTGGGAAGCCGTGTGTGCTGAGCCGTGGTGGAGCTGGGACGGTTAGGCGTGGGGAATGGGCACTGCGGACGGGTTGTCAGCCCCCGGTCCCACGGCAGCAGCCCTCTCGCCCCTCCGCCTCTCACTGTCTCTCACCAACAGCCCAGGAGAGGGGACATGGCAGATCACCTGTGTAGCTGAAGGTCAAGGGAACAGCCAAGGGCTGACATGGGACAACAAGGACACAACACACTGCCCCAGCCCCGCCCGTGGTCCTCTGAGCCTCCTCAGTTGTGGGCTTGGCGCCACGAGTGTCCGGAGGTGAGCACGTGCTTCCGGAAGGCGGGAGGCGAGGCCACAGTGCTGAGCAGGCAGCGTCCAGGAGCCACCGCGGTGTGTGGGCTGGACAAGGGCCGAGCGTCCGGCAGGTGCCACTTTGAACACAGGATGTGGAGCGTGGAGGGTGGAGGAGAAGGCAGATGGCCCAGTGGAGGGCACTTTGGATGCAAGGCTATGTCAGCTAAGTGGTCCCCGGAGAGACGGTCCAGCAACAGGAAACTCCCGGAATAATAATCTGTGTCCGGCAAACGTAAGAACCGTGGAAGTTCTGAGCAAAGTTACAGCTAAACCTCTTTATGTTACTAAATTAACATCAAAGCCCCAAAGAGGCTCTTGGTTAAAAGCATAATCCTAGGAAGTACCCAAAGCCTGAGGGGTGGCTTCCATCCTCCTTGTGCCAGGCGGGCACTGGCGACGGTGTGGAGACGCAGCGGGGGAGGGAGGAGACAGTGGGCCCTCGGGCGCCCCTGGTGGACGCAGCCTTGGCGCCTGGGTGCCCGACTAGTGCGTGGGCCCTTGCCCTGCACTCACCGACGCCCCAGGTCTCACACGCGCATACAAACAAACGCACACTGGGTGCCGCTCAGCCTCCAGGAAGCAGTGTCTCCACGCACTTCCTCCTCCATCTTGGCGTCTTCACTGCCCTGGGCCAGGCAAGCTAGTGAGTTTTTCCCTCATCCAAAAACTGTAGAAAAGCACAAACAAAAGGGGAAAATTGACACAATAGCTTCACCCATGCCTCACGGTCACACTCTGAGAGGTGTACCAAGTGCTGAAGGTGTCACCCCACTGAGCCCCAACCCCCCACACACAGCCCTGGGAGGAAACGCTGCCTCGTCTGGGCACCGTGCTCCCACGCCGCACACATTCGCAGCTCGTCAGCCATTATTTCTAGTTGGACTTTGTTCCGTTTTCAGAAGCAAAATCCGGCGTTGGCTATCATCCCTTCACAACAAGTGGGGGAGGTCCCCCACCCTGAGCCTAGAGATGGGCCTCCTTCTCTTCACTGATATAAAATACTTAAATAGCCTCGGTGATAACTTGTTTCCTCCTTTTTGTTTGCTACTGCACACGAAGTTAGTGTTGTTATTCTTCCATGAATATCTGTGTTTATGCTATAATTTTTGTAAATTAGATTACAAGAAATGGGATTTTTTTTTTGCAACTAGAGTATGTGCATTTTTATTGTTAAATTACCCTCCAAAGGGGCTTTACCAATTTACACACGTAATGGCAGTATATGAGAAAAAAATATTATCAAGCCTTTTGACTTTTGCCAATGTGATAGGCAAAATATTGTTTAATTTTTTTATCTTTTAATTATTACAAAGTTGAACATATTTACATTTACTCATTTCCACTTGCGTGTCTTCTCTGATTTACCTGACTCTTTTATTTTTCTTTCACTTTTTTCTTACTGATTTGTATCTTAGCCATTTGTAGATTGGAAATATTAACCTTTTAAGACTTGCAGATTTTAAAAATGACTTAGGTTTTGTGACAACCTAGCTAAAGATAAACAAGTATTTCATGTTTTCTTCTAGCATTTGTAGTTCACTGTGTTTTGCATTTAGATTTTGATCTATGTCTCTTATCTGTAGAGCTGGTCGGCATCTCACTTCGCTCTCTTACAAAAGGCTATCTCACTTCCCACTCGTATTTAGTGGATAATTCATTCTTCACCCGTTGGTGTGAACGCCGCCCTAGTCCCTAGAGTCCCGTGTGAATTGGATGTTTCTGGACATCGCACTTTATTCCACTGAAGTGAACCCTTGCTGTTATGTCACACCATGCCACCTTATTGCCGTCCCAGGCACAGTAGCGTCTGCACACACACGGCTCCTGCTTCTCTCCCCATTTTTTGGCTGCTCCTAAACCTTGCTCTTCCAGGAGCTGAATTCAGATGATCTTTAGAACCAAATCACCAAGTCACACAGGTATGCACACATGACACCCCTGATTAGAAATGACTAAAACTACACATTACTTTAAAATGGACTGGTGTGTCACAATGGAAGGTCTTTCGACCCCGAGTGGAACCACTGTTTCTGTCTGTTTGTGAAGGATGTGGATTACTGTTTCTGTAAAGTTTTGCAGTGTTCTTCACCGACATTCACCCTTCTGGTTAGATGTGCTTCTCCGTGTTTATAGCTGTCGTCGTGCGAGCTCCCCCCATTTCAGTTTCTTACCAAAGCTGTGGGCTTTTAACCACTACCCTCCTCCGACGTCCTGCTGAATTCTTACTAGCATGATAATGGACAGCTGGGTCTTTCGGGTTCCCTGGATACACAGTAATATCTGCCCCAAATCACAGTTTGGCGGTTTTCAGTGTTCATGTGAATGTCATATTATAGTAGCTTGAGCCTTTAAGACAAGACTGAATGACAGAGGTGACAGTGCCCTTTGTGCTGACGCAGTCACACTGGACGAGGTAGGAATTACTTCTCACACCCCACACCGTGCAGTCCTGTTCTAAGCACCTGAGAGTGGTGATAATAACATTCTGTCTTCAGGTCGCTCATCAAGTCACTGCTTGTCACAAACACCTGGAGAACGTGCTAACCGTGGAGCCACGGGTCCTCCCCTGCAGCACACCAGCTACGCTTCACTGCGTTCGGACTGAGTGCTAACGCTGAGTCTGTGAGTGTCGTGAGCTCACAGCCTGCTCACATCTTGGACACTAAGGAGGAGATGACCGGTGGTGGCACCACCATGCGGTGCCGTGGGGCAGAGCTGGACAGGATGGGATCCAGCGACCACACATGGGTGGCCCTGCCAGCGAGTCCTCATAAGCGAGGTCTGCAGAGCCCTGCGCTTCCTGCGGCCTGCTCTGGGCCCGGGTTCCCAGTTGTTTTTCCTGTGTCATGTGTTGGTGTGCAGACACAGACATGGTGACCTCCCCCACACACACGCACATGCACACACGTGTGTACACAGCACTTCCCGTCACCAAAGACGCTGTCCTCAGTCCTGACTCCCTATTTTCCTGGGACTCCTCAGAACCAGACGCTTTGTGTTAGAAGGAAGTGATGAATGTTGATGACGTGCCGTGTGACCGTTCCTTGGTAGTCATTTCCAAGTAATCTGAGTACAGACAGCAGTGTCCTTTTCTTCGAGGACCGCTGGGAGTGGTTAGGATGGCATACAAGCGAGAGTTTTTCAGTGGTTTCTCTCGCAGACTGTTTCTGCTGTCTGTCCAGGTCACAGCCGCGACCTGGATGGGTGATTCCATGCGCTGGCCCCGAGGTGAGGGGTGCTGGGTGCCCACACGTGGGTGATCGGCGTGAAGTCCTGCCACCACGTCCATGTACATGTAGGCTGCGCCAGCTCGGTCCCCTTCTTGCTGATTCTCTCTCTCTTCTCAAACACCTCCTGAAATTGGTCCCACCCAGTGTGGAGTGCACCCCACGGTAGCTCTTTTATTGATGCCTGAGCCTACAGCTACTCAGCACAGCTGCTGGTGGCCCTGGGTCATGCGTGTGATTCTTACGGGAGCCAGTGAGTTGTGTTCGGCCCAGAGTTCTAAATGGGCAGCTGTGCTCCGGGCAGCTCAGCCATGACACCTCCGGCCCACTGAGTGGGCACAGCATCCGCAGCCCGGGGAAGCCAGCAGGCTTGTCCCTGATGGGTGACAGGGCACATGAGTGTCACATACACAGGGCAATATCTGCTCTCCATGCCCAGAAACCCAGGACCATCTGGACAAGCCCTCAGGGGGATAGAGCTGGAAGTGTAAGAGCTCTTAGGTCTGCAGGGCTCCACTCTGGTGGGTTTTTAGAAAGCTGAGAACTGATGAGCCATCTTATGGGACGTTAATGCACCTTAACAGGAATGTGGCCAGAAGCTGGCCAGGCTCTTGAGGCTGCTTCTGAATGCTACTAAGTCAGGTGACTTGACAAAGGCAGTGAAAACATGACTGAACCGAGGGCGACACATAGTCTGGGCGGAACCGGCAGCCTGGGTGCAGGAATGAGCTCCCAGCATGTGCTGCCAGGACGCCTCCGACCTGCGCTTGTCATGAGACAGGAACCCAGACGGCGAAGCGAGGGCACCTGGGACTTTCCTGAAGAAATGGGGTCACTGCTCAGAGGGTGGCAAACCCCTGTCATCCTGAAGCCTCAGACCACACCAAGTGTGACTGATCGGTCACAAGACCTGAATGAATTTTGGTAGCTGTGTTTCCTGGGACTAGATACAGAAAACTCATGGTGTCACAAGGATGGCCCTCAAAGAGACTGGGCACCGGAGCTCTGACATACAAAGGGTTACCGTCTGTTAGAAAGTCAACTATGTCGTCCCAGGAGGTGAAGCGATTCAATTTCTGTGAACAAATGAGCCCCTTAGACCCTGATTTCCAGCCCAGCAGAAGTTGACGTCAGCCCCCATGCTGGTCCCTGGGATGGCCGAATCATTGGTTCAGGAACTCGGGCTGTGTGGAAATGGGGGTCATGATTAGCCTTCACTGGTACCCCAGGACATGATCCGCTCCCAGGGCCTGTGTCACGGAAGCTGACCCTTCTCTGTCCCCGTTTTGTCACCAACAGTGTTAAACTGATGTGCCGGCCAGCAGAGGGGAGCAGCTTGATCCTGGCCACTGGCAGCTCTTAAATTCTGTGGGAAACAGGGAACTCTGATTGCTCTAACTGGACATGGTCCTACAAGAGCTGCCTGGCTCCCGACCGCGGCCACTACGGGCTGGACAGCGACGTGGAGCCGTGCACGCTCCCAGCTCTGCAGTGGCGCCTGCTCACTAGGTCAACAGCTGAGACACCACTGTCCCCAGAAGCGAAGCACTCAGGCCATGCACATTTTCATGAAGCGTTCTGAGGACAGAGGGGCGTTTCACACTGGAGATGCTTCCGGCCATCAGACTGCGCTGGGGAGCAGTTAGGGTGTGCGAACGCCCCTCTGCCTTCCCCCTCTGCCTTCACGGCCTTCTTGTTCTTGTCCAAATGTTCAATGACTGTTATCGACGGAAACAACCCCACTCCATGGCCAGTCACTCTTTGGGGCCTCATGACGGCTCCCCCGTAAGCCGGGGCTGCTCACCTTCGGGCAGCTACTCCTTCCTGCAAGAACGCTCACACCTCACGCATCTGAACCGCACCCAGGTTTGGGGGTCCGGCCCAAGCCCACCGCCCCACCTGTTTCTCCTCGACACCAAGCCAGCTTAGCAGCAGCCGTCGTGCCCCACACCAGCCGGCCGGCCCGGGCCTGTGCGGTCTCACCCCAGTGTGGACGGGCACAGACTCACTAACTCAGTCCACTGCGAGCTGTCGCACACACGGCTCCAGGCCTGGAGGTGCGCAGTCCATCCTTCCAAACGCTGAGGTGCACTCAGGAGCAGGCCTTGGACCCCCCCCAGCCCTGGGCGCCTGCCGGCCCGTTTACCCAGCTCCACTCCCTATTCTCACACAATGCTGGTGAGGATGGTGTCTGAGTCGTTTCACATCAGGCTGTCGCCGGCCAGTGACACTTGTGTGAGATCCAAGCAAATACTTTCCCCAAGGACAGACAGCAGGCAGCAGGCAGGTAGCCTGGGGAAGTCGTTATGGAACCGCCGTCACCTCCGTGTCACACACCCTCCCTGCCCGTGGGCAGAGCGGTTGTCCTGTGCGCAGGGCCGGCCCCCGCCGTGCACACCTTCCTAGCTGCTCTGCCCACAGAACACGCCAACCTCTCAGCGTCACAGCAGGGCCTTCGCAGCCTCGCCAGGCCAGCTGGTGAGCAGCATCCCTGCGGCAGGGTCAGCTTACTGTCGCCGGATGGGCAACATGTTAGCGGGTGCGAACGAAGCACTGAGAGAATCCTCTTTCAGATCCGTGTGTCACTGCACTGCTCCCCCACAAAACGTGTCCCCGCCCGCGCCAGGTCCCGGCATCTACAGCCATACTGCCCTGAACGCACCCCATCGCGTCTGACCTCTGAAACAAAGAGGAGAGGGTCAGTGCATGCGTTTGGAAGAGCTCCTGGTGCCTTTGGAGGGAATGGCGAGAGCCCAGCTTCCGGCCTTCACAGTCACACATCCTCGGATGCACAGAGCCCACCAATACACCAGAGACCTCAGAGCTAAACAGAAAGAAGGGGGACACAAGACCTTCAACACCGAAAATGCTTATTGAACATGTGGTTTCTGTACATGCTGCTGGTAAGAGTACTTCACTGGCATCATCGTTAAACACTAGTAGTTCACTTGATGACACTTTGTGCTCCGTGACTGATGCGGTTCAAGCATCAGAAACTTCCGGTCATATTCTGTCTGTATAAACCCTGCTCGAAAGCCGAGCACAGTGCCAGCACGTCTCTAAAATGAACTGCACTGTGTTCAACAAACAGAAGGAAGGGTGTCAGCATTCCATCCCTAAATTACATAGTGTGAGGGAGGAGGGAGTGAAAAGACTTTTGAGTCACCACTTTCCTCCAAAATAAAACCATGAATTGCAGTCGCGGTTTGTAGGAGACCCCAGTTAGCAGATTCTAAATGAACTATCTGAAGGAGACTCCGTCTTTCCTTTCCTCCAGACTTGGGGTTCCCCCAGCCAAACGGCGGAACAGACATCTGCTTCTTGGGATAATGGCTGTGGGCCCTTCACATACACGACGTGGTGCCCTCATTTTCTGACTTTTTTGAGGGGCCTCATGGACCCACCTTGACATTTATTACAGGGCCACCACCAATGACATTTTCCACTGAATCAGGTCTGCCTGGTTTGCACTCTTACAGAGTCTGTGAACCACATGGTTGATTGTTTCTCATTTTTCTTTTGGCTGCCTGGACGCTCAGGACAAGTTACGAGCTGAAATGAGCAGTGACATGGGACACTGCAGCCTGCAGATGTGCAGTATGGTCTTTCCCTGGACTGTTTCTTCCTTATTTTTCTCAGTATTTCTGCTGGAGCTGATTTTTTTGTTTACACTTTTCCATTTTATTATATGTACTCTCGTAAGCTGTCTGGTTGAATAAGCAGAGATCTAATTTTAGTGCACAAATAGTGGGAAAGTAAACAATGATGTGAGCATTTGTCGTGGGAGCAGTTGGGGAGACCCGATACCCACTCTTGCTCGGAAGTTTGAAGAGCATACTTTTCTTTATTCAACAACCCTATTGAGTGTCTGCTCCCCGCCGGCCCCAGTGGCCATGGGTCAGGTCAGTTAGTATCTACTGCAGGAGACGTCCTCAGGCTGGGTCTGGGCACTCTGGACCGAGACTGCGCCAGAGGGAAAGCTGAGATCCAACAGGCAGAGGAGCTGGTGGGAAAGGGCATAGAACGGTGTTCTAGAAGGGGACAGCCTCTGCAGGGGCCATGACAGACTCCAGGAGGGAAGGGCTGGCAAGGCCCAGGAATCACAGATGCAGAGAGCCGGAGTGTGGGGACCTTCTCAGGTCACAGCACCGTCTCTGTAGGCCATGTGGGGGTGCACAGTCTTCACCCCCAAATCAGTAGTAAACCAACTGAAGGTTTACACGGGAGGGCAACACAGTCTGATATGTGTTTTCAAACTATGTGGCTGGTCCTGGGAAGAACAAACTAGGTGGGGGAGGGGGCCGGCAGAGTGGAGGGAGGGAGGCTGGGGGCTCCGCAGGAACTGGGCTGCCATTAGTGTGAGACATTTAGGATGCAAAGTCAGCAGGGCCTGGAGGGGAAGCCAAGCTGCAGGGTGACCCTCTGGGGTGACCCTTCTCAGCCCAGGGGCTCAGCCCTGGAAGAGCGTCCCTAGTGGGGCGGTGGACACCAGTGTTTTGCTGTTTAGAAATCTGAGGGCAGGTGCTGAGTGTGGTGACGTTTACACAGGACCAAGGGAACGCTGACATGGCTCCAACCACGCGTTTGTGCCCAATGTCTGCTGGCGATTTGGGGTCCAGCAGGGACCCCACTGTCCTGTAAGTGCGCGTGTAGCAACGGAATTCCATGTTCATGGCTCGCTGCTGTCTGACATGGGTTGGACTGATGTGTTCCCGCCTCAGTGTCTCTCTGTCTGCTTAGTCACCCTGTGACACCCCAGAGTCAGCACCACCTGTCAGACCAGAGCAGAGCGGGGGCGTGGGGCTGCTGGAGTCAGGGACGTCTGGGGACCAACCGGCCGAGTGGTGCCATTGTTGCCGGGACTGCTGGCAGCTCATTAGCTCTGCCCCCTTCAGATTAGCAGTAATTAAACTGTGAAATCGGACCAGCGCCTTAAGCCCAGACACCATGCCAGGCTGTCAGGAGGAAGCACGGGGATAAATCACCAGCCCGTGCATTGCGTCTCCCCCTTGGCACGGGCGAGGCCTGTAAGAGGCCGAATAATGAGGGCATTCAGCCTCTGCTGTGGGGCAGACACTGGGCAGCAAGCTTTCGGAGCGTTGTCATGGCGATGACGGGGCGCGGGCAAACCCTCCTGCTCACGGTGGTTAATGAAGACGATCGTGAAAAATTACACCAACATTACGGCCATTTCTTGTACGCTGAGTGGCACATGTAACCTCACGCCCAGTGGCACCACACAGTGGGGACAGTAATTGTGTGTTGACAAATGGAGCAAAGATGCCGGGGAATGTCTGACTCAGACGCGCAAGTTAGCGCAGTGATTTCGTGCTCCTTTGAACACTCAGTGGGTGGCATCGGGCTGTGGGTGCCAAAGACCATCTCCAATCACTTCTCATTGTTTGCTGAAGAAAAGACGCTGCGATTAAAGGGAAAGTGCCCCCCTCCGCAGGAGGAATGAGAGGGAGGTAAACTCACATTTTTAAAATTTTAGGGCCGTCACTGTTTATCATTTCCAAAGGATTGTTCCTGTGGGGTGACGTCTTTAAGTTTACTTTGTTAAACTGCTTTTCTCTCTCGACTGAAACATTTGGGGTGGGGCAGGGGCAGGGGGTGCTAACCGCTCGTGGCACGTCGGTCCCGGTCACCTCCATGTGCCCGAGAGCCTGATTGTGTCCATCGTGTCACCTTGTAAAGACAAGTGCAGCAATGAGGGGCGCGTGCTCTGTGTGGCCAGGGACAGTGGGCGTCCGAGCCAGAGCCATGCTGTCACCGTGGCGAGGTCACTTCTTGGCTCCAAAGAAGAGCCTGATTGAGATGGCATGTGTGTGCCATGCTTCCGTCTCTCGGAGGGGTGAGGACAGCGTATGTACTGTGAGGGACCAGTCCCCTGCGTCTTCAGTCTGGACTCCGTAGAGGTTCACAAACCTGGGTTGTGGCCTCTTCAGGATCCTCGGTCGTTGGTTAGAGGCACCTCCGTGGCGGCTCCTTGGGTGGGGCTGCCCACCTTGTGCTTTGGGTTTGGTGTGCGGGGAGGACAGCACTGGCGGCCACTCTGTTGGTGACTCGTGGCGGCAGTTCTCTGTGCTGCTGCCGCAGTCAGCAGGGCGTGTGGAGGGGCTTGGACCGTGTCTCCTCAGCACCCTCTGCTCAGCTGCCTTGGGTCCTACCGCACTTCCCACTGAGAACCCACCGCCCAGGCGTGGAGCTGAGAGGATGTTTTGGGGAGAGGTCACCAGGGAGCTGGCCGAGAGAGAGCCCGCGGGGACCGGGGTGCAGCATGAGGGCAGCGGAGGGTGCCAGACCCCGCTCCAGCCTGTGGGGCTGTGCTCACGGTGACGAGCTACAGCCCCTATCCAGTCTCGGAGCTTCCTGAGAGGGCAGCGTGCCCTGTGATCGCCACCTCCACACCGCAGCACCATGCTGGGCACACAGTAGGTGCTTCTTTGTTGAAAAGGGGGGCACAGAGGGAGAGGGATGACAATGGCTTGGGCCCATCCAGGCCAGAGTCGGCGCCACTGAGAACAGGGCCAGACCGGACGCCCCAACCCTCCTGCACCCCTTCCTGTGCTCCTCCGAGCCCGGGACTGGTGGCTGTGGCATTGGAGGAGGGACAGGCTCCCATTGTAGCTAGGTGGACCTGCCATGTGGCCTGGGAGACCCTCTTAACCTCCCTGTGACGTTTGCCAGGAGCTCAGGACAGCCCTGCTCCTGACCGCGAGGCACCAGAGAGCCGTGTGACTCCGCCGCCATCACGGGGAGCCAGAGCTCTCAGGGAAGCAGGAAGGGCTGGAGCCGCGGGCGGGTGTCATAGGCTCTATTATTTAGAAAACAATCTGATTGGTGACACTGAATACTAAACGTCTGTGCCTTCTTCTTGAGGGCAACATAATCACCAACTTAAGATGAAAGACACACGTGCTCGGAATGGAGAAGCCTCACAACCAGCTAGGGACCCCCCCACACACACAAATGCGCGCGTTGAGCTCCTCTGTCTGACCCCCGTCCCCACCCAGCACCGCCCGCCTGGCATCCAGAGCTCAGCCTGCCTGCCCATGTCTGGCGCTCATTGGTGCCAATGGCCACCTGGGGACAACAGTGCTGTCAGCTCAGCTCTGGGGGTTCCATGTCCCTCCCTGTGCAGCCCCCAGGACCTGCCTCCTGTGTCACCAGCCACACCTGCACGCCCCGCCCTTCGGGGGGCGCTGTCCTCAGGAAGCTGCTTTGCTGTGGGACAGGACTGTCTCCGCCTGGAACATCCGGCTCAGTCTCCGCGCAGGCCCCCCTCCCATCTCCTGACCTAGCTCTTGGGGGTCTCCCGGCATCCCGGTGGGTTCTCGCCCACTGCCCGACCTCTGACCCGACGGGTTCCTCGGGTCTCTCCCACCTGTCTCGCGGAGCCCCGCCCTCGACGTTATTGACTGAAGCCTCAATCCACAAGCAGCGGGAAGAATAATGGGCCGGAAAAGCTATTTCTCTTTCTCCTGAGTGTTTTCTCATCCGTCAGGAACAGGCCGATTTTTTCCTCCCTTCTGATTCACTCACCCTGATACCGCCTATAAATTTAAAGCTGTTTGTTGAGTCGCCCTGCTAACAGCTTTCCAGCCTTTTCCTCCTCTAATCGCTGTGGCTGTTGTGCAGTCATCGTGCGGTGACAGTGATGTCGTTACTCTTAGCGCCCCCGCCACAAGCTAGGACGGAGCCAGGACCCTGCCCCATGGCCTGAGTTGTCAACACCCAGACTGTCCAGTGTGGGACTTCCAGGAGGACAGGCACGTGAGCCCTTTGTCCCCAGGACCTCCTGGTGACGGCTGGGCCACCTGCCTGGGGGGGTAGCCTGTCGCCGGCCCCTGTCCTCTGAGATAGCGCTGTCCCATTGTTAGCCGCAGGATTTTCAGTGCCGACTGCCACTTGCCTTTGACTGTTCTTTTGTCCTGAGACATCATGGAAACGTCTCCATCTGGAAGTTGAGGCGGGAGAGGAAGGCTCTGGAAACCAGCAGCAAGGGCTTGTGCCTCAATTGGGGGTTAAAGCCAGTGGGGTCCACAGTGGCCGAAGGTGGGTTTGCTAAGGTGGGAACTGACCATCTGGGGATGCAGCTGGAAAGAGACAGTGAGGGGGAAGGGAGGGGGAGAGAGGAGGGAGCAGGGGCCCAGGTGAGGGCTCCCCAGCTGCCCCAGGACAGGCCGGTGGCACTCAGAGAAAGACGGATGGGCCTGGGCAGGCCTGTGGAACATGTGGGGCAGAAGCTGGCCACGCCTGTTCCCTTCAGGAGACAGTGGAGTCAGATTCAGGGGTCCCCTTGTATTGGACCAGCACTTGAGGTCCCTCCAGCACCGTCCCCCCACGCTGGGTCACCACACTGGGTTCCCTTGGTGTCCACCCTGGAAGCAGCAGCTGAGCTGAGGGACAGGCAGGCGGCTTGCAGAAGTCCCTTCAGCAAGGTGAGGGGTGAGCAGAGGTGAGGGCACCCGGGTGATGCTGAGCCCACTGAGCATGTGGAGACCTCTCTGGGCAGGAAGTCGGCCCCAGGTGTCTTCACGTCCATCACATGCAGAGGCACAGGCGTGTGCGTGCGTCCCTCCCTCTGCCCGGCCCTCGGTCACTGGCTCTGTCCTGTTCTTTCCTGCACGCCCTCCCTCCCCATCAGCCTCTACAGGAGTGCCACTGTGCTTTTCACCCCGGAAGTGGTCCCCTGTGGGGTGACACTGGAAACAGTGGTCCCTCGGCCTGTGATGTGTGGCCGAGGCTGGAGGGAGGCCAGCTTCCCTCACGGGTCACGTGCAGACTCCCTGAATTAAACAGTCATCTAGGGAAAATGGGAGGAAAGGGCCTCCTCGGCAGCACCCCCTGTTCCAGCAACTTCCTCCTGGAAGGAGGTGGCTGCTGGCCCTGGATGGAGGGCTCCCGGGCAAGGAGGGGCACGGCGAAGGCTGGGGCGTGGGGGCTGCAGGCCTGGGCCTCCGTGCTGGTGGCGTCTGACATTTCATTTCAATGCACGCTGCTTTCATTCAGACACAGCCTCTGCTGCGCCCGGGCCCCCACCCATGGAGCCTTCTCTGGCCCCTGTCCCTCGCTGACCAGCCTCCTCGGGCCGGCTCACACAAACTGCAAGCTAGCCGCCTCCTTACACTGGCCCTGCCCAGTGCCCCTGCCCATGGTTTCCCTTTGCTTGTCAAGATGTCTCCATTTGCAATTTGTAACAGAAAGAAATCAATTCCTGGATGCTGCAGCTGCATGCAACCCGCCAAGCCCGTTAATGGCTCTTGGGTTGCCGTCCCCCTTCTTCCACCTTCTTAACAGGGAAAACGCGGATGCTGGAGGAGGTGGGGTGCTCACTGGCCGAGAATTTCTTTAGGGAGCCTCTGGCCCAGGAACCCTTTCCATGCAGATGTAGACGTGGCCCCAAACGTCCCGCACCCAGGGGTGAGCCCAATACTGTCCAGCAGGACAGGCAGACGCCCATGCCCCCAGGCGCCGTGGAGAAAACCTTTCCTGGAGACGGAGACGCAGCGTGGTAGGAACCGGCCTGGAGCTCTGGTGGAGCCCCGAGAAGGCCATGACAGCAGTCAGGCTCCCTTCACAGGCCAAGCGCGCCCCCTGCCCACTCAGCCCTCTGTGCTGGGGGAGATGACAGGGGTGGAGGGTGGGGCGTATGTCCCTTGTCACCCCACCCATCACTCTGCTTGCCAACTCTGCACATGTGGAGAGATGTTTAGGTTCCACAGGGGCCAGATTCAGGGGAGGAATTCCTCACAAAGGCGATGAAGAAGTTGTGACAGCCTGGGGTGACAAGGACCTAAGGAGAAGAGTCTCCGCTGGGCCACCATCATGACCCTTACATCCCATCTCTTCCCCTGCAAGGTGCTAGTCTGCGTCACTCACACTGTGCAGGGCTTGCAGGGCTCTGAACCCTAGTCCCCCTGACATGGGACAGCACCAGGCCCAGCCCCACTCCGGTGTCTAGGCGTGGGGACCCAGAGGCAGCTTGGGATGGTCCTGGCCCACAGGAAGGTGAGGCCAAGTGGGGCTGCACCACATGGGCACCCAGGGGATCAGCGGAGGTGGGAGGGCCAGCAAGGCTGGACACCGTGGCTCTCAGCTCTCGGAGGCCCCCAGAAATCCTGGGGACCAGAAAGGGCCTGGATGTCCCCAAGCAGCTGGGGGAGAACCCAGGACCACTCAGCAGGGGTATTTCAGCGTTTGTTTTGCTGAGTTTGTTGAGTGGTGGGGATGACAGAGGTCGCTCTGTGAATTTTCACATCTTTCCTCTTACCGGTGTGTTTTAAAGTGCTTCTTAAATTTGAAAAGAGCAAGCTCTGATTACTTTCCAAGGTTCGAAAGCAGACCCAATCTCATAAGTACAATCAAGGCTACAGATGGCTGCAGCATTACTCTGTTTCCCCGAAAATAAGACCTAACCGGAAAATAAGCCCTAGCATGATTTTTCAGAATGACAACTCCTGAACATAAGCCCTAATTTGTCTTGTGCAGCAAAAATTAATATAAGACCCGGTCTTATTTTTGGGGAAACACAGTATAACTATTTAGGTTTTAAATAAAGAATTAGTTTTAATTTTTTCATATTAAAGTGGGATTCTGGGCATGTTTACAGAAGAGCCATGGACTCTTTCCAGAGTGACTGCATTTTGCCACACAACCAACTGCAGGGTGACATCTCTGCAGGCACGGACAGGCCCGTCACCTCCATTTCCGGGGCTGTGCCAGGACCTCCCTTTATGGGCATTTCAGGCTGAGCCTAGTTCAGTGCCTAGGGACCCGCCACCGAGGCTGCACCTCGTCCGTCAGGACACCTCTGTCCGTCCTTGGAACCTGCACCACCTGCGGTTGGCCCATCAGCTTCGGCCTCGTCTCCCCCATAGGGCTCACCGACTCCCCGTCACGTCACGCGTCGCAACCGCTCAGCAAGTTACCTGTGGAATTAAGGATTTTGCACAAAAATAGGAAAGTCAGAAGGAGCAGGCACCTTACTTGTCACACAGCCACCCGTGGGTTTCCGTGCACAGGCTGTGTGGCAGGAGGAAAGCCTGTCTGTGCCGGTTGGTGGGGAGGTTCAGAGCCTTCAGCGTACTTGCACGGTCCTGGCTGGAAACCCAGCTCGGTCAACCAGGAAACACTGATGTCATGTAAGTGTGAGAAGCGTGGATGAAGGAAGCAGAATGATGGCCTCCGGCACCCATGCCGCCGGGAGGGGGAGCAGCACAGCCTCCATGGGCCCCTCTCCGCACAGCAGGAGGGGCGATGCAGGTGGCTTGTGTCCCGTGCGGCACAGTGAGAACCTGCTGTCTCAGAGAAAATGTTAAGTAGAAAATCGTGAATTATAGTGTATCTACTTCCAGGAAAAGGAATGAAAGTAGCTCATCATTTTTAAAAGCCGTGTGTATGTGCATGTGCGCTCAGTGTGGTTCAAGTGGAGGAAAGTGCCTGGAGCAAGGGGCTCCTGTTGGCCCATACAGAAAAAATTGCATTTAAAATATGTTTAGTTAAATAAATGTGCATACAAAAAAATCAGTAACAAAAATTTTCACCTGCATAAAATGCATGAATCCACGTAGCCGCGTCATCCAGGCCCAGGAACCCTGCTGGCCCCTTGTTCTGAGTGAGATACGGCGGGAAACTGTCCTCTTGCCATGCAGCCCACCTGAACTCATGTGTAGAGATGGACGTGTCTGTCAGTGACAGCAGACCGTGCGTGGTGCTATCGCCTGGTGAGCCTGTTCTCTGCCGTCCATACCCAGAGCACACTGTCCGTGGTTTCCCCACAAAAGCCAGCATGGCGACACGGGGACCACTTGTCTGCACAGGGGCTGAAGTTAGCATCTTCAGTAATTAGGCGCTTGATACAGCCCAACCTGTGGGACCAGCCCTGGGGCCGAGAGACGCCAGAGCACAGGGCGCAGGGCGTCAGTTGGCCCAGGTGCCCCTGTGTCCACCGTAGTGACTCAGAGCTCGGGCAGGCTGACTGCACGGCGCTCCAAAATGTACCCAGCTGTTTGCTGCTGCTTTAAACGATTTCACAGGGTTCACCTTTCCTCCCCAGGAAAGATTAGGATGGACGCAGGTCCCCTTAGGGGAGGTGACATGATGGCCGGCACACCAGGTATGAGGTGTCACAGCCCATCCATCCCCAAAGGCGCTGAGCTCTGGGGATGGGGGGTAGGGACAACCAGGCACAGGGGCTGGACCCCTGGCACATGCAGCACACGGCTCGTAAACTCCCCTGGGGTAGTTACAACTGCCTTTGATATTGGTGTCGGCTGCTGCTGTTCGGGCAATTTAGAGAAATGAAACTGCAGACCAGGCTGAGAGCCCTGACTATTCGCTTTAATCTTGGAGACATCGCACATTAGCCGTGTGACCTTGGGCGAGTCACTCACTGCACTCGGCATTGGCGCTTTGCCTCTAAAAAAATCTGTAAAGTCAGCCTTCTATTTCTATGTCACAGGGACTGGGGGACAGGAAGTGAATACTTAGGCGTGACGTGCTCTGAGCTCCTTGGGATAAAGATGCTGTCTAAATGGGAGGAGCCTGTAAAAATAACGTGATACAAAATCCAATCTCAAACTCAGAGACTTGCCATTCCTTGGCTTCCTTCTCCGCCCTCAGCCCCTTCCTGTCTCCTCCGGGATGGGGGCTTGCACGGCCCCCGGTGGACGCCGGTAGGACAGCCACGCTTTGACTTGGGAATACCCTAAGAACCTGGTCTCCTACCCGTTCGTTTAATTAAAAACGATACATTCCAAACCATGAAACGCTTCTCCAGCAGCAGCACAGAGATCTGATCTTTCCTTGATGACTCATGATATGAGTTTGATACTTAAAACTCCAAATATCAAATTATTTCATTTAAAATAAAGTGTGGGTGTCCCGAGCGTGCACTGGGGCCGCCTACGAGGACGCAGTGCTCCGTGCCCCAGGGACGACCCGGGGCCCCTGCAGGGGGAGCCCTCGCATACCCCACTGCCCCCAGTCGCCTCGTGTTGGGACTCAGAGCAAGGAGCCACTGGCCCCGGGGGCTCCGGAACCTTCTGCAGGATTTCAGGCCCTGCCTGTGGGTCCCTTGCATCCGCCCTCCTCCGCCGCAGTTCTGCCGACAAAGGGCACGCCACCGGCCAGCTGTCCCCTGCTGCCCGTGCCTCTTGTCTCGAGTGACTCCTTTCTGATGTTGGGACACACGTAGAATCCACGTGCAGTGAATATGGAGTGTCAGCCACCCCCCCACCCCCCCCACCCCCCGTGCCCGCTGTCCGTGCTTAGTGAGGCGTCTGTTGCTTCGCAGGCACATTCCCGCTGCTTTGCAGTTAGCTGTGGTAGCCTTATTCTAACCGATGTAATGAGCAATTAATAAATAGATTTTTTAAAGACATACAGTGCCGGGGGTGGGGGTGGACTTCATAGTGTTGAAAAGCGGTGGTGGTCGCAGAGAAACAATTGTCAGGCCGCGGTGCACAGAAGAGTGAAGCCCCCGGCGCACCTCCGCTCTGTGGCGCGGCGTCCCCACGAGGGCCTGTGCCCACGGCCGGGTCCTGGGCCAGGGGAACACTGGGGGCAGGACACACGCCTTTCCCGCCTGTGTGTCCTCCTGAGCCATGTTTCTGAGGCTGCGGGTGTCCCCAGCCGCCAAGAGCCCCTCAGAGCCCCTCTGAGGATTTGGGGCGGTGTTTGGAGCTCACCAGGTGATGGGCTCGATTGGTAAGCAGGTTCTGTGCCCGGCGTTCCAAGCCGGCGAGCGGTGCTCAGAATGTAGCGGAAATTGTGGCCAGTTCTTCAGCCAGGACTCAGAGAAGCTGAATGTACCTACAAGCAATGCTGATTACGTTCCGGCCACACCCGACCACGTGGTGGGGGAAACAGGCTCTTTCCTGTCCTGCTTTAACTCGGCACCACAGAACTCGAAGGGAAGCACGGGCCCCCAAGGTGGAGGTCAGAGGCCTGCGCGTTGCGGGCGGTCGTTTTGCCTCAGGTGCGAACGCCCCGCCGGGCACAGGCCGGAGCTGCCCCTGGATACGAGGCCCGGTCCCCGTGTCCGTGCGCCCTCCGTGTGGGGGCGACTCGCGCACGCGTGTTGTCTGCGTGCCGACCACCGCGGGCCACGGGATCGTGTGCTGACCTAACTCTGGGCGCGGTGGTGGCTCCAGGAGGCGACCTGGGGCCACCCACGCCGGGGCAGACTCAGGGTTCCCAGCCCTTCCCGAGGGGAGTAGTGTTCCCAGACTGTGTAGTGAAGGCGGCAGTGCACGGAGATGAAAGTCAGCGCGATGTCAAGTGTGTGCTGAGGCTACATTACACACAGCTGGAACCAGGCCTCAGCGGCTTGTTTGTCCAGGGCACCGCGTGCTGCTGCTCGGGCTTCCTCCCGAGAAGGCGCGTCACCCTGCAGCCTCTGCAAAGGGCAGCCAAAGCCGCAGCAAATTTATTCTACCCTTTAAAAATGTCACCTCCCCATCTCACCAGCAAGAGAGGTGTTCCCGTGCGCAGAGGGACGCCGCTGCCCTCGGCCCCAAGCCAGTGTGCCCCGTCTGGCAGTGGGAGGTGACATCCTGCTCTTCCTTTTTCTCTCCAAGTGGAGGGAAGGGCACACAGAGCGGTTGACCCGCACACTGCGCATAAGAACAGGAACCGCGAGGCGGTGGTGCGGCTCTGACGGTCCCACGGCGCCTCCCCCAGACGTGGACGCCGTCTGTGTTCCCAGAGCTGACCGGCGCCTCACCCCTGTCGGTCAGCTCAGGCTGCCCGGTAGCACAGGCCACCGACGTTTCTGTCTCACCGGCGGGATGGGGGGGGGGGACTGGACGTCCGAGATCAGGGGTGGGCACGGCGGGTCCTCCTGAGGCTTCCCCTCGGTGTGTAGACTTGTCTCTCCCCGCGTCCCCCCTCTTCTTCCAAGGACGCCAGTCCGGGCAGAGCAGAGCCACCCTTAGGACCTTATTTCACGTGGAGCATCCCCTTCAAGGTCCAGCTCCAAGCACAGCCGCTTTGGAGGTAGGGCTTCAACATACGGATCTGGGCACACGGTTCGGTCAGTAATACCCTCTGAAGCAGCAGGGCCACTGTTAAAGCCTGGATCCTGCCCAGGTTCAAGCGAGAACACGAGGCTCTTCCTGCGGGGGACCCCCCTCCTCCAGCAAAGGAGAGGCCCAGGCTTTGGCCAGGAAAGGAACCCTGTACTCAGCGTGATCCTGGGACTTCCCAGCCTACTTAGGACACTTCTGACGGTGCGGGGGGCCGCTGACAGTTCTGCTGCGACAGCGGGTGCCAGGTGTGACCAGCGAACCCAGGACATCTCACCGTTGCCCCCAGAAGACCACTCCCAAAGGAAGCATGGCATCCGGACTCTCTCTGAGGCCATCTGCCCAGCCACTGCCTGGGAGTCAGCACTTCCCCTCCTGCTTGGGCAGGGCTGGGTCCCTCCAAGAAGTCTTCCCTTCAAGATGGCGTGAGGGTGCGCTGACCACGACCAGTACTGCCCCGGGTCCAGATGTCGCCGCACAGCCGGCCCGAGCCGCTCGTGTTGGGGGAATTCACTCAGCAGTGCTTCTTGGACAAACAGAAAAACGAAGGAGTCACTCTCCCCTGACACTTGCCGCACGTCTTCCACGAAAAGACATGACCAATGTGCCTGTGGCCCTGCGGTACTAGAATCCGCCCAGCAGTTAAATCCAGTCACGTCACTGCATGTGTGATGATGTCATTTGGTCCCTGCATAGTTTTTAAGAAGGACTCTGCTTAGTTTCAGCCCCAGCTGCTCCTTTGAAAAGCTTGCTTTGTTCTGAACACCCTCGTCATTTCTGAGGGGCAGACGCAGCCTTATGTTCAAAAGCAGCTCACACACACACTCTGCATCCCTGGGGCGACTGAACCCTCCTGAGTGTGAGCCCAGATGAGATGCCATCGCCAGGAACGTGGAGCCACGGGGGTCACTCTGATGGCCTTGGGCCCCAATGGGGTGGTGCTCACCCGCTCACCCAGCCGTCCAGCAGCCACCCTGACGGAAGTGCTGCCAAATTCCATCCAGGGATGCTTCACGCGTCTGTCCCATCATATCAGCCGATCTGGTTGTGAGTGCCACAGCACGTGGAACAGCAGAAAAAGCCTGTGTCTGCTGGAGCCGCTCACAGTGAGGCCCAGAGCGTCCTGTCAACAGCGGGTGGACGCAGGGCCAGGTCCCCGAGGGCCGCCAGGTGGGCATGGCTCTGAGCAGCACCCACCAGACGGCTCGAGACACGCAGTGCGTTGCACGCAGGCCCACAGAGCCGTGGCCCGCTGGGGAGATGACCTGCTCGTGGCAGTGGTGACGGCTGCTTCATAACCAGTGTGTCCTCACCGGCAGCGTGCAGGACGGCTGCTGTGTGCACAAGTCAGCTCGGGCCCACGTCAGGCTTTGCCTCTGACTAGCTGACCACTTGGTCCCACGTTCCTCATCCCCAACACGTATGGGATTGATCAGGTGACCCCCCCAGGACCCCCTGCAGTTCTAGGTCCTCCTACCAGTGTCCTGTTGTCATTGCAAAGCCCAGTGAAAAGGGCCGCCGCCCTCCCGTGTGCCATCAGAGGGAGACGGGAGCAGAGCTAAGAATAGGACGTGCCTGTTCAGGGAGCCTTGGCTGCGTCATGTGTAGTTACTAGGGTGCTGCCCAGAGGTTTGCATGGCGCTGGCTGGAGCTGGGAGCTGTAGGGACGCTGTCCCGTCGCCCCCTCCCACCTGTTGCAAACACCGGCAGCCGGAATCCACGACACAGCCTTAGCTCAGCCAAAGGTGCCTGTGCAGACGCTGGTCATAAATCCATGCACAGCCTGAGCTGTGGTTTCCTGGAGCAAACATGGAGTGTCCACCACAATGCCAAGTACCTGAGACACAAAGATGAGTGACACAATACGTCTCCGCTCTCAAGGATGCCTCACTAATGAATGTGTTCATTCCCTCCGTAAATTTTTACTGATCACCTGGACCACGTGCCGTCCTAACAGCTGCACTGTGCACTGCGGGAGAGCGGCTGTCATGCAGTGCGACTGTGCTGTCACACACCGTGCATAGCACCGGATGGCAGGAAGGGGCCGGCAGACCTCTTGGAGAAGTGGCTGTGTGGGCAGGGGCACGGATGCCAAGGCGTAATTTGACATCTGAACTCTGTTGATCAGAGCTTCTAGGTAAGAAACTGGCGCGGGAAAGCCATAAATTAGCTGTACGAAGGGAACAGCTAAGTGCGGGCATTTTACACAAATAGGACATAAATCTTTAGGGATGGGTAACTGAGACAAGATGGCAAGAGACATGGCTGGACAAACCTCAAGGGCAACTGACGGGGTCTGGTGTCAGCCCACGTCGAGAGTTCACACATGCCCACTGACAGGCTTTAGCTCAAATAGTGACATGAACAGACTTGCGTCTGGGGGTAAAAGAAACTTGGAAAATGGCTTGAGATTGGAAGGCTGGGGACGAGGAGGCCAGTTAGGGAGTTAAGAAAGGGAACTGGCCTAAAACCTAAAAGCGTATGGTAACATGGAGCACGTGACTGCTACAGACAGGACGGAGAAAGGTGTAGCAGAGGGGACTCGCTGAGTCTCCATGCTCAGACACTGCACTGGCCATTGAGCGCTCAGCACCAGGCCGCAGGCAGCCCAGAGCCGAGCTGAGGGGAGCAGCACGTGACCGTTCACAGGTGCAGGGGGAGACGTTGGCACAATTCTCTCAGAAACCGATGGCTTGAGCGCACAAACAGGAAGTAAGGACAAGGGTGGGTTTGAGTGGCGTGATGAGCAAGCCAGACCTACTCACACCATGTCCCACTGCGAGCCCAGCTAGCACAGGCCTTCCCAGCGTGCCGTGCGCTGGGAGGAGACCTCAGGCTGGGAGCACAAAGGCAGCTCTCAGGGAAGTCCCCGGAGGAGAGCCGTGGCCCTGCAGGCCCCCACCATTTAGAAGGCCGTTTCAGGAGCTGCTGAGCTTTGTGGCTTCTTGTATTGTTTTTACATAACCCAGTGTGTTAGGAGGAAGGAGCTGGCACAGAGAAGGATGCAGGAAGTCCAGCAAGGTGCCAAAAGGAATGGGCAGACCCGTCTCTGAGGGAGGAAGGTGGGCATGGTGGGGCCGGTGGGGCAGAAGGAACGAGACCCCTGCCTGAAGGACGGTGACGTCGGGGAGGAACACACAGTGGAGGCCTGTATGCTGCAGGACAGGGGTCACCTGCCAGGGAGGAGGGGCTGGAGGTCGCGGGGAGGGTGGGAAACTCTGGACCCACCCCTGAGGAACTGGGAGAAAGACACCCTCAAGGATGAGTCTCGGGCGCCAGACACGTGTGGGAGTGGCTGAGATGAGGGATCGTACCCTCATGGGTACAGCTTTGTGTGTCTCCAGGATGTACCGAGCTGGGCGTGGCAGGGCTGGGGGACAGGATGGGGAGCCGGCACGTGGGGACGTCCAGGGTGCAGAAATTCGGACAGACCAGTCCAGCTGCCAGGCAGGCTGCAGGTACACTTTTGAAAACACCCTGTGGGTCCCCCATAACCCAGCAACGTGCTGCACCACCCCTCACAGCCACCCCCTGTGTTGCAATGTCACCTGCAGCATTTTGAGAAGTGGCAGGATTTTTAAGCGGCAGTAACGGAACGCAGCAGAGGGCGGGAGGGTGGAGGCCTGGCTTTCCACTGGGCCCTGGGCAGGGGCAGCCTTGCGGCCTCCAGACCCAGGAGGGGGCCCCAGGGCTCCACGAGGCACCTTTAAGATCTACCGCACGTCAGTTTGGTGTCCCCACCCCATTTCTCCCACAGTCACCAGGTCACAGGAGTCTCCTGTGCTCAGTTTATGGATGAGCTCTAACCCGAACTGCAGTTAAAACGCAGGTGACACTGGACAGGAACTTCCCGGAGGAGTGGCCCTGGGTACAGGGTGGGGGTGTCCCGCTGTGAAAACACACCCTGTGCTGTGGCCGTGGGCCGAGGACCCAGGCTTGGGTTCCAGTCCCCAGAGGCTGCACACCCAGAACCCAGAACTGCCGGGCTCTCTTCCTTGTCCCAGTTAAAATTGTATGTGGGTTTAAGGGTGACGGCTGCCACCACCCCGGACCCCACCCTCCACCCAGTGGGTGAGGCCTCTTGCCCACACGCCTCTTGTTGTGTCCTATCTAGCCACACCATTTTCACTCCTGGGGTCCTGGGACCAGCACCCCGCCGGGGCCAGAGGTCGCCAGGTAGGGTGTCCTCTATACTCACCGAGTCTGCCCTTTGAGCCACTCTCCCCACAAGTCTGGACAGTGGAAAACTTCCTTCCAAGAAAATTCCAATACGTAGGAGGCTTAAGGAGAGGGGAGCGGGGTTCTGGCAGGTATCCAGCCCCCCGAACCCTGGGCTGGTGGGCAGACTCCAGCCAGCATTCTGAGATACGGTTCTTGGGGTCCCACGTAACTCCTGAAACAGATCTGGACTGAGGGCACTCGTGTCTTACATTTCCTCTTCCTTAAGTATATGAAAATCAAAAACGGGCAGATGGATCACATAAAATACTGGCTGTTGTGTGTAATGACACTTCTGTCCCCAAATGATTTCGGTGTAAAATTGGTGCCTTTCCGTCTTTTGTGTTATCCTCCTTTTCCCAGTGATACTACCTGGATTCAAAAGGCTGGGTGACAACGCAGAATTCCTGGGACCGGCTTTGGGTGGCACCTGCGGTGGGGACTGATGGAATCACCACTGTGATGAGTCCCCACCGCAGGACCGGTGTGCATGCCACCAGGCTCAGCTTTCGCGTCTCTGAGGAAATCTTTAAGAGACAAGCAGTGATGAAGGCGTCACCACTCCCGAGTTCTCCAAAGGACTTCTCCACACTGGGTTCAGGGGCGCACGGACGTTTGTTCTGGGGAGGCTTTGAGGGGTTGGGCCTGGGAATTCATTCCTTTTTGTTCCGATTTCATTAACCTCCTATAAGAGGCAGGTGAAAGCAATTTATGCAAATCCTTTTTTCAATAGTCGGAGACTTTTACCTTTTGATAATAGGCAGAGAGCCGTGGACGGGAGTTTTGAGGGCCCGATTTAAAATGAGAGCTTCCTTTCTTTCCCATTTCTTCAAAAGCTTTTCTGAGGATAAGATAAGAGTAATCCCTTAGTTTGGCACAAATGTTTTAAGACTGTGTTTCTAAAATCCAATTTGAATTGGCCGTGAACTTTAAAGCTGTCTGGTCTGCTGAGCCAGAAGATGCTATTTGACGGTGTTACAGTGTCGTGCGGTCTCCTTTCCTGCCGCCCCTCTGGCCCCGAGCAGTCTGTGCCACGATGGCCTTGGCCATGCAGAGGCAAGGAGCCACAGAAAGCCACAGTGCTTGTCCTTCGGCAAAGAGTTTTCTGAGCTTCCTCCCTGCAGGCCTGAGTTGACGCTTGCTGCACACACACTCGCTGGGCACCGTCAGGACATGCTGACGGGAAGTTGCACCCACTGCTCTTCTGTTAGGTCGGCGCTGTGCTCGCTGGGGCCTGGGTGCCGGGCAGAGAGCAGGGCATCTTGGCGGCAGGTGTCTGCTCAGCGGGGCTGACTTCCTCGCAGGACCCTGGCGGGGCGCCTGCTGGGCTCCAGGTGCCCCCGGGAGCCTGTGTGGGCCTCCAGGTGTAGACAGAGTGAGGTCCTTTGGGCTCCATGGTGTGACACATCCCAGCGGAGAGGAGGGCCAGAGCTTGGCTGCGCAGGGCCTCCAGCACTGGCAGGGCCGGCCAGGTGCCCGCAGGGATCAAGGACAGTCGGGCACAGGGTCAGGCCCGCGGAGCAGGGACCTGACCCCAGGAGTCTGTGGCCTCAGAGACCTCGGGTCGGGCAGAGGCCAGGGCATTGGGGTCCCTTTCCCCCCATCCCCGCCAACACCAGCTGTTTCTTGACTTCCTGACGATGGCCTTTCTGACAGGTGTGAGGGGAGGACACTTGCGTGTCCCTGACAGTGACGCCAAGTGCTGTCTCATGTGCCTGTGCTACGAGTGGAGCCAACACTGGCTCTCTCCAGACTTTAGACTCATTTTCTGAGGAAGGAAATCATTTCAACGTACTCAACAGCTATTATGTACCACAGTTTCTGTATTCATACGTTTCTCTTTTTATATTAAGCCTTCTCGCTCTCATAGTCCCCAAGCTTCATCATTCGTGCAGGCAGCTCTCTTCTCAACACTGGCAGCCAGGGGTCCAGGCAACTCCGCTGGTCACAGCCCAGCCTGAAGGAAAGAGAGCGGACACTCCTAGAGCCAATAAGGAATGAAAATACATTGAACTGATCGCACTATTCTCGTGGTAGCGCTGGGCCCTCAGTCCTGCTCCATTGGTCTGTGTGTGTGTTTCTGCCAGTACTCTGCTGTTTTGATGATTGTTGTCTTCTAGTACAAGCTAAAGTCAGGGAGTATGATACCTCCAGCACTGTTCTTTTTGCTTAAGATTGCTTTGACTTTTCGGGGTCTTTGGTGATTCCAAACAAATCTGGTGATTTTTTCGTTCTGTTTTTAAAATGCCATTGGGATTTTGATGGGGATTGCATTAAATCTGTATATTGCTTTGGGTGCAATGGCCATTTTAACTATGTTGATTCTTTCGATCCATGAACATGGAATGTCTTTCCATTTCTTTGTGTCTTTTTCAATTTCTTTTAATAATGTCTTACAGTTTTCAGTGTATATTAGGTCCTTCACATCCTTTAAGTTTATTCCTAGTTATGTTATTCTTTTTGTTGAAATTGCAAAAGGAATTGTTTTTCTCATTTCTTTTTCTGAAATTTTGTTGTTAGTATATAGGAACCCAATGGATTTTTGTATGCTGATTTTGTATCCTGCAACATTACTGTATTTGTTTATTGTTTCTAATCGTTTTGGGTGGAGTCTTTAGGGTTTTCTATATAAAGAATCATGCAAAACGTGACAATTTGACTTCTTCACTCCCAGTTTGGATGCCTTTTATTTCTTTCTCTTGCCTGATTGCTCTGGCTATGACCTTCAATACTATGTTGAATAACAGTGGTGAGAGGGGCATCTCTGTCTTGTTCCTGATCTTAGAGGAAAAGCTTTCAGTTTTTCACTGTTAATTATGATATTAGCTGAGGGTTTGTCATATATAGTCTTCATTATGTTCAGGTACTTTCTTTCTATACCTATTTTACTATTTTAATCATAAATGGATGTTGTATCTTTTCGAATGCTTTTTCTGCATCTATTGATATTATCATATGATTTTTATCCTTTATTTTGTTTATGTGGTGTATCACATTGATCAATTTGCATATGTTGAAACATCCTTGTGCCCCTGAGATGAACCCCACTTGATTGAGATGTATAATCTTTAATGTATTGTTCATTTGCTAGTATTTTGTTAAGGATTTTTGCACCTATATTCTTCAAAAATATTAGTCTGCAATTTTCTTTGTTATCCTTACCAGGTTTTGGTATCAGGGTAATGGCCTCAAAAATGAGTTAGGAAGTATTACCTCTTCTTCAATCTTTTGGAAGAGTTTGAGAGGGATAAGTGGTCAGAGCCAAAAATAAATAAATACAGAGAGAGAGAGAGACAAAAAAATATATAAGCACATTTTAAGAAAGGAAAACTGTATTAAAATAGTAATACTCAATATATATCGATAACAAAAGATGAATACAAGTCACATTCGACTTCTGCAGTTACAAGAGGTACTGAAAATGGTTACCATCAGCGTAATTTTAATACAGTTTTTTCTTTTCTTAAAATGTGTATACATTTTTTTACCCCTCTCTCTCTCTCTCCGTGTGTGTGTATGTGTGTATAAATGCAAATAATTTTCAACAAAAAAGCCAAAAGAATACAATAGAGAAAAGAAAGCCTCTTCAATAAATGGTGTTGGGAAATTTGGAAAGCCACATGCAAAAGAATGAAACTAGACTGCTATCTGTCACTATGTGCCAAAATTAACTCAAAATGGATCAAAGACCTAAACATAAGACCTGAAACAATAAACTGCATAGACGAAAGAATAGGTACTAAACTTGTGGATCTTGGGTTCAGAGAGGATTTTATGAATTTGACCTCAAAGGCAAGGGAAATAAAAGCTAAAATCAGTGAATGGGACTATATCAAACTAAAAAAGTTCTGTACAGCAAAAATAAACATGTCAACAAAACAAAGAGGCAACCAACTTAATAGGAGAAGGTATTTGCAAACAGTGTCTCCAAGAAGTGGCTAATATCCAAAATACATAAAGAACTCGTACAACTCAACAACAAAAAACAAAATAAACAATCCAATTTAAAAATGGGCAGAGGACCTGAACAGGCACTTTTCCAGAGAAGATATACAAATGGCCAACAGATAAAATGCAAAAATGCTCAACTTCACTAGCTATTAGAGAAATGCAAATCAAAACCACAATGAGATATCACCTTACATCTGTTAGAATGGCTATCATCAACAAGAGAAATAGTAACAAGTGTTGGAGAAAAAGGAATCCTCATACACGCTGGTTGGAATGTAAACTGGTACAGTCACTATGGAAAGCAGTATGGAGATGCCTCAAAAAATTAAGACTAGAATTACCATGTGACCCAGCAATACTTCTTCTGAGTATCTACCCAAAATTTTTTGAAAACATTTATTTGTAAAGATATATGTACTCTGATGTTCATAGCAGCATTATTCACTGTGGCCAAGACATGAAAACAACCAAAATGTCCTTCAATAGATGATTGGGTAAAGATGTGGTACATATATACAATGGAATACTACTCAGTGATGAGAAAAATGAAATACTGCCATTTGCGACATCATGGACGGATCTTGAGATTATTATGCTAAGCGAAATAAGTCAGAAAAAGTCGAGAACCATATGACTTCACTTCACATGTGGTATATAAAACTGAAAGCGACAAAAGAGCAATGCAAAGAAACAAAAACTCATAGACACAGACAACAGTTTAGTGGTTAGCAGAGGGTAAGCTGGGAGGAGGGGGGTGGGAGATGAGGGTAAAGGAGGCCAAATATATGGTGACAGAAGAACTGACTCTGGTGCTGAGCACACGATGAATGCGATATACAGATAATGTGTCACATACAGAAACATACACTTGAGACTTACACCGTGTTTCCCCGAAAATAAGACCTAGCCAGACCATCAGCTCTAATGCGTCTTTTGGAGCAAAAATTAATACAAGACCCGGTCTTATTTCATTATAATATAAGACCAGGTCTTATGTAATATAATATAATATAATGTAATATAATGTAATATAATTAATGTAATACCAGGTCTTATATTAATTTTTGCTCCAGAAGATGCATGAGAGCTGATTGTCCAGCTAGGTCTTATTTTCGAGGAAACACGGTATAATCTTACTAACCAATGTCACCCCAATAAACTTAACAGAATTTTTAAAAACTTAATTCTGACATTCATGCAGTAGTGTCTCCATCAAACTCAATCGTAAACATAGGTTTTAGAAGTATCCTCCATGTTTTCATTTCCCATGGCATCACAATGTCACCTGTAAAAAAAACTCAGAGAAGCGTGACCCGGGACCAATTGAGCTCAATTAATCGTCTGCCGTCTGGTCATGCAGAGTGAGATATGGCGGAAATGCTTAGTGCCTTATACTCAGAAGTGGGGCTTTATCATCTATGTGATTCTTTTCTGTGGACATAAGCATCAGAGTGGTGGCTTGGGGTAGCCAGTGGCTCTTCATGGTGCTCATAGCCTGGCAGCTTCCACTGGGTCCCCCGCCTCCAGATGGAGGGCTGGGGCTCTCCCTGCAAGGACCGTGCACTGTGTGGAGGCTGGGGGCGTGTCTGTGCAGTGGCAAGTGGGGTACAGGCTCCCTCTGGGTCCGAGTCTTCAGCCACATAAGCTACATTTTGGGGAACAAGGAAACCAGAGCAGGCCCCACTGCCAGGAGGTCTGAGGGTCGTGGAGGGTGGGAGAGATGTTGGGTCACCTTTGCACAGCGCTGGGGGTGGATTCTGGAAACACGTAGAGCACCCATACCAGGACTGGAAACTAGGGGGGCATGCTGCCGTCTGCGCTGTGACCCAACAGGAAACACAGGTGTCAGTGAGCACACAAGTACATCTGCACGTGGTTGAAAGGCCAGGTGATGGCAGAAGAGGATTCCATGTCCTCGGCTGAGCGCAGAGTGACACTCAAATAGAGGCTCCCCTTATGACCAAACACGGCTCCCCTCCAGAGCACAGGTCTTGCCTTGGGGCTGGACATCTCTGTTCATCTCTGGTGCTTTTTCCCTCTGGGTTTTCACTGTCCATCCCTAAAGCCTGGCTTTCCAGACTGCCCCAGCCCAACTGCAGACAGGCCTGTTCTGCCCTCTGGGACTTCTGATGCCCCGCAAATGATGTGTGTCTGCGCAGCAGAGGAGGCCACGCGACTCAGAGCAGCCCCCCCAGTACACGGGCTGGGCCACCCAGATGAGACACTAGGACAGCAGAGGCTGGACACTGACTCCGGGGACCAGGGGTGCCTCTTGGAAGGGAGAGAGGGTCCAGCGGCCTTTGTGTGACTGTATCTCTGAGACTCTGGGAAGTCAGCTGTAATGTCTGTTGTGGATTTCTTCCTAACCCAGCACATGACTTGTGTGTCCCCATACACTTTTAGTTCCTTGCAGGAGAAGAGAGGCCAAGAACATGGCTGGAGGTCAGAGTCATCTTTTGGTTTCCTTGGAAGTAAATGAAGCAGCTCCTGTAAGGAAATTGTGTGCAAAGTGTGCATATTATGGCATCGCATTGCTCTGTGATGTCACGCTCACCTGTTCCCATGGGGAAGGAACCACAGGGACACGTGCTGCCCCCACACACAGGCTTGTCCCTTGACACATGCCATCCCTCCCAGCAAAGGAAAGAAGCCCCAGGTGACCCTCCTGGGGACCAGATCTTAGCATCCAGCCCCAGGTGGCCTCTCACTGCCCTGGGGGTGTCAGTTCTCAGGTGACAGTTAATCTCTATCCAAACCCTGTGTGATAGCCAGGCTCTGGCAGAGAAAACTAAATGGAAGAACATTTCCAGCTCTTAATGCTGACTTTTATTGAGCCTACTTGGCTTGTTACTAAATTGCAACTGTGACCCATATTACGTCTGATAAAATGGGTAGACATTCTACACCCCTGGGTGATGAGAGAGCATTCTCTGGTTTATGGACCTCTGAGTCCCACAGAGAGAATTATCCATCCCAAGGCTCCTTTGAGGCTGAATTTAGATTTAGAATCCTCAACTGCTTTAGGAGGCGTGCAGACACAGAGCTCACTGCTGGCGGAAATCTGGGCACACACGAGGCATTTCCCAGTTACGGTCGTTTCACACAGGAACTCGGGGCAACGGGTATCCCCAGTCTTGGCCAAGAATCCCTGGGGAGGGATCTGTTCTGTTTCCACCCCCACGCCATCTTCCGGAGATGGCGGGCTACCTCCTGATGACACCTGAAGCCTGTGTGACCCTGCCAGTGGACGATGAGAAGAGCTTGGAGCCTCCACACAGCTCTGAGGACAGCTGGATGCGGCTGGATGGTGACACCTCAAAAAGCAGCTGGTGCTCTTAGGGGACAGGAAGAGAAAGCGTTTGACTGTGGAACAGACAAGTCAGGACTCAGGCCGAGGAAACCATGTCAGGAGGAAAAGTGTGATGTTTAAGAAGCAATGCCCATGTGGAAAAAGGACTGGCTCTGGGTGGCCAAGCACCAAAGGTAAGTCTGTCCCTCGGTGGTGAGCAGCCACCGTTCCCCTCGGTGCCTGCGGAGTAAATGTCATTTTCTAGGGACTAGAGTTCCACCACCTTTTCCACGACATTTGCTGAAATCAGAAAACGAGGATTTATTTTTGAGAATGATAATTAGAAGTATTAAAATCTCCTGTTCCTTTTGTTTTTCAAGTTGCGTAGTCTGCAGTCTAGTCCTGTCCAGGGAGGGTGACGCCCGCTCTAATGACGCCTGCAAGCCTGGTGACGCCTTCCTTGGCTTCCTAAGTACAGCTGACTGTGACTGCGGTGTCAGTGGCTCACAGCAAGCCCGAGCTTCCCATGGGTGTGCACCTTTCCTCAGTGCCGGGCTGTGTGGGGTGTGGGAGGCCCACCAGGGCGGAGCAAAGGCCCAGGATGCCAGCTCCGCAGTCGCATTCGAGCAAACATTGGAGTTACCGCTGAGTCTCTCCCCGTCTGGTCAGTCGCGTGCTTGGGAAGGTGTGTGGTGTCCTTGCTTGAGAAAGCCTGGTGCCAGACACCCGCGATTCGAATCCAGCCCTCAAAATCGTGTGAGACCGGCAGTGAGCTCCATAGCAGCTCCGTGCCTCAGCCCTGCTCTGGCAAACGGAGAGAATAACCGTCCCCACTTACAGGTTATTGTCCCCTGTAAGGAAGACACCTCATGCCACACACACAGTCGCAGCAGGGTGTAAAGTGTGAAAGAGCAGAGGTGTTCAGGATGTGCCAAGGTGACTGTAGCGCCGAGTGTGTCTCCTCGCTGCACTAAACCCGCCCGGCTTCAGTTTTCATGGTGCCTTTTAAGACGGTGTGCTCACTTTGTACCAGCACCTTGCTAAGATGCTGGCGCCCGTTATGCCGCACACAGAGGAGAGGTGACTCTTACATTCAGTTGCGACTTGGCAGCTATTGGGTGAATTCACAGGGAATTCTAAAGGACCAAGATGGAGTTTTTCAGGGAGTGATAGCCAACCCTGGACCTCCGGGACAGCAACATTTTGTGTCAGAATAAGAGCAAATAGCTGCTTCTAGTACTTTTGTCCCGTTAACTCTACACACGTGGACACATATTTGCAACATAAAATCAGAACATGTCACTTGACAGGGATTCCTCTTCAGCAGCTCCAGGTACCAAGTCAAGCTTCATCGGGCCTTGTCTGTTCTGTCACTTATGCAGAGCCTATTTTCATAGATTAAAGCACACGTGGGCACCCTTCCTAAGAGTATATGTGCAGCGTGCCAAGCTGAATTACACAGCTGTGAAATAAACATGCACCTGAATTGTTCTACTTTTAATTCCAAAGCAATTTAAGGGAAGAACTCTTTCCAAGTAATTGTTACGGACCTGTAGTGTGTAGCTGACAAAGTATGTAAAAGAGCTTTTAGCCAAAAAAGTAGAGATAACCTGGCTGTTCTTCACAGCGGTGTTTTGTTCCCTGTTGTCTGAAGAGAATGGTGTCATTTAGCCATTTCCCAAAAAGGTGGTTCTTGTTCACGTGGTAATGAGCCTTTCTTACAAACATTTTGCACTGAGGAATTTTAGCTCAATTTTATAAAGAAGAATGAAATCTGGTCATGAGCCTACAATATACTATCCTGAACCTCAACTGTTAAGTATGTATTTCACAGCATTATTTTGTAAATAATAATAAGGTTAGATCTTTACAAAGAGGTAGATAAAAAGTAACATATCTTCTGGGCTCTAGAATCTAGAGAATATGAGCCAGATTGACCTGTAGCGAGACTGTCTTTGTAAACGTCTGTCCCTGTGCACAGCAGTTTTTCAGAAGGGACAAACTAATCAGAGTGATAATAAGGCTTTGAGGCTTTTCTTGTCCTTACAGGAATTATAATTTCAAAGTTTGAAAAAAAAAATCTAGAAATCCTTCCATATTTGTTCACTGACCCTTCAAGCATAAATTCTTGTTGAAATACATCTTTGTTGTTAATAAAATGGTTTCCTGTGATCGTGTTAACCATTGGAGGGTATCATTGCAGAGTTCCTATTTTTGGATTTCAGAAATTCCAGATCAGTCTGAACATGAGCCAACATGAGAACTAATAACAAAAGCTGACTTACGTTGCTAATTTTTTTCAAAACAAAAAATTTTATTTTTCTGTTTCAAGTAAAGGATTCACATTTTTTTTTGTTGTTGACATACAGGAAAATATTTGAACCAATAATTTCACTATTTTTCATTCCTCTCAATTTTAAAGTGAGGGCAACAATTTTACAGCAGGATCTTAAAGTACTTACCAGAAGAAATGCAGCAAAACTTTAACCTAAAGAATGCCCTCAGCCTGTAACTTGGCTTGTCCTGTGGACACCTCTGCCAACGTGCAGGGTGGGGGTGAGGAGTCTAAGTTCAGGCCTGCCCACCCACTCCCCCCCATGGAAAAGGACTGGCCATTAGTGTCTAAAGCTCTTCCAAATAGTGTCCTGGAAAAAATAGCTATTTATTCACAATTAATGAATTTCAGTTTAGAGTCATCTATACTGACGTGTGCAAGAGTCTTCCTTTTGAAGTTATCTCAGGCCAGTCACTATGTTGCACTCAGAAGCGGACCAATTAAAACACCTTGCTTTTCAAAATTCAGTAACATAAAATGTTAATTTCTATATAAAATGTTAATTTCTAACGTTAGAGATGCATGAAAATACAACAGACACATACCTACATATTCAAAAGGGTCTAATTTCATTTTTATAATTTAAAATCATTTTAAATGGATTTACAAATCAAAAGTATTTGCAATACAATTTATGTGCCATTATTGTAAGTTATTATTTTATATTTAAAACAAAATTGGTGTAGATTTTCTGAAATCAAGCAAATACCCCCAGAAACTGTATTTATCATTTTCTATCTTACCACAGCATTTAAAATTCCTGAAGTAGGTGTTGTTTTGCTTTAAAATAATCATATTTCTTGTGACAGTCTTCTCTGTTTTGTATAAAAATACATTTTCTTTGATAATTTAGTACATTGGAAATTCATTCTAATCACTTAAATACATGATCTATAATAGTTTGGTTTTCCCTAAATTGAAAATGAGATTCATAACACAGAACATTAGGGTTTACACATAACAAATGTGAACTGAATTTTTAAAGCAGTATTAGCAGGATCAGCAAATCATTTTAAACAGTTTACATTATTTAGATATTTCATAGATCTGGGGGAATTTTACATATGTTATATTTTTACTCATTAGGCAAAGAATCCTAACTTCTTTATGAATAATATTCTAATTTATCGCATGGCAATGACCTCTACCAACGTGCCTCTGAAAAGCATTTTGCATCATGTTTCCAAGTTTTCTCTGAAAATGTCATTGAAATCATAAACTGAAATTTATTGTTAAATGAAGTCTTGAAGCTCTCATGACAAAAAAGAAAATCCTAATATCACTATTCATTCACGATATTAGCTGAACCTAGTTTTCCATTATTGTCAAGATGCTTTTGTAAAGTATTTTCAAGAATTAAAAGATAGATCCCATTTTTTCCTGCCCTGGAAATAAGAAAGGATTTTAAAATAAAGGAAAATAGAATGAAAATCTGGTGGGCGACTTGATCAGTTTCTGATATGGTAGGCTGAAAGGGTCAGCATCCAAAATACAGTTATGTTCCTCTAATGACTCGCTGGGCAGTGGATCCACGGTGTAGCTCGCAGAGTGCGGGTGAAACCGCCAGGCTGGCGTCTGGCAAAGCCTGGGGGAGGGGACGGCAGGAAGGAAGGGAACAGTAAAAGGAGAAGTCTCCGACCCCACAAAGCATCTGCTGTGCGGCATGCACCCCGTGTCCTGAGAAAACATACTTCCCCACTCTTACCCGCATAAAGAGCTTAAGGCCTGTGGAACTGTTTAAAAAGTGACTCAAATAGAACTTAAATTTTGTCACCTCCCTACCCATCCTTCCTGAAAGCAGCAGAAAGGCAGGAAGGTCATTAAGTTCAGATTAAATCAGGACTGTGGTGCTTTATATGTTGGACGTGAGAAACCCTGGGGATCAACTGAAGAACTAGCTCAATGAAGTAAGTGTGTGTGTGTGTGTGTGTGTGTGTGTTTCCTTATTTATTCTCTTACTTACTTACCGTGGCATGGCATGTCGTGTTTGTAAGGAAAGCGGACCGGTCTACCTGGGCCTGGGCTGCGCGTCCTGCCCGGTGGCCGCCGCAGGACCCTGGACAACGCAGCCAGGGTCCTCCTCGCGCTGTCGTGCAGCCTCGTGGGGTCCGTGCCCCTTGGTGACTAAGGGGCTGGCCTCTCCCCGCCCAGCTGAGTAGGGAGCTCACACCTGCTTGTGGGTCCCGGCGATGGCGGCAAGAAAACAAGGGGCTGCGTGCGCCGGGATCCAGCGCGGAAGGTGGCCTCCGAGGTCGCGTCTTCCGGCCCGGCCCGGCCTGGCCAGCAGCGCGCTGGCCCGCCACTCCCCGGCTCCCCGAGCCTCTGTGCGCGTCGCCGAGAGTTGGGCGCTCGCGCCGGTTCCCTTAAACAGTGGTGAGCCCGGCGGGGCGCTCCGGGAGGAGGCCCCTCACCCCCACCCTACCCTACGTGTCCCGCACGCCCCAGCCGGGACCTAGGTGCGTCCGGCTGGGGCGCTCGGGCCCACCCGGGAGGGAGGCATGGTTGTAGTGGCCACCAGGCCCAAGTCCGCCTTGCCGGGCCGTGGAAGGCGCTGCTAGATCTCGGTGAAGACACAGCGCCCGCAGATGTCCCGGGGCCTGTAACCGCAGCCGGCGCGCCGGGCAGTGAGGTCCGGGCGCCCGGGTACCCCTACAGCCGGGCGCGAGTCCAGGGTACGTCCCCCTGCCTGCCCCGCCCTGTGCCTGGCTCGGAGTCCCCAACATCTCGGAGGCTGGCCTGCCCATCCTGGAGGGGACTTTCCTGTTCTCCGCCCACATGGTTCTACGACACCCCCAGCCAGGGCTGGGGAGGCACGGGAACCCCCCAGCGAACCCCCGCTCACGCGCGCACGTAGGCGCGCGCACAAGCCGTTGCTATGGAGAGGCTTGTTAACAGCGCGGCTGAGGGCGGCAGGTCCCCTCCTCCTGGCCTCGCTCCCCTCCCTGCCTCCTCTGCGGTCTTCTCCCCTCGCCCCTCAGGGGCTCCCACACCCGCTCCTTCCTCCTCCGCGCCCCCTGCCCATGCGCCTCCACCCCTCCTCTCTTCTTTCCCTGACCAGGGCCGGACCAGGGGTTGCCGGAGCCTGGCAAGGCCCGAGGAGGGCGGCAGGGAGGGACAGAAACCACTGCCAGTCACCACTCGGATCTTTGCCTGAGGAGGTTCCTCGGAAGGTGGCTCCGGGCACAGTGCAGTGCACGGGCCCTGGGGTGGGGGACAGGGACACTCCCGGGAGGCCCAGCGAGTGGCCTCGCCCGGAGCGGGTTTGCAGGGGGTCGGCAGGCCCTGTCCTGGCGCGGGGCGCAGAGAGCCTCCGCGACTAATCTCCCGGCCCTCTGGTGCGTGGGGCGGGGTGCACCGCGGGTGGATGACCCGAGAGAAGCCGCAGTGCCCTAGTTTGGCCTTCCCAGGAACTGGTGTTTTCGTCGAGCTTCTCGAAGCCGGTGAAGCGGCGCCCTGGCGCTCTGAGGCGCTGACTCTCTCAGCCCCATAAATACCAAATAAAAGTAGAACTCGGCTTAGGTCTTCGGTCAGAGGAAGCGAGTCCTTCAGACACTTTTAGACACAGGCGAGCACTTTGCAGGCACTGGACTCACGTCTGTTGACGGCCCTTCCCCTGAGCCCTGGCCCGGGGTTCTGGACCTGGGCTTCCAGGAGAGAAGCGACAGGGAGGCCCTGGGCGCGGGGCAGGTCTGGGGCCGAGCCGGATGGAAGGGAGGGAGGGGAGCGGTGCAGGCTCCGCCTGGTCCGGCTGGCGGGGCCATGGGGGTGTTGCCCTGGAGGGGCCGAGCGGGCGCCGGGGCTGCCGGCTGTGGGGCTGCCGGCTGTGGGGCGGGAGGCGCGTCGGGTTAGGAGGGGCCGCCCTGCGCCGGGGGCCGCTGTCTCCAGCTGTCCAGAGCGCTGGAACAATGGGGAGGCGGTGGGAGAGGGGCACTGGGAGGAGGGCGCCAGTATTTCCAGAAAAGGAGAAACTAAAGAGCCCTTCGCAGACTGTCATCTGCATGTGACAAGATCTCCCCCGCTCCTTTCTTTCTTCCCCTTGTTCCTGCAGCTGTAGGCCTAGGAGAGTGCATTGTACACACAGATGTTGGGATTCAGCTCTCCACTCTCGACTGCTCGGCGGGGGCGCAGCGCACGAGGGGTGCCCCAACCTACGGCTGCGACGGGGGTCCAGGGCTTGGGGAGGGAGAGTGTGGGGAAAAGGGCCAGGGGGGAGCGACTAAGAGGCGAAGAGACCGCGGAGACCAAAGGGCCCAGACGGCCTGGTCGCCCCCCAGACCCCTGCTTGGCCTTTCGTGCTGCCTGCCTGACTCACGCAGAGGGTCAGGGAGCTCGGGAAAGTGCGTGCGACCGAGAGCGCAGCCCTGTGACCCGTTCTGCTCCAGCGCCTGCAGAGCAGTGGTCCAGGCCAGGCCTTTGACTTTGAGGAGGCGAGGATGGAGCTCGAGTCCTCCGTCTTCATGGCCGCCTCCGTCCGGCACCTTGGGCTGCAGCCTGCAGTTCGCCTGGACCAAATGATGGCAAAGTTCTCACTAGTTCCCGTAGGGTAGGCACTTCGTGCGTGGATTGGAGACCTGGAAACTCGAGCGGGATTCGCGGAAGGTGGGGGAGGGGCATCTACTCTCTGCTTCGATTTAGAAAGGGAGCACAAGGCCATACTGCGAAGGTGCAAAACCTGACTCGAAAGGGCCGTTTGCTGCGCGCTCTCCAGCAGAGTCGCGACGCCCCCACCACTCCCATGGTGGCGGTCAGAGCAGGGCCACGCGAGGTGACGTCTGTTGCTGAGTCCCCTCTCCCGCCAGTGCCACCCTGAACCTGCCCAGTGTGAAGTGCGACTCGAACGAGGAAAGGGAGAAAGGCTGGAAAGAAAGACAAGGCGAAGGCCGGGCTGCCGCGCTGTACAAATGACTGACACAACCGATGTCCATTCATAGTCTCGGGCGGGAGAGGGTGTACCGAGAGCCACGGCCCCTTAGCCAATTGCTGTCAGCAACATGTGGGGGGGGTGCATCGCTATAGCAACCGGTGGCTGGGCCGCGAGCCGCGCGGCCGCCGGCCGGGTGCGCGCGGGCCCGATATAAGGCGGGGCGCGGCGGCGGCGCTGGATGGAGCTACGCGCGCGGCCGGTGTCCCTGCGGGGACCGTCCCGCGCCCAGCCCCGCGTTGGTCCTCACCGAGCCCAAGCCCTGCACTCCTCGCACCGAGGCCAGGCCGGGGTGGAGCGCGCAGAGGTACCAGCCGCGCAGAGCTGCGGGCGCCCACGGGCTCGCAGCCGGTACCTCTGCCGCTGCCGGAGCCTCGGCTCACGGCACCTTTGTCTCCGCCGACCGCCGGAGAAGTTTGTGGTCAGAAGCCGGATGGCCCCGTTTATCTGTGGTTCCGGCACAGGGAAAGGGCTGGCCGTGGTGATGGCGCCGACGCCCGCGGCCACCGCACGCGCCCCGAGGCCACTTGGCCCAATGCACGGCCCCCCGCCTCCGGCTTGGGCGCCCGGCTCTGGCCCGGCTGCAGGTAACCAGGGGCGCCCGGCCCGGGTGCGGGCACCGGTGGGCTGCAGAAGGGAGAGGGGGTCGGGTGAGGGTGAGAGGGAGGGGGCAGAAGGGACCCACCGAGGGTATCGCCAGGCGCGTAGGTGGCAGGGCGCAGAACCAGAGCTTGGGAAGGTGGAGGGGGCGCATGGGGCTGGGGGCACTTGGATGGGCGTCGGAGAGCCCGTCCGGAGGCTGACTCTGACTAGCAGCGCGACTCCTGTCAATAACGGGCTGGCGAGGAAGGTCTGCCTCTGAGGTCATCCCCCTAGTGTGTCTGCGGTGGCCACCCCAGGGTGATCCCATTGGTGGCAGCTCTTACTGGGCGCAAAGATTGAGAGGGGTGGCAGCTGGCCCAGCCCCCAGCGCCCAGGAGACCCTCCGGACTAGGCTGAGGACGTTACCTCTGGGACCTCCCCTGGAGCGCTTTTCTCTCTCCCTGTCGTGTAGCTAGCCACTCGGGGCACCTCAGGCCGTAAAGAGAAGGGGCGGGGGGGGGGGGGACACTCAGGTGGGGATGGACTCAGGGAAAAGGAGGAGGAAGGGCAGCGATGAGCTGCCAGGGTGGAGAGGAGCCTACGCGGAGGTATTTCCCTCCCAGCCCATTTTGGGGCGCTCTTCGCCTTCCTAACTCAGGCCGGGGAGCGGGCCTTGTGCCGTCGGGGTGTCCCAGTTAGAGGACACGGATGGGCACCCAGAGAGGAGCGTACGAGGATGGGGCCTTCAGTGAGAGTGTGGGGTCCTCTGAACCCCCAGTCGGCTGGAGTAACGCCTTGGAGCGGCCCCCTCACTCCCCCCAAAGGGAACCTGCGCTTTCCCCCACCCCCACCCCCCAACTCATGTGGCGGCTGACTGCTCGCCAAACAGAGAAACTTCTGGCGCGGAGCCGTTTGAAGGAAGGACTTCATTCCCTTCCTGCGGGGACTACCTGTGTGGTTCTAACTGTGGCCTGCTTAGAGGGTTTAGAGAAGCCTCGCTCGAGGCAGTCGGGCGGACCCCCAAATTAGGGTTGAAACCTCAGCACAATCGGCTTTTAGAGCGGAAGACAGTCTCCCGCCCTTGTGTGTCATCAGTGCACTCCGCTCGCTCGTGCGCTCCAGGTTGGACGGCCAGGGGGCGGGGGTGTGTCTGTCACCGCAGTCAGTGCCTACTCACCGCCATCCACACACCCAAAGGGCGGCGGAGAGCCACCACGCAGAGCGAAACGCCAGGTTCCTGCCTGGGCCCCGCCATCCCTGGCCTTTCCCCCAGCCCCTCCCCCTGCACGTCCTCCTGCTTGGGTTCCAGTTGCTGAAAAAAGTCCGCAGACCGCGGTCCCTGTGCGGCCAAAGGAACCTCCCCACATGGGTTCAAGGGCTCAGGGCGTCCCAGTGGCCTTCACCAAGCCAGCCAAGTGTGAGGAGGTGAAGGCTTGTGTGCAGTGGTCTTTTACCCACACAGGAGGAAATCCGCCCCCCCAGCCTAGTGCACCCCACTGGGCTCCTGGGAAGCGCTGGCCAGGATGGGGTAGGGCAGCTCCCAGGGACTTGGGGGAACGCGGGCGTCGCCGGGACATGATCCGCGCGCGGCAGAAGGGCTTTGTGGCGGGGAAGGCCGGGCTGCAGCATTGTCCCCGCGGGGAAGGGGGCCGCGGAGCCTCAGGACGCCTCTGTGCTGCGAACGCCCGCGGCTCCCAGGAACCCTCGACCTTTTGTGCCCGTCGCCGAGGTTGATCTCTCCGAGCGCTGAGGGATCTTGTAAATAAGTCTGGGCCTGGACTGGGTGGCCCGGAGAGGAAGTCAGCGGCCTGGCGGGGGGTTGTGGGGGGGGGGGCGCAAACCGGGCGGGCGCTCCCGAGGCCCGTGCTCCCAGGGGCGCCCGCGGGTCCCGACCTGCGTTGTACGAGCCTTTAGGAGCGGTCTTTTTTTGCTCCGCGAGGACTCGCAGCGCAAACCCTAGTCCCAGGGAAGGCTTGGCTGCTGCTGGAAAAGTCCTTCATGACCAAGGCGACATCCAGGAAACCCCTGAGGGGGAGGCGCGGTGTGCCGTCAGCAGGCCTCGGGGCCAAGGTGATGCCAAAATGCGGTCAGGAGTGGCCCCGAGCGCACTGGCCCAGCGCACATTTGGGTGCAAGAGAAAGGCCGGCAGTGGATCCTGAGGCCGGCGGGGCGGGCCTTTTCCAGGCGTCCCTGCCCGGCGGCTCCCAGCTGATCGCTCTCTATCCTCCCCAAGACAAATTGCTGTTTCTCAAGCTCTACTGAAAATTAGTTCACACGAGGGTGTTTTCATCCCCCTTTAAACGTAGATATACATCTTCTCTGATACCTTAAAACAGAGAATTTCTCCAAAAGGGGTGTTTCTAGGGGTGCTTAACGATGGCGAATAGGCAATTGACCACCTTTTGTATATTTACTTTTATGCCTATGCCTGAAAAACTCAACAAATAGCCTACTTTAAACCGGTGTATCCCCGCCTGTTTTCATTAAAGTGTATATTTAAGAAGAATTATTCCTTGGAGGTTCTTTTCTTTTTGCCCATATAGGCTTTTTTTTACTACTTGAATGGCAGATTTGCAAGTACAATTTCATCTGCACAGAGGACAATAGCTTTCACTGGCACAAAGGGTCTCTCCCACCCCGAATTCAGACCGAGGTGCCTCTTGCTCTGATAATAGATTCTGGGAAGATTTTGTAATGCAGAGAATTAATACACGATTATTTCCGCCTGACTTCTCTCATTTATTAGAATTCTGTGGCGAATCCCAAATTAAAAATAGTTCACTTAACGGCTTTAAAAAATACTTTTAAAATATTTTAAGACACCCCCTCCCATATTTTTAAGTTGGTCATTCCCAAGCCCTGATAACTGTTTAGAATTTTGATTGGCTTTAAAGTGGTAGTTACTGTATTTTAGTAAATATATTTTAGTAGATTTAGCATGAAATTTCCAAATGATTCTACGATGACTCATCTGGGAAACCAAAGACAGACTTGTTGTAGCAACTCATTAGCAGTCTCTAAAACTAATTTCAAAATTTTACAGGGAAAATGGGCTTTCCAGTTATAGAAACGCAGAAGTACAGAGGGACACAGAATGAGGCTGGGTTTGCACATCAGAGTTTTTAGAAACATCACACACTAAAGATATTAGAAGTTTAATATGAATGAAATTGAATACCTGTGCCCTTGAGTTTTTTGGTACAAGTGTGTTTTAACATTGACGTCAGTTTTCGTCAGTTTCTTCAACAGTGAATTGGTGTTAACCGACAGTGAATTGGTGTTAACCGGTTACAAGCTAGAGCCTTGGGAAAACGCTACATTTTGTTACCTGTCAACAAATATTTGTTCACTATGAAGTGTCCTATTTGTGTGGCTGCTTTAGTTCTCTCCGTCATGTTTGGGTACAGGATGTTCTTTTTTCTGTCTTCTTTTAAGCTTATAACATGGGTAGCTAAAAAAAAACTTTTTTGAAGCTATTTTGCCATAAATGGCTCAGAAGATAACGGCAAGGGAAGCCTGTGCCCCTTCACTTATAAGCACAGATCAAAAGATGTAGTTTAAACAGGTCAGGGCAGTATCTGTAGATTCTAATTTCTAAGAGCAGTTCCACAAATTGTCTCTGTGGTCACACATTTATTTCAAATCACAGTTTTTGCAATACTTTATATTGTAAATTCACTGAGCTGCAGGCAGAGATGGCCTGGTAGGAGCGGAAGCAGCATGTTACTTCGGTCTACTCTCAAGATACAGCTAACCTGCTCTAAAGTTGACTTAATTATTGCTGATTCTTTTAAAAACCATACTTCTCCTGCATCTGAAAACTTAGCGTTAAGTGCTTGTCTGTGTGTCTCCTACAACCTGGGGTGTGCAGACACCCCCGCTCCCCAGGCACCAGGCTTCTTCCTCCCCACTCCCCTGCTCCCAGCTCCCAGTGAAGTGAGCTGCCACTATAGAGGAGGTGTTCCACTTTTAAAGGACGCCTGGCTGTAAATGTCAGTCATAAATATTTCAACATTATTTTCTTTCAATTTCAAGTCAAGACTGACGAGATGCCTCTAATTAGTCGTGGGCGCTCTGCAGGGCTCAGCACAGGACAAGATTTCAGGAAAGTGCCTTAGTTCAAGTGGCTCAGGCTTGGGGAGCAGGGACCCAGCAGGGGAGGTGGCTGACCCTGCCCCACAACCCCCACAGTCACACCTGGGGCAGGATAGTGGCTCAGACTCACATTTAAGCGTCTTTCTCTTAAAGCTCCTGGTTAGTAGGGGTTTGGAGTTTATTTTTAACGCCACAAAAAGGAAGGAAATAAAATAATGGTAGATATTTAAACTCAGTCACTATGCCAAGGAGTGGAATTCATTCTCTGTGATTTAGTTAAAAGAATTTCTGTATATTTTTGTTTCTTCCGGGATTCTTTTTTTTATAAAGGACGGTGCAGCTCATAGTGGCCCACGCAGGCACCGCTCTCTAAGCAACTGAGCTAACCGGCCACCCCGTTTCTGGGATTCTTAAGACCTGACTTGGAGTCAGCAGTTTTTTCTCCCTCCTTGACCCCCATGCAGCACTAGGAGGATGTAGGAACCACTGGGGGACGCCAGGGGTGACTTTTGGGGTTCCAGCTGAGGTGTTTTAAGTCAGCCCAGCAAGACAGAGCTGTCCAACTCCGTGGGTCCCTCTGTCCAGCGTTAGCCTTCCCCTCTGGGCAGGCAGACACCTCCAGTCCCTCACCTCAGCACTGCCCAGTGTCGCCAACAGGCCCAGATGCCTACACCTCCTGCCTGGAGCGCAGGCCGTCCACCATCTCCAGCCTCACCGACTTTTCCCCTGGCTGCAGGAAGGGGCTCTTGGGTTTGGGGGGACTATGGGAAGTAAATCTGTGGTAGCTCCCACCCAGCCTGGGGACCGTCACCCCTTCTCTGAGGGGACAGCTCAGGCCCAGGCAGTGGGGAGCCGGGGAAGACCCTAGAATGAGACTCCATGGGTATGGGATCCAGTTCTTCCCCCCCCACACACACACACACCCCTTCTCTTTTCCAGGAGTAACTGGAATAGGGGGGCAGCTGGAAGGGGAGGGGCGGGCAGGGCCCAGGCTGGGGGCACCTGAGCTCTTCCGGCAGCCATTCTCCTTGACGTTTTTCTTTGACCATTGAGTAAATCCCAAGCGCACCAGTGAGGGGCGCGGGGCAGGCCAGGTTCCACTCCTTTCGCGGGCCCAGCGCATCGCGGGTCACTGTGAGTGTAGGTTTCTGGCGACAAGGGACAAGCCAACCTCGGCGTCGTCGCTCGTGCAGCCCTGACTCCGGGAGAAAAGCTTCAGCGCGGCCTCCGTAGAGCGCCTGTACCGGGGTATGTCCTGTCGCTGCTGGCCTGGGCGGGTTAACGCAGAGGCAGTGTCCCCGGCCTCCTCCTCGCGGCTGCTGTGCGTCCCTGGCCTCACATCTGAAACCGACTTGCATTTGTGCCCCTTAACGGTGAGCAGGCGGCTGCCCCGTGCCCTCAGCCCCGAGTGGGTCCAGACTCCTGGCCTTCATCCACCCCCCACCCCGCGCGTGCGACCTCAACACACTGAGACACTGTGCGTCCTCTCCGACCCAAGCTGGTAACCGCAAGTGCGCCTCACGTCGCATGGCAGGACGGTTCTGGAAGTCCTTTTCCCAGAAGCAGCCAACCACGTGGTGCTGGGGTCCTCCCGATGCCTGGGCAAGACCTCTAGATTGGTGAACAGGTCTTTCCAATCACTGCACCTGGGTGGGGTGGGGGCCAGTGCTGGCCTGGCGGACCAGGCAGGACCGCCCCCTCCGGGCGCCGCGATGTCTCCTTTGTTGTCCTACTCGGTCTGCCGGGCTCCACCGTCCCGCTGGGGTTCCAGCAGCGGGAGAGGGGAGCGGGGAGAGGGGCGCGGGCCGTGCTCCTGGAAACCCCCTCACCCAGGTGTCATTCGGGCCTCCCTCCCGGAAGGAAGGGGGCTGTTGGGGCTGCGGGTGCGAACGCGACCGGCCTGGCCCGGAGCCTTACTGGCGCCCTCGGGGACCGTCCAGGCCGGGTCCGTCTTTTCTCCCTGCCCCACGCTCTGCGGCTCCATGGCGCCGGCCGGCCGGGGAGAGAGGAGCGCGCTCCCTTGAACGGGCCTACGCCGTCGGATGGGCATGACCCCCAGAGCCCGGCGGGAGGCTTCTGGGCTTCGGGCTTCGAGTTGGGTCCCTCCAGTTATTTGTGTGGTTTTGGCTCCCGCCCTCACAAAGCCGGGAAGCGGCTGGGAGGGAGCGGGGCGAAGGGGAGGGGAGCGCAGGCTGCCTTTGGGGTGGGTCCCCAGTGCCTTCTGGAAGCAGCTGTGTGGCCCGGAAGGAGGGGCGGGGATGGGGAGTGGTCTCCCGCGCTTCGTCCGAGCCGAGGCGACTGCCGAAGGCGCCGGGGAGACCGCCACCCAAGCCTGGCCCTGCCCACGCCCCCTTTCTGTCCTCCGGGCCCCTCCTCCTCCCGCCCCCTCCCCTCCTCGCGCCTCCCCTGCCGCCCCCTCCCGCCGCTAGGAACCGCGTGGTCCTCCCAGCCGCTCATCCAGGCAAGAAAATCCAGCGTCTTTTCTCATTTAACCCGCGTTTCCATTAACTCAGCCCCGGCACTGGCTAATCCGCGGCACCGAAGGCACAAGGAGGCTAATTAATGACCAGCTTTTCCAGTCAAGACCAGCGATAATTGCTTCGGTGGCCTTTATGATTCCACGATAAAAATGGCCCGGCCTGACATAAGAGGCCCTGTGTACACTCGGAGACGGAGGAAATGAAGAGTTGGGAGTCTGAATGCGGGGCAGAAAATTACTAATAGAAGAGCAGTAATGAATAGGCCGGCCCGGCATTCATGGGGAAAAATCCATTTTGTTACCACGTGAAATTAGGTGGTGGAAAGGACTTGGCTAATTGTTCTCATCGCGCAGCCGGGTCGTCCCGGGGCCTGCGGAGGCGCGGCGTGCGGCGTCCCCTGCATCCCCCTGGGCGCTTTCATTGTTGCTAATATACCCACGACGTGGCTAACGAGGCGGGCGCCAGGCACCGCTTTGCGCGTGGACTAGTGAAACGCACCAGAAGGACCCACACACCCCGAAACAACGAGGGTCTGATGACGATCGGCCCCCTTACTTTTTACACCCCGGCCGAGAGGTTAGCTCCTGAACCAGCTGTTCCCAACGTCCTGGGTCCTTCCAAGGAAAACGCTGAGGTTCGTGGACGCTCCAGTGGAGAGGGCCCAACTCGGTGGGGACGACCCCAGTGAAGGCAGCTTGGAAGAACCGCAGGAGTTCCAGAATGGCGACTGCCCTGCAGCGTTTCCAGAATTTTCGTGACACAGACCAGACCCTGCTCCATAGCGTGGGAAGACTTCCTTCACTTCTGCTGCTCTTTTAACCTCGGCAGGCTCTGGGCCCCCCAATCTCGGCCTTCCCCCGCCCCCCCACATTTGTGATGCCCCCTGGGGGTAAACTGCTGTATTTCCTTCCTCCTACCTCTTAAAAGAAGTGATGGACGCTTTATTTTACTTAAGGCAGCAAATTAGCTGTCACATACTATCTATTCTCAAGTTTTAAAAATGGCCAGTATTAGGGAACGAAGCGTGATGCCTCTGACTTTCCCCTGGAAAACACTGCAGTCTGTAGGGGGCTGTTTGAAATCCCTCCTCCGTGGTCTGAGGGGTGCTGTTGGGAAGGCCGCCTGCTGTGGGGATGCCAACAGCGTGTCTGCTGTGAGCTGAGCTGTCCAGTGAAGGGTGCGTCTGGAGAGGGTGGTTGGAGGACTCAGGCTCTGCGAACACTAACAGGCCCCTCTCTCCTGTCCCGCAGAAAAGCAAACTGCAGCCCTTGCCTCAGCAGGCAGAGCAAGAGGACTCCACCAAGTTCATCGTGCTCACCTTGACCTCCATCGCCGCCATGGCGGGCGTCCTGCTGGCTTCCGGGCTCATCTACTGCCTGCGGCACAGCAGTCACTACCGCCTCAAGGAGAAGCTGTCAGGCCTAGGGGGCGACCTGGGCCCAGATGCCACTGCTGCCTACCAGGTAAACAGAGACTTTCTGAGTCATCAGTTCACCTGATTATTTAGCTCGTCTGGCCCCTCCCCCACTCCCAGCACTTGGTCATTTATTCCTACTGTGAGTCCCTTGAGGATGACACCTTGAAACTGGTCGGTAGCTTGCACGTAAATACCTTCTACCACAGTTGACTGCTCTATATTAACCTCATGTTCTTGGATAGTCTCATGTTAGCTATGAAAGCGGGTTGCTCATTGGAAACGTGGAAAAAGTACAATACATGAATTATCACTATCTGTTACCTTTCTTAGTTTGGCAACTATTAATGAACAAGGCCAGAGTGGCAAGTTACATTGTTGTGTAGATGTGTGACGATGTCCCGTATGTCGCCAGCTTCCTTGGGTCGACTCTGAGAAGGTCCTTTGACCTGATCTGTTGCCACCCGCTGCTATGATTTGCATAAAGTGAGCTCTGATGCTGAAAATGGAAAGTAAACGAAGCCGTCTCCATGGGAACAGTGGTGACCGCCGTGTGCTGTGATAGAGAAACGCACAGGCACCAATGAGAATGTGAAATGGGCAGGTCCAGACCACACAGGACACAAAAATGGCACCAACATTCTGGAAGTTCTGTAGCAATCACGTCCGTATTTAATCGTGTCCTGTGATGAAATAGACTCTCACTGAACAGCAGTGCAAACTGACCACAGGCAAGTTCGGGCATCTGACTTCTAACATGAAATGTCACTGAACTCCACGTATATTTTCCCACTTGGAAGGCAAAATAATTTACTTAATCGAGTTTAATCGAGACATGTTTGTAGGAGATTTTCTCCCATTGGACTAGACTCTTGTCTCCAGTCACATGATGATGATGTGTAATGCATCTTGTAAACAACCCGTTATGTTTTACCATCACCTGTAAGTTAGATATTATTATTCTGTCATCAGAGTTACACCGAGGGGGTAGGGAGGTTCTCAAGCTCTTTCTAGAAGATGCCCCCAATCGTCCTGCATGCCGCCCTCCTCGGAGCTGCCCTGACCCCATGCCACAAAGGGAGGCACGAATTTATAAAACCTTCTGTGTTTAAAAGAGACCAGGAGATAGCTTTTATTCCCATTTCAAAACCCGTGGTACTGTCTTTGAGTGGAGAAAACCTCTAGTTTTCTGGGGGAGGTCACCTGCCTGGTCAGTGTGATCTTTTTTGTACAAAGAAATGGCAACTTCAGATGTGTGGAACGTGGCATTTCGGCTGTTGCGCGTGGCTTTACTTCAAAGCAAAAGCAAAATCACGTTTGAAGAAGAAGCCTGGGAAAAAAATGTCACATAAACTAGTAAGAATTTACCCAGAAATTCTATTGAGTGAGACCGTCAGTGTAGGAGGCTGGGTCCTCCGGGCCAGGTCTGTGTCAGGACATAAATAAATGATCACGCCAGTTCTCTTCCGTGTGCAAGAGACGGGAGATCATACGGGGCTAGATTTTAGAAAGCATGGCATCCTTTGATACTCTTTGAAATTCAAATATAAAATATTGATAGAATGGAAAGATTGGACTTGCATGCAGACATGACTAATTTTGACAAAAATGCAGGTTGAAAATGCATACTTAGAACTGAGTTTGTGATAATTAACAGAAAGAAAAGTGTTCCCAGTGACAGCTCTAATTAATAGTATCTGTAATTAAAATCATGCCCTTCTAGCAGGAAAATTGTTTGAATTTCTTGGAGTGACCTTTTTGCTGTTCCTCCTGGGGGCATGGTGGTTAAGTTGATATTGATTTTATAATGAGCTCTGGTTTGTTTAATAAGAATCTGTAATCCAGACAATAAATGAAATGTGTGCTTTTCTTCAATCCAGGTTAATACAAAGGGAAGAAAAAAAAAACAAAAAAGAACCTTTTCCTTAAAATATGATCTAGGAAATTTTGGAAATGAAATTATTGTAAAGATTCATTCTCTGGCATGCTTAGTTTTGAAATCAGCACAAAATACGGCTCAGCGACTGCTTTGGCTAAGGGTCAAGGTTTGCCCATCTTAGTGGGCCGCTTACTGGGGAGGAAAAGCTGGTCCTGGGCTCTTCTGCTAGTTTGATTAGTTTTTAGCAAAGCAGGATCAGCAAATGAGGTGGGGTTTCATGGCTTTTAGCTCTGAATTCAGCTGCATCGTGTGTGAAGGACTCACAAAAGGCACAGTTGACCCCTGAACACCACAGGCTTGGGGCGCCCTCCTCTCCCCCCGCCCCCCAGTGCCGAGTTACAGGAGGGCTGCCCTTATGCCACTGGCATTATAGGGATGCCAAGCTGCAGAGCTCCGTGGTTTGAACATAAGTCAGGCATCACAGCAGCAGGGTACTTTGCCTGAAGTTGTTTTAGGTTTGCAATATTTTTTAAAACTTTTCGGACACGTTCTGAAACTTGAAGGGGATCTCAGAGGCAGCTACAGAAAACCCACAGGGGCCATGGGTCCACTGATGAGCTAAGACCCGCTTTAATTACAACATAAATACCTTCTGTTTGTAACAACAGCTGACCCTGAACAACGTGGATTTGAACTGCACGGGTCCACTTGTGCACAGATCAGTAAATACATAGGTGGACCCCCGCGTCCCCAGGTCTGAAATCTGCAGATTCAATCAACCGCAGAAGGAAAACAGTAGTTTTGATCTGTGGCTGGGAGTCCATGGGTACGGAGAGCTGACTGTGCGTCATTCTCTGCCATTTTATGGAGGGGACAGGAGCGTGCTCGGATTTGGGTGTCCGAGGGGGTCCTGGAACCAATCCCCTGTGGATACCAAGGGATGACTGTTACGTCTGGGGAGTCACGAGTTATATGTGGGTTTTCAGCTACTCAGGGTAAGGTGGGGCATGAACCCCTGCGTTACTCAGGGCGAGCCAGACTTTGCGCTATTAGATTCTAGTGCAGACATGTTAAAACACTTTTCCTTTTCTTCCTCAAAATAGAACTATTTCCTAGACAGGGTCAGCATTTTAAAGCTGTGTGTGTGTGTGTGTGTGTGTGTGTGTGTGTGTGTGTGTGTGTGATATATATCTAATTTTTTTCTTCACCTACTGGAAAATCAGCTTTCTCGATAGACTCACAAAGATGTCACCAGATAACCTATCGAAGTTTAATTTGCTTGAACTTGAAAGAATTGGATGTATTGACTTTTAAAATAGATGAAATCCATTTTTAAAGGTCATTTTTAATAGAATAGTGCCACCAAGTTTTTTCCCATTGTTTTAGTAAATGTTATTTTTTTCTTCTAAATATATAAAACAATATGGTATTTGGATTAAATTTGTACTTCATTATCTAAAAAGCTAATTTTTTTACTTTCATTCTTTTTTCCCCATATTGTCATGTCGTTTTATATATGTGTATATGCAGTGGACCCTTGAGTACAAAGGAATCCCAGCCTCCCCTGCAGACAGAAATCTGAGTCTAACCTTGGACTTCCCCAAACCTTTCCTACCCTACTGCTGACCAGGAAGTCTTACCCATAACAGAAACCGTCCGTTAATACTGATTTTGTATGTTTTATGTATTATATATCGTACGCTCACAGTAAAGTCAGCTAAAGGAAAGAAAATGTCAGTAAGAAAGTCATAAGGAAGAGAAAATACATTTACAGTCTTGACAGAAAAAAACCCGTGTGGAGTGGACCCGCGCGGTGTTGTCCGAGGGTCTGCTGCACGTGTGGGACACGTCTGCACACTTGCATGCACACCACACTCACTAAGGATAATTCCAAAGTTTGGGTGCCCGTTTACACTGTGCTGCTTCTGTGGAAGCGGATGGGGTGAAGTTGCTGGAGCAAGTGCTTAGGTGGTCAGAGACATTCTCCTTTTTCTCTCTGAGCCGCTTTGAATGTTGCATCCATTTCTTTGAGGCTTTGATCACCTTGGAGCATCCAGTTTCGGATTCTGCCAGCCCACTCCCCCCTCCCCACGCGGGGCACAGACGCCTGTGCAGTGTTCAGCCGGTTCTCTTTGGATGGTTTGTTTCACAATAGCCAGCACGTCTGCTTGTTATCTGGAAGCCTGAGGAACCGGCCCCCAAGGAAAGCACGGGTGCAGGTGACAGGATGGCCATACACAGCTACTCAGTGCACATGCCATCAGAGCAGTCACTAGTGCAGTGCCGGCGTGCATGGGGACGGCTCCTAGCTCAGGCCAACTGATGCACCTGTGAGCTCGGATGGGCCCTGATGTCTCAGTGGTGAGGACGGGCCGGCTCTCCACTCCAGGACGTGTCACAAGCTGGCTGATTCTTGGGGGCCCCTGATTAAGGGACCCTTCTTTTTCTAGGTGCGTTGGTGTAACCTCTGGTTGTAGAAATGGCGAGAGGGGAGGATGTGCCCAATTTAGGTAGAAAACTGCCGCGTGTCCTGAGCTCTAAGGTAAAGAACTAAAGTAGCCTTTTCCACTAGTCAGCTGGCTTTGTGTCTAAACTTTGAGGTCAAAATACTTTTTTTTGCAAATACCTGATAAGCAGAATCTATCCTTCAAAAATGGAAGGGCGCCCTAAAATGATATGAAAACATTTCGTTTTACTACAGGTTGGAGAAGACCAAGAACCCGAGTCTCTCGTTTTGCCTTTGCAGCAGTAGCTGACGGTACCAGAGTCTGTAGGCAGAATTCTCTTGAAACTTTCCAACACTGATGTGCTTTTGCGAGTGTGTGTGTTGGCGCGGTGACATCGAAGCCAGGCTCCTGAGGGTGAGGCCAGTCGCGGTCATGCTGTGCTCCGCGAAACCCTGGACGTCACTGTAAATTAAGTATGTGCCTAGTGGGCCCAGTGCCGTGCTTCTCAAGGCTGCCGTGTAGCCTGTGGGCCACCTGAGGACTAGCCATGATGGAGGGGTGGGGAATGCACGCGTCCTGGTGTGTGAAGGGCCGGTGTGTCTGCGTGCGGTCAGCAGCGTGGTCAGTGTCAGGTCAGAGCCGGCAGTTTCCCTCTGCTCGTTGCCCACTCTGAGTCTGGATGTGTTTCTGGGAGGCGTGAATTTGTAGTCCGTTCTTCTCATAAATCTTAATTTTTCAAATATGCACTTTCTGAAACCAGTGACAAGGCCATTTCCTATCTTCCATGCCACGTGTTTCCTCCCAGATCGCCACAGGGAAGTCTGGAACGATTGGCGATGTCTAAACACAGTACAGAACATGCTGGCCGTCCAGCAGAGATGCCAACTGCCTTGACCAGGTTTAATTAGGAGCAAAGGGCCGCTCCGAGCTGTTTGGAGAACGGAAGGTGGGACCCGCCCAGCGAGGAGGGTGGGCCTGGAGCCTGCAGCTTCTCCTGTGACATTCCTGGGTTTTGTTTTCCTTTCTGTGATCTATGAACACACCTGGGTTTTACGTGCATAACTGTTTCTTAAGGAAGAAGGCAGGAAGTCACTTGTCGGCAGAAGAGAACGGGGTGGGGCCATGTTAGCAGCCTCTGTGCTTCCCCAGGTCCTGTTATTTTGTCCTGTCACAGCCACGGGAGGACAGTGTGTTGGAGGCTCCAGAGGGAAGTGCGGCCCTCACAACCCCCAGTGCGGGTGGCGTGGGTGGCCGCCAGGGAAGGTGCCTGCCTCCCATCTCCTTCGGTGCCCGCCTCCTGTCACTTACAGAGAAGGGAGGGCTCCTCAGGCGACACGCACACACTCAGGATGGCTCTCGAGTCCGTCCTCACCGGGTGATGCCCATGCAGGTGCTTTGAAAGTCGACTAGCTACCTCGTCCACTCCTCGTGACCACACAACACGAATGCAGTGCTGGCGCCCCCATGTCACACGTGGGGACATGGAGCACCAGGTCAGTGCTGGCCCCAGGGATCGCGGTGGCAGAACTGAATTAGGACCAGGCACGGCAGTGAGACCCGCAGAGCCCGCACTGGTCAGGCCGCACGCCCACAGGGGACGGGACAGACTCTGCCCTGGGTCCCGGCTCGGATGCCCCCTCCACTGTCTCAGTGGTGTGAGCCCCGTGGCGACATAGAGAAGTGGGCATGTTCTGCGCAGTTTGCAATCTCTTGTGGACAAGGTGGTGGCCAAACGGTTGCGTGAAGCGAGGTAAGAAACAGCAGTCCAACAGAAATCCCGAGGTGACTGGTGTGGCACTGCACGGTGCAGGCGCCCAGAGCCAGCACAGGATGGAGACGCTGTGTGACGCATGAAAGAGAGCCTGCGGGGGACATTCCTGGGCATCCACGGCTCGGTGCTGACAGCCTTCACAAGGACAGGCCTGCAGAACAGTGGGGGGCCGTGACGAGTGTGGACATCCATGGAGCTCATGCTGGAGGCAGGAAACGGGCATGGCGGCAGGACGATGTGGAAAGGACCCACGTTGGGCCCAAGGCGGGGCCTCCAGCCCTGAGCTGTCGTGCTAAGGACTGTGTGTCCTCCCCGGGACCCTGAGACGCGCCAGCTCCTGTGCTGCTGGAGGACCGCAGTACAGAAAGGATGTCTGCCCTCTCAGCCCACCCGTCCTCCACCTCCCACTATGCTCTCCATTCTCAAAAGTTCTTTCTCCCCAGTAATTAAGCTCATGGGAGAAACCCACCAGCATATTGTCTGCTCCTGTTAGCATCCAGCCAGCGCGTGAGCCAGTCACCTCTCTGCACCCACTTTCCACCCACAAGATGGGAAGGAAAGAGCTCTGTGCTCCTCAGCGGGCCTGGAGGTCACACAGGTCATGGAAGAGTCAGTGAGTCTCACCTCTAAACTCTGTCCGAGGAGCCGTGGTGACTGCAGGTGCCAGAGATGTGCGGGTGGACCCTGGAGCCCTCTGAGGGCTTTGCTGCTGGTCCACTCCGCCTCCTCCCAAGTGTGTGCCTACTCCACACTCTCCGTCATCAGGCACCAAGCTGAGCATGTACTGTCCACAGAGCAAGCATGTACTTTTGGGAACCCAGAAGCCCAGGCTGTCCTGTGACATATTCTGAGGAAGGTGTCAGATGACGCACCATGTGCAGCGGCTGTTTGGGTGATGTCCATGTGGTGCTTCTCCCATCATCCCAGGAGCAGAGGTCAGTGACGTCGCCCCACCATGCGTGCCTGCCGTGAGCTGGGGACACAGATGCCATCGGAAGGAACGACCCTCACCTCAGCCGCCACGCCCGAGGAGAGTGTCACTCGCATCACAGAGGGCTCAGCACAGGGCCTGCAGCCAGTGTGAGTGTGCAGGGCCAGGCGGACCCAGGGACCTGACAGCCAGACGCTGAGCTATTGCAAAACAGTGGGCACTGGGAAGAGAAGCGTAAACGAGCAAAGGGAAGTGAGGGAAATGGCAGGAAGGTGGGGCAAGAACTCGGGGGGCGGGGTAGCAGGAGCCTGAGGATGGGCATGAGTGAGAGGGAGAAGCCCCCCGTAAAGCGTAACAGACCCAGAAAACAGGCCTCCAGACTCGAGGGGCTCATCTCCCACCTGTTTTACATTTTTGTCCCCTCCCCGCTGGGGGAATAACCAGTAAAGGAATATTCCTGGGATCACACCTTTCATAAACCCGCAAAACACATACTTCACCAGATACTGAGACATTCTTGAGTGGGAGGAAAGAAAATGCAGATTTGTTTGTAACAAAATTAGCAGTTGGAAGGGGAGTTATAAACAAACCCATTGCACGTCTCAGGATGCTCTCCCCACCCCTGCCTTCCTTCTCTACCACATTGAAGGAGAATAAAAATACTGGGAGTTCAGGGACCCGAAACTTTGGAATTGAAATAGGAAGAGAACCAGGAAGAACCTCAGATTCTTTTGTCGGTTGCTTTCAAACTGTCTCTTTTCGGACCTTGGACCCTGCATTTCTGGATGACGTGATTTCCTGCTCCCAGCAGCCATCTTGTTTCTGGAGCTGGAGGTCACACACATCGAGTGTACATATTTCAAACCGACTCCAGCGAGGCAGCAAAGCAGAGCTGGTCCCAAGTGCAGTAGTGGTTCTGTCCCCCCCGGTCAGCGGTGTCCCCAGTGTCCAGTCACTCGGATCCTCTCCCCAGCACCTCCTCGCACACCCTCTCCTGAACCACCCCCTGGATGGTCTCACTCAGGGGCCATTGGACAGGTGGCTTCCCGTCCATGTTCGGCACCCGGTCCCTTCTTGGGGGTAGATGACAGACTTTAGAAACTCCCTGGCCCCAGAGGTCAGAGCCCTTCGTTTCACAGCTGAGAAAGCTGAGGCTGAGACCACGAGTGACCTGCCCCCGCCGCCCAGCTGGTCGGGCTCCTGTGCGCTGTTGGGGAGCCCTCAGAGCACTCCAGCTTCCTGTAGCCAGGTCGCCATTCAAACCGCTTTTGATGGAATAATTGGGCCGCAGAATGATGTGCAGTTTCTGAAAATGCAGAAGCAGCTGCTTGGAGACCTCCCCCACCCCCAGCCCTGCCCTTTGGCTTAATTAGGTGGTGAGTGCAGAATGGAACGACGACTACCTTTTGTGTTCCTGGCTGGGGTCCTCCCAGCCCTGGATACCCCTTTGCTTTTCTCTGAACCTTTGTGCGGTCCGTCCTCGCTCTGAAAGCCCTCCCACTCTGCTTTGTCACTCTGGATTGTCCCCATCTGCCAGCCCTCCTGCCCGCGCAGGACGACCCTGCTGCTCACACACCGGGCCCCTTCGTTTGCTCTCGTGCCCTTCCAATTTGGGCTGACTCCTTCCTCATCAGCCTTCTGTCTGCAGTTACTGTTTCCTGGGTGCAGTGCCGGCTTGCCCCTGCCTGCCCGGCCCTCCTGTGAGGTCACTGAGCGGGGCCTTGGTTCCTTGGTACAGAGGCGCCTCGTGGGGAACCTCCAGGAGCTCAGTGGAAACCAATCGGTGCACTGACCTGAGTCATCGAAGTGAGACGAGCTGGGTGTGGGGAGCTGTCGGTGTCAAGACCACCATGTGGCCCATCCCGCATCCAGGACACGTAGGACACTGGGTGAATGTGGGACTCTGTGGGTGTTGACAAAAGTGACGATGACAGTGGTGAGAAATGGTGATAACGCATTACCTCTGAGCAGGAGGAAACCAGAAAGGGCCAGAAGTGTCCTCCAGGAGACTCCTCATCCAGTCAGGCCCGGGCTGCTCTGAAGACGTGATGCTGTGTTTCCGGCTGACGCGGCTTCTCGGGTTGTCGGAACACGAAGCTGAGAAGCACGAACAGGCCCTCGGGGCAGCTCAGGACTGGCTCTGCGCAGGGGGTCGAGTTGAGTCCCTGAACTCTGAAGGCGTCACCGACTGTGGGAACCCCTGAGTCCTCGGCTGCAGGGCCCCAGGATATTAGGGGTTCCTGTCGGTTGTTTCATTCGGGGGCTTGGAGCTGGACTGAGACCTGGAGTGATGACGTTTTGCAGGACTGCAGATTGGATAGGGCGCCTCACACATCCGAAACCCCACTTTCCGGTAAAGTATGAATGATGACAACAGTAACCTATGTTACATGTGGTTATACAGAAAGAACTCGCTTACTGAAATCACGTGCCTTTCCTGTTGTCATGTTCACAACTCTCCCCTGATTTCAACCTGGTGTTTGTCAGGAGCAGCGCAAACAGGCCAGGCCATCTGCAATGGGTGTGGCCGGTCCAGCTTCAGGCACACGGACGTTTGGGGTGCAGCGGGGTCCAGGCACACAGATTTTGGGGTACGGCATAACTAAATGACTTTCCTTGGAGCCTCACCTTCAGGCAACGTTCCAACTGCACATATTGTGAGATTGTGTTACTTCTGCACTTTAAAACTGCACGATCATGGCGCTTCCAGATGTGGAGGCTTCCAGATGTGGGCGGCCTTTACCTGTGGGAGCAGGAAGCTGAGCCTTCGGCAGCAGATGCATTCGTCCTGCGTGGTGGTGACCCTCAGGGACCTGGGGAGCAGCGTTCACCGAGGCCTCTGACCTATGCTAGACGCCAAGGAGAACAGGGACGTGAAAACGACCTTTTCTCAAGTTGGGGAGGCCAGATGGAGTTACGTGACCACAGGTAGATGGGGGTGAGCGTGCAGGGGGGACTCAGAGTAAAGCCGGCAGGGGGGCAGGCGGGGAACGCTCTGACTTCACACCACGCAAGGACTGTTCCACATGCAGAAGAGCATTGAAAATTACTCTCACTTCTCTTAGTTAAAATGTGTCTATATCTTTAAGTTTTATTTTCAGAAAACATCATGCAAAATGGGAAAAAAAATTACTCAGCACTGCTTGGTAAACACTGCTTACCACGGAGCTGTTTGCTAGTTATGAGTGTTGTGGAAGCCGACACTTGGCGTTACGCAGCTGCATGGCCCACTGGAGGGGTGGGGGTGACAGCCGTGTAGTTACGGGGTGTCGGGGTGGGGACAGGAAGCAGCGCGTCTCCAGGGACAGGTCAGAGCGGGGCACCGCCCTGCGGAAGCCCTCGGATCAGCTCAGAATTCACTCTGCAGAAACGCTTCTCCTTAGTGGAGTGTGTGCACGTGTGTGCGCGCACGTGTGTGCATAGCTGTATGTATGTGCATTTTATATGTGTGCGTGTGTGTGTGTGTGTGTGTTGCCCCTTAGTCAAACGTAAGCATTATCAAGGCATGACTGAAAAGCGCAGAGGAGGTGGTGTGGCAGTGACTCGGGCAGGTGCTGGTGGCCACATGTCGCCGGTCATTTAAAGTGAGTTGGGGCTGTGCACGGAGAGTCCATCCAGGGCACAGTTGCCGCTCTGGCCTACTCTTAGGTCAGGGACAGACAGGGTTGCCCAGCGGATCTGCTGTGGCTTTGGCCTCTGTGGGAGGAGGAGACATAGGGGTCCTGTTTCTTACCCAGAAAGCATGGCGCTCTGTCCCCCGGTGTTTCCTGAGGACCCGTAGGCCAGACATGGGAGGGGCCTTGGGCACCCGCCCCCTCCCCATGCAGGGCTGCCCATGGCTGTTGGTGGCGAGGACGGTGTGTAAAACCACCGCCCTAAAATAAACCGCATCACAAGTTCCTGGCCTAGGTGGCTGGGCTGTGAGCCGTCCCGTCTGGGCCAGGCTGCTTTGGTGATGAAGCGACAGCCCGAGTGAAACCGCCGAGAATAAGGACATGACTGTGTGGGCGTGTTCTTCTCTTCACGTGCGTCTCTCCTTACGAGACAGAGCGGACCTCCGGGACGGCCTGCGGTGTTTGCTCCCCTGCGCTTCCCCACTCGTACTTTCGAAGCATTTCACTGAGGTTTAAGCACATTGAATGTAGACTTTGCAGATTTTAAACGTATCTTGCATTGCTTGTTCTCACCACAGAAGTAACAGATGCTCAACTTAGGAAACACAGGTAGGCAAAATCAGTAAAACAGACCTGCCTGGTCTCCCGCACCACGGACTGGGCCCATGCCGTCGCAGCGTGAGCCGCGGTGCCTTTGCCGGCGTTTTTCTTCTGTGCTCACCTTGCACATTTGCGGCTCTGCGATGAGCCGCTGCCTGGTGTCGCCCCCCACCCGTAGCGTGTGACGCGCTCCGTGGAGGCAGCCGTGTCTGTGCTCCAGCCGCTGGTTCCGCGGGGCCCTCTGAGCTGGAGATCGGGTCCCTCCCGGAGAGGTCCAGCCCCCCCAGTACACTCCGTGTTTCGTCCAGCCTGCACCGTAAGGGGCCCCCACCTTCCCTCCGCGTGCCCATCCCATCTGTCTTTCCCGGGGCTTTGTGCATGGCCCTCAGCTCTGCCGTTACCACTAATTATGATTCCCAGGAACCCTGCAGCCCTGCCCTTTGTGTACACACGCGGGCAGGCGCTGCTCCGGTCCCATTGTTCCTTGGAAGGTGCAGAGGTTTCTCTTTGGCCGTTGTAGTCCTGGTCTTTCAGCAGAATTTGGGAATGACAGGCCTTTTCTCTCAAGAATGATCCCGCTCTGCAATTTTCCCCGTCAGATGAAGGTCTGAGAAATGAGACATGTGCATGGTTATGTGTACGTGTGGATTTCTGTCCCCAGAACCCTGTCCGACTTCCTTTGCGGGATGTGCTCTGCAGCTCAGCGTGGAGCAGGGACGCAGGCGGTTACAGGAAACAAGGGCCAGGTCAAAGTGTGCCATGTGAACTCTGCATCCTCAGTGTGCGTCCCTGTGCCCGGAGGACTCAGCTGGCGTGGCGGCTCTGCTCGGAGGGGCTGCCCCCGGTCCAGGGGTTGGGGACGCTGGAGGCAGCCCAAGTGGCACAGAGCTCGGCTTTTCGTATTTTCTTGGTGGGGAGTTTATGCACACCTCATGCAGGCACTCGTGTTTTCCATTTCTTGACAAACAGTGTGGCATTTGGGTATTTCTAAGTGGGGTGGCACAAACGTCACATGCTGGATTATTTCTAAGTGGAGTGGCACAGATGTCACGTGCATTATCTAGTGACTGAGCGGTTAAGTTTAGGGGGGTTTTAACACGCTGCTCTTTGTAGAAGCCCCGTTACTCTGGTGGGGTGGCGTTCTCCTTGCCAAAAGCCATGGTCACTCGTCAGACTGGGTTTGACAAGGCCCTTGGTGCTGCTGTCCAGCGGGGGCAACTTCGTGGCCTGGGCCTTTTAGGCATGGCGTCCTGGGAGCACACCCTGACCCTGCGTCCAACGTCCTCCAGGTAGTCCTGCGACCTTCTGCGCTCCCGGCAGCAGACGAGCTTGTCGGGACGTGTGGCCAGCACAGGGGCCAGGCCCGGTCAGGGGCGTGGCGCACACTCGCCCACACACCTCCTGCAGCCCCATGCACTTGTCCGTCATCCCCACCTTACAGATTACCAGACGGACACACAGTCAGGCCACCGGTCCCAAGCCACACTGACAGTGAGAGGAACCGCCGGGATCCAGACCGGGCCACTGGGCCGCGGCCTGGCCTCACCACTGGTGGCTTTTCTTTTCCTGAGACACTGACGGCCACCACTGTGGGGTGGCCTGCAAGACCGTGTCCGCTTTCTGTCATCGCGGTGCATCCGTCTCGTCAGGCACGTGGTCTGATTTGCTTATTTCCTCTATGACTTTCTCAACACCTGAGAGGGTTCAGACGCGTAAAAAGGCACAGCAGGTACCTAGGTGAGCTGCCCTGTCCAGAGAGAGGCGTCCTGGAAGCTCAGCCTGGCGAGAGCCGCTTTCCCTTTGTCTGCCTGGGGAAAGTCCTTGTCGTTCACACATGCTGTCTTTTTCTTTCCTGCTGGAGAGCAGGCACTGAGGTGAGGAAAGAAAACAGACCAGGTCAGACTCCTGGCGGGAGCGACTCGTGATCCACGGTGAACTCTCCGTGTGGGGACAGGCACCCCCAGGTCTGCAAAGGTCACGGCCCAAAGCTCATCCAGATCTATGTGCCCTGCCACAACGTGGGCAGAGGACACGCCGAGCAGAGAGCTACTTGAGGGGACTATGTGGCTGGTTGACCCCACGTGTGGGTCTGTGACCCAGAGAGCATTTGGCTAAATCCCCCTTTCTTCCCCTTCCTGCTTACGTGCTTCTTGGCTGTTGAGTCCACTGACTTGCTCCGCAGACACCTACCTAACAGTGTGAACCCAAGGCCAGCACGGCTGCTCAGGGTCGTCCAAGCGCTGTTTGCAGGTCATCACAAGGGGATGTCTCAAATTAGCGTCCGGTCAGTTTGGCTCTTACACATCTTATAAGGTTTTTAGCAAAGGGTGTGGGAGGCCCTCACCTCCTTGTCCGGCCACGTGAGAACATACTGGCCGCACATCCCGTCTGCTCAGGACAGGCCGTGTGTGTCAGGGCCCTGGGACTTGCTGAGATGCCCCTTTGTCACTTAGTGTCGGACGGGCCTGCCTCGTCTCCATTTCAAGTCTCCGGAACCGTAGCCAGGCAGGTGTGTGTGAATTCCGTCCTTCCTGCTTGCTGCCAGGATTACAGATTAGGACAATTTCAGAACGTAAGCGGGCTCGTGTCCAGGCTTCTTTCCGCGCGTGCTTGTGTCGCTTAGTCAGCAGTGCCAGCGACTCGTGTGCAGAGAAACTGCTCTCCATGCACCATCAGGCCCGTATTTTAAACTCACTCAGCAAAGTGTCCCTCACGGACTCGGGGCTCGGCAGCGGCAGTGTTTGTCACTCCCGATGTAAGCTTCCTGTTCTGTGTGACATGGCCTACGTCAGTTTGGTCCTAACTGTCAGGCTGTAAAAGCAGGGACATGCTCAGGCCTGACAGCTGTCCCTGTGTCACGGGACTAGCACTGTAAGCTGCACATGACACGTGGAGTAAATGTTTGTGCCCAGCTGTCCACTCGTTGCCTGAGGCTCACTGGGCTCCTGGCTTATCTGTCACCGTGTGGGCTGTGACTGCCTTTCAGGAATAGGTGACGCTTCTAAAATGCAGAATGTGCCATCACACTGCGGCTGGTCTGGGGAGGGCACAGGCACGCGGGCACGCGCACCTGTGCTCAGCTCGGACCCCACGGCCCGGTTCAGAGGTTAGAGCTGCCCAAGGAAGGACTGAGGTGTCCACAAAACCCGTCACTGGACCGTCACTCAGGGAGCAGGCTGCATTTCCTCTGTTTTAAAAACAAGTTCATTTTCCCTTAAACATTTTAAATTTTCAAGTCATAGTAAAAGAAAGCGTTTTTATTATGAATCCACAAGCTGTCACCAACCTGAGGGACCGATTAACAGGGCCGTGTGGTGACGTCCCCTCAGAGGTTTACGTAGTGAGCACAGAGGCAGCTCTCCACGCCCCACCTGCCCCTGCGGGGCCCCTGGCGAGTCCTGTGATGACAGGGAGGGGACATGGCAGCCGAGGGGGCTTAACCGCAGTGTGGAGGGACTGCATATGGGGGTGCACAGAAAGCCGGACGGGGAACAGGCCAGACAAACAGTCCCGTCGGCAGGCACGGGACACGCCTCCCGGTGCTGGTGTGCGCGGCACAGCGGGCGTTGTCGCAAGCCGAGCGTGTGGCCTTCTTGCGTTGGCGTCGAGGCTGGAGCTAGCCCCTCGCTGCCCAGAGACACGTGCCGCCTGGCGCTCCCAGGACGGTGGTTCTGAGTGTCGCCATAACTGTGTCTCCACAGTGGGTCTGCATGACACTCAGCAGCAGCCTGCAACGGGGCCACATTTTGTCACTCACACGTCTCAGGTTAAGACGACAGCAGCAGAGGGGAGGCCACGGTCACAGGAGTGGCAGAGGGAACACTCGCTGCGTCTTCCCTCCCGGAAGCTCGGAGCCCAGCCTGCGGATGCCCTGGGAGGCCTGTCGCTCCTCAGCCGGTCCCACGGGAGCTCAGCCGTGATCCCCTTAGCAGCCTTGGCAGCAGTTGTGTCCCCAGCCATGTGCAGAGCCCTCAGTGCGGCTGGGCTGTGAGGGGCCAGCTCCCCTCAGACTCTCACATACACAGAAGTGCCGGGACCATCACCAGGGCATGGGGGGAAGCCACCAGCATGACGTCTAAAGTGCAGCTATGCGGCCCCAGGTGACACACGAGCCATCCTTCTCTCTCTCCTGCCTGTGGTTCTGTCCACGTGGAAGTTCTCTTAGCTCCTCCAAGCCCTGCACTTCTCTCACCTCACCTGGCTCCACAGCTTTCAGCCCTGCAAGATCACCTGTCACCTCTGCAGCTGGCCCCTCTATGACCAACTCCCCCCATCCCATGAGACACCTAACAGCGGTTTTCATCACTGCCATTCGCTACCATTCAGCTCCAGGCTGGATGGTGACCCCGGGAGGTCAGGGTTCCCCCAGTTTTACTCAATTGACCGGGTGTCCCTGGCATCCAGCAGTGACACGTGGTGTGTGCTAATACCCAGACGTCGAATACGTGAATAGTAGCAGCTTGTGTCCACCTGGTGGGGGCCAGGCACAGTTCCCCAGGCCCAAGGCTGTCTTATCCAGTCCTCCCAAGAACTGGGAAGTTGAAACCAGTCCACATTTCACAGATGAGGAAAGGGGGGCACTGAGACATTAGGTGCTTTGCCCGAGGTCACACAGCCTTAAGTGCAGGATTCCAACTCAGGCATCGTGACTCCAGGATTACGGGTGGACGGATGAGCTTCCAGAAGCCAAGGGAACACAGTTTTGTATGTGCTGTAGCGCTCATCTCGGTTCCTCTGGGAAGCAGATGCGGTCTGTGTCCTGGCTCCTAGGGACCTGTCCCCATACAGCATCGATGACCTGGTGGCATGTGTCTTGAGCAGCAGTTTTGTGGAGTTGCAGAGACTCTTCCAGTGTCTGGTCCCCCCCCCAGCCTGGGACACCCCTTAGCTGGTGGCTCCACAGAAGCCCAGTGGTGTGTATGTGCGTCTATGTGTGTGCGTGTCGGCCCACAGGGTGCATGCACCTTGGCACTCAGGACAAGCAGTGGGCGAGAAGACACACAGTGGCTGAGCCCATGGCACCCAACCTTACAGCACCTAAGCCCACGGCGCCCGACCCCACAGCGCCCGGCCCCACGGTGCCTGAGCCTGCGGCATTGGTGGCTGACCCCCTGCCCTTCTGCCTTCTAGGAGCTGTGCCGGCAACGCATGGCTGTGCGCACGTCCGACCGCCCGGAGGCCCCGCACGCGTCCCGTGTCAACAGCGTGTCCTCACAGGTCAGCGACGGGCCGATGCCCAGCCCCTGTGCACGAAGCAGCACCTCGTCCTGGTCCGAGGAGCCCGCAGCCCCCAACATGGACATCTCCACCGGCCACATGGTCCTGGTAAGGCCCGCGACCCCCCTGCCAATCCCTGGGCCACACGCGCCAGCCTACGCGTCTCGTAAGAGGCTACGACACCAGCTTGGCCAGCAAGCCTGAGGTGCGGGCCGCTGACATGCAGGACGTGAACCCAACATCAGGGCCCCTGTGTCCTCGTCCTCGGTGTGAGTGTGACAGTGGCACCCAGCACCCGTTCCCCTGCCTAAGCATGACAGCTGTGCAAAATGACTTCTGTGAGGTCACGGGCGCACCTCGTACGTGCATCTGGTTTGACCCTTAGGGGCCCTAATGGGGGCACCATCCTGAAGCCTGTTTTGTGACGAGAAAGCAGGGTGGTGATTTGTGCAGGGTCGCGGAAGCTCCCCAGCTTTGGCCCGAGCTCAGGGGCCCCCAGAGTCTGCGCGGTCAGCCGCACGCTCCAGCCGGAGTCCGACCCTCAGCGTCTGGGCCCTGGGGCTCTCGACGGCTGGCCCTGCCCCACCTGCACTGCCACTCTGCGGCCACCAAGACGTCCTCCGTCCCAGTTCCCTGCGCCGGCCGACCCTCTCGGTCCCTGAGAGCTCAGTGCTTCTGGGCCTCAGCCGATGACACGTGTCCTCCGACCCCTCCTTGGTGTCTTGTCCACCTGCCCGGGACCCCCTGACCAGGGGCCATGAAGTCCCTGCCGACACTTAGGTGACACTTGGCCTCTTCCCCCATGAAGGCCGCTCAATCTAATGGGCTGGTCTCTTAAGCCCGAAAGGATCGCTATAAAGAAACGGAGCCAGTTTTCTTCTGATGGAGCTGAGGGGAAGGGACCTTACCTGCAGGGAAAATGTCACAGGGCCCAGGAAAGCCCACAGCCGGGCGCAGAGTGAGGGGTCGGACAGTCGTGTCTAAGCTGGGCAAGGTGTTTCAGTTTCTAAAAATAACCTGCCAGGGATGTGAGTAAGAAGAGTGGCCCTGGAAGGCACGAGTGCCTGGCTGTCGTGGGGTCTTCACACCTCAAGGGACCTGCCTCGGTTTGGGCCACCATCAGAAAACCCCAGACCTGCTGACTTACCAGATGTTTATTGTCCCCAGTCCTGGAGGCTGGCACCCAGATCCAGGTGTGGGCAGGGCTGGCCCCCCCGAGGCCTCTCTCCTTGGCGTGTAGACGGGCGTCTCCTCTCTGCGTCCTCACGTGGTCGTCCCTCTGCCTGTCTGTGTCCTCGTCCCCTCTTACGCGGATACGAGTTCGGTTGGATCAGGGCCCCCCCACGTGACCTCGTTCTACCTTAATCACCTCTGTACAGATGCATCTCCAAATACGGACCCGTTCTGAGGTCCCGGGGGTCAGGGCTTCAGCACAGAAATTTGGGGGCACAATTAGCCCCTGACAAGCACTGGTGCTTGAACCGCATCAGTGTTTCCTGGAATCTTGACATGAGAGGCCTGGTCTTCTTTCCTTGGCCCACAATAGGGTGTCATTTCCGCCTCCCCTGTTTACTGTGGTGGCTGAGTGAGGGGTAACGCTGCCAAGGGGCCACCGACTGCCTGGCTCCAGGCAGTTCTACTCAGGCCGCACTTGCCCACCCAGCCTCGAGCTGTGATGGGACCGTGACCTGAAGGATAGGCTGGTGAACCACTCAGGTGTCCCCCTCTTTCTGGGCACAGCTCACCTCTAGGGAGAGCACGACCTGCCCCCGTCACAGTCTCTCTGGGAGAAGCTGTCCTCCGGGAGGGGTCTCAGGAAAGGCACGTGCAGTCCCACATCAGGCCTGTCAAGTTCTCACCAAGAGCTGGGCCCTGGAGACGTCCACAGGCACTCAGTGCAGGGGTAGTCGGGAGCCTCTTGGGTCAAAGGGTCACAGGGAGGCCCCACTCAGCTGAGGGGTGCACATGCTGGACCCCAGGGCAGGTACCCCCACCCAGGGACACCTGCAGCTCCTCCCCAGCTCCCCACCCCTGGGGGGATGTTGCCGTCCCTTGTGGCCCCTGGGGCTCCTTTGGTAGCTGCAACATTGGCCACTGTTGATGTTTTGGTTTTGATACGAGGCAATAAGTGCCATGTTGCATAATAGATTATCCAAGAGTCAAGTTCTAGTTACTTTTCTCTCGTTACTTTAAAAAATATGATTTGCTTGCCTTTGATGCCGTAGCTGTTGAAAAGGCTCTTGCCAGTCCAGTGGCTGTGCCTTTGTGGACCATCCATACTGTCTTCTGAATTCTACACCTTTATTGATCTAGGATTTCCTTGTACCCTGTATTGGACTTATTTTATTTTTATTTTTGCTCCAGTCTTCCGGTGATTCCTGAATGAGAGAATTCTTGTCTTCCCTCAATTCCAGAAAATGACAAACTATTTATAATTTAAATGTGACTCTTCCATTCTCTCAGATCTCCCCTCTAATGGAAGAATATTGGACATTCTCATTCCCATGTCTCTTAATTTTCTTCCATATTTTCTGTCCTAATCCCTCTGTCCTGCATTCCAGGGAATTTCCTCAGATCTGTTTTCCAGTATGCATTGTTTCTCTTCACTGGTGTCTAATCTCCTGTGTAATCTGTTCATTACATTTATGATTTCAAGGAGTATATTTTTCATTTACAGTTGTTCTATTTGTTTTTTAAATCTTCCTGTTGCGTTGTTCTTATATTGTTGATTCCCACTTTAAAATCTTCAATCATCACAAATGTAGTTCCTCACCCAGAGAGTCCCAGACTACTCATCTGTTGTAAATTTGAGTCTCAATCCTAGATGAGGCCCAAGGACTAAACATCTTCCCATTTTGAGTCCATATGGACACAGATATTCTTTCTTATGTCCTGAACAAACCCTTTCACTAAGATTGTGGTCTTCTGAGGGTCCAGATTTACGTGGAGGTCTCACGTCTGACTCTGCCTCCTGTATGTCAGGGAGTCCCCCGAGGGTGCCCATGGGCCCTGGGTTTTAGGTACAGGAAGTCGTCTTGCCCTGTCCCTCGCTCCAGGACTTGAGGGACTTCGGGTGCCTCCCACTCTGGTTTTCACTTCCCTTTTCATTTTGGATTCCTGAGTATTTTCCTTAATTTTGTGGAAGGAAATTTTGTGACTTGCCATTTTCCCAACATTTTTAGATGTCTTGTAGAGGAGGCTCTTCAGGTTCTCTCGTTCTTCATTTCTCTGGAAACATCAGACTCAATGCAAGTCTAACAAAGGGGACCCTGTGCAGTGGTGCATAGACGCAGGGATTACCTTGCTTCAGGAGGCACCTGTACACCTGTGTGACCAAAATGAGCTGTCTGGGGGTGTGCGCTGACAAGAGCCTGTGTCAGCAGGCAGGTGGGCAGGGTGAGTGGACCCAAAATGCTAACAGCTGGTGTCCATGGAGAAATTCCGATGGCACGCGTGTTGCTATTATGATAAAGGCAGCTGTTGGGAGGGGAGGCTCCAGGTTTCATGGCTGTGTTGTGCCGGAGCAGAAGAGGTGAAAGGGTAACTCTGAGCACCCACTCCTGCTTCACCCATCCAGCCTCCAGAACACGGCGTGTAAGTGGGCGGTCCACATGGCTGACAGTTGAGCTGGAAAAACTAGAAAAACATACTTGATAATCTCATCTCTACCTTTTCCCCCTAAAAAGTGAAAAGAATTTTTGATAGATGATGAGCTCCCTTCTAATTTGAACTCCTCATTTCAAAGCAATTGAATGAGGAATGTTCGCCGGCCAGCTCTTGGTCATCATGACTGGCAGTCGAATCCTAATTTTCCCTTTTCTCCCCTGGTATTTCTGCCGTTTCACGGATGACAGGAAGGTCTGGGAAAATAGACCTCAAAGGCTTCCTGTCCTCTGAGCGAGTTTGCTTGGTGAAGGGAAGGTAAGGTTTTGAGTCTCGTATCAGCGTTTCCAGTCCTGGCGACGTTGCTGTCCCCCTGTTCTTGTCAAACCTCATGAGCATGTAGCCTTGGCTTTTAAACCAAAGCATTGGCTTTTAATTCCTGTAATTCCAATGAACACTTTTAGAATTGCTGCAAATATTTTCTAAGAATGTGTTTTAGACCCCGGCGTCTCCCATCTGGGAAAGGGAGGGAAGACTCCTGTCCATGTGGCTGTCCTATGCCACCTTTACTGCACTCACTGGAACTCTTTGTTCTTCCTAAAAACTTCATCAGAAAACCGTCATGAGTACATCGCTGCCACAGAACATACAAGGCCGCTGCTAAGAAAAGGTCCACAGCTTTGTAATGGGCGAGAAGCTGTCTGTGTGTTGCTAGGCAACCATCCCCTCCTCTTTCCCCTTCCTGAAAGGTTTCCCTGTTGTAACTGCTGTTGTCACATCTTTCGAGTAAAAATTGTCTCCTCTGGGCTTTTTCCTATCAGTTGGGTCTTTGGGAGAATCTTCTCTTACAATTGTCACTTGGATTTGGCCATTTGAATTTCATAGGTGGCTGTCCGGCCGGGGAAGGGTGGGTGGATGGCCATTTAACACATGAATCTGCTGGTGCACAACACAGAGCAACAGCTACTCAAACCTGCTTTTGGAGGAGACCCCAAAGCAAGCAGCTCTGCCTGCGCCCCAGCACCAGTGCAGACGTCCCCGATAAGCAGCCTCGATTTCTCCACCACACAGCTTCTGTCGTCTGGGTGGTGCCCGTCGGGGCCCCCAGCACCTGGCGGGCAGTAGATGGTGTTCGTTGGGGAGGTTCTCTTCTCCTAGAATTTGTTGTCATTTCAGATCTTTGCAGGCTCGGCTATGTTAGAACCTCATTTTCATGACCGCTTTCCTCTCACATCCCTTCCTTTCCTACCGATGCTGGAGCCTAAGGGTGGTGGTTCCTCCCAGCGTGGTGCTTCATCGGACTGTCTCTGGCTCCACGTCTGTTTCATGTGTCAAAGGGACATGGTGGAGGCCAGAATCCAATGTTTGCCCTCATTTAGTAAGGACTGTGCATTACTTTATCATAATAGAATGACTATAACACAAATATTTGTAAGTGCGTCTTCTGTGTTGCCCCAGTAACTTATAAAGAGCAGTCGGAAAGGGGGGGCTTTAGTCAGACGGCTGCCTGTTCCACACCAAAGTCTCAGAAGCAGTAGTTTTTCCTGTGAAGGTAACAGCGGTCTCTTTGCTGAACAACCTGTAGTCAGACTTTGACTGATGACCCGAACGGGGTGAAAGGATTCATTGCTGCTGAGCGCAGCGGCCGGGCGGTGCGCAGTGTGAGGCGAGCTTGCGCCCGTTGCAGCAAGTGACTGGGCTTCTCTCGTCATCCTGCAGGCTCTTCTGAGGTTTCCGCTGGTTTTCATTTATCTGTGAAGATGTATGTTTCATTGGCAGAAATGAGACACCTTAAATGTAGTGCTCAGTTTGATAAACAGCTATTTCAGGAGTTCCAAATGCCATGGGTAGACATTTTAAACTTTTAAAAGGCAGAAATTAGTAGAAATATAAAATGTACCAAATTTTTCTTTAGACTTGTGTTAACTGAAGTAGCTGCAGACTGATACTCAAAGTCACCACATTGTTAATTGTGGTTTTTAGTTTTTTGTGTTTGTGTGTTTGTGTGTGTGTGTGTGTGTGTGTGTGTTTAACTGTCTATAGACCAAAATTACAAAAAGAAGAGAAGCACACAGAAGATATTTGGTAAAGGCAGGTGGTCTGGATGAATAATGTTCCTTTCATTAACATATTTCCCTTATTAACTGTATAATTAATTGTACGTAGCCAAGGGAAGCTGTGGAAATTGCATTTTGAGATGTATCAAAGCTGACTTATGCCTCAGACTTCATGCAATTCACCATTAATGAAGCTGAGATGGAAGCCTCAAATCTATAATTATTACTTACTATTTGAATGACAAGCAAAGAATTTTATCAGCATAGTTTTAAATGAAAGGGGATAGCAGCTAATGTTGAAATTGTTAATCTTTCTTATGAAAATAATTTTGAAGAAAATGCGTAGTGGAAAGAGGTTTGTGGAAAGCATTTGCCATTAAAATACCCATTTTCTGATACTCCATATGAATCTGTCCACGTTTGACAGCAGGGTGCAAATATTTTTGAAAGTGAATGAATATTTTATAGGATCCTGAGCTGCTCATGCATTCCAGGAATGAATCATGCAATATTCCCAAATATCTCCATGAAGGCGAGAGAGTTTGAGAGCCGAAGCTGAAAACATTAAAATATATCAGAATATTCTAGAAGAAATTAAAATTTCTTTATTAGCCCAGAAACCTGTCTCTCGCCTCTTCGAGGCTCCTTTAAGGCTGTCCACCGTGCAGTGTGTTGTTAGAGAAAGCTGTTGGGTGACGCGCTGCCGTCTGTTTGTCCAGAAAGATCTCATTGGCGTCACCTCCATGGCTAGTCTCTCACCTGCGATTCCAAAGTGAGGCTGTCACCTTAACCCACATGCCCGACACAGAGGCCATCTCAGAGTCTATGTCAGACACTGTGCAGCTGTCACATGTCCTCAGGACAGACCCAGGGGTGGTCGTACCCTTCATTCACCAACAGACGTTTGCCGACCACCCAGGATGGCAAACCACCCACTGTGTCCATCCCTGGGCAGACCCTAAGGACTAAACAGTTGGATGGTTGGGAGTTCCTGAAAACGCAACTCCTATTTATTTCTTTGTCCTGATTTTTCCACTGAGTCGATGGCACAAACTAAATGCTAAGGTTATGACTCCATCTGGTTAGAGCGCCGTGTCACTATGAAGCTGAGAAAGGCAACGTCCAGGTTTCCAGAAGCTCTGGAATATTGACCTGGGAGGGATGGGCACTTTGGGGGCTGTGGCCCGTCGCACATCTGTTCTAGGCCAGAGGCCGTGCTGGAGCGCGATCTGGGCCTGGGGCTGGGCCGTGGTTCTTCCGGAAGTTCTGAGCCCAGGGGGACAAGCAGGTGGTGACACGTGCACGTTTATTCTGAAATTGTTGTTTGCGCCAGCCTGATGCCTTGTTGGTTTCAGTTGGAAGACCTGTTAGCCTCCTCCAGCCTGGGAACCTCTCATAGGGCAGTCTGTCACCCGAAGCCAGAGCGTGAGTGCAATCAGGACTGACCAACGACCAGGTGGTCCGACGAGGTCACACGGTGCTCCCGACCTGCCAGCGGACAAGTCCTCGCTGGGCCCACTCCCGGCCAGTGCACGTTCCTAGATGGGCTGCAAGCTGCCCTAGACTCACACATACACACACCTTTGACTGTATCAGGAATTGTCTTGTTTGTGTAACAGTGTATCCAACTGTTCCAGATTAATTTAGTTGGTTGATTGACTTTACATTTTAATTTTGTGTTATGCTACTGGTTGTTAATTTTCTGTGGCATTTTGTGCAAACTTACCTCCATGAGGCGTCGTGCAGGGGCTCAGATTAAAACAGTCCGGCAAACGTCTGAACGTCCTGTCTGTGCAACTGAAGCACGAAGCCTGTCGGCAACAGCAGGGCTGTGGACGGGAGTTTTCAGATTTTTACCCAGACTGTTGACTCCAAGTAAATTAAGACCTTGTTTCTCAGGTGGAAACATCAAGCTCTCTCCTGGCTGTGGTTACGTGACGGTCAGGAGTTGAGACAATCACAGAGTTTTTTACAAACTGAAGTGTTGCAGAAATTTAGGAGGAGAAGGAAGAACAGAGCAGATAATGAAACGAGCTGAGTCTGTGTTAAACTAACCCAAGTCCCCTGATGTGTCCTACGAGCTGGTCCTGGCCATTCTGTTTCCAGAACGGACCGCCGGTCTCCCACTTGTCGCCGCCAACAGCTCTACAGCTGCTCCCCAAGCCACTGGATCTCTTAAACACACGGTCCCAACTCGTCCTCTCGATCCGCCTGGAGCCAGAGTGACCTTCCCAAAGCCTCCCATGCTTGGAACTCTCCAGGGGCCTCCCGTTGCTCTGCGGATAAACTTCACCTCGAGTGACTGTGCTTAGGAGGGGAGCATGCAGAGGCTGGATTGTAGACACAGGTGTCCACCTGAAATTTATAACTAGTGTCACCCCAATAAATCTAAGTTTTAAAAGAAAGAAGAAAAAGTTCAAGCCTCTCCCCACGGCCCGCGGGGCCCCCCCCCCATGTGATTGGGCCCTGAGTCCCCTGTCCCAGTGGCCCGTTCAGTCCCAACCCACCCCACCCCCCCAGGGTGCTGGCCCCTGCTGCCCTCTGTCCCTGGGGAGCCCCTCCCCATCTCAGGGAGAGCTCAGGAATCAGCTTTTCAGAGGGGCCTCCCTTCGTGGAGCCCCCACCCCACCCCACCCCGGCACCCAGCCCCTTTCCATCACTGTCCTATGCTTTCTTACCGCCCACTGTTACCTGACGTGGTCCTTCTAAGTCGTGGTCACGGCTTCCTTGTGTGTGGGCTGTTCTCCAGCCAAAGAACCAGCCACAAGAGGACAGAGCCTTAGAACCACTGGATCCTCAGAGCACACATCTCCCTGCTCACACGATACACGTAAGAAAATCAGCTGACAGATGAGTAAGTGACTAACCCACCAACAGACGAGCAGGAATAACTAACACTGCAACTCTTAACTCTCGACAGTCAGAGGCGGAATCAGGCTTCACTCGCAGTGTCAAGCAAATCTATCTCACCCTCATTTAAATGCTAATAGCTGCACATTTATGGGAAATACAGTATAGTTCTCTTGGTTATTTCCCATTGCTTGTGAGTATCCAGCTTTGTATTTCACCTATGCTCATACAACCTTATTTCTAAGATGTTAACTGAGATAATAAGATTCGTGAAATTACTCATTTAGAATGGTTGGCGCTTTGGGAAGAATGACAGCCTAGAAACACGAAGTGACGCAGTTGTCATTGTCGCAGTGATGGAACAGCTTCTTCCTGCAGGAGACCTTTGTCACTCTCTCCTACGCATCCCCCTAAGCCTGATGTCATGCAGAGAATGCCGGCAGAAAACAAACTATCAGTCACACAAAAGGACAAGCGTTCTTATTGGGTAAGAGTAGGTGGTAAGGACAGAACTACTTATTTTTTGAAGTTTATGAATTAAAACACTTCTCGGGGGCCAGCCCGGTGGCTCAGGTGGTTGGAGCTTCGTGCTCCTAACTCCGAAGGCTGCCGGTTCGATTCCCATATGGGCCACTGGGCTCTCAACCACAAGGTTGCCATTTCAACTCCTCAAGTCCCGCAGGGGATGGTGGGCAGCGCCCCCTGTAACTAGCAATGGCAACTGGACCTGGAGCTGGGCTGTGCCCTCCACAACTAAGACTGAAAGGACAACAACTTGACTTGGAAAAAGGTCCTGGAAGTACACACTGTTCCCCAATAAAGTCCTGTTCCCCTTCCCCAATAAAAAAAAAAAATCTTTAAAAAAAAATTTTAAAAAATTAAAAATAAAACACTTCTGGAACAGAAGTGGGGTGTTGTGGACACTTTCCACCCGGTCCCAGTTGTAAGTCTTTATGAAGCTGTGACTTTCTGTAAGTCTCTGCAGTGACAGAGTGAAGAGGGAAGTGACAGTCCCAGCTTTTTGCTCCGTTGAGATGGCCCACTGGCTCGGTGGGTTCTGGACAAACTCCAGGAGATGCCCTGCCCACCGAGAGCATTTAGGAGCTCTCTTGTATCAATGTGGTATCTTCCAGATTTGAAACACCAAAAACCCTAATTATAATAAAAATATATGAACTGAGGCTTCCGACCAGTGAAGTTCTGTGGTATCAGGACCCCGTTGTCACGTGCTGCCCGCTCTCCGCATTGGGACGAGTGGCCGCTTTCTCTGCTCCTCCAGAGGCCGGGCACGTGCCCGACGTGTCTCCGCATCAGCCCCGCTTCCGGGGCGAGGATTCTGTCCTCTTGGAAACTTCTAGGCCGTACTTTGAAAACACATCATTTTCTGTGCACTTTTGTTTGTTTTCAAAGTTCTTGCATGAATTTTATTTTCAATTACAAAAAGGATTATAAATAAAACAGACAGTTTCGGTTGGCGGTGTCGGTACCAGCACCGTATTTTCCGTGTCTTCCCTCCATTTCTGTCACTGACGTTTTCTTACCTTTTTTTGCCCAAACGGGGTGTTGGCTGGGGACTTTTTCTTAAAGGCTTTACATTTGGAATAATTTGAACTTTTCTCCAGTGCATTAACAATTTCAAATTTCTGTCACTCCGCATCCTGCTCGTTTGCAACGTAGAGCGTGAGAGTATGTTTCTAGATCATGTTAAGACAGAGAACAGCTTTCAGGAGTCACCAGGCCTGCAATGACTCTGCCTGGTCCTCCGTGTAGCTCAGCCTGCGGGAGGAACCGGGGAGAGCAGTACCGTGTCACACCGGTCGGTGCAGCCCGCGCTGCTGCCCACGCTGACGCTTCTGCCGGGGGCTGTCCTCGTACCCCTTCCCCGCTGAGTGGGATGAGACAGCCCGTGGCTCTCTGCAAACACAGGTGGGACAGCGTCCTCCTGAAAAACAAATTTCCATAAGTTTTACAATGTGATGAAAAGACCACGTGGTCTTTCGTTGATCCGTCCTGACTCCGGGGTCCCGTCTGTTCTCCTTTCGGATTTGTGCGTATAACCCAGAGGTTGAGTTCCAAACTGTGTTTACTTCCCCAAGTATACTCCATGTGGACAAGGCAGGAAAGTGCTTTCACATGGGCTTTTCTGGGTCTACAGGCCGTTTTTGTTTCCTTGCGTTTATAATGCGTGTATATCTGCTCTGTGTTATAAGTTCCTCATCTGGAGAGCAAAGCAATGCATTTAACGCTCTAGTAAGACCAGCCATCTGTGATGGGTGGGGCGGTGAGAGGCTGGGGCAGGGGTCCCAGGAAGGAGCTGGTTAGGAAGATGACTCACTCTGTGCTGAGAGTCACGTTGTTGTTATTTTTTGTTGGCATTAGATGGTAACTTAAATATAATGTATGGTTCATGATTCTTGTTGCAAGCAAATCTTTCCAGGTAAGAAATAGCAAAGCTGGCCTCTCATCATTTAGCCATAGCTGTCCCTCTTTGGGTGAGAACACACTGCTTTGAATTTCTACCTTTGAATTTCAAATATCTTCACACGCCCGTTACCTCAGGCTAATAAATAACACTGAAATCACGCAGATGCAGCAGTCTGGAGACATCCAAACACCTGTTCTCACCAGCACCTGTCCATCCCTCCCTCTCTGTCCATAGCTGCTTGGCCAAAACGGGCGGCCCAATCTGACTTCTTTCATCTTTTTGTATTTTTTGCTGGGGATTCAAATGTCTTACTTTCGGAATTCAGACATTTAACATAAACATTTCCCTTTAATGTATTAATGAAGACAGGTGACAATGTCTATTTTTAAAGGAAAAAAAATCTCATCATTTCCCCAAATGGCAGCAGAAGCAGCTTGCTCCTTGCTTTTGAAAGCATTAATCTAACTCCATCTGATTTTAAGGCACAAACATTCTGTTCTTCTCACAAGGAAGGAAAGTGTAGATGGGTGTGTCTTCACTCTGACAAAAGGTTGGGTTGCCACACCAGGAAGTAAAGGGCACCCATGTAAAGAAGGGAATGGAAACAAAGCTTTCCCGACAATAATTAGGTCTTGAAACCCCAACTTCCTTTAATGCACCTTTTCCACAGCAGGCAGAAGCTTATTTCAGCCAATGTCGTTCTAAAACGCAGTTTTGGGGGGACATTTTGTATCTGAAGACCCAGAAGCATAGGATCAGGAAAGACCTTCAGCGATCAGGAAAGACCCTGTTCTCCGCCGACTTCAGTGGTTCTCGTGTATATTGATTGAGGTGACCTAACGCCCAATGGATCCTGCTTTGCTTAATTCTAATGGCCCCCCCACCCCTTGGAGTGTTCGTGTTGTGTTAGTTTGTTTTCATTATCCTCTTTAGTAACAGTAGACCCTCTTGCACCCCCTATGATGTCAGCATGCCGAAATAACGTAACTTCTATGACTTTTAACGGAGTTAAAACTGTCGTCCACTGTGGCCACTCCACGTGGACGTGGTGAGCGCCATGGCAGCAGGATCTGAAAGGAACTGGATAAGCCGGTGTTGCCCAACTCAAGGGCTCCCTGCACCGCGGGCAGGATCCAGATGGTCCTTTACCTGTCCCCAGACCCGACTCTCCCAGCCCTCACAGGCGACGGCAGCGGTACCTGCTGGTCCTGAGGGGTGTTCTGGGGTGGGTCCTGGGCACAGGCTGCCACTGGCTTCCCTGGGAACAGTCACAGCTTAGGCCCTGGCTTGTCGTGTGTGTGAAACAGAATCATTGTACTCCGTGGGGTTATTTCCTTAGTGACCCTGGAAACTGATCTTTGATGTTGACACTGGTAAAATGGTGCCCGTGGAATGGTCTCAGATTAGGACATGACCTCACAGGCTGGTCAGAGCGCCTGGGGCTGGCATGCTTGTTCTACACTGGAAGTCGGCCTGATTACCTTCACGTCACCTCCTAAAACGGCATTTCCCAGTGACTCCTCTTCTCAAGACTGGTCATGGAATACCTCCCTCTTAAAACGGTAATAAACAAGAGAAACAGAGAGGAGTGGAGAAGTTCTAGAACCGTCCCTGACCCAGGTGCAGTGGCGGCTGACTCGGGCATGACGAGGTGATCGCATGTTGGTTTTACCCGATTAGTAAGTAGACTGAGTGTGTTAAAAAGACCACTGCCCCTCGTACCTAACGGTGTTGCTTGTCATTTATCCCTTTAATAGTATTAGTGACGGTGTCACTTACAGCAATGGCCCACCCATAGCACCTGTCATCGCGCCTTAGCTTCTGTATCCTCGCTGCAGTCGGTGGCTGGCACTTGGGACTTACTGTGTCATGTTTCCTTAGTTAAGGGCAAACATCCCCAGGACTGCAGTAGAGTCCAGAGTCCAGAAGGGAATTGATTATAGAAGAGCTCTTCCTTTCCTAGTGGAACGCTGAGGCTCACCACGCGCCCCATCCCTGTCCTTGGCCGCCTCTGGCTTCCCGTGCCCTGTGGACCCCCACCGGCCGCCCTTTGGTGCCATGTGTACGTATTACAGCTCATAGAGTCACATACTTCAGCTCACATACTTCATCTATCAACTCAGCCCTGAGAACCTCCTTTACAAATACGTACAATTCCTGGCTTATGAAGCAGGAAATTAAGAGCCACCAAGATTAGTCAGTTTGCCCCAAAGCACATAGGTGAGAAGTAGTTGTGTGGGAACCCAACCATTCTGTTTATTGCACTGTTAAGAAATCTTTCAAAGTCAAGTCCAGGCCTTCTCTGTTGTGTTGAGTTGCCTTCCTGTTCTGCAGAAGCTCCTTTGGTTTCTCACGCGGGCTTTGCGAGTGATATGTAAAATGATCTGTGATTATTAACAAAACCGTCCTGGCTTCCACAGCTTCCCAAAGGCTCCGGTTTCCTAGAAATCGCTTTCCTAACCTCAAAGTGTTGGCAATTCGATCAGAAAGCAGCCCCAGAGATAGTTAGGCAGCGTGGACCGATTGCGGACACACCTCCATCTTACAATGGCAGTGACATTTTTGTTCCAAAGGTTTGGGATTCTGTGTAAAATGATTCCGTTAAACGTGGGAGCAGGTTGCTTTGTCTGACACACGGAGGCAGTTTTCTGGAAAGTCATCTGGTGACACATAGTCCTTGTCACCCAGAAACTGTTCATAATTGTCGTACCCAAATGGTCTACTAGTGTGAGCTAGGAATACTAAGATGGGGAGCTGGAAGGATCGTGTCCTCTGACTGGGATGATAGCTCGTAAAATAGGACTGAGGAAAGCTGACGTTACTCTCAACAGGACAGAAAAGCTCAGCAAAAATGCAAATGCATCTTAGCTAAGCAACGAGGTCTGAGGGCCAGTGTGTGTTGGTTACCAGCTTGGAAAACCGCATTCTGCAACCTTGGGTCTTGTTTCCGTGAATGGTGTGACCTGGCCTTATGTTTTCTGCCAGCACATAGAGTCTAGGTCCTTGGAAAGAATCAGAATTCAAGAAGGTTTAGACACATCCGCACTCAGGACTTGGCTAGAATCAGCGTGAGTGACATTCCCCTGATGGAGTTCAAGGCTATGAAATCGCAGTGCTGAGTTCGTGCAGCCAGGGCCCCTCTCCGAGCCTCGGCCTCTGTTGCCCAGATGCGGAGAGTGCGGTGGGGGCTGTCAGGAGGGGGGCCCACTCCCCATGTTCCTGAGGAACCAGCGGAGTGCTGAGCCCCGCCTGCTCACGTGATTTGCGTTTTCAGGATGCACACCATGTGGGGTCGCTCCGGCACGTGCCTCACTCCTGCCTGACTCCCTGTTGACCAGCATGTGCTCTGCGTACCCCAGAACCTCCTCCTTACAGCTTCAGCTCAGAGAGCCCAGAGCCGAGGACTGTGCAGAGCCATGTATACAGGGGGACCCCAGCACCAGGGGCTCACAGCCCGCTGGGAACACGGGTCCCAGAAACCCCCAGCTCCTTCCACGCAGGACAGTGCAGCTCGCCGCAGCGAGTAGTGCTTACTGAGTGCATGGGAGGCAGCTCACAGCGATGGGGCGTCTGGGGCAGACGCACCCGCTCTGGGCCCAAGAACGGAGGAGGAGGGAGTCGGGAAGAGGAACGTTCTGGACTTCGCGTCTCCTCCGCATTTACAAGATGGCCATCGCACTGGGCTGTGGCACTGCCTGTGTGGCATGAAGTGTAAAGGTGCTCATTGGATCACCCAGAAAGGAAGGAGGCAGCGAGGACATGCATCATGAAACATCCCAAGGTCCTCAGCTGGCTTTTCCAGGCAATTCTCCCGAGTTCCAGAAGACTCAAAGGCAGATTTTTGGGGATGCCCACCGTGGATGCAAACTTTTTATCTGCAATTCAAATTACATATGAAAATGTCCAGGTCGTGAGCCATCATTCAACAAACATTGACCGTGTGCCCAAAGACACGCTAAGTGGGCGAACGTGGGCCCCGTTCGCAGAGCAGTTTGCGCAGAGGGTAGGATATCCTGACACCCACCACTGCCGCACGAGCGACCTGATTAATGCCGTAGAGATGAGGGTTCTAAGTAGAAAGTGTCCATGGTGGTGGGTTGTGGGAGAGGGAGCTCAGGGTGGCGACAGGCACGTCCCAGTCGGACGCTGAGGGAGGAGGTGGCGCCCGCACTGACCCTGAAGCAGGATAGGTTCGTTCCAGGAGGACCCGCGTGTACACAATGGTGGTGATTGGAGGAGGGAGTGTTCCCACCGGGGAACTAATCTGATTGCGATAAGGAGCAGTCGGTTAGTAAAATGAAGTTTGAACGAAAGACAGTGCTAGTCCAGGCGCCAAGGTGGGCTTTGCGACGGGCGGTATTTTGAACCAGAGCTGCTGATCTGGTCGCCCGTGAAGGACCTGCAGACGTCCCGTCAGGTGCAGTGAGGCGGCTGGGCAGTGAGCCAAGGGCAGAGCCCAGGTTTCAGACAGTGACTCACGCGCCCGCACCTCCCGGCAGGCGGGGGCTTGGGGCTGATTGTTTAACTTCTCTAGGCCTCGGTTTCCCCGTAGGTAAGATGCGAGCCTCATCTCAGCATCTTCTCAACTGAAATAGGACAATCCTATAGTACTGACCACATCCACAGCTTAAGCGATGGTCACCACACGCGTGCCAAGAAGGGTAGAGTTTGTTAAGCCTTCCAGTTGGCTCTGGGTGGCGGGCTTACTAGTGGCTTTTGTTTTCGTTCAGCTTATGCTCCTTGCCTTTCTTGCCCTACGTGCGCCGTGTGTGGAATAAGAAGTGACCGTTTTAAAACCCGAGGCCTTGGTCCCCCACCACCACACCCCTCACACGTACACAGACATGGACAGGTGTCTGAGGTCAGTTTTTAGAACACTTCCTGCTAAGTGTCTACCCTGGGGGGAGAACGCCAGCAGAGTTTTTATCATGTATGAATGTACCTCGTTGTTCCAAAGGTGATCATGTCTGAGAAGAAGCCCTGTACCCTTTCTGTTCGCACCGCTCACACCTGGGAGGACGGGGCCTCACAGTGTTCAGTTATTGTGGCGGTTGGTGGTTTTGTTGAAAACGCTTTCCTACCAAGGTCTAGCTTCTCCACAGACAACAGGAAAACATACGCTCGAGTCACAGATGAGAAGCATCTTCTCTGCAGACACCAAAGTCTCCTAAGATGTGCTAGGTAAATTACATCAGTTCAATGTCATAAACGATGTTTCGTAAAAATACTAATAGAAAAACACGGACCTGAGGAAAGCAGAGACGACCAGAACAGGGCAAACAGCCGACTGGAGCCACACATGCTGAGAGAAGGAAAAGTGCTTCTCCGTCTGAGAGTGAGCACGTGTGTCTTTAGACGAGTTAATTCTTCATCGAAAAAACACTGCTCATGTCTCTTTCCTCCTTCTAGCTCCACAGCTCACGTGTTAGTCTCGGTTTATATTTCTTGCCATAAAGTTAGAAATTCAAGAGAACTTGGCAGTATGATTTCACTTTCCGTAGTTAAGACAAATGTGAGAATTTAAGCAGCTGTAGTTTACAGGAATTAAGATAATACCCAGTGTCCCTCTTGCAGACAACATTTGAGATTGGCTTAGACCTGCCAGGGTTCATCATTTTAGGATCGATCATGCGTCATTGAAAGGAGCTCAGTCATTTGTGATAGATTTTGTGAAACGTGTTTTCCAGAGAAAGGCAAGGACCCAAAATCATTTTTCCAGGAGCCATTTTCTGTCTATCTGTAGGCTGTGCCTTAGCCAGTCTTGAGAAAAGCAAGTACAGAAACACTGACCTGACACGTCAGCCGGAGCTGTCCCTGCCTCCCGGGCCGCTCGCACTCACCATATTTTAAGCTACATAAGCTAATTGGTATTTTCAGAAAACTTAATATTGTATCATGCAGCAGTGTGGTCCTTATTGGGAAGGTTTTGGTGTGGAAATGTGTGTTTGATACTCCACAGTGACTGTCTCGAGAGAGCAGCTCATATTTCCTTCACTGAGCCCCTTAAACTGTCCCTTCCCCACATGGGAAGCCTGGGGTCCTATGGGGGGGGGAGAGGCTGGCAGGCAACGGGGGCAAGTCTACATCCTCAGGCTAGAGCAGCGCTGAGAAGATGCTGAGGTCCGAGGCCACATCATGGAGACGTGTTCATTGCGTGGCCTTGCAGGTCTCCGTCATCTGCATGAAATGCCACCTGATGGCCCCTGAGTGGCTGGAGGAGCAGGAGGCAGGGGACGTGTGACAGTGGCCTCCTGGGCCCTAGCTTTGGCCCCCTCCTCCTGCAGGGGCCTCAGCTGAGGGCGAGTCCTGCCCTCCATGCCCACTGGGCACCAGCCTTCCCACGCTGGTTCAGCACACACGCCGACATGCAGCTCAGACCAGCACGAAGAGAGCACTGTTTGCTGAGTGAAAAATCCGAAACAAGTCAGCTCCAGCCAAACCATGGGCACAAGCTGTGGGCGCCCAGCGAGACTGTGATGTGTCCTTTTCCCCGTGCTCTCTCCCTTCCTCCCCCTTTGTCCTCCTGTCCCCAGAGTGGGTGCCCATGGGCAGGGAAGTGGCCCAGAACCTTGGTGGGAAGGAGGCAGAGAGCAGGCCCGACCTGCCCCAGAGAGTGACCTGAGCTGGGTTGATGAATCGGACTGAGTGGACGAGGGGTCAGCCCTTCGCTAAACTTAGAATGACTGACGTGTACATCTGCGTGTGCGTCTGACCGCCGAGACCTGGTCAGTGTGTGTGCATCTGACCGCCGAGACCAATGTATGTGCGTCTGACCCCTGAGACCAATGCGTGTGTGTGTATTATTTTATTTGTGGATGCATTTGAAAACCTATGTCCACCTGCAACGCATTGAAAAGCCACAAACAAATGTTGGAGGATGTGACCATTATTTCCTTTGGGTATAATATCAATAATGCAGCCAGTTTGGTCCTTGCAATGCTTTTCCTTAAAATCGGGGTCATTTCTCGAGTGAGGAGACTGATTATGAGTGCGTAGGCAGGGCTGGCCAGCGAGCTGGCTTTGTGGGGGCGTCTTCCAGGGCCCTCTGTTCTTTGTCCACTTCTCATAATCACTGCAACACACTGGTGCCCAGAAAAATAAGATCGGAGCAGAGCAGCGAGGGTCAGTATTTGGTCCAGTTGGTTTTGTTTCTGTTTCTGTTAACACTACCAGCTGCTCACCACTTTGCACACCTCAGAGCAGCCCAGTATCTGAACGCGTCACACCGAGCCAATTCAGAGAAGCCAGTTGTCAGCAAGATGACTTCTGTGCAAACAGAAATGGGAAAGAGGCCAGCAGGCCAAGAGATGGGTGTACACTCCCGGCTCACTCCCGGCCCTAGACCTAACCTGCATGACGTGACTGTTGGTGACCTGACCCCCAAACATCCACCTCTGTCTGTGGGGTTATACATCTAGGCATGTTAGGGTTGGGGCTGGGTGTGTTCCCAACCCCTTTGAGCATTGTTAGCACGTACCCCAGGAAACAACATCTCTGGATTAAATATCAGCCCTGTCTGAACAGGCTAGCATGCTGTCCCGGCTGTCTGGGGGTGGCCCCGTCGGACCCCCAGCTGAGCGCCAGCCCACCCAGGAGGCTCTCCTGAGGGTGCGGTTCGCACTCCTCTCTCAGGGAGCTTCGGAATTCTAGACTTGGATATGGTGTTCACTGGATACGGAAAATAGTTCCAAACAGTGTGTTGTATAGTTTTCAGTGGAATAATTGCAAGAAATTATTGAAACATAGTATCTGCTATGTTGCAATACCTAGTGGTTCTCTAAGAAAAACAAAACGACTTTCAACACAAAATGTGACTTACCCAGTGGCTTTCCCAGATTGAGGTTTATTAATAGTTTTTCTTTAGCCCTTCCACGGCTTCTGTGTTCCTCCTGTGTGACACTGTTTTCCTACGTGTGTCCGTTCTTTCTTGGACACGGACAGCAGGGTTCTTTTCTATGTGTGTGTCCAGGCCCCAACGGCGCAGCCTTCAGACCCCGCCCCAAACCTCCCCGACGCCCCCAGGCCCTTTGCACCTGCTGTCCCCTTGCTCTGGCCAGACACACCTGCATCGTGCCTGTCCCTCTCCCAACCTGTGTAAACCCTCTCACCCTTCAAAGCCCGTGCAGTGAGCTCCCTAAAGACTCCCATCCAAGCTTACTCCTGGCTGGGCACATTTTCCATCCGGTTTTTGTTGGTCCATCAAATCTGGTGTGCCGTGTGCATGTCCTTGTCCCCCAGTCGTTCCACACTAGCCAAGGAGGCGACGTCCTGGTCAGAGTGTCCCTACCACCCCAGCTCCGCCGGTGGTGAACACTCCACAAGCACTTCTGACCCAGCAAACAGAATCGGAGCACAGCCCTGCTGCCCTTCATGCGGCTGGCTGGTCTGTGTTCTCACCAGGGCTGCGGCTGCGGCGAAGCAGCTCCCTGCCTCGTACACGCGGTGCGATGTGGGCTCCACTCCGTGCCGCCCATGCCACGCCCACAGAAGCCACGCGCATGCTCACAGGCCACGCCCACCCCCGGGCCGCGGATGCCCCCCCCCGCCCCCCCCCCCGTGCCCGGCGCGCTCGCTGACTCTGTGTTTTCCCTTTCAGTCCTACATGGAGGACCACTTGAAGAACAAGAACCGGCTGGAGAAGGAGTGGGAGGCGCTGTGTGCCTACCAGGCAGAGCCCAACAGCTCGCTCGTGGCCCAGCGGGAGGAGAACGCGCCCAAGAACCGCTGCCCGGCCGTCCTGACCTGTGCGTACCCAGCCCCGGGCGCGCGGGGAGGGCGGCGGCGGGCGGGCTGCACCCCCTGTTGTCCCGCGAGTGTCGGCGGCCGTCCTCCCGGTGGGAGGCCCTTCCCACCGCTCCCCGGACGCCCACTCTACCTGCACACCGTCCTGTCCCTCCCAAGCCCCGTGTGGACATCACCGTGTGGAGCTGCCCCCGGCGTCAAGCCGCAGAACCCGTTCCTCCCCTTGGGGTCTTCGAGCGTGTCCCGAGCCCCAGCTGGGACGCGTAGACGCCGAGCACGTGCTCTGTCTGCTGTCACTGTGATTTTCAACTCGCTTCTTAGTGTCTGTGAGCCCCCTCTTCTCCTGTAATTGGGACCATACCACCGCCCTTGAGATGGTACAGCTCTGAGAAGGAGAGGGTACGGGCGTGGGTGCCGGCCCCTGGCGCGAGGTGGGCAGTGGTCCTACCACGGCACTGTGTCGGCCTGACGGTTATTTCAGTGAGAGGTTGCTGGGGACCATCTCTCTGGCCAGGAACCATGGCCAGAAAATGGAGCTACAAAAGGAGGCCAGTTCTTGAAAGTGAGGTGCTCAAAGGTGACGACCCAGGCTGACATTGTGCATCGTGAGTGGCGTGTTGTGTGTGACACGTGTGACGTGCTGAGTGACGTACAGATGCAGAGGTCCACACAGGACATGAAGGGCCAAGCTGGCTGGGTGTGATCCCCCAGCCTACCTAGAGCTCCCTTTCTTGGGTCACTTAACTAATGACACACCAACTTCCTGTGTTCTAGGACATTCTAGGCCAGGCCTGGACTTGGATTAGTACATAAACCCACCCTGCAGGGAGCAAAGGAGCCTTAGGAGTGTGTGACCTAAGTATGACATAAGCAGACACTGACTGTGACGTCCTGAGTAGGCTGTGTGTGTGGACTTCTCAGTCACTGCGCCAGTAGCCTTAGCGTGAGAGGTATTCGTGCATACTTCAGATATAACAAAATGCACTTTGTTGGCTGACATTTTCGAGGGCACAGCAAAGCCGCAGTCCGTGTCAGCATGTAAGATCAGCATCCATGTGGGGACGCACTCCCCGTGTCACAGGCCCCTGTCTCGGACCTTGGGAGCCGGGCATGGGAACCACAGGTCACGGGTGCCACCCAAAGCCAGGGCCAGACTCGTTCTGACAGCCCCGCTGTTCACTTACCTGGACAGGCAGCTGTGCTCCCGTCAGTGGTTTGAACAGCGTTCACGGGTCAAACGGATTAAAAGCTAGGATCTTGTGTTGCTTTAGATGCCAACCTGGGATTGTAGACGTGGGTAGAACCTGCACACACATCTGGGTGTGAGTTTTTCTAACAGGTTAGTGACTGTTCAGACCAGGCTCTTCATTTCCATGAGATCCGAGGGGTTTTTCCCTAAAGAATTTTACAAATAGCCGCTGTTGCAATTATAAGTTTTATATTTAGAAGAGAAATTTTTAAAAGTCCAACTAACCATTGTTGTTAAGCACCTACTGTGTGCCAGGTCCTACTGACAGAGACACCCAGTGAACCACGCATGGCCACTCAAAGGACGCAGATAGTGGAGGAGTGGGAGGGCACGGGAGGGGAGGGGGCGGGGTGCAGGGGTGAGAGGAGGCTGCTTGGGGCAAACATGCTGAGTAACTGCGCGTTGAATGTCTCCTGTGGGTCTGGTTACGTACTTGGATTATCGGGTCTCATGTGGTAAATATTAAAATGTGAAGCCTTTCCTCGAGCACCGTGGAAACCAGAGCGCAGCAGACGTGGTGCTGTTCCCTTCCACGTGCCCTGCAGCTGTGCTGGCCCCTGGGCTCTGTCTGCTGCACCATCCACAGGCCAGATCTCAGTGACATGGCCCTCAGCCATGACGAGAGGCTCCGTCACACGGGCCCAGGGCCCGGCTGGCCTGACGTCACCCTTTGGCCAGAGCCTCTGGCCTCCCTACTTGGGCCACAACTAGGGCTGAGAGGAGGACGCCGTTTCCTCCTTGGACTCAGGCGCCCAGAGTTAGAAAGACCCGCCATCCTTGACCCCTGCCACCGTCCCGCAGCCTGACAGGTGGAAGGTCAGTCAGACACACAGGTGTGTTCGTGGATAAAGGGCTGTGCTTCAAGCAGACGCGGCACCTCCTCCAGCCACACTGCTGGCCTTCTCCACTTTTACAAGGAAACCTTCCCGGATTCCCACCTGCACCCTTCCCGCGCAGGGCCCCGGCGTGATGGCGTCACTTCAACTCTTGTTGGTCCAGGCAGAGCCCACCAGTGAGAACTGCCTCCTGCATGAAACCTGCTCCATGTTGTCTCCTATCCACTTTAGGCTCAGAATCACCCTGAGACGGGACTGTGGGTGCTGGAGAGGCGGCGTCCAAGCGCCCTGAGCCTCCATGAACGGGCAAGCCAGGCCCGTGTCCCTCCCCAGCGCCCACATTTGGCGGTAGTGTCTCCATTCTCTCTCTGTCTTGGGGGAACGCAGAGCCGTCTCTGACTGCATCAGCTTCTTATGCTATATCCTCTCCCACCCCTAACAAGTTCCCTGGTTTCTCGATTGGACAGGTCCTTGGATGTACCAGCCTCTGTTCACTCCACCCCCGGCTGGACTCTCACCCCGGCCCTTCTTCCTGCCTCCAGCTCCCTCTGTGAGCCAGGCCCTTGCTGTTTTCTAGGAATCCCCTCTCTCACATCGCTGCTCTGAGACGGACGTGACCGCCTGACTCACAATGCTCCCCGTCAGCCTCCTCCACGTTTACCTGCTGGGCCCGGGGGGGCCAGCACCTGCACGCTCCCTGGTCCCTCCAGCCTCTTCCACGTCTTGGCACATTTGACATCTGAAGTGCCCCTCGCCTGCCAGCACTGGGCTCTTCAGAAGAGGCTGGGGGACGTCTTAGTGGCAGGTGGCCTGGGAAATTCAAAAGTGGCCGGTCAGCGACTCTGTCTCCTAACAGCTTGGAGATTCTAGCTCCATGTGAGTTCCCTTTCAAAGGAGAAGGCAGCTGGCATTTATGAGATGGTGATGCGTACTGCGCTGGGTCTAGTGATACTATCTCAGAAGTTTAAAGAATTGAACATGCTTTTTAAGTTTTTGCATTTTTAAAAAGAATTATGCAATATCCCACTCATCTGCTTTTTAAATTAAGAACAGTTATATGCTACCCTATTTCCCCCAAAATAAGACCTAGCCGGACCATCAGCTCTAAGGCGTCTTTTGGAGCAAAACTTAATATAATACCCGGTATTATATTATATTATATTACATGGCCCGGTCTTATAGTAAAATAAGACCGAGTCTTATTAATTTTTGCTCCAAAAGACACATTAGAACTGATGGTCTGACTAGGTCTTATTTTCGGAGAAACACAGTATTTGGGGGTGCCATCTTAAACCAAAAAACCATTTTAATTCTCCATTATAATAAGAGAAATAGAGATAACAACAGTAATGGAAATACATAGAGATGAAACCAGAAAGAATGAAAAGCTGACAACCCAGATACATAAGAGCAACGAGGACACTTCCTGTAGCGCTCTCCTTGCTGGGCTTTTGAGGACGTTGTCAAAGGAGACGTCCTAGCTCAGTGTGCAGCCAATGCGCAGCTGTTGGCGCCCGCACCCTGCCAGATGAGGATGACAGCTCACTGGGCCGACTGCTCCAAAGCCGGATACCCTCAGTGGCACCAAACGGTGTGTGAACAAACAGCCAGCGCCACCACCCCGAGGCCCGTCACCTCCTCACAGGCTCTCCCTCCAGGTGCCGGACAGGACATGGGGAGCGAAGCCTGTGTGCTTGGTGCTGCTGGGGCCATCTCCAAGGGCGGCTGCGGGCGCCGGACGTGACTTTGTGTTGGAAAATGTACATACATTTCAAACTCCCACAGCTGACTACTTGAAACACACACTAGGACGCCAGCCCCTGGCTGAGCACAGTGCTCCTTAGACACAGAACAGAATACCTTTGGTTTAAAGTTTTTCCAAACTCTAAGAATCCCCGTGGAGGAATGTTCTGGTTTAGTCACCTCTGAGTGACCAAGATTCACGGCCATTTGCCTGCAGGGATCCGTCCACGGAAAGTCCTAAGCCTGATACGTGAGGGCTTTCTCTTCCTGTCATCTGAGAAGGTTCCGGATACACACGTCACCTCCAGGAAAGGTGCACGTCGAGACGGTGACGTGGCTGTGGGTCTCACCGTTTTGGGGAGGCTGTGGGCGTGTTGGTGCTGGAATCGCCCAGCATGTCCCTGTGGGCTGCTCTCTGCTGCGTCACAGGCAGAAGCTGTCCTGCCCGGCTGCACTGATGGGATGGAAGGATTTTTCTCTTCAGAGGCAGAGGCAAACACCATTTTCGGAGCCTAGTCCTTCTCGCTTCGTTTGGCTGTGCTCCGAGGGTGAAGCGCACTGACGGGTGGCGCCATGGCTGTGATGGCCCCGCATGGTCCGCAGACCGGTGGCTCTGAGAACGTGACCGCGTGGCTGTCTGCACAGCTGGCCCTCTCTGAGCTCAGGCCTCACAGCCTGCTTGGTGGGCCACTAGATTTGCAGGATGCGTGGATCATGCATGTAGATTTGTAGATCATGCTGTCTGCACTGCTCGCCGAGCACGCCCCAGTTGCATACAGAACCTTAGCGCAAGGGCACTGGGGGTCGTGTGGTGGAGAGGCGTGAAAAGGACCCGAACGTTGGAGGTGGCCAGCAGCCGGGCCAGCCTCCCCCAGGCACACCGAGAGCGACGGGCTAAGCCGTCGGCACTGCTGCGCCATCCTCTCTGTCCGGCCTGCATTCGCATCGTGCCTGTCCCCGTCTGGCTCCCGGGCAGGTTCCCGCCGACGGCACCAGGGTCTCTGCAGGACCGAGTGGGCCCATCCCACACGGGGCTTGGACCGAACCGAGCTGTGCACTCACCTCTGACCTGGTCCTCGCTGGTCACTGGTTCCCCAGTTGCCTCTCTCTCAGCGTTTGCCATCTGCGCATTTTACAACCATGTGTCGTTGATAAAAACACACTGAACAGGATAGACGGGCGCTGACGACGCTGTTTGTGAGCTGGGGCTTTGCTCTGCTGTGCCTCCCTGGCAGGCGGGGGTGCAACCTGGAGGCCCCAACCACATTGCAAACACCTGCCAAGCACGGCCACCAGGCACAGGGTGAACTGCACACCCACGTGTACCCTGTCCGTCCCACCGGCCCTGAGAGGCCGCGCCCCGTCTCTGTGCTGCCAGTGGGCGCCAGAGCTCATGGAGGTACAGTGTCTCGTCCACGGCCACCTGCTGACCCTGCAGATGCCTGCTCACCGTGAAATCCACGCAGGGCGCCAGCCGGCCACTCCCGAAGCCCTTTGCAAAGAAGAAATGTCACTGGCTTGGCACCATTTCCCCACACCTTTTATTACAGACGTTAACAGCACTGGAACGATTTGATGGCCACCTGCACACCCATCACCTGGAACCAAGAACTGCCGCTCGGTCCTTCAGGCATCATGACATCAGAACACTTGAGCCCATGTCTCTGAGAAACAAGGCCGTTGTCCTACATAACCACGCCCCCCTTGCTGTAACTGAGAAAATTAACAGTCATCCCTAATAGGATCCAGTTTCAGCCCATCTTCAGATGTCCCCAAGTGTTCCAGGTATGTCCCTTACAACAGGTTTTATTTGTTTATTTGTTTTCTAACCAGAATGCAACCACAGTTCATAACTGTGTTTTGAATTTTACATCTCATTAGTCTTTCTAACACTAACTTTCTGAAGTGACTTGTCCCATAAAGGCAGTCAGTCCTCTCACAGTGACCACGATTCCTGCTCTGAACCTTCAGAAACCTGCCAGGGAGGAGTCAGACCATTGTGGTCCCACACCCAGGCCCCCAGTCGCGCCGCGGCCAGTCCACAGTCTCCACGGTGCTGCAGCGCCCGTCACCAGCCTGCTTCACAGTGCCGCCTCACCTGGAAGACTTGTGACGCCATGTCCTTGATCACCTGGCCGGCAGCCAGGACCTTGGCAGTGAACCTCGTCCTCCCACCGTCTGTCAGTCCCTGTGTCTTCTGTGTCCTTAGAAACCCCGAGGCAAACCGTGGTCTCCGTTACCTGTTAAAGCCATTCCATGTACGCCACGCGGGGGTGGACATGGTGAGGGCTTTTGGGTTAAACAAACAGAGCTACAGAGGCTCTTCTGTGACCCTGGGCATTTGCACCTCCAACCCCTCAGGCCGTCGGCCTTTCTGATGCGTTTCTTAGGAGTGAGGCCGCAGAAGGAGGCTTCCAAAAGTCTTCCAGAATTCTGCGCAGGCTGGGACAACGGGCCCTTCAGGAGAGGCCGCCTCCCTCTGAGCGGCTGTCCCGTGTCAGGCGCCCCACTGTATCCCAGCCTCTTGAACTTAATTTTGGGGGTCGTGTTTATAAGCATGTTTTGTGTTCAAGTGGACTGACTTCTCTGGTAAATTTTACTTTGATCTCCTGCCACTGCCAATTTTCAGTCTTTCAAGAATAAATTAGTGCAGGATCCCAAAGCTGCTGAGTCCGTGGGGTTCTGGTGGCATTATTCGTAGTTTAGTGGGTGAGTTGGTAGCCGTCACCGTTAAGTTCCTCAGAACACGTGGGTACATGCCGCAGGCGCGTCTGGAAGCTCCATGCAGTGTGAACACATTTCTTGTTGGTCTTGCCTCTACTGGGAAGATCTAACAATAAGACCCACAGGGTGGCATCTGGTCTGGTAGACATACTTCCCAAGTTCTTTCAGTTATAGGACTCACTGAGGTCCCAAACCCCAGAATTACTTTAAAAATCAAGTAAAACCTTGCAGAGTAATGGAAGCACAGTGTCCATGCCTTCCTGCACCCCCTCCAAGCTGCTCTCAGGGTCAGCAGCCATTTCCACCTGCTGGTCACGTCTGTGGAAGTGCCACGAATTGGCACCAGGGCCGAAAGGCTCACAGCCACTGAAAACGCTGGCATCCAAGGCTCAAGCCAGGCCGTCATATCTTCTGGGGGCAGGGGTGGGGCGTTGGGGGCAGAAGCAGGTGTGTGTGCCTCCAGCCGGCAGGCATAGGAGCCAGAGATCGGCAGAGCTGAGTGTGCCACCATACCCAGTGGCTTTCTGTTTCCAACTGCACTGCAGAGAGGTGGCTACACACCCAGGAAAGCCAGAAGGAAAGCGGGGACTCTCATGGGTGACCCAGTGTGATTGCTACCAGGTGTAGCACTCTGCCTCCCCGCTGCCTGAATTCCATCCTCCCCACGCCTCCCAGGGTTCCACTTTGAAAGTTCCTGGAAACAGACAAAAGAGAGACCTCATGGGGAAGTATGCAGCAGGGCAGTTGTTCCAGAACCAAAATTAAGAATAATTCACGTATCAAACACATTTGACAAATCACAGGTCCTTAATCCCCACTGATGTGTCTGGTTTCAACATTAGTCAAAATAATCTGCCATCTAAGGCACATTTTTGTCATTGAGTCCCGCCTTGTCCATTTCTCCTCTGTTCCGTCTTTATCTGCACTTTCTTTTTCTCTTACTTGCCCTTTGAACCAAATTCCTGCAGTCTCTAGCATTGAACCATTTCTGGACTGTAAAACTATGTATCAAACGGTGGCCTGGAAGCTTAGTATGCGTGTTGATATTTAATTACTGTATATAGCCAGATATGTCTGTGATTTACAGGCAAACTCTGTAAAATAGTGCAGAGGACAATTGCTATTGTTCTTGTTATTTGAACTTGTCATACAAAAACGGGGACATCTATGTTGTACCACACACAACATACCCTCCTTGTCCTCTTATACTGAGGGCCATAAATGGAGGAGAGAAGGGAACGGTCACGCTCAGAGCACCTTCAGAAGCATGGCAGGGGCCCCTAGGGCCGTTGGGGCCACCGCTCGCACGCCTGTCAGTGTGCAGGCCGTGCACAGACTAACTCTGCTCTCGGCTTGCTTGCAGACGACCACTCCAGGGTCCTGCTGAAATCGGAAAACAGCCACAGCAAGTCAGACTACATCAACGCCAGCCCCATTGTAAGTACCTGCCGCAGAGGTCGCCCAGCCTTCCCCGGGGCACGGCTGGGGCCGAACTGCGCGGGGTTCCCAGGGAAAGCGAGGTCCTGCCCTTCCAGGTCGCCAGCCGGTAACTAGAGTCCCAGCCGGGGAACCAGCCCTAACCAGCCAGCTGGTGGCCGCATCCTGGAGGAGAAGGTGGTGCTGCGGGGCACGAGGTGGTGACTGGTGGAGGGTGTGGCGTTAGCCACCTGATGGCTTCCTGACTGGAACCGTGACTTTCAGGAAAATGTGTAGTTTCCTGTTTATGCAGAGGAAACAGAAAAAACTAGACCCCCACTTGCCTCTGGGTGGAATGGTGGTGGCACTGAGGCACATCCCACCTGGTAGGTTGGTTTCTGTGAGTGGCAGATGGGACGGCAAGCCTTAGGACGGCACACGGCGGGCAGTTCAGCCAAGGGAGAGTGTGTTCCACCCGGAGAAAGGGGCCCATCCCTCAGGCTCTCGGTGTACCTGCCGGGGGTCCCAGCTCCCAGAGGACCCCTCCCAGCCCACACCCCATGGTCTCAGCTGCCCTCTGCATTCTGGGCGGCCCTCGGGAGAGGGGCGATGGGGGCGTCCATAGGTGTCGCCAGAACCTCGGGTTTGCATTCAGCCAAGGACAGCGCGTGTTGGACGCTGCATGTCCTCGGTTCTCAGACAGTGAGGTGACGGCTGATGTAGGTGGCTGAGTGGGACTTGGGGCATCTCTGGATTTGTGGGACACCCCTCCATGGCATACAATAAGCCCTTTTGTGCCTTCAGTCATGAGCTTCACGTGAGAACATTCACCATGTGATTTCAAGCAGTAGCTGCAGGTGGCAGCCCTGTGCACAGCGCTGGTTCCACTCACGTCAGAGCACCTGTTGTATGGAGTATGTTGTTAGGCCTCAGCAAGCCCGGGACTGAGTCCCACTGCCAACACTTCCCACCACACAGGTACAGCACACCACACATGGTGACGGCACACCGCACACAGTAGGGATGGCATACCGCACACAGTAGTGACGACATACCCCACACAGTAGTGACGGCACACTGCCCACAGTAGGGACAGCACACCCCACACAGTAGTGACAGCACACTGCACACAGTAGTGACAGCACACTGCACACAGTAGCAATGACACACCCCACATAGTAGTGACAGCACACCGCACAGAGTAGTGACAACACACTCCATACAGTAGTGACGGCACACCGCACACAGTAATGACAACACACCCCACATAGTAGTGATGGCACACCACACACAGTAGGGACAACACACCCCACATAGTAGTGATGCACACCGCACACAGTAGGGACAACACACCCCACACAGTAGTGACAGCACACCGCACACAGTAGGGACAACACACCCCACATAGTAGTGATGGCACACCACACACAGTAGGGACAACACACCCCACACAGTAGTGACAGCACACCGCACACAGTAGGGACAACACACCCCACATAGTAGTGATGGCACACCACACACAGTAGGGACAACACACCCCACACAGTAGGGACGGCACACCGCACACGGTAGGGACGGCACATCCCACACGGTAGGGACGGCACATCCCACACGGTAGGGACGGCACACCGCACACGGTAGGGACGGCACACCCCACACAGTAGGGACGGCACATCCCACACGGTAGGGACGGCACATCCCACACGGTAGGGACGGCACACCACGCACGGTAGGGACGGCACATCCCACACGGTAGGGACGGCACACCGCACAGAGCAGTGACAGCACACCACACACAGTGACAGCATACACCACAGTGACAGCACACACTAACCACAGCAGACTCCACTCAGACAAAGTGAGTTTCAGGTGGAGAGCTGTCCATTGCTCTTCATCCACACCCCTGTGGCACGACCTCTTAAACCTGTGGTTATTTTTAAGAAGGAGTAACTCTGTCCTTCCAGCAGAGGTGGACAACAGAGATTGGTGCCTTCCATGTTTCGGGTTCTCACTGCAGCCATTCAACCATTCTTTCTCAATAAATGCAGTGTGATGTGTTTTGATGTTTTTCTGTGAATTCTGATTCAAAAAGTCAAGCCTAAGCCTCACTGATTTTCCAGCCTCCCCCGTGATGGCTGGGGCATCGTTTCTGGTGAGGCCGGGGTTTGTAATTCCCTGGACTTGGTCCCTACAAGTCCAGGAGGGTGTGGACGATGGGCCGTGGTGAGGCGACTGATTCAGGACACCTGGGGACAGGTGGAGCGGCATTCTCCTGCTGGGTTCCCTTGCCTGGGATGAGCCATGTGACAGGGCCAGCACGAGAAGTAAAGCACTTGCCCCCAAGTATGAATGACGAGACTCCAACATCGTGGCAAGTCCCACTCTCCCCATATTGTGGGTTACAACGTCCAGATGTCTGAGCGATTTCAGCTCAGTTGGTTTCTGTGGAGAAGGCTGCAGAAACCGTCGGCAGCTCTCACACTCACACACGGGGGGGGGGGGGGCGACAGGGGGGGACATGAACCCCCATCCTTTTGTGCAATTCCCAGTCTCTCTTCTATTAGTGGAAATTCACAGCAACCCCAGTCCTCCTGGGCAGGGACTTGGGTCAGAAAGCGACGTCAGGAGAGAAGTGATTTCTATGGTATCGTTTCTGATTTCCCTTTACTTGATACCACAATTCTGTCTTTAAAATTTGAGTTGTAAGAATGAACGAAAAGAAACTCGTGGCACACCTTCCCTAGAAACTGGAACAAGCCATGACAATGAGCTGCTAGCAGCGGGTGAAGGAAAAGTCGCAGCTACTGCCTGAGAAGACCTGCCTGTGCGGAGGGAGCTGTGAGAATTACATCTGCTATGTTGGCACTCAGTCCTTAAATCCAGTGATGTTGTCCAGCAGTAAATAATGTGCCATGTTGGCTTTGAAATTGGAGGTCGTGAAGTAAACAGGGGTTCCATTTTCCCACATGGGGTGTCTGAAACCCGCCAGCTTGGGGACACAGGCTGAGCCGTGTCATTCACATGACAGTTTGCTCAAAACAGCACAGGTTTCATCACAGGAACATTTGAAATGTCCAACAACATTTGAAAATAAATTTACTCTTCATTCCACTGTTTGTTAAGGGCGAAACACTTGTTTAAAGTTTTAATTCAGAATGCATTTACCTAAAGTAGGTAGGTAGAGACTCCTCCTGGGAAGGTGACTGGTCCCTTGCCCTGAATAGCATACGAAGTGGCCAGATGTGGCAGCCGACTCTTTCGTCCCCAGAAAATATTTACAAGCAAACATCTGTGTAATTATGGTTCATAGTCAGTGTTTTTCTTAAATAAGTCTCATAAGAATAAAATATGAAAATAAGTTCCTAAGTCAGCCTCTTTTCCATTGATTACCAAAGTTGCCATTTCCCAATTAATTTCCATATTGAGACATGGTATCTGGAAAAGTGACTTGAAAACTCAGGCTTGATATTCACTTGTTTTTAAGAAAACATCTACGAAATTTTCTTTAAATGTTGTTAGGTTGGTACAAAAGTAATTGCAGTTTTTGCATTTTTTTTTTTTTAACCTTTTAAACCACAGTTACTTTTGCACCAACCTGATAGAGACAGCAGATGTGAGGCTGGTCGGGAGGGATGCAGAAAGGCCACATGCACGTTCGCTGTGTACGATCAGAGTAAAGGAGTGGCCCCTCCCCAGAGGTGGGCCCAGGCCTCAGTGAAGGCGGCAAGTCTGTCGGGGAGCAGTCGACTGTGCCCTCACTGCCACACCCGCAGGCAGCCACGGTCACTCTTCTCCACAGTCCACGGCTCCCGAGCACGGACGCCTGCTCTGCACATGCCGAGTGCTTCCTTTTTAAGATCAGTTTTGTTTGAAACGTTGGGGAAGTTATTGCTGTGGGTTTTTTTTGTTTTTTTAAATGTAGATTAGAGTCTCTAAAGATAAAATGGGTCAGGCAGGCTTATTTAGTAATTGTCATTCCCAGCCTAAGGCACACGGCAGGGTTGTTACCTGCATCTGGAGTTCATGGGGTCCGCCTTGCTGGCATCTGGTCCATTTGGTGTCTCTGTAGAATCACTCAGCTACGTGCACAGTGGATTCAACACAAACGACGAGTTTTCCCTTTTCTGGAAAAATCCTGGAAGGCCCGATTTGAAGGGCACGTCCCTGCTCCCCTTCCCCTCCTCCCTGGTTCCCAGTCATGGGGACTGGGGCCGAGAGACAGCGTCTGACCTCTTCCAAGGTCACGGAGCTGGTGTTTGTGGACATCACATTAGTACAAATAAGCCTAACAGAGAAATGGAGAGTACACGGAAGGAATGCGGGGACGGTGAAGCAGAGACGATGAGCTGCAGGCGCTGTGCTCCTTCCCACCAGGACCCAGAGACGGGGAGGCCCACGTCTGCCAAGCTCGGCTTGGCAGCCAGCTGGAGGAACGCAGTCATAGAAGGGACTGACTTCCCCTGGCTACACGCAGCCTGCCGGGGAAATCCTAAATGGACTGCAGTGTCTGATCCTTTCACGGTGCTTGCTGCACATTCATTCAGCGGGAAACGCACAAAGCCGTGGCGAGGGCGCAAGTCAGCAAATTGCCCTCTTGAGTTACTGTCCAACTGACGACACAGTTTCCCACCGTGATTGTGGGGCAGCCGTCGAGGGGGAACGGAGGGTGACGGCCGAGTGTCCCACACCCTCCTCTGTCCTGGGGGCCTGAGCAGGCGATGGGGGCAGTGATTGAGACGCCAGGACACTGACTGTCACAGTAAGCTGCCTTATTTACCCTCCTGAAACCCTATTCAGATTTTTACTTTTAATCACATACTGCTCATTTTGAAAGCAACTACCTTGTTTCCCTGAAAATAAGACCCAGTCTTACATTAATTTTTGCTGCAAAAGACGCATTAGGGCTTATGTTGAGGGGATGTCATCCTGAAAAATCATGCTAGGGCTTATTTTCCGGTTAGGTCTTATTTTCGGGGAAACACAGTTAAGTGTGTTGCTCGCTAAATTGCTTTGAACAAAAAAGCACATTTGAAAAGGAGTTGGGGCTTTGCTTGTCAGCCACAGGGGTCTCCCTAAATCTTGTCACCCCAACGCATGGGGGTTTTCAAAACTCAGAACCCCTCATTCCTGCTGAGCTTTGTTCTGTGGAAACCTCTTCCCTGGGGCTCTTCCCTGTGTTGTGTGTTGTGGTGACTTTCACAGGGAGGCCCGCAGTTCACTGCAGTCACCGAATCGCACACACACCGCCCCCACCCCGGCCCAGCCGGCACCATGCTGTGCTGGGATGACTTCGGTCTGCTCCTGGATGCAGCTGTGCCTCTTTTATGGCGTAATTACAGGTGGCTTGGTGCGTGCTTTAACGCTGACCACCTGCCTGAGATGCTGGCGGCCGATGCCCCGTCCCTGTACATTACTGCTCAAGAAAGTGGCCTCAAACCCAAACACTGAGCAGTGTGTTAAGGTGACACCAGGGTTTACAACTGACGTCCTCTTGTGTCACCGTAGAATTACGTATGGTTGAAACTTTTGTTTTTCACTGTTTTGGGAAATTACTCTTAACCACTGTCTTTAAGTACAGAGCATTTTAAATCTTGTCTCAAACCCTGGTGTGAAGAGTACGTGCTGCGTTCCTTGTGAAAGAATTTATTTACAGACTGTGTAGTCTGTGAACAGCTATCCCCATGAAGGTGCGACCCCGGCAGCGTGCCGTCCGTCACGCTCTCCTCTGGGTCGGTCTCTGGAGCCCCTTTTGGGCGGGGGTGGGGGGCTGGTCAGCGGGTCGCAGGATGGACGTGTCGCTGACACCCAGCCTGCAGGGCTCTGTCCTCAGGACGACCAGGCGTGGTGTGGAGGGGCAGAGCTCAGTCCGTTCACCAACTTCAGCATGTTTAATCCTCTTTGCTTCTCCAGGCTTTGTTCTCTTGTTCTTTCCTTTCTTTTTTTATTCTGCTTAGTCAGTCTCTGAATTAAACGTTATAATTAAGATCTTTTGAGCCAAACTTCCCCCATTGAGGCTCGCGGGCGGCATTGGGACCAATCAAGTAGCCGGCAGACCCACGAGTGCGTTCTTCTTTGTTTGTTTGTTTATGGCCCTTGTCTGGCACAGTGGAAACAAAATGGGGAATTAGCTGCTGGAAGACTGGGCCCCCTCCTGGGACGTGCCTGCCACACTGTGCTCCAGACCCCGTCGTGACACGGCTGTGCTGAGGCGCTTTGGTGGGAACAGAAACGGCCCACGTGAGGCTCGTTAACTCTTTCTGGAGGCAGGAGGCAGTGCGCTGTTCGTTCGTTCTTCTAGAACCCGAACAGTCGTCCACGGCCTGGAGGAGCGGTGCCCGCCCTGTCTGCTAGAACCTGGGTCTCCTCTCACCGGCCTAGCACCCGTGGGTCTAACAGCCAAGCTCACTGATCCTCGTACGTGGTCTGTGGTGGGCACGGGGCTGAGCTGCTCTGGAATCACTGGCGCCTGCGTGGCGGCACCGCCCTGCTTGTCCCGGCCTGTGTGGTGGGTTAATTAGTTGGCATCTGGTCCCTCTGGTCGGCGGCTCTTCATTTCTGCTGATGTGGGTTCTGTTGCCTCAACATCAGGTGTGAGAGCGGCATTCAGACGTGACGCCCAGGCTCCAGGCACAGGGCCCCGGGGACCCAGGGCTCCCCCTGACATTCCAGCACCTGTTTGAGTCCGTGAGGGGCAGTCGGGGGGAGACGGTCCCCATTAGCCGGTGTCTAACTCGCTCGTTTTTGACCAGCTTCTGAACCATCCTGTTCATCTTGTCTCTATAGATGGATCGCGACCCCAGGAACCCTGCATACATCGCCACCCAGGGCCCGCTGCCGGCCACCGTGGCCGACTTCTGGCAGGTGAACCTCCTTTAATTAATTCCTTTTTCTGAAAGTAAGACCTTCAGTTAATCGTGAATAATGCCTTGGATTCAATTCAGCCAATTCAAACTTCCCAACAGGTATTCATCATAAGTGACTGATTCATAATCATAGGGGACGGCCTTTAGTGGTTTTATCATCGGTCATTTTTTCAAAACTTGAGTATAAAAACTTCCTTTCCAGAAAGCTAATGCTTTAAAATGCTTACTTTTTAAGCCACTTTACCATTTCATTTTTTTGAAATACAAAGAAATGAAATGAATTAATGTTTAAATTATGATATTTTATTCAAATGTATCCCCTACCTGTTGTTTTAATCCCATGAAGGTACAAAGGAGCTCAAATTATAGTTTCTGTCTTTGTGAATGCATTTCAAAGGCCAGACTGGTCCCTGCCATGCAGGGTGGTCCTCAGACGTTGAGAACTGACCTCAGCGTTAGCCACTAAGAGTGAAATCCGGCCGGCCGGTGGCTTTTCCGTCTCCCATTTCTCTCACTTTCTCCTGGATCAGCAACCACATGGCAAAGGCTGCTGAGGTGCTGTACAGCGTGGGGTCTCCAGGGGCATCTCCGGGCAGTGCGGCTGCTCCACGGGCCATGCACGCCTAGGAGGAAGGAGAACAAAGACGCCATTAGGCGGTGGCAGAAGGTGTGTCAACAGGTCCCAGTGTCATGCAGGTCTCATTGCCCAAAACTTACATGTTTACTGTGCCATGTGGGGCCCCAAACCCGGAGTGTTTCATTGTCACCAACCTTTGGGTCCCGGCCATCACTTCCTGGCCGTGGCGTCCCCTCTCGGGGGCATTGCTCAAGTCCATCAACCCGTCACTACGACCAGGTCCTGCGTCCAGGGCTTTCCGCCAACCCTCTCCTGACTCGCTGGCACTCCCACTGTTTCCTGTGTCTGTGTCGAAACCTCCTTCCTCTTAGTCACCACTCACTTGACTCAGAGCCCGTCCCAACCAGTGTGACTTCATCTTAAGTTGGTTATATCTGCAGAGACCCCGTTTCCAAACAAGGTCACGTTCACAGTTCCCAGGTGGTTTGGATTTTCAGTGGACACTGTTCAACCCATTACAGTGGCTAAGAAGAAAGTAGACATTGATTAGGCACCAATATGGCAATGTGGTCACCGGACAGGCGGCCGTTGCAGGAGTCCAGCGAGCAGGGGACGGGGGCAGGGAAGCAGTGAGAGTTCAAGGCCTGTCCTTGGACTGAGGAGATCCAGAAGAGGGAGTAAGCCTCACGCCTCTATCTTCGCGTAAATAGGAGATTTCTAGAACACTGTGTCCCTGGCATTTGAGTCGTCAGTGCCAGCCCTTCCACCTTCACCCCACTGCAGAATTTCTCCTGCACCAGCCAGGCCGTGTCAGCTCTCCTGCGGGGGGCTGACCTCCCCAACACTCCGCCCTTGTCCCCTGGGGGCTCACTTCCCAGTACCCGGCACCTAGAAAAGGGACCCAGAAAATAACGGAGGAGCTGTTACAACCACACGCTGACTCTGCTTCAGCAAACTGTTCCTACCTAGTGGTTCCAAGTCTTTCTCTCAGTACAGACTGTGCGTTTTAAGGTTTAACTGTAAAAACTCGTCTTCTATACCAACCCTAGAAGTAAGTGTATTCTGTGCCCGCAGAGGCCCTGCACTGAGTCCCGAGTCCACCTCAGCCATCAGGCGACTGTGCCGTCCTCGCCCCACATGGGAGGTTCAGAAATCAGTTTTACTCAGAAAGATGTAAACTCGCTTAGAAATAATACGCATTTTAAAGAGAACAGACCAGGGAGGATGGGAGCCTTTCTCAGGTAAACACTTTTTTTTTTTATGTGGAACAGTCTTGGGCAGTTCTTTGAGGTCATAGAAATATTCCGGCTCTCCTCTCTGTGAGTCAGGCCGGGTCTGCAGGGCTGTGTTCAGCTCCAGGTCACCAAGGGCGGTGACATCTAAAACCAACACAGATCAGACCTCAGGGCTGGGGGAAATGGCCACGATGGAGAGTTTTGAGATGCACAGAAGGAAAAGCCAAAAACGCAGAGGAAGGAGGAGGACTTGGGGCAGAAAGGCAGCTGCTGAGGGCCCTGAAGGGTGGGGCTGGGGGCTGTGGGTGGAGACTGTTCCGTGGGCTGTGGGGTCGCGAACAGAGCTCCAGGGCTTCCCAAGGACAGCGTTTATATCCCAGTAAATTTTACATTAGGAAGATGAGCTTGGTCTTGTGAGGCATTATCCTTGCTGGTTTAGGATGGCTGGTGCAAAATGACCTCCAGGGAGGACCTCCTGCCACCTGGCCCCTGTGGCAGCCCAGGGGGCTGAGTTCTGGCTGTTGTTGACCAAGCACGTGGGGGGGTGTGGGAGGGAGGCACAGGCGGAGGAGAAGGGGACAGAGGTCAGCTGCCCACTGGTCTGACCCTGTGGCTGGGAAGGCGTGGGAGACACGACCTACCTGTTGCAAAGTCCCTACTCCAGGCGGGCGGCACCTGGGGGCCTGGCCTGGAGCATCCAGAGAGGACGGCGCTGAGCCGCCCAGGGCTCCCCAACCCCCACGCAGACCCAGGGCCAAGGGTCCCTTCCTCCTGAGACCAGTCGTCGGCCTACCTAAGAGGCTGGCTGAGGCTGTGGGATGTCCGCAGACCCCTATGCTCAGGCAGTGAGTGACGGAGAAGCCATACTTGGTGATGTCACCGATTCTCTAATACTTAGGAGCCCCAGTAACTTCCAGGTTGGTTGATTTTTAAAGCACGTTGCTTTTGATTAAATTAAAGGGAAATCGAAGAATTGAGGAGAGTTCATTCCTTAGGGAAAACCTGACTTTTCATTTCCATGAGTTCATAGGTACTTTAACCACATGCCCTAGATTTTCCAGGATTTTTACTTCAAATATTCAGTCTCGTTGGACTTTCTGAGCATAAGTTCACAAACTTTTATAGATAAAACGTTTGTCATATCCCCTTATCTAAATGTGGGGTTTGAAAACAGTCACCTCTGCGGGGTGTGCTGGTTATGATTGCAATGTTAGCATTGCAATGGGGAGTTCGCAGCCCGACACTTCACACAGGACGGCACTTACACCAGCTGGGATGAAAAGCACGTGTCTTGCTTTTCTTTTTTAGCTGATTTTTATGGGTCCCAGCTGAAAACATCCTGGCTGTTCTGCTTTTATGAGTAGTGTTGGTTCCCCAGTGTCTCTCTCCCTTCCTTCCTCCTCCCTCCTCCCCAATTCCTAACTGGATCAGGTGCATTTACATCAGGTCCTGATCCTGAAGCGTGACAGCCTGAAGGTGGCACTTCTGTCTGAGGACACAGTGCATATTTAGTCTGAACCACAAACAAGGCTCCTGGGGTCTCTGAGTGACTCCAAGTGACAACACTGCCTGGGGCCCAGAGAGCTTCCTGTACAAACACTTGCCGTAAACACCCCCAGGCCTGGGATGTCGGAGGCCTTGCTGGGACCGACCGGCCTTGCTGGGACCGACCGGCCACAGACGCAGGCTGTTCTGTCTCCAAAGACCCTGAGTCCAGTGAGGTGACCAGCACGTCTCGTGTGGGGCCTTCTCCTGTTTTCCTCCTACCTGGGCACCCGTACTGCTGGTGGAAACTCCCGAGTCTTTCGCTACTATTGTTGCTACCAGATCGTGGCCACGTGACCGGTTTGGGCGTTTAACTCAGCATTTTGGCCATGGGCCTCGGTTTCCCTCACCGCACCCTTTTCTCTGAAGGCAGCCACACTGACAGGTTGTTTAGACAAAATCAGATCAGGCCGGTGAGTTGTGGGTCGCGCATGGAAGACACAGTAAAAATGTCAGCGCCAAGTCTATGGTGTGACAGAGCCTGTGACGTGTGACAACTGGCATCTGAGGAGGCCCGATGTCACGTTCCTCAGTGTTGGCCCGAGGCAGGGTGAGCGGGCATGGGGTTTCAGACACCTGCTTTTTCTTCAGCCCGTTGCAGACCACGCAGTGACAGCTGGGTGACATCAGTGAGCACGTGAGGAGTGGAAGGCAAGTGTGTGGGCTCATCACTTGACTCCTTACCATTGTCAGTTTGAGTCAGCGACCCCCTTGCCGACTCTGCTTAGTTTATCTCTGCTCCACCCAGGAAAGGAAGTTCAAGGTCAAACAGAAACGAGCTGTGCGGTCGGGGCAGGCGCGCTGGGCCGACGCGGAGAAGGCCGCCTTCACCTCGGCCCAGCAGCCCCGCGGTGCGTGCAGACCATCTGCGCGCTTCAAAAACAAGCAAACAATGCTTTCCTGTCTATGGAGAGGTTCTGGGAGAACTTCTGCCAGGAAAGCCTTTGATAGCATTTTTCTGAGTTATCTCTTTTTACAGAAATAGTCAACAATCTGTTAAAATATGTACTGTTTTCAAGGAAGCATCAACTAGAGGGAAGGCCGTGCTAGGGGCCTCAGAGGGTACAGAGGGCCGCCAGCCGAGCACGTCGTCTTCAGGGAGCTGCAGTCGGCAGAAGAAAGACGCGGGAGCACCAGCGAGGACTCTACGGGTAGAAAGGGCTGCGTCACCAGAGGAGGGAGCTTTCTGCAGGAGGGACCAGTTGCCTGGTCGTCTTCCCTCCGTCGGCTCGGGCTCCGAGGGGTTTTGTTCTTTAAGTACCTCAAACCCAGAGAAGACTTCGGATGAAGACACTGCGGTTTCTTTCCGTCTGCTCAGTCAGCCTAATACATGGAACCTCGAGTTGACATTTCCACCCCCACCAACAGTCGGAGGGTGGAGTGGAGGCCGTGTGCTGGCATGTGTGTCGGTTTCCTGGAGCAGCCGGAACAAAGCACCACAAAGCGGACGGCTTCAGACGCCAGAACGTCTTCTCACAGCGCTGGAGGCCAGGATCTGAGCGTGAGGTGTCGGCTCCCTCCCGGGCCTGGCAAGGGGGACCCATGTTCCAGCTTTCAGTGTCCCAGCGCCTGGGATTTGTGGTCATGCCGCTCGTCTCTGCTCCTTCTCCCTGTGTACCTGTCTCCACATGACGTTGTTCTGATAGTAGCACGAGTCATATTGGATCAGGACCCATCCCGATGGAGCATAACGTCACTTTTTTAATTGGGAAACAGTGTGTTTCTCCAGGGCCCATCAGCTCCAAGTCGTTGTCCTTCAGTCTAGTTGTGAAGGGCACAGCTCAGCTCCAAGTCTAGTCGCCGTTTTCAATCTTGTTGCAGGGGCACAGCCCACCTTCCCATGTGGGAATTGAACCGATGACCTTGTTGTTGACAGCTCGCGCTCTAACCGATCCATCCAACCGAGCCATCCGGCCACCCCTCGGTCAGCTCAGCAGCAGCTCATTGTCTTCAGTCTAGTTGTGGAGGGCGCAGCTTACTGGCCCATGTGGGAATCGAACCTGCCACCCTGTGGTTCAGAGCTCACGCTCTGACCAGCTGAGCCATCCGGTCGCCCCAACATCCCCCCTTTAGCTCAGTCTCATCTGCAGAGACCCTGTTTCCAAATAAGACCACTCACAGGTGCCAGCCGCAAGGACGTCAGCATATCTTTTGGGGGAACAAAATCCAACCCACGACAAAGCACCGTGTGGTCATATCAGCAGCCAGTAAACTTACACAGTTGGATGAACTAGCAGCCAGTGTGTGCGTTTCGTGTCACTTGTGCAACTGTCTGAACTACGTCATATTAACTTCACCTGAGAACCACGTTCCCATCAAGCTGTGTCAGCTGTGTTGTCATCACGAGTTTCTTCTTTCTGTCACCTTTGAGTGACCCAGCCTCAGGTGGGCTCCAGGGACCACAGCAGGTGGTGGCCGTCATGCTTCCTGACGGCCGAGAACCATCAGGCTCACCCCCAGCAAGGCCCTGGCCCTTACGACACCCTGGCCGGCCAACCAGTGGTGTCTGGGTGCCCCGGCCCTACAGGTGGGCTCCACCAAGTGGAGCTGGCACGGCTGCGAAGCCACCACAAGGGACCCTTCCCACCTCTTGTCTGAAACATAGCCGGCTTATGGCCGGGTCCCGCGCTTCCGGCCCATTTTTAATCCATGTTAGCAGCTCTGCTCTGACCCAGGGTTGTAAGCACCTGCTTCCCGGGGTGGAAAGTCACCTGCTTTACGCCCAGGGAGGACTGGTGGGCAGGATGGCAGGACGCCACGGCAGAACTCTGGGCACCTCCAAACATACTAGCTGCTCGATAAATGTGCCCGCGAGCCAGGAGACCACGAGAACCCTGTCCTCTGCCAGCGAACAAGTGCTAGAATTTGTGCTCCTGCAGTTGAAGCGTCCAGGTCTCAGGCAAACGCCTGCCTTTCTCAGGGGCCCCCACCAAGACCAGGTAGGGACTATGGGGCGTCACGTAGTTTCCAGAAGAGAAGGACTCCGGTTGCTCTGAAGTTGGTCACACCAGTGGACCTTTCTGGTGCTGGGCACCGCCCTGCAACAGACACACCGAGGAAGACAGAAATAGTGAGACCTGCATGTGCTGAGAAAGGAGCCAGTGAACTGGAATTTTCAGTAGCATCCTGGGTCCCGCAAGCGTGCAGCTGACTGTCTCAGAAGGTGCCGGAGTCCAGCCTCCGGGCCCCAGCTGGTGCCCAGGTGGGCGGCCTGTTTGTCTGATTTAGTAAATTCCTCTCTGTGCTTCCACACAGTGACCAAAAAGGAAATATTGCCCCCACGAGTGCCTTTGGGATTGTTTGCTTAAATTAGGTTTCATTTGGATTTAATCTTACCCAAATCATCAGAGAGCCGGGCAGCCCGAGTGGAAGCGCCGTGTGTGCACCAATGAGCAGGCTGCTCGCCCGGAAGCACCCTAAGTGACGGGGCTTCGTAATGTCACACTTGGGTGGCACAGTGGAGGCCCGGGCGATTAGTTTATGGTCTCGCTCATTGTGCTTTTATTACACTCATAAAATCCATGTTTCTCCTCATTTTCGTAATGGCTTCAGTGAGCCCCGCCACCTTCTGAAGGCACATTAGTGGTTGTGTGCCGGGCCAATCAGCAGCCTGCAAAGCTGCAAGTCAGACCCGGGCCTTGCATTCACAGCGTGCAGCTGGTTCTGCACCGAGGAAAAGGGAGGGGTCCAGGCCTGAGCATCATTCCTGTTTACTTGTGGGCTTTTTCGTAAACACGTCAGCGGGTTCCATTAAATTCCAACGTGAGTGGTCCACCATGAGGTGCCTGTCTGTGCCACGTGGGAATATAAAGCGATGTGGAAAGAGGGAACTATCGTGCACGTGTCTGATTTCTAAAATATAATTTAAGGGGGGGTTTAATGACATGAACTCTAAAGAGAAAGCATTTTGTATTTGAGATATGTTTTAAATAACAAGATTGTAATTGGATTGTTACATGGGTATTTAAAGGAAATAGAAGCTCTCGCAGATACTAAATTTACATGAAAATGCTTGTAAATACTTCTGTGCCGTTAAGGAGAGCGCTGCCGGAAGGCAGCCCATGTGCGCTCCCCGGTGACTGAGCTGATGAACCCGGCGGTGCCACCACCGCCCACACACTGGCGGTTTCTGTGCCTGCGCGCCCGGCCACGGGCCTGGCACCTGAGCTGGATGCTTTTGTGTCTTTGCCAGTTTTGCCATGTTTCATGTGTGTTCAGTTGTTGACTGTGTCACAGAGTTGTTTTTTATGTGCTATTATGAATTATTGAACCGGTTTGGGATGTTCAATAATTCACTTGAATAGCTATGTTTTGGTATGAATAATGAAACTGCAGTGGTGGGCGCTGCTTTCTGTCAGACTCTCTGAAAAGAACCTTCCAGAGCTTCTGACGGGAGAGCAGCTTCACAAAGCAAGGTGCCTGTCTAGTGACGCAGACAGTGACGAGTACCAGGAAGTGAGCATGTCAGCTGATCTCCGTCTGCGGGGCTGGGGAGCTGGCCGTGTCCTCGTGGCTGCTGAGGAGGGAACTCTGGACGCCATGTTCTTTTTTGGGTTGCATTCTGGACAGTTCCCTTCCTAGAGCAGAGGTTGGCAAGTCACACTGCTGAACGTGGAACTGGGGAGGTTTTAAAAGGCGTGGAATAAATTAGCTTGATTTTGTAAAATATTTCATGGAACGTGCAAAATATGGGGCCAGTGTATTCAGAGCTGTGAGTGCAGCTGCAGAGCAGAAGTGTGTAAGGAAAATGGGATAAATGTCCTGTGGGTATGTGAATGTGGGTGGTCACTACCAGTCACGCCATGGCCGTTCTCTGTGTGCAGATGGTGTGGGAGAGTGGCTGCGTGGTCATCGTCATGCTGACCCCCCTGTCGGAGAACGGCGTGAGGCAGTGCTACCACTACTGGCCAGACGAAGGCTCCAACCTTTACCACGTCTATGAGGTACTTCACCAAGGCGCCTGCCCCAGGCCCCTGCCCCCCGTAGCCGCCCCATGCGGCCAGGTCCCCACCGGGAGCCGGGGAGGCTGGCCTGCAGGCATCCCCAGGGCCCGTGGTCAGGGCTGCCAGGCCCTCCAGAGAGCTGGCTCACTGTGACTGCGGTGTGAACCGCATGGTCCTGGTTTCTGAAGGTTTATGAATCCAAATGCAGACAGAAAGGACCAAACAGGTGACCTCACTGGGTGTTGTGTTGAGCCACGTCCTGGGAAGAGGCCTCCTGGCAGGTTGGGCTTTAGAAAGAACCTGCCATCTGTGGTCTCCTCCCGCTCTGCTCATGGGCTTATGGCGACCTTTTTATTTGGGGAACGTGCTGGCAAAGTATATTTCTCTTGCTGGATTTTCCACCCACATCAAAATCGGGCAGTTAAACAAGCCCAGATGCATATGTCGGCTCTGCTCTGTGTGAAAGTGGTCAGATGCCCACGTCCCCAGCAGGGACCAGGTTAGAAGCTGAAGGGTCAGTTCTGAATCGTGGTTGTGGCGGTTGGGGCATGCAAATGGGCTTATCCCCAAGAAGCACCACACTCAGGGCCATGTGACGCTCTGGTCCAGTTTCTTCATCCAGGTGGAACCCCACTAGTGTTTCTGTGCAGCAGTATCATTTTTCTCGGAGATTTATGTGACTTAGAAATATAAACAGCAAAAACTGAAGTGGTTTTGGATTATAACACATTTTTCTGATTATTTGACTATTAAACCTCTATGTGACCTTAAAGAAAAACCCATAAAGTTGCCCTCTGTATAAACGTATTAAAACTGAGAAGGCAGGAGGGGCCCTTGAAGCCAGCAGTCAGCCCATCTGCGCTATGAGATGTGTGGTCTCGAGCCTCCTATCCTCCAAGTGGCCGCCCCACGACGCCTGGCCTGTCCCCTGTCCCCTCTCCTCCCGCCAGGTCAACCTGGTCTCCGAGCACATCTGGTGTGAGGATTTCCTCGTGAGGAGCTTTTACCTGAAGAACCTGCAAACCAATGAGACGCGCACGGTGACCCAGTTCCACTTCCTGAGCTGGTATGACCAGGGCGTGCCTTCTTCCGCGAGGTCACTTCTGGATTTCCGCAGGTACGACAAAGAGCCCGCTCACCGGCCGTCGCGGTTAGCGTGTGGACAAGCAGCAGGGAGCAGACCCGCTGGGAGATGGGCCGTCTGTTTATATGTACATGTTCTCAATGCATTGACGTTATACATAGGGAAGGGGGAGGGGAGATGTGTTAGCTACATGTTCATTTGCACATCAACTGCAAGACGATTTCAAGTTTTAGGGGCATGAAAATGTAAGAGAAGAATAGGTACCTTAGAACTGTGGGATATGGTCAGGCTTTTGGATAAGATTCTCCAAGAGATGAAGAGCCCCAAAGATGTTGATGAATGAAACCCAGATTTGCAGTTTGGACGCTCATCTGCTTAGAAACAATGATGAGATGTAATGGGCGGAGGCCCTGATTCTAAAACCGACCGTCTTGGCCGGAAGCCTGGGTGTAGTTAGCACATGACTGTCTGTATTTTTAGTGCAATTTTGAAGCTGACAGTTTTAAAACATCCAGTCTTTTGTTCATGTTCTAGTCAGCTAGTCACCCGGTGGGTCGTCTTGTTTCAAAGTGTATTTATTGAACTGTTGAAATGAATGCTAGACTCCATCTTGCAGGAAGATATTGACAGTACAAAAAAAAAGCAACACTTGACACAAAGGTTTGATTGTACCTCCCACTGGGACAGCCGTTGGCTACCCCTGGCTGTTGGATGATGGTGAGTGAATAAACAACCACAGAGAAAAGTAGGTCTTGAGCAGCACCCACAAGCGAGTGCTAAGTCTCACAGAGCCTCTTACACCTAACTGACTGGACACCTATCTAGTAAGGAAAACAGGTAACTATTCAAAACAGGAAGAAGGGAATGAGGACAGGTGCTGTTTAATTACATTACGATCCTAAAGGGATTCGTGTCTGAACAGGTTTCCACCCTAGAGGCCACAGCCATGTCACTGAGGGAGGTTGAAAGGCAGGTGTCGTCATAAAGACAGATGGGCTTCAGGCTTATCTCTGGACTCCTTGATTTGAGTGTTACAGATTCGTAGGTTATTATGAAACCATTTCTTTTGCCTTTCAGTCCACTTATTGGCGTAGTTCTTTGGACCCAGTAGCATGTGAAAGAGCGCAAGGGGAGACATGCATTTGGTGTCACATCCACAGACACACTGCGTGACCATGTCCACACCCACGTCCTCTCCTCAAGAGGCAGAGGACGCATCGAATCCCAAACACACCCTCCAACAGTGGCCGCACACTCTTCCTTCTCAATCCATCCTCGTTTCCTGGCCATCACCTATATTTTCTTAATAGAAATTTATTTCTAAAGACATGCTATCTAAAAATCTTACCTGGGGCACATTTCCTGTGATAGTCTTCAAAAATTAGCCGTTCCTGGCAAGATGGATGTGGCTACAAAGATGGCGGTTACCCTAATCCCGTCTTTACGCTCATCTGGCGTGTTTGTCCGTGTGTGCTCGTGGGCCTGTTTCTCCAACGCATCCATGCATGGAATTTATGCTCCGTAACCGACCCATGCTTACGATTCTTCCTGAAGAACGATTGGATTCTGCAAATCCCCTTTGTCTAGAGTCTTAGCAGATAGGACTTAAGAAGGTTTCTGTTCAGTTAAAAGCAACACGAAGCCCCAGACACAGCTTTAAAGTCTCGTTAGAATTGAAAGCTTATCTGGCCGGCCTCGTTTGTCACTACCCAGCGGTTTAGGCCAGGTGGCCTCTCACTAATGACTGGACGATCGGTGTGAATGGTCACGTTCCCAGAGGGCATCATGCTGAGACACGGATTTCTGCTTTGTGGTTTTCTGTGTAAACTAGTACAATGGCAGCCCAGTTTCAGCAACCGGGGAGGGGACAGTGGTTCTGGAGACACTGGTGGCTCCAGTGCAGCCGAGTCCTCGTCTGCCTTCCGTGGGCCTTGGCCGTAGTACAGCCTTCACCCTCGCAGGCACAGGCAGCCAGAGCGGATCTAGGAGTATCTGGAGCCCAGAGGGAACGCATTTACACTCTAAAGAGAAGCTGCTCAGCTAGGATACAAGTAGCACCCACGTGAGGGCTCTGCTTTAGAAGAACTCTGTCTGTCTCTGATGCTCACTCTTGCTGTGGCAATGACACCCACGCTCCTGCTCACTGTAACATGGGCAAACCCTTACTTTGCCAGCTAATTAGCGGTGGCCAGTGTCATTTTTGTGACGTTGCAGCTAGTAATATGAGCCCAGTTGCATAGTCACAAAAGTGATCGTTGGAAACTGTGACTGTACTGCAGGGACAGTGTGGGAAGCCCCTTTTCTGAGCCTCTAACAACCTCTGACCTTTGCTTGCTGGTGGTCGCATGGCGGTCGCTTCTCACTCAGTGACCCATGGGTTGGTTTGTATTACTAATCATTCTTTCTCAGTGGATTCCTCCTGTGGACTTATACATAATATCCGTTTTTCTTAATGTTTACGACCTTTTGCTTCCTGATGATTTGTTCTGATAGCGTAAAATAAGGCGGCTGTGTATCTGTCGCCCGTCTGCGAATAACATGCTTCTCTATCGTGGGTCGACCAGATGAGCGCTTTTGTGGACTGTGGTGCTTCTGCCTTCCTGCTTTGGTGTTTCATGCTGTAATAACACAAGCACATGATTCTCTGTGAATAAATGCTAAACCACAGCAGCGTCCTGCACTGGCACTGCGCGTCTCGTGGCTGTTTGTAAATAGGGTCAGCGCGGGGTGGGCTGGCGTGGATATTAAAACCACAGCAAAGCCGTCCTAGCAGCTGCCAGGCGGCCAGTCAGAACACGCTGCAGAAAACAGAACTGAAATCTATGGACACACGCACACGGGAGCAGCAGGGGTGGAGAAGCGAGCTGCCCACATAGCCAGGGGCCTGTTCTTACTGCGCTTTGCAGAACAGCTCAGCAGCTGTAACGGTCTCTTCCGGCTGCTCACTGGCTCCTACAGTCGTGTTTTCTAAAGCCAGTGCAGCCGAAAGCCAGGCCTGTGGTCATGTGTATTTTTAATGTTCTTTTTCTATGCTGGCACTTGGCCAGTGACTGAACGTGCAGAAGCTGAGTTGAGTCTTTACAAACAGGCTGGACAGCCAGGTGTGGACTGTAGCAGGACGTTGGAGGGGCAGAGCTGAGCTGGCCCACGTTTAAAAGCCTCAGACTGAGAAACTCCCAGTAAAGTCTTGTTTGAAACTGAAAGGCTGTAAAAACAGTGCCACCCTAGCTCTGGTTGGGCAGGTCAGCTTGCTCGATTCTGCACGTGAGCACCGTGTATGCCCACAATGCAGATACACACATGCACACAGTACACTTATGCACATACACACGTGTGCATACACACGTGCACATGCTCATGTGCACATACACGCACAAACATGCACATACACACATACACACACGTACACACGGCCGTGTTTGAGCTGCTGGGGTTCACATGCCCACACTCAAGGTACGTCCTTGAGGTCTGGTGCCTGTTTCGTCAGCGTCAAAGCTCACGTTGCCTTTACAGCCTGAGTCATGGGAAGTTTGGGGAGAAATGAGTGGATCTGCTTTCGTATCGGCTTTACTCTCAAAGGGCCAAGAACTTTGGGAGGCAGTGGAGCTCACATGTACCATTGATTTTAATGAGTTTACTTTGACTTTCTCTGCCTTCCCCCCCAAACTTACCATTGCAGTGCACACAAAGGGCAAGAAAAGGCTCCAGCTGAAATGGTGACGTGGCCTTGGGGACACTGGGCAGCGTGTTTGACCCATGTTTCTGGGTCTTCTCATTTTTTAATGATTTTAAACAAATTTATATACATGTAATTTATTTTTTTATTTTACATTAGTTTCAGGTGCACAGTGCAGCGGTTGGGCATTTATGTAATTATGAGGTGACCCCCTGGGAAGGCCACTGCCCATTGGCACCCTACGCAGTCTTTATGTTATTGATTATATTCCTCATTTCACATCCCCGTGACTGTTTTGTGGGGTATTCTCATTTTAAAGACACCTTGCGGGGGGGTCTTTCAATGCGAGTTTTCAGAGGACAGCAGCCAGGTCCTGTACTGCCCTGAGCGGGCTGGGAGCGTGGCCCGGCTGAGGGCTGCGTCTTGCCTGGGCTCCTGCACCCCTCACGCTGGTCAGGGGGCTGTAGGCCTCACTCAGCAGTGCCTCGTTCTGTTCACCCCACAGAGGAAGTATGACAACACAGTGACACTGAGGCTCAGCTGCACGACGCTGACTGAACTTACGCCATGAACTGAGTCAGCTCCCAGCCCCGGGACTCACGGCTCACAGGGCTGGGAGCAAAGGAGCCATTGACTGAATTTTCACTTGCAGCTATTTCCGTGCTGAGCAGGCAAGCCTGTGCAAAGAAATGTGACATTTCCCCATTTCTGTTACAAGGAAAAAGATTTCTCTGTACTGTCATTCTTTTTTAACTTTCACCTCATGGCTTCTATTGTACAAGTTCACACAGTTCATTTTAGAACACATCCGCCTCATATATTTTTCCTTCCAATAAACCAAGATTCTGTCTTTGATTTTCTTTATTCAGAAACATTTTACTGAGAATTTCGATGTACTTTGTGAACACGTATACTTGTTTCACTGACTTCATTCTACAGTGAGTTTCAAATCAGCCTGTGTTTGGATTTAGGGCTTGGTTACAAACTCTTAATCTATGCTTCTTGTTAATTTTCATGAATTTTGATCTAAAATCTGCACAATGAAATTGTTTTTAAACATACTCAAATTTATAAAAGTGGAAAGACTCGTCTGAGGTTTCTCCATAATTTAGACACTTTACAAAACAGACGGGTCAAAAGTATCTTGAAGATGCTGGTTTGAAACAATATAATAATATTACATTTCAAGACGACAGCTAGACCATACGAAATTTTGAGCACACACTGTGAAATTCAAACATTTCAGTGAAGAATCCAGACACTCGTATCACAACAATAACAAAAAAGGTGAAATTAACTGTAGGAACAAGAAACAGAGAAGGGGCCAGGGGACCAGCTGACCCAACACCTCCAGCTCACACCTGCAAAGGGAAAAAGTATAAGAATTCTTTGGAAAGCTCTGTTTAATAACTTGCATTGAAAAAGAAATAAATCTCTGAAAATGTGTGTAATTTTTATTTTCTTTGTCAAAACAGGCTATTGCAAATTGATGTCCAAGATATGATTTACATGCTTTGGCTTATTGGTGATTTTGGATAACATAGTAGAGAAGATGTAGTACATAACCGTAATTTCTGTATCTCTTTTTATTTCAGAAAAGTAAACAAGTGCTACAGGGGCCGTTCTTGTCCAATAATTGTTCATTGCAGGCAAGTACAACTTTTAACATGGATTAAGAAGTGTTTGTACCTCAAAAAACAAACTACAATTAAATCCAGAAGTTGAACTTTCTAGTGGCTTAATAACTATAACTAACCAGTACTTTCAGTGGAAACCAAAGCTATAAGCTGAATTTTCTATGCCATTGAGCTAAATGAAGTCATGTGTTTATGTCAGTGTGCTGGTCCAACCTGCACGTTCTGTGTGTCCTTCCCGGAAGCCACTGTGCAGGGTGCTACGATCCGTTTCCAAATGCTCGTGTCTGCCACCTTACATGGTGCCACTGCACAAAAACTTTGAGACGACATTTTTGGTCTGTGTGTCTGTCTCAGCCACCAATTCACTCAGCTGAGGTTTGGAAACACGCTCAGATGATGAGAAACACTTGGGGACATTTTGAACAGAGACAAAAGCTGTGATTACACAAAGTGGGGCCACCTCCAGTTTACGATGTGAGTCTGGGCCTTTGGGTGAAAATTCAGGGCTCATCCCCTCAGTTAGGTCACACCCACACCAGCCAGAACAGAGCCACTCACAGAAAACTCACTCCGTCTTCTCCTGGCTTTACATTAACTGTTTCTGCTAAAGAACCACACTCCATTGTCTAGAACTACCTTGTAGAATGTTCCTTTCTGTCTAGGATAAAGGAGAGACACATCTCCAAAGATCAAACACCACGCTTGTCAGGTTCAATCAAGAAGTGAGTGTGTGTGTGTGTGTTGCATGTATACATGTGTCTCTGTGTGTGACTCTGTGCCTGTGTTTCTCTGTGTGTGTATGTGAATATATATGTGTCTGTGTCTAGGTGTGTGTCTGTGTATATATCTCTGTGTTTCTGTGTGTATGGGTGTGTGTGTCTGTGTTTCCGTGTCAGCGTATGAGAAGAGGAAGAGAGTAGAAGGTTTGGTTCCCTCAAAACGTAGAGTAGAATAACTTTAACACACAAATGCACCCAGAGGAGCTGCAGCTAGATGGAAGATTTTATAGTCGATCTTGAAATGGTTGTAGGAAGAGAAGTGAATGCACAGGAGAGAAGAGGGACAGCCCAGCGACAGGAAAGGCACCAGTGGTCCCTGGTCACACAGTGAGGATTAGATGCAGGACCAACTCTGCTGTGTCTCCACGCAGTGAAGGTGACGTGTACAAAAGTATAACGTATGAATGTTGATCTTTCCAATTCAGCTTTCTTCAACCCTTTGTTTGAGAAAACACGTTAGAGTCAAACACAGTGATCCTTGACTCCAGAAAGACCGACCCTGCAGTCTCAGCAGTGGTTTCTCGGGGTTACTGGCCACCATTCCTACCAGAGCCTGAAAGCATGGGATTTGTCGTTTAGTCACACAATTCCTCAAGTCTGGAAATGGAAACATTTCTTTTTTTCTTAGTCACAATTGGTTTTGCTAGGAGTCTAAATGTAAAGCGTCTGTTTGAAGCTGCTCGTGGGGAGAACAGCCACCTCTCGGGGACACAGCTGTGTGGGACGACATGGTCACACGTGCTTACAGAGACAGGATGGGCTGAGGCTCCTTTCCCCAGGAAAGGAATTATTTTCTTTCATTTGCTATTGTTGAGGCACAATTCAGAACCTTTTTACAATTCCACCCAGATGGTAAATATTCCAGTGATAGCCGGGGGTGAGGAGATTAAAGAGACGCTAAGGACCGAGTGACGTGTGCCCCGTGCTGCTGAGAGCAGGGCCGGGCTGTCTGGGGGGGAGCCACCCGCCTGCTCGGACGCCCAGCGCCCTCCGTCCCCTGTGCGAGGCCACGTGGGCCTCACGCAGCTCGGTGTGGACACTGAATACCAGGGCGTGGACTCTGACAGCCACCGTGTCTTCATTCTTCCTCCTCCCCTGCCTCCCGCCCCCACTCTTCCTCACCCACGTTCCCCCTTCTCTCACATTCGCAGCCCTGCTCCCCCTCACGAGCCCAACTCAAACACAGAAGGACCTGAGCTGTCGCTGGCTTTGCCGGCGTGGGGTTACGGTAATGGCGGCATTTTCATCTCTCTCCTTCTGTTGACAGCGACGGCGCAGGCAGGAGCGGCACCTACGTCCTGATCGACATGGTTCTCAACAAGATAGCCAAAGGTGAGGCTGGGGCGGCCGCCTTGCTGGGCTCGGAGCGGGAGGGCGTTGCTATGGCAACCTGGTGTCATGCCCTCAGAGGCCTCGGAGAACGAGCCGGTGGGTTTCCGAGTCACATGAAAGCTGTTTGCAGCCAGCACGGTGATTCCTGAGGTGCTGCCTTTGTTACCAGCATCCGGCGGTGTGGACACCAGGCCTGGCGCACGGTAGATGCTGAGTGCACTCTTGCTAACCCTGGACGCACGTCAGGCGCCCTCGCCGGCCTGTGTGGGGTGTTCAGAACATCGCGGAAGGCATTTGCATCAGCCTTCCCGTGGTAAACTGTGTTTACAGACACTCTAGAGGTGCCGAGACCTCTGGTAGCATTGAAACACCTCCTCCCACAGGAGCCTTGGCAGGCCCCTCCTCCATCTACGGGAGGGGCTCGTCGGGCGGCTCTGCGGCGTGGACGTGGTCTCCAGGCCTGGGCTCCTCAGAGACCAGGTGCTCCGTGGCCACCCTGGGAAGGCTGCCAGTGGACACGCCTCTGGCGTCACCCCGTGAGGGGCCCTGCAGTAGGGAGATGCGTCTAGATTCTGTGACCTAGCGTGTCCCCCGCTTACCTGAAAGACCCCATCTTCTTGTGACACCTGTCAGTGTCCCGTGCAACTTGGGAAAGAAACTCTGAGATGGGTGACAGCTCATGGGCCCTTTTACCCATGAGTGAGCCGTTCTCTATCTTAACACATGCATGTACATGCGCACTCACGCACACACGTGTTCGTTCTGCAGACGCTTCCACCTTCCAGAATGTCCCATTCTTCATCCTTTGCCCAGCAATGGGAGTTGGTAGTGATTACAGGATTGAGTTTCTATACATTTTCACATAAATGCCAGCGACTCTGACACAGGTATTTTCCTAACTCCATTTTCTTGTTGTTAAAGAGAAAAGTAGAACATGTCTTGAGCCCATTGTTTCAAATGTAAGGACGAGACAGCTTGGATAAACTACCGAACGCCCTACAAGCGGTTACCAGCCTACCTGGCTGGGTGTCCGCTGGGAGTGAATGAAATTGGTTTGTCACCATCAGAAGTGACTTCAGGCCCCTGAGTTCGCTAAGTGCTGCTGATGAGGCTACAACCAGACGAGTGCAAACGCTGTGGTACTGCTTTCAATAGCACTTCCTGGTTGTAGGCCATGACTTAATCGGAACCTTTTCAGGTCAGACGTTATTTGTTCCCTGTCCTTTAATGCCACTGTGTCTCCTCAAATATGCCTTGTCATTGGCAAACTTGCAGTTATGGGAGCTCGGAGCTCACGATGGAATTTGTGTTTCTTCCCTTGTCACCCGCCTTCCCTTCTCCGTCCGCCAAGCATGTAACGTCTCCCTTCCGTTACACCAAGCACTTCCGGAGGATCCAGACCATCTTGTGTTTGTAAGGCCCTGGGCACACGTGGTTTCTGGGAACCTGGCTGTTCTGAGGGAAGGAGAGGTCTGCGACGTTCTCTCCGTGTTTGTGGGGTCTGCCTGGCATCCACCCAGGGTGGAACCTGGACTTTAAGTGGCTCAGGTCCACTTCACAGAGAAGCCATCATGGAGAAGGTCCCCCAGGGTGGGGCTGACAATTGTCCCCCAGCAGCCCTGGGGCACCGTGCAATCAGATTCTATAGGACGAGTGGGCCAGCGTCCAAGCATGCCGGCCCAGCCCAGCCTCGTGGAGGGGGCCCAAGAGGGCAGCCCCAGGCCTTTCCTGAGACTGGTCACCTCTCCTCCTGTTCTTGACCTGCTCCCCGCTGCTAGGGAGCGAAGGGGGGCGCTGATCTGAGGCCAGGCTTGGTCTCGGCTGAGATCAAAGGGCAGGGTGTCCCCTCCTAACCGGCAAGGTGCCTTTCCCAGGCCGCCACACTGAGTGGCCGCCTGCCCGGGGTTTTGTTCTGGCGCAGGCTCGTCTGGCCGCCTTTGTCTGGCCTGAGAAGCTGGAGGCCTGCTGCAGACCCTGTGTTTTCAGATGATCAAAGGCCCCAGGCCTGGACACCAAACCTTTCTTCCCATTTCCTTCTCTTAAAAAAAGTGAATTGCGCGGGACCAAAGCCTCTGCAGAGCCTTCCTGCGCCCGGGCACCCCTGCAGCCGCCAGCTCCCACCAGACCCCAAGCACATTTGCAGCTGCGGCCACAGCCCCCTCGGTCACACAGGCCCTCGGGGATTAGGGCTGCGTCGCTTTAGAGCCTGTGAGGGGCCGGCCAGGAATGGTTAAGTCCCTGCCCTGTGCTGACAGTGACGCAGCTGGAGAGCCCAGAGTCCCTTTGTGGCAGGAGAATCAGTTCCAACCTGTGAAAGTCTGTAGCTCCCTTTTTCTTTACTGCAATGTGTTTCTAACTCATAGTTAATATTTTGCGTCAGAATTAGTGTTTAGCTAGCATATCCTTCTGTCATGGAAGGACTCAGCTCAAATGTAACAATAAGTGTTTTGCAGCCAAGATCTTTTCCAAGGTTGTGCTTTTTACATTTTTGTCAGTGGCTTTTGTTTACCCAGGGTGTTGCTTTTTCTGTTTCATCACCGTTTTTTAAAGGAATGAACGGGGGAGCTTCCCCAAGACTGTGTTTGTGGGTCACCCCAAGTTGGCATTGCGGTCCGTGCGGCCAGGCCCCCAGCCCCCCAGCTGCTGTTGGTATTCAAAGCCCCAGTGTGTTTGAGGGGCGGTTTCTTTTGTTGGTGGGGGCCCAGGACTGGAGTGTCACTCTGTGGCCTGAGCCATCCGCTGTGGGCAGGTGGCTGGCCATGGGTTCTGAGTGACCCAGCCGCGTGGGGACTGATGTGCGGTCCATGTGGCCATCTGTCCAGCTCCCCACTCCTGTCTCAGCAGCCTGATCTGTGCCCCGTTTTCCTGTCCCCTGGTGTGTCAGGGAGCAGCTCCTGTGTGGGGATGTGTGGAATCCTGTCCACTTCCTGTCTCTGTGACAGACAATGCAAGTCCCTCGTACGAGTGGTCACACAGCACTTGTCCTTTGTGACTGGCTCACTTCCCTGAGCGGCGTCCTCCAGGTCCGCCCACGTTCAGGCTGAGCGAGGCTGCGTCCTGGCCACGCCACAGTGTGCTGACCCAGCCCCTGCGGGCGGCCAGCCACAGGAGAGACGCCGCACACATGCATTTCCTGGGCACAGACCCACATGAGGAACCGCTGGCCCGCCGCTGACTCCACGCTGGACTTTCTGAGGGCCCGTCACACCGTCACCTCCCGGCTGCACCACGTACACGCCCACCGGTGGTGCGCAGCGGGCTGGTGTCTCCACGCCCCCCAGCGCTTGTCATTTCCTGGGCTGTTTGGGGTGTTTTTGAAGGCAGCCGTCCTAACAGGTGTGAGGTGGTATCTCATTGTGGTTTTGATTTGCATTTTCCTAAGGACTGGAGATGTTTTTTCACGTGTTTTTTGGCCATTTGGATATTTTCTTGAGAGAATTTTCTATTCAAGTTGTTGGCTCACTTTTTAATCGGGCTGTTCTTGTTGGGTTGTAGGAGTCCTTATATGTTCTGAATTGAAGCCCTTATCTGACATGTGCTCTGCGGGCAGTGCCTGCCTTTTGGTGGAAGCATTTTCACACTCTTGCCCTAGTAGTTGTGTGCTTTGGTGCACAATTTAATTTTCATGATGCCCAGTTTATCTATTTTTCCTTTTTCTGCCTGTACTTTTATTGTCATATCCAAGAAATGTTGCTAAACCTGAGTCATGAAGATTTTCTTGTTTTCTTACAAGAGACGTTAACTCTTAACAGCAGGTCGAAGTAGCAGACAGGAGAGTCGCATTGGGCACCGAGGGCTTACCCAGCAGGGAGGTCAGCCGGCCTGGCTGAGCAGGGCCGCCCCTCACTCTGCTTGTGAAGCACGACCGTCATCCACTGTGTATAATGCTATCGAAACACCTTTGTCCAGTAATGTTTTACGGCCCCTTGAACTTTCTAAAGCCAGCACCCCCCAGGGCTACACTGTTCAACGAGCCCCTCGTGGCAACTTCAGTGAATGAAAAGGTACAGTCCCACTGGCCGCGCGTGAGGGGCCCAGGCTCACTCCGGGGTCGTGGACGATCCCACACGTGCCCTCAGATTCATAACCCTGACCTGTGTTCCGTCGTTCCATTCCGTGGCAGCCGGGAGCAAACACCGCCTCCGTTCTTCCAGAGGGTGGATTGCATGCAACAGGGGGCGTTTCTCCCACATGTGGCACATACTATCTTTTTTACACCGCAGAGAAAAGACTGTGCGGGAACCCTGCCGCTTGCAAAGCCTTCTGGCCAAAAGCTGGTAGCGCGGGCTTGGTTTATGGAGTCGCCATCGTGAGCGGGGCTGGGCACGCCAGGAAGGACCAGCTCCAAGAGACGGGATTCTTTCACTGTAAAAATCGTTTGAATACTTTAATACTAATGTTCTATCCAAGTTTTTTGTTTAATGGTTAATACTTTGTATCTTGAGCTAAAAACCTCTGTTGTCTTAAAAACATGTTGGGCCCATGTGTAAACTTGGAACCCACTGGCCCCTGCGTGGGTGAGGAAGGAACAGTGAGAGTAATTACTGCTCACTGGGCAGGGACTGGACAAGGCCCTGGGGGCCGGGCCCGTGTGTAGGAGTGTGACACGTGGGTCCACTGCATGTCGCAGAGGGAGGCCCCTGCGCAGGGTTGGGTCCCCCTTGTTGTGCTTCGTGGAGGCCCCAACTTAGCCCTGACCGCAGGGCAGCTTGGCGCAGCGCCTCACATTTCCCTAGTGTTTGACTTCTCATGATGCTTCTCAAGTGGAAAATACCAGAAGCTTCTGCACGGACTCACAATCTGCCCTAGGCCCATGGCTGGGGCTGCGGCTCCTGCCTTGCCTTCTAGGTGGCATTTCTCTGTATATGATGTACTTGTTCGACTGTGGATGTGCTTTTCAGCTTGAGCGTGCACCCAACCAGTCTGTTCTCCGGAGCCTAACGTGGCTGCCAGCAGGACGGGGCTTTGAGAGAGAGAATTCCATTTTCAGTGCACTAGACGGAGCCTCCTGGGGACTGGAGGGTTTCATTAAACCCCGTTACCTTCAGTTAACCTTGATAACATGACCAAGGGCACCGCCTGCTCCCCAAGGAACTGTGCCGTCAACACAGGCTTAGTGTCATACGTACCACATCACAGTGACACTTGGGGTCCCAACCAGGACGGCCTCCCTGTGACTCCCATCTTTTATAAAGGACCATAGTGTGAGCTCCTGAAGCACGGAGTCGTCTGCACGCGTCACACAGATAATTATTCTTGATCCTGACGTGCGAGGAGGCAGCCGTCCACGTCACAGTTGGTTTTACTTAACGAAGCCATTCCATAGCTAATTTCAGTGCTGTACATTTTTAAGCATTCATTTGATTTGCTCCCCTGTTCGGTTTCGGTTTCAGGATAAGTATACTTCTGAGATAGCTCCCCAATGTTTTTTGATATTTTAAATGCCTTGTCTGGGGAAAACCTCATTAGGCTCCATCCTTCCTTTTTCCCACGTTCCCTCACAAGCAGCCGTCTAAAGGGTGTCACACTGCAATAAAATAGGAAAGAGATTCTATCAAAGCGTCATGCGTGGCTCAGGCAGCCCACCATCAACCCCTGTGAACTGTCACAGACGGAGGCTACTGTCCCTGCTTATGGCTGTCACAGCTCCAAGGGCGTCACGGGCCCAGCCAACACCTGGAAGGTGATTTGCAGCGACTGAGAGGAGGGCTTCAGTGATGGTTTCGACCCACAGACCAGCCCTGCAGAACCAGGTAGCTGCTGATAGAGGTTTGAAAACCAGTTTCAGGGACACACAGAAAGTGCCCTAAGCAACCTAAAGAGAGCGTTCTTTTTAAGTCTGTGTCCCACAGGAAGCCCTCAGTGTGTCCGCTTGGCAGGACGGGGACGCTCTGCGTTGGTTCAGACTATTCACCCCTCACCAAGCCTCCTGACCCCACACCCTGCCGGAGGCCGTGGAGAGCATGGCAGCTCCGGCTTTTGTCCCGGAAGAGCCCACCTGGGACCAGGAGGCGGCATCTCCGGAGCATCCGGCACGCACTGTCCTTCCTGCTGTTTCCAGCGTGAGGCTTTCACCCAACACGCACTGTGAGGTCGTCTGATCTGTGTCACTTGTGTCATTTTTCACACTCAGATTTCAGTTGTGTGTCCAGGAGCGGCCGCCTTTCCAGCAGGTAAAGGACAGCTGCTGCACATGGTGGCTGGGGACCGGCGACAGTACTGGCTGAGGGGCAGAGATGTCACCCAGGAGGAAACAAACAGCTGTCTCCCTCCCTCTCCACGTAGGATTTGACTTTCTTATGACAAACTCCTTCTTGAAGAAGCCAGTTTCTGTGCATAATTGTTCCTAGAATCGTGGGCCCAGCACCGCTGTTCCTGCAGGAAGCTGAGGAGGTAGGATCCCACGCCGAGGTCTCACGGCGCTTGCTGACAGCCCCGGTGGCTTCCTGTCTCCCCAGTTCCCCCCGTTTGGTGACAGGAGGAACTCATCCGTCTGTCAGCCTGTTTTAAAGTCACAGACGCCCTTTAAAACAAGATTGTGTTCGTTGTGGCCCGGTCGACATCCGGAAGCTTTTCACACCTGCAGAGAACCCAGCAGGAATCCCAGCACCCTGACCCGTCTCTTGCGGGAGTGGCTTTGCCCGCTGGCCCCTGAATGCTGAGCTCCCCCGGGGACGTCTGGCTGTTCCAAGAGGCCAAGGTTGGAGAGTTGGGGGGACGCATGGGGTCCCATCCCCATCGTGTTCATCTGCAAGGGCAGCCAGGCCCTCCCCGCGGCCTCGCTCCATCCTCGGCACACGGGACCGGGGGGACGGCGGGCCGGAGCGGGTGCAGCTCAGGCCCCACCCCTGGTGCGCTGCCCCCATGCGATTAGGACATCCGTTCGCGTGCACTCCCGCCAGCCTCCCCTCCGCGCCCACCTTTCTTTCTCACTGCCGGCAGCCCGGACAGTGGGGTGGGCGTTCACCCCAAGAGGCCGCAGGGCTTTAAAGATTCCGGGCGCTTTAGAAGTTCTCAAGCTCATCCTCCTGGTTCTGCATCTAAGGGGAGTGAGTGGCCAGCCCGTCAGGGACTGTCCCCCACGTCTGTTGGGACTGGCCCCTCTGCTTGGCGTGGTCCGGGGCCCAGTGGGCACGGCCACCTGCTCATGTGACCAGAGACACGCCATTCCACCCGGGTGAGCCTTGGTGTCCTCACAGCAGGGGTGGGGACAGGTTGTGCCCCGTCGTGTTCTCGTGACGCCGTCAGAGGCTGTACGTGAAGTGGCGGCACCTGTCGGGGCCTGGTGAGGGGTCCCAGCCCCACGTGGTGTCCCTTGCCGTGGCGGCAGACAGGCCCCTCTGACCTGAGGGAGCTGCGGCCTGGGGCCGTCCTGCTCGCGGTCTAAGAGGACCTAGCGAAAGGGGAAATCCAGAGGATGGCTGAGTGAAGCACGAGGTTAAAACTTCAAACTCAAGCACTAATGTTTCTACGGAAGCCGAACCCCCAACGTAAGACAGACGCTGCCCAGGGGAGGGGTTTCTCAGCGAAAGTGCTGGCCAGCAAGGGGCCCGGGCACCTGTCTTTTCTTCACACTTGGAACACTTGGCGTCAAAAGGCAGAGGACTCTATGTTTAAACCCCAAGGCTGAGGTGTATATGACTAAGTCTGACTTTTCATCTCTCTAAATAAAAACTTCTCTGCAATTGAAATGAAAGATGACGTGCTCCTTTCTGTGATTTAAAAGCCTCGAAAATGCCTCAAACACGAAGGAAGCTTACGCGTCTGCGGACAGGGTTGCTGTTGATCGGCGTCTGCGTGGGCCCCTGGGGACAGTTTCTTTTCCCAGCCTCTGACCTGGGGGAAGCGAAAGTCGTCGCCTTAGCTTCCCCGTGAGATTGCGGCTGCCTGCCGGGCCGCTGAGGGTGAGGGCGGCCCGGGCTCTGAGCCGAGGCCCCTGCCGCAAGTGACCTCAGCCGTTTGGTTTGTTGCAGGTGCTAAGGAGCTGGACATCGCTGCCACCCTGGAGCACCTACGGGACCAGAGGCCGGGCATGGTCCAGACCAAGGTAGGGCCGGCGCCCGCCGCGCGGCGTCCGCCAGGGGGCGGGGAGGAGGCACGCCGGCGGCTTCCAGCCTGACCTGCCCCAGCCGGGCCCCTTCCCAGGAGGGTGACTGGTGGCTGCTGCACCCCAACGTTTCAACAGAAAGATGCAGCCAGGTCTCATGTGGTCGGGAACTTCCATTCCCTAGATTTGGGGGCGGGGGCACTGCATTTATAGAAAGAGGACGGCGGTGACCCCAGCTCCCTTGCAGGGGAAGGTTCTGGACTCACTGAGCTTCTGTGCAGCCCCCCTATTTCAGGCTCCCACAGGCACAGCTCTGCTGTGTGGTCACTGGGACACAGTCACTGAAATGTCCCCAGGGTGTGTGAGGGCCCTGAGCTCCCCTGAACAACTCACATACTTACTGAACCGGCCAGGTTCAGTGCAGCCAGAGTGAAGGCAAGACCGCCGGTGGGCTCGGGGGGACGAGAGCTAGAACGAGGAGACGGTAAGGGCCCAACCTTACAGAACTGTGTGTCCAACCACAGAAGCGCACACATCTGTCGCTGCCAGTCGAAAGGCAGACGGTCGTCTTCCTCGGTGTGGCCCTGACACGGAGCTGCGTGGTCTCCACAGGACCTAACGTCCTGCAGAATTACCTCTGTGTCTTCGAGGACTTCGTTGTAAAAAGTGTCCCTGTGACATCAAGCTACCCAAACGTCCGTGGTTTGTGCTTGGTGTCTGGTGGTGACAATCCTGGGGCCACAGGCAGGCCATCCAGCTCTCGGGGTCTTACTGTGTCGCCCCCCCCCCATAAAGTGTGAGTGGTTCCTTGGTCCTCTGTTTCTGTCTCTGGCACAAGGAGAATTGAAACAGTGCAGCAGCTTGAGGGGAGAGCGGTGTCGGGAGCCCCCACTATGCTGAGAATGAGGAAGTAAGAGCCGGGTGAGGCTGAGCAAAGCCCATCGCAACCAGGACATTCCTACCAAACTGCCTTCAGGGGGCCGTTTGGCTGGTTCAACCCCGGCACTGGGGCAAAAGGAACTTAATCCTCTCTTAGGGGATCACAACTCTCGGCAGAGACGAGAACTGGGCTCCAGCCTCACCCTTTCAGCAGTGACGTTTGCCTGAGTCTCTTTCCTTGATCTTGACCCCGACATCTGGGACTAGAGGGGTGACACATGCAACTGGTAGCCATGTGCTGGGCCCCTCGGCCTCTCAGCTGTGTTCCGGCCCCTGACATGCAGGAGAGTCACAGGATTCTTATGTGACTAGTGTGGAAGTACTTTGTAAATCAAGACACATGGTATGTTTCTTAAAACAAATTTAAAATTATGAAATTTTATTTTTAAATTATTTTAATGTGCAAAAAACTTGCAGATATAATTTCCAAGTATATTTGGGAAGCTTCAGCTTCCCAAGTTACACGTCACGTGGTCATAGTGCAGGGACCAGGACAGGAATCAGCCCGATGCCTGTGCGCTAACTCAGTAAGGACCGATCACACTGCACCCGTATTTCCCCCACGCCAGTCACACCGTGGTCACAGCTCTAGTGGGACCAGGGTGTATGTAGAGACTGGCCTTCCGGTGTGGTTTTGTGGACAGTGTCATGCTAAGGCACACCTGACATTCTGTGGTGGGTGCAGCTGGGTGTGGACGCTGTATGTCCCCTCTGAGGACAGCTGGGCGCTCGGGTCACCTTGTGTCCGCCAGAGCTGCCGCTGGCGGGTTCTTTTCCTGGGAAATGAGCGGTTTCCTGGGCAGAAACTTGACCCTGGTCACACCCATTTATGCTTTGTTGTGGTGGGAGCCATCGGGAGAGGATGTGATGCTGGCCCAGGGCCCGTGCCCGTGGAAGGTCTGCCCCAGTGGACGGACCAGACCCCTGGGAGGTGGCCCAGCATGTCGGCTCGCTGCCCCTGGACGGTCAGCTCCTCGTGGCGCCAGCTGCCCCTTCGTGCTGAGCAGCAGTGACAGCTGCCTGTGCCCCAGCCACACTTTCCTTGCACATCGCTTCACTGTGGCTGTTACTTTAATGATTTCCTGAAACAAAGGACTTCAGATGCTGGGAACCTCCCAGCTGGGACACCAGATTCCATCCCGATTCCTGGGGGTCCGATCCAGCCGTGTTGGGTAAGGTGCCACCACTGCAATGTGTGTCTGCTCATGGTCCCCGCCTGTGACATGGTGAGGAGCTGCCCCCAGCCGACACGCGATGGAGGAGCTGGGCGACTGACAAGCCCCCAGCACATCGTGGACACCTGCGGAGCACGTGTCTCTCCCGCAAAGGTCCGTCATCACAGGACACCCCCCGTCCCTCCAGCCGGCGCTATCAGGCCGCCTCCCCAGGCTGGCAGAGCCCAGGCAGTGAAGCCCCTGCCGTCACAGCTGACCTGTCTGCCTGGGGCCACACGATCAACACTGGAGCAACTTAAGGGCCACCTGCTGTCCCGTGTCCCACACTCCCACCACTGTCCTGACCTGTGAACAGAGCGTCCCGGTGATGATGATGAAGACAGTGCGAGCCTGTGTCCTGCCCTTGTCACCTCACGTGGTGAGAGCATGGCTGTCCCACCAGCTCCTTCTGTGAAACCACCGGTCCCGTGTGGAGGCCTCACCCCCTCAGTACCTGCTCGCGCTGTCGGTTTTCCTTTTGGAGACGAGGATCGGATTCCAGTGTGTCAGAGGCATAAACAGGCACGTGGCACGGGCAATGGGGTCCCACGCAGTCCCCCTTTGTTCTTGGGCATTTTCAAGTCATCAGGACACCTCAGCATGCCCACTGCCAGGCACCACTCGGGGAAGCAGTGGCCCGTCCGGCGTGGCTGTTCATGCCGTGAGCCTGGATCCCCCGGCGGCATGAGCAAACGGCGACAGGAGGCGGTTTCCAGCATCCGCGATGTTTGTGGCGACAGCCCCTCCACGTGACCTGGTGGAGACGGCACCGTGGACGAGCCCCGCACTTGCCCTGCTCAGCGTCGGGCACGCTCTCCACTCTGCCCGGTAACAGCTCTGAGGGTAGTTTCTAACGCTTCCTCAGGGGGCCGTGACCCCAGCAATGTCTTCCGTGGGGCCAGGCGGGTGCTAAGGGGCAGCGGTGTTCTGTCCTAAAGGGAGCAGTGCATTACGGTGACTTTCTGTCGCTTTAATTCAAGCCATTTTATATGATATATGCTGGGCATTTAAAGTGGAAATGAATCCTTTTGGGGTTGGCAGCTGCCACATGTATTACCTGGTTTATCAAGTCCTTAAGCCGTCGGTAGGGCTTTCCTTGATCAAAAACTCTGAACGAGGTGACAGTGCACGGTCGGTTCTTTGCTGTGACTTCGCTGGACACACAGACGTGCCTGGTCACCTACTTCAGAGTTCCTGATGCAGTTTATAGGTTGTTGTGTGCAACTGACACGTGCAGGGAAGTGGCCGTTCCACCCACGAGAGAGACAGGCTTTGTCCTTTGTGTGCTGAGCCCTGGTCTTTTAGAGGAGGGGACAGTCCTGACGTCACTCCCACCTGCCAGGAAGCGTGCTGCGTCCCGCCCCGTATGCATGCGTATAGTGGGCGCACGATGGCACACACGCAGCTGAGGTCAGGACGTGCCGTGGGGAAGGACGCGTCTGGCACGTACAGTAAAGCGGGCCTGGGCTGCAGACTGCACTGGTTTCCACAGCGGTGGTCCCCTGCCTCTTCTGAGGAGAGGAAGGGCCCGCGTGCTCGTCACTGTGACTGCTGGGTGGCGGGAGCTGTGCGCGCCCTCACTGCCGTGGCATCGGGGAGGCAGGCATGGCACGGGTGCCTCCCCAGCCGTCCCCACCTGCGTCCTACTGGCTGCTTCCCCTGGGGCACATTCTGGGTGTCCCAGTGCCCTGTCCTCCCACAGACATCGGCCACCGGTCTTTTTCGAAACTCAGGGCAGGGATATACAGGAAGCTGTCACTCATGGCCTCCCTTTCTTGTCCTCCAGGAGCAGTTCGAGTTTGCGCTGACAGCAGTGGCCGAGGAGGTGAATGCCATCCTCCAGGCCCTCCCCCAGTGAGCCACCGCCCGCGGATGCTGCTGGCGACAGCGATACGGCGTCATGTGTCTTCTCGTGTGACTGCCTAGTGACGCGTCCTTCAAATCCTGTAGCCACTACAGCTTAGCAGTTAAAATGTGTATTTTTGTTTAACCAAATTATAATGAGAGAGGTTTGTGCGGAGATCCAATTCCGGGGGCAACCAGTTCCCTATTTGCCCTTTCTTGAAAAAAATGTAGTTTTCCTTAAAGCCCACATGTTCGTTCTCCACTGCAAACAGTGTCGTGTTAATACTGGCCCATTTCATGCCTCAGCTTGTAATCCGTGAGCTCCTGCAGGTGGGTCGGTCGGCGGGGCGGGCGGGGCCGGGGAGGCTGGCCGAGGGCCACCAGTGGACAGAGCACACCTGCCATTTGTCTTTAAGACGGTTCCTGGCCGGGAGAGTTCACTGGCTTGTCTGGGAGTTACAGGGACAGAACTGCTGTCATTTTGCGACTTTGGGGCAAATCCTAAGAATATCATCACAGCATTTCTGTTCTGTTCCTGTGCCCACAAGCGCTGGTGACAGCCCCCCCAAGGATGGTCAGGGGGTCTCCCGGGGGCAAGACTTGTCCCACCCGAGTGCCTGCTTCCGAGGCCAGCCACCCCAGGTGACGTCACTTTGGCAAGGTTTTAGGTGAGCCCCACCCTCAAGACAGTTTTGTGACTGTAGAAACTGACTCACACTTTGCAAAACCAGATGAACACTTTCCTGCAGGATAACCAAAATCAGGGAGAACAAACACAGGCATGGACGTGCTCCCGTCATTCGCCCGTGTTCCCTCTCGGGGACGTCCTGGGCCCTGCTGGCATCCAGAGAAGGCGAGGAACAGGGGCAATGCAGTGCCAGCCGGGCCTCCTCCCGGGGAGTCAGGCCTCTGGTCACAGGTGGGCCACTTGTCTGACATCAAACAGACACGACAGCTAGAGGTGGTTTGGATTGTGCCAAAGTGACACCGGGCGTCAGGTTTACTCCACACCCCGACACCGGGGAGTCATTTCATTAAACGCAGCACGACCACATCTAAGAAGGCAGCTCTGTGATGCAGGTTTCGTTTCAGGGTTGGGCACAGACGGACATGCCGTATTACACCATTCTTTCCACCTTAAATAAAAACGTCACATCCCAAAACCACGAGGAGAGGGAAAGTGGCTGAATGGGGGCGGGTGCCAAATACTTTTGTGTCTCTAACGGTATTATCTTGTATGTCTGCTTTAATCGCTATAATTTTTGCCAAAGTTGTTTCTCTTCATCTGTACTCTAACTAACTGATAGAAACTAATTTATCTGAATATAGGAAGCTACACTACTGTCACTTCTAACTTCTTATGTTTCAGAAGCAATCCTGCCGAGTGAAATACGTAAATATATTTAATTGTGCCAGATTAAATTTCCCATTTCACATCTGCATGGTCTTTATTTGGGGTGCGAGAGCAGTTTTTCCTACCGTACGTTCGTCTCCTGAAAGCGTGGGCATTGACGTGGCTGAGAGTGCGCGAGCACTGCCAGTGTCTGCCTGCCCGGGTGTCCCTGTCCCCAACGCTCAGGTGTAGACGAGGGCACCACCTCCTCCTGAGAAACGGGCTGTCCCAGCAAGCCTCGGACCCGGCCACTCAGTGACAGGCCTCCACACCGGGACGTTTCAAACCCTGACCAAAAGGACTGGGGTGTGATGTGGTGACCGCTCATCCTGGACGAGCTGTTTCAGGAGTGGGGGAGGTCGGGGGAGTCGCTCTCACAAAACTAGATAATTCCCGAACAGCACCCACTGACCTGCGGGCTTGGTGTTTGTCCAAACACTGGTGTTCGTTCTGTAGGAAACCCACCGCCCGACCTGGGTTCCGTCTGGGGGGCTCAGCCCCCTTAGTCTCTCCTACCTGACTTGCTTCTCTCTGGAGCCTTGCCCGTGACAGGTGACGCTTCTCGTGACAAATACACATTGGGATTTGCGTACGGCAGCAGGCAGAGTCCCCTCCCATGAAAACGTGGGGACACCAGACAAAGTGAGCTGTGAACACTTTGTAGCACACAGCCCGGCTCTAAAGAAAGACGGGGGAGCGGACAGGTGGCTCGGTCGGTTAGTGTGAGCTCTGAACAACGAGGCTGCCGTCCGAGTCCCACATGAGTCAGCGAGCTGCGCCCTCCACAACTAGACTGAAGTCAGTGAGCTGCCGCTGAGCTCCCGGGTGGCTCAGTTGGTTGGAGCACGGGCTCCCAACCACAAGGTTGCCAGTTCAATTCCTCAACTCCCGCAAGGGATGGTGGGCTGTGTCCCCTGCAACTAACAACGGCAACTGGACCTGGAGCTGAGCTGCACCCTCCACAACTAAGATTGAAACGACAACAACTTGACTTGGAAAAAGCCCTGGAAGTACACACTGTTCCCCAATAAAGTCCCCTTCCCCTTCCCCAATAAAATCTTCAACAAAAAAAAAAACCACAAAAGATGGGACGGGGCTGGGGTCAGTGAGGGCGGATGGTCAGTGCTGAACCCCACAAGACGGGGGCCAGTCCCCAGGCTGTGCTGTGCTGGGAAGAGCGTAACAACCAGCTCTGAAAACGCAGACACACAGGACTGCTTCCACTCATTGTGCGACGTGCACAGCAGCAGACAGGCCCCTCACTGCCAAGGCCAGGACTCCCCCGAGGGCTGGCTGCTGGCAGGGGGCGCAGAGCCGGCAGTCGCATCAGAACTTCGGGTGTGATAAGGAATTAGGTTTTAGCAAATCAGGGGAGGACAGTGACATTATGTACGACTGATGCTGCTACAGGTTTTGCACTTCAAAATTCACCTCTTTGCAAATCCAACTCACTCTTTTGCAGATCAAATTCACCCTTTAGGAGATCAAAGTTTTTCCACAAAAGTGTTTTCTCAGTCTGTAATAAAAATAAATCCAGGGCCGGCCCAGTGGCTCAGGCGGTTAGAGCTCCATGCTCCTAACTCCAAAGGCTGCCGGTTCGATTCCCACATGGGCCAGTGGGCTCTCAACCACAAGGTTGCCGGTTCAATTCCTCGAGTCCCGCAAGGGATGGTGGCTCCGTCCCCTGCAACTAGCAACGGCAACTGGACCTGGAGCTGAGCTGCGCCCTCCACAGCTAAGATTGAAAGGACAATGACTTGACTTGGGAAAAAGGCCTGGAAGTACACACTGTTTCCCAATAAAGTCCTGTTCCCCTTCCCCAATAAAATCTTTAAAAAAACAAAAATAAACAAATAAATCCAATATTATGTTATTGTTGAAATTAAACATTGCATGTGTTCAATAATAAAAACAAAATACTTATTTAACATCAGAAATGCTTATTACTTATAGCTTCATTTATAACAGCTCTCCTGCCACTGGCTCGTGGTAATTTCATATACAGATTCATAAAATAATTATGACAATCTATAGGAGTAATGGTTGCAACTGAATGATTAATAACATCTATTATTATCCATGGTTTGATGGATCAGCCAAAATCTTTTTTGTGCAGAACTTAATTTTTGAGAACGCTTCTTCAGTGGGGTTCATCATTGGAGTGTATGGTGGTAGAAATAGTAAAGTGTGTCTTGTCTGACCAACAAGGTCACGTACTTCCTGGGTTTGGTGGAGGCTTACATTGTCCAAAACAATGTAATTCCTCCAGATTATCTTCATCCATTTTCTGCAATAAACTCTGAAGAAATTCACAAAAAATATTTGAAGTAACCATAGTATGTGCCACACTTCACGCCACACCATTCCCTGAATGTTTATTGCTGCAATTAGGGAAACATTTCGTCCTCCAACCGTTGGCACGGTCACATGAGCTGGTGTATTAAGTTTCCATCGCGCCTTCATTTTTCAAAAATTAAGTTCTGCACAAGAAATACTTTGGTTGATCCATCAAACCATGAACAGTTAGTAGATGTCATTAATCATTCTTTTGCAACTATTACTCCTACAGATTATGTTTTATGCATATGTATATGAAATTACCACAAGCAGTGACAAGAGAACTGTTATAAATGAAGCTATAAGTAAATAAGTATTTCTAATGTTAAATAAGTATTTTATGTTTATTATTAAATACATGTAATAAAATGTTTAATTTTAACAACATTGGATATATTTTTATTACAAAGATTAAGAAAACATTTTTGTGGAAAAATTTGATCTGCAAAAGGAAAAATTTGATTTGCAAAAGGTTGGATTTGATTTGCAAAACCTGTATGTGCTTAGGCGGTTGCCCCCTTGAGGTGGGGAACGCCTGAGTCACCTTCCCACTTCCCACCACGGCACGGCACATGCGGGGACAGGGCTGTGTCTCCAGAGCCCTGGCTCAGCCTCACCCAGCCTGGTGTTTGTCTTACACGGGTGGGGCCCTGGGTTCCTCACAGAGTCCAGACAAGCTGTGCCTGAACTACACCAACTTCGGTTGTGTTGTTGGGCAGCCATGGGCCCCCCCAGCCGAGAATGCAATGGACGTCCACCTCCCACTGCGTCCCACGGCTCGGAACCACTCTGAGGCCCCTTCTGAGCCCAGGACCCGGGAGGAAACGCACCCTTCCAGGACCCTCCACCCGTGCTCAGCCCCACCTGCATGGCCCTTGGGATGAGGGCCCAAGGACAGAGGCCCGAGCAGCAGCCCACACGGGGAGGAATCGTCAGCCGCTGACTGGACTTGTGTGAGGAAGTCCAGGGGCTCCGACAGTCAGGAGGTGTAAAAGGTCATTATGCCGTTCGTCACTAAACAAGCAAGAGTCACCGTGAAAGTCCATGCTCACGACTCCAAGTCACACACGGCCGTTAATACAGCTGGCAGGATGCTGACATCACGCACACGCCATCCCAAGACGCACTGGGATGCATTCTGGCATTTAGTTCATCGTTTTCATCAGTGTCTCCCACAGATTGACCGATCTGACCCCAAAATCTCATACTGTCACTCATGATAAGTGAATATATGAACATGTACGTAATCAGTATACTCACGAGAGCTCTGTCTGCATACAAAATTACTTCATTCTTCACGCTTCCAGAAGATTCCATTTTGCATAATAAATGCTGATGGGGCAGCTGACAATCACATGGGAGGAATAGCATGAGGAGGGATTGCAATGTCACCGGCGCGTGAAGCAGTCTAGAGGTCGCCGGAGTGACCCGCCGCCCCCGCCGGCTCTCTGGTTGCAGAGGATTGAGACCAAGCCCCCCAGCTCCTGCGAGAGGCAGCCTGCGAGTCCACACGCAGCCTGTTAGCACGGCCCTCCGTGAGCCGTCCTCCAGCTGACTCAGACGCACAGTCAGGCGAATATTAAAATCAATTAGGCTGTTATTTTAATGCAGAGGAAGCGTGTCTTGAAAAATATACACACACCACCCCAAACAAGTGCTGCGACCAGCCTGGCCCTGCACAGACCACTGTCACCTACTGACAGACCCTTGGCCCAGACACTGAGTGACTTGGAGACAGAGTCACCACATCAGAGGAAGAAATCAGAGCACGACATGGCTGGTGCGTCCTAGGACGGACGGCCTGTACGACGCTCGCTAAAGCTGTCTGTCCGTCACACAGAAATGTGGCCTTGCTCAGGTCACGGCGGTTCAGGGATGGTGTTGCCACTGACCATGTGCCTCCGTCACAATCTCACCCACTCACCACATCGGCTAAAGGGTGCACAGAACTGGCCTGCCCCCCGTTGCTTTATCTCCCCCACCCCCCAGTGCCAAGCTGAGAAACACATAACTGTACTGAGATAAAGAGAAGAAAACCAGGGGCGGCTGGATGGCTCAGTAGGTCAGAGCGCAGGCTCTCAACCACAGGTTGCCAGTTCAATTCCCGCATGAGATGGTGGGCTGCGCCCGCTGCAACTGAAGATTGAAAACGGCCACTGGACTTGGAGCTGAGCTGCGCCCTCCACAACTAGACAATGACTTGACTTGGAGTTGATGGGCCCTGGAGAAACACACTGTCCCCCAATATTCCCCAATAAAAAATTTTAAAAATAAAAAGAGGGAGAAAAAAACTAACATTGCCAAGTTTGTAACAATGTATAGATTACATTTGCCTTTTAAATCTCATCCAGAGGGACATTCAGACATGCAAAATAGTAACGCAGTCGTCCTGGCCACGCCGCCCACCGTCAGCTATACAGAAAACGCACCTGAGCAGGTGTGCTCTGATGTCAGCCTGATGAGGGTGCTGTCACGGCGCGTGGGGGGGCACTTTTCAGTGGCAGGTACATGGCCTCTCTCTGGCGCTTGCCGGGAGCCTGGCACATAATGGGCGGGTCTGGAGCCCTAGCCAACGTGGGCAGCGGACACCCTGCATCCCTGTGTCCCCAGGAGACCCTGAAGCAGGAGGCCACTGGCTCATCGGCAGCAGTTGAACTTATCAGTTAAAGCAGAATCTTAAATTGGAGTTTAGAAAAAAACAGACACAGTTTATAAGAACATGTCCAAAATAAAACAATTTGAAAAATCGAAAGAGAGGCAAAGAGTAAATCAGGAACATGCTGAACATGTGAAAACCAGGGGATGGAACCTCGGCTCTCCAACAGGTGTCCCCAGGATACGGGAGCCAGAGGGCGACCAGGAGGGGCCATTTCCATGGAGAAGTGCGCGGTCCTGCCAGGCGGGGCTGAGCTCTTCCTCTTAAGGAGCGTGAGCAATAGGACATCGGGGGTGGGTGGACCGCCCGGCGTGACAGAGCCCGTTCAGAGCGACTGTGACACACGGCGCCCACCCGCCCGCCGAGGGGCAACAGAGAAGGGCAGAGGGAGGCGGGGGCCATGCAGGAGCCCAAGCCCCACTTCCCTGCTGGGTGGCACAAGCGGCTCCTTGCCGGCCCAGTCCAGGGGACTCTGGGGAAAGACCGCAGACCAGAAGACGTGGGGTGCCCCTCCTGGCCTGACACTCGGGCCAGCGCCGCCAGCACGTGACTTCGCATCTGCAGCTCGGTTAGTCCCAGGAGCACCGGCAGTCTGGTTTCATGTTTGCGGTGCTCACAGGATCCGCCCATGTGCCTGTCGAGACAGGAGCCCAGCGGCTCGGCCCCAGTTTCAGGTGTGTCAGCAGCAGACGCGTGCTGGCTCTGCCTGCAGCCCACTCGGGCGTCCTGAACCAGGTGCAAAGGTGCTGCCACCCTCGGGCCGCGTCTGAGCTCCGACAGCCCCACCTGTTCTGTCACAGCGCCCACACCTACACGCTGAGCAAAGCCTTTCTCCACAGGAAAAGCGTCAGTGATCACACAGCCAGCACACACTCCGCCCGTCCCTCACGCCTCCTCCTGTGGCCACCACCTCGCCCGCCTGGCCTCAGCCGTCACCAACTTCAAAGTCAGCGGCCAGACGGCACTCTGTCCTCCCAGCGGAGACCCAGAAGGGAAGCGAAGCCCGAGGCTGGATTGCACACCCACAGATAGGTGAGCAATGTCGGGAGCAGGCTGTGGCCACTTCATCTTCATGAAAAAACACACATTTCCTGAGCTTTTGTCCTTGTGTTTGGACTACTGGGATGCGCTGCAGAAGGGAGGCCGTTACCCAGCAGCCATGTTCCGAGAAGGGAGAGGACCGCCGGGATACTGGCTGCTGGGTCAGTACCCCTTGTTCCGGGGGCTATTTTTAAACCCATGACATCCTCCAGATGTGAGTGACGTTCCGATGGTGAAGAGGGCGTGCTGCCCGTGTGCCACGGGGGAGACGCCAGGAAGAAACAGGGACGACAAAGACCTGTCAGAGGCCTTCTCTCCACGGCCCAGTGCCTCCGAGCAGGGGTGACACCGTGTGGAGACCCCACGGACATAGCCTGCAGAGGACACCATCTCCCACAGCTGTGACCAGCTACTGCTGTCTCCATGTGACCCTGAGTGGAATGTGACCTGTGGCTGTTCATGAAAATAATCGCTGGATTCTGAAAACAAAACATCCGTCATTCCCTCAGTAAAAAGAAAGAAGGGATCAAACTTCAGACACGTACCGCGTTCTGGAAGGAGTTTTAGGTTATCCCGTCACTGCTCTACTGCTGTGCCCTGACCCAGCCACCGCTCAGCAGACACGCTGCTGTGGGGGTGACAGATGCAATTCTCACCTAACCCGCTTCTCCATCATTCTGAGATAAAGACGCTGTGCGTTTGAAATAAAGTTCTTTTCCTCCGTCATTCTTTCTGGTGATGATGGTGGGGCGGTCCCTCCGTGGGGTGGGAGGACCTGCGGGCTGGGGCGGTGGTGACAGGCGCCTCCCGTCATTGCCGACCTCGCCCAGTGCACCCCAGGACACTGGCCCATGGTTCCCCAGCTGCCCTGCTGGCCGGGGTCCCCGTGAGGGCAGAGGGGATTGTCCCAGTCTCTGTCTCAGTGGCATTCACCAGAATGGGAACGTTGGGAGCAAGACAGGTGTTTGTAAAGCTGGGAGGTGGCCCTGGTGACACCTTTGCTGCCCGGCTGGTTACCCAGGGCCAAGGCAGTCCGACGGGGGCCTGGAACTCCAAGCATACGCGACTCCTTCTGGAACTCTCCCTCAGCAGGACGGAAGTCCCCTCTGTGTTAGCACAGCACAGCCCTCTGACGCTCCTGAGTCCTCCTACCTGCACGGCCCCCAGGGAGTGAGTGCCCTGGCTCTCACGGGACAGCAGCCTGCATCACTAGTGCCCCGGCCGGACGCATGGGCCCTGCCGTGCAGGACACGTGCCCCTGGGTGCTGGCAGGAAAGCCCCACCTTGTGGGGAGGGGCAGACAGGATCCCAGCCCTCTGACTGCTCCATCCCTTCTGCTGAGACCTCCGAGTGGGAGGCATCCAAGCAGCACAGGCCCCTGGGAATGTGACAGTCCCCGGAGAGGGCGCACAAAGCCTCCCCCACGGAAAGCTGTGGAGGGCTGGCAGCTGCAGAGCTTCCTGCGGTCAGCGCCAGCCGGGCAGAGGGCAGGCCGAGCGTCCTCAGGAAGAGCCTCACTGCCTCCAGCCTGGGGTTGGGCGGGAGCGGGGACAGGTCCTAACTGATCTGGCAGCCAGGGACCTGCCCCGCCCCCCTCCTGGCACCAGGGGCCGGAGGAAACGTGTCTGATATTCAGATAATGCCACTTCTCGTGTTTATATCCCTTTTTGTCTGTGATCACACACAATAAAAGAATGCCCCCAAAGGGTCACAGAGGTCAGTGAAAATCCTACAAGCTTTTCCAGAACAAATAACAGACACTGACCTCTGGCCCTCTTTTTGCATAAGAATTAACATCAGCTGGCCAGGCCTCTGCTAGAGTGGCACTGGGACTTCGTAAATGCCAGCTTCTGATTTAAAACTCCAATTTTTTTTTTTTCCTTAAGAAGCCAGAAGAAAAGGGGGCACTTGGAGCTCATCTGCATTACAGATCAGGCCTCCGGAGAAAATCGACCATCCATAATTCATGACGCGTTTCCTGCAGGAGCTGGAGACAGGCAGGATCCTAGCAACCGAGTCCTGGCAACCTGCAGCCAATCAGGCGCCGCCTCCGCCTACCGAGCTGGAGGGAGGGGGGCCAGGCCAAGCGGCTCGTGCGTCCACATGTCTGCACGGCTTTTTATGAACTATTACATGAGCTCAGGCTGGAGGAGGTGACTTTGAGACACATAAAATGTCAGCAAAAATTGGGGGCAAGACCCGGTTTTTCTAGAGCAGCAGCCGCTGCCACACTGCCCTGTGGCTGTGACTACAAAGCGCCGGGTTCTGAATTAAAATCACATCATCTCTCACCAGCAAATATTTTTTACAAAAATAATGCGACATGTAAAAAGGCTGCTGGCGCCTGCACCAGGAGAGGGGGCTCTGCTGGCCCTCGAGGGGCTGTCGTGTGAAAATGGCTCCTTTCAACCCCTTTCATCTTCTCATCACAAGCCGGTTGCAGAACTGTGCACACCAGTGTTCTCCGTGCGCCCCCACGGCCCGAGAGCCCCGCCACCAAGGCGAGAAGCCCCCGCTCCTGCCCTGCGATCTGGCGGGGCGTGGAGAAGCCGAACAATGTGCTCGGCACCACGCTGCCAGGACAGGACACGCGCCCCTAAAAGCCACTGACACTTCGTAAATGGAGTGGGTGGGAGTCTCGCTTTTGAAATAATGGTTCATTTGTCTTTTAGAAAGACTCAGCTGGGGTGGGCACATCTCGTCTCCAGCCCCCTCCTGACACAGTCACGGCTCACCTGACACCTGCAGTCCACACCCAGTGCACACCTGTCTTCTAGAAAGTCAAGGGACTGGGTTGGGGCCGCCGCCACCACAGGCGAAGTACTGGTAGCTCGGGCTGGCGGCCCCACTGCGAGCCAGCCCCCAGGCTGCCAGGCGCCGTCTCGGCCTGCCTGTCCTGTGACTCTGAACGTCCTCGTCACACGTCACACACAAACACCACCCTTTCTTCCTTTAACTGGGAGGCACTGGGGGAATTTCTTGTTTGCATGTGTCCATCCCGAGTGAAGATTTCCCAGGATGCCCCTGCCAGCCACTGGGCCATTGGTCCCCTGATTTCCGGGGGGTCTGCCTAATGCTTTCCCACACGCATGCTAGCCGCCAGAATAAGCTCACAGGGAATCTTCTAGAAAAACCAAGAGCTCACTGCTGTGCTCTGGACTGGAGACGGCCCAGACCCTGAACAACAGACCGTGCCCCGCGGCCTGGGCCCTCCGTGTCCCACTCATGGCATGTGCAGCTGGGCGGTGACAAAAAGATGAGCACATTTCCATGGACACTCTGCCCTGTTGGCCACTGTGCTGAGCTGAACTCAGCAGCGAGCGGAGAGGGACGTGCAGCAGCCTCGCCGGGCCCACCCCCGCCCTGGACGGAGGGCCCTGTGCCCGGACCTTCCTAGAAGTAGGGTTCTCGGGCCTGCTCCTTCCCTGGCCCCCACGCTGATGCTTCTGCTAACACGCCCGGAAAGAACCATCCCGCCGGAAAACCAGTGGCATTTTTCGTCTGTTTCAAATGGGTGGGTCCCCCTCAAGTTCAAGAAAACGTCACCTTCAGTGACGATGTAGGTTTAAAATCGCTCTTACATTTCTGCAGAGTCCCGACGGCCCCCCGCAGCTCAGCCTGCTTTAAAGATACGAACACAACCAACAGCCGCGGCGACACGGGGACGGAGACGCCCCGTGGCTCCGGCACACGGACCAGTAACCACCCTTTCGTGCCCCACAATTAGTGCAGAGGGAAGAGTTTATACAGCGGGTCTGCGGCTCTTGTTAGAGCCACCGATGACCCCTCGCCGCGCAAGGCTCACACGCGCCACACTTGTCACGTGGACAAATCACGCCGGCGTTCTCCGAGAACAAGCGTCACAAAGCCGAAGCGAAGGCGTTTATTTTCCACTCGTGTGGATAAAAATGTATAGCGGGGACCCAAAGATAGCGCTCTTTTCCGTAACCCTGCCCGTTTGTTTTTTACGACAATACAGCGGTACCTCGGTTTTCTAAGGGAATCCACTCGGGAAAACACTCCGAGCTCTGACACCTTGGAAACAGCCGCCGCGGGGCCTCGGGATCGCTCGGGATCCCGCCCTCGGCGCGGCGGAAGCCACGTGACACGCTCCACTTCCGAGGCGGTTCGCAAACCGAAGCATTTACTTCCGGGTTCACGGCGTTGGTAAAGCGCAATGTTCGCCAAAGGAGATGTTGGTGAACCGGGATACTCCTGTATCTGTGCACTTTTAAATAAAAACAAAAACTGAAAAGCAGCAGGAACCTACTCCCTAAACAGCCACCTGTCAGTATTGAAATCACCGTGGTGACGACAGTTCCGACACACTGACTGATGACAAAGTGCGGTGGCCATGAACGTTGGAAGTGGCCCCAGCTCCCGGAAAGCTCACCCTGGATACTGAAGCTGCTCACGGCACCGGTCACCTCTGCCTCCGCCCGCCCAGGTGACAGGCGGCAGACCGTCGCAGGAGACTCTCTGTGAACACCGTGTCCCCCAGAGCTCGTACTGCCACCGCCATGGCCTCCATTTGAGGAGAGCTCTGTCCCATTTGGGCGACTGTCCCAAGTGGGCGTGACCAGACTTGGGGACCCTGCCAGCCCCGGCATCCAGACCCCACGGAACCCTCACAGCCAGACCAGCCCCCACGCCGGTCCGAGGGAAGCCAGTCGGGCACTTCCACGTCCCCAGTCCTGCCGTGTCTGAGCCCCCACCGAGAGGTAAGCTGAGCTTCCGCGTGCTGCTTGCTGCGCGCTGACCTTCAAGAGCAAGAAGGGAACATCGGCACGCCTCCCGATGGCAGGAGGTTTGCTGCTGTTTGACGACGTTCTTGAGAAGGTTCAAATGACGGGAAAAGGTCCACGGTGCGTACTAAGTGGACGGGCAGGATTCAACACCGTCACATGCGGTTCCCGCTTGTGTTTGAATGACATTTATATGTGCACGTCTATGCCAGCACAGCCAGGACGGAAGCAAGTTTTCCAGGGCACTTACCCTGTCTCCAGGTCACCAGCACTCTGACTGTCCTCATTCATCTTTTCTGTGTTTTCCAAGTTCTCAAATGAACGTTTGCATCATGGGGGGAAATATGCAATTAGGAAAGAGCTGGAGTTCAGGGACTTGCCTTCCATCAGAAGGTCCTAAACATTATCGCCCGAAGGCAGAGGCTGACAGAAGGTTCTGGATGGATGCTGGGATTTTCAGAAGAACTGGGGACTCGGGCACACCGTCAGCAAGGCCAGCAGGGTGAGTCCATGGTCCCCTGACGGCAGGACAGAGGGACACACATGCACTACCTTGACTTCCTCCGCAGGGCCATCAAAACCCCGCCAGGCCTTGCCGCCTCTCCGCTTTCATCCTCTTGGAAAAGCAGCCCTTGGGTATTATTCCCTTTGGAGAAAGACAGGTCATGACCTCCCGGGGAAGGGACTGTCAGACAAAGCCATCCCCCCACCACAGGAGGGACGCGCTGCCGTGGGACCCATCAGAGGACTGTGGCAATGACACATGGTCCAAGGGGATGTGGCACTAAGGGACTGACCTCGTTGACCCCGCTCACGCAGGTGAGGATGTGAACATTGACCAGTCACTGCTTTCTTCTCTTTCAAAGGGGCAGAGACAGGTTCACCATTCCAGAACAGTTAGCCTCCTTGCTCTCATTTCTTTTCTCTTCCCTTCCTTCCCGTCTTTCCAGTTCAAAGCTGACACTGTCCCCACATCAGCACGGGAGACCCCAGGAAGTCTTTCCTCCAAAAACCAACAGACCTGTGATTCTAAAAGCTGTTTCAGAGGCCCAGGGCTGAGGTCTTCCCTGGCTTTCTGTCTGCGCCTCAGGCACAAAGCGGGTGAGCAGAGGAGGGGAGCTGAGAAAAATGACCCTTAACCCTCGCTCAGCAGGGGGCGAAGGTTCACAAGAGGCCAAGGAGGATGCTTCCCGGTCTCTCGCCTGCACCGTGGGGGCTGGGAACGTGGAGAACCAGGGAGAATGCCATCAAGTGCTATCTCGGTCACTCTGAAAGGCAGGACACCCCGTCCCTCGCCCTCCAGGGAAAACCTCACGCCAGACAAAACCCCTGAGCCAGTTTGAAGCAAGAAGGAGTCTCAAATTCTCTGACCTAGAAATCAGGAAGAAAAGTGGAAAAAAATTAAATAAAAAAATCAGGGACAAGGATGGGACTAGGGGCACCCGCTGGAGAGGCATAATCAGGACTCCTAGCTACAAATTGTAATGGTTTTGATTAGACATGAGTTGAACTGGCTTCTGTGCTTCGTCCTTTCTTAAGGGACGTGATTTTCCTCCTACAGCTCACAATGCAGAACAAGGGAGGGTGGAAGGGGAGACAGATGAGGAGAGAAAGGTGGGGGGCGGCCGCCTTCCTGCCATTCAATCCCCCTAGAAGCGTATATTTAATCAGAGCTGCCTGAAGCCCCACAGCACTCAGCCAGGCAGGGGTTCTGGACACCAGGCTGTGTGGGCGATGGTGGGGGGTGGAGTTAGGGGCAGAGCTGAGGGATGTCAGCCCAGGAGCCACAGGCCCAGCTGGGGCCATCAGCGCGGCACCATCTCCAGGCCTCAGCTTCCTCGTCTATGAACTGAGGTAGCTGCACAGGTGTGTGTGGATATCACATGCATGAGAGGCTTCACAAGCCCACCTTCAGTAAGCTGAGGAATTATTGTTGTTAATGATAATAATGTAGAAAACAGCATCTAGCAGAAACTGCAGACAGAACGGTAGTCCGGAGGAAGTCTCAAAGTTGGGGGGTGTAAACAGAGTTCTGACAAGTCTGGAATTTGCAGACGGTCTCATTAATTCATTAAGTAAATGTTTTACTGAACATGAGGGGAAATGTAGCCACCTCCAGTGGTCAAAGTTTTAATACTTCAGCCTAAATATACTTTGGAAGTCTTTGCAATACTGAAAAAATCATTTCCAAAGAGAATGTCACAGCCCAAAGGTTTGTGAAAAAGGCCTGGAGGTTCTAGCAAGTTTCATTTGGACGCCCAGCAAAGTTCCAGAGCATCTCACTAAACCAGACGCTGGGAGTTTTTGTTAAAGAGTATGCAGCATTTTATAAGGAAGTATTGCCCTGATACCAACACCAGACAAAGATGTCACAGGAAAACTACAGACCGATGTCTCTTATGAATACGGACACAAAAATCCTCAACAAAACACTGGCAAACCAAGGCAGCAACATGTAAAAAGAAGTCTACACCGTGACCATGTGGGGTTTATCCCAGGAATGCAAGGTTGTTTTAACCCTCAAAGAGTTAAGAAAATACATCATATGAATAGAAAAATAAAAAAATAAAAATCACATGATCATCTCAATGCAGAAAAGCCTGTAACAAAATCCAACAGCCTTTCATGATAAAGACACTAAAAAAAAGTAGGAGTGAAAGGGAACTTGCTCGACTTACAAAGGGTTTCTACAAGAAACCCACAGCTGACATCCCCTTCACGGCAGGCTTTCCCCACCAGATCAGGGACAAGACAGGAAGTCTGTTCTCACCACTGCTACTGATGGTCTAGTGGAGGCTGTCGCAGAGCAATAAGCAAGGAAAAAAAATAATAATAAAACACATCCAAACTGAAAAGGGAGAAATAAAACGATCTCTATTTGCCGGTGACATAATCCTGAATATAGAAAATCGTAACAAATCCACTAAAAAAGTGTGATAACTAATGAGTTCAACAAGGTCGTAGAATCCAAGATCGACGCAAACATCAGTGGTGCATCTGCACACTTGCAACGAGCAATCTGGAAATGAAGAAAATAGTTACATTCATACCAGCATCGAAAGAATAAAATACTTAAGGATAACTTTAACAGAAAAAATGCAAAAAACTTACACTCAGAATCCAACAAATCATGTTGAAAGAAATTAAAGGGCTAAATAAATGGGAACAGACTCCGTGTTCCCAGATCAGAAGACTTACTGCTGTTACTGCAGCTCAGATCCCAGCTCACAGCTCTGTACGAATCGAGCAGCTGATTGAAAATTTACACAAAATTTCAAGGGGCCCAGAATAGCCAAAGCCATGTCACTCTTGCCCCTGGAACGCAGGCTGCCGAGGCCGAGCGTGTGCTTGTCTGGACGCTTGGCAGCCCTGCCACAGGAGCAGAGCTGCAGTGACGGGACCCCAGACCCCACAGCACAGCCCTCAGGCCTGGCCTCACTTGCCTGCCGCCTCTGGCAGGTAGTGCCACGAGCATGTTTACGGACAGGGACAGTTTGCCACCTACTAGTCAGCGTCCTGCTCATCTTCATGGGCAGGAGCAAATGGCACGTGTCGCATAGAGACTGAGACTACGAACGGGACAGGACAACTGGATGGCAGCTCCGGGAGAAGGCCGGTACCAGCAGGTTTGGCCTGAGGCCACATGGGGAGGCACAGGAGGTGGGCTCTGCAGCCAGAGGTGGACCCAGTGCCCTGTTTGCTACAGTCAGACGATAACAGGTCACTGGTCCAGGGCCAGCTCCCTGAGAATGACACCAAAGCAACCCGAAAAGACAACCGAGGGGACTGATTTCTGACTGGGGCGTCACCGTGAGGTCGGTGTCTCAGGGAGGGAGGGCAGAAACCATCCGGAGGCTGGACGCCTGAGACCTCGGTGTCCCAGGGCCGAGCCCCCTGGAGGCTCTAGGGCAGGTCCTTCCTGCCTCTTCCAGCTCCTACTGATGCTGGAATGCTTGGCCTGTGGACACATCGTGCCAACCTCTGCCTCTGTCGTCACGTGGCCTCTTTACAAGGATACCAGTCCTTGGGTTCAGAGCCTCCCTCCTCCACTCAGGTCTCTCCTGACCGTGGTCACCTGTAAAGACCCTCCTTCCACAGGACGCCATATCCACAGGTGCCTGGAGTGAGGACCCCACCTTGTCTTTCTGGGGGGACACAATTCAAGACTGCTAGGGAACTCCCACCAACCACCTGCCCCCAGGACACACAGCAGGTGCCTTCAGGGGGTCAGCAGCCAGCTGTGACCTGGGCCTCAGAAAGGATCATCCCCCAGGTCACTTCTAGTTCTAAAGACCCTGGCTTTCGTCTCCACGCCCACTGTCAGCACGGGGAGGGAGCAGCCGTCGTCAGAAGCCAGACCACTGTTGTCTAAAGAGTTTGTAGGACCACTGAGGGCACGGTTGTGGTGCCATCTCCCCGGATGATGGTTTTCTTTCATTAAAAAGGTCTGTGGAGGTGAATAAGGGGTGAGGGAGGTGAGCAGAGCAAGGCCAAGCAGGTCAGGCAGGCGGCATACTGTGCCTGGGGCTCCCTGGGGGCAGGGCTGGCTCTGGACCCTGTGCTGGGAGGTCAGTGTGCGTGGTGCAGGGAGCCAGCCAGCCTCGGGCCCGTCAGCACGCAGTCCCTCCCGGTAGGGCCCCTCGCGGCCAGAAGCCCCTCCTGCCATCAGCCATAACTCCCTCTTCCAGCACCTTCTGTAGACGATGTTTTGGTCTTGATTGGGTTAAACTTGTCTGGTGACAGGTCTTCCAGCACACGCTCCCCACGTGCATTGGGCTGTTCACCCTCATTCATCGCCCCCTGGTCCCCGACAGGCTCCGGGCCAGCAGATGTGCCTTCACGCCACCCGCCAGCCTGGCCTCCAGGAGCTCCCGGATGTCCCCAGACAAGTGCCTCGCATCCAGACCCCGGCACACGGCCAGGCCCTTGGCGTGGGCTCAGTCTCATCTTCCACTTTAAGGGGAGCTCCTTAGTGGAGAGCTTCCAGCCTTTCTCCCCATGGCGACCCCCATGATGATGACCTAATATGACGACGACCTGTTGTCACAGTGCGTTGTTGACCACTGCCATTTTACGCTGATGACCTGCCCGGTGCAGGCTAACACCCAAGACATGTGACAACAGAGAAAACTGAGCTTTTTCAGTTGGCTGCCGGCTTGGACCAGCCAGCCGGACCTGACTATACCACGTGCTACACACTGGGGCTACCATGCGACAGTCCGCACGCTGTCCCACCAGGGACACGCTCAGCGGCCCATCACGAGGGCACTTCCCTCTGCCCGCACACCCACGACAGGCTGCAGACGGCAGGACAGACAAGCTTTCTGTGGGTTCCCAACAAAGCACGCATGGTCACCCACGAGGCCTGACTCCCGAGCGACATGCATGCAGGCAGTGCATTAGAGCCATTTGCTGGATGCTTCCGAGGCGGCAGAGCTAGACACCGCTACCCGAACTTGTACACACCAGAAACACGTGTTTCCAACTAAAAATGAGTGAAAAAAGGACAAGTTGCCAGCACCCCCCACATGCACCACCCAGACTCGTTTGTCACAGTTTGTTTAATGCGAGTGACATTAACACATTGAAGCAGAAACTGTCACCAGAATCAAACGTAGAAAGGAGACAAGATTCTCAGTTTGGGGAAATTTCTGAAATTGTTAGTAACTGTTTTCCTCATTAGTCACCACAGATGGTGTATGACAGACGAGGAGCCAGCAGTGTCGTGGCTGCGTCACCAGTGTCCACTGCCCCAGGTCACCTCACACCACTTTGATCATTTATTTCAAAGGATTCCTGTCTTCTTTTACTTCAGCTTTCAATATTTTCTACAATATCTATCAGACTGAACTCTTTATAAATGGCTTTTAAAATTTAAAAAGATAAATATGCACACATGTACACATGCTTGTATACACGATGTGTGCACACATGTACACACATGTACAGACGTGTACACACAAGCACACACACACACCTTTAACAATACCATATTTAAATCGACGGCTCCAACAGTCCTTGGTAATATTTTAGACATCAAATTCCATGATTTCTTGGGGCAGCTACAATACATTGTATGCATATGAAAATTTTAAGTATTACATGGTTAACCTGTGTCCCTAAAAGTGGCAATGAAAGTGTATATTTCAGAGCAATTAGCATTTCATTCAAAGGACCATATTATGAAACACTTGCCAAAGATTACAATTTACCTTTTACAGTTTAATGATCTGACATTTGAGACATTCCCCAATCACTCATTCTAAACTGACTGTGATAAACGTGATGGGAGTCAGGAGATTATAATGTCACCTCTGAAAAATCCACAGCACAGCCAAAGGCGGGTCCACACACGGGAAGTTCCCATTGGCCGAGCGATCAGCTGGGGTTTGGACCTGTTACTCTCATCTGTCTGGAGACCCTGCATTAAATGATGGGGAACAACTGAGATTGTGCCTAAGAATGCCTGGTTCTAGTGAAGTGTATTTAGCTAGCAAATCATATTCATTCGTATATTTTCCCAACATGCTGGGTATTTATAACAGTTTGTCAACAAAGCTATTACAAAAAGTAAAAGAAAGTTAAGAGCACATCAGGGGCCCGGCCCGGTGGCTCAGGCGGTTAGAGCTCCATGCTCCTAACTGCGAAGGCTGCTGGTTCGATTCCCACATGGACCAGTGGGCTCTCAACCACAAGGTTGCCAGTTCAATTCCTCGAGTCCCGCAAGGGATGGTGGGCAGCGCCCCCTGCAACTAAGATTGAACAGGGCACCTTGAGCTGAGCTGCCTCTGAGCTCCCAGATGGCTCAGTTGGTTGGAGCGCGGGCTCTGACCACAAGGTTGCCAGTTCGACTCCCGCAAGAGATGGTGGGCTGCGCCCCCTGCAACTAGCAACGGCAACTGGACCTGGAGCTGAACGGCACCCTCCACAACTAAGACTGAAAGGACAACTTGACTTGGGAAAAAGTCCTGGAAGTACACACTGTTCCCCTTCCCCAATAATAATAATAATAATAAAAAGCACATCAGGGTAGGAAGATGAATTTCTTTCCAGACGACGCTTTTATTTTCTAGTTCCTAAATCTAGATGACAGAGCACTCGGTAACCCTATGGCCACTCTAATATTGAACCATTTGCATCATGAACGCGCATGTGTATGCCTGCCTTTCATGCATGTGTGCCTGCGTGTGTCGCATGGGGTGGGTGGGTTCCCTGTGCACAGTCCCGTTTTCCTTGGTGGAGGCGCCACCCTGTGGCCACAGCGAAGATTGCATCATAAAACACCATCTTGCCCAGGCTGTCTCACCTGCACTCCTGTGTGGTTTCCTACGTGAAGACCTTGGATAAAGAAAAATTCCCACTGAACTACATGGAAATTTTTCAGGAAGTATTTGATATAAGGTTTCTAAAGTTGGGATTAAGTATTAAGCCACAGAAACCACATACTAGCCAGATATCCGAGAGCAGGGTCTGCGTGCCAGTCTGGTGTCGGCATCCTGGGGCGACCACAGCAAGTGACACACACTGGGGCTTGTGACACACAGACTCGTCCCGCCACTATCTGGGGTCCAGAGGGCCAAGATCCAAGGTGCTACAGGGTCGGCTCCTTCCGGAGGCTCTCGGGGAAGGTCCTTTCGGCCTCTCCCAGCTCCTGGGGCCAAGGCGTCCCTGGCTTGGGGCCATGTCACCCAGTGTCTTAGCCATGCCTGCATCTCAAACCTCCCTCTTGGAAGGGTGCCTGTCGCTGGAGCTGAGCCACCCCAGTCCAGGATGCTTGCTCTGGAGATCCCATCTGCAAAGACCCAATTGCATACAGGTCACATTCACAGGCTAGGATGGGGACGTACCTTTCCAGGGGCCCCCACTCACCTGTACAGATGACATGGGGTGTGGGGAGGGGCCAGGGTGGCAGGCAGCTGTAGCAGATGGCCTGAGAATGGAACGGAACGGTCCAGGCCTCACGAGGACGCTGCGCAGCAGGGTGCCCCTGTGGCCTGACCTGTGCCCTGGGAGCCACTACTCGTCCCTCAGACTACTGTTTTCGGGTCTCCTTCAAGGCACGTCTGTCCTGCTCAGATGAGGACGGGTAGACCCAAGAAGAGGTCAGGCAGAGAGCAGGGCCGACGTTGCTGGACCAGACATGGCTCCTGAGCTGGGGCTGGACCCATCCCCATCAACGTGGAACTGCAGCTGACCACAGCCAGCTGGGGACTCAAGGGGCAGGGTCCACCGCTGGACATGGAAGGCTCGCTCTGGTGCCACCGTCCATCCTGAACACGACTGAAGACCTGGGGCCTGGGTGTCACTCACAGACAGGCTCTTACTGGGCTTGATTGCGAAGTGGCTACTGACCCGCTGGAGCAGTCACAGGACGAAGACCGACCAGTGCCCAGGGGCTGAGAGGAGGGGTGGGCGTGCGCCAGCTGCAGGGCCTCATGTGCAGGAATCACAGGACAAAGACAAACAGAAGAGCAGGAGGAAAACAGACTATCGCGGGAGATAGAAATTTATGCCGGGTGAACAATGAAGAAAGGTGTGTTAAGACAAAAAGGAAATCGAAAAGAAAAAGGAGCAAATGTGAATAAGAGCTTTTAAACCTCTGAAGGGAAATTTAGAAATTAGGATACAAAACATGGTTTAAGATAATATGAATAAAAGTAAGATTTTTAAAAATTAAACACGATTGACAAACACTTATCAGGCAAACAAGGACACATTTTAAAAATCTAAAAACAGCAAATCAGATGTTAAAACCAACAACTGGAACCCTGAAACGACAAGCTGTGAAAATACCGTGAGCTGTGAGGATTGTAGCTGAGGAGAAGCAGCTGCTCTGGTGGCCCAGGCCTGACCTCTGACCTCCTAGAAGACAGTGGACAACAGTGTCCCCAGGGGCAGAGGAATAGCAGAAGGGAAGCCACCCCGCGTGACAGTGGAACTTGACCCGTGTGCAGACCTGGAGCCCTGACAGGCCTTTCTTGAGAAGTGAAGGGCCCCAAGTGTGCCACCCCTGGGGACAGGCAGCGTTTCGCAGTCGGGGGGCAGTGGCCTTGAGGTTCTCACCCACTCCCTGGGCCCCTGGCTCTCCCCGCCTGGGCCCCCAGGGTACAGAAGGGAGAACTTCCAGAACCAGGATTTCTATATGCCCGGCCTTTCCATCCAGACCCAGACGGCCGACTGCCACACCATACGTCAAATTCAGTCTCTCAGGAGCAGGAAGATTCATTGTCCTGTGTCATCTGGGGCCACCCCATGTCACCGCGTAATGGCTAGTCAGTCAGAGAAACAATCATTTTTATACCATAAAAACTGAATTGTTTGTTCACTGAGAATGAACGCTGTCGATCAAGCAAAACCCTCTGAAACCCCAGGGACAAAGTCAAAGAATGAAGGCTGGTGACAGCCGTGATCAGCAGCGTCCATAGCCCAGTGCAGGGGTCACCGCTGCTCGGCTGGCCAGGGCCCCCCCTGGCGTTAGGAGAGCAGGGGGGCTGGGGCCCTAGTACAGATGGCTTTGTGCCCGCTGTCCACTGTTAAGGGACAGTGACCTCACCAGTGGACCTGCCCACTGGTGTCTGGTCCGAGCAGAACATTTGGTGGCCGCCGCCCACCTCCCTGACCCCGCCCTCCCCCTGCCCAGCCCCCCCATCACCCCCAGCAGAGTCCCCAAACTGACTCACTCAGTACACAAAGTCAGCAAAGGCACCCACCTAAACCAGGCACTGTGGCCCCAGGGTTGGGGTGGCAGATGCAGGAGTGGTTCTGCTCCTCCGCCTGGTGGCCCGTGAGGCAGGGACCTCCCCTGCTCACTGAGGAGCTGGCTCCTTTGGGTCACGTGAACATGTGGAGCCCAGCAGCTCGATGAAAGTTGTTTGCGCATGGAAGACATCGCCCCAGACACGGTTCCTGCGTGACCCACCTCCAGTGAAATGTCTTCCCTGCCTGGAACCACCTCCCTCCCCAGGTCCCCACAGGAGCCAGTTCTGGCGTGAGCATCGGAGACGCATCCCACAGGAAGCGCCCAACTCCTGGAGAGTCCTGTCACAGCGCCCCCTTCTCACAGCCCGGCTGTGACTCAGGACACGCCCGGAAGCTGGGTTGGTCCTGTCAGGGTCACCGTGATAACCAGGCACAGCCAGGAGAGGGGGCAGGCGTGTTCCTGTCACTTCTCTCCAGTGTTTCCATCAGTGTCAGCTCTGGCTGCTGGTTTTACACAGATATTCAGTGGGAATGTTTTCTTTCACTGAAATGCTGCAGAACTGCTCTGACTTTTAATGGCTAACAAGAGTGCAACCTGGTGATGTTTATAAATGATGGCAAGTGAGCAGGACGAATGACGCTTACACTTTATTTACGTAGGTGGCACTGAAAACACGATATGCTTTCTTGCTTACATTTTCCGCGGCAAGCACAATTCACACCACAGTCCGTACCTCTCCCAGCAACACCCACGACACTCTCATTTCTGGCTGCTAAGCCGTGGCATGGCCACAAGGATTCTACCACAAAACCCGGAATTTCAACACTGCGACATTCAAGTTGCTCGCATTTTTTAATGACGTCAGGCTTTTCACGACGCCCGTGTTTCCAAGACAGCAAAGGAAGAGAGGATGTGGAGAACAGGGTCTTGTGTTAGAGGAGAAGGCAGCGGCAGGCAGCAGTGCTCAGAACACAAAGGGTTAAGAGCAGATCATGCAAAGAAAGAATTACGGGAGGCTGGGAGGACCTTGCTAGATTAAGGTGGTTTCTTAAAGGATCAATGTTTACAAACTGAAATACTGAGTTCCGCATACCCACTGGACGTGTGTGTGAGTGTGTGTTTGTGTGTGTGCGTGAAAATAGCACGTCTATTTTTCTCCAGCGGACCCTGAACTCAGAGCCAGAGACAGCATCATGGAACAAAATGTTGTAGACTTCTGTGAACATGCTATTAAGAACTATGGGTCCAAGAAAAAAATAGGATTTAGCAAAAATTAAACAATATTTGAAGTCAAATGTGGACCACGTGGAGAGGATCAAATTTAAAGCAATAAACCCAGGAAATGACCTCTGAAGTGACTTGCCAAGGCCGCTCTGCAGGTCTGGCTCCATAAACTGAAGGGAAGTGCGCGATGGCCAGGGCTCAGGAGTGATGACGCCACTTGCGCGTCACCCTACACTTACCTAGCTCTAGTTGCCAGCGCAGCACTGCGCGACGCCGGGCAGTCACTTCATGAGCACAGCTGGTGGCCTGCGGGCACCTCACCATCGTGCCTCTACAGCTACACATCCCAGTAATTTGCACAGCGGTTGACCCGGTGAGAAGATGGGTTAGACCCTCGTCCACTCCGAGGACACGCTGAGTGCTGGGGAGAGGCGGGGACCGTCCAGGGGCACACCCTGCCCTCCCCACCTGGCCATCACGCCCATCCGTCTCCCAGGCTCCCGCTGGCCCTAGTCTGACTGACCCGTGTTCAGTGTCCCCAGTGCTGTGAGTGGGTGTGGCCTTGGGACAGTGGTGAAGCAGACGCCGCTACCTAACGCGTGCACACACAGCCGGCCGGGGCGCGGGCGCTTGGCGGGCGCACGTCCATCTAGTGGTGCCCTTTGGTCGGCTTCTTCTTCTTGGACTCGTCCCTCTGCTTCTGCTTCTTCCTCTTGCCACCTTCTTTGAATCCTAAGGAAACACGGCTTGTGAAACACAGAACTGCGGCTGCTTCCCCGCTAAGACGCAACCATGTACTAACTGTCCCCACGGTAAGAACAGCCAAAGGGACACAGGAAAGTCACGTATCTTCATTTCTCTCTGGCCCACACCAACCGAAAGCGTAACAGACACAAGCTGGCTTCTTAAATTGTGTGATGACAACCTAAGTTAACGTTATTCCAACAGCACCCAGCAGCCCCGGGCTGCGGGGCCCCTTTACCTGTCCTTCCCCCATGGCCACCGATGGCCCCACCGGGTCCCACCTGGCAGTCCCTACACTGAGGGACCTTTCTCCCCGGTCGCTTCTTAAAGTCAACAACTACCCGACAGACGCCAAAGGGACAGACAGATGAATGCCCCGCTCCCCCTTGGGAGACTTCGTCCAAAGAGCCAAACATAAGGGACCTGGTGTCAGTCCCAAGAGGTGGCTGTGAGCCCATGCTGGGTTGGTCCCTGCAGGGGAGGGCGAAGGGGCCGTGCTGGGCCCAGGAACAGCGGGTATTGGATTTGGGAGAGAAAAGATGGATTTAAATGGTCCGACTGGGAAGCACAAACATCAGAACAAAGCCAGGGTACTGACAGGATCATCGAAAGCATTCTCAAATTTTAAATGACAAGGTGACCTTGGACAATCTGTGAACACACACCACCTGTGGGCATGATGCTCAGCCGCCCACCCTAGGGACTCACCTCCTGGAATCGCCATCGCAGGTGGACAGGGGTCCCTGAGTCACAACCAGACGGGCGACCCATGCCTGGCTACTGACCGCCGTCCACCTGTGATCAGGTGGGAGCTGAGTGGGGTCACCTCCCTGCGGACGCCCCAAATACATGAGGTTGCGGGAGCCCCTCGGTCCTCAGCCCTGCACTCGCCAGCCCTTCACCAACAACTCAGGTAACTCGCCACGGGGACTCGGAGGTGCCGCCTGCCCGAGGCTACACCACACAGGAGGCACCCCCCCCACCCCGCCCCGCCCCGCACCTCCCAGGCCCGTGTCCAGGAAGGTTTCTCACACTGTGAGTGGAAGGAGACAAAGACTGAGCTATGCGGAGGCCACAGCACGGAGGGCGAGGGATGCCAGGGAGCTGGGGCCAAGGCGTGAGGACGCACAGGAAAAGAACGCTCTTCGAGGCAGCAGACACGGAAGCAGCCGGCGCGGGAACGTGTCCCGTGCCCTTACCCAGGTGTGACTATATGCCCTACACCGGCAGTAGGCACGAGTGGAGGTAAAGTCAGGGGCCACTTTCGGGCCCAATGGGTCTGCGGTGGAAGAAATCTGCAATAGAGCCGGGTCGCTGTGAGGGGCTCCCCAGCGGGACGCAGACCCCCCACGGACGCAGGTGAAGGGGCATCAATTCCTCAGTCACATTCTTATTTCAGTGCCATTTCTGCTCCAGGCGGTTTTGATTTTAAGAGGACTGCAGAAGAATGACCTCGACAAACTAAAGGAATTCATGACACACGGCATGGGGCTGGTGCGTGCCTGCGACCCACCCTGGATGCACACCTCCCCCCGCAGGCGCCCCCTGCAGGCTCGTGGGGACACTGGTCCGTCCGCTAAAGACCAGCAGCCTGAGGAGCCGACTCTGGTCCCACAGCCCCGGCCACCCAGGGAGCCCCCGGCAGACACCAGGCCAGAGCCAGCTGTCAGCCTGGGAGTTCCTCCTCAAAACCATGAGGGAAACGATGGAGCACGGAAACTCTGTCCCCGTCTGATTCTCGCGGGCCCCGATGTGAACTGCATTCTTGTCAAAGTTCCCAAACCGAGGGGAATGACGAGTCTGTGTGTGTGGACAGGACCGGACCACTGGGCTCTGCAGCAACCAACGGGATGCACTTCAGGTTTGAGGCTGTGTGGCCTCGTGTGTCACACAACCTCGAGGAGACTCGGGACAAACCTCACTCTGCCACAGGGGGCGCTGCACTTCCCTAACCTTCAGCAAAACAAGCGCCACCAAGGCCTGGACCCAAAGAAAGGGATGACGAGGGATGAGGAGCCCCTTTCTCCCTGGTGTCAAGGACGCTAGAATATGAAGTCACAGGGTCGCAGCCCTGAGGCTGGGATCCCAGAGACTCCATAGTGGGGTCGGCCAGGACAGGGGAGTAGGGTCCACTGTGAAGCAGAATTACTTTCGTATTTCCTTAAAATGTTCAACGTTTAAGTAAAAAAACAAACCCAAGTCCCCCCAAAACAACAAAGGAAGCCCTGCTGTCATCCCCTGCACCCCCGAGGCCCCCAGGCCGACCTCTGCAGTCTGCTCAGGGCACTCACACCAGTGATGGCGTTCTTTAAAGGTCCCTCATAAAAAGCTGGAAGTTCTTAGCAGAGAAACACACATAGAGCAGTAAGTTAGATTCATTAAAAAGCTACAAAGTTCAAAAGCGAACAGCAGCGTTAACAGCAGCGTTAACAGCAGCATTAGCTCCATGAGCTGGCACCAGGCGGGGCTTTGCCAAAGCGAAGCCTCTGCAGCATTCTGGGCAGGGCAAGCTGCTTTCTCCAAAGCAAGAAAGAAAACTAAACAAAAGTTAAAGGATCACGTTTATTCTTTCATTCACGAGACTTTTCACATGGAATAACTCTGATTTTCCCTTCTAACAGTCACACGTTCTCATAGACCTATAGTAGGTGTGTAATTCTTAAGTGAAAAACACCAATCCTTTTCCAACTTGGTGCTGGTCCCCAGTGGCGTGAAATGATACACCTCAGGGACCCCACCTCTGAAATGCAGCAGGGTGAGTTTTACGGGAGGTTAGAATTTAATGTAACAGCCCGTTCACAGAACCAAATGCCAGCAAATCACATCTGCGTTACACCTTCACCCACCACCTGCACCGGACAAGAGCAGCCTGGACAAGCCACGGGCGGGAACAGCCATCCCCGACCCCACCGAGCCACAGACCTCCCTGGGGTCCTCACTGCGTCCTGATGCTGAGCTGTATCAGCCGTAAATATGGGACCTCCTCACACCAGCAAGTCAGTGCTGGGGGGACACTCAGGGAAGCCCATTTTCAGCCTAAAATAACCACTTCCCAGACACTGCAGGCTGCCTCCACCTGCCACTCTTAGCCAGAGTGCAGGGGACTCTCCGTCCAGTGGTTGGTCAAGTGGGGAAGCATGCAGTGGGGGGACCGGACAGTTCTTTCTTAACCGGGTTCCTTATGTGTGCTTCTTTTTAAGACTTGGAAATACAGCAAATGATGATTGGATGACCCCTCCAGGTCACACCAGAGCACACAGGAGCCATCAAGGGCCACCTACATGCAGGGACTTCCAGTGTCTGCCGGGCCCACGCCCAGAGTCCGCAGACATGGGTGGAGTTGCAAACGGCTTCTTCCGGAGGAAGTCACTCTGCTGGGAGGTCAAAGATGCCCTGGAGGGCAGCAACCAGCTCAGCACCGCTCTGCAATTTACCCCCGTGTTCCTCCACTGTCAGTTTCCTGAATCTTCCTTCAAGGCAGCTTCACCATCTCTAAGAAGTTAAAACCCAGTCTTTCACAAGAGCTCACTATATATTTGTATGAAAATCTTGTCTTCAATTCTTTGGTGATTTCACTCTGATACTCTATGGTCTCATAACTTGATTTAAAAAAAAAGGCAATGATAGAAAAAGAGATTGACCCCGTGGCGTTCCCGGTGGTGTTCCGGATGGGGTTCAGAAGCCCTCCCTGGACGGTGCTAAGCTCCAGGTGTACAGGGACAACCCCCAACCCCTACAGCCATGGAGAAGGACCCAGAAAATGGAAGCTTGTCACTTGCCTCTCCAGCGCAAGGATTCATGGTGGGGTTCATAAGGCAACTGGCTCTCCCCGCTTGAAAACAATAGCTGGTAGCGACCAAAGTTAAGAACTGACCAAAACACAGGATTTCAGAGAATTACTTCGTTTCCCCCCCCCCCCCCCCCCACTAATTCCTATTTTAACAAGATTCTCCAGCAGGGGCAAAGCATCTTCCTCTCAACATGTGTGCTCTTCGGGATGCCAGAGCGACTGGAGCAGTCCGCTGGGAGCAGGGCTTCGCATTGCACTCCGGGCTGGGCCGTTGGGCCAGCCTGCTGGCGATGGGTCCATGTCCTGTTCGGGAGGCTGGCTGTGTTTAAACGAGACGCAGCCAGGCAGGCCTGGGCTGGCACTTGCTCTTGGGGTCTGGGACATCCCCACCAGGTTTATGCTGTCCTTCCAACCAAACGGATGTAGCCTGTTAAATCACGTCTGACGGTACTTGTTCAGAGAAACTGGACCTATAACCCTGCCCCTTGCCAAGACCCCTGAATGGCAGTGTCCCTCACCCTGTCTACTCTAGGATCACTCAGTTCCAGGTGACAATCAATCCTGGGCGAACGTCCATACACCCATTTGAGACAGGACGAGCTCTTCCAACTGGCCTCGTTTTTCATTCAATTACACAGGAAAAGGCTGGTGTCTCCAAACGGCCCACCTGCTTTCCTGGGGGGCTGCAGTCCCGGGGGTGGGGCTGTGCCAAGGCCTGAAGCCCCAGGACCCCCACCTTCAGGTGGATGGCACATTTCCTCTGTCCTAACAGATACCTCTGCTTGAGCGGAGAAGGACCACAAGGGACCTTAAGAGACTGCTCTCCAACAGAAAGTTCTGGGAGAGGAACTCACTGTTTTGACAATAATGTTTTGCTCCAGGTCCACGGAATTAAGCTCACGACGCCACCCCAACACAGAAGACCAAGGGTTCATGTTTTCCTCCAGGACATAACCTGCTTGGGGGCTCCCAGTGGTGAGAACCAAGGTGGGCACAAAGGATTCAAGCTGATGGATGATCAAGACTCAGTTTACTCTGGGCTGTAGGACTCAGTCAGGGTCACACCTACATGCACAGTCACTCGCTGAGAGATAATCCAGAACTTTCTGTGGGACCTCACTTCAAAGACCCTCCTGGCTTCTGTAGGGAATTACCAGGAGCTGGCTGAGGGCAGAGGCGGGCGGCAGGGTGCTGGGCACCCATCAAACACGACAGGACCCGTGAGTGGCTGCTGCGTTTTGTTTTGAACCAAACACAAATGAAGGCACATAGGGTGAAGAAAACACAAAGCTGCTGGCGGGGAGACCGCCGTGCCCAACAGCGTAACGCGTGGCCCGGGCATGTGTGCCCCCGACCTCAAGCACTAAGTTGGAAGGTACAAAAAGGAGCACTGAAGGTAAAAGCAGCACCTGTCAGCCTGTGCCCAAGACAACACGCTTCATACTGTGACGAAGGCTGGCACCCTGTTTTAATTGTGGGGGGTTTGTGGGGTGAGCAGAGGCGCCTGGCCCCGCGCGCTGAGCCCCTCACTCACCCCACCCCCACCCATCAGGTCAGGACACAACAGCACAGGGGCATTTTCTGTCCTCTCTGGCCTTGGGAGGTGAGGGAGGCATCCCCGTGGGGGCGCCCCACCTCGGTTTCCCTCTGCACACCTGCTGAGAACACGGAGGGGTCCCAACTGCCGGCGGCCCGGTGTCTGCCTTGCTCGTCCTCGTCCTCACAGACATAGGGAGGGGACGCATGTCTGGGTAGAGAAGCGGGCTTGTGGGACCTGAGTGGGCGGGCGCTGGTGCTGGTGCTGGCGGCCTGCGAGGGCAGCGCGTGTTGGCCTCTCTGCCTGCACTCTTCCAAGAAGGCGTTCTCATCGGCCACACCTGCAAAGCACAGGACGGAGACAATGTGAGCTTGGCACTGCAGAGGGGCACGTGGGCATCCGCCCAGCCCCCTCTCCTGGGCCATCGCCATCTGGGGCCACTGGAGTCCTGGAGCCGAAGGAGGCAGCCGAGTGCACTGCTGGGGCCCGAGCTTACCCTTCCGAGAGGAAAGGGGGAACACAGCCACATGAAAACGCAGTGAAAGCGGCACTCACCACACCCCCAAGGCACAGCTGTGATTCCTGAGGGCACAGCGCGTCCCGTGGAAACCTGTCGGTGGCTGGACTCCCTGTGACAAAGCTGCCATCAGTGGGGCAGCTCTGGAAGGGACAGGCTCCTGGTCGAGCCTTCAGGGTCACTGCCAGGCAGCTATGACTGGAGAACCCACAGAGGACACTGTGCGTCCACTGAACAAGCCCAGCGCGCAGACGGAGCCGCTGCCCGTGACTGAGGCCTTTCCCGCCCGTTCCTGCGTGAGCTGCGCTGGCCGTCTGCGCATCACACATGCACCCAGGACGGGACATCCCTCGTCACTCCATCATGTTTCTACTGTTCTTTTAAAAAAAGAGAAGTTCTGCACACTAGGTGGGTGCTAGGAATAGAACAAATGGCAATGTTCAGATTTCAGATTCCTCCTTGGAATTTTCTGACGCCGCCGTGCACGTGCGCAAGTCCAGGAACAAAACCGTCACTGTCCACCTGATGGCGACAGTGAGACCAGAGCCAGAGCGTTCCCTGCTCCGCGTACAACTCTGCTCCTGGGGGCAAGGTGGGGACTGGGGACGTGAGCCCGTCATCAAACACTGTCACATCCGGTGCTAAAGGCTCTGAGCCCAACACGTCAGTGTGGGGGCCGCCGTCCCTGTCAAGCGTCACCTGAGGCAGGGTGCCCACACGCTCACCCCCAGGCCCAGCGCCACGGTCGTCCCACTCTCGCTCTGCTGCCATCCCCTCTCCCCAACCACCAGGAACACTTCAGTCCTGGAGTGAAGGACCTTAAGAACTGGCATCTAAGGGGCTTTTACAATTATGGGGACACCGCTTGTCAGCAGCCGAGTGCCAGGCAGTGGTGGGAAGCGCCTGGTGGCACCGTCCTCAGGAGCCTGGCTGAAACAGATCTGTTGTGTCAGTAAACGACACCTCATAGGAGTGACAACGGGTACCAGCTGGCCCACGGGTCCCTGAGGCGCTCGTCCTTAAACGGAGCGCCGGCTGTGGGGACCGTGAGGGCGCGGGTCTGAGAAGGGCACCATGGGGGGGTCTCACCCCCCACACCAGGTACAGAAGTTTGTTCTTGAGGAGCGACAATTTCGGGGTGTCCGCATCCTGGGGCTGCTAAAACTTTAGGGGTTTTCCAAATTAAGGCTCAAGTTTTGTAAACCGAGTCCCTCATAGCACTGGGCACAGCAGGCACTCAGCTCGTGCTGTGTGGCTCCCAAACTCGGCCCCCAGCTGTGCCACCGCCCTTTGTACCTGTCACACCCCAGCCTCCGCACAAAAAGGGAACCAACGTTAGTTATTTGGGAGCCGTGTTACCGAGCAGATCTAGAAGCGTGCATGTGCTCCCGTGCATGTGGCCTGGCAGACGTCACGTCCAGGTCACAATGTCACAACCCCAGTGTTATTCCCTCCTGAGGACCCCTGACCACACCAGGGTTCTCAGCATCACATCTAAGTACCGAGCGGAGCAGACACCAAGCCCAAGACACAGCGGTCATCCTGGGCTCGGGCCAGCCCTCGAGGCCCCCCTGCGGTGGAGGAGCCTGGGAGCCACCGCCAACCTCGGGCCTGCAGCACGCCGTGGCTGCTGCATGAAGACAAAGCAACGGGCCAGCTGGGCGCCGGCTCTGTGCCGGGCGTGCGTGGGCGGCTGGCGGGGGCTGTGGCGGGGGCTGTGGCGGGGGCCAGGGCCGGCAGGCAGGCTCCCTTGGGGGCCTGTGAAGTCTGACACCCAGCACTGAGCTTTCCGCAAGGGTCGCAGGTGCAGCGGGAGCGGTGCTAGCGATCGGTGATACACACACTTTGTTTCAAAAGCCGCATCGGAAGTGGAAAGGGGCTTGGGGGTGGGCAGAGACCAGGAGACACCTCGGGAGGAGGCGGGCAGCGGGGTCCCGGGGGGTACGTCCCAGCTGTGGGGCGCACTGAGCTGCTAACTGCACGTCAGCATGTTTCTGAGTGACTGACAGCACGGGCCTGGGCCGGGCAGAGGGGCTGTCTTCACCTGTCCCGCGTACCTCGGGTGAGCCGGGACCAGCGGCCCTTCATTCACAGGCCAGAGGGACGCAACCCCCACCCCCACAACCCCGTGTCACCCACAGTGCTGCACATGCAGTGCAGCTAGTGACAGTAACCTCCGCTTCAGGCTCTGCCACTTCCGGGGCCACAGGAGAAGTGCCAGGCCTGGGACGGGCTGCGAGCGTCAGCCTTCCCTTTGCTAAACCCCCGCCTCACCTGGGCCCGGGAGGTGCAGACACATTGGGTTTCAGAGCCACTCTGTACCTTCTGTGTTTGCTGCCTGTTCAGAAAACAGTCACTGAGATGTTAAACTTGATGTTCTGAGAACAAGTTCCCCAAATACACAAATACCTGAAGTGGACACACTCCCTGTTACCTCCCGAAGGTCCCTCCTGGATCCTGGGAAGCAAGCCGCGTTCACAGGGGATCAAATCACTGACCAGTCACTTCCTCCAGAACCAGGGAGGAACTGGTCGGTCACCCAGAAGCGGCAGGCGTGCTCCCGGGACAAGACTCCCCTCCTGGGTCAACATCGCCCCGGTCAGTCGGCCGCAGGCTCGCCCCCGTGACGCCTGCCGTATCTCCAGCCCGACTGCACATTCAGCGTCGGGACTGCCCGGGGGTCACAGCGAGGCCCTCGTGTCTGGTCTCCAGGGGGTAAGACACACCCGAGTGCCCAGCTGTCCCTCATGTCACGGTGTGTATTACCTGCGTGGCCAGCCTGAGGACAGAGGACCCCGCGGCCCCAGCAGATTACGGCAGGAGCCCCAGAATGCTCGGATCTGGAGCAGGCCAGTCAGCTCACCGACCCCACGTGCTCCCCGTGACACGTCATGGTGTCTGCACTACCAGGAAAAGCAATTTGGGGAAACAAGCGTGGGAGTGAGAAGCAAAGGTTAAATCATTCCTCTCCTTACCCAGAAACTCTGGCGGGGCACCTTCTGGAAGGAGTCGCCCACACACTCTGAACCCACCAGGTACACATGACGACGAGGCGGTGACAGGGTTACAGAAAAGGAGGCCGCTACCCCCCGTGACACACACCGCTTGAGTTAGCCTGAGCAAAGGGGCTTCCTAAGGACAAGCGTGACGACCGACTTCCCTCCCTCCCTCAGTGCAGGACCACCGGGCGCGGCCAAACCCCTGGGGCAGTGTGTGCCCGGCAGGGCTGGTTCTCGGTGGTGCTGGGGAAGCCCGCAGCCCCAGGGGGCAGCCTGCACTGCGGACAGTGAGTGACCCCGACCCACGCTGCCCACCGCCTGCCGTGGCTTCTGAGAAGAGAAACGAGAAGCGACAGGTGGGTCAGCAGACGCTGTGCCTGGAGACAGGCGGGCAGAGGGAGCCCAGTGCTGCCGAGGGCTGCCTCCTCACACCGCCTGCCTCCCCCCTTGGTCTCCTTACCCCGGCTCCCCCGGCGTGCTCACCTCCTAACTGCAGGACACAGCCTGGCACGCAGGTTTGCAAAGATCCCAAGTGACCCGTGTCCAAGTTCAGAGCCACGCGTGCCCAGACGGCCCTCAGGCCTCTTCAACAACCAGTGGCTCTGCTTCAGGGCACAGCACGGGTCTGTCCCAGAGCGGCAGGGACGTCCATGCAATGCCTGCGCCCTGCCCACTGGCCACTCATGGCCATGGGGACGGAGGCGGGGACAGGAGTCACTAGTGCTGCCATCTGCCGTCCAGCACTTGGCACACAGCCTGGCACCGTGGGCAGGCCTCCCCACAGCCACGCCTCTGATGGCATGGCGGTCTGGGCGCAACGCCAAGACGCACAAGAAACTCCCACATGTCTCCCTGCTCTGTGAGTCCTTGTGTCTCAGTGGCACCCCCTGCTGCCCATCTGACCTTTGTCCTCTGACCCAAACGTGCCCCAGGCATCTGCTACGTGGGACTGAGGGTTCCTGCTTCTTCCCGCTTCGGTTGGAGGACTGAGCCTGCCCTGCGGGCTGGGGGAGGGCTCGGCACCACTGGGCCACCAGACGTTTACAAACCACCCCGCCCGCCTGAGTGTCACCAACCCAGCCCTGCAGGTGCGGGCGTTCTGGCTGAAGCTCGGAGGACGCGGCCCTCAGCTGACCTGCCTTTGCGTGTTCCGGGGCTCCTGCACCTGTCAACCCCGCATCCTGCAAAGCACCACAGAGGTTAAAAACACAGCCTATGCTTCACCTGCAAACAGCATTTGGCTCGGGTGCCACTGGGGCCCCAGAAGGCCAGGGCCACGGGGCAGAGGCACACCGTCCCTTTGCAGTCACAGCACCCTCTAGGGAGCTGGGGCCCCGAGTTCAGGAGGGCGCCACGTCTGCCCCCGATTCTCTCCCCCGTGTCAGGTGACAAGCTGCCCCCACACAGCCCCAGTAAGGACCCAAGCTCTGACTCTCCGGGTCCTAACTTGGACACCGAGTGTCTGGATGCTGGAAGTAAACACAAGGGTTCCCCTGGGCACAAAGCCCTGCCCCAGAGATGACACGAGCTGCTGTGCCCTAGAAAGTTGGGGCATTCGGCCAAAATGAGCCTTTCTTCACGTGAGCAGCCACGGGCTCCACTTACTTTGAGAAACCAGAGTCCGTCCACACCCACGTTAGGCACCGGACACCGCATGGCTGCAGTCCTGCTTTCCCTCCGGTGCCCGAGCGGGCGCCCACCCGTCACCCCGGAACCGGCTGCAGACCCCGGTCCGCCTGCGGCTACGCTGCTCGGTGCTGAGTGGTCCAGCAAGCGGAGTGGCCTGAGGAGCTGGATGTTCTCTCAGCAAACATGTTCGCCAGCAGGAGCAGCGCCTGCGACAGCACATTACCACCGCCGAGGACCACGGGCTCGTCTTCCTGTGGAGCTGAAGGTGCCCGCGGACTCCCGCTCGCAGAGCCCAAGGGAGGCTTCACGCCTCCGCCGTCACCTTCCTGGCTTTTTAAATGAGAGCGGAGGTCCCATTACAAGACGACACGCTAATGTCGTCAGTGACCTGACACCACTCCTGTAAAGGTGACGTGACCGCCAGGAGGCCAAAGGCATCCCCAGGGGTGCCGGGCCACTTCCTCAGGTGTGTCCAGCTCATTTCTGCACAAACTGCATGAAGAGGCAGCAGAAAAAAGCCTACGAAAGCCAGGGGAGAGCTGACAGCTCTCTCTGAACTCGGACCAAGTAACCGGTAAGTGAAGTTTCCTGAGGGAGGGAGGATGACACACGTCAGAACAAATCGTGTTGTAAGCCACACGTTCAAGTCGCTGAGAAAGCAACTTCAAGTGCTCCCACCTCATGGTCACAAAACTGAGCTTCTGAGAGGGCCGTGTCCCACATGCTCAAAATCAGGTTAACTGGACCTCGATTTTACAGCAAAGAAGCAGTTATCAGCCTTGCTTAATTCCCCAGGAACAGAATGCAGCCACTGAAGCCAGAATCTGGACAGCCCCTGGCCAGACCCTGGGCCAGGCCCTGGACAGCACCCGAACGGTGGACCTGCCTCATGCACCATTTCCAGAAGATTCTTTCATGCCCTGACTGGCATCTCACCTGACCCCCAAATCTCAGTCTGAAGTACTAGGTTTGGGGACCTTTAACTGCTGGTTGTGATGCACGCAAATCCACTATTCTCACAGCTACAAGCACAATTCAACACCTCTGGGGCAGAGACCGGCAGTAAGAATGGGGTCACATCAGCTCCAGTTGCTACAGGCCGGAAGGGAAAGGTGGAAAGGAGTATGAGGAGAAACCACTTACAATTGGCTCTGTAAGAAATTTTAAAACTTGACAACCCAACCCAACTGTGTTTTCAACTTTAGAACTCATCTCTAATTTGCTCCTTTGCAAAGGTTTGTCTGGGAAGGACAAAAATACTACTGCCCGTTTTCCATAACTGAACAATAACTATGGAAACTGTGTTATAGGCGTCAATTCGCTCACCACCCTAAGAGCGAGGACCCCACCGCGGGCTGCCCAGGGCTCTCTGAAGCTCGCTCTTCCGCCGCCCGTGGACCTCCGCATCCACGCCTGCGAGTGCAAACCCCCCCTCGCCACCCCCCGAGGATCGCCGTGCTGAACAGCCCACCCCGACCCGCCAATGCACGGACGACCTCACAAAGATACCAGCCAGCGTCTCACAAATATTCATACATGGCACTTCTGGATAGAACCTAAACCTCCACGGACTGAAACCACTGCTGTCTCACCCCCAACACTGTACCTTCTGAAGGCCAGCCACATTTCTGACTTCTTTCTACAGCCTTTCCAACCTCCCATACCGTTCCATGGATTACTAACCCATTCCACAGCTACAGAAACTTACCATCAATTAAAATTGAACAGTTTTGAGTTTAGCAATTCGCACTACATAGGGCAATACACACGCGAAGTCACGTCTCGTCCTATAGCCCACACAGAATGTACTGTTTTAGTGTAATCTCTGCTAGCTTTTTCCTGTGTGTAAACGAACTAATGAAACCTAAGTTAGCTCAAGTTTACGTTGCTTCCAAGTCTCACATCCCTCATTTGGAGGACTAAATATACCAGAAAACACCCTGCCCTGTAGCACCAAGTTAAATCAAATTTAAAAACAAACACACGATGTGCCCGTCGGGACCCAGAGCACACTGAGATCAGCAAGAAGCTATGACAGGAATGTCCCTTCCGGCAGCTGGTGTGCGGCCCTCATCAGACGCCTCAGCCCTTCCTCAAATGGAATCCAAACGCAGCCCCGGGGTCTGGCTGATAACATGCAAATGCAAGCAAACTTCCACAGATAGAAAGTCACTTTTCCCAAATATGTACAATTCAAGAGGCCTTGGTTGTGGATGTTTTTCTTTTTTTGGGGGGGTGGGGGGGTTTAACCCCATCCTTACTCAAACCATGAATGCCACCAGCACAACCTGAGGTTACCCAAACGCCCAAAAACGCATCACGGGCCCATTAGAAGATGCGTTCAGACTGAGGGCCAGACGTGCCAGGCCCCGCACCCCACGTGCGACGCGTTCGCCCTCATGGAGCCCAGTGGACACGTGCCAACACCACGGTACACGCTGAGGTTGGTGCCATGGACCCACGGCCAGGGCCGCAGCGGTGCGGAAAAGCAAGCATGCGGCTGCCGGCACAGGGAGGAGACACAGACAGGACGTGGGGAAAGCATGGCAGACCACGCCGTGGCTCAGATGGAGTGGACAGGAGATGAATGATGTGGGCACAAGTTCTAAAGTGTCACGAACCAGGAGGGACAGAGCGACTAGCTACCAGCTGGACACACTGCGCAGTGTCGAGGTGGGGACGACAGGCACCAGCGCTGCCACAACTGTCTCCAATGGCAGCAACCTAAGGGATGTCAGGACTAGTTCTCAAAACTACTGGCGGAGGCGAAAGAGCATGGTGCTGAAGGGTGCAAAGGGGAAACCAAGTGAGACGGTGCCCAGGCTCTGCGGTGCGGGGAGCAGGTCCGGGGGCACGCGGGTGAGGATGAAGGAAGGACACAGAAGCCGCCGCCCGCCCGAGCCCACGCAGTAGTAATGCCCACGCTGCGCGGCCTGAGGACGCATCTCCAGAGGCCACAGACCCCGGAGCCCCACGCTCGAGTACAGTTCCCGGCAACAGGATGAATCCGACCGAGTGCCCCAAACAAGCAGAGGGCCCCACGGCCCCGCCGGCGAGCTGCCCGCGTCCGCGCCCAGCCCAGCCCAGCGCAGCCCTAACGGACCGGGTCTGAGCTCAGCACGACTCCGTCAGGACACAGAGGGACGCCATCGTAACGACAGAAGTACATCCTGAAAAGGCGCAAACAACGGTATGGACACGCTGTTGTAGGGTCACACAGCCATAAGATCTGTTTTTCTAAAGACACGGTTGAATCCACATAAAAATTCCACAAGTGAGTCTCTCGTTTCTTTTCATTCTCTGAAATGCTGCCATCTGTTAAACATACGTATTTTAAACCCTTTAGGCTAAGCCAGACCTGTGCCAAGGAACTGGTGTGCTACCATCACGGTGACACGGTGAGGACAACGGCCCTCCTTCCAACATGGCACCTTGTCCACCGCTGCAGCAGTGACGACTACTCACCTCACATCCCCAGGAAATCCTCTTTCAAGTTAAAGCAAAACTAGATGACACATTAATTTTTAAAGGCAAAGAAAACTACGAATGTACGTTAAAGCTTTGTACTTGACACTGCTGTATACACACTCCACGGAAGTGGCTACTTTCAAGCACAAACACAACCCCTAAAACAGCTGCTCATAAAGCTTCATACTTTAGATCACATTTCCGGCACAGCTGACCCACACCTTCTGTACGTTCACATCTCTAAGGGAAGATTAAAACAGATCTTTCGCTGATGTGTTAAGGGCCAAAGTCTTCTTTCCCTTTCTTTAAAAATCAATCCTTAACAAATTCACTATGGGAGAACCCTGATAAGCTGCCTCCAAAAAAAAAAAAAATCCAAAACAGGCAAATTATTAAGTCAAATTTCACAGTGGGGAAAGGACAAAATAACTATCCATATAGGAGAGTAAGTTACTGTATGCATCAAAAATTCTAGCTGGGTTAGTATTTTCAACTTTTTAATACAGTAAATAGACAGTGGACTTAACCAAGACAGCAAAGACCCAGCAGAATAAAAGCTCACAGACACAACGAGATAAAAGCCCACTGTTCCTGAACCCTCCGTTTCCAAACAACAGATTTTTTATAGGTAGTGTCTTGATTGAACATGGAAATAAAAAATATAGCTGATTTAGAAATCAACAAAAATGAAGAATGTTGTATAAATCAAACTCGAAAGTAATTTTAAAAACTCACCTTTGTGAAAAGGCTGCAAGCAATATTCTGCAGAAGCGCAGCTGACAAAGGAGTAGGAGGGAAAGATGAAAGCTGGACACTGGTTGACAGAGGCCTGGAGACCGGCCAGCTACTGCTTCCTGAGGGACTAAGCAAAGCAGGTAGGAGCCCGACTATGTCCTCTTACTAGAACAAACGTGCGGGAGACAACCTGAGCACACACTGACCGACAACCTGAGCACACACTGACCGAAGCCCCCGGCTCTCAGCAGGAGGGACTCATTCAGTTATGGGAGCTCACCAAACTGATGACAGAGAGAAAACGTACACAAACCAGCCATAATTGAGAAACATTAAAGCTCTCAGTAACTAGACGATGTGCTAAGACCAGAGGCTATACAGGCAGACCGAGTGTACCCTGGGAGATAGACAAGCGTGGAAGGCTTCCCAGGGGAACAAGCACGCTGACCGTCAGCCCAGGGCCGGGGCCAGCCCTCCTCACACAACCCAAGTTCTGGGTAAAGCTCGAGCCAGAGGCCCAGCACCGCCGCTGGGCTTCTTTTCTACATGAAGCAGCAGCAGGAGCCAAGTCCCACAACACCAGCTGCTACATCAGCTCCTGGTTTTCCCTCCTTTCAGCATCGGGACACAGCCGGGGAGGGCGAAGCAGCAGACGGGGCGGGAGAATGGCCTAGAAAAGGCCGAGTGTAGCCACCTGCAGTGCTGATGACTGAGACTCAACATAAACATTTGCCGTTTGGCGGTGCAAGCAGATGTCACAAACCAAGATGCTGGCGAGCCCTCGAAGCAGACACTTGGGGACTGGAAAGAGCACGTGCTCCAGGGGAACAAGCCCACATCCCGGGCATGGCACAGGACAGCGCCACCTGGGCCTGGTTTACACGGCCAGCACTGTGGAGGCTGCACGTGCCAGAGACCGAAGCAGCAGGAACAGACCTGCCCTAGCGGGCCCTGCAGTCCTACCGGGTCCAACTCCACACCAGGTCGTTCTGTTTTCGGAAGACTGGACAGGAGGACACCAGTTCTCCACGAAGCACGTAACTCACCAGCTCGAAAGCTCAGTCAAGGCCCTCTAAGTCGTTCCATAAAATCAACAGACAGGCTGCTCAGGAGCAAGGGACAGGCGAGGCTGTCTGCCGCCACCTCTATTTCTCTCAGTGACAACAAGCCCCGGGCCGCAGGTTAGTGCTAGTCACTGGGAGGTCCGCACGTCTGACTGCCGGGAAGAGCTGCTGTACCATCCGTCCCTCCTTGGACCTTTCCAAACAGAGCACAGAAAAACACAGCAGGAGGTGCCACACGTACCCTCAGGACTCTGCCCTGGGGGATGAAAACATCTCCCAACTTTACTGACAGCAGACGAGCGTGAGCACACACATGATGACAGATGGCAGGGGGCAGAAGGGTGGCGCCCAGCGCCACAGGACTGCACGCCCACCGGTTGGGGCGAGCGCTCAAGTTTCCTGTTTTCAAAGGCATTCAAGACTATAGAAAGGTCTTCAAAGCACAGACAGTACAGGGACGAACAAATGACCAGAACCTGTCATGCAGACTAAATGCCAACTCATTCCTTCGATGAGTGATGCCACCAACTCCAGAAGCAGCAGCCTAACTGTTCCGAGCTGCTTTCACGGCATGCTAGACACGATGCTCCAGGAACAGACTTGGCTTTCAAAATCCAAGGAACAAGTTCTGACAGCAAAAAATAAGTTCTCTATTAAAAACTTAACAGAATTAACACTCCTATCAACACACATGCAGAACAAAGGCCATTTTGTCAAATGGGATGGTCCCCTCCAGAAAATTCCACCAAAGATTCCTTAGGTGTCCAACATCTTTTACCTGCAACACCCATTTGAATGAACTGTTCACAGCTGGAGTTGCACTGAACACAGTCTCGACCACCCAAGTATGTCCACCAATGTAAAGCCACAGTTATCATTACAGTGAACGGCTTCTGGGAAACGAACGATTACGGGATGGACCAGACTTCTCATTTAGCTGGTACCCCTGGGGGACCACAGGCCTCTCCCCCAAACAGTTCACCCCACCCACTAATGAAAATGCAAAACTAAGGAGTTCTAGGTATTTACCTGAGTTTCTCATGTAACAAACCATTGGTCCTACAGCAGAAAGGAAAGGCGGCTTTCTGGTACTAAAATGGTCATCTGCGAAACTAGATTTCACACCAGTTTTCCAACGTGCGACGGACACCCCCTATCCAAAGGCACTGAGGGCTAGGACAGCACGTTTAGGCATCTCGTTTTCCTTACTTCAACTGTCTTTGAATACTCAAATTTTGTGAGCCTTTTATAGCTCCTGTGAGATTTTTTAAAAAATACCTGTTACTTGTTTTCAGCAGTAAAGCATTTATATTCTTTAAAGACGGGGATGCCATGCTTTTCCATACACTTTCCAATGAGGCCCACACTAACTGTCCGGGGGCTGTCCTGCTAACTCCCCTTCTTCCAACAGCTCTCATGCTCTCTATTTCCAAAACAAAACTGAGTGGGGGAGTTTAAATACAGTCAACGTCCTGTTTAATATTCCTCTGGCTGGAAATTCTAGTTTTCCGAGGTGACGGTGACAGACTTTACAGATTGAAAAACAAAACAAACACCTTTATTTTTGCCCACATTGGGATCACTCCATGACGTTACTATGCAATCCTTAAATGAGCTGGGATCAAACAGAAGCTGGAAAATGAGAACGTACTGTGAAGAGCAAAAAACTCTTTGTTTTTCTAGTTGTTTCTGCCCTCCTTGGAGAAAAGTAGGTTTCCATGTTAAAATCTCCAAGGAGCCTCTAATCATTATTTCACATAAACAGGACAATCTTCACACACTCTCCATACACTGAGGAAAACACACACATGATCAAGTTCAGATGCACATACAGTCAGGAAGTGACAGGGAGGCCCAGGCACAGAAACACACGGACACAAGAAGGCTACAGATCCCACTCAGGGAAGAATGCACCAAACACATTCGCATTTATTTTCTTTTTCGTTTTTTTTTTTAAGCAAATGACAAAGACCCAGTTTACCAACTTTACTTTTTAAACCTAAGCTTAACATTACATATTTAAACAATTGTCAAAACTTACTACGTTGCCAGCATTCATGCACAACTAGAAAACATCCTCAATTTATATTAAATCAGAAATGTATTACCATTAATGCATTAATATCTTTCATTACTAAATACTGAAAACAACTGAAATTATTTTGGTGAAGAGTCGTCTGGCAATGCTAACTTCACAGCAGGCTGACACCACTTGGCTCACGTCTTAGACACAATGGAAAGCAGGTCCGTGCTGGTGTTAGTGTACGGAAGTCACGACCACCTTAGGTTACGATTAAGAACAAAGCAAAGTGCATACAGAGATTTACAACAATTTTAAAGACAAAAAAAATGGTCCTATCATGTGGTCCCAACAATAAATCAAACGTCTATGACAACAGGGCTCCGAGCTGGGTATAAATACTTTAAATCAGGTATGTTATACTGAAAGTCGAGTTCGTCTGAAATCTTCACAAACTGTTCCTGTTAGTCCTCACAGGGCGTTACAGCTAACACCTCTGTTACGCGCGTGCGTTGTTACTTGTTATCCAAGCGAAGCAGCTGCTCCTTACCATTTATCGTTAAGGACTTTAACTGGCCGTCTTCTTCAACTTCCACTCTTTCTTGACCATTCTCGACAATTCTGGAGAATAAAACGCATTTTAGAACTTGTTTTTGAAGTAAACGTATGTGTAAATGTATGTGCATATTTCAAAGGACGTAACTGCCATAGATACACATGAATCATGGATTTTGAGGCTGAAAAGCAGAGCTGAAGCCAACCTGTTGACAATAAATCTTTCTTCAAATGGATTTATTCTGACAGTAGGTTTCGTCCCAAGTACACTATAGATGAACACGAAATACATGCACATACTAGTAATCGAAATGCTCGGGGTTTTACTGTTGCCAGTTTTCCCTTTACCGTTCTAACAGTGCCAGCAAAATTTATTACTCATTATTGTACTGCTGTGTACTTAAAAAAGGCTCTAAATAAAATTACTTCTAATAGTTAACATTAAGCGAAGATTTAAAAACCTAAGTCCTAATTCAGATGCAATGGGGCAGGCGCGTATGGTCAGGTGTGCACAGCACATCCACTTCACACTGGGGATGGGGGCGCCAGTAACAGTGACTGGCTCACTGCACCATGAAATACAGAGCCCACTGTTACCTCTTTGTGGTGATTTTTCTGCCGTTAACCATCTTCGTGGACGTTGATATGGATTTGAAGTTGCCCATCCCACTCCCACCAAACGCCGTGGAAGAGAATGAAGTGAGGCCCCCATGACCCAGTGACCCGAAGGAAGTGAACCCTGTGGGAGAAGGGGACAAGGAGATTAGAGACTCGCAGGTCCAGTACTTCGTGCACAACTCTGAGACGGACATCTCCTGTCAGCCGTGTGGTCTGTGCGCACAGAAAGGGGCCCAAGCCTGGCGCGGCCACCAAGACAGCTGTGGCAGAGCCATGGTGGCGCGGGGCAGAAGCCAGGCCCTGAACCCAGGGAGCAGAGGGACGGCGCCTGCACGTCAGTCACCTTCTGTCTCCGCTTACACTGAGCTCGCTGGACCTCAGTGGCATGTCAGCCTATTTATAAGTGATCGACCTGGCACCATGCACCACGGAGACACTGGGCTGGCACCGTGCTTCTGTATCTCACGGGAACAGCGACGTCAACCAACCCCAGGATGGCAAGCCCAACCTGCTGACCCTCCTTGCAACGTGACCACAGGGGATAAAAATCTGCAGTAACAATCTAATATAGGGCTCTCCAGCTCAAGGACACCGCTCTAAACTCCATGGTAATCACACCTCGGACATTCCAAACCTGATTTCTACGAGTCACACGAACATAAACTCTGACAAGCGGCTGCTTTCCTTGTGCACAAATACCCCATGCTCCCTAAGCACAAGTCCGCCATCTAGGCCTAATACTGTCTAGAGCCAGTGATGTCCAAAACAAACAGAATGAGAGCAAATGTCATTTTAAACTCTCTCATGCTCATGGCCGCACTGAAAAAAGGAACTGGCAAAACTGATCTGAACAATACACTTTAGTCCAGAATACCCATGATAGTGCCGCATACAATAGAGAACCTTTCACAGCAGCTATGCTTCCTTGCAGAATCAGTCCCTGAAACCCACCGTGTATGTCACAGCTGTAACACGTCTCCCTGAGGACCGGCCCTATCGCCAGTGCTCAGCGGCGACAGGGAGCTGCGGCCACCACACAGACAGCATAGGTCCAGAGTGAGCCTGGAGCCACGTGACACTTTACAGGCTCCTCAGGGTGAGGGAGGCCTGCATCCCACACACACACCTCACGCCAGCCACACACTTCTTAAATGAAGTACTATTTTGGTATTTTTAACCAGCTGTCTTTTACTCTCCCTTAAACTCTAGCATATTACTGTTAGCGTTTTAAGACGTGGTTATCTAAGGAGAGGCTTTGTGGGAGAAAAGTACATCTAAAATTGTGGTTTCTATTGAAATCCAATCAAAAGGATTTTTCTAGATGTTATGAGCACATCTGAAGGGAACAACACTGAGCTGTATGCAACAGGGCAGCCTGCAGAACAAACCACTGCCATTTCTAACCATGCACCATTTAAAATAAAAACGGCATCAGAAAAATCAAGCTGCAAACATGAGATTCTAATTCTCTGGGTAAACACACAACTCTGTCGTGCCATGTGCACGCCCCAGGAGTTGGTAAGTGTCTTTGCACAGACCACGGCCCACTGCTCGTGTGCTGGGCGTTCACCACCGATCCCACTTCCCCCAGGGGCGCAGCCTGGCCAGGGTCACAGAACACGGCTGTGCTACAGCCCCACCTTCTGAGGCCATCAACCCGGACTCTCTTTGGACACAGCCTCAATGTGTGTTTTACCTGCCAAGGAGATTAGATAAAACAGGATTTAGTAAGATTGTCTAAGTGGCATACTTTGCAGTTATTTACCAAAAAACACATTCCTCCTTTCAACTAGGAACTTCACTTGTTTAATAGTAAGAGTAAATGGCTTTTAACGTGTAACGTCCTTCAGAAGGTTTGAAACACTGCAGGTAAGCACAGATTTTTACACATAACAAATACTGGCACACCTAACGGCTGCTGCACCAGGACACACACGCAGGCTGCCCAACTGCATGGCGAGTCTGGCTGCAGCAACTGACCTGTTCTGATCCCCGAGATTAAATCAAAGGACTTGATACCTGTATCAAAAGAAGGAAACCCTCCTCCAAACGACGGGAACCCAGTGAAGGCGGAGAAGAATGACCCTGTGCCTCGGCTCCTGCTCCCACGGGGGCCCCTCCGGTTGCCAAAGAAGTCCTCGAATGGGTCGTCTGAAAACAAACATGCATTTTATAAAATGTTTTTTGTGGTTTTTTTTCACTTGTTTTTTTAAGTGTGTTTTTCCAGGACCCATCAGTCAAGTAGTTGTTTCCATCTAGTTGTGGAGGGCACAGCTCACAGTGGCCCATGTGGGGATCGATCCAGCAACCCTGGTGTTACAAGCATCATGCTCCAACCCACTGGGCTAACCAGCCGCCCACGTAAAATCTTTATTCACCTTTATTTTTTCATGGGAGAGCTGCAATAAGGGAAAACGGGTTAGTGCCCATTAAGAACAAAAACTTACCACAAAGTTATACTAATGTAACATATCTACAGATACGCTGGAAAGTCCATCTACCCAGGAGTCTCACTCCCTCGTTTAATTCAACTAAAGACAAGGCTCATTAGGGACTAAACCCCCAGACTGCTGGCAGACCATTCATGCACGCTTCCAATCAGGATAGGGCGCCGTTTCAATACAGCCTTTTACTGCGAGTTCGGGTAGATGTTGTCCCAGCGCCACCCTTGGAAAGGCTGAGCTGGGCTGGTTCTCACTTAGGTTCTTAGGAAGCTGTATTCCATGCAGTCTAGGCTGCCTTCTCCAACGTTAATTCAGAGATGAACAAAAATGGATTATAACATATATTTATACCAGAATGTTACAGCAAGGGAACAGAATTTAATAGCTGGTGATTAATAGCTCCGTCCATGGATATTTGAGAATTCCTTTTAACTTTTCTGAAAATTTGACATCTCAAAGAACTTTTTGAAGGTTCAGTGGACGTCCAGTATGAATAAATGTTAACTTCAGGAGTAACACTGTGCTCTAGTTTCATAACAATTACTAACAAGTAGGTAGGAGTCAGTACTGCTACTGGAGATACCAAAATGCTCCTGAAAATAAAAATAAGATTAGCCCTGACAGTTAAGGGCTTTTTTTTTTTTTGGTTATCAATGAGCATTTACTGAAAATATACAAACTTTTTAGAAATTTTATTGAGGTTGTATGAAATTAATCAGTGCTGTATTTTTGCAGGGAAATGGGAATTCTGTGAGAAACACAGAAGGAATCCTGACGGATGGTAAGACAGAAATGAACGCCGCAGAAGGAGAAAAGCAGCCCCTAACACAGACTGCAGAATCAGCATGGTGTACTTTTAAGACAGGCCAGGAGTGATGAAGCAGGGAGTTAAGAAGCCACCTGAGCAGGAAAAGATGACGACAGAGTGAACGCGAGGGAACATGTGGTGAGCACTGAAGCCGGGTAGAACCTGAGATTCGGATGCAACCCGGATTCGTACGCAGCACGCCGACACGCAGCACCTCGCTGAACTCTGAAACGTCCGAAAAGATGGCAAAAGTAAGTGTGCCTGGTCCCTGGCCTCCAGGGGTGATGAATGGCTGCCAGCCACGCCAGGGCAGCTGAGAATGGAGGCGGGAACACAGAGGAGAGCTATTCCTAATGAAAACCTGTCAGTCAGCTTCATCTACTGCTCAGCGCAGGCCTGGAAAAGGAAGGATCCACTTGACTACCCTGGAGCTCCCTGATGGCTTGTGCAAGTTCTAGAAAGGACAAAGCGCTGGAGGAAGGAATGTGCAATCATGAGGCAGCCCCCTGGTGGGTGGGCAGCGGGGGGTGTCAGTCAAAAAGATAATGGAGGAGGGGGGCTATTGTCTGCAAGAAGGTAGTTAGCCCCCAAATTTCACAGAGTTCGCAACTTAGTTCCCACATTCCACAGTAAATGCCACCCTTTAAAATTTTTTAAGAAATGCATTTATAAGCTACTTGGTAAACCAGGGCTTCCAAGTCCCAATACCATATTGAGAAATATGAACAGGAGAAAAGACTTAATCGTAAACTTTATCTAAAGCTAGTAACATTTTGCGGGTGTCTCCAGACTTCAACCTATTCAAATAACATCCACGCACCTAGTAAGTCCCCTCTTAGCTTGTTCCCACGGCCTCCACACCCAGCCTCCACACCCGCGTGCCAGTCAGGTGTGAGTAACGCGCTCACCGCCCACCAATGACCACCGCAGTTCAGAAATGGATCATTCCAGCGAAACCCACACGGTGTAACAATTCTCTCCCTCAGCCCTAAGCAGCCCAATCACGAAGGACTCAGAGGAGCAGCTTCAGTCTTTTCCTCCCCAGACGTGAATCCCTTGTATCACTGCTATAAAGACTGGCTGTAATGCCTTTCGGTTCCTACAGCAACTAAATCCTTCAATGTTATTTGCAAGTCTTTTGAGTGCAACTTAAACCAGCGTCTGTGTGACACCACAATTAAGCAAGTAGTTCTAAAATGTTCATACGCTAAGCTAAATGAACACTTTCATCATATAAAAACATCTTCTTTAGAAGCTACTTTAAAAATTGGTTTAGAAATATGAGAGTAAGGCCAGTGGCTTTTCAAATTATGTTTTCTTGTATCATTTTTAAAAAATCTATCTTGCTTATTTTTCTGTTGATATTATGGGACCTAAACATGACTTTCTGCAATTCAGAAATTCACTCAATTTTAATGTATAATTTCAACTATTAGAGATCACAAAAGTTAACTGTGAAAATGAAAAGGTCCTACTTAAAATAGCCATAGTGACACTAACAGATTTTTTTTTGGTCATGCTTTTGTGTTAAAAAGTTGACACTGTTGAGACTAGAAAAATCCTTAGTAAGAGCCTCCTAACACTGGCTATTACTGGTTTTTGCTCTTTTTAAAAGCAACTTGGGAATACATATCATGAGCTTCTACAATTGCATCTGAAATACAATTTTCAAAAATTGCATTTCAACTAAATGCAATTTTTAAAAACCCTTCAAACCCAGCAATTCTACTTCAGGAAAACCAACTCATCTCCAACATGGAAATAACTCACTACACCAAGAGTGTGTAAAAATTGAAAATAACCTCATTTTCCAATACAGGAGGAGGTAAGTACAAGGAGAAGATGTTAGATGCATGTTGTTACAGGTCACAGAATTTAAGCTTCAGAAGAAGGCAGAACACAAAGTACGAGGACACTTCACAATGGTACTGCCTGAAAACTGTTACCAGTGGGGCTTTTAACTGGAGGCAAAACAGGTTTTCCCCATCTCCTTTCACCTCGTTTCTGTCTTCCAAATTCTTATACTGCGAGTGCATTTTGTATTATTTTTGAGATTGAAGGATAAACATTACATGTATATTTCAGAAGTAAATTTTAGTTAAAACATGTGAACATAACCAAATGTGCCACCAAACCCTTTCCCTCCCCCACCAGCTGAGGGCCAAAGGAGAGGAGGTGGTAGGTCCCACACCCAGCTACGACCGCGTGGCTGTCACACACCAAGGACTCTGATCCCCGTGAGTGTCTCCTCCTGAGTCTGTGGTGCAGGTGGTCTGTGCACAGATCTGTAGTATTACGCAAACATCTGTTTGCCTTTCTCTCCCCCTTACTTTACACAAAGTCCCGTAAGAGCTTTGTATCACAGCGTCTCACCTGTGGGGGATCAAGGAGAAGACTGGAGTCTAGGCCGTCACCTCCTATCTGGGGAAGGGTTAGTGACAGCTGTCAGGCAGGATGACGACCTTGCTACTGTCTTTCGTTGGAGGTTATGTACCCTGTAAGGAGATGATGAGCATGGACTCCCAGGTGACAAGTGGCACACTTGGGATGGGTAATTTTATGTGACAAGTTGAAGGGGCGACAGGGTGCCGACATTTGGTCAAACATGACTCTGGGTGTGTCTGATGGTGTTTTCGGATGAAGTTAACACTTAGATCAAGAGACTGAACAGAGCCGACTGGCCTCCCTGTGTGCGGGCTTCATCCAATCAGCAGACAGGCCGGCCGGCCGGCCCTCCACCGAGTAAAAGTGAATTCTCCTGCCTCCCGGCTTTCTACCTGGACACGGGCTCTTCAAGCCTGCTGGCCTTCGGACTGGAACTGGGTATCAGCTCTGCAGACTGTACGTGTCAGGCAGTCTCCATAATCCAGTGAGCCAATTCCTTACACTAAATTTCTTCAGAATCAGAGAGAGAAATAGATACAGTCCCCGCCAGTTCTCTCTGGAGAACCCTAATACAGATTTTAGAAAACAAAAGGATGTATCCTGCACCATTTCATAAGTGTCTTGAGGAAGATCTTTATACCTTAACACAACTTCGTCTCCTGAGACACCAACTTACTTGAAACACATGTCTGTATTATGACTTGTCTCTTTCATTTCTGTGTTTTGTGCATTGTGTAGCAAACATATCTTTAAAACTTCATAAGATCCTGCTCTTTGCTCAACTATAGTTTCAAAGTGAAATGACACCGCAACCCTCCGAACAGGGAAGCACTTGCAATCCATAGACTCGATGAGCTCTGACAACTAACCCCAAATACCAAAAAAGGCATCACCACCACTTTGCCTGCTGAGTCATGGAGACACCAGAGTAAATGACAGCCCAGACGAGGAACTTACCGAAGAAGTCGAATGAAAACGGGTCCCTTCCACCGAAAAATTCCCTGAAGACGTCATCTGGGTTCCGGAATGTGAAGCCAAACTCAAAAGGCCCGTCAAAATGAGTTCCACCTACAGGAGCCAAGCACAGCCTTAGGTAGGAATTCTCGTGTTTAGCACGCAAACAATCATGCCTCTAGAACAAGAGACACCCTGACCTAAGAAAAGAAGGTATTTCCCCAGCCCGAGCATGTGCCTGCGCGGCCTGAAGCTTCAGAGCTGTGCGCCTGGACTTGACCGGCACGCGTGGACTGCAGCGTGCAGGGTACCGCCACAGCACCTGCCTCGTCACTACTGTCTTAGCACGGCACAGTGGGTCACTGGCACTAGCAGCACCCCTATTTTATTTTCTGTTATGTCACTTCATGTAAACCAAGCCTACGAACAGCTGCTCACACTTGTCTGTGGTCTGTCTGGGGTATTCTTTCCAAACGCCCACTGAGGGGCTGGTGGGACAGCAGATCATTACAGGAACTTTTTATCAGAAACACATGTTCAGGCCTCACCACCCCAGGTAGTTATTTCAGTTTTTCTAGAATCTGTTTGTTAAAGGATATTTTGACATAATACCAGGTACTGATCTAGGGGTACAAACTCACAATGTTATTTTAAGATTGTAAATTATTTCCTATCTACCAATCAACATAAAATTTCTACTCTAAAAAACAAAAGATTTTTGGTAGGTTTTTCAAATGCTGTCCATCTCTCCTTCCTCTCCCCAATTCAGCCTGTTTTCAGGCCTGCATTTGTATTGCCTAATACCCTACTGTCCAAGAGCTAACGAATTCAACCCCCATCAAGACCTCATTGCCCAAGCCTCATCACGGGAGGCACCGGGGCATAAAGAAAACTCCATTGACATACCTCCGCCTCCACCGTTTAATCCTTCTTTGCCGTATTTGTCATAGATGTCCCGTTTTTTAGCTATAAATTCAAGAAGAAAAATCAGTAACGACTAAATTCTTTTCCCCTCAAAATTCAATGAAGTACTCCCAAAGTTGTAAATCAAAGACCAATGCAGTTCTCAATTCTCACAATTCATTTAAAGAGTTAGGCTTACCACTTTAAATGAAAAGGCAGAGAGGGGAAACCTAAATATCTCTCCTTAAAAACAACTCATAAAAATATTTATGTATTATGAAGTTTAAAATGTGATTACAAACATTGAAATATTTATTTCGTTCTCCTGCCCAGAGCCCAGGCCTGCTACATTAAAATCGCATCACAAAGTGCATCTTCTTCCTACAAAGTCCAACTGGGCAAGAGGTCTGTGGCCCGAAGACACCAGGACAGGGCCCCGGTGAGGACAGAAAGGGCCAGGCCCGCGCCTACAGGCTCAGGCCCTGCTGGGAGACAGCCCCACCTAGCCGTCAGGACAGCTTTCCTGTCCTTTCACCACTTGCGGCCTAGAATAAAAAGAACTACAATGCAGCCCTGTTTAGACTGGTAGGTTCTTTTGATAAAAAAATCACGTGTTCCCCCAGAATCTCATGTTCTACAAAACTGTGCAAAGGACAGGGGTTATCGGGGAAAGGGCATGAAAGCAAATGCCTCCTAACCAGTTTCTGCTGACCAGAACTGGGTAAGAACAGTAACTGTACCTGAGACGGGAGCTCCCAACAGCCCAGCTGGGGCCGAAGGCTGCACGAGAGACCAGGAGAAACATGCGCTCCCTCACAAGCAAAGGTGAGGACAACGTCTATGGGAGCTTCAAGGTTCTTTCTGCCACATCTCAAATCTGGGTTTAGTACTGTTTTTCTAATGTCCTGGTCGACGTGACCCACCAAACGGGGAGTACTAGGCGGGCACACAAACAACAAGATAGCGGTCCCACGGTGTTTGGCCTCGGTCCAGCTCAGAGCCGACCGGCGGTTTAAGAGCCTAGGTGCTGCATTTCAGTAAGACTGCAGGTGTCGGTGTGTATGTGCTTTCATAAACAACAGAAGCTACTTGCGAAATAAGATGTCCGGGCCCACCTTTAAAATAAGGGTGTGGGGGCTGGTTACTAGATAAAACCAGGGTGGTCATGTGTTAACTCCTGGCATGGGGTGATGGTTAAAAATCAAGAATGTCTTTCACCAGTGACCCCGACCCTACGGAGACACCCTGCGACTGGGAGCAGGCGCCCACTCCGAGGGCGGTGAAGCAGCCCCTGCCCTTTCAAACACCTCTGCCCTGACCCACACCAGGTCGCCCCGCACTGCCTCCTGGCAGGGAGCTGCCGGCAGGGGCCCAGTTTTCGGACGAAGTGCCACACTGTCCTCGTCCCGGAACCCACGCATAAGTCTCCTCTTCCCCAAGACCTGCGGAGGGCACTGCTAACCGCCAGCTTCTGCTAATTCAGGAAAGGAAGCCAATGCCTCTGGCCTTCGCTCGCATCCAGTATCTGTCCTCTCGACCTGGGCTGAGGAAACCCACCTGCGAGTCTCAGTCGCAGCTGTACGCATGACTCCTCACCTCCTCACACGAGGCAGGGTCCTCCGGAGCAGTGAAAAGCACTGGATTAGCTAGCTCGTTTCAAGGGCAATGGACCTGGGGGGTCATTACAGCCCTAACACGGGCGCCCCCCACCCCGGCACAGCGAGTGACCCAGAGGTTCCCAGGACCTCCTCTGTGCTGTCAGCCCCCAGACCAGGGGGTCAGCACTCTCTGAAACAGCCATCCTGGGAGAAGTCACTAGAAACCAGGGAGCTCGCAGCACTCACGGCTAATTGTATCAAGCAACCGCCAGGAACACGGGAGTCAGATCTTCACAAGAGAAGTCAGACTGTGCTCGGCGCTGACAGCAGCTCCGCCCACCCCGCGCCCGGGCAAGCACTACTCACCATCTGACAGCACCTCATACGCCTCAGCGACTTGTTTGAATTTTCTCTCTGCTTCTTCTTTATTCTCAGGATTTTTATCTGGATGCCACTTCAGTGCCAGTTTCCGGTATCTTGAAAAGAGTAAAAGGGTATTGATCACAACCAAAATCCCAAAATCCAATGGGCTCTGGAACATAATTGGGCAAGAAACGGCTTCAGAGCTGCAAACTAGTGGGGTTAACATTGGTTCCAATGATCAAACCTCCCTCCCTCACTCTTCCCCCCAATGAAATCAACAAGTCCTAAAACCTAGAGCACATGACACAACCAACCTGCAGAGGTGGAAAAGGTTAATAAACGCCTGAGGCCCGGTGTGCAGTGCGAGCTCAGAGGCTGAGCAGCGGGATGCAGGAGCCTGCTCACTGAGCAGGACACTGAGGGACACAGGGGGCTCACCCCCGCATGTCCTCACAGCCCATCACTCCACATGACAGCATGGCAAAGGGGGGCCATCTCGGCCACAGGATGCCAAGAGTTCCATGTCTTTCCTCAAACCTCCCCTTCTGGGTTCCAGATTCTGTGACCAAGGTTCCAATGAACACAATCACATGCTTTGGAAATACGAAAACCCCTCTTCTAATTAACTAAACAAAAGCAGCCTGCATTTAACAATAGAGGGGACACTGAATGGTCAGGGGGATGGCCCTTAAAATCTCAGACTAGAATAAGAACCGGCCAGTCCTCTTAACAGTTGGCTGCTGTGGTTCACCTTAGTTTCAGCATTTTAATCGCAACCTCAGCCTGACTGACTAAAATCTGATTAAAGCTGGGACCTGTAATGGGAAAAGAGCACAATCCTCGCACAGCACTGTGGACCTGAACATGTACTCGCAGAGCCAAACCCGAGAGCACAAATCCTCCACAGAAAATGACAGACCACACAGAAGACGAGGACAAAGAGCTGGCTTCCAGGAGCGCGCCGGTCCTAGGGTGCACGCACACCCGGGCAGTGTGCACATGCTTGTGAAAGACGAGCACTGGGATTCTCACCGTAACAGGGTAAGTGGCCAATGTCTGCCAACCTTGACCTTCAGCCTTTGCACTGGCACTTTAATTGGCACCAGGGAGTGAAGACCAGCACTCAGAGGCCGGGGACTCAAACACAGGGCGTGCCCTCAGGAGGAAGGAGGGGATGGCCACATACCTTTAGCCCTCAAAGCACTTTCCCTGGTCATTGCACACAAAAAAGGCCAGAGTCTACCAGATGGACTGTTGTAAGGACATGCACCACCCCGGCTGCCGTTTTGCTCATTAAACATAAATCAGGCCAAATCTAGTCTGTCAAGTCACCCAGCTGCACCCACAACGGGAAAATCTTCCTTTTGAAGCAGCAGCACTTTCTAACTCCGTACCTCAGAGTCACCCTGGAGACACTGAGCCACCCACGTCCTGCAGGTAACCACACCGGCCACCTGGTAACTGCTCCTGAAGTAAGAAGGCATGTTTTCCCTGTTACTAAGCACTGTGCACCTCGGCTGTTTATGCAGCAGTCACCATCTCCTACTGCACACGGCTAGTGCTGGCTGTGAACTGGGACTGACAGTAACCCACAGCCCACTGGTGACTCAGCCCGCTGGCCCCGCCTCCTCCGTGTCCTGGCCCAGCTCTGAGCTGGGACACAGGGAGGAAGTCCCATAAGCAGCTTCAGGTAGGCCCAGCATGCAGTCAAGCTGCTGTTAGTTTAGCACTGAAATGAATTGTTTGGTTCAAAATCCCTTCATTTCCATCTGCAGACCTACTAAGTTTAGTAGCACAGACTTCACTGTGTATTTAAAAAGTTGGCTCCGACAATACAAACGGAAACCTAAATCCCGATTACTGCAGGCTTCCTGAGGAGTCGCCTGTCTAGCTACACTAACGATCGGTAACATCTATCTCATGACGTTTTTTGCTATACAGTAACATCAAATGAATGAAATAGATTCAGTTCACCGTTGACAGCCGCCTGTAGCCCAAGACTTATCCCTCTGATGGACCGGGCCCTGGTCACAAAGGTACAGGTAGCACAACTGAATGTGCCAGAGGGGTCTAACAGGCTGGGGTCACCCTGGCGGGGATTTTCAGGCACCCCACCAAGGACGTAAGTGCTCCATACCCTACCCTACGAGTGCCAGGCCAACCGCATTTCCAAGTCCAATGGCCGGCCCTTTGGGATCTCTTCACATCCTAAGTTTGATCTCCTTCCAGCAGAAACAATCCACTGCCCCAAGGCAAAGGAGGAAACCATGTGACCATATCCCCAGTGACAAGTGGCAGGCTGGGCTGAGGTCTGAGAAGACAAAAGCTAACCTGTTCGGTTAAGCTGGGCATTCAAACAAAGACTGTTCTACTCCACTGGATGCACTTTAATGGGCAACACAACGAGGAGACTTCCAATGCCCAGCGCCAACGGCCGACTTCCTACCCGGAAACGCGGTACTTACGCCTTTTTGATGTCCTCGGCTGAGGCGTGTCTCTGCACGCCCAGGACTTCATAGTAATCCACCATGTTTTAACTGCTGTTGGAACGGCTCCTGCAATTAGAAAACCACGGTCAATGACAACACTGCCAAGGTCAGGGCCGTGTGGGTGGGAACAGAGCAGGAGACGGAGGGGGACGTCAGCACCAACCAGTAGCCTGTCAGGCCGGGGCCTGGTCTGGGACTGATTACAAGATTCATGTCCTCAGACCCTTCTTGATACAGGAGAAAAGCTCTGAAACAGCCTAACGATAACGCAACTAAACGGAACCAGCAGGTAACTAAGACAGGCCCTCTGCGAGCAGCCTGCACTCTGGACACAGCCATGCTTGGGGGGCTTCAGCTACTTCCTTCATTCAGTCCTCAGGAGACTTCCTTCATTCAGGCCTTCCTTCATTCAGGCCCCTACTGGGCCAGACAGTAGGCAAGACGGGGGCCCCCGGGAGGGAAAGCGGAGCGCGGAACCACAGGCACCTCGGCCTCCCCTGGCCCCAGAGGACAAGAAGAGCCGGCTTCGACTAGGGGCTGTGCTGTCCCTCACCCTGCCCAGCACTAAGTGGCTGCTTGGTCTCCCCCGACCATGCCTTCAGTGCCCGCCCGAGACTGCGCTCCCTCAGGGTCACGGAGGCACTTCACGGGGCAGGACAGGGAACACTGTCCACGCCCACCAAACAGGACGTACACACGTGCCGCTTCTCTAAGATGCATGCAGTCTAATGAATGTACTTTTTTAATTTGACTGGTTATATCCCTTTACTAAGTAACCAAACACTTACATACAACAGGCCTACTCCACACAACACCAAGTAACTTCACCCAGAGTTTTTCTGTGAAGCCACTGTGCCCAAAACTGAAACGAGGCTTCCCGCAGCCTTCCCAGAAACTCTAGTTCAGATTTTCAAAAGAAATGTTCTGATTATAAACGAAGACACGAGGCCGTAAGCTGTGTGAGGCCCATGTTGCTGAGGCTGAATATGTCGGGGGTTAAACAACGCCACAGCTAAGAACTGCTCCATTTCTCAAAACAAGACGCACAGTTGCATTGTTTCTCCTTTCCTGTGTGCGGAGCAGCCCACGATAAGCTCAGCGTGAGTGTGCACAGGCCCTCCCCCATCGCGTAAGATGGGCTCCGTGTGAAGGTCCCAGGGACCAGTCTGGGGCCCCAACACGAGAAGTAACTCAGACACCACAGGATGGACCAAAACAGAACCCGCCCCCACCCCCACCTCAAGATAACCTAGACATGTCAGACACGATCCAACACACACATTGAAAAGACAGCTAGCTGAGCTCCGAGGAAAGAGGCTCCAGTGCCAGAAACAAGTGGTAAATTAGGCCAAGAGGGGCTGGTGATCAGATATGGGGGGGCGGGGAGGGAGAACGGGACCCTGGAGATTTCGGCTCCCCCAGGAGGGTCAAGAAAAACTCTTTCCACTGAACTGCAAACGAGGGAAAGAGGCCGCTCTGAGAACATGAAGCCCTGAGCCTCAGACACATAGAACGGAGCGTCATCACCTTCGTTAGCCTGCAACGCTCTCCTCAAAATCTCAAACAGGACCCCAGGATGGTGAACAAACAAAGCAGCACTGGAGAAGTAAGTATTGCTACAATCCAGGTCACAAAGATTCCAAGATTCCAGCAGAAGACATAACCCCTGCTGAGGAGAGCTGACAATGAAAGTCTAATATAAGGAAAGCATCGGAAGAGTAAGAGTTAGAACACCTCCGAGAATCGAAAATAAGAACAACCTGAAAGGAAGCATGTGATTAAGTATTCATAAAATAATCGGGAACCACACTGGGTGTGTTTGTGGGGGGCAACCTGCTGGTCTGAAAAGGACCCCAAAATACTGAGATTATTATTGACATAGCCAAGGGGATTTAAAAGCACATTAGACAGAACTAAAGAGTCGGCGATACGGGGCTAGAGCTGAGGAAGTGATCCAGGAAAGTGCATGGAACAGAGGGAAAAAGTAAAACAGACGACCAGGAGGCCAAGACCAAAAGGAACTGGGGGCTCCTCATCTCGAGGCTGGACGGCACCTGGATGGACGGCACTGATTAGGTCCCAGGTGCACAGCACGGTGCGCGGTCATGAGGCAATGCCATTCACACAGCCACCACCTCACATACACAGTTTCTTCTGAGCGCTGAGAACACCCGAGATCTCCTCTCAGCAAACTTCGAGCAGATGGTAATCAGGAACCACAGTCCACATGCTGCCCACTAAGAAGTTAGGTCTGTGCCCTTTGACAGACATCTCCCCATTTCCCCTCCTAAACCCCAGGTAACAACTCTTCTGTTTCTTGCTGTGAGCTCGACCCACAGTACGTGAGATTATGCAGTATGTGTCTGGCTTATTTCGCTTAACATGAATCCTCTAAGTTCATCCACGTTCTCCCAAAAGGAAATGGCAGGATTTCCTTCTTTTTTAAGGCTGAATAATAAAACACTCCAACCTACAGGGTCAACTCACTTTCAGGCCCTCGCGCATCTGGGAGTCACGCAGAGCTCCAGGGCACTGTCGGGGTGGCAGGAAGGACAGCAGGCACACTGCAAAAACTAAGGACAAACACTAGCTGACAAGCAAGGTGAGGGAGGCACTAGACTAAGCCAGCTGTCAGAGGACAAACAGCGCAGGCCCTCAGTACAGCGCCGTGGCCAGAAGGCCACCTCAGTGCAGAATGGTCACCGGGATGGGGGTGGGGACCACTACTAGGGAGACGCTGGTCCAAAGGCACAGGCTGGCAGTTACAAGAGGAACGTGCTCTGGGCTCTAACGTACGTCCGTCACGGGGACTCATCGATAGTACTATATTTATACTTAGAGCTGCCAAGAGACCACATCTAAATGTTCTCACCGCAAAAAAAGAATTTTGTGATAATTCTAAGTTTCTACAAATTAATTCACTTAACTCAAATACTTCAATAAACACTAACTATAAAGATTAATCTAAAAGCAAATTGTTTTGTTTTTCAGCTTTATTGAGATACACTGGACACCTAACACTGTGTAGGTTTAAGGTGTACATCACACACCTTAATTTTGCTAAAACTAAAACTACAGTGGTACCTCAGTTTTCGAACATAATCCGTTCTGGAAGACAGTTTGAGTTTTGAAATGTTCGAAAACCAAGGCACGGTTTCCCAATAGAAAGTAATGCAAAATGTATTAATCCGTTCCAGACCTTTAAAATCAACGCCTAAAATTGCAAATTTAGCATGAATTCTACTATCTAATGATACCATAGATCCATAAAATTTACGGCGTTCGTAAACCAAAATGGTTGTCAACGGAGACGTTCGAAAACCAAGGTACCACTGTACATTGTTTCCAAGAGATACAAATTCAAACTCACAGCACAAGAGCGCTGGCAAACACTGAGACACCTCCTGCAGCAACGAGACTCAGGAAGGTCACGCTGGAACATGAGCTGAGCGTTTCCGGAAACAATGACTTCACAGGGATAAAAGAACCTGAACCTGACATGGCCTTCAAAACATCCCACTCAAAGGGCATTGCGGGGTAAAAAGGAAACATTCCGGACGCCAGGGACGCGGTGGGAGGCAGTTGCTGTTTAATTTCTGTTGTTCAGTTTCAATGTCAAAGGCTAAAGACCTCGGGGACATGGCTGGCGGTGACGGACACACTGCCTGGGGATGTGCTGAACGCCACTGTGCACCTGACACGGTGGTCAGCAGGGGCCAGTTCATGTGGGGGGAAAACTAAGTGGAGATTTGTGAGTTTGAGACATTATGTTTATGTACATTGAAACTTTTGCCACTTACATGTTGTTATAAATAAAAGCATTTTAAAAGATACATCCGCAATCATATCATTAAGCAGAGAAGTTAAGCTTCTAAGATTTGAGCATTTATTATAAGAAACTTGATGTAACAGACGTAAAGTAGGGCCCTGCAGTAACCATTAGAAACACAGGTCCTTACCAAGCACATAGACCCGGACTGAAACACCGAAGGGTATTGGAATACTGACAAAAACAGTGGAAACAAACAGAAAACAATCTCACAAAATCACAAAGAAACAACTGTGGAAACAAAGCTGTTTTTCAAGAAAACCTTGGGTTGCAGAGAGATCATAAAGGAGATTAGGATATATTTACATGTACATGAACTACACATCACAAAAGGACATATAACCTCCAATACAGTAATAAAAGCTCTAAACGTCAGAAGGTAAGAAGACACTACAAGAACAGACTACACGAGTTGCCATTTAAAATATCTAAGTATGTGTTTTTCTCAGTAAAAGTCCCAGAACTTTTTTTAAATTACAAATTGGGGGGAGAAATGATATGGTTACTGCTTTCCTGTAATTCCTCCAGCCTAACATTAAAATCCAATTCGCTGTGACAGACACATAACAAAGCAAAGACAACACAGTATTAACTGGAAGATGGACCTGTGGGACATGGTGTTCACTGTCCTGTGTACTTCGACTGTTCACCATAAAATATTAGGGAAATTGTTTTAAATGCAATCAGTTACAAGACATGACAGTGAGCACCCAATGATAAAAGGGTCCCTCACTGGTCGCCAGTGAGGGCATGGAGTCCAGCCTGGAAATCACTATCCCCAGAAGGCGCCGAGCCTGGCGACCAAGAGGGTACAGCAATCTGAAATCCTCAGGCACCAAACAGCTGACCAGCGACCACCCTGACCACCCCACAGCGACAGGAGCAGCCGAGAGGCGCAGGGCAACCAGCACCCCTTCAGCTCTACTCAAAGGCTGAGAACTGTGCGGGGCTCTTCACTTCTGAGCTCCAGCTGCTGCCACGTGGCTCTGTGGGGGCATCTGAGCAGTGACAGAAGGGGGGAAACAATGCCAGCCCACTGTTCCCAACAGAACAAGGAGCGCTCTGGACGAAGCTCCTCCTTCCTAACAGTTGAACCACCTCCGCCTCAGCCACACGCGTCCCCTGCCCCTGCTCAGACAGCTGTGCAACCAACTCACAGCCCATGCGCTCAAGCCCACATGGTTGTCTTGCATTTGCAATAACGGGCGTGTTTGTGCAAACGATGACGATCATGTGGCCACCAGGTCCTCAGGCAGCTCGTGCGGCCGCATGCAAGATGGGCTGAACTAGGAGGCCAGGCCTGCCAGGCGGTGAGTGCGTGACCACTTCACCACTCCCACCCCTGGAAGATGTACCCGCCCAGGGACCGTCACCTGGACCGAGGGCCTGTATGATCGCCAGTTACAAGCACTCCATAGGTGGCCATTCCTCCTCCTCCTAAATGAAGAAAATCCCTTGAACAGAACGAGACCAACTACCTGGGGAAGAGTCCGCACCTGACTCTCTGCTGCGCCTTCTGCACACACTGTTGCTCCTCACCCCCTCCCTAGCCGTCCCGTCCAGCCCCCTCTCTAATTTAAGGTCGACAGGAAAGCCTCCCCCATCAGCATCCAACAGACAATGTCAGGGCTCGTGCTGGGACTTCTGAAAACCCCGAGCACCTGTGGACGTCCCGGGCACGGCAGGACCCTGGCTGACCCGCCATCTGCCGGCCTGCTCCCAGTAAAGTAAGACCGGGTCTTATATTAATTTTTGTTCCAAAAGGCGCATTAGAGCTGAATGTCCGGCTAGGTCTTATTTTTCAGGGAAACACGGTATCTTTACAACTCTTCTGTAAATCTAAAATGATTTAAAAATAAAACGTTGAAAAGTAAGTCAGAAAGACAAAGTACAGCCATGTCAAAAGGCCATGGGAAAAACACTGTCAGAGCACCCCAGACCAGAAGCGAATCTGAGCATAAGAATGACTGAGCACTATGATTTAAAGATATGCACGGGCAGAAGAATCAAGGATTTAGTGCTCTGCCCTTCCTGCACAAACCACATCTGTAATCAAACAGTTGAGGAGCCAACACTCTCTTTTCCAGAACTCGCTAACCCATGCAGAAGAAATGCTGGACTAGAGAACCACTGGGAGCCCACGAGGAGATTCTCCACGTGCAGGCGGGGGCAGCAGCACGCGAGGCACGTGAGGTCTGGGCCGTGGCGGTCACGGAGCCCTTGCTCTGCCTCACGGGGCACACCCCAGGGAGCAGCCCTTGGCTTTAGACAGCAGGGCATTCCCCCAGAGAACTCCCTCCCCCGGGGCCTGGTCCCTGGTACACAAGGCAGGCTGAGCTTCTGCTCCACGGGGCTGTCTGCAAACACTCAGCGGCTTTGCCTTCGTGAGCTCTTCACACTGGGCTCACACTCCATTCCATTCCTCCGCAGGTCCGCTAAGAACACAGACCCAGGCCCCGCTGAGCCGGCTCCATGGTTGCAATTTTTTCGTACGAGAATCCAACACCGCTGCTCCGGAGACAGTCAAATCGTCACCAGCGGCAGATAGCAAGGCCACCGATCTCTCCCTCTGAACTTGACCATCAGGGCCCTGTCAACTCTCCTGGGACAGCCACCGGAATTCCATGGTCACACAAACTGGCTAAGCCCCGTCTCTCTACACCTGTGGTCACGTCCTGCCTCCCGTTATTCCCTTTGTGCAACAGAGGCCCTCAGGTAAGCTGCCAGCCTGCCCACTGATGGCTACGGTGGCCCCTTGTTCCAACCAAGCAAAACCTTTTTAATACCGATTCTACCACCCACATACTCAGTCCCAGTGAAAACAGTGGTTACTGTGAGTGAACGTAATCATACAAACTTACTACGTACAAGTCACATGCCAGCTAAGGGAATAAATCAAGTTTCGACAAGACAGACATGTAAACGTAAAATTAAGTCACATACAGTGAAGACACGTGGAGTGTCGGGGAGAGAGGATGGAGAGGAGGCACGCAGAGCTTGAAAGAACACTGCCATGCACAGAACCAAAAACAAAGAAGCCCCCGCTGTGCAGAGGCCGAGGCACTGCTGACGAAAGCACAATAAATGCGCACACGGCCCACGCACACGGCCCACGCGAGCAGCAGCAGGGCAGGGCCACAGTGCGCCCTCACTGGACTCAAGCCACACGACACATTCCAGAAGAACTTTAGAACGTGTTCATCAAGACTTTTGGACTACATGGCCATCCCAGGCATTACAGTAAGTCTACGTGCTATCACCACCGCAGCTGAGGAAACAGGCGCTCAAAGGAATTCCGTCAACAGTCCAAGTTTCCCTAAATTCAAAACCCAAAGCCTGATTGCAGCCCTGGCACTAGCCTATGCCATCAAGCTATGTTGGGGATGCAGGGTTCAGAAGCTCAGTGCCACAGGACATTCTTTACATCTCAATACGACCGTTTCGCTTCTTAACAAGAGCCAATAAGAAACAAATTTTAATGCAAACTCAAAAATGTGCTCTACAAAGGCAGTAAAATACAACACACCCTAAGGTCTAAAAACTGAGATCCAAATAAGGTACTGAACACCTTGAACATCCGGTAAAGCTGAAGAGTTGACTGAAGTACCACTATCTCAGCCGAGCCACAGGTTCCTTTCCCGTTGCTTCAGGGACAGAATCCACAAAAAGTTAACTGCCTTCAAATTAGGTACGACTAAACCCAGAGCATTATACAAAATAAAAGCCCACTTACACATCTGTATGAGTAATTTCCTTATAGAACTCAGTATTTCTAAGTACTTAACAGCATGTTTATAAAAATAAACGTATAGGGGCCGGCCCCGTGGCTCAGGCGGTTAGAGCTCCATGCTCCTAACTCCGAAGGCTGCCGGTTCGATTCCCACATGGGCCAGTGGGCTTTCAACCACAAGGTTGCCGGTTCAATTTCTTGAGTCCCACAAGGAATGGTGGGCAGCACCCCCTGCAACTAAGATTGAACACGGCACCTAGAGGAGCTTCCTCCCGGATGGCTCAGTTGGTTGGAGCGTGTCCTCTCAACCACAAGGTTGCCAGTTCGACTCGCGCAAGGGATGGTGGGCTGTGCCCCCTGCAACTAGAAACGGCAACTGGACCTGGAGCTGAGCTGCGCCCTCCACAACTAAGACTGAAAGGACAACAACTTGACTTGGAAAAAAGGCCTGGATGTACACACTGTTCCCCAATAAAGTCCTGTTCCCCTTCCCCAATAAAAAATAAATAAATAAATAAATAAAAATAAACGTATACACTAAACGTCCAACTGATTGTATAATAGATAATAAAAGCAGACTGAAAATTTAGAAATACTACCCAATTCCAAAACAATTTTAAGTAAACTGCTGCTTAACCAAGAGATGTACAAGTAGATATAAACATTACACACAAGACTATTTCCCTAGTCACAAATAAATTATGTTGATTCTTGAACACAATTTTTCTGAAGCATCAAACATACTCGTTTATTTTCAAAAGGACGCCATCTGTGGCCACAGAACACCTACCCCCGAGACTGGCCCACCGTCTTTTTCCCCAGCTGAACTGCAGGTAAGCCTGTGAGGACAGGCGTGTCAGCTGGCACCAGGGACGTGCCACACCAATACCCACCAAGACAGCACGCTCGGCACTGTGGCTTCTGACGGCTCCTCACTGCCCATGTCCAACTGCCATGAGCGGGTCCGTACTGTGTCGGGCACCGGTTGAGCTCTAGGGGACACTGCAGGAGCCCTTATTCTCCCTTGGGAGACCTGAGGCCCAGCCTGAGTACCCATCTGGGATTACACACCACACACCATCTAGGGTTACACATAGCGGTGGCGAGGAGGCAGCGACAAGGCAAGACCCATCAGAGACGCTCCAGGCTGCCTTGTTCGTCACTCCAGGTAAGTAGAAATTTCTGCATCAAAAAATGTTTGCGTATTTTTAAGAAAGGCATTGGCTGACTTGCCTTCCACAGCCGCTGTACCCCTGCCATTCTGACCAGTACCTGCAGCCTCACATCTTCCCAGCCCTCAGAAACCATTATTAACCTGGTCTGAGTTTCCCCACCAATTCCATGAGGCCTGATGGGCCGTCTGCGCCAATGAAGCCACGCGTCTTCTCGTGGCCAGGGCCATCTGCACACGCGTCCTGTAACTGCCTGTCTACAGCACTTGCCCATTTTCCACCTCCCTGTTGGCTTTTCCCAACGTTTCTGACCAAATCTCACAGCGGCTTTACTGGCAGCCCTGGCAGCCAAGCTCTACCCATTTCTCTCCAGTGTCTCCTCCACCCTGGGGTGCCCCGTGGCGTCATCCATCGCCAGGGCCGGAAACGGTGCTAAGCCAGTCAGAAGACAAAGCTGGGAGCAGGTCAAGGCTGGACCGACTCAGGGGAATTTGAGCGCAGCCCCGGGAGCTGCTGGTCTGCTGCTCCCAAGGGCGCAGGGGCACAGACAGACACAAACCTACCAGACGGCAGTCACAGAGACTGTCCCCTAGTACAGTGAGAAAGGGGACCTGGTCTAATGAGGATGCCTAGGCCATTCCACCCCCGAGTGTGTCAGTCTGGGGATCTGCATTTTGAACACGCACCTCAGGGAACTGACAGAAACATTCATCTAGAATGTTGAACCCTAAGGCGCCTGCCCACTCACCAGGATGAACTCTGACAACCGCACCAAATTCACAAACCACTGACCGGTTACCGCACACCCAGTAAGTGCCAGTACTGGGTGTCCTAACGTAGCCTTCCCCTCAGGAGAGGCCTGCGCCCGTGACACGGGTCACTGCAAGTGACCACGGACGAGTTCACTGACGTTCCTTTAAGCAGTCCTTCCACTGCAGGAAAGGACTGTGGTCGAAAGCTTCGGTTCATCTGAGCAGCTATGCGCTGGAGTCGAGAGAAGTTTCTGTGCCCACTGCACAGGTGCCCACCCAGGGCGCAGGGCTCCTCCTTCCCCAGTGTGCAGATTACTAACAACCGCCCCTCTCTCACTGCTATGGGCCCAAGCACCCCCATCCACACGTCTACAGACACGAGAACGACCGGGGCTGTAAGCACACACAGTGCCCGGGTGCCCTTCAGGGGCTGGGGGCTCCCGCCCGCACTTCCCCCGCTGACACTGCGGCCCCGCCGAAACACAAGTCTGCTCTCCACAGCTAATCAGCTACGCAGCGGCCCCTCTGCCATTACTCCACAGGCGAATGAAAACATTGTCTGCACTTACATGTTTCATAACCATTAAGTTCTTGACAGTAGAATTCTGGGTAAAATAAACCTACATCACCCTTGCTAAGTTGCTGAGATTTTCCTTTCATTACCAAGAGGAAAAAAGTGCACAGATTTCCCAGCAAAACTGCCTTTACTAACTTATATTCCTGTATATCACTGAAAAGGTGCTAGAAAGCTCCCCTTCAGGTTCCCAAAGCAGCCTCTGGGTGACCTTCAAACACTCGCGTTATTCACTTTAGACTTTCTCTGACCAATCTCTGCTTCTCTACTACTTGGGTAATTAAGTTTCTCTAAGACTACAGCCCCTTAAACCAAATCCATACTCCTTATCAACTGCATGGAAGCCAGCACGCAGACCAAAGCTCTAGCTACAAACATTCTTGCTCCAAAAAACGGTGTTAATTAAATGGAACCGGAATATCCTAGGACACCACTAAAGCCGTACAAATTTAACTCTCCACCCCCCACCCAAAAAAAGAAAGCTGCAGGCAGAAATGATCCCTAAGGGGTAAGACAAAGAAAGAAGAGGTGGGACGGGAAGCACGGGCCTCCCTCCGTCACCGGCCTCCCTTCGTCCACAGGGGCGAGTGACTTCAGAGGTGCCCGTCCCTCTGCCCGGGGAGCTCCCAGGAGCCGTAACCACACATCACCCAAAGGTGCACCTACGTGTGACCCCCCAGAGTCGGCTCCAAAAAGCCAAGTTCTATGCTCAGCTCAACTGGTACCTTTAAGTCACAAAACTGATTGTAGTGATTTTCTCAAGGGAATTTCTAAGTCATTACACACGCCCGGGTTCTTAAGGAAACTTCAAGAGTACGACATACACGCCAAACATGATTGTTACACACATCACCCTTCACGGCCTTACAGGTTCTCCCCAAACTTCTCAAACTGCGTGTGTGGGCTTGGACACCCCCATATCCTGAGGCCCTTGGCTACGCTGTATCCCAAAACTGGGTCACCCACACAAATAAGGTGTTACTGGACGTAACTGACCATCTTTCCACCACGAGAACATCCTCAAGTATCTATCTAGAATCTAAGAAACCTTGTTCTGCTTGCAGAAAAACTCAAAAAAAAAACTTTGCTCCTTTCTAATCCATGAGACTCTCCTGAAAATGGAGCTGAAAGGGGATAAAAAGTTCTTCTTCCAGAACGCCTTTCATTATTATCTACCCAAAGGTTGTTATTCATTACACGTTGTTTTAGGTAACATTAATTTGAGAGGTCGTATGTCCATTGAAGACATTCCCTATCTTTAGCTTAAGAAAACAGCAAATGAAAAAATAATTTCTATTGACCTCGAAAAGGAGCAAATTTAAGTAAAATGTTTTTTAAATGTTTAATTGATGTTGTGCCATCAAACTAATGTGCGGCAATACTATTTGCTTAATGGAATGGAAGCAGGCAAGAAGTTTAAAAAGAAATGATAAACCTGGAGAAGTGTAGTGTCTCACTTGTCCTTTCATTATCTGATGAATTCCCAGAACACACACATAGGTAGGGGAGAAACAAACACAGATGTGAACTGTCATTCCTTATCAGATCTACTTATATATTCTCTTCTGACCCAACACTCTCAGTGTCGCTGAAACAAACAAGGAAAGTTATTTCCTCCAGGGCTCAAGATCCAGACCATTCTTTCAACTGGCAAGCGTCACCTAGGTTCCAATTCAACCCGTATTTTCTGAGCACCCTGGGTCGGGGACAATGCTATGGGCACGAAGAAACACAAGTAAGATTCAAGGCGTACCCTGGAGGGACGCACAGGGTTGCCAGCACACACACACAAGGGAAACTCTAAATGCCCGTGGTGGTAAAAGTCCGAGGGAAGTTTTAAAGGGCACAAATCACACAATGCCCAAGAAAATCACCCCGCCAAAGGCAGCCGAGGCTTGCAACTGACCTTCAAAAGCATAAAACGTAATAGCTAAGACATGGAAGCAATCTAGATGTCTATCGCTAAATGAGTCAAGATGTGGTACATATACACAACGGACTATTACTCAACCATAATAAAGAATGAAATCTTGCCATTTGTGGCATAAATGGACCTAAAGAGTATTATCTTAAGTGAAATAAGTCAAAGACAAACTGCCTGACTTCACTTATGTATAGAATCTAAAAAACAAATGAATAAACAGAAACAGACCCATAGATACAGAACTGATGGTTGGGGGGGGACAAAAAGAACCCTAAAATACCTCGAGTATTTGTACGTACGAATAGCCCCACTGCCTTACAACCATAAGCAATGGTGGCCATCGTTTTTCATTTAGAAAGGACAAAAACTTCCTCACAAACTCTGGATAACGTAAAAATTTTAAGAGAAAACCAAGCCATACCTAGGTAAGATATAGCTTTTGAAAAAAGGTACAAAGGATATAAAGAGACAACCTACTCTGCTTTGATATATGATGCAAACCTTAGAAACGTAACTACTCTCACTTTTTTTTTCAGGGCACAGCTCACAGTGGCCCATGCAGGCATAGAACAGGCAACCTTGGTGCTACCAGCACCACACTCCAACCAACTGAGGTAACCGGCCACTCCTTAACTACTTTTACAGAAATTAATTTTCCCTACCTTAAAAATAAGGTTTTTTAAAATGTACTTCTTCCTTAGGTAGGATGTTAAAATAAAAAGAGGTCAACTGTGATTTTTTTTAAAGTCCTCCTAAACATACAAAGTTTGGAAAAACCTTATATTCAAAATATAAATCCTCACATTTTTACTACCTGACTTATCCAGTAAGTCATTTCTCCAAGTAGACCTTAAAATTGTCTTTTGTTTCCTACATTATCATTTCTAGGACTATTCTTTTCTTCACCGACTTCAGTTTTCTTCTCATTTACCTCCCTTTTTTCGAGTTTCAAGTTCTCTCAAATTCTACTCATCAAAGAGAAACTACACTTGTTCAATCTTTTTACTGATCCCACTCTAATTCACTAATAAGCCTGCAGTTACCAGCCTTTCACCAGGAGGTGGTGTCCCGGACAAATTTAAATCTAACCACTTTTAATACCATCCTAAATTCTAGAATCACTTCCAAGGAAATGAGAAGACAAAAAGAAATAAACTTTTTTTAATCGATAGCACCTCAACTCCAAACACAAAGGCGTAGCGTATCCACTGACTCCTTACCAGCAGCCATCAGACGTGACGTGCTGGCCAGCTGGGCTAGCTGGCAAGCTCAGCGGCTGGGCTGACCTTTACCTCTAGCATGCAGGCAGGGGCACTCAGTGTCTCCCCAGTGGAAGGAAACCAGTCACACACACTAAGGTGACATGGTCAGGATTACACTGCAATCCCAAAAAAGCTGAACTAAAAATAATGTGCCAAATTTGAAAGTGCTCTCTAAAATTGTAAAAAATACATAGACCATCCCACCACAAACCTGGTTTTCTCGTTTGCTAGGATGTAAGCTGCCAGTGCTGGTAAAGGGCACAATTATTTGCTTGAAACTCTCCAAAATCAGAGTTATTACAAGAGGAAATGTTTGTTCTTGGTTGTCCCCTTGGTTCTCCCACTTAAAAATAATGGGCTTGCTCAGAGGAAAGGCATTGTGTGCACTTAGCTGCAGGCCATGGGACTTGAACCGCCTGTCCATAAATTTAGTCTTCCGAGTGTCACTCCAACTCTACTCCCCACCTGGCGGCCAGTACCTTTCTGTCCTGCAGCCAGAAACGCCTCCCAAGTCTACCCCTTTCAAATCCAAAACAAATGTGAAATACCGATATTCTTAAGAGTGCTGAACTCATCTCCAATTCTTTAAAGGCTCTTCAATTCCCAGCTTGCACCACGCTAAGCCTAGGTAGGCATATTCCAAAAACCAACTTCTCAACCCCATTTGTTCTCCTCCTACTTCCTGTCAAGTCATCCACACCTACAAACCACTACACCAAACCAATTTAGTCCCCAAATTCAGATTCCGCATAACCCAAAAATTCCACAGCTCATCAGACAGGATGCATAAACAGCACCCACCTTTTCATTCCACACCATACAAGTCCTAACCCCAAAGAACAGGTGAAGACTCTTACTGGAAACAAGAAAAGTTTGCATTAACCTTCCCAAAGAACCAGGGCCGGGGCAGACTGGGGAGATGGGGGCGACGGCAGTACATAATTCCTTCCAGCTACCACTAAAGCGTCTTCCACATTCACAATTATTAGGATAAGGGCGATTAAAGATTACGAACAATCAGCAAATAAGTTCAAATGGTTGAGGGTTTATTTTTCCCTTTTGGTCATTTTGGTCTAACCTTTCTACTAAATCAAATCCATCGCCTTAAAAGACTGTAGCCATAAAAATCTTACAACGAACCTACAACTGAAACAGAAACTCTGAAAACTGCAGGGAGCACCGCTCAGCCCACTCTTCTAGTGGCGTGATCCTTCCCCCGCGGCCACGTCCTTCCTGCAGTTTCTGGGAGAGAAGAGAGTCGGCACCGAGTTTCCGTCTCTGACCACGACAACCCCCACTACCTGCGAAAACCTTTTCCGAGACGCTAGTTTGCCATTTGCACTTCTTGCATGCTTTCCACACTTGGGCAAAAGGATCAACACTTCAGCTACACAAACCGCGGAACACCTTGAAGTAAAACAAAGCAAGTGGCTTTCTAAGTTAAGCTGCAAGCCAGGCATGTCGCTCATCAACCAACTTTGGAAAAATCTGCGGCGAGTCGTGGACGCGCGCCCTGTGCTCGGCGCCGCGACGCCACCTACCTGTTCTGCTTCGGGGCGGCCCACGAGGGCTTACGACGGCGCCAAGACCGACCAGCCTCTCAGGCCGCAGGCCGCGGCCGCTGGGAGCGGGACACGCCGAGCGAGCGAGCTCGGCCCGCGCCGGCGGGCCCGGGGAAGGGGCCCGGGGAGGCCGCCCGCCCGCCGCCCCGGCCGCACCCAACCGCCGGCGGGGCCGGGAAGAGACCCCCGAGGAGGGGGTGGCAGCGACGCGCCCCCGCCCCGCCCCACAGCACGGCCCGGCCCGGCGCCCGCCCTAGAGCCCCGGCCCCACTCCAGGCCCCAGCCCGCCGGCCCCGGCCCGCGGCCCCGCACCAGGCCCCCGGCCCGACCCCCACACGCTGCCGCCCGGGCGGCTCTCACCGAGGACGCGGGACCGGCAGCGGGAAGGCGCGGCGGGGTGGCGGCCCGGTCTCCTCGGCTCCTGCGCGGCGGCGCTGGTGACGGCGGCGGCTCCTCGCGCTTTCCTTTCTCCTTTTCTCCAACAACAAACAGGAAGTGCGTCACGCGGCGGCGCGTCCACTTCCGCCCAGTCGACGCTGCGCATGCGCCCCGCCCGCCCCCGCCTTCCCGAAGGTTCTGGGCGGCCGGGCCGAGCGCCGCGGGCCGAGCGCTGGTTCCGCGGCCCCGCACCCCGGGAGCGCGGGGGACGGGCACGCGGCTTCGAGCCGGTCGTCCGAGTTGTGCTGCCCCGGGCGTTAGGTTAGCGCGACTTGGATGTTCTGCCGCCTCCGCGCCTCTAGTGTCCCCACGGGTTCCGCGCGGGCGGTCCGCGCGGCGCGGGCGGGGGTGTGGTCGGACGACACGACCCCTGGCCCTGGAGAGGAGGCGGCGCCCTGGAAGCGGTCACCGGCCCCGGGAGGTCAGAGGGTGCTTGGCGGCCTCCGCGCGAAGGTCTCGGTGTCCGGCTCCTGCCCCGGCGTCTGCTGTCGCCCTTCGTGACCCCGAGCACGCTCGTGGGCGGCCTTCTCCCTTCCGGGAGGAAGTGTCCTGCCCGCTGCACGCACGCGGAGGGCTGCCATGTGCTGGGGCCGGGCCCTGACTCGGCCACCTTCTCGTCTAACAGCCCTTGCCGAGTTCTCGCTCATCTAAGCCCTTGACATACTTGGGGTGAAGACGCTGAACACCCCTTGTGTATAAAGGCTGACAATAACCTCATTCTCGGCGTCTGGGACCCAGAAGGAGCCATGGTTCTAATTTTCCCTACTTCAAAAGATTGCTCCCTACGGTGTACGCCTACAACTAGTACAACAACGTGTGTCAACCACAATTGCAAGCAACATTTTACACATTGCTTTATATTGTGTCTATTCATTTCTTGGGTTTCTTAAACACTCACTGTGTTACAGCACATAGTTTTTGACCACATAGCAAAAATTAAAAAAAAAGATTGTTTACCTGATCCTCTTTCGTGTAGTCGGTTTGATAAATGACTGCTGAAAAGTAAGGAATAACCATATTTGGTCTCAGTATGGACATCTCATGCTAAAACCTAAGACAATCTCAGAAGAGACTGGAATTTCATTCAGATATATGCACAGTTTGGATCTGGCACATGTAACCATATCTACCAGCAGGTTGATGGAGTTTTATTTCCCTTCCAGTGTTGACAGTGCTATCATGTGACATTTCACATTTAAAAAGTCCCTACAGCAAGTGTGAGCTAATCTTGAAATGCAGACAACAGAGACATGAACTTTAAATAGTAAGTGGTAGGCTAGCCACAAATAACTTCTTCCGCCCTCCAAAAAATATATACATATATTTATTAAAAACATCTGTCAGTGCAGTGAATTGTATCATGAGAAAAAAACAAGGTACCAGCCCTGATGAAAAGCACATGGTATACTGGGAGAACAGGAATAAATACCCTGAAAAATAACAGAAATATTTATGTAATATTTCACTCTTTGTGAAACAACCGAGAAAATCTTTCAAGATAAGATTAATCATTTATTCCAAAGTTAGTATCAGCCCAGATGGTGGTGCTACTGGAACGCTGGTTCAGAGGACGACCACTTCAAAATAGAAGAGCAAGTATTTACACTGAAGGGAACAAACGGCACTTGGAGAGGACCGAGGAGGCCAAGTGCAAAAGCAGACGGCCTAGGGAGAGTGAGCATGTCGGTTTGATGGAAGCAATCATTTTGAACCACGATAAAGAGAAACAAAGATGGACAAGCGCTGGGCCTGAGCAGAGGCCAAGGGCTTCACACGCTCTCTGTAGGCGAGGGAAGCCGAGCAGGGACACCGCTACGGTCTGCAGGAAGACGAGGAAGACTTGATGACTGTTCCCTCGCCTGTAAAATGGGGATAATGAGCTTGATGGGGCGGTTAATTGTATGTGCTTAGCTCCGTGCCTGGCACACAGTAATACACAGTAAATAATAGCTCTTCTGTGTCATGGCCTCTTCAAGAAACTGACAAGAGGTTCAGGCTTCTCCCCAGCAAAATGTGCAAGCGATCTGAATAAATCGGTAGACACACACGCACACTCACATGCCCACACCCTGCCAAGCCCATCCAGGAGTCCAGCAACCTCAGGTGAAGATCCTGAATGATAGTTTGGAAATTTTTATCAAACTGAAATTTGCCTTAGATCCAAGGATAACATTTACAGAATTTTGCCTTAAAACAATAAGTGCAATGTTAAAAAAGAGAGAGAGAAAACCACAGGCCCTGAATGGCATCACTTGTGCTAAGTCCCATGATATGAAACCTAGATTTTAATACCTGAGCTAATTCCTGTTTCCACCTGTCCCAGAAACGTAATCAACCACTCTGGAATTTTCGTTGTATGGGCCCTCTCCATCCCCCAACCCCTACTCCCTGGAAAGAACTGTCAATCTGCATGATAAAACTTGCCATCCCCTTCCCCCCTCCTTACTACCCACCCCCCAAGATGAAGTCCTGATCTAGAAAGAATCCTTTCTTTTCTTCTGCTCACAGCTTCCTTGCCCCCTGAGCTTCTTCGTATAAAAAACCTTCGATTTTGTGCTGGCTGGAGCGCCCTTCTAGTTTTTAGATAGGAGGCTGCCTAATTCATGAATGGCTTGATAAACCCAATTAGATCTTCAAATTTACTCCATTTATTTTTTTCAACAGCAGGAATGAAGGAAAAAAAAGTATAATACTTACAAGGTGATGGATAACTTTGCAGATAAGCAGTTCCTCCTTACCAGAAAATACCATACAGGCCACAAATATAATAATGCAGTTACGCTTGTTGACATCAAATATATCCAAGATGCATTACTGAGACGGTGGGTATAGTGATCCTGTTTTTGTAAAATTGTATTCACTGTGTGTCCCATGGGTGCATACATACGTGTATGTGAAATAATTTTCTCTGTCCCGTCTGAGTTCTTGGCTGAGACGCCCTATAATAAATGACAGATAAATAAAGGAGAAAAACAAATAGAAGTTCAGTACCATGAACAGCTCATGTGCACAGGGAGAGACCCAGGAACACTTAGGAAGCTCCAGGAGGTAGCAGAAGCCACCACCTTCAGTAGCATCTTCAGGTAAAGACGACAGATGTTGGGTGAGGGATCCTGCTATCAGGACAAGCAAGATAAACAGTTAGGTGGTTTTGCAGACATCAGTCCCCTTCCTTCTCCAGTGATAAGTTTCTTGGAATTCAGAATCACCCTCCACTTCCTGGCACTGAGGGAGACACACTTACAAATGGAGATTTCCCTCGACAGGCAAATTTCCCTGACAAAGGGGTAAACTTCCGCTAGGTTTCAGCGCTTCTCCTGCCTCTGCAGTTCCTCAGAAATCATTGGCTCAAAGTAACCCTTATGCCAAAGAGGTACATTCTGCTACTTAACACAAACACAGGAAACGGGGAGAACACTCAGCTTGAAAACCTAGTCAAATGAACACATGAAAGCCCTTCACCTCCATTCATCAATTGCTACCACGTTTCCCACAGCTTTATCTCTGTGACCATTTGAAAGCAAGTTAGCTATCGTGACACTTCACCCCTGAATATTGTAGCACGCCTCACGGAAGAATAAGGAAAGTTTCCTACATAATCTCAATACTATCATCCCTCGTAAGAAAACCAGCATTTATTCACTAATACAGTATGATATGTATTTGAGGGGGAGCAGCATATGCCACCCCAAAACATGTCATTTTTGGCATGTGGATTCTTTTGAGCTGAAGGCAATGAAGGCCCAGCAGATTCAGGAAAAGCTTTTCTTTATCCCTTAACTGCCTAAAAGAATTTAGGTAGGGGGCCATGCGAGGAAGAGAGCAATCACCACATATCACTCCACATAACTTTTCACACGGGAAAGACTTATTGGCGGGGCGCGGCAAACACCTGTTACCCGCATGCTCTTCCCACCTTCCTGTGATTGACCTCCCCGCTCTGGATCCGCAGACCCCGCCCTCCCCCTCCTTAGCTCCCACGGTTCTTAGCCTCAGTGATCTGACTGCCCGGGAGTCTCATATTAAAAGACACAATACAGGAACATCACTGATGGTTTATCAGACATGAGGAAATCAGAAACACTGACATTGTTGGACAAACAGGAAATCCCATTTAGGACAGCCATACTTCCAGACTGCAAATAAGGACAGGCCTTGTTTTTCTTCATCGGGTACTTTTTCTTTCTTCAGGAGTAAAAATAGTTTCAAAGTAGGAAAATCCTGGCAATTATGTTGTTCATTCATAAGAAATGAAATCATAATGTTCTCATAGTTACTTTGCCCGTGGGGCCAAGCAGTTCTCTGTCCAGTTAAGGAAAATGTAATAATGGCTGTCATTCTGCCTGGTTCCAGCGATCCACATCAGGCTTACCTGGCAGACAGGAAGCCACCGCCCTCCCCAGCTCTCACTGGGGCAGGACACATTGCACGTCCCTGACCCTCTATACTTCCCGAGGCTGTCAGACTGTTCCTACAGCAGCTGCCCCGGCCTCATCCCCCAGGCCACCCTCCTCGCTTACGCTTACGTGGCAAATCGCTGTGGTGATAACAGAACGCACGTTAGAGGGGCACAATCCAACCAGACGACGTTTAAATACTGGAAGAGACAAAGAGTTGCAGGTACAGCTGAAGCCGAGTCTTTGTGGGGTGCTCGGCTGGCATTCCAGGGTACACCCTCGTCAGTGGCATCCGTCAGCTGGTGGGCCCCTCCTCTGTCCTGACTGGGGGGTTTTCTGGTCATTAGGGAACCCAGGGCCCTGGGAGGGAGACCTCAGCCCAGTTGGGTTGTGTGGACGAAAGGGGCCACATAGTAAACCTGACACGCTCAGAGAGGCTCAGCGACTGAAACTGACCACACAGGATGGGCTGAACATACAAAGTCCTAACTGAAAGTGTGGACGAGAAAGGGGCCACATACTAAACCTGACACACTCAGAGAGGCTCAGAGACTGAAACTGACCACACAGGATGGGCTGAACATACAAAGTCCTAACTGAAAGTGGGTCATGGCCCGTAGTCACATCCTGGGCCTGTAGCTTTCTTGATAAAGGTCAGTCTTTACCTGAAGAGAGCCTGTCTATTTATTGTCTTTCTGCATCTAAGATAACATACCCTGTAACGTCAGTCATCCCTTTTTCCGGATCCCTCAGGGCACAACCCATGGCACTGAGCAAGAGACCACAGAACCCCTCATTGTTATCTCCTTCCCCGAATAAAATCTCTATGTGCTGTAAATGTTCATTATTAACTGTCCTGTGCCCACTGATGTAAAGAAGTACCTGTCTCTCTCCCTTTCACTTTTTATCCAGCCCCAGAGGCTTCTCTGCTTTGCTTTCTCCCACCCCCTTTATCTACCACCCATGGATTCCACGTAACCTTCTGTAACTCTCCTCCTTTGATTCTAATGTATAGAACAAGCTGCAAAACTGCTTTTCGCGGGAGCATTTTTCAGTCTGTTGAGATGTTGCCTCCCAGCAACTGTCGTCATTTAGGCTCAAATAAACTCATTAAAATTTTCCACAGGTTTGGAAGTTTCTTACGTCGACAGCTGGAAGATAACTGTTTCTACAGTGCATTTGTTCAGAACTGCTGGTGTTCCCAGTACCCATTTTCCTTTGTTCCACAGACTAAGCCGAGTCTCAGGCTCTCGGCCCATTAGGATGTAAGCTGCATCCCAGCAGGTTGAGAGCAGCGCGGCCAATTTCCAGCATTTTCTTTAAAAGGTAGCCTGAAGGCTCCGGAACAGGAACCGGCCGGGACGCCTCCCCCTACCAACAGGACTGCATCTGTGTGCTGCGTCTGCTTCTCTGAAGAGGTATCTTCAGTGTAGAAATGACAGTGACGCCACGGACAAGTGTTGGAAAGATCATTAAAAACAAACTCTCCTCCCCGGAATCAGAAGATAAAGGAATCAGCTGATTACCTAATAAGCAGAAAGTCGGGATGGGCGTGTCACACTCCTGAATGGGACAGGCTGCCAACGGGAGCCTCTGGTCTGGCAGGACCCACCCTCAAATAGGCAAGTGGTGCAGCTTGGAGCCAGACGCCCACTGAAGTCAGGAAACTGGGCCCGGGGCTTATCTCTTGAAGAGATGCTCATGGACCTGAGCTGTCATCCCAACTGTGAGACTGGCCAGAGGCTTTGAGCCACTGAGAAGATTTAGGTACCTTGGGACAGGTCAGAGGAAGAACCTCCGAGAGGGAACAGGAGGGGAGGGTCTCTGGATTGAGGCTGGAGAAGATGGGGCGTGGCCCAGGGGAGTGCCCAGGTCTGCTCTGGACTGTTGAGTTGGGGGAGCTTTACACATCCTGCCGGGTTCCCTGCTCCCTGTCAGTGGTTTTCACTGAACAGACTGCCAACCCTTGTCAGTCCTGACACAGCTGGGTTTGGAGGGTTTGGGGGCACAGTCCTGGGCCACTGGGGGGATGAACGGGCCGCCTTTCTAGAGGGCAATGCAGAGATTTCAAAGACACATTACCTTTTTAGCTGTAAGTCATTCATTTTTAGATTTTTAATCAGATTTAATTCACAGAACATAAAATTCACCCTCTTCACATGTAGATAGGTGGTTTTCGTACACTCACTGAGCAGTACACCATCACCACTGTCCCTTCCGGGACATTTCCTCACTCCGACTTCTTCCTCCTCCCAAGGGCCCCCACTCCTCTACCTTCTGTCTCTGTGTGCTGCCTATTCCGGACAATTAATGTAAAAGAAATCACTCTTTTCCTTTTTTGTTCTTTTAAACCAATTTCAATTCATTAGACACAGGGGCATCTACATATATTTTAATCAGTAGCACATGTCAGTGTGGAATGTATTTCTTAGTAGTCAGAGAAAACAGGGTATACAACCTTTGACCCAACAGTTCTACTAATAGGAACTTACTCCTCAGATACATGTGCACAAGTGGGGAAGTTACACACCACACACACACTCACGCACACTGGTTGGAGTAGCAAAAACTGAGTTGCCTGAGGGTTCATTACTAGAGGGTGAACTAAACAACGGGAGAGCCATGAAATGGAACACTACGCATCCATTAAAAAGGTAGCTCATTAGGTCCTGACTCGGGTTGTCCACTTTTCAATATATTATAGGTACATATGCTAAAAACCATAGCAAACACAAGGCAACAAAGACCCACAAGCGGACGAGCAAGTTAAACCACACAGGATGCTCGTCCTGAACCTCGCGCCTGCGCTCTGACTCACCGGCCGCGCGGGGCTGCGATCAGAGCGCGACCACTTCCTGGCACCAGGTGCCCAGCACCTACGTGGGTGGTCGCGCCCGCGCTTTTGCGGATTGTTACCGTTCGGTTTGCTTGGTTTCCAGATGGCAGGGTTTTCTCTCCCGGCGGCGGGAAGCCTGACAGCGCGGCCCTGCGCGCACAGCCCCGCCTCCAAAACGCGCAGCTCGGCTCTGAGCTGCTCGCACGCGGTGTCAGCGCCCCGGGCTTGCGCTCGTGGACTTGCCCTTTCCTGGACTCAAGGATCGCCCCACTTTTCTTCTACAGCAAAGGCTCTCCAACTTTCCTGAGGCCATGTTAGCTAGGGCTGAACCTGTGTCCGCCAAACTGGGTCATATGTTGGAGGCCTAACCCCAGTACCTCGGGATGTGACTATATTTGGAGATGGTCTTTCCAGAGGAGATCAGGTGAAGATGCGTCATTAGGGTCGTTGTCTCCAGGGGGGCCCTAATCCAATATTGACTGGTCCTTATAAGAAGGGGAAATTGGGCCAGAGACACAGAGGGACGACCTGTGAGGACACAGGGCGGAGACGGCGTCAACCCGCCAAGAAGAGATGCCTGGAGCCGGCTCCCTCACAGCCTCAGAAGGAACCAGCCCTGCCAGCACTTGGATCTGGGGCTTTGGCTTCCAGATTCGTGAGACGATCGTGTCTGTTGTCCAAGCAGCCGGTGTGTGCTTCTTTGTACTGCGACAGGCTCCCCCAGCAAAGACAGTAACTGCTTTGAGGTCTGCTGCGTGAGTTCCCGAGACGCCACGTTCCACTGCAGCACACGCACAGCCCCGAGGTCCACGATTCACGGTGACCTGACTCAGTGACTGCTGGTGTTACTTTGTGTTTACCCTACCATTTTGTTAATTCCTCCCTTACACCCAGACCCGTTAAATATTTTTCTTCAGACACACATCTCTCTGGCACACTCTCACTTTACTGGGTGTGGGCATTTCCCAAATCTTCTTGTAATTTCTTCCGTCCTTCGTTAATCTTACACACTTAACTCTAGGAGAGTGACCCACGTCCACGTCCAAGTGATACTGGAACTGCCCCTGAGGTGCTGACTGCAGGAGGCAGGGGTCCCAGAACCTTGGGTCGAGGGCCAGACGTACGCCCAGGCTTCTGTGACGCATGTGGTATGTTGTACATTCTTCCTTGCCTGTTTCCTTTTTTGCAACCCTTCATAAAAACAGGAGACCCATTCCCGGCCCCAGGGCCATATAGACACCAACCCACCGCCTGCATTTGGTCTGGGGCCGTAGTCTGACGTCCCCTGACAGGGGGTATGATCAATGGAATTTTCATTTCTGAGGGACCAAAGGGGATGATGGTCATGTTAGCAAGTTAACCAGAAGGGTTACAGGGATGCAAACTGAAGTGTTGGAGGCGCGTCCTCCCTCAGCCCCTGTGGGGGTGACTGTCCTGCTTGTCCTGGGACACCCAGCAAAGCCCTTTCCAGCAGCTGGATCTCGTGACCAGCCAGCACTCTAAGTGTGCAGCAAACGGTTGTAGAATGACTGAATGAGCGAATGAGATTCTCATTGTCCTGCTGAAGGGCCCAGCAGGGAGTGGTCTGCATGCTCCCCTTCTTTCCGCTCCTTTTGTCGTTTCCTGTCCGGGGGGTGCTGGAAGTGATCCAGGCCAGCACCCTCCTCATTGGGGTCAGGATGTCCGTCTACGCAGTTGGCAAACCAGGCAGTAAAACAAAGAAAGCAGAGGATGACACATATGACACAGCAGGAGCAGCTGACATGGCACCAAGAATTTCTAAGAGCCCATAATCTGGGTACTTCTGATTTCTCTAACAAATAAATGCTCATCAAATATTGACACACTCAGGGAGTTACAGAACAAAACCATGCTGGGCATTTATCTGAATGCAAACTACCTTCCCAGAAAAACCGGTACACAAATGCTCACAGCAGCTTCATTTGTCCTGGGTCCAAACTGGAAGCAGCCCAGAGTCCTTCAGTAGGTGTCAGCAAAACCAACCGGTCCGTCCACAGCTCTGCGATCCAAAGAAACGAGCCATAGATCCTGCAACACTTGGAGGCGTGTCCAGGGACTGGGCGGAGTGAAAAAAAAGCGTCCCAGAAAGTCACACACTATGCAATTCCACTTGAAATGATGAAATTTTGGAAATGGAGAAAAAGGACTGGTGGCTGCCAGGGATTAGGGCTGGGGTGGGTGGGAGGGGTGGGTAGGGTCCTCGGGTGCTGGGGAGTTCGGCATCCTCACTGTGGTGGTGGGTGCGGGAACCTACGTAATGCACGTGAGCGCACACATGTGCAAGTAAACCGGGGAACCGGGGGCCTGAAATCAGACGGGTGGATTGTGTGCCTGTCAGTACCCAGGCTGTCATAGGGCTATCATTTTGCAAGCTGTTACCATTGGGGAAACCGGGCAACAGGTACAGAGAGCTCTGTATTAGTTTTTACAACCACATATGAACCTACAATTATTTCAATAAAAAAACAAAACTCACAAAACCATAGTGTTAGTTTCCTAGGGCGGCCATAACAAAGCATCATAAGTGGGTGTCATAAGACAACAGAAATTTATTCTCTTCAAGGTCTGGAATCCAGGTGTTGGCAGGGCCAGCTCCTTCTGAAGGACAGCTGTCCCCTGCCTGTGCCCTTGTTTCTGGTGGTGGCGGTGACCCGTGGCTTGTGGGCGCATCACCCAGTCTCTGCCTCTTGGTCACGTGGCCTTCTCCCTTCGTGTCTGTGTCTAAATTTCCCTCTATATGAGACCACCTGTCATTGGATTTAGGCCCAGCCCAATCTAGTGTGACCATCTTAACTTGATCACCGCAAAGACCTTATTTTCAAATAAGGCCCCTTCACAGGCGCTAAAATGTAACATGTCTTTCTCGGCGGGGGGTGGGGTGGGATGAGACACAATTCAACCCCCAACAGCCAACCTCAGTTTCATCCTACCTGGTGCGTCACGGGCCTGCCCCTCCAGGTCAGGGGGCCTCCTGGTGGGCCACAGTCAGAGAGACAGCCGAGGGGGTCTGGGACCCGCAAACTTGTGCACACCGGCGGTGTGGACTGTGGACCATAGTACGCATCCTACAATTATGACGCGAAATGTGTATGCTATTCTAAATAACAAAGTGCAAACTCATTTTTAAACGGCAGTGAATTCTCTCCTTCAATGAAGAACCAGATATAATTGCTATTACTTGAGGGGCCATGGTAATTTGGGGGTGTTAAATGTGGTTCTCACACTCAGAATATGGATGTGACACGCTCATGTGTCCGACACTTCAAAGGTAATGTCACGCTGTAAACGCCTTGGCAAGACGCTGGGCATTTTGCTGTGGGGCCCAGGGCTGCACCATGACTGTGACCCATGACCCACCCCCCCCCACAGTGGCCGGTGGCCCCTGCTGGCCTCCCTGGGAGGTGGCTCCAGCCTGGCAGCAGCTCTTTACCAAGAAAGTGAACAGGAAGTCCCACACACTGCGGTGGCCCCCGAGTTCTTAATAAGGGAGTTTCTGGCCTAAGGGGGGGTAAATGTCTCATGGAAACAGGCTGTCAGTTGAGCCCTGTGGGGTTTTCTGCTGGGAAACTCTGTGTGTTTTGGCTTCACAGAAACTTCAGGTGATCGCTGGGGAATTCCGAGCTTGCCACGGGGAGCAGGAAGAGGACCCTGAGACACTCCCTAAGAGTCACGATCCACCTCAATCCCAGACCCGCTGTGCTCCCCAGAGAGGAGACTCACGGTGGGAGGGGCCTGAGGAAGTGGCCCTCAGACAGGTCCAGCCCCTCTCCCCTCCTCCCCCGCCACTACCCCCCCCCCCTGGACTCCCTCTTCTCTCCTCTCTCGAGCTTTCGCCTGCAGAACGGGAGGCGCCCCGGCCTTGCCTTCACTCCTGTAACGGGCTTTGTGGGGACTTTCAGTAGGGCTGGGTGCCACTGTGAACCAGGACACGGGACACTGTGGCCTGGGGGTTCCTTTGAGACAAGAGAGTTAAGGTGAATGCACGTCCTTCACAGCCTCGAGGACGGCTGGTGGTTTAAAACAATGGCCTTGTGTTCACCAGGCCCCGCTCAACCCTGAGTGGGAACCAGATGGGGGCCCTTCGTACAGCTCCCGGGGTCCCCCTGGGCTGGCAGAGCGTACAACTCCTGGGGCCTCGCCACGGGCAGGCCCGTGTTAGAAAAGAACCTCCAGAGCAGATCAGCCCCCCTGTAGGTGTCACCTGGCCTGTGGCAGGCACGGCGGCTGCCCTGGGGGACCCTGCGCCCAGCCCAGCACAGGACTAGGGGTTTCTGGGTCTGACCTGGGATTACCCACGGCGCCTTCCCTCACTGAGGGCCGAGGCAGCAAGATGCAGGTCAGCGCTCACCTGTGCCAGGTACTGCTGTCACGGGACCCTGCAGCCCTTCCTGCTGGCAGGTCAGCATGTGACTGTGTGCCCCTCTGCCGGCCATGGCTGTCCCCTCTGCAATGGGGACGTGGAGCTCAGGGCTCCCGCCCAGGTGCCCACAGGTGAGGGGAGGTGGGGCCAACTTACAGCACATGAGCCCTCTGTCCCTGTGACCCCATAAATGCTTTTCCCCCAGGACAGGGCTGGGCCACAGGTACACAGACACACACACACGTACACACATCACTCATACAATTAACACATACGCACTCACATGCACGTGCCCACATACATGTAGTCTTGCACATCAATTCACACAAGTCACACACACGAGTGTGCACACCCACAATTCACGTATGCACACTCACACACGCTCACTCACAGCTCATACACATTCACACACATGCACGTGCACACATGTACACACAACACCATGCTCACTCACAGCAGACTCCCGTCACGGGCACTGCAGACGTGGGTAGGAAGCGGGAGGTCCACACCTCGGCATCATTACCTGTAATGTCACATGTGTCTTTGCCATAATGTCCTTTTAAGAATAATGCTTTTTAAAAACAATGATTTAAGTTGTGACAATAACAGAAGCCCACAGTAAATATTCAAACAAATGAGTCCCCCACCCAACGGCGGTCGTGGTCAGTTGTCTCGCATCTGCCCTTCGAGAGACGTACGAGGAACAAGGCCGTGGAGGACAGTCTTTCAGTGTCTCTCACCATCCAGGCTGCTGTGCACGCGTTGTCCACGCTGCTGCCCGGTGGGGAGACACTTACCCTCTGGCTTTACCGCCGCAGCCTGCGGACGCCTGGATCGCCCGTGACCAGCTCTTGGAGCAAATGCCCAAGGCTGTCTGCAGGGTGAAGAGCTGGAAATGGGATCTGGGGACAAGCACATGTGCACTTTCATTTTTGTAATGCCAAACTGCGCTCCTTTGAGCAAGAGCTCTCAGACACCTGGACCCTCGACCAGGGCCTGCTGAGGTGACAGAGCTCAGGTGGCGCCAGGTCCCCTCAGCACCCCAGGCCCCAAGAAGCATGCGCCCCAGAACAGACAGCCAGCTCGCTGCACTTCCAGCGCCTGCCCCTGCTGCTCCTCTGGGCAGAGGTCTGCTCTGGGCGTCACCCTTACCTCAGGCAGCCATGTCACCTGCACTGGGGGACACAGGTCCGGACCTGTTCACAGCAGTTCCTCCAAAGTGAGACTTGGCCTCCCCTGACCCCACCTTCCCCTCCAACTCTACTCAGCCACTTTCACTCACAGATCTGCTTTTTATCTTTACTTTTGGATGTTTTTTTTACTGTAGTAAAATACACGTGACATAAAACTCACCATCTTAGCCATTTCAAGTGCACAGTTCAGGGACACTGAGTACATTCACACTGTGTCATCACCTCTGTCATCTCCAGAACTTTCCATCTTCCCAAGTAAACTCCGTCCCCATGAAACACACACGCCCTCCCAGCCCCTGGGAACCTCTATTCTCCTCTCTGTCCCTGTGAGTGTGACTCCTCTGGGGACCTCACACGAGTGGGTCACACAGGATTTGTCCTTTTGTGCCTGACTGGGTCCACGGAGCGTGTCCTGCAGGTGCATCTGTCACAGCAAGTGTCACAGTGTCCTCCCTGTTACGGCTGGATAACGGGAATCTGTTTGGCCTCTCTTCTTCCATGTCATCTTGTCCTCTGACCCTGTGGCAGAAGTACCTTGATGAGACAGGACGGTGGTGTCCTGGCAGCACCCACTCCTGCACCCACTCAGCAGAGAGGCAGAGATGAGCAGCGAGCACATGTCTCTGCCTCACTCAACTGTCTGCAGGGATGACCACTGCTCCTCCCACAACCTTGCGTCCTCGTCAGAAAACCAAGGCTCCGCAGGACCAAGGCCTTGGCCAGACAGGTGTATGGGGGCCGAACGTGCCACCTGCACCCTCGTCCAAGGGGCTTCGGGTGCCCACTGGGCCAGCAGGCGTCCCAGGTGAACCCGCTGGGCCAGGACCCAGGGCGGCTCATGCCTTCTTACCAGGAACACTTGCATTTTCACCTGGAGCCTCTGAAGCCTCGAGTCCACGTGACAGATGGTGGCGTTTCAGGCACAGAGCCTGCAGATGGGGTGATAGTGGGGGACAGAAGCCCTTTCAGGCTGCCCAGCTTCAAAGGCCTGTCCTGCTGGGTGACACGCCCACTGTCCCGAGGCTGCCGTCTGCACGGCAGGCAAACCTGTCTGCCCGCCTGCCCGTCCTGCCCTGACTGACTCAGCGCCACCAGTCCAGCTCCACCCTCCTCCCCTGCCCTCCTGCCCATAAACGAGCCACCCATCCCAGCCAGGACGGGAGGTGCAGCCGCCCGCCCATCACCATGTCCTAGGGAAGGTCTCCCAGGTACCCTGGAGGCTGTCAGTCATTTACATGTTAATGCAAACAAACGAACAAGCGGGTTTTGCCACGTACCTGACCCAGAGGGACCCATTCAGGCAAGAGACTTACCTGCAGAGCTGGGAGGGGCCGGGCACTTCCCAGAGCGCAGGTCTGGGGGCGTGGCACCAAGATCCCCTGACTTCTCAGAGAAGCGCCTGGAGCGGTGAGGTCACGCCAGGACAGACAGGCTCTCACAGAAAGCCTCAGCTCCTTAGGATTCCAGCTCTTTCCGGGGCTTTGTAAGGAGCCAGCAGCAATGCCTACTTTCATTCATTTTTGTCCAGGGCCATCCTGTGACACCATCTGCTGCTTTTCTCTGTCTGTATGAGCCAGGAAGCAGGGAGAGCCGTCCTGCCTCGGGCCAGTATTGACCACACACGGCCTTGCTCCCAAATGTCTCCTCCAGGTGACAGCCTAGCAAAAACCTACACCTCACTTCTCGGAACACTTAAAATCTGCTGGATCCTTCTGTCGGGAGCCAGTTCCCCCTGGGTCGCTCGTGTGTCTGCACGTCCTGTGAGCAGAAACATTGACAGCTGTTGTTTCAGGCTGTCTTGTCATGGATGCTCGAAGAGCATCAGGCAGGGACTCAATATGGAGCAGAGGCCAGGCATGCGCATGGCCTGTCATGGATGATGCTGCTTTTCAAGCACAGGGTCCTCCCGCAACGCCACTGCCTGTGCAGGTGCGGCTGTGCAGGTCCTTCAGCTCCCCTAAAATGCAGGTGTGTCCAGGGGACAGAGTACAGCGCCTTTTCCTGAGCAGGCAGGGCGGGTGGGAGCACGGGCAGCTCTGTAAGCTGAGGGTCCTAGAAGAGGGTATGGACCTCGTTCACAATCTGCCATGGGCAGCACAACCCGCACGGCTGGCCCCTCGCAGCAGGACGAGGAGTGTGGGCCCTCAAGGATTCCAGGTGGACGAGCCGCCCGGCACCAGCGAGAGGGAGCTTAGGGGACACGTTGGGACACACTGTCAGCACTGGGCTGGGACAGGGGTGGGTTGCCCGAGTCGGGAGGTCAGCTGTTCCAGCAGCAGTTTGAAGAGCAGAGCGTCTGTGTCTCAGAGAAACGAGTGTCCATTTTTGACAGCTTCTGTGGGAAGCTGGATCTGTAGGGAACAAGTTTCCTTTCCTTTTATCAGCTCTGCCTAAGCCCCTTGCCTTGGTGGGACCCACGGGTGGCCGCCACCCAGGGACATCACGCCAGTCCTGACCACAACCAGCCTGCGGAATGCCAAGGTTCCCAGCGCCAGGCCAGGTGTGGCTTGTTGGGCGGGGATCCCTCTGAAGGCACAGGTTGCCTCAGCCCAGGTGCTCGCCCAGGCCCCACCTGGGCCTGTGGCCAGTAGTCTCTAAATCTCTCGGACTGGACACATCGATGGATAAAAATGGTTGTGCATGCAAATTCCACACGATGGCAAAACTAGATATTAAATATCGATAAAGCTTCAATTCTTTCTTATGTTTTTAATAAAAAACATATCTAAATAGAACCCACCTGTCACTTCTCTCTGTGCCCAATAGATGGTCTTAGTGCCCACTGTTCTCCTGATCCCAAGGAAAGTTCCTGGGCTGGGAGGGACCTGGGCAAACAGCTTGTCTGGTGTCTGCCCTTTGCTGCCCCCACTGTGGCCGTTCCCTCGCTGACCCAAGGTGACCTGCTCGTCTTCCGGACCCAGCCGGTCCGCAGGCCTGGGCTCCAAGATGTGTTTCCCTGAGAACTTGTTTCCCAGCAGCTCTTGGGAAATATGTGTTTTTCTGAACCCTGAGAAAATTCAGTTGAGAAATTGGTAAACTAGGAAAAAGGACTATAATTCTGCCAGAATCAGAACTTCATCATCGACATAAAGTCATTGCTGGCTGGGGGCACCCCCGGTGTCGCATGGGAAGCTGCAGAAGGGACGTTTTCGGGCAGTCAGTTGTAGTGGGGAGCCGGCAGAGGCACAGGCAGCCCCATAGGAGCTGTGTCACAACGTGAGCGAGTGCCAGCCTGTCTGCGGTGTGTCACCCCTGCACATAATGCAGCCCTGGCCAGCCACTCCCCAGGCACACTGTCCAGGACCCCGCGGTGTCCTGGAAGGGCATGCTGCAGAGGGGAGACCTGCGCTGGGCACTCACTTGCTGGCAGGTTGAGCGCCACACGTGTGAATGCTACCCGGCTCCAGAGCTTGTAAATGCTGCTAAACTTCATATTCCTTATGAAACAGCTTTTCAGGTATCCACAGCGACGAACGCAGTCTGAGGAACGTTCAAGTATTTTAAGAAAGATAAAGGAAATCAACCATGGTGTGGCCAGAGCTGTTTTAAATCACAGTGAACTGTGCATTTATGTCTTTTTAAAAAAGAAAAGCCCCAAAACTGTTAGTATGACCCTATCACAGAAAAATGACTCACTCTCATATAGGCGCTCAATATTCCTTAAAGACGTGAAAATAAAGTGGTACAAGAAAACTACAGACCAACTTATGATTTCTGGAATCTGGTAACTCTCAGGAATTCTGATTTCTCATTCCCACATTTTGAAGATGAATACCGGTCAGGAACTTGTGACTAAAGGGTCACCCATGTCCTGTCTCCACCCTCATTTCCAGCTCTCCATCACCCCACCCCCAGCTATCACAGGTCCCTTGTTCACTCAACAAACGTTTCTTGAACTCTGACAATGTCTGGTGCTGGGTGTGGCCGTGGGCTGTGAAGTGAGTGGACATGGACACTGCCCTCTAGGAAGACACGAAGGTGGGGATGGCCGTGACCAGGTAGGTAGAACAGGATGACAGCAGGCTGAGGCGGGTTATCTGCCATCTCCCTGAATAAGTCACAGATAAGGTATACGAGTACACAGGCCTAGAAGGAGAGGGTGTCCTCAGGCACCGGGTGGGTGCAGAACTGCAGGAAGAAGGGGACAGACAGGGCCAGGCAGGGCTGAGAACTCCATGCCTGGGAGACAACCTCCTGGCTTTACGCAGCAAACAGCCTCGAAATGACCGCCCGAGGGTCCAGAGCCCTGGATGCAAATCTGCATGGCCCAGAAGTGGCAGAGCAATTAAAGACGATGCCATGAGGTCACCGAGTCGGAGGCCCCACCCAGGGCAGCTGCAGCCATGATTCACCCTCCCCGAGAGCCGCAGGGTGAGTAGCTGCCAGTCAAGGACTTGCCCTGTGAGTGACAATCTGCGGGTCCCTTCCTAATATTGCCGCTGCTTGGGAACAGCTGCTGTGTGCAGGCGTTCCAGGTTTGTGTTCATGAAGACGCACCACCAGTCTGCAGGTGGGTCTTTGCATCGCCATTTTACGGAGGGGAAACTGAGGCACAGAGCAGCTGAGTAAATAGCCCTGTTCTGATCTCCTGGTGCTTTCCTGCTCCCCTCTGCCCCAACACTGTGGATGGAGCCGGACCTCCTGCCTTCAGTCCAGCCCCCGCAGGGCCAGTCCGATCCTGCCCATACAGCTCACCGGTCTCCTCCCGAATGAGGGCCACACCCCAGGACATGCACAAACATTCTGGAATGTTCTGGAACCTACAGGGGGTTTTCTATGCTTGGTCTTCCCCACTCCCACCCCACCTCCTGAGGCGGGTGCCCTGTTGTCGGATAGAAGGCTGCTTGCTGGTCTTGGCTGTTTAGGGAGCCTTAGCTGGGGCGTGAATAATGAAGAAGCCTGTGCTCTTCTCTTCCTGCACCTGTTTCGGGGGGCATGGGGGGTGCTTCTCTGCTTAGCCCTCCCAAGGCCCACAGCGACCTTGTCACCTGAGGCATCTGCACAGGAGCCAGCACAGCTGCACTCACACGGGGTCCTGGGCCCGCCTGGGTGCTCACAGCGGACAAACTCAGACCTCTTTGACCGTGGCCCTGCCTACTTGAATGGATGTGATATTGATCTCTGTAGGAAGCCACCAGGGAGCCGAGAGAGGCCCTGGGACCAGCAGCGGGGACACTGGAGGTTCTGTGCAGGGCTGTCAGCCTGGCCAGGCCCTGGATCATCCTCGGGACGCACAAGCTGAGCTCAGAGCTGGAACGACATCAGTCTGCTTGTGGATGAGCACTTCCCCTGCCTTCTGGAAGCATCCCCTCAGAAACGTAGCTATTCTGTCTGTGTTGGGCTGGGCTCCGTGAGTGGAACTCTCAGGAGGGGCGGGCCCAAGCACCTCCTGCTGAGCAGAGCCTCTCCTGGTCCCCAGCTCTGCCTCTGAGGCCATGTTGTCCTCCTGCACCCAGAGCCTCGGCTGCTGCAGGAAGCTGTCCTGCCTTCTGCTCGGGCATGGGCGGTGGGCAGCGCTCTCTCCAGTGGCTGGTGGGCAGCTCCTGCCTCCTGGTGCCCAGTGTCTCCCCCTGTCGTCCACTACCTTGGCCTTGTACCAATTAGTGTCTCCTGGAGCATTTCCACATGCAGCCCGGCAGCCACCAACCTTCAGAAACCAGCCCCAGAACTCCCAGGGAGCCCCGGGGTCTCCCAAGGGCACAGACCTTGTCCCCAAGGAGACTGTGGAGAGCCATGTCTGTGCTGTCTGTGCTCTCGAGGGTGACTCTGGGCAGCTTGCCCCCAGCCAGGAGGGGGCCCGTGAGGGCGTCTCTGTAGCAGGCCCGGGGCTCAGCACCCTAGGGAGGATGGCATGCAGCCCATCAGGTGTTGGGCTGGGCCGGTAGACCAGCCCAGGTAACTTCTGCCATCTGCTGCCCACCCCCGCCGACTGAGGTCCTCCGTGTCAGGCTGATCCCCATGCCCCCAGCCCTGGCATGACCCACAGGAGGACCCGGAGGCTGTCACATGGGCCCGAGAGGGAGGTCATCCTGGCTGCTGCCCCTGCCTATCTGTCCACCTGGATGGGTTGTGGGCTGCAGGCTGGGACCCTGGGGTCTTTGCTGCATACTCAGCTTTGGGCTCCAGAAAAAATACAGGACGCGGTGAAGTGAGAATTCCAGATAAACAACTTGGGTAAACAGGCTACCAGGTACTGTCACTGGTTGCCTGACAGTCCCGTGTCACTGGGCACGCGGCTCTTACAGCTGGTGCCTGGGCCTCAGCATGGCTGGCTGGTGCCCACACCCCGTGCAGGGCGCTTGTGTGGAAGTCCCCACCTATGGCTGGGCCCTTGGATGTGCCAGTGACATGTGGCCCAGGAGCCTGCTGCAGCGGTCTGCAGGAGCGAGCTTGTCTGTCCCAGGCCTGAGCCTCCTGTTCACAGATCTGTACGCACAGACAGCTGACTTAATGGGACTGATGGTTTTGCTAGAGACGTAAATAATTGAAACGGCATCTCCGTTTACTCGACAGATTAAATGTACTTTACTATCCCACCAGGCCTGGTCTCACGCCACCTGTGAAAACTACACGCTGCTACTGTCTGAGAGAGGGCCTCGTCCCCAGGGACGAGGACGTTTCGGGCACAGCAAGGGAGAGCTGAGACAGGGAGACCATTCACTGGGCCATCATCCATCATTCCATCTATCCATCCACCATTCATTCGTTCATTCATTCATTCATCCTTTCAGTGAAGGGAGCCCACGAGGTTCTGGCCCAGGGCAGGGCTGCTGGGCAGGAGGCTGCAGGCCCTTGGGGCTGACCGCTGTATTGTGGGGTGCCTTAACTTTGTTGGATATTCACAGCACCTCTGCCTTTCCCCACCACATGCCAGTAACTACTCTCCCTCCCTAGTTGCCACAACCAAGAATTTCTCCAGATGGTACCAGGTGTCTCCTGGGGAGACGCCCCCCAAGTCAGAACCTCTATCTGATGGGAGAGACAGGCGAGTGGACAGTGGATCGTGACACTGTGGGCTCAGTGCTCAAGACAGGTGGAGACCCTGCTGGACCCCGGGGCAGGGGGCCCTCCTCAGACTCAAGTCTCTCTCACGGGTCTATCTCGGTCACATTTCCCCACCTTGCCCCCCAGGCTTGTCGGGGCCAAATGACGAAGCTCCTCCCCAAGTGAGAGGCCCCAGGGCCTACCCGTGTCTGCAGCTTGTTGGGGGCTGGAGGTCTGGGCTCCCAACATCAGGGTGGGTCCCCCACATGAAGCAGTTCTCTGCTACCCCCGCCGCGTGTCCTGCAATTCAGCTCTGACACCTGGAGTTAGTGCAGACCCCACAGAAAGGCTCAATTCCCCCTCATCAACCGCACGGGAAGTGATGCATGTATATATACCGGCACGTACACACCGGTACCTGTGTGCGTGTGACGTGCGCGCGCGTCTGTGGAGCCCCAGCGCCCTCTGCTGGCCACATCAGGAACCGCCGCGCCTCGGGCCCAGCCCCGGCTGGCTCCCTTCCGGACACTGCAGGTTGGCAGGGAGGCCCCGAGGACAGGAGCGAGCTGCCCCAGACAGCGCGTGCCAGTCACAGGCTTTCCCCTTTCGCAGCAGGTCCCATGTGGGCCATGCTACCTGCATGTTGCAGGGCGGTCCTGACTTGTCCCTGCAGGACCCGAGCGCTCGGAACCGGTTCCAAGGTACTCGCCTTTGGGGGCTCCTACCCCTGGGCGCTGGGTAGCCGAGCGTGGGGTGAAGCATCCCTTTGGAACAGAGCCCATTATTGGGGCCCCCATTCCCAGTTCCGTTGCAGCCCTTCTTCCCTGTGAGGCTGAGTCGGGGGTCCCCGACCTGCGGCTCGGGGACACAGAGCGGATGGGGGTTCCATCCCGAGCTCGGGAGCAGGACCCTCCCCCGCAGGGCCCTCCACTCCTGGGCAGAGCGCTGTTTGCAGGGTCCCCTTACAACCCCTTGTGGCCCGGACCGCACCCCCAGCTCCTTTCTCGTCCCTGATCCCGGCGGGCCCTGCTGCCTTGTTCCCACGGTCCAGACTCCGCTTCACGTTCGACGCTGCCTCCCGCCCCTGGTGAAGCCACACAGCATCTGGACCTGCCGGGCTGCTCACCTGCCACCTTGCCAGGCCACCAACGCGCTCCCCTCCGCCCCCTGCCTGGGCTCCCACCCCGTTTCCCAGTGGAATCTGGTGAGTGGCTGTGGGTGTCGGTCCCCGCCACAGGCATGACCCAGTGGTGGGTTCCAGCAGTATTTTGTGGGACGTGACCCGACCCTGTGGCCACAGGGAATTAGCTCGACTCAGCTGAGACAGAGACCAAGGGTTAGGACTGTCCTCTCCTGGGCTCCTGGGCCAGCTGGGCACCGCGCTCAGCGGCCCGCAGCCCTGCAGAGCCCCTCTCAATGACCAGAAGCCGCCTCCTGGCCATTTCCAGCACAGCCTTCATGACTCCATCTCCTCACAAAAACCCTAGTCCTTACTGGTGGTTTGAGCCCAGCGCCCAACCAGGCCACGGTCAGGGTCAGAGATGTCTCGGACCGCTCCCCAGGCTGGTCAGCAGTGAACCAACTCCGTGGGGCTGCTGCCACGAGGCGACCGCAGGGCACTTACTTATAAGCGGTTGGTCTCCCAGACCTGAGTCCGCTTTAGCCACGGGCTGCAGACGCTGACACTGACAGTGCATGGTGGGTGTGACCGCCTCCGCCAGACACCTGCGTTGGCTCACGACTGCCTCTCGTGCTGACAGGCTCTCGTCCCGACACCCTTAAGTCACACGAGTGTCTCCCCACAGTCCTGCCCATCAAGCTGAAGGCCTGGGCCTTCCCTGGGGGACCTGGCTCCACGCCCCCTTCAGGTTCCATTTCTCAGAGCCCCTCCCCGCCCCACCCCTGCTTGCTGAAACCCCGCACATCCGTCAAGGATGCTCCCAGATGCTCCCCTCCCCCCAGGAAGCCTGAACTGGTCTTCTTGGCCAGTGCCGCCTCCTGCCCCTTGGTGCCCAGCACGCACAGAGCCACCCAGCCCTCCACTACCTAAGGCTCTAGATCCATCTACGGAATTAGAAGGATGGGGTCCACACAAGGCCTGGTCACGGATGGTGGCTGTGCCATAGGATACTCAGGAGGCTGGGCTGCCCCCAAAGGTCTTGGGAACTGGAGAAACCTGGCATCTTTGGGAACTTTCTGCCCGGTAAGAACCTCCATGCCTGTGGACTGGTCATGGGGGTGCTGCGTGCCTACGAGCCTGACCCCAGTACAAATCCTGGACGCTGGGCTCCAGGGTGGGGTCCCACCAGGACCCTGCCCCACCTTTCCCTCTGATTTTTTTTTAATTTATTGGGGTGACAATTGTTAGTGAAATGACATAGATTTCAGGTGTACAATTCTGTATTACATCACCTATAAATCCCATTGTGTGTTCACCGCCTGGAGTCAGTACCCTCTGCGGATTTATCTGCACCTTTTCACCATAACACACTGCAGCCAAGAGCAGAACCTTTCAGTCCAGAGTCCTAGTGAGTCACCGGGCCCAGGGGTGGTCTTGGGGACCCCAACAGGATGGGCAAGTGGTGAGTGTGGTCATGACCTCAGGGGGAGCGGGGAGAGGAATCCATGAGGTCCCGTCTTGATTGTGGAATCTGAGATACTCAAACATTAGGAAAACAGTTGATCTGATCTATAAAATTACAGAAATTATTTACCCTGACAGCCCGGGCTCTTCTTCATGGTGACCTTTCAAGAAGAAATATAATACTTACCGTCTGTTTGACTTCTTTTCTCCCCATCTGTAGGTTGCCTTTCCATTTTGTTGCTGGTTTCTTTGCCGTGAAGCAGCTGAAATCTTTTTATTTATGCACCCATCAGTTGATGAGTGCTGGGTTCCCCCCACCTTTGGGCTATCATCACATTGCCGCATGTCTGTGGACACGTTTTGTGTGGACACGTGCCCACTGCATGGGTATAAACCTAGAAGCGGAGCTGCTTGCTCATATGCTAACTCTGTAACATCTCAAACCTTTTTTGAAGCGTTTGGTAAAAGCCCTGCTTCTATCCTCCTGCTTCAGTCGCCACCTCATGACGAAGACACAGGCAGGACAACCCTCGTGACCAGTCACTAGCTCCTGGACGTAGCCAGGCAGAGTGCTGTCACTAAGAGAAACTGGACAGGACTTGGGCGAGTCCCAGAGGAAGTCACACAGACCTGCGACGACCCTGTCGCAGGCCTGGAACACAGACCACAGCTGGGGGAAGGAGAAAAGGCCCTCATTGGGCTTAGAGGCGCCAAACAACAGCACTGGAGAAATTACATGCCCAGTGGAGGGGCAGCACCTGGGGTGGTCTGCTCTGGGGCATCGCGGCTACGTGCAGAGGGCATCTAACCGGGCCCAGGACAGAGAGTCCAAAAGCTTATAAACGCGGTGTTCACTTTAAATTTATCTTGGTTAGCAAAACACTCCACAGATGAAGCACATCCATTCAATGAATAACTACTGAGCACCTACTGTGAGCTGCGATTTGTTCCAGGAGCTTGGTATACAGCACTTTACTGACCAAACACCTACCAGAATGACACTTACATTCCGGTGGGGGGCAGAAAAATATGAGTGAAATACTAACGTACTGGACAGAAGGAGAGCCAGAGGGGCTGTAGTTTTTAACAATGGGGTAAGGAGAGGTGACATTGAGCAAAGAAGTGCCTGAGGAAAGCAGGAAGCCAGTCCCTCCGTGCCCTGAGGCCACAGGAGGGGACAAGGAAGGAAGCAGGGGACCCAGTCAGCACGAGGGCAGGTGGCCTGGGAGGGCACCAGGTGCCGAGTCACCAGGGCTCCTGCTCTTTCAGAGACAGAGGCACCTAAAGTTCTGCCTAGAGGAGAGGGAAGGACTGCCTTAGGAGCAAGGATCTCGTCTTGCTCTGCCCCCGGGGGCGGGCGGGCCAGGCCAGGAGGCCAGCCCGGGCGGAAGTGCAGCACTAGTCGGAATGCAAAGCCACCGCTCCACAAATGACAGTGAGCTGCCGGCGGTGCAGACAGAAGATGACGGTGCCAATTAGATCACGCAGAAGTAGGCAAGCGACGGGCAGCCCACCTTGCCGCCCTCTCAGCCAGCACTGCCAAGGCCCTTCTGGAACCAGACCCGAAAGGGCAGCACACAGAGGACGACTGTCCTCTGGCCAGCTCTGCGGGGACAAAGCAGTAATGAGGTCCTGCAGGGCAGCACACTTACAGTGCAGTGCTGGTTGTAGTTGCAGTGCTATCTGCAATGTGTGACGTCAAACCACATAGGAAGGCGACTCAGACAAGTTTCTGCTGGTTATAATACGGTAAGGTCCAAAGCACCCTACGTCACAGCTTCCCGACATCCCTGGGAAGCCACCGTATGTAAGGGTCCCCTTTCACAGACACATAAGTGCCTGGGCTTAAGAGCTCACCCTCAGTTTTCTGGAAGCAGAGACCTCTGAGTGGGCCGTGGCCACCAAGGGCCCTGGGAGCCCCCCACCTGCAGCCTGCCTCGGTCCTCCCCACTCTCTTCCGACTTCCCGCCTGGACCTGCTGGTCACCTAGCCTCCCGACGTCGTCAACTCTGGCCACACCGCAGTGCTAGGAACAAGCCTTCAGAAGCCAAAAAGAGCCCAACTACACACCCCTCACTCGGGGAGAAATGTCCCCCTAAAACAAATTCTGGGGAAGGCTGCTGTCCTGTGTGGCACAGTGTGTGGCTGCTGACGGAATGCGCTCTGGCCTGGAGTGTACGTGTCAGAAAGCTGACTGCTCTCAGCCTGTGTTTTGGTCCTGGCTGTAAGAAATCCACGAAACTGCAGCTCTGCTCTCCGCTTTTAGGCTCCTAGGCCACTCGCATCATTGTGGGCCTTTAGCTCTTTGTCCTTCTCTAAAGTACGAGGCAGCTTGAACACCAAGCTGCTCCAGCTCATACCACCCTCTTCAGGAGCTGCTACCCCAGCAGGGCCCGCCTCCATCTGTGTGGCCTGTCACCAGCAGGTCCGTGTCTGGGATGTGCGACTGAGCGGACTGCAGGCTTGTGTGCCACAGAGGCTCCGCGCCACCCAGAGCCAGGCCACGCAGGAGCGCACCACACTGTGGAGTCGGCACCCTGGTGAGATAAGCTCCCCAATGAGCTTTTGCAGGACACCTAGCAAACACCTGTTTGCAGATAACAGCTTGTGAGAAATGCCTGGGATAACTTCCCCTTTAATTCAACGTTTAGGTTGGAGCGTGAAATTACCAGAAGAAAAAAGTGGAACAGAACACAGAAAAAGGCGCCACAACAGTGAGGAGGGGAGAATGTCTCTTTGGTATCATTTTTCTTAATAATGTAATGCAAGGTGACTGTCCCTCCCCGCAGAGCCCGGGCTCTCACCACCAGCCACGGGCACCCTCCCAGCACACATGGGAGGGGGCACAGCCTGCTTGGAGCTTCTAACAGTGCGTTTCAGATGACAGGATCACTGTCTAGCACATCTGACTGTCACACTGTATTCACCAATGACACCTGTGATAAAACCAGTTCACACTGAGAAGTCCTGGTTTTCCTAGGACAGAACAGAACTAACCACAATGATTTGGGGTATGACTCCAACACAACCTCGGGGAAAAAAACATTTAATGCAAATATTTAGCCATTAGAACATACAAATAAATAAGCTTAGGATAGCTGAGGAAAAAACCCCAAATAAGTGTAATTGCCCATTTCTCTTCAGTCCCAGATGTTTCCAAAATACTGATAAAAAAAAGTACAAATTAACTAACAAGAAGATATGGAACACTCGACATAAAACAACCTCAAATAAAAATAAAACCAAGGACAAACCCTAGTTATTTTATTTCTGTATATCAAGACTACAAATAGCATTTAAACACTTAATTTATTATTCAAATTAAGAAATTATACATTTTGTTTTGATAATGGTCATTGTCTTAAAAGTGTCATTCAGTTTCCCCACAGTTAAAAGTATATTGCTAGTTCTGGCCAATTCAACAGGACAGCCCCCAGAGCTCCAGTGACTGAGATGCCGGCCGTGGAAGACAGAAGTCAGACTCGAGACCTCGCGTGCCCCAGCACCAGCCGAGGTCACTGTTCTCACAGCCGCCGCGCTGAAACACTCCGTGTCCAGAGACTGAAATCACCCAGCCACACGTCAGGTCCTGATAAAGTGCCTATTACGAGAGAATTCCAACACTCCTCCCCTGGACACGAGTCGGGGACTGTCCTGTCTTCCTTCCAAGCAGCACCATTGAGGAAGCAGAGGGTGCAGACGCGTGGTGAGTTACCCCAATATCCAGGTGACCGGCCAGTCAGCCCGGGCTGCAGAGGGCAGGTGGCCCCAGGCCCGGCCACAGTGGTCTGCAGGCAAAGGCGCAGCCCGGCACTTTGGTTCAAGTGACTGGAATCGGTGCTCAGTGTCTATTCTCCCCAAGTCATCATGTATCGTAGGTCACACACATGCCACAGGAACTAGACAGAGACCCTCCCCTCCTCGAACGCCCTCCAGGCACCAAGTGGAGACAGAAATGGAACAAGAATGAAGTACCCACCTCACATACCCCCACACGCAGTAATACCCCAACCACCATGATGCAGGTCAATGGGATACCGAACACAAGCATGCTAGTCCTATGGTGGGGAAATGGCTTAAAAAGCACAACCAAATACAATCGTTCTAGCTCTCCTCCAAACCTAACCGCTTTGGGAAAAGGCAGCAGGAAGAAAACGCCTTCAGTTTTGATAATTAGGCTTGTAAACAATTCAACTGCAGGAGAAGCCAGGCCCTGGGAGTCAGCATCTGCAGCTCTCAGAGCCGACTCTGCAGGCCGAGGGCCAGGCCGAGCCCGCAGCCGCCCCCCAGCCTGGAACCCACTGGCAAAGCCAGAGCTGCATCTTTGGTTAATTTCACCGAGCTGCCACCAGTCTTCAAACTGTGCTCTTCTTGGCAAAATTACTAACTTAGCCACATGGCACATGACATTTGTCACTTTAAGTTATCTGAAAAGTGATGTCCGTCTACATAAGTGAGCACGTCTTAACAAACCATGTGAAAGATGGAGGAGGGGGTGACGGGCGGGGGCCTGGGAGAGCTTGGGGGTGCAGCCTGAGCGCTCGGAGGGGCCGCCCAGGTGCTACTCACGCAGTGGCGGGGGCGAGCCTGTGGGCTCAGCTGAGCTCGAAGCCCGCGGCGCACTCGATGGCGTAGAGCAGCTTGCTGCGCAGCAGCGCCTCGTCCGGGAACTCGGGGAGCTTCAGCAGGTTCATGCACGTGCTGGCCGTGGGGAGCCGCTCCAGGTCTGAACCGCCATGATGGATGCAGAAGGCGGGGTACAGCTCCTGCAAGAGCGGGCGCGCGCCGGCGTGAGCACAATGGCTCCGTTACGCCGAAACCCTATCCTCTGCACAAACACACCCACATGGACGCGAGACGTGCAAACGCGCCAGTGGTCTGGATGGGAGACGTTACAGCTCTTTTAGTCGGAATTCCTGACACTCAACCACAATTCCGATTTTCTATAGTGAAAACATTAATTTTGTTACAGGGAAACTACTCAAACAGTATAGGAAATAATTACCCACTCACCAGTGAAGTGGGAGCTAGAGAACCAAAGTGGAGCCATGTTCCTGTGTGACAGGGACATCTGGACCATCTATGCCACGTTACCAAGCGTGGCAGGCACACTTCTGCTGCATTTTCTTTCATCTGTGGGTGAAGCCCACAAAGTGCTGAATAAAGAGACTTATATGCTTTTTAATCAATCTTTGTACCTCTCTTTACTGTTAAAATTTAAACCTCATTTAAACGACAGGTGGCCTGTAATACAGACTACAAAACCACTGTCTTTTCTTCTATTTATAGTTTATACACTACTTGAAATATCTCATGAAAATTTAGAACAGGAACCAAAAGAGAAACAGAAACAACATCTATTATTTAGCATTCTGAGTACACTGAAGACAATAATTCTCTCAAATGCTTGAGTAAAGTAAAATAAAACCATCACATTTTTGAAATAGAAAAGGCTCTGAAGGAAGGGCCAGTGAGCACTGGGTAAATGGTCAACTGATTGGGGAAATGGAAAGCTTGAAATATATTTTGCAGTTAAATGTCACATTTTAGTGTTTCTTTCATAATGCTAATTGAATTTCCTACTTTGAGTCTTAAAAGTAAAAAAAATGAAGTTCTTTATTGAAATCTGAGTCAAGGGCACCATTTCATGTATAATTCAACAGAGTACAACGGGAATTTGCATTAATTCAGAGTGAGAAAAATCATCAATTTATTATGTGGCCTGATGGCAACTTAACAATTTTCTACAGCACTTTAATGATTTTTTTGTCTGTAACAATCACATTCATTAACCATATTAAACTTTAATTAGCTTTAGCAGATGTTATTCTTCTCCGATAATCTGGCACTAAGGAGTTTCATAACTTTTAAATTATGCATGCTGCCTGCTACTTATGGAACTTCTACTCAAAGACAGTCTCCTCTTTTAAATCTGAAGTCTGCCAGCCCTTTCAGTGTGCACGCTCAACTAACTGGAAAGCATACATATTAAGGTGATTTTTCCAAATCTGGAGTCTTAACCTGACAATTGCAAAAACATTTGAAAACTCTTAATTAGATTTCACATTGAATATATTTTAGATCATTGAAAAAAATCTAAAATAGGAAGAATGTCTCATGGCTTCCAAAAAAGTATTCTTCATGGTAGGATGATAACTCAATTGTGACGGTACAGGGCGATCAACAGGGAAGAGGAGATTTCCACTGTGACTCTACTTGGGATTTTAAAAACTAAGGTCGACCCCTCAAGTCTCCTTTCTTCCCAGCCCGGACACCCCTGCTCAGGGAAGGGCGTCCTAGGCACTTCTAGGCCCAGACAGCCTTGCCCGCCCGCCCGCTCCTCCTCTGGCTGCCCAAAGTCGGGAACCGACCCCTTCCAGCAAGACCCCTAATTTCTACTGCAGTGAACATCACTGGCTTGAACGAACTCCCCAGAAGCCGGCGGAAACCTGTGCGCTTTCCACCCAGTGTGGATGGGAGTAGGTCCTCCAAACTTCTCTTCTAGAAACAAGATGCTTCAGGTTCTTACTTTTAAGCTTGGTGGAAGATGCTAGAAGCCTTGTTGCTCATAATAAATTTTACTAATAAAATTGCCTAATGGTAAAATCTTAATGTATAAGATTTGCTATGACTGTTTATGTCACTAACCGGTAAGAATCGTTCCGCAGACCGCCGTTTAGTTACTCCCTTTATCTGTGCCATTTGCACATTTCACCTGCATTCTTCCTGAACCCCAGATCCCAGAACAGCAGCATCCCCAGACTTCACCACATGCCCAAGGAACCAAAAGCAAAGCCCTGCTGCCTCCAGGCGGGTCTGCAGCCAGTGTGTGAGGCTGTGCAGTGGACCCACGTGTGCCGGGGGCGGGGGCTGGCGCACCAGGACAGAAGCATCACCGAATCTACAAGTCGCCTGCACAGGCTGCACCCAGCCCGTCTTATTCCTTTAATATTCTGTGCCAGCTCAGCCTTCTCCCACGCGCATGCTTTCTATCCTGTGATTCTTAATGTTAACTTGTTTCTGTTTCTGGCCAACACGGTTGGTTCTGTCCGTCTTGTGCTGCACGCTTGTTTTCTCCCTCTGATATGGAGGCTAGAGAAGTGATTTTAGTTCTGCTAAGATCACTGAGCAATTCTGTTCGCTAGTAGGTTACGTTCATGTCTTTATTCCTCACTGCTCTGACACGTGACAGTCGAGATCTGCCTGCCATGGAAAACGACCTCAGCACCTGCCCTACTCCCTGCCCTAGTTCCAGTGGCATTTCCCGGGATATGGTACGACATTGCCGATGTCAGTTTTTAAAAACAGCTTAAATGAGGTGTAATTTACATACTGTGAGATCTGTCCATTTAAATGCACAGTTCTATGAATTTCGTCAACTTAGGGCATTGTGCAACCAAACCACTCCCACAATCCAGTCGGAATGTCGCCTCCCCGCAAAGACCCTGCTCCCAGCCCAGCCCTGGGCATCACTGGCCTGCTCATCTACTAACGTGCCTTCTGAAGATACCTCACACGCATGGATTGGAACGCGTGCAGTCTTTACCGCCCGCCTTGCTCTCAGCACAACGCGGGCTCACAGTGTCCACGCATGCAGGGGACAGAGGACTCGGGCTCCCTCTGATTTCTGCACCTGCCCACAGTGTGGGCACACCACTGTGTTTAGCCACTACCACCTGATGGACATCTGAGCTAGTCCCAGGTTTGGGCCGTCACGAACCATCCTGTGCGCAACGGCTGCAGGAGTGCGGTGTGAGCATGTGTCGTCATCTGTCCTGACTACTGTACATTCGGAGGAGTGGGATTGCTCCAACAACGAGGAACATTCTCAGGATAACTTGCCTGCATCCACTGAAAACGTCCACGACACAGACCAACAGGAACTGAAGAGACGTGACAGCTAATTGTGATGTGTGGCCCTGGTGTGGACCCCGCAGTGGGGACACACACTGTGTGAGGGATGCTGAGGGACAGCGGGTATGGCCTCAGTGCACCCCACGCCCTGGAGGGTGGGGTAGCAGGAGTGCTGAGCCCACTCCTGGGGTCTGAGACAGGGGGCAGGGTGAGGCTGAAGAGGCTCATTTCTAACCAGGTCTCAGGGACGTGAGGCTGCGGTCCCAGCCCACACTCTGCAAGCCGCTCGGTGAGATAACACCAGTCTCACCGTGGCCATTTGGATCATTTAACTGTGGTTACGTACGAGTATTTGTATTTTAGGAAACAGGTACAAGGAACAGGAGGTCTTCAACTTACTCTCACATGATTCAGAAAAGAAACAGAGTAAGAACACAAATGTGGCAAAAGGTTAACAATTGGCAATCCTGGGTTAAGATGTTCTTTGTTGAATTCTTGCAACTTTTCTATACAGTTTAAATAATTCCAAAGTAAAAAGTTCAGGAAAAGAATACCTCATGTTTAACTCATCTTCAAAGGTTGCTGGAGTGACCTACCTGAAGTTTCACAAGGTCATCTAACGTCACTGTATTACCAACACCACTGTATCTTTAAACTATTAATGTTGCTTTATTTTAATTTACAATGAGTAAGGGGAACACTAACTGTGCTTCGACCAATTTTAACCACTAAAAATATTAAGTCAAATTATATGAGATCAGCATTAACGATCAGAAAGGTACAAGATAAAAAGAGAGACAGCGAGCCCCCAGGAGGACACGTGTTGCAGTTCCCACCTCTCTGCTCACACACACTCTGTCCCACTCTGAGCCTGTGTTCTGCTCAGCTCGGTAGTGACAATGGCCCAAGATGGTGACAGACGGGGAGGAGGGGAACTGACGTTAGTCAGCGGGGCAGACGCAGACCATCACAGGCCATCACCACCACCGTGTGCGAGCATGACATCGCAGGTGATCCTGCACACGTAAGAGAGGACAGAAGCGGCACCTCACTGACCCCGCTACATACGTTAACGTAGCTAAACACGGAGTGAACATAACCACCGTGGTTCCAAAGCACCCCACTGTAAACCTGACTCTCCGGAAACAGTGTGTGCCATGTACTTCACGTGACCACACCTGACAGCCTGCTGCCTTTCTTCCTAGGACATGGCCCAGAAGTCGTGTACCTTAAACCCCAAGAGTGGGGGTCGGGAGCAGCTGGTGACAAACTTGAGCAGTTTCCGCTTTTCTTCATCCGTGAACCCTTCCACAACTCGCCAGAAGACTTTGATGACAGGATGGTCAGCAGAATAGCCTCCTGTGACACAATGAGCACGTTTTAGTAAAAATAAGCTACGTGCCAAAGCAGGATGGCAATAAGGCTCAGACGTACAGGCGGCCCATTCCTGTCGTGTCCGGCACGGTGACAGGCGGGGTTCATGGCTGGAAGCCACATCTAAAGAACACCTCTCGTGCTGTTCCTGGGATGAAAGCCAAGTACAGAGGTACCAGAGCACCCAAGGCCAGAATGGGGACGCCTTGCATTTACAAGGCGCCCTGGCAGGAAACAATGCTGCAAAGGGGTCTGATTTTTTAGAGCTCTGCTGGGAGTTAAAATCAACCTGTGGTGAGCAGCAGACCCTAAGTAACAGGACTTACCTGATGGTCACACATCGAAAAATGGGCGACTTGGGATTTTTATCTCTACTAGAGCTGGTTATTTTGGCAACGTGACCTCAGTGTCTAGTTTGCTTTATCACCTGTCTGTCCTGACATGAGGTACAGACCATGGCTGACAACCAACCCAGCACATGATTAGACCACTATTCTGAAGTGTAATGTCTGCTACTTACAGCTTTTCATCTACTTAAGTGCTTCCTAAAACTGAAATAATCGCTATATATTGTTCCCTCATTGTTAATATACCACAGAAATAACATCAATAAAATATCTTAAGTGCATTAATTGGCACCAAAATGAATATGATAATATTTTAAACCTATTTACTGGAATAGCTCAGATCATTAAAGGTAGAAGCTTTCAGTGTAGATAGGGTAATGCAAACATCCCAAGACAATTTCTTGGCAAAGGCGAGACCGGATTGATCCCATTTTCTTAAACTCATGACTTGGTAGTGGGGCCAATGTGACCTTAGGTATTATTTGCCTTTACAAAGACATTCAAGTTCAAGTTTAGAGCAATATGAATTAACTGTAGATGGGGGACACGCACACACTGATACACGTTTAATATGCACACGTGCAAGCGGCTTGAGTTGAGAGGGTTTGCAGCTGTCCCCACAGCCCACTTCCGCCCACCCAGACAGCCACGCCCTGGTCTGTTTCTGGAGTGTGCTCTTGCAGATGCCACCGAAGCAAAACCATACCCACGAGCTATGCGACTTCACCTCAGCCCAGCGCCAAAGACTTTTCAAAGTTACCTTGGACGAAAGGTGGGGGAACAGCGTTGAACACAGCAGGAGTCTAGGTCGGTTTCATGTTTTTAAATAACATAATTTCACCATTTAAGCCATTTGTAAGCATCCAGTTCAGAGGCATTACATATGTTCACACTGCTGTGCAGCTGTCACCGTTCTTTCCAACCAACTCTCTGCCAGCCCAACAGCAAGTCCCCACCCCCTGCCCCGCCCGGTAGCTGCTCTTCTGCTCTCAGCGTCTGGGTTCTGCTTGTCCAGGTATTTCACGTGAGTGGAATCACACAATGTATGTCCTTTAGTGTGTGTCTGGCTTATTTCATCTAACATAATGTTTTCCATATTCATCCATGTTGTAACATGTACTTGAAATTCTTTTCTTTTTAACACTTAATGTTCCCTGCATGTACAGACCACATTTTGTTTATCCTTTCATTGTAGATGGATGTTGGGTCATTTCTACTTCTTGGTTGCATGAACACAGGTACGCAAATGTCTGTTCCAGTCCCTGCTTCCAACCCCTTTGGCTATATGCCCAGGAGTACAACTGCTAGTCATGCAGCAATTCCATGTTTAGCTTTTCGGGGAGCTACCAAACCGTTTTCCATAGTGGCCATTTTACATACCCACCCGCAATGCAAGAGGGCTCCAATTTCTCCACATCTGCACCAACATGTGTTGTTTTCTGTGTGCATGTGTGTGTGTGACAGCCACCTAAAGGATGTCATGTATGCCTTGCTGTGGTTTGGATCTGCAATCTGCATTTCCCTAATGATTAGTGATATTGAGCTTACTGGTTATTTGTATATTTTCTGTGGAGAAATGTCTATTAAAGTCCTTTGCCCATTTTTGAACTGGGTTGTCTTTTTGTTGTTGAGTTTTAAGAGTTCTTTATGTATTCTGGATACCAGACCCTTATCAATTATGATTTCCAACTATTTTCTCCCATTCTACAGGTTGTCTTTTCACTTTCTTGACAATGTCTTGATGCACAAATTTTGATGAAGTATGGTTTTTCTTTCATTAGTTGTGCTTTTGATATCATATCTAAGAATTCATTGCCAAATCCAAAGGCCATGGAGCTTTATTCCTGTTTTCTCCTAAGAAGTTTATAGTTTTAGCTCTTATATATGGTTGTTGATCCATTTTGAGTTAATTTTTTATATATGGTGTGAGGTACGGGTACAGTCCCATTCTGTTGCAAAAACTCAGCTGTTCTACAGTTAACTTTTTAAATAACTGTAAACTTTTCCAGAGACTCTACCATTTTACATTCCCACTAGTCAAGAGAGTTCCAATTTCTCCGCATACTCACTCACTCCTGCTGTTGTCTATCTTTTTGATTACAGTATTTCTAGTGGGTGTGTAGTGGTATAGCATTAGGATCTAATTTCCATTTCCCTAATGATTAATGGTGTTAAATATCTGTTCATGTGCTTATTTGCTTACTGACCATTTATCTGTATCTTCTTAAGTTAAAATTTTTTTTGCTCATTTTTAAATTCAGTTGTTTGTCTATCGGAGTTGCAAGAGTCCTTTACATGTTGTAGACACAATCCACTATCAGATGTATTACTTTCAGATAGTTTTTCCCAATGTGTGGCTTGTCTTTTCATTTTCTTAATGGTCTTTTGACGCACAAAGGCTTTAATTTTGAGGAAGTCCAGTTTCCCAGTGGGCGGGGAGGGAGACGGGGCAGACGGAAAGTCAGGAGAAGGACCTTCACTGTGGGCCTCATTACACATTCTGGGTTTTGAACCCATGTAGTTAAAAATGTGCTACCTATACAAGAAAATCTATGAAAAATTACTTTGGAAACAGGCCTCCGATACCAGCTTCAGGAATAAGTAACCAGTAGTGATAACATACCTGAGTAGTTTGTAAAAGATTTCAGGTCCTCCAGACTTATGGGAACTTGTGCACCAGAAATTAACACCTGAAAAAAAGGTTCAGTTCATGAGGGTGGAGGCAGATGTGAAGCGAGCCTTTTGAGGCAGGGGCAGGCTGGCAGCAAACCTGGATCTCCTGCTGGTCGAACATCCGCAGCCACTCCAAGCTGACCACGTTGGCCAGGCCCTGCCGGAAGGCCAGGCAGTGCTGCCGGATCTGCCGGTTCAGCCTGTAGTCTGCCACCAAGTGGATGTATGCGATGCGGTTGGCGCTGGTGACAGGGATGTCCTTCCCGCCAAACTTCAGCTCCACCACCTGTGAACATGAAAACCACTGCAGGGTAAACAGTGGAAAGCACGCCCAGCACACACCCGGCACCCACTTGAATGTGCCCGAATGGGCCACAGCTCGGCATCTCACTCTGTCTAGAAGAGCACTCACCCTGCTTTCTCCGAAGTACTAAGCACTGAGGCCACGTGAAATCATGGCGCTTCCAGGAAAGAAAACCAGAAATCACAGTGGGCAAAGACGTGGACCAAATGATCAGCACGAGTCAGATGGATTCACGTTGGAGAAAACGCAGCTTAAGGGATTAAGGCTGAAGGAAAACGACGGCTCACACTGGCACACACAGCGGAGTCCATGTCTCTCTGTGTTTCCGTGGCGTTACTACCACTGTGAAGTACTTTCCTGTGACTCACAGGCATGGGGATGATCAGCGGTAACTGGCCAGTCCACGTCTGCCTATCTGGTCATCACGTGACCATGCTCAGCCCTTGCAGGGCCCGGGCCGGGTCAGAAATAAGCCCTGCGGACATGGCCAGCGTATCCGTGGGCAAGCACTGTGGTCCCAGAGGCACCTGCTGGTTCCTGCTCCTCTCTGATGTGTGGCCACACACATATTATGTCCCCTTTTGTCATTAGTAAAATAATGACATCTCCTTTGCCTACTTGGACTTGCAACTAGGTAAGCTGACAAAAACAAGCTGACTGACAAAACGCCTCGGACAACTATAAACTTGTAAGCTATGTACAGGAGTGTACTTCTGAAACTGCTGTTTACTAGTACTTAAACAGAGAGAGGCATTCGTGATGCATTCGAATGAAACTACCCAGGCCTGGGCCTAGAGAAATATGAAATAAATACATATTAAGTAAGCGCAGACCTTCCAGAGTGACTTAGTAAGGGGACTGCTGCTAGTGGGAACCGAGTGACATCCCGGAACAGGCTTCACGTACCTGCCACGCAGGTGGCAAACATTTTGGGGCTGTCAGATTGTGGACGACAGGGAAACTATTAATAGCCCCCATGTGATTTTCTTCGGAGCCCTCACTTATCCTGGTAGCTGTTCCAGTCCAAGAGTAGAAAGACTACACCGGTCCTGCTGGGTAACAGCTTCCCGGATTTTTCCCCACTTTACAGAAAGGCTATCCTAAAATCTGCTCATGAACTTCCCTTAAATCATGCTAAGTCTGATGGTTACATGGCCACCTCACGTTATGAAAATCATGCAGCTTTATCACAGTGCTTCTTTCAATTCTGCATTTCCAGATGACATCTCGCTCTCACTAATTCACGTTCTCACTGCTGAACCACGGTCTCAGAAAGGGCTCCAAACCCCAGCCCCTCTGGGGGCGCCGTGTGGTTCTCTACTGACAGGCCATCTGTCCCCTGGCCTGGCTGGTGCTGTTTCGATGTATAAAGCAGCACCCACCCCTTAAGTGGATTAACGCAGGTAACAAATGATGATGTACTTACTGTGTGATGTGGGAGACGCAGGGCCCAAGAAGCGACCAGTAAAGGACCCCAAAGCCCCCCACCTGCCTAAGCAGACAGCACTGACATTTCTAGTGTTGTTAAAGCGGTTACACTGTGGGCGTTTAAACTCCTAAACAACTACCTAGGTTTAAAATCCTGTCACACTGTCCCAGGACGTGGGTTTTCAGGGCATTCTGAAATCTTTCAACAGGAGCTACAGCAAGAGCCACGCTCCCAGCCACTTCCGAAAGTTGGCAGGTTCCAGCACCACAGAAGACAGGGGCCTCCCCTCGGGCACGGGCCTCCCCTCACACACAGACTGCGTCTATACTTCCAGCAACTTCCGCCCCTTTTGAAGACAAGGAAGTCTTCTTCGACTGGCCCAAGGTCACACAGCAAAGCAGCAACACCAGGACCGGAACCAAGGTCTCATGACTCAAGTTCAATGCTTTTCTACATAACAGATGATTATTTATGGGTCCATCTTAAACTCTGAGCATTTCCTCAAGGGAGATGTGGATATAAATTAGTAGTCTAAAATTCCACGTTCTGTTTTTAAGCCAGCTAACAAACAGCCATATTGATTACCCTGAAGAAACAAATTTGAGAGCAAAACCATTATTTTAAAAGGGAAGATTAATTAACACAACCTGCCAACATAATGAAGTATTTGCATATTACAGACCTTTAAGTCATGATATTTTATAAATTTAAAGCTGTACAGAGGACCACGTTTCTATATCCATTTCTACAGAAATCTGTAAGATTGACCCCCAAATTAGTTGCTTTACCAGTGACTTTCTTAAATTTCCCAGTTGGACTCTTTAGTATAATTATTCGTGCACATTATCATCTGTAACCTCTTTGCTCAGGGGGCATTTCTATGACTAATTGGAACATCTTCCCTGTACACTTTTCCTTTTAACAGATTCCAATATTATTGGTGGCGCTTTAATGGAACTCTTCCCCAGGCGACATCTCACTATTACCATCTATTTCTGAAAGAAAAGTGGGGAACGCTCCATTAGCAAAGCCTGCATGGTTCGTTATGACCTGACCGCCCCAGAGCCTCTACGCCGTTCTGAAATCACCACAGGTGGAGCGGGGCAGCAGCGCCGCTGTGAATGTCCGAAATTTCCTTCGGAACAAACCTCATCTTTCAAAGAACAACTGAACTTTGCACTGTTGAAGCTTCAGCTCTACGGGACAGAAGAAGAGGCTGAAACAAAAGCAACCACATAAGTTGCAACCAAATAAAACAGCTCTGTATTCCTCACTCTTACTCTATCTTACAGTGTCGATGTCTGTTCTCAAAAATGCCTAGAGATGACCAAGTGCTGGGAGCGTCGGACGCCTGAGGCAGTATCATTTCCTTTATTCCTACCTAGGATTTAATCCATACCTATTTCTGAAATAGGGAGCTTTAAAGATTAAGAAACAGACAGAAAACTGAAGTACCACAAAGATGATCATTTAAAAAACATCCAGAAAGTTTAGACACTAGCCTGTATAACCTTTGTGTGTTTTTTATTTTAGTTTTGAAGACATCATTGCCATGTAGAAACCACAGAACAGTCCTGCACTCTAGGGAGGGCGCCAGGAAAACATGCTACATATCTTAGTTTTCGTGAAGAACTCTCAGTATTACAGCACAGCACTGAGGGAGGGAGGGACAGAGAGAAGAAAACAGAAAATGAGTGTTGGAAGGATGTGGAGAAACCGACCTGCCATGCACTGCTGGTGGGGGAAAATGGTGTAGCCACTAGGAAAAGTGTGGAGGGTCCTCAAAAAGATAAACAGAACTGCCACATGAGCCAACAGTTCCACTTCATGGCATTATTCATGAGCTGAAACAACTCTGCTGTCCACTGAGAGACGAATGAATAAACCAATGTGACACATACACGCAATGGGGTATTACTCAGCCTTAAAAAGGAATACATTCTGACACAGGCTATGACGTGGATGGACCCTAAGGACTTCCTGCGCAGTGAAATGAACCAGTCACAAAAGGACAAGCAGTGTGAGTCCACTCATATGAGGGCCTAGAGTCGTCAGACTCACAGTGACAGGAAGTGGAGTGGTGGGTGTCGGGGCTGGGGAGGGGGATGGAGAGTTGGTATAATGACGTCCTGCCTGCGCCCCCCACGCCCGACTCACATAAAATCTACTTCGCTTAAGACACTCACCTACAGAACATGATTTGACAAATGAAGATTGCAGGGGAAGTCACAGCGTCTCCGAATCCTGGAACCAACTGACCCAGAGGACACCGGGCTGCTCCCAGGTACTGCCCTGACTTGGAGAAGCAAACCGCAGCTCCCTGCGACAGGAGGCCAAACGTTTTCCTGTTGCTCACTTGCCCCGCTCTGAAGTGCACCTGCTTAGCTATCTTACTCTGAGGCGCGGAAATACAACAACGAAACACTGGCTCTCCTTCTGAGTTTGCTTAGCCTTTCTAAGGCCCAAGCCCTTAAACGGTTCTCCACGACGACAGGAAGAAACCCCGACGCCTTGGCGGCCATCGAACTCCTCTCCTACACGCCCTGTGAACTTCAGCCACTTCGAAATCTGCTCACCTCCCAGTGAAGTGATCTCCTTCTCACCCATCCAGGGTCTCTCCCAGAGAGCCCTCCCGGGCCTCCGTGTCAGCTACGACTAAACTTCACATCTCATTGCACAGATCACCTCTGCCTCTCTCGTTACAACATACATGGTCTTATAGTTTAAAAAACCCTCCTATGCATAGCATAGTGGCCGGGACACAGAGCGTCACGGGTATGTCATGAATGAATGAGGAAATAAAGACGAGGCACGGTGACAAGCAGGTAACGAGATATAAAAAGGCCAAATGGCACTGATCCAAACTGTTCAATGTGTGTTTAGCATAATGAAATGTTCGTGTTTCGACCTGGCAGTAGGTTAAGGACCCCGTGGGGGTCGATGCTTTCTCAATGGTGATTCAACTATTTAATATGCAGTTAATTTCAAACTGGTGAAGCTGGGGACCTTTGAGAGCCTGGATCAGAAACCAAGTCATAACAAAAATTTGGAGCAACAATTACAAAGTTTAAAGATACCATATTTTTTGTAGTTAAAATCAACTATTAGATTCAGACAAGATTATCGATCTATGAGTACGTAAGAGTTGTAGAAGGGCAGACGGGTGGCTCAGGTGGTCAGAGCGCGAGCTCTGGGCAATGGGGCTGCCGGTTCGATTCTCACATGGGCCAGCGAGCTGCACCCTCCACAACTAGAATGAAGTCAATGAGCTACTGCTCAGCTCCCGGGTGGCCAGATGGCGCAGCTGATTGGAGCGCGTCCTCTCAACCACATGGTTGCCGGTTCGACTCCTGCAAGGGATGGTGGGCTGCGCCCCCTGCAACTAGCAATGGCAACTGGACCTGGAGCTGAGCTGCACCCTCCACAGCTAAGATTGAAAGGACAACTTGACTTGGAAAAGTCCTGGAAGTACCACTGTCCCCCAATAAAAAGTCCTGTTCTCCTTCCCCAATAAACTGTTAAAAAAAAAATTGTGTAAGAATGTGTTGGTATGTCAGTGAGTGTATGTGTATTTAAAAAAAAAAAGAATCACAGAAAAGATGCTCTCCCCTGTGAAAGAGACACACTTGTCTGAAAATCAAACATAAATTAGATAAACACAGTTGGTTACTTTAAAATCTAATAAAATGAGAGATGGTAACAAATATGACTTGGAATATCCTAGATTTGTCTGTATGCACTAAAATGAGTTTCATAAATTATGGGAACATTTGCCCATAAACGTAGACAGAACAGCATGGCAAACGCCCATGTCCCTACCACCAGCTTCAGGAAGTGTCACCTTGTGGCCACCGAGGCCATGTGTACCTCCACCTCTGCCCATCCTCATAATGGTGGCAGCAAATACCAGATGTTGTCAACCCATCGTAAATAGTTTGTGTGTTGTACGTCAATGTTCATAGCAGTGTTATTCAGAACAGCCCCGAACATCCATCAGTGGATAAAATGTGGCACATCCACACGATAGGACATCATTCAGCCAGAAAAAGAAATGAAGCACTGACACCAGCAACAGTAAGTGACGGGAGCCAGTCACAAAGGCCACGTGCTGTGAGAATCCCATTAAGTAAAACGTGCTGGCCTTGACTGGAGGTGGCAGTGACCCGCCAATGGGCACAGTCTCTCTGGGGTGACAAAATATCCTACACATAGATGTCGGTGATGGCGCACGGTTCTATGGATATACTAAACTACACTGGTGGTTTATGTGGTGTGTGACTTGTAGCTCAAGAAAGCTGTTATTTAAAAAATTAGTTTGAGTCTCTAATATACGCTTTTTAAAAATAAAGGATAAAAATATGAAGAGCAACCAGATGTACAATGAAGATCAGAAAAAACATCCTGGCAACAACCTGCATTACAGCAGCAAGGTGCAGTGAGTGGACGAGCACCGAGGGAGAGTAACTCCCCAGGGCTGCTGTTGGAACCCTAACCATGAGCGAGACAGAAAACAAGGCTTCATTAACCGTCCAGTCAGCGTGCAGGACCACCCATCACCAAGGGGGCGGAACCCATTGCCGAGGGGGTGGAGCCCATCACGGAGGGGGCAGAGCCTATCACCCACAGGGCAGAGCCGTGCTCGCCCACCTGTGAGTCTGAGGTGGGCAAAGTGTTCCAGGCCCTTCAAGTCTCCCTCTCGAACCATCAGCCACTGTGACTCTTCCAACTAAAATGTGCACAAGCTCAAACAATATAAAGTGGATGATTCTATACAGAAGGAAACACAGGTGGGTGAGCTGCCGCCTACCACGTGGACGGAAGCTGGGTGTCAGGCTTACCTGTGCCTCCCCGAGCTCATTGTTCACCACGGTGAAGTTCAGGCCCAGCTCCTCCACGTCGCCTTCATAGCTCTTGAGAAAAAGCAAATTCTTATACACTTCCGGATCTAAGGAAGCTAGGTGATGGATGTCCACGTCGGCGCTGGTTCCCAGCAACTTGGACAGGAAGAACCCAGCAAAGGGCAGCTCTACCAGCATGTTCTCGTAGAGGGCCTGAGAGGAGAGCAAGGACCAGGGTCAATCAGCATCTCACAGGCAGGCATCTTCTTCATACTTCCTGAAAGAGGCGGTGCCTGTGCAAACGGATAGCTAGCAGCCCTAAGAGAGTACACACTTTCCCTCCATAAAACGAAAGGATGGCGGGAGCTGGTATTTGGTGAGCGTTTACCATGGGCCAAAGGTAAGGATTCAGTTCATGCATTCAGTATGTTGAAAACTCTAGAAGAGACTACCAAAGAATTCTGGGGCTGAAATTAGAGTGTTAACCCCAGTGAGATGTGAAGGGGCCACATCCTCCAGGTACGAGAGGTTGACAAGCATTTTCTGCAAATGGCTTTGCAGGTGCATCCGTATCCCAGGCTGCTGCACTAACTGAATGGCTCAAAGCAAACGGGATCTTACTGCCTCCCCGGTCTGGAGGCTGGAGGTCCGGAATCACGTGTCTCAGGGCCGAGCTCTCTCTGAAGGCTCAGGGGAAGGCTCCCTCCTTGCCTCGTTTGGCCTCTGGCGTTGCCGGAGTCCGTGGTGGAGCTGGACTGGCAGCCACATCCCTCCCACGTGGCTGCCTTCCCCTTGTGTCTCTGCTCTGTGTCTGAATCTCCGTCTCCTCTCTCATAAAGACGCCAGTCACTGGATTCGGGGACCTACTCTAACCCATCTGAACCTGACGACACACGCAAAGACTCATTTCCAAATAAGGTACGTTCACAGGCGTGGGGTATTAGGACTCGAGCATATCTTTTGGGGGTCACGATACAGCCCATGACAGCAGGCCAGACGGCCTCGGTCACCCCCACTCTGCTTTGGCTGCACAAAGGGAGTGCAGTGCATGGCGAGTGAGGGCAGCTGTGTGCTAAGTGGCAATTCACGTAATTTCCAACTTAAGAAATATTACTGTTCTTTAAAATTTGTTTTTTCAACCAGCAAATGGAAAAAGCATTCTTAGCAGACTGTCCACACAAAAATAGGTGGCAAGCTGGGTGTGGCCCACAGGCCGAGGTGTGCCAACCCCCGTCCTAAAATGGACCTGGGCCTGAGAACTGAGAGGCTTGTGTAGCTATCAGGAGTTGGGAGGTAGCAAGACTGACACCAAACCCAGATTTCCTGAGGCCCAGACCAATGCCGTTACTGCCTCCCTTTATGCCTGAGGGTTGCAATGTGCAATGCCCTTCGCATGTACTGAAAGTGTAATTTCCATATAGTAAGAGAAAACGTGCAACCTACAAGTACAGATTGAATTGTCATATTCGATTATACCTGTGTAACGACCTGTCAGATCAGGATAAAAACACTTACGCCCCTTCCACAAATCCAGAGTTCCCTCAGCCCCTTCAGGCAACACACCCCTACCAACCCCTGCAACCTCCATTTTGTTACCACCACCCTAAGTTTTACCAGTTCTAGCCCTTCATAAATGGGATTATACAGTATGTATTCTTTTGTATGTCTTCTCACAACATAGTGTTTTTGAGATTCATCTATGTTACTGTTTGCTCTTTAATTTATCGCTGTGTAATAAATACATACGTATTTGCCTGGTAATAGACACATGGGTTGTTTTCAGTTGGCGCTACGATAAATACAGCTGCTATGACGTCACGTGTGAGCCTTTCTGTGGATCTCTGCTCTCATTTCTCGTTAGTGATACTTAAGGTCTGCTGACAGTGGATTGGGTCACCCGACTGTTTTCCAAAATGCAATGATTCTGCCACCAAGACCCACAATGCAGCTCACCAATGATTAGCACGGCAGTCTTTGTCATTTTGGAGTTCTGGTTGGCGCAGCGGGGTGGCACTGGGTAATACTGTACCGACCTCACAGACACTCTAGCAGAGGACGGGGGAGGAGCGTCTGGAAGCCTCCCAGCACCCACCTATGGTCTGAGGCTGTGAGATGCACGAGAACCAGCAAGGCACTGCAGAGCCTCCAGAGGCATTCTGATGTGCTTCTAACAGGGCTGATGGGGTGTCAGCACCAACGCTCCCTGGCAAATGTGCTCCTGAAAACCACAGTTCTCACTTACTGCGTGGCTGCTCTGTGCTGGGCGCCAGGCTAAGCAGTGGGCACTGGCTCCCTCACCTCCACCTGGCCCATGTGCAAAGCCACCGGTGGTAAAGTACCGTGTTTCCCCGAAATTAAGACCTAGCCGGACCATCAGCTCTCATGTGTCTTTTGGAGCAAAAATTAATGTAAGACGTGGTATTATATTATATTATATTATTATTATACTTGGTCTTACAGGAAAATAAGACTGGGTCTTATATTAATTTTTGCTCCAAAAAACGCATTAGAGCTGATTGTCTAACTAGGTCTTATTTTCAGGGAAACACGGTACGCGTGACTCTTACCTGGGAGTTAGGGGCAACCTGGGTTTCCTCTACAGAGGTCGTTTTTGTTGAGATCCGTATTTACCAGATTCCTCTGCCATGCTCCCCACCTTCCCAGGTGAGAGGAGAAATGGTGCTACACCCCCAACTCGGTAAACGGACAGCTGGAGGCAGTCTCAAACTCAGGTGACCGTGAACATTTCTCTGTCTGGGGGCAGCCTGTGACCCAGCGTGAGACAGAGAGGGCCAGGGCTGGACGAACCCCACCTCTGAAACCCCTGCTACAAGCTCTGTGGTACATTCAGACCTCTAGGCCACTGCTTTAAGACTCGGGCGCTATCACACCACACCTAGAAAACCCCAATAAAAATAAACTTTCGCCTAAGGGCCATCCCCAGCACGAAGCTGTAAGTGCTGCAGGAGTCGTTCTTCCAGGAGGCTGCTGACGCGACCACGTCCATCCACACTACATGTGAAACGAGGGTTCAACGAGACAGTTGTGTGTGAACTAACACACAGAAGAGCTGGAACTCAGCTCCTCCCACCTTCCAGCAAAGAAAACAAGTTTAGCCGACACCACTGTTCACCTTGGTGGGAGCGAACCCTTTCCTTAGTCATAGCTTCCAGCACAGCTGCAGTATTTAACCAACTGTTTTACATGTGGCCGTCCATAAAGTCACGATCCTTAAACAAACACCAAATTTACACACTCAAGAATGCTTTTCCTTTCCTCCCCCAAACTAGAGAACACTGAAATACCCCTTCAGACCTACATTTCAAAGTTTCACCCACTAATACAAATGGAGGAAACCAGAAAGGCGACTGTGGCGGAAAAGCTCTGGTGACAGGCGTCCACCGTGTTCTCCACATTTCCCCTGAGAATGCAGGGAACCGAGGCTTTATGTCCCTGTGCTTTTATTTCTGATCTGAAGACTAATGCTTTCCCCATTAATTCTGAAAAGATGGCAAAAAGGACTTCTTAACGAGAGATTGAATAATAAACTGCGACCAGCACTTAAGTAACCTACCGGTGACGTAAAGAAAGCTGTTTTGGAAGGCTGGTTTGCGTGGGGCTAGGAATGGCCAACACTGCTAACCGGGGCACTTACCGGCCACATTACTCCTGAATGAATGATGGCTTCAGAGCCAAGGAGAACGTTCTGCAAAGACGGCAACATTGATTCCAGGTGCTGAGGAAAAGCCTCATTTGTACAGTGGACTTTAAAGTAAACTGGAGTGTAAATCACTTCATGTTCAATATGTAAGGTCATTGTTTGCCATTTCTGCATTAGTAACAATAAACCAGAGAAATTCGTTAAATAGATCAGAGCTACCTGAATTTTAAACAGAAATCCCACTGTGACTCATAAAATGCAAATGCATAGGTATAATTTTTTACGTAAGGCAGCTGTAAACCTTCAGAGCATTTAATATACAAGCACTAATAAATGATGGCACTAAAAACTATGGCTGCATCAGCTAAATGGATTATAAATTAAATTTCCATAATGTATGCAACCAAGATACAAATGTAAGCATAAATCAAGGTATTCTCTAAACACAGGTTAATTATACTACTTCAAAAACTGCCTATTTTTTATGCAAAATAATCCACTTAGCGTTTTTCACATTGGCTTAATTCGCAGCCAGCTGCACCACTCTTGTTCCTAGAAGCGTCTCAATAACTTGTCACAAAAAGTAGCCATAGGTATATGGCAAAAACCTGTAACGGATTTTTCAACTGTCTGTCTTTTATGAGTGTTTATAGCTAGAAATTGTGCCAACGTGATGTGAAATAAAAAGGATTAATTATAGTAGAAGCCTTTTAATGGAAGTGAGCACAGTGGCCGTGCAATTACTGCGAGCCGTGGCGCTCTCAGGAGCTCGAATGCCGACCACACCACAGGCCATTTCTGTCCGCTGCCCAGTCACTTCAGTAATTTACTACATTAAGAATCAATAAAAAAATAATGCTTTCCAAATGCATCTTTATCAATCTTCAGGCGGCTCTAAAGTGAACAGTTATAACTTAATCTAAAAACTATATCAGGTGTCCTTTTCCAAAGCCGTCCTATTGAGAAGCAGATGGTAACTAATTATTTCGGCCCATGCTAGCTAGTACTGCAGTTTAAGGCAGCATGCTGACGATGATACGCTACTTAACTTCTTACCTCATTTCCCCCGAAAATAAGACCTAGCCAGACCATCAGCAATAATGCGTCTTTTGGAGCAAAAATTAATAGAAGACCCGGTCTTATTTTAATATAACATAAGACCAGGTATGATATATGATATGATATGATACCGGTATAATATGATACTGGATCTAATATTAATTTTTGCTCCAAAAGATGCATTAGAGCTGATGGTCCGGCTGGATCTTATTTTCGGGTAAACGCAGTAGATGTGCTTCAGAGTTAATACCCAAGAGCTGACAATGTGGTCTGACCGGGACTACCACCGATTTCTACGGCTGGAAGCTCCTGAGGGCAGGGAACACACCTCATTTTTTAGTATACGTGCTGCTGAAGCGAGCACACCTCATCTTTAATGCATGAGTCTACACACAGCATATAGCGCCCGAGCATCTAACAAACACTTAGAAAGTGCCAGCTGTGTGCTGGGAAACCACACCACCCACTGGAATTCTGCATCCATGAATTTGTTTGCAAAGAAAACACTTCTTCTCTTTTGGGACATTTCTGGTTATACAAAAGTACAAAAATGTCAAGACCCATTGTCAATCCTGGGCCGTCACAACCCTACACCGACACCCTCCCACACTAGTCACTCCTCTACCCCCATCTGCACAGTCCCATGTCTTCCACGTGAGGAACTGTATTTCGCATGCGCCCACACCATGCAGGACCCCCAGGGGCTCCTGTGCACGGGCCAGGTCCTCCACCCTCCTCCCCGACACAACCAAATGCTGAGCTCACTCGGGCGCCCTGCAGTGTTTCTTTAAACACGACGGAGCTGAAATGGACGCTGTTCATTCATAAATCAGCACGTGTCCACTGGAGGGGCGGAGCAGGGTGTGCTGGGTGGTAAGTCAGGAAAAGGCACCACGGACAGGCTGAGGGTGCGTCCCCTCCCCCGCTGAGACCCAGTGCGCATGTCCCAGACCCCTCCCATGCACGCTGCCTCCCCTGAACCACGACTGCGACTGCGGCCACCCCCAGCTCTGCATGGCAGCTCTCGGGAGGGGCGCCGTTCACTTGTCCACTGCAGGGGATCATGCACCCTCACGGTGTGACAGCTTTCTTTTTCAACAGTTCTTTCACAAAAATCTGTAGGGGGTGCTGGGGTGGTGGAGACACAAGCCCACTTCTCCTGTCCCTTTTTCCTTGTTGGCTATCCAGAAATCAGCCCACAGCACGTGCACAACAGCTGCCAGCTGCGAGCTGATCCTTCTCTCCTGTCTCCTGCGAGCTCCATGGGTCCCAGTTCAGGCTCCACAAGGGAGAAGAAATTGGTCTGCTCCTCCCGCTCTGCCCACCAACAATGCCGTGAAGAACTTACATCTTCATGACCAAAAGCGTTCACCAGTGACAGTCACTGATGTCCACCGACATGGCAGTTGTGCCTGCTCGTGAACTTAATGTTCATGGGGGCCTGCAGAAGGCACCGTTTCTGGCCTCTCCCACTCAACGTCAGGCCTGTGCCACCCCCCACACTGCCAGGAAAACTGCAGTCTGTTCACTCAGCAGCTCACACGACTGCCCCCCAATGTAGTGGTGAGGGCGCGGGGGGTGGTATGTATGGTGTTACATGCTTCCCCAGGTGCCTATTTCTGTGGGGCTACACCGAGCACAGGACACCGCACATCGTCAGATACTTGTGGAAGCTTCTGCTCCCATTCTTCTCAGCCCATGCGCTGAGGCTTTGGCCCCCACGGCCCCTGAAAGCTGCCTGTCCCCCTCCTGCTAAATGACAGTCACCTCTCCATCCTTATCTGTCTAACATGCCTCATCACTCTCTGCCCTGAAACAGTCCGTATTTGGCTTCACAACATCACAGTGTCCTGGTTTCCTCTCCCTTCGCAGCTGCTTCTCCTCAACTTCCCCGGCTGACATCCTCCTCCGAGCTCTGGGTGCAGAAACGGCTGGGACACAGTGCTCAGTCCGTCCTTCTCCCTCGCTGCACTCACTACCTGGGTGACAGCAGCCAGTGTCACCTCAAGTACGATGTGAAGGGGACGCTTCAGCCCAGACCTGGCCCCTCACTCAAGCGCCACCTCATTCTCTATGTGAACGTCTGACAGACAGCTCGGACTGAAGGAGCAGCAAACATTTCAGCAGCACCCCCAAACCTGCCCCTCCTAGTTCTCACAACAAAACCCATGCAGTCCTCTCGCACCCCAACATCCCCTCGCCTGCAAATCCTCTTGGCCCCGACTACTCCTCTCCAGCACTACCTTGCAGGAAGGAGACTCCACGCTCACTCAACCCGAATGCCTGGGACCCCTCCACCAGTCTCCTGCTCCAGTCCCTGCTGCCACCTAAGGGGTTCACACCACCAGAGGCACCCAGGAGACCTGTTAGACATCATGCAGACCCCGCACGCTGCTGCCAGGGTCCCAGTGGCTGGAGCCGGGACCCCCCAGACTGGTCTGTGTCACTCAAGGGCCTGAGCTCAACCACATGCTCTGGCCCCAAACAAACTGATCACAGTTTTAGATTGTCAGCAGCAAGAGTAACAATCTGTAGCTTCACTTGGCTTGCTTTGCATCAAGTTCAATGTACTAATTTTAAATACGTATTTAAATGTTTACAGGATTTAAATGAGCGGTATTTGAGTTTTAGACACTCACTGCCCTTAGTGCACAAAGGCCCAAGAGACGCAGCAGGCGCAGCAAGAGGGCGTTTCTCACTGTCACGGTGACAACTGAACACGGCCAGGAAAAGGAGATGGCCTCTGGACTGACCCGTTCAGTTAGTTATCTGGGAGAGCTTAAAAACCGTGAGAAGGGACATCTCATGAGTAAACAAGACCTGCTTTATCCAGGAGCAGAACAAATCTTGGTGGCTCTCGGAGTGGTTAAAACTGTAATATTTTTAGGAGCTGGAATGAACTGCATTCTGGACTGCTGCTGTCACTTTCACTGTCCAATCTAAACCATTCTTATTTCATGTTTAATTTTGAAAAAATAAAATGAACTACATAGAAAACCATGACCTTCAGTGACAAGAAAAATCATCTCCAGATCTGCGAATGCTTTGTTTTTCATGAAAAAGAATACAAATCGTTGATTATTAGAATGCTACAAAAGCAGGCACAGTTCTCCGGAGGGTAAGATTCAAATAAAGTGATCATTTATAAATAATGATCTTTCATTTTTCTGCTTCCAAAAAAGCTGTCAGTGAATCAGAGCAAACTGATAAGGAATCGTCCATAACTGGGAGATTCAGAGAAAGCACGCATGTGAAATTTGCTGACATCAAAGTAAAAAAGTCTTAACGTTGATTGGAAGGCTTTTGTTCAGCATAGAATAATCAACTATTTGCTGAATGTTATGTTTAAAAAATCTAGGGAAAAGACATGTTAACTTTAGAGATCACAGCACTTAGTCTGATGACAATCAGACAGACCGTGGATGAGTCTGAGAGTTCAAAACAAGCAACAGTAACAAAGGAGCTTTGCCATTCAAAGGCCAAGGTAACTTTAATTACTAGTATTCACCTCCACCTAGTTTCAAAGCCTCAGCAAATTCAGTGAACATTTTAAAAAAGGACTCTAATGATATAGGAGAATAAATTTTCCCACTCTCAAAACTCTCAGGACCAACTGTTAACTGCCAACATTGCACTGTATGATATATTAAGGGCACACTGAATTCTACTAAAATACAAAATTATAAACTATGCTGACACTTCACAATCTGCTAATTAAAAGTTTGAAATATATGACCAAGATATTATCAAATAATCTGATTTATAGGCATTCTGTTCCAATTAAATCAATATTGTAAAGCAAGAAAAAAAAAAGCCATTTTCAAACAGAATTCAAATATGATAAAAGATTTCCTTCAATAAATATTCTGAACTTAATTGGCTTAAATGGACCTAGGTGCTTCTATTTGTAAAAAAAAATTCAAGATGACATTACCACAGTGAGCTGTTTATTTATTCCCCGTCTGAAGCCTGATTTACAGGCGATAAAATGCAATCACGACCCACACCAGAAGCAGGAATCATCTGCTAATGGAACTTTTAATTGAGAAGTGACCAGTGACACGGAGTAATTCTTCCTACGTAGGACTGCTCTTGAGGACCTCTTTGCACTTCATCACAGTAAACAATCACTAACATATGCATTAAAGAAAATTTAAATACATTATGACCCAATAAATATCATAATCAATCAATATACAATTTCTTCCTGTAGAGATTTAATGCTGAGATACCACACTATTAGTACTACACTATTACACTCGCTTAGACCTGGGCAATTTTTAACATGTTGGTACAAAGTTTAACCATTTGTAATCAAATGATCATTAGCTGTTTTAGAAACTAATGCTCCCTTAGGGATCTCCATGCGGAACATTATAAAAGTCTTCAACGTGTGGACCTAAGCTAACTACCACCCTCCAGGAACTCTAGCTTGAAAATACTGGTTTCGTCTAGACGTCACTATTTTAAAGGGCTTTTACTGAGATGCAATTTACATGAACTTCATTGTTGGGACAAAGGCTTAGACCCCAAATTCTCATCCCTGGAACCTGGTTTACAGAGACGCATATTCCCACGTAGACGAGTAAGACGAGTCACTCACCACTTACACAAATGTAAGCCAGCCCGGAAACATCGGTGAACCAGCGTTATCCGACCACCTTGTCTCCCTAGCGATCAAGCTTGGCCAATGTACACATCCGGGAAGGAAAAAGGACGTAAAATTTTAATAAGATTTTAGTTCATGCAAATATAATTACTCTATTTGTTGCCTGTTACTGCACTGTGTGAGAACCACCAAATTTAGGGAGAATTTCAGGTTAGTCTAGCAAAATACGAGCTCACTTTCATTAATATTTTTAAGTGTATTACTATTGGTTTAGCAAGTTCTTGGGCTCATCTTAACGGAAAGAACTATGGCACATCAAATTTCAAAGATTTTCACATAATGAGTCATGAAACTTACATCCTCCAGAGGGAGATGAGCTGAGCTGAGACACAAGGGACCAATGACGGAGAGATGTTACCTCACTATTTTTATTTCAAAAAAACTGTTACTTAAAAAAAAAGTCACAAAGAGCACAATCTGCTTTGCAGATACTGATTTTGAATTAAGCTGCTTTTCAGATGGGCAACTCCAGACACTATGCTGCAAGACGGGCAGTGGCAGGTCTGCTTAGTGTGGACCACCGAGAACTACAAACGCAATAGATGAAGGAATTTATTATAAAGTTGAAAATGACTAGTTCTGAGTAATTCTTACAGAAAGTGAACCAACAGCAACATTACTCTCTTAACTATGTAGTTACAACGATCAGGCTTACTCATCAGAACCCCGAACACTCAGCCTGTGCACACAGCCCACATTCCATTTCCCATTTGGGCCCACTGTCACTGCAGGGGGCACATCATGTCCCTCCCAGCTCCTACCCCTCCTGAGTTCACAGCAGCCTTTCACACTCCACCTTCCCTCCGAAGATTCCCATCTTCTTTGATCTTCCTCCACACATGGCCTCTACTCAGGTCGCTCTAGCAAAGCCCTGAGGGCTGAACCTCCCCCTCCCCAAGGTAACAGCCCACCTTCTGACTGTCCTCACTCAGCCGCCTGCACACACAGGCCTGGGGCCACCCCACCCCCACCCCCACGCGTGCTGTGGAGCCACGAGAGGCTGCTGACAGCTCCATGACAAATGTGACTGCTTGCCCCAGCCCGCCAGCTGGAGAACATTTCACCATCACCAGAAGCTCTCCGGCCGTGCGGCTCGTACCTTCTTTGCTGTGTCTTCCCAGTATCTTAACCCATCCCTCGTATCTGGTTCTTTATCATGGAACTTCCACCTGCACAAAGCTCCCCCATCTTTGAAAACAGACCAACCCACCTACCCATTCTTCTCTGGAACTTGTTCTTTTTCTAGGGATCCCCTCCCCTTCACAGCCCAGCCTTCTGAAAAGGCCTCCTTTCCATGTTTATCCTGCCATGTCTCTCCCTCAGCGCAAAGGACACTCATTTTGTCACACCCCTTCACTAAAACCACCGCAGGCACACCCCCAGGTCCAGCAACTGATGAATGGATACATAAATGTGGTCACCAGATAGGGTCTATTACATGGCAATAGAAAGGAATGAATTGCTGACGTTACAACTTGGATACTCCTTGGAAAATGTGCTGACAGAGCCAGTCACAAAGGCCACCTATTGACAGAAATGCCCAGAACAGGATGCTCTCCGCAGACCCAGAGTAGATGAGCAGTGGCCTAGGGTCTGGGGGAAGGAACGAGGAGTAACTGTGAATGGCTACTGGAACGCGGGGATGGCCACACAACTCTGCATATATGCAACTACCTGAGATGCGAGAACTGCACGGTAGGGGAATTGTATCTCAATAAAGCTGTTAGAAGGGAAAAATCAAGGGAAGAAAAACTACCCGATAAATCCAGCCGTCACTTTTTAGTCCTTAGCTTCCTTGTCCTTCCAGCACAACACCACGTAATCCAGGCCACCATTCTTCAGAACTAGATTCCTGTCCTAGCCTCTGAAATCCACTCCCCTCAAGGAAACCACCCTGTCTCCATACGAATGTAGTAAGTCTGTCATCTCAGCCATTTGCCAAACACAAAGGTTTTCCACGTCCCACAGGGTGAAGACCAGACTTTTCATCATGGACTACAGAGGCCCTTACGCTCTGGCTGGGGCTGAGCTGGATGCAGGGTCGGCAAGCACGTCCTCCACAGGCCCCAACCGCACCCGGGAGGCATTGTCCGACTCTGCCGTGGAGGGAAAGCCACCACCACAGGCCACCCGTGAGCAGGCCGCACTGCATTCCAGTAAAACCTTTTAAAAACAAGAATACTGGTGGGCGGCCCCGGCCAGAGGCTGTGGTTGGTGGCTCCCCGTTCCAGTGTCTGTCACCTGCGATGACACCTCTGACTCACAGATGCCATACTGATTACAATCCAACTGTCTCTAAAACACGTTGGACAGTAAATACTAAATACCAGGCTTTCCTATTCCACTGTTTTAAACGGGGGAAATAAAAATATATTCCTAGGCTATCCAAAAACCGTAACAAATTGCCCCAAAATACCACGAAAAACATTTACCTCTCTACGTAACAATACACCGAGGATTCTTGGGTAACATAAACCGCGACTTTATTTAATAACATCTTATTAGTGGGCATGCTGTGTGCACTACACAGTATTTTCCAGATTCTGATGGAAGTTACAGCTCTCCTCTACACTGCAGAAACATCCGTTAGTGAAAACAAACGAGGAAGATGCCGTCTGAACTGGCCCCGGGTGCCTGGCAGAAGCCGCCACCAGGAGCCTGGAAGGGCATCGGTGACGAGGGGACAAGGCGAGCCAGCAGGAAACACTGAGTTTTGACCTCAGCGCGTTCTCCTTCCCCCTCGACTTGCAAGATATTACAAAGGGCTTCTGACTCAGACAGCAAACGCGGGGGAAACTTTCTCGCTGTCATTCCAGTGAGTACTCGGTGGTGAGTGTGAATACTGGGGAGTCCTCGCACACTCCCACAAACACAGCACACTTTCTGTCATACTGTCACGACTAGTGGAATAAATTCATCCATTCAAAGAAAAACCAGGAATCGTTAATTTCCGATTTCCCACGGGAATGACCTAGATGATTTTCTGCCTCACTTAGAACAGCTTAGGCATAACTTTCAACTACTGACTTTACTGGGGTATTTGCCAAGCACATCCTGCTAGGATTAGCAATTATCAACACCAAATTTATTTAAAGTGCAAGGAAGCAAACACAATAAAATAAACTAACCCAAAAGTAGAACCTTGTGTATAAATGTCCCCCATTACTAAACTGTTAGTAATCAATTAGAAAGGAAAAACACTGCTTCTTTGGACTGGACCTGACCTGTGGGGAAGCAGTCGGCCACTTCTGACTGACATGAGGTCACACCTACTCTCCCCACAATGACACACCCACAGGCTGTGCTGTGCTCTGAGTTTGTGTCCCCAACATTCACAGGCTGAATCCTAACCCCCAGGACGGAGTCAGGAGGCGGAGCCTCCGGGACGGCATGAGGTCATGAGGGTGCAGCCCCACGACGGGGCAAGAGCCCACAGAAGAGCCCCCACAGGCCTCCTGACCCCTTCCACCTGTGTGGACACGGTGAGAAGGTGCCAGTTATGCACCAGAAAGTGGGTCCTCACTAGAACCGACCCTGGGGGTGCCTTGACCGTGGACTTCCAGCCTCCAGAACTGTGAGAAATCAGTGTCTGTTGCTTACAAGTGCCGGGTCTGCGGTGTGTGGTACAGCAGCCTGGAAGGGTGGAAGGCAGGCTCACACTGACCCCGTCCAATGACGGACGGGCTGGTGTCACTGGGTGTCCTTATCTTGTTCTGACTTTACGGGCGGGAGGGTTTTGCAAGTTTCAACATGAAGTAGGAAGTTTCCACCAGGTAATGTCGTTCTCCTTTCACTTACAATAAAGGTCGGCAGGTAGAGAGCTCTTTGGTTGCTAGAGCATTATCATAATACCACCTTTAAATGGGCAATTTTCACAGAATTTGCATACAAATGTAACAAAAACCATATTGAACAACTCTGATCTTCCACCTCATAGCACTTTAAAATTGTACAGAACTTTCAAAGAATCACTCTGAACACTCAGAACACCGGGAGCAAACTGTTTACAGTACATACACCGATGCCAGCAGACAACTACTGTAAGACTTCCCTAAACTTAATTTATGGCAGGTTTTCTGTTTTCTAGACCACACCAATGATTTTTACGCATGTAACTACCATGCACACAAAGTATAACAAGGAAAGGTAGTTCTGAAGTAAAAAATACTAGTCAGGGTTCATCAACCACTTAAGCAATTTTGACGCACGCTCGCCAGTGCCACAGTCGGCACCACACAGGCACGCCAGTGCCCACACCCCGTGGCCTGAGACCCATGTCGTGGGCAGTCTACATCACCTTTCCCAGCATCCTGCCCAGGAAGTAGTAATGCCTGGCGAAGGAGTCCCCCACAAGCATGTGAGCAGCTGGGTTGGGGTAGAGCAGGCCTTCGTTGGTCGTCTTGAAGAAGCCCTGGTTGGGGTTGAACCCCGACTTCAGCAGCTCATTGAGAAACTCTCGGAAGATGCCGCCGCCGTCGATGCCGGCTTCGTCCAGGCCGTGCGCGTTGAGCAGGTGCACACGGATCCGCTTCTTTAAGTCAGGCTCTGTGGGGGGTGGGGCAGGGGGAAGGGTTAAAAGAAAGCAATACAATCAGCTGGTATTCCAGAAAGTTCAGGGGAGGGGCGAGAATGTGAGAGCTACTGTAAGGCAGGGCTCCAACACCCTCAGTGAGACTGAGCGAGCCTGGGAGACAGACCGACAGCGTCTCCAGAGCCTCCGTGGGAGAGGAGAGAGGAGTCCTGTGCCTTCCTGTGTGAACAACGGATTTAAACGTTATGTCTAGTGGCTGCAAGGCAGAGGCTCTTTTCTACTAAAACACATTCTCTTTGATTTTTGAAATTTAACTATACTTATTTACACAAAGAACATGCTTTTCCCTGATGATTAAATTCCACTTATGTGCAGCTACTATTTTGATTGATACCATTACAAACTAGGTTCAATCTCAAGTTCTAGATATAATGTCAAATGAAATCTAAGCAGATAATTATAGATGCAACACAGAAATGTAGCTGGGGATTCCTCACCTTTACACATATCCTCTTAGTACCCAGTTTTAAGGATGAACTAACTCTAGGCACTGATTTGTCACTTGTAATATTTCTCAAGATGACTGTCAGCAGTTAGCAGCAGGTTTTGTAAAAATTGTGTAAATGGGAAATGCTCAACCATGGTCCATCTTTTAGCCCTCTCGTTCAAACTGTGAGACTCATATTCGACGTGGGGGTCACTGTCTCCCAGGGACACATCCCCTTCCCTCACGGCTGGACCAAGAGTCTGGCTCTCGGAAGCTCATCTCCATGAAAAGCAGAACTTGACAGCACAGAGCGTCTCAGACCCCCAGCGGCCTTTTACGCGTGTGCCTCTGCTGTGTCCAAGCACGCATTTAAAACACCTACTCACACAGGAAGTTCCTGCAGAAAGAACCTAAGTGAAATATCACTTCGATTCTACCCTAGTGTCATTTCTTCTTCTGGAAAAGACTGTAATAAACCCTGCCCATGAAACGAAAGAAAACATAACCGAGCAGCACACAAAGCACACACGACTGAGGCCCCGAGGGAAAGGCTACAGCCAAATTCAACACCAGTACCAGTGAATGCACCCACGACTGTGAATGACACCGAGGGCCCACGGTGGCGGACGACCGTAATCCTTACAACGGCCCAAGAAGTAGTATGATCATTGCTGCACGTGGAGAAATCAAGGACCAACCGACGCTGTTACCGGAGAAAATGCTGCAATGACCATGTGGGGGTCACGGTGCCAGGCCCCGTGTCACTGTTTGCTTAGCTCCTGACTGCAAAGAGAAGTCACTCAACTTCTCTGAGTCCCAGCCATCACCCACTTGTTGATGGAGCTGACACCCACACTGCAGGAAACTGTCCTCAGAGGGTGTGAGGTACTGAGTGTACACAAAAGGTGGACTTGCTTTAATGACTAAATGATACATGAAATAATCATATTGATTGATTATATGTAAACGATCGGTCAACAGAGCCCTTCAGACCGATTTCCCATAAGTAAATTAAACATTCTGAGATGTTTAATTTCATTAATTTGCCTAACAAAATATCAAACAATTTTAACACACGGTTTAAAAATTCTTATTAATAAGGCCTGAATTAGAGAACATCTGTAAAGATTTCAAACATTAGAACAAAATATTATGAGATTTTTTTCCAAATCCTTTAAACTCAATGAAATTATCAGCCTGCACTTAACAATTTGGAGTATGATCAACTTTTGAATACTTTATAAGCTTAAGGACACACCAGGCAATTCAGGGCTTGTTACAGCTGCGCGTGCTGTCTGCATGAAGTCATTTTCCGTCACTGAGAAGCACAGGCCTGATGCCGGCCTGAGCGCTCACACACGCCAGTGCCTGGAGAAGTCTCAGTCCACCAGGTGCAGAGTCTGGGACAGGCGCGCTGTGACAACACCGGTAGGGCATGTCCCCTCTCCTGAGTCCTGGCTCAAGTCCCCCCTCCACCATCAAGTACACATCAGCTCTTCTCTGAACACTGTGCCAACCGTCTGCGAATCGATCCTCTCGTTAGAGCTACTGTGCTTTCCCCAAGATCAATCACAAACTCAACAGACATCCCTGAGCAGCAGCTGTATGAGCTGACGAAGGTAAGGATTGGTGCTGTCCTGGACCGCGAGGCTGCTGGTCACGTGGGACACGCGTGAGAACTGCTAACACAACAACACAGCACAGCTGTTACTCCAACGGATTTACGGGGCGCTGTGGCTCCCAAAGGAGGGAGAACTACTGCTTTCTCCAAAAGTATGTTCGACTAGGAGTCAGAATACCTGATTTCTGCCTCATTCATGCACAACATGTTGGAAACACAGTGTCCTGGACAAGAATGACCTGGTACACTGCAGAGTGCACCGCCTGTGGGCAGATGTGACTTAAAACTGTCTCAGTTCATGGTATCTGGCTTCAGAGGGCTCGGGCACAGATTAAATGACAACACTGAATGATGTGAAAAACAAGAATGTGAACACGGAACCTGAGCACAGTGAGGGAACCTGTGATGGCAGCCTATTTGAAACAAGAGGTTTTGCTTCCCTAGAAGAAAATTAAATTGCTCCCCTAGAAAAAAAGGCAACTATTATTCCACTCCTGACAACCTCCCACCGTCTCCCACACCTGTGACCCTGATCCTACCAAGCTTCCGCTTTTCATCTCCTGCATTGATTTAACATCGATTTATTGCAACATCACAAATTCCACGTTCTGAAATTAAAATTATTAATATATAAATGAATAACAATAAAACTTTAACACAAAGTGTCAAATATTAACATAAGACAAAATGTGTCACTGACCTCTAAATGCTGTCCAAATTACTGCTACAACAGAATTCCCTTTTATCTAATACCACTGTCATCAAAGCACACTATCTTTCTATAAAGAAATTTAGATTGCAATGGCAATTAGTTTAATGTATTTAATTTGGCTTACAATTTATAATATTTACATAAACAGTCATATCCAAAATACACAATGTAAATGGCTTTCCATCCACATTTTTAGAATTATAGGTTGTCAACTCAATTTCAGAGACAGACATTTAGGGGTACAGGGGATGGGTTTTCTTGCCTTAAAAAATCCCCAGCATTTAAAAAGCTTGTGTTGCAATAATTATTTGTCAATCTTAGGAATATTATTTGATAATATATACCTCCTAAATTTGATCTACTGTATTTCAGTTTAAAAAGTCATTACTGAACAAGACGACCAACACTAATTTGTTAATGATTACCTTTTCCTAAAATAATTCCCCAGCGTCTCCCAGCCATATTCATACACACAGAGAGAATTACACATACCATTTTCTGGGGAAAGTTTGTCATAAGCATCTTCATAAATATAATTTCTTCTTATTGTGACATTAATTCCATCCAAAAATGGACCATCTCCTTGAACTTCTTGCTTGTCGGCATAAATCAACCTTTGAAAGATCTAACAAACAGGGGAAGTTGTAACGTTATTTGAGACAACAGACTTTTTGTTGTAAACATAAGCAACCAAAAGAAAAACTAATTAGAACTAAATCTTAACTTTTGTATCTCCATAAATTCTGAAACCGTTTTAAAGGCCAAGGTATCAAATACTGACTTGATGCCTTATCAATAAATATGTAATACTTATGCATCCTTTGCCCATTTTACATATTAATTTTTAAAATTCCATACTATAGTATATTTTTAGTATTTTTTCTGCAAACCCTTTATAAAAACCCAGGTGGTGCAGAGAAGAAGAAAAATAGCTTTGTAAAGTGTCTGAATATTAGTTGGGGTATCTCCATAAAGATAAAATTCAAGTAATATTTTTTGACACTAAAAATCCAGCAGAGGGAGCTCAGGAATTACGCAAGATCACATATGCACGTGTATTCGTGTGTTTTAATGAAGAAACATTAAGAGCTTTAAAGGGAGCTCATTCTTGTGTTCATCCAGTAAAGAGAACGGGCAAGCCTAACACGTCCCCTCTTGAAGCCATGACCTAAGAATAGAGCCTAGTAGTTTACAGAAATTTGCTAAGTTGGTGAATACAAACAAAACATTTTAAATTACATTTGGAAACAGATGAATGTAAATGAAGACTTTTGTACATTAGTCAAAAATCACCAGCCAAGAAATTAAGATACCTGTCCATCTTTTTGTGTTTTATAAATAAGTTTAGTGTTTTTTTAACATAAACATTATTATTTAACATAATAAAAAAGTAGTGTTTTATAAATAACTTTAACAATGTACAGAGCATATCTTTTCAAAGAACCTGGATTTTCAAAAATAATGTATAATTTACTAGACAAAAAGAACTTTATACTCCCATTATAAGCAAACAATAGTGTAACAAGCCTTTTAAATAGTTACAACTAAGGAAAAAATATTTCAAGTTTGCACAGATATTTGGTTGCATTACACTTTTATAAATCATTGTCAACTATTACAATCTAATGAGAAAATATAAGTTACATAATTAGCTGGGCACTAAGCAACTTTTGAGATTTTTCATTGGTGTTAGTTCTTAACACTGCAATGATATTAATAAGACTCTCTCAGCCAATCAATAAAGAGACTAAATTGCCTACCTTTACGCGTTCCTCAAACGGAACCACAAAGGGCAGTTCTGTCAGGATGGCGAGCTGTCTTTCCTCAGATACAGACAGTGGCGGGGACTCCAGACCCACTATGACACATTGAAAACCTCAGTTACTTTCCTTTCCAGACTCACAAGGCTATCCACTCTATGGCCCGATGTCAGACATTCCAGAGAAGGCAAAGTTATAGGAACAAAGGCCAGCCATGGCTGCGGGCTGGGGCAGGTGAGGCTGGCTGCAGAGCGCATGGTGTCAGGCTCACAGAACAGTACGGAAGGAGGTGTGTTGCACAGTATGGAAGTCACACTCGAGAGGGAAGTGCAAGGCCCGAGACTCACCGTCCAGGGTAGACTGCAGGGGGCCTATGCGCCCCATCCGCCGGAAGCGCCACACGTGTCTGGAGGCCGGCACGTAGAGCTGGGTGACCTGTGGGACCACAGCCTTTGCTTAATGCTGCCTGTGTGCTAGCACTTTCTCGTGGAACGCACACGGGAACTCATCGGTACTTTACATGTATCTAGAGTTTGCTACGTCCCTCTCTTAGACCTCATGTCCTTTTAGGCGGCCTTTCATGTCCTCTGTCCTATGCTGGCCGTCCTTTCACACTTTTACAGTGTATTGTCTGGACATAGTAAATAATCATGACACAATCGCTTTACAAAGAAACACATATCACGCTTAAAAATTAACAATTTCTTACCATTACCAAATAATCACTTCCTGTAATTTTCTAAAAATTGTTTTGTTTGAATTACGTAGTATCCAAATAAGGTTGGTGTAGTACGTACACTGTTTATCTTAAATTCTTTTAATTTGTCAGTTCCCCTCAACCCTTATTTTCGCCCTTGTAATTTTTGGTGAAGCAGCAGAAACATGTGGCCTGTGGTATTTCCTACCATCTGGATTGAACTACCGGTCGTTGCACCTCTTGGGGTTATGGAACATGCACTTCTAGCCCCTCCGCTTCCTATCAACTTGTAGTTATGTCTAGACGATTTGCCACATTCAGATCAGAGATTTGGGCAGAACACTTCCGGGTGGTACACGTTCTTTCCTTAAGAGGCACGTGTGTTTGGATGCTGCAGGTCTGTGAACTACATGTCATAATCAGTGATTAGGTCAAGAATTTGCGCCATAACATGAATCAATTATGCACTAGATGCACTGTTTGGTTCAGCCAACACTTTTTCTGTAGCAAAACTTTCTGGAGCAGGGAGGCAGCAGTGTCCCTCTGCTCCTGGGGCCTCAAGCATGGTCTCAGCAGACCCAGCGTGAAATGAACTCTGATGGGCACCGCTCAGGCTGTTTACTTCATCAGAGCCTGCAGAATATAGTGAGATTTGGTTGGAAATGCCTTCTGCGTGTGTGATTAGCTGGAATACGTCTACATTGAGAAGGCTCTCTCGTCATCAGCCACCTGGTTAGCTCGAGGAATAAAGGAAAGGCAGGCTAAATGCGTGACTCCTTTTTTCCAAACCTGTATTCAAAATGATGACATCGTTGCTTTGCATCCCACAAAACGGCCGATGAGGTTCTTTTTCCTGGAGTCTCATGAACCCGCAGACCAAACACATCTGAGGTTTGGCCCACTGTGCCCGTTTGCCTGCTGCTCACTGCCCACCTCTGCCGGACTCCTGGCCGGCTCACAAAGTCTCCTGGGCTCCCCTGCTCTCCGGCGACAAGCACCCCCCACCTGTCTTGTTCAGAACCAGAACCGACCATCGTGCCATGACGCTTCTTTTCGGGGAACGCTGCCGAGAGGCCCCATCCGGGGCCCCGGTGGGGCTCAGTGGTCTCGGACCTGTCCCGGTGGCTCAGCCTGCTCAGTGCACAGAGCTAGAAGCCACGTGCTTACTGTAAACATAAGCAGCGTACGGACACAGCAGTGCTTCTGAAACGTTCTACAACACTCCTGCTTTCTTTAAGGTTTCTGCAACCTTGTTTCTTCTATACCCTCCCCTCCACCCCACCCCGAAGATTTTGAAATTAATCTAATCATGCCTTTTTCTGACAAACAAAAATGAAAATACCTCAAGTCCTTTGTTATTATTTAAAATTTTAAAGATATATTATACTATTGAATCTACTTTAGATCTAAATCTTAGTAGTATAATATTCAACTTTGTTCCTTTAGAAAATCAAGGGAAAACACTTCTTTTATGTACTAAATATATATTGTTAATTAACACTAATAAAAGCAAAATCTTTTTCAGCCATAAAAAAGAACCATCAGGCTTCAATATAATTGTGGTTAAAAAGCAAAATAAAATTAATAAACCCAGGATGCACATTTTAGTCAACGGTGTTGCTATATATTCTGTGACCTAAGAGTTAATATTTAAAGGTTTAACTCCTTAACCTTTGACTCTGTTAATATTTAGTTATATAATAATAAATTAAAAAATTTTAAAAGATTTATTCTAGCTAACAAAAATCTGTTTAATGAAAAATACTGAAAAGCTCTTTCAGTAACACCTTATCTGCTTTGATGTCTTCTTGATCTGACAGCCAGTGATTTGGAGGGCAAAAATTTCTCCTGGTATCTCTGGACTTCAACATCTTCACTAGGTTGGTGATAACCTGAAGAGGAAGGAAAGGACCATGTCACATAAACGAGCTCAGGAAGTGCCCCAGTCAGAGGGCGAAGGACATGGTGTATTTTGTTACCTAAACGCTCAAGGGCACGGGGGCTTCGGCGACCCAGGGCTGGCCCAGGTCACCACACCAGTTTACAGAAAAGGGTCTCATTCTATGATCGCAAGAATGAGTTCCAAGTACAAGGCAGTTAGTTACTGCCAACAAAGAGAGAAAAGTTAACAGAAATATGTGCAAAGCTTGATGTTTTAAAACTATAAGGGAGACAGTAATGAAGTTCTGAAACACAAATTTGGAATGTATTAGCTCATTGGAGCTATAATGAAAGACGTTTTCTACGTAGAGCGATTTTATAAAACTTTTTCCTGAGGTAAAACACCATTTCTTTTTTTTCCTGAAAAACACTGTATTAAGGGCGCTGGGGGGAAAAGGGACTATCCTAGACACATCTCTCCCATCTTCCAAAAAGAAAAATGGTTTCAGTATTTCCCTTATGGAAGCCTCTGGAGTCAGGTCTACTTCCCACTGTAACTCCACACAAACTTCAGTGCAATTTCCTACCTGAAGCCTCCCCCGTCTCCGGCCCACCCACACCTCTAGTCACAGCTTAGGCCTACATGGTTTTGCCAACAAGCAGTAGTTCCTCTGGCTGTGCAGCAGGCTCCTGCAAACAGAACCCAACTAACTACTGGAACCTGTAGGGACGTGATGACTGACGTGGGATCAGTAAATGTCAGTTTTATAATGAATGATTAAAGAGATCTAACGGCACTATTTAAAAAGAATTGAAGTTTCATATTAAATAGAAATGTATTTTGTCCTAAACAAAGATAAACCAACATAAAATTGTAAATCCAAAGTTTTAAATCATTACAAGCAGGATCTGATCATACAACCATTATGTAGTTAAAGTGAAACTGTGACGATGTTTTCTGAGAAAGTAAGCCAGGCTTGTGTGCACCTTGCATTTAGCTAAGTAAAATACAATTTGGATAAAATATAACTTGGATAGGAATAACAAAATTAGGTGATGTGATTAATTTCCAAATACATCCACTGGGCAAGCAAGATTGCAAAATCTCAATTGTTAACAGAGATTTCCCTTGAAAATCCTACACTGTAGCATCTATATACAACAGAAATAACAAACAACATGCAAATCCTGGCATCTGGGAATACCAGAAATTCTGTGTGTCCAACACAAGTGGGAGAGAAAGTGTCTGTGGTTGACATCTCAGGCCACTGTAATGTAGACACCGCCTGGATGACATGCCCACGGACAGGGAAAAGCAGACCTTGAGTCATTTGGTCATGCAGACAAAGCTGCGTATCACGTTTCCCGGAAAATAAGACCTAACCGGAAAATAAGCCCTAGCATGACTTTTCAGGATGACATCCCCTGAACATAAGCCCCAATGCGTTTTTTGGAGCAAAAATTAATATAAGACCCGGTCTTATTTTCGGGGAAACACGGTAGATATTTCTTACCAGCTCAGCGGTGGCATTTTAAAGCCTGTCACAATACCATGGTGACAGGCTTTGTGAATGAGCAGGGATGAGCTTAGGTAAGTGCTCGGGGTGGTGTCTTAACCCTGGACTCTGCTGTGACTGTGCAGGGCTGAGTCTCCGCAGACGCCGTGTTTTATGACCTGGGCTTTCCAGGGCAGCCCCAGGAGACGGAGGATCGCCTGGTGTGGGTTCTGCCTGGCTAACTGCTGGTCACGACAGTGTGGCCACTGGCCCAGTGACTTAATCCTTGGTCGTCTCTCAGATGTGCTCTCCAAAGGAAGACTGAACCCCAGTGAGTTCTGGGTCTCGGACAAGCACAGCTCCATCCACACAGAGCAGCACGTGCCCTCCCTGCAGTGGAGACGGCAGTACAGCTGCTCTGTATGAAGAACATAATGTCTTACCTTCCATTTTCATAACCAATCACACTAATATTTTAGGAGTTCAGAGTTAACAGGCATTGTGCTGCAATTTACCCATAATAACCCACAACTTACCAAAAGCCATGGTTTCCAACAAGTACTTGTACTTAACACGTGTACTTATTTAGCTGTTCCCACTTATTACTTCAGGCTCCCACGTATCATCCTCTTGCATCCTGACCTGCTCATGAATTTATCATCCCCACCGTGCCGTTGAGGAAACTTAGCTTTATTGAGGAGAAGTAACTTGCTCAAGGGCACGCAGGGGCAGGATGACGGCAGCCTAACTCCAGAAAACAAAACTGTACGTGCCTCCTGGCATTCATGTCTATGCAATCTCTGTTTATGGGAGCACTTTACATAGGTCGCAAACATTATTAAACTGTCCATGAGGCAATGAATACCATAATTTACATTACTTATAAAATGCCTTAGATCGCTGTTCCTCTTTCAAAAAAAAAAAAGAAAAGAAAGAAAAGAGAGGTAAGCGGAGAATGGGGGGGAGAGAAGAAAGAAGAAGATACAGAAGTGCTTTGGAAGGGATGTCAAGATAGCAGTCACTGTGGAAAAGCGAATCTTAACAAATTACAGTTGACAGTAAACCAAACTGGAACACCAGCCTGCACAGGATCGGCAGAGAAAATACAGGACACCTAGTTAAATGTGAATTTCAGAGAAGCATCAAATGATTTTTCAGTATAGGTATGTCCCAAATATCACTTTATTCAAAGTGTAAGCATGTCCCAAATATTGCACTGGACATATTGATATTTAAAAAAGCATTTGTTATCTGAAATTCAAATTTAACTAGGTGACACATTTTTATTTGCTATAGCAACACTAGCTCTGGATCCAGTCCAAAATACTTTTTTAGAAATGTCAAATCCTGTATCTCAAATTCAACTGAGAACATTACCTTCTTCATTTTACACATTTTTTCTTCTAAGTTTTAAAGTAAAATACCATTTTCAGAAACCATGAAAATTTAACTGAGTCCATTCTGTGACGTCAAAACACCTTTAAAACACATTCCTTTTCTCTACATTCATTTTCAGTATTATGAACTCAGCCGCTGTACAAGTACTTAGTACCAAAAAAGCAAAGTTTATGGAGGTAACCATTAAAAAAATGACATGAATCGACTAAAGATTGTTAAAGGTAAGAAAAACTAGAGTAAGAGTTTTAAGCTGAATCAATAGATAGCCAGTAATGAGACCAAAAGATAGTTGTCTCTCAGTTAATTTTATCAAATTTTCTGGCACAGATGGGGCCACTAAAAAGACTCTCCCGAAACTGAAGGCTTATAGAATTCTACATTTAAACAGAGCCTCAGTCATAAATGCCCACACAGGCTGCCACCACCACCACCCATTTTAAGGCGACACCAGTCGGTAATTTTTTCACTCATTCCCAGGAGACTACTACGCAGTTAGACTTAAGAACCAGTGTGTTATGAAGTAAAATAAAACAGCAAACAAGCAAACACTGGAATAACAAGCTGTGCCTAGCTCAATATACAGTTTTAGCAGACTTCAATAGTCATACATATATACTACAACAGGATTATACTGATTAGATGTGTCTTGTCCCCTAGCTCATATTCTTCCATGTTAGAGCTAAACTTCAGAGTAAATACCTGCTCAAAAACTAATAAAATTATTTAAGTACTCAGAAATGCATACAATTGTCATACATGCTCTATCATTTACTATTTGAATTACAAAACAAGTGACACCTGTAAACAGGTTTCCTTAACCCCAATATTAAAAAGATAAGTAGAGGGGCCGGCCCAGTGGCTCAGGCGGTTGGAGCTCTGTTCTAACTCCGAAGTCCCACATGGGCCAGTGGGCTCTCAACCACAAGGTTGCCGGTTCAACTCCTCGAGTCCCGCAAGGGATGGTGGGCTTTGCCCCCTGCAACTAAGATTGAACACGGCACCTTGAGCTGAGCTGCCTCTGAGCTCCCGGATGGCTCAGTTGGTTGAAGCGCGTCCTCTCAACCACAAGCCGGTTTGACTCCTGCAAGGGATGGTGGGCTGCGACCCCCGCAACTAGCAACGGCAACTGGACTTGGAGCGCCCTCCACAACTAAGACTGAAAGGACAGCAACTTGACTTGGAAAAAAATCCTGGAAGTACACACTGTTCCCCAATAAAGTCCTGTTCCCCTTCCCCAATAAAATCTTAAAAATAAGTAAGTAGATAACTGCTCAGGAACATACAGACTCCTCGTAAGGAGCACACTTAATAACTGTCCAAGCTCAAGGTCACGAATGAACAAGCACTGTTCACCGATCACTGTACGTCTGCGAGCTCACTGGCTGTGAGGACCACAAGGCATCCTGACCAATAACCTGAGGCAGACATTGTTTAGCATTTCATACACTCTGTCATGTAATAAGTGTCCATATACACGTATGTATTATTTAAGGCTACTGACGTTCACGTATGATATTTCTGAATGAAGATCCCTGATATTTATATTACTGCAACCAAAAAAGTACACAGTCCAAATTTTGAAAGGCACCTGGTAGACTAAATTACATTATTAAGAATCTCTTTTTAATCTTAAATCTGATACGTAAAATCTGGTAAGTTAAATCAAACATCTAAGGAAATTCTTCAGATAGTTCAATACAAAACATAGGATATGGCATGTAATCTATGGGTCTTTAAGTGTGGCCAATGTGTAATGTGGTAAATATCCATCAAATAAGGACTTTTTAGGATTTTGATACCATGAAGAATATGTGAAAATGAAATACACGAAAAACCGGTAAAGCACCAGCTCCAAGATTATCATCTCACAGGGGACCTGAGTGAGTGTCCCCGTCAATCAAGCGTCTCGCGGGACCAGCAGTCGCTTTTCTCCGTCCTGTGTGCTCCAATGCACCCACCTCTCAACTCTGTTCTCTCTCAGTGTCATTAGTGGAAGGCTGTCCTTGTCACTGTACAATGACACTGGAAGTCTGGCCTCACTATGATTCCCCCAGCAGAGGGTGGAGTCAGTGTTCCGGGATGAAGCAAGTGGGTGATGGAATATGTGACAGTAATGCCACCCTAACCCCTAACCTAGAAAAGTCATGATGTGTCTGATATGGATTACTGCTGCCAAAGGCTCACCACGTTTTACACAACCCTCAGCAACCACTTGTTAAAAAGGTTTCTTTTTAAAGACAAATGCTCACCAGCATGTTTCCATCTTACTTTACAGTCAAAATCAAAACAAATAAAACCCTAAGAAGACAGAAAAGCACGCGGCTTGTGGCTTGAGCCTCATGGTCACCACCAACAGCTGACGGGGCGCATGTGGCAGGGTTAGTCAGCGCTCCACCCGATTTGACTGCGAACTTCTGAACGGCTTTGAAACCGGAAAACCCCACCCGAGAGCCTACACAGTGACTGTGGCTCTGGACTGAAAGCATGCGGGGAGGGCGCAGAGCCCCTCATCAATCGGGGTCGCCCAGGGCTTCACTCGGGAGCGCCTGTCTCCTCCCGGGGCTGAAGCAATCACAGCTGTAAATTACACTCCACGGGAGTTTATAAACTTGATAAATGCATCAACTGTTTTAGCAGTGTCGATTCAGGCTTTAGAAACTGACCTTCACTCTCACAGTGACAAAGAAAGATGATTCTATCCACTTAAAACTCAATGTCCTGTGATCAGCTGGCAGAGCCTCTCACAGAAATTAGTTCGAGGACCAGCACAGGACTGAAAAATGAAAATGGTCGGTGCCTGAAGGAGTCGGGTCTCATCATTTGCAATTGTGTCACAATCAACAGAAGGCACAAAATCACTGGCAAAACGCTTTTACCTTCTTTGGTGGGTTCTGCTTTGAATTCCTCAACTCAACTTGGCACCAGGACATAAAAAATGCTAACATTTTATTTTAGTGCTTTCCAGAGGGGAGTATAGACGAGCAGCTGAGATCAAATGATGGCTCTGTCACCTACTGGTCATGCGACCTCACTTGTGAGACGCGCTTAACGCCAGTGTCTTCCTCACAAGCTGCTACACTAAATGAGTGAATAATGGAAAGCTCTTAGAATGCTGTCTGGGACATAGCAACAACTGAGGGGTAAATTCTTACATCACATAAAGATAATCTTTTCTATATATAAAAAAAAGCTAATAGCAGCTGAAACCTTTCCTATTCAGACTATGCCTTAATTTTTTTTTCTTATTTTCAGGGCTTAGCTCATTAACAGGTAGTAAAAAAAATTTTTTTTTCCTCCAAAGAACAGGAAAGCTGTTCAAAAAACTGTCTTCAAACAATTCTGTTCTAAACTCAGAAGGTCTTACCTAAAACAATTGATACCAAAAAAGGTGAACTTTCACCCTAATTCTTAAAATCCTTAATAAAGTGGTACTAAGTCATGTCAGGCATAAGAAAAAATTCACCACAAAATTTCCACTTAACACTTAAGCAAAATAAAACAGGGCCAGGTGTAAAATACATGGCATTATTAAACCCAGAGATTTCCAGGTCCTAAAGATAAGCCTGTCGTGTGAAGATTATTAAATTCTCAACAGGTGCTATAAAATGATGAAATTATCTGACACTGTACACAATGCCTGATATCCTACATAATGGAAAGCTTTATTAACAAAGATCCCAGAGTTTAATTAAAAGCTTAAGGAAAAACACATATGGTACCATAATACGCATATCCAGGAAAAGCTTACATAAGAATTATAGGTTTTAAATGGGTAAGACAGCTTATTTTTAACTTAGAAAAGTTGCAAAATGGTCAATCTTTAAAAAAGGATATATTAAGGGCTCAACATGTGACCTTCCAAATTTACTTAGGAATACAGAGATCAGTAATTAAAATAAATTGTGCAAACATATATTACATTAATCTGCACAAATTATAAATTCAGTGATGCATTAGTACTGTGTTCGGTGCAATCCCAACATTATCAGTTACTCTCACTGCCACTAATGCCCGTGCTCATAAGTGAAATGTGTTGTAAAATCAGGCAGAACGGGCTGGATAGAGACTGTGCAGCGCTCGTTGGATGAATAAGCAATCCTTAATTAGCCCATCAGGTTAAGTGCAAGCATTAATGGGCCTTTTCTAAAGTCTAGCTTGACATCTCTCTCCAAACATGGCCAAGAAGAAAGTTCCATTAGCAATATTAATACAAGCTTAGTTGATCATTTTCATTCAATTAACTTCTTTCAATTAAATAGATAGCTTGACAAAAGCAGTGATAAAAGACCTGAAGGGACAGCTGATGACTCGAACTGCACATTACTGCGCGAGAGGTCGCCGGTACTAAACGGACTGTAAATCTAGCATTCAATTTGGAAAATGCGTTTCTTCTGCTCTCACTCCTTTAATGAGCGATTTTAGCTGACTAGATGTGTTTGCTGCAGAAATTTCATGGGAAGTCAAGCACCCTTTTTCTTTTCTTTTTTTCTGCCCCAATAGTCATATTCTCAGTGGTGGTGGTTTGCTGCCAACAGTCCAGCCACACTAACTCCTAAGTTCTCCTTCTGCATGGTTAAAAATGAAGATATTTTAGAATAATTTATATCCAACTTGCATTAAATTGATGACTTTAGTCCACCTTTGTTAATCAATTTCTTAAAAGAGTAAAACAATAAAATCTGTATAGGAGATCTTTTAGTGAAAAAGGAAAACATCAAAAAAAATTTTTATTTATACTATATATACCTTGTCACTAAAAGTACTTAGGGCAATTTATAAAAAATGCAATGTAATGATATAAAAATAAGGTTCTAAAAGAAGGCAAATGTAAAATGAAAATGACTTAATTTAAAAGTTGTGTAAATTAAAAATGACACCTAAAACAAACCTGTATTTCTTTTCTGAATGAGTCAACTCAAAACACATTTGTACATTAGTTGACCTCAGTAAACAAAAATAAACTCTGTACCTTAAAGAGCTGAATCCATCGTTTTTGTTCCATCTGTATACACTGCTGCATTTCAGAACTAGTCGTGACTCCAATACTTTGAAACGCTGTAAGGTATTCTTCTCGGACTTCCGGTTTTGTTTCTGGATACGCCAGCTTGATGATCCCTAAGCACGCATCTCGAAGGCAGCGAGACAGCACGATCAGCTCTTCTAAAGTGAATGGCATCATTGATGATTGTCTCTGGCCGACAACTGAAAAACAATCCAATCTTCTGTCATAATTTTTTATTAATTTCTCAACACACAGAAAGACTTAAAAAGGCTTAAAAATTGTTCTATCATCTATGAAAACGGATAGGTCATGGGGCCAGCAACAAACTAATTAGTCAAAATTCTTACCTTCTATTGGGTCACCGAAGAATTCATTATCATGTATGGAAATTAGTGAATGACTAAACAAGGAGCTAAAGAGGTAAAAGAGTGGGATGATACGACCAGAATCTTCAAATGACATGGGGGAACCCCTTGAAATCACCTGAAGCAGTGGAACCATAGACCTTGAATTGGGGAAAGGGAGAGAAGAAACAATAATTTTCAGATTAGTTTTAGTTTGGGAACAAATTAAGACATGACCTAAGACAAATATAATCAGGGAACGTGATATTTACATTAGCAATCTACTTAAAGAGACGGTAAAGTCATCCTAACACTATGTTAATAAGTAACAAATTAAAAAAAAGGACACCATCTCCCCCACTCTTGACTAATGAATGTTCTCAGTGAAAAAAATTATGAACGCCACTATTAAAGAAGCACACTTCACTTTTAGGTTGAAAACCACCCCTTCCCCCTCCATTTAACATAGTTAACAAAGGCAGATCGTTCTGGTCTTATGAAAACTTTATTTTTCATGAGAACTTAGTAAGTTCTCATGAAAATTTACATTTAGGAACACTGAAATTAGCGGACTACTGATCCCGGGTTAGAACCTTCAGGAATAGTCTCCCTTTTTCTATACTGGGCCTTGTTCCTCTTACCCAAGTTTGCCTGCCAGCTCCATTCCTATTCCTGCTTTACAAGGGGTCGCCCAACTCCCAGAGCAGCTCTAAAGTGACACAGTCCTGGGGGCGCTCAGTAGGCTCCTTCGCCTGCCAAGAGCTGGGACCTATTAGAGTTCCTTGTCTCACCTGGAATCTGTTCCCTTTCTCTCTTGGTTCAATGTGATTCCTTATCTCACTGAACATTTAGCTAACGGGTTCACCTGTAAGCTCTCTCCAAACTGTAAAACCCACTGTCCCCTACAGCATGTCAAATCACTCCTGCGTTAGACGTGGTGGGCAAGATCATTCTCTTATCTTCCGTCGTGTATGTTTATACCTTGCACATCTATTTCCACAAAACCACAGCTCTGTATTAGATGACATATGACCGGGAGTCAGGCTCCACAAATGATAACTGCTGCCCAGCACTGCAAAAGTTCTAGAGGGGAGAGCACAGCAGGCGATGAGGAGGTAAGGCCCGGCAGTGAGCTTGGATGAACCCCTGAAGCTTCAGGGTGTCCATGGTACGCAGTTCAGGGCAGAGCACTGCCATCAGCAGGCACCCCAACGAACTCTGTTCCCACTGAGAAGAAACACCCTCTGGCCACTGCCCCTCCCACCTGCACATGCCTTAGTCCTTACTGCAGGCACTGAGCCCTGAGCACTGAGCTCTGGGCACTGAGCACTGAGCACCAGTCACTAAGCACTGGTCACTGAGCCCTGAGCCCTGAACCTGAACACTGAGCACCAAGCACTGAGCACCAGCTGGATGAGTCAGAGAACAGAAGGGATTGGTCCCAAGTACAAATGCACGAGGACATATAAAAAGGGACAAAGTACACTGTCTCATCTCATCGCCAAAGCCAGGATGACAGAAAAGGCCATGAATGTGGAGGATAGGAGGCATGGGGGCGGCTTAACTGCACAGCAGGGACCCCTCTCTACCTCCTGTCACTCCCCATGTGGAAAGTGGGCAACCTGTCATCAGAACAGTCCCTGCGAATTAAAGACAGTAAGGGGCTGTGCCAGCCGCCGGGTCACTGCACAAGCCGGTGTTGGTAAGGGGTGACTAACGGAAGACAACAGAAACCAGCCGGCCATGGCTTCCTCCATCTCAGTCCCCGAGGAGCCTCAGACAGTCGCAGACCCCTGGGCTTCTGACACAGGCCCCGGACGCCAGCCTCAGGGGTTGGACAAGGAAATGTGCCCTCTGACTGGCTCCCTTGGTGACCCTTTGCTCACCGATGCTTAGGCGTCCCGTCCCGGCTGTGTAAGTCCTGCTGTGAAACTAGTTTCAAGTTAAACTCAGTACCAGTTCCAGAAAACTTGGGCACTTTATTCCAGCACAAACGTGAGGTACACATCAGGACTGATTAAGTTTCCTGACGGACTTGACAAGTACAAAGAAACTCAAGTTCTCACATTGACTTTTAAGAAATAATGATTTTAAACATCTGTAGAACTTTACCAACTTATTAAATCATGTTACTAATTGAATGTAATTAACAGTGACTCATTTTTCTTTCACACACCACGACTCCATTTCCTCACCAAGAGACAAACACCATAAACCAACAGGCCATCAGGAGGCACACTACGACAGCATGTGTTGCTAAGCTGACACGCTAGAGGTCAATGACAATTTCCTGTCCCAATGATCCCCAATATCTTTCAGCCTTAAACAAACCTGTCATTCAGGAAAGCCAAAGCTGACACTGTCAGAAGCGGCTGAAATGCACCAAAACCAAAAGCAAGCATACCTAAAAACCTCACATTTTAATTTGAAAATGAAGAGATGTAAAAGAATATTTCTGGGTTTCTCTACTTCTGCTACGCACTGTTGATACAAGATAAACCACTTACCCTTTCTGAGGTTAAGTTGTAGTGGTATCGTTAAAAAGCCCCTTTACTCACTTAAGATGCATAAAATTAAAGGAAAAAAACATGAAAGTAACTCAAAGTGATGCTACTAAAACACAGACAGTCCCGTTATTGGAAGAACAGTTCGTGCAGCTGAGTTGGACACGAGTCCTTTCACGCCAGGGCTGACCACTGAAACGTGATCACCTTTTTCTCCACATACCTCACTGAAAAGCTCAAGGTCCAGAAATTTCAACACAAGACTTTCCAGTACCACCAAGCGTGTCACAGAGTGAGTTAGATTGCAGATGAGCGCACATTCAAATTCTGGATACCCAACCCTCCATCTTGCAACTTCTTGTCCACCCCCTCAAAAAGCCACAAAACAAAACAAAACAGAACAAAACACTCTTCCTTCCAAAGTTTTGCCCTAGAATGGGGCCGTAACCTCCAAAACAGCGAGCATCACACTGTGAAGCTTAGTCCCCCAGGACCTGAGTTACACGCTTCGTCCTTCCTCTCACAGCACAGACGGATTTGCTCAGACTCGACAGACGGGAAATTCAACACAGTCATGGGCTAAGCCAGTTTACTATGAGATTAAATGCTCTACTTTCTACACATTCAAATAAAATATGTGTATTAAAGATTCTAGCCTTCGAGTTACATCAAGACTCAGGTAAGAGAAATTAAATTATTTCTACATAAAGCTTTAAAAACCAACTTCTACAATATATGATATCTTTTGATGTGTTAAGTTTTCTTCAAATCTGTTTTCACTATCTGAAGCACAGGAAAGTCATTTGGAGAAAAGAAATTTCAAGTCTCTGGTTTGCAAAAAATGACTAGAATTTCTAAAAGAAATTTACCCTCAGATAAAGCCATATTCTTAATAATATATATAAACAACTATGAAATTGGCATAATTTTCTTTTTGTGAAATTGAGACCATCTAGAATTTACATTCTACTATGAAATAAGCTAGATATAAGCAGTCCTTACAACACCTTCGTACAGTCCTTTCATTAGGTGCCACTTCCCACGTTAAGTTCAGTCTAGAAATCCGTGTAACACGTACCCTGTGATCATCCGTGTTGTCATTGAAGATATGAGGGACCAAAGATGCCTCAGAAACCTGGCATTAAAGGCTAAACTGTAGAGAAGCCTAAAAGGAACGGGGGAAATAAGAGTAAGTGAACACTCATTCAATGGCTTTCTTCAACAAAAGCTACACACTGAGCATAACAGACAATCTGGAATATATCTGCATCAACACCACAAAGAGCACATTCCCTATGACAGCTGCCTGGTGAGTGTGATGGGAGAGCCCTGGCGCCCCAGCTACTGGCTGTGCCTGCTGCCCCCGACGGGTGCCCCGAGCTGGGAGCCCCGCGCTGCGGCTACCTGGGCTACCCCGAGGGACTGGGCTGGCTGCTCCACGGCACAGGTGAGTTTGTTCCCTTCTGAGCACATGTCATAACATAGTAACATCCTGAAACATTACGTATCACATCACTGATGTTATTACTACTAATATACAGTGTAAACTTTCTAAGTATTAAGTAACTGATTTTAAGTAACCATTCTTAAACACAAAAAATGTTTTTTTAATGTTAACTAACATCTAAAATTTTTTAAGTCTAAAAATATATTTAAAGGTTAAAAACCCCTCTGTATAATATCAATGATTTAAAACTAAGGAACTTTGTGGATAACTTAATTAGCTCTATGCAGCACCCTCCATTTTTTAATAAAATGACTTTATAGTCACAATGTTTGAAAAACAACTTGCATAAAATATTTTTTTAAGTGTAGGAGTCAAACAGTAAATTTCTACTTTATGAGACGAACTCACAGTAAAAAGGTTCAGGATGATGGGAAACAGGGTTTGCAGACAAGAATGTGATTCACATGTGATTTACTTTCACACCATCTTAGAAGAACAAGGAAGGTGGAGTGTGACAACAGGTGGCTCTGGGAGCAGAATAAGGAATGGAAGAGGCACGAGAAGGGCCCCGGTGAAAACCTGAAGATGAAAGGACTCCGTACAGTCTGAGCACTTTTGTGGGGTGCTGAGGTGGAAGGGGAAGAGGTCTGGGAGAGCCAATGTGACCCCAAGGCTCCTGAGGACAGAGGGTTCTTTTCTCGCCTGATGGCGACCACAGCCAGGGCTCCCCCCAGACCCTTGCCAGCTCCCTTCATGAGCATTGGCCATTAACAGTCGCGGGTGTGGTCTGTATCCACAGTTCTCCACAGCTTTAATTACCATAGTTACTGCAAATACTGTACTGGGTATAATACAAAATACTTTAACAGACTAAATTTTGTAATAAGTGTACTAATTTAAATAGTGAAAGAGAAACAAAGAAAGTTTAGATAAATAAGTTACTTTTCAATAAAAAAAAAAGAAATCTGAAATTTGATCGATCATTTTCTTGGATTCAATCCAAAATATCAGATCCGTTCTTCAGGACTGGTATTTTCTCAGCATACAGACAGATATGGAGGTTTAAAAAAGAAATCAATCTCATTTCTGTGTGGTGCAGTTTGAGATGTCCAAATGGCATTAAAAGCACAACCATAAAAAATAATGAAAAGTATGTGAAATTTACCTAGAATCAAGAAATCTTAGGCGAGAAAGACTCTATTAGATCATTTAGCCCAACCACTCTTCAGACGCCATGGAGGCCAAAAGCAATCTGTTTTCATCAGCAAATGAAGGGGTTGGACTACATCAATTCTAAGGTCTTTCCCAGCTCAAATATATGACTGTACATCAAGTGTGTTACATTTGTCACAAGTACACTCTGTGACAAAGTGGTAACCATACTACACTAACTCATAGGAAAGCCAACTGGGTAAAGCTCAAAATTAGGGTGAGAAATTAAATACAAAAATTTACTGGAATAATGAAAAATGGTAACACAGTAACTTACAGGAGATCAAGGAAATAAACCGTGTTATCAAATATTCTGAGTCCCTGTCTTAAAGTACAAATTTCCACCCAAACGTCAGTGTTGAAAACGAGCTGTATCAGAAAGGCATAACACAGACTCCGTCTCTGACATATTTAAACACTTACCATAAACCAAGTATATAAATGAAGTGCTAAAATTTTGATTTTCCTGCCTTTATGAAGTATTATATGCTATCAAGGCTACCGAAACCACCACACAGAGCAAAAGAATAAGACAAAAGTTAAGAAAAACATGAACTTTCAACACCAAAGAATTCTAGAAGGTAGTATTTGCTTGCCTTATTTCTTTTGGGTCAAGAAATTGAGTCCTTTTAAAAAACATTATCTAGTATAATTTTATTGATACCAAGATTGATTAAAATGTGTTAAATATAAATACTAAAATTTAGCACCTCAAAAATCAGAAAAAAAAATTACACATTTTCAACAGGTGAGTTTCTTTTTTTCCCCTAACAACACAAGAGGGCAAAAGAAAATTAGCGACATGTCATCCCATCTTCCCCAAAATAATCAGCATTAATACCTAGGTATATAAACCATACAGATACTCTGTCCATATGTAAACAAAAAAAGGTTCTCCCAATATATTCTCTTATAATACATTTTCTCACAAAAATTACAATTAACATGTTTATAATTAACCTCTTTCCACATATATCTGAAACACCATTTAATGGCTACACATTTCCAAAGTTATATTTCAAGTTAACTTTGAAACAATTGTATTTCCTAAATTAACCACTCAATAATAAAATAAAATATTAAATATTTTTGTAAGTTACTGAAGGTTATTTAGTTTGGGGCTTTACTGCCAAACGGCAAAGAAGTGACATACTCTTTACATAAGCTGGGATGGATTAAAAATTACCCATTAAGCTTTCTTTAGCTGCGACAACCCTATGAGTTAATTAGCAAAGGCTGACACTTCCGACCCAGGTCATAAATTCAGGCCACTTGTCTGCAGGGACTATTCCAGTTATTAGAACACAATAGACGACACCAGCTCACACACAGGCAGTGAAGGTCACGACAGCAAACGGCTCTCAGGTACTTCCTCTGTATGTAAAGCTGTCACAGGTAAAAGAAATACGACAAGCCAGCCACCCAAAGACGCTCCCACACTTGGAGCACACAAGTACCAATGTGACACTTTGTGTTTTCTGCTGGAAGTGTCACTTGATTGGCAAAAGGGATATTAAAAACACAGTATTAAAATGCATTTCACCTCTAAGACAATGCGAGGTTAAAAGCAAATTCTAAATTTCCTTAATGAGAATAAAAACTTTAAGACATATTTCAGTTGGAGGCAACTTGCCAAAACATTTTCTTCTCCGACAAATGAGGAACTGAGACTAGAAGATAAGCTCTGGAAATACAGCTGTGTTACATTAACACCCCAGTGCTAAAATCCTAACCAGTTTAAACAGACAGTTCCCTTTACCTGATAACTGACTTTCTTTAATTTTAAGATGAACAGACTCAACTTTCCCTTACACTAAGTTTAAATTAAATGGGGGAAAGCAGCACTCGATGCCTTGGACATGTCCCTGAAGTACCCTTCCCTTACAATTTCTTAACACTATTCTTAGAAGAGAACTTTCTTTATGATTTTGATGTGCCTGCCAATAACTCCTGCCAATCAGTTTATCATCTACCCATGATTTCAAAATAGATTTACTAATAAAATTAAATCATTGTGTTGAAATGTTAAAAAGCTCATGAATTTTATTTGACTTAACAGAATGCAAATTTTAACATGAATCAATAGCCAATTAAATCAATAGATTATACTGAAACTATCATTGATAATAAAAGCAAACATGAAATCACAGGCAAAAAAACAAATGTCTCTCACTATAGGTACATCCTTAGTATTTTTTCTAAAGTATCATAAAAATCTGTTTACAAAACCATGAAGTTTATAATAATTCTACACTCTACAAAGAAAAATCCGTATTTTTATCCATTGAAGCCATCTGCATAATCATTCTACCTCAAATTATTAAAGATATGGACATAGCATCAGGAGCTAAGGAGCAGCCATTATCACATTACTTACAAGTGCTTGGAGAACAGATGGCGCAATAGCCATACATATCCAGGGCACACGGCTGTGTCTAAATCACAATGATTGATAACACACAATTAAGCGGGCTCGTTCTATTAGTTTTGGGTAGAAAAATCAAGTATGTGTTGTAATAAAACTGATTTGCGATGCCTTGAGATTTGATGTATTTACAAGAAAACTATAGGCAAATTGTACCAACCTTTCTGATCCCTAAAACACTACCTTCAAAATTCTGTTTCAAAGTTTTTAGATATTAACAGAAGAGCCAGCCCCAAAGAATATGCCCATCTACCCGCCTCCTTGGCATCAGCACTCTAAACGGCAGCACCTATCTATCGTAAAATGAAAATTTCCCTGGAGTTGGAATAGGAGGAGAACTCTCAGCACGTACACTCAGGAAGGCTTGAGAGAGATGGTAACCTCTGATGAATCTAACAGATTAGTTCAGCCACAGGAGACAGGAGGCCAGAGGACGCGTTTTGGAGAGACCATGTAGGCAAAAGCTGAGAGGCATGCGACACCAGGGCGGCATAAAACTAGCACAACAGGACCAAAAAAAAGGCAAGTCAGGGGCCGGCCCGGTGGCTCAGGCGGTTAGAGCTCCATGCTCCTAACTCCGAAGGCTGCCGGTTCGATTCACACATGGGCCAGTGGGCTCTCAACCACAAGGATGCCGGTTCAATTCCTCGACTCCCGCAAGGGATGGTGGGCAGCGCCCCCTGCAACTAAGATTGAACACGGCAGCTTGAGCTGAGCTGCCTCCAGGATGGCTCAGTTGGTTGGAGCGCATCCTCTCAACCACAAGGTTGCCAGTTCGACTCCCGCAAGGGATGGTGGGCTGCGCCCCCTGCAACTAGCAATGGCAACTGGACCTGGAGCTGAGCTGCACCCTCCACAACTAAGATTGAAAGGACAACAACTTGACTTGGAAAAAAGGCCTGGAAGTACACACTGTTCCCCAATAAAATCTTAAAAAAAAAAAAAAAAAAAAAAAGGCAAGTCAGGAAGCAGGGCAGAGGCTGGAAATACAGTCCGAGCAGTGGCCCAAAGCTCAGGACGCAAGTCCTCCACGCAAGTCCTACGCTAAGGACTGTGGGCTGTTTTCCTGAAAGCAAAGGGGATCCACTGGTACATGTTCAGTTTAAGCAAGAGGATGAAATAATCAGGGCTGTATTTTGACAATTCAGTCTGGCAAAACCCGACATAAGAGGAGCAGCAGGCATGCATCGTGGTGACCAGTGCGTGCGGGCTGACTGGGGAAGGCGTGCTCTAAGCCTAGGTCCCGGCCGGCCCGCTGGCGCTGTCCAACAGACTTTGTCCTGACGAAAGATCTCAGCCACTGGCTGCACATGACTCCTAAGCCCGGGAAACGGGCCAGTGTGGCCGAGGAACTGGGCTTGTACACTAATTTTAATAAACTTAAACTGAAGCAGCCACGTTTCACAAGTGGCTGCCCTACAGGACAACCCCTAGGCTTGGAGGTCAACAACAGAGCTCAGTCGTGGGCATGTAAGGGTCTGGGCACAGCCCTGGGAGCCGCTGAGCAAGAGTCCAGAGCTCCAGAAAGGCTGGAGCTACTTGAATGGAAGAGACCACCCAGAGAATCAACTGAGTAGAACAGGCCTAAGAAACTGAACAGAAAAAGGAGGCTAAGAAGTTTTGAAAACACTGAAACAGACAAAAAAGATCTGTGGAAGAAACTGAGGGGAGAGGTCCAAGAGTAAAGGAAGACGCGTGGGAATGGGTCTGTGGGGGAACACGTAAAGGGACTCAGGAAGAGGGAGGAGGGGGCAGGGCAGTGCCTGCGCAGGGACCAGGGACCCTGAGTCTGGGCTGAGCGTGGGGCTGCAGGCGGCCTGTGGGGCGTCACCTCTTTAAGTGAAAAAGGAAGATACACAACAATGTGAATAGGAACCTACTTTCTGTGTCAGAAAGGTGGAAAAGGTAGGACTACCTATTGGTTATTATTCATAATTCTGTGTCTTCCTTTTTTCACTTAAACCACACCTTGGAAACTGTTCCATATCAATGTAAAAAGGGCCTCCACATTTTTTATACAGCCTGACAGTCAATGTGAAGCCAATTAAAATTGCAAATCCCGACCTTGAAAATAAAAGGGATTGACACTGCCTGGGAGGACTTCAGAGCAGTTATCAGCCCAGGGATTTACTAATCGTGTTTTAAATACCTTTTAAAAGAAAGTTGGAAGCAGTTAAAAACTACAACAGTTAAAGTAAGCCTGTTTGCTCTTTCATGAGCTGTGAAGAGTTCTAAACACGTACAGGCTAATGGATGTGAACCATAAAGGACATCCCAGAGTAGTTTCTTAGAGGAAATAGGTGCTGTACTCATAAAGCGAGGCTGCACGTAAAGCTCCTTCAGCCATGAAACAGTGCCCAGCGGCTCACGTGGGAAGCCCAGCCCAGGACCCTGAGCATGCAGCAGAGCAATCAGCACCCAAAGGCTGGACTTTGTGCCACAATCAAAGCAAGTGTCCCCGGAGGGTCTCATATCCTGCACTCATGCCACCAGCCCCCGGCTAATCACCTTGGGGGCACCACTTCCTCCCCTGTAATAAACACCAGTCAGCAAAGGTAGAAGATAGCGTCTAATTAGCTGGCTGCATTAGTGGTTCCCACATACAGTTCATTTCAAAGAGCCTGTCCTAACCCAAAGGAACAGCTCTTTTCATGCTGTGGGCTGGCGTTTTGTAAAAACCGGAGCGGATCCTTTGGAGTGACATGAATCACCTGGTATTTTTTACACAGGACCCACATACTGACAGAGCCTTTGGGCAGGTGGCCTGTGACATCGTTCCCTCAGGTCCTAAAATTACTACTGAACTCTATTAAGTATTTTTCTATTAAATTACCAAGGAACCACTAAAATATCACTCAAAAGAGAGGGAAGTAAATAGCGCAAGATTACCCTCACAATTACCTAAGCATAAACGAACCACATTTTAACTTGTATGTTGTTTTGTCCCTCTCGAAAGTTTGTATCAAAATTAAAAAAAAAAAAAATTCAGAGTGCCAGAGTAAACTGCCAGGGCAATCTGATAAAAAGAGCCTTATGAAAGAGCCTAAAAAGATGTGTCATATTTTGGTTGTTTCTACAATATAATGGCCAGCACAAGTCTGACTTTTAAAATGGGCGGTTAGGACCAAACTCCTCTTTCATTCCTAAAATTCTATAGAAAGATGAGCTCCTCTGCTAACACTTACAGGGCACCTCACAGGCCAGCAGAGGCCCCTCTCGCTGGTTTGGGAGAGAAAAACAAACTTTCATTGCCACGAAACGCTTGGACAGTGGAACATTCTGTGTCATATTCAGACAAACAGATGTAGACTGGGAACAAAGCACAGGACGGGAGCGGGGGGGGAGCGAGGGTGGGAGGGCGGGGGCGCCCGCCTACTTGCCTGACTTTGGGCACCGCTGCCCGCTGCTGCACCATCAGCGTGTGGCACACAGAGGCCATGAGCGTGAAAGCCTCCTCGCTTGCCGAGTCCCTCCAGACCAGATTCAACAGCGTGTTGGTCTGCTGTTTTGTATCCAACTTTTTCAGACACTCCTCTGTTATGTAGGGTACTGACAATCTACCATCCTCCTAAAACACACCAGGCAAATAAATTAGTCTGAGTTAGTGACGTTCTGGGAGAACTCGCCTCTAACTACAAACATATAGAAAATCTTACTTTTCTTCAAATGAAAACACAAGATGGGCATTATTCCCAAGTGATCCATACCACATATCGCTCTCTCCACCAATGCATCCCCTAAAATACCCAGACACCCACCGAGATCGTCACTCTCTATATGAGGCACCAATTTTGTCCAGCAGAATGACAAGGAACGGTGACTACTCAGCTTTGCCTACTGATGTGACACAATATTTACATTTTAAGCAAGTTTTACTTCACATCTTTTGGATTGCAGCGTACAAAGCATACATGTGTGAAAATATATTTTCATTGACAGAATTTCCATTTTAAATGATGAGAGATCAGTTTAAGCAAAATAGTCAGAATAGTAAAAAACTTATTTAGAAACAATCAAATGAAATATATAAATCTCTTATTTGATGTCTTAATCTCTCTACATCTGATTCACTGAATAAAACCTGAGCTAACACTCTCTGTGGTTTACTTATCTGGGGTATTAACCAAAGATGCATACATTGCCCATATATGTACATGTATGACAGGTGTAACATGAACATATATGAAATGGGCATTGCTGACTGCACTGTTTGGAAACTCAGGTGGATAGAATTTATGTAATTCCTAAGAAAACACTGCTCTAGAGATAAGGTGACAAACTCTGTGCCACACTTGAGCCTGTCAGTAACTGTGCACCCACGACAGACGTCAGGACATGAGCACCGCTAGTTCTGAAGTGTGCGCTTTTAAGCTTGAAATACAACTTATTTTGAAATAAAGCAGAGTAGAGTTTGCCACAGATGTCGATAACGAGAAGCTCAAGCTGCACTTCTGAGCGCTCAGGAGTGAGCACAGGCGAGTCTGAGGCCCGTGCCTGCTTCGTGTGTCCTCAGTCTGCTTTTCTGCGTCCACACTGAGGACAGGCTCCGAGATGTCTCCAGCACACACAGCCCACAGCCTCTTCTTCACATGGGCACAAATGACATTGTGTACAATAAAATTTTAATTCCACAGAAGTATTAAAAAACTATCTTCTAAAAACAAAAGATTGATCTACATTCCATCTAGAGGATCCCACTTCTTTTTTTTGACCTACAATAAAATTCACTTTTTGGTGGACAGTTCTGAGTTTGACAGATGCAGCAATTCCAGTACCCACCCCAAAATGCAGTTTTCCCCTTATAATTAATCCTCCCTCCTGGCGGAAGCCCTGCAAATGGCAATCTGCTTTCCTTTCCTTATGGTTATGCCTTTTTCATCCATGCTACGAAGCTGTCTGAATCCAGAACGCACAGAACAACACCCCCTTTCACTTCCCGACAGCCTGAAGCTCTGCTTCCCCTGGATACCCGACCCACTCCCAAGTGTATTCTCCCTGAGACGATACTGGTCAACGTGAAATTTCCTAACAGCAACAACAACAAATACTTAAAACCTATCAGAGCCATACCTCAAGCCATTTCAATTGTGTAATTAAGAGAAAAAGAGGTCAGCAGCACCTGTATCACTTAAGACACATCCTGTGTGCATATCATGTATGACTTTTCACCCCCTTGAAAATACACAGTAAAAAATGATAGGTAAGAAATGAGAGAGAGGGACTTAGAAAAATGTGACAATGCACTTAAAACTAACTTTTAATAAATTGTAACATTTATCATCTATACAATTGACAAAAATTAACAAAAGACATTACTGTTCACAAGACGGTAAGAAGGCACTGAACCTTCTGTTGTCCTTTTAGGGGCTGGGGAGAAGGGGGAAGGGAGTGACAGCAAATGGATCTGGCTTCTTTATGGAATGACGAGATGTTCTAAAGCTAGATAGTGGTGATGGTTGGACAGTTATGTTAACATAACTGAAACACATCACTGAATTGTATGTCACTTAAAAGGGTAAAGTGTAATGGTAAACTGTATCTCAATAAAGCTGTTATTAGAACATTCTTTTAAAAACAGAATAGCGCCAGGGCCGGCCTGGTGGCTCAGGCAGTTGGAGCTCCGTGCTCCTAACTCCGAAGGCTGCCGGTTCGATTCCCACATGGGCCAGTGGGCTCTCAACCACAAGGTTGCCGGTTCAATTCCTCAACTCCCGCAAGGGATGGTGGGCAGCGTCCCCTGCAACTAGAAACGGCACTGGACCCGCAGCTGAGCTGCGCCCTCCACAACTAAGACTGAAAGGACAACAATGTGAAGCTGAACGGCACCCTGCACGACTAAGATTGAAAGGACAACTCGACTCGGAAAAAAGGCCTGGAAGTACACACTGCTCCCCAATAAAGTCCTGTTCCCCTTCCCCAATAAAATCTAAAAAAACCCCACAAAAACACAACAGAACAGCGCCTGGCAGTAAGTACATTCCTGAGAACTAGGAACTCATCCATTTCACCCAATCATTTCACTTCTAGGAAATACTGCGTGAGTAATTAATTAAATAATATACAACATGACCCTATTTTGCGTAAAAAACACACACAGAACTATGGATCTCCCTGGATACTTGTACAGATGTACGCAAAAGGCATGGACGAATGTACTTGTGATCACCAGGGTGGTTATCTCTGGGAAGAGAGGTGACGGCAGTGGAGGTAAGGGCACGTCATCTGTACAGTTTGAACGCTTTACAACAAGAGCGCTCTCATGGTTTACTTGTGTCATTACAAACGGGAGGTACACAACGTTAAAAGGCACGTGAAAATCTGATGAAGCCGTCCAGTTAAGCCTCCCACTGATGCCCAGGCCCACGGGAGCTTACTGTAGCGCTCATCTGCTTGTCTGTTTCTTCGCTCTCATCTTCGGAGTCACTGGCTGAATCCTGACCGCTTGTATTGGCAGGTGACACCGGTAACTGAGAAAGAAACGTCTGGAGTACTCTTAAATACACTAGCAGTCCTTCCTCAGAGAGCGTCCCTTTGTAAAACAACCAATTATAACATTTAATTAAAACAAATAAAGAAACTAGAAAACTCAGGTATCATTTTTCCTATACTCAGAAAGGCATTTGTGACCAGAAATTACTAAATTTCCAACAATCCATGTATAAACATATGCATCAAAATATACTGGAGGAAGATGCTAGAATTCTAGAACAGGCACACTAGATGCTTAGTAGGATACATGGGGAAAGCATCCCCACCCGCATAGGAGTTCTCCCATTCAACGCTAAAATTCCTTTTAATCGGTGTGGCCTTATAACAAGTGTGTAACTCAGGGTTTTCCTCTGCCTGGCAACTGCCAGGGGCCCCATTCAGGACAGCCCTTCAGCAAACACACCCTTCCAAGGAACCCCCACGCTGGAGGCCGTGCTGACAGTAGGACACCAGCCATGGCATTACCTGCTAATACAAGCTATGTGTGAGTTCAGTTGAAACGTGTATTTCATACCCAGATAGTTTTCACCAACAGTCAAAACGAAGTAGAAAAGCCACGGCGCGCCACCACTGGCCTCGGAAGCCCTGCTGCCCCCCAATAACAGTGCGTGCAGGAAGGGCTCGTAGGGGAAGACAGTCTGAGCGTCTGCTACCGTGGGAATGACCAAGTGAAAAATCTGCTCTGTAAAAGGTGCTGCCAAGAACTCCTCCGTGAAGGCAGTAAAAACCTGTTGCCTAAAAGAGAAAAATGGAAGCTCTTAGTAAAATCAAAACATGCTGTTCATAAAATCATTGATTAAAATGAACTTTCAAACTATCCTTCTAATTAACCAAAGTTAGGCATTCAGTATCAACCAGGCCACCCTGAAACTAACATAACTTTGGGTCTTCCCTATTAAAAAACACTGCCATGTTTTTGTCTCTTTTGACGGGGGCTGGAAAGCCGGAAAATAACCAGGTCTTCAGAATTATACGTTTATATTAGGGTACAGGCCAGACAGGAAAAGAACATTTTTCCTCAAACTGAGTCACATTAACAGAGTAAAACTTTGACTTTCGGGTCTGTGATTTAAGACAGCATCCTGCGCCACAGTTACTGTTGGACACAGATCTCGTCAAACTACAAACGACAAAAAAATGACCCCAGTCTCACCTGGCTCCTTCTGGACAGGAGTTGTAGGTAAAGTGCAATGGTTTTAGAACATTCTCTAGCAAAATTTTTGCTATAGGAACTCGAGATAAGTCAGAATAGTCAATACTTGATGGAAGCTTGCTATTAATTAACAAATACAGAGATCTATAATACCCTAAAAGAAAGGAAAAACACATATTTAAAATTTGGTACCTTTTCTTATAATGAGGAAAAGAACTTGTCAGTTTTTAAATGCTTTTTACAATTCTCTATAGGTCGAAACTTAAGCTTACTCTTCTTCAACATTTTATTAAGGGAAACTTTAAACAAATACGTAAGCAGCCTGCAATGGTATATAAACTCCTCGGACCCATCACCCAGCGTTGACAATTCTCAACCACAGCCAATCACAGAACGCTCCACTCATAGGAAGCAAATCGTTTCAGTGTATCATCCAAGATAAGGGCTGTGTTTTTCTTAAAAAGACCATTACTACAGCTAAGGAAGTTAATTGTAGTAACTCTAATATCACAAGTGTCTAGTCAGTGTCTGAGTCCCCACGTGTCTGTTATCATTTGTTTTACTCGTTTGCTTGAATTGGGTCCAAGTAAGGCCCCTATATTGTGATTTTTAAAATTTGTCTCCTAGGCATCGTCCAAATATTTCATTAGTTTTGTTTTTAAAAAAGCATCTTGCTGAATCCATGCCCTTCAATATCCTGATGTACTTCAACCACTGCCGCTGTCGTCCTCTCTATAGCTAGTCACGCTGCCCCATCCTCGGCCAGCGGGGTAGACTTCTGGGGGCTCCAGAGACCTGGGGGGCAGTGGGAGCGTCCTTTCTGATGGGACACAATGCCCCTGTGACACTCTCATTTCCTGACCAGGAGCTGCAATCAGCCTTTGCTCCAGAGTCTCTTAAGTGCCTTTTAGAGGAAATGACATCTGAGGATCACAAGACGGGCATGAGGAATACAACTGTTTTTGTTCTAAAGGCAACTTCTACGTAAGAGAAGCCACAACTTTTCTGCCTTGTACACCTTTGCTGGGACTTCTCGGTGTGCAGGGAACAGACCCTGCAGAATCACCAGCGACCACATCACAGAGCCTTTTCCAAGTTATCGGTCCCTTTTAAACATGGAGTGAGAACAGTCCAGGGCTGGTCTGTGAGCTCCTCATGACTGTACAGACACATTCGCAGGTACCACCACGCGCGTGGTTTGCTTCTGGAAACAGTGCCAGCCAGCCTGGCACTCGAGTCCTGGCCACTCGGCACCCCATCACTAGACCCACTTTGTTAACTACCCCAATTCTAACCTCATCTATTGATTACCAGTGAAGCTCACAAAGAAGCTGGAAAGCTCTTTCACTATAAAATTTAAAACGAGAATTTTGGGGGGGGGGAAAACATCAAGAAAAAATTTTAAAGTGTCACATCATTAATACCGGGGTGCCACAAAAATGTACACATTTTAAGAGATGCTATCTATCCAACTTTTCGAAGTTGGATTACAGTAGCGATGTGTATTATAGTGTGACGTTTGCTCAAAAAATGGCGTTAATCAAATGAATGCTAGCGTCATTCATTACAATTTTAATACAGTTTTTTCCTTTCTTAAAATGGGTATACCTTTTTTGGCACCCTCTATATATTAACAGAAATATATATATGTACATTAAACAGATGAACTGACAGCATGACTAGACTATTAAGTAAAGTTCAGTTGCAATTGTTAAAAAGCTTCATTTTAAGTCATAGCACATACCGTACAATAACACAGACTATAATAAATAGAATGCTAAAATTTTATAGACTGATAATGTCAGGAAGTAACTTATTAAAACAGCTGAAAATGGTTACACCACAGAAAATGCTAGAAGCAGCAGTTTTAGTGTAAGATTTTGAAGCATTTCCTATTTCTAGACACATTGCAAACTAATGCATGTTTCTTAGTTATCTTCTTGACACTTTTAGAAAACGAGAAAAGTAAAAATTCTAATCAAATGGTTTGCCTTAATCAATATACTCAATACATCAATTATATAATAGACCATTTCTAATTACCACTGATTTGTTTTTTAAAAGATGAAATTCCACCAATTTCAATTTACTTTTAATTAACTCCCTAGTCTTTCAACAAACTATGTAGGGTTTCTTTCTAAGCCAAACAGTAAGGTTGAGATGTGTAAGAATTTAATTTTTACAGTTCTAATGCTGAGGGTTAAATTAGCTAGATTAACTTAGATTAAGCCACCACTTCAAGAAACAAGCAGACTTACTCACGTTTTATCAGCGGTACCTACAGCTAGCTCCTCTGACGCTGATAACAACATGGATTTTTAATGCTGACAGACTTTGGGAGTCCAAGCCCTGAAGTATTTGATTCTCTACCAGTGAAAAACTGCAGATCAGTTTTTTAAAGTTTTGGTTTAATTTTATATTGTTTAGTTCATCATAAAAGTTTTTAAATCATGTATTTCACAGTCTTTCTCCAAAATGGTGTTACTGATGTGTCCCCAGAAGCGTTTCAGATCTAGGTCATGAGGTCTTACGTAATGCAGTCATTTTAAGAAGAGATCAATGCATAAAAGCTTTAACACCGAGTGGGTGACAAAGTCAAGTAAACTAAGTCTCTTCCTCTCCTCGTGCTCTAACGTGCTGCCCTAAGGCAGGCTCTCCGCTGCGTGCGGGGCACTGCTCCGTCAGGAGAGACTGGCCGCTGCACCGCAGACACACTATGTGCCCAGAGCGCCCCAACACCTTCGGAGAGCACGCCTCCATTTGCATCGTTTTCAAGCAGCAGGAAAATTTCCGTAGAGATTAAACACATTTCCCAATCCCAGGGTGGGCAGAGACAAGGACAAATGGGAGAAAGTGTGGCTCCCAGTGGGCGTCCCCTCAGCTGTGCCAAAAGCTTCTGTCACAAAGTCACACTTGACGTGGGGAGTGACTGTGCAGGCCCCTCCGGACACCCGGGCCCCCGCTCGTCACCAACCCAAAGCTCTGACTCTCCTGACTACTTACCATTTTGAACCATGCAGTGCAAAATTTGTTCGATTACTGACACCACGTAGCCAGCATCTTGTAAAACAGGTGAGTAAGTGTGCTCAGATGAAAACACCTCGAGCATTCTCATTGGAAGTGCGACATTCAAACTGTCATCGTTACAGTTTTGCAGTAACCTGTAAAAATGACGAAAAGTATTCACATACTTACTGGGTGGCAAACGTCACCAGAAGTTCCCTCAAATGGCCGTCCCTCACTATGGTCAGTGTTGGAGCTGCTCTGTTCTATTACCAGGATAGCTCCGAAAACAGACACGACTCAGACAGTCAGTGAAACAATCACACTCTGTCATTCACACTTTTGTCAGTCCTTATTTTGTGCTAAACAGCATGCAGGCACTGGGCTCAGAGACATGAAAAATGCACAATCACAGAGGGAGAAACAGACAAGAGAAACCGAAGACCACAAATTCAGTGTGAGAAGCGTTACAATCCACGGACTGTACCGAAGAGAAGCTGCACCTGAGTCAGCTCAGGTAAAGATGTCTTCTCTTTAAAAGTGCCCATGGCCTCCTCCAAAGACATCTTCAGGACTTCCCATGCCTGCAATCTCCCCTCAGTAGAACAGTTAAAACCTACTTCTGGCCCTAAGTCATCAATCATTTCGACTAAAGAGAATTACATGAAAATTACAGGCAGAAGGGAAGGCTCAGCTGTCATGAAATTAAGTCTCATGTAAAAACAATGTATTTTCTTACAATCAACTTTATATAGATATTATTTACATACAATAATGTACCCGCACTGGAAGCAGGCCCCTGAGAGGTTCTGACAGATCACATCACAATGAAGACACTGAGCTGCAGAGCTGTTAGGGACCCGCAGGGACAAGCCTGTGTGTGGCCTGTTCCATTCTCCTGGGGCCATGGACGGAACTGTACCAGCATCCCTCGGGCCCAGCTGCACCCCACACAGGACTCTTGGTGTCACCACCCTAATGGGTGTGCAGCTGCACTGCACTGCACTTGGAATTTATTTCCCTGATTATTTATGATGTTACCTTTTCAAGACGTATTGGTCATTCATGTCCCCTTTTCAAGAGCGCTGATATCTTTTACCCGATCTTCTAACTGGGCTGTTTGTTTCTTAAAAATATAACCAACCTGTGCCTACCCCTAGCCAGACCCCAGAGCCCTCCAAACACACCCTGACTGCTTAGTCAGTCGCTCAGAGGCTCGGCTCCAGCAATCGTCCATGTCCGTCTGCCCCAGCGCTCCTCCCACACTGGACCAATGACAAGCATGCTACCAATTTTTCCAAGTTCAAGACCATCTCTGGATCCCACTGCTCTCACCAGCTCCTACTCCACGTCTCTGCTCCCTCTGCAGAACTATTTGTAGTTCCTGTTAACCTATCCAACTGGCCCAGCCCCCACCACTGCTCTCATCGAGGTCACCAATAGTATTACTACTGGGAAGAACTGCCAAAGACTGAAATGGGCAAAAAGGAAAGAAAGGAAGACTACGGGGAGGTAAGATAGGGGGGCCTGTCCAGCTCATTCACTGGGTGATGATGGTAACGTGCTCTTTCATTTGGGCACCAAGTGCTCATGTCCCTTAAATGTGTTCTTCTGGAGACTGAATTCAAGAAAGTCACGCAGTGACTTGTTTCAAGTTCACACATAAGTCACACTGCGAGCCTGCGTTTCGGCAGGGACCTTGGGACCTGCTCACAGCAGGAGTCCTCTAGACCAGCCAGTCCAGTCACTAGTAACCAGAATGTCTGCACTTGAAAGAAAACATTATCTGGAAGGAATTTATATCTACGTTTTAACTTCACCGGCCAGAATCACCAAGAGTGAAACGTCTAACATTCCACAGTCTCAAAAACAAACAAAACAACATTCCAGGTGTGACTGCGACAGGTTACCTGCAGCAGAGGCTCATCAACCTCTTTATCTGAAATAAGCATGTAAGTCTTTCGGATCCATCCAACTGCTGGACAAACAGAGAGCTGTGTTTAATTAAGTTCTGATACATCCATATCTGAAACAGCAAAACAGATAAATTACAACTCTAAATCCATAAAGACCTGTTTACTGAATTACGTAACATTTCAAATGCCCTTAGATAGTAAATAGATACTTTATCAAAATTAATTAGAACACGATAAGAAGTAAAACTCTCAAGTCAGTTTTCATTTAGTAGCATATATGTTTTGGATTTTCCATCTTAAAATGGCACATCAGTATTAAGCTCAATTACTGAATTTACTACTAAAACAAGGAACACTTAAAACTCACGTAAATTTGAAACAAAAACCGTTCACTTGCAAAAATCAGCATTCCATAATAAAAAGAGATGAGAAACACAATATAAATCCTAAGTTACACAGGACATTGGTTTTTCCTTTTTACCTTTTTCCTCCGTGTCTCTAGCATCCTTTCCTTTTGGATATTCCACTTTCCTAACTCCTAGAAATTGGTAGGAAAGGCACGCACCCGGCCCCACTATGCCCAGGAGCAGGTCAGGTCTGTAATACTGAGCTGATGGCTGTGGACTTCACTAGATGGGAGGCTCCTCTCACAATGTGTGTGTATGTCCAATCAGCACAGTGGATGGACACTTTCAATGTCCTACAACTTTGTCAGTGGCACTTCAATACAGCTGGATAAAAAGACCTGGTGTGTGTCCGGGCTGCCAGAACTCCCATTCCCATAAAGAAATATCTTTTGCGGGCTGGCCCGGTGGCTCAGGCTGTTGGAGCTCCATGCTCCTAACTCCGAAGGCTGCCGGTTCGATTCCCACATGGGCCAGTGGGCTCTCAACCACAAGGTTGCCAGTTGAACTCCTTGACTCCCGCAAGGGATGGTGGGCTCTGCCCTCTGCAACTAAGATTGAACACGGCACCTTGAGCTGAGCTGCCGCTGAGCTCCCGGATGGCTCAATTGGTTGGAGCGCATCCTCTCAACCACAAGGCTGCCGGTTGGACTCCCGCAAGGTATGGTGGGCTGTGCCCCCTGCAACTAGAAAAGGGCAACTGGACCTGGAACTGAGCAGCACCCTTCACAACTAAGATTGAAAGGACAACACCTTGAAGCTGAGCGGCACCCTCCACAACTAAGACTGAAAGGACAACAACTTGACTTGGAAAAAAGGCCTGGAAGTACACACTGTTCCCCAATAAAGTCCTGTTCCCCTTCCCAAAAAAACTGAGCAAAAAAAAAGAGAAATATCTTTTGGAACATTCCATAATAAAAAATAAAAAACCTATTGAAAATTTATATCAATGTGACTTTTTTTTTTTTTGACTTTTTTTTAAAGCGTGTTTTTCCAGGACCCATCACCTCCAAGTCAAGTCGTTTCAATCTAGTTGAGGAGGGCGCAGCTCACAGTGGCCCAAGCAGGGATCGAACCAGCAACCTTGTTGTTAAGAGCACCAAGCTCTAACCAACTGAGCTAACCGGCCGCCCCCAACATCAATGTTTAAGAGGTAAAACACGTTACCAAGATGGCCTATGACAGGTGACCGGAGAAAAGTTCACGAAGGTGAGACAAATAGGAGGGGTCATCTGACCACCTTTTAAAAAGCTGGAAAGTATGTCAACAAGGATAAGTCAGAACGTAGTTAACACTCACCAAACGTTTTGAGTCTTCATTCTGCTTGTAAAAGAACAGAAGCTGCCTCACCAACAGGGTAAGGTTGGGACCATTAGCAATGGAAAAAGTACCACCAGACTGTGACAAGTTAGCACAGCGGTCAAATGCACTTCTTTGGATGGAATACTGAAAAGAAAACAAAACAAATTAGTAAGCACTCAGGCGCATATTTATGGCCTAAACGTACACCAAATGTTTCAACAGGAGTGGGAGACACTGACAATTAAGATGCCTACTACGGAGTTATCGGCAAAAGGTTAAATAAAAACAAAAACGTGGACTGCAATGACAGACCCGAAATGCCCACTGAAAGTCTTCCACCACGTCCTTCTACTTGGATCTTCAGCTGTTGTTTAGCCTATATTTGCATTTTAATGTTTAAAAATAACCTCAAACTCACCTATCTATAAATCTTCATGTAAATATAAACTATTAAAATTAATAATTGGGAGAAATACTATTATGAACATTAACTTTCATTAAACAGGTATACAAAAAGACAGACAAAACGGACTCCACTTCTAAGACTCTAAGGTCGTTATTTAAAATAAGCTCTCACATGCCTTTCTAATTCTCAATATATAAACAAACTTACTTGCTGTTTTCTGTCTCGATAGCCTCGAATAAATGACTGGATAATTATTGCATTTTTCAACCTTCGCCTTTCTTCCTGGATAATGGAGGGAGGAGGGTCAATCAGTCAGAACTAGTGAAAATGACATTTAGGTAGTAAAGACTTTTTTAAAAAAATTACAGCTATATAATTCACATACCACAAAATCCACTCTATTGAGTGTACCATTCACCAATATTTAGTATGTTCAAAATTGTGCAACTATCACCACTACCTGATTTTATAACACTTTCATCACCTACCCCCACCAAAAGCCTCTGTACCCATTAGCAGTCACCCCTCATTCCTCGCCCTCCCTCCCTCCCCACCCCCAAACACACTTCTCTGCCCCTGGCAACCACTACAATTTCTGTCTGTATGGAACTGCCTATTCTGGACATTTCATATAATGGAATCACAGAACGTGTGGGTTTCTGATGTCTGGCTCTTTTCCCTTGGCGTGATGTCTTAAGGTTCAGCCATGCTGTATCATGTACCAGGATTTCACTCCCGTTGATGACCGATTAATTGTCCTCCATAGGGATGCCTCACATTTTGCTTATTAATTTATTAGCTGATGGACACTTGGGCTGTTTCCACTTCGGATTATTACGAATAATGCTGCTGGGGACATGCATGTATAATTTTGGTGTGGACAAATGGTTTTCATTTCTTTTGGGTGAATACCTAGGAGTGAAACTAACAACTGAGGAACTGCCAGACTGTTTTCCAAAATGGCTACACTATTTTACAATCCCACCAGCAATAAGACTTTTTTTTAAAGTTTTAGTTTTAAAGATAAAAACAATGCAGGCAACACAAACATCTATTTTAAAGGTCACGTTCTTGTTTCAAAGCAGAAAACTAATTTTTATTGACTTGAGACTGTCTTCAGTGACCTAGCAAAAATACATATTCTTCATCTTAATTCTAACCATTGCAGCTACCACTGTTTGAGAGCCTATTATGTGCCAGCCCTAAGAAAGACACTCCACGTGCACTTGTACAATAATCTTACAGGTCAATATTACTACTGTTTTAAATATGCTGAAACTGAAATTTCCATAAAGATTAAATAATGTTGAAAAACGTAAGCCTCAGAATTCAAACTCAGGTGTGACACTAAAAATCTGCACTCCATCTTACTACACGACACTGTCTCACGTCTCCTATGAATCCCATCTACCCTGGAGAGGGTCCTTTTAGTCCATCTTTCCCACATTGGTTCCAGAACAAATGACTTATTGGAAAACCCAACACACCCAGAAATTTTTCTAAAGCTTAATATATACATACACATAAATATATATATATATTACTTCATACATAACACACACATATCCACATATAACAGTAAAGCCAAGACTAATTTAAATGCTATGGAAAAAATCCCTATTGGAGCCTACTATAAAACTTTTTACCTCTCTCTTTCTTCTTTCTTCCTGAGTACGATGTAAAAGAGAAGCCTTTTCTTCCTAAACACAAAGAGATCCAAATATTATAGAATGTTTTGACCCAAAAGATTCTGAAGACCATCGCATCCTACTACCTACCTGAATGAGAAGTCTAAGGTACAAGAGGTTAAATGGCTTTCTGAGGTCACAGATCTAATTAAAGTTGGTATTTCAGTAGTTTTCTAAGAATAAAATCTGATTTCTTTACACACAATCAGGTAAAGCTGGGGAGGCAGGAAGAAGATCGGCACACTGTATCAATGCTGATATCCCCACTGGGATGATACACTACAGCTTTTTTGTTTGTTTTTTCCCCCTTCTTCCGCCTCCCCCCGCCCCACTCCAGTTCAAGCTGTTGTTTCTCCGTCTAGTTGTGTAGGACCCCAGCTCCCTGGCCCATGCTGGTATTAGGAGCCTTGCCCTCCCCGCGGCTGAGGCAGTCAGTCGCCGCTCAAAGCAGCTCATGGCAGCTCTCCCCGGCTGCCAGCTGCTCACACTGACCACCGGCTCATGGCAGCCCAGCTGCAGGGAGAGCTGTTATTCACAATCTTAGCTGTAGAGGGCGCATTTCACTGGCCCATGTGGGAATTGAACCAGCAACCTTGGTGTTAGGAGCATGGCCACCAACCACCTCAGCCACCAGGCAAGCCGGATATACTACAGTTTTGCAAAATCCGGACCCAGGGGAAATTAGGCAATGTGAACAAGGGATCTTTCTGTATTATTTCTAACAGCTGCACAGGAGTCTACAATTTCAATGAAAAATTTCAATGAAAAATCAATTTCTTTACTGTTACCAATGTTAAAAAAATATATTTTTTTCATCCTAAGTAAAACTAAATTTTGAACAAAATTACTTGGTATGGAGAAGGAACTAAATAATAACTAGGAAAGTTAAACATTTCGAATAAAATAAAAATACATAAAGACAACCCTCCTCCCCACAAAACTGTTCCAGTCTATAGTATTTTTATAAATTTAACCCAAAATAACATTAAAGGCCCAAGACACTACATATAAATTATTAGAAAAATTAATAAATTTAAATTTATTAACAAGAACATATATCCTGTCAGAAGTGTTGGAAGGCAAGTAATTACCAATTTAAAATAATACACTGATATGTGAACGAGCACACAATATGTAGAATAGTTTCTCACTGACAAAATTTAAAGCCAAAGAAATAAATCCTCCAGATATTTTTCATTGTAGAAAATTTCATTTCTTGAATTTCAAATAAAAAGCCTTTTATCTACCACATGTCCAAAGTCAGAAAATATTTTGTTTTAAACTTAATCAAAAGGAGAATGTAAAATCTGAAGTAAAACGTGCAAAGTTATGATGTTCAGCATTACGGAAAACTTAGATAAAAACAAGCATATTTCTGATCAGTATCTTTATTCATGAATAGAACTGGTACATTTAGACCTATAATTTCTTTTCCTTCTAATTTCCCTTTGTTCAGATTTAATATACGTTCATTATTTCGTTATAGCTGAAGAGCTCAGATATCCTAAAATGGTATACAGTTACAAGTATGAAAAAATGTATTTAATGTCTGAAATTAAATATACCAACATTTTACTTTTAAAAAAAGATACATGCTGGCAAAACAGCCACTAACTGACTTCAACACACCGATCTGAGCTTAGTCGTCACTGAAGTCCCATGGCCTCAATGATCTCCTGTGTTTCCTACTGCCACGTCCCTGTCATTTGCTTCAGTGCCTGGCACATGTAGGTATTCAATAAACAGTCACAAAATGAGAGGATGAACATGTCCTTTAAGTAAAACAAAGTAGTCTAAAAGAAGGAGTAACCGGAACGGTTGCAATATTCTGAAAACCAAAATAGGTACTAGGTACCAAAAACCATAATTGGACTCTAACTGAACAGTGGAATTTCTCAGCTGCTCGTGGTGTGGGAGGAGCTATGAAAGCACAAGAGGCAGCCCTGGCTGTGCTGGCGAGGAAGATTGTTCGCCTTCAGCCACCTGCGGACACAGGGCACCATGTAAATGGGACAATCAGTGCTCTTGCTGTCCTGAAGGGCTTTAAAGTTTCCTGCTTGAAAGCTCACTTCAAAAATAATAACAAGTAGGGTCGGCCCGGTGGCTCAGGCGGTTAGAGCTCCATGCTCCTAACTCCGAAGGCTGCCAGTTCGATTCCCACATGGGCCAGTGGGCTCTCAACCACAAGGTTGCCAGTTCAACTCGAGTCCCGCAAGGGATGGTGGGCAGCGCCCCCTGCAACTAAGATTGAACACGGCACCTTGAGCTGAGCTTCCTCCCGGATGGCTCAGTTGGTTGGAGCGTGTCCTCTCAACCACAAGGTTGCCAGTTCGACTCGCGCAAGGGATGGTGGGCTATGCTCCCTGCAACTAGAAACGGCAACTGGACCTGGAGCTGAACGGCACCCTCCACAACTAAGATTGAAAGGACAACAGCTTGACTTGGAAAAAAGGCCTGGAAGTACACACTGTTCCCCAATAAAGTCCTGTTCCCCTTCCCCAATAAAATCTTTAAAAAAATAATAATAATAACAAGTATAGCAAGCAAATGCAAAGTATTGGATACACACACCCACAAAAACCCCTGACATGTGATTTCAACAAAGAGTATTCAAACTCCTGAAATAGTTGACAGAAAAAAGAGAAAGGTCAACCAATCCCTCACACGGAATTGGTCACACCGGAGAGTCGTCTCGAGGGCCGGCGCCAGCAGCCACCCACACTGAGTTGTCTACGCCCACTCACTGTGCCCTGGCGCACGTGTGCGACACAGAGCACGACCAGGGCTGGGGACTTAGCCTCCCAGGCTCAACAATCCTCGGGGCGTTGGGCTGTGTGAATTCTGCACTCCTTAGAACCACCCGAGGAGGAAAGCACTATCCTTTGTCCTGTTAGAGATGAGAAAAGCGACATTCACAGTGAGGTTCAAGATCTGAACTCAGGTGGGCCCAGGGCCTAAGCTGCTGAGCAGCGCACTATTTCCTTAGAAAAAGAACATTCTGGATGTTCTTACTTCTTTACATTTGGGGAAATTCACAAAAATCTTCTGTCTGCAGAATCCATAAGAAATTTGGAAGGTCTACCAGAAGGGAGGCTGGTGGGGAAGAAGCCACAGAAGAAAGTCTGAATCACCCCAAACTCGACATGTGTTGAAAGCATGGGGCACAGGTGGGCTTCACAAGTGCAGCACACAGAGCGTCCAGAGGGAGGCGCACAAAGCCATCAGAGCGGGCTCGGCACAGGAAGCCCAGCGGGACGGAGCACACAGCCAAGTCCAGGAACGACGGGCGTTGTCCACGCGGGACCTGAACTTGGAACCAGAGCCTCTTCTCCCACACTCCCCATCTCAGAGAACGGCTCCAGGCAGAAGACATTCAAATGAGGCACAGGAGACCACTTCCTCATTCAGCAGAAACTTACCGAGTCAGGATCATGCTAGGTACCAGACAGGTTTAGGTAAAGAAAGCGTTTGTTCCCAAGGAGGTCACAGTCTGGGGGGCAAAAGAAGCCTGTTTATTGAGGACCTCCTGTGGGGCAGACATGATCCTGGACGGCGCACTAACGCCTGAATAAAAGACCCAGTTCTTGCCCTATGAGCGTCCACTTTCCTAGAGGTGCCACGGGGCAGGAGCCAGCAGGGAGGAAGAACAGGAACTTGGCCTCAGTGACTCGGAGGAAACTCAGAAGAAAAGGTGAATTCGCGACACCTTGGAAGGATGAGCGGGTGACAAGATGGGAGAACATGCCAGCAGAGGGAGAAAAGCCCAGGAAGCAGATGAGTCACAAGCAGAGGATGAAGAAGGGGGCGACCAACCCTCTCTGCAGGGGTCAGAGGTCAGAATCCAAGCTCAGTCTGAGAACTCCATCTCTGGCTCCGCAAACCGTGTATCCAGACAGCGTGAGATGGAAGGAGACGATGATAAACTTAACGATTCACTGACAGCGACATGTCTATGAGGCTGACCAGTAAGTCAGTAGGTAATAAAGTAACAGGGAAGAAGCAGGGACTGAAAATTGAAAGTTCAAGTCACCCATTGCTTCAGTTTAAACCCCTTCTGTGCCTTCTTCCTTCTGTGGCTTCCCAATTCTGTCTGCATCACCTTACACTGGGCTGCCACCCTTTAAAACAAACAAAACACTGCCATCTATTCTAACAACCATCCCTAAAAGATCACTGAACACAAAGAAAACCCTCTCTTCTCAAAGTTCAGTTACTTAAATTAACCAAATTTATGTAAAACCTGCTACACTGCCCTTCTTTTTCCATTTTTTCCCATTTTACAGTAGCCTATCTGAGAACCTAAGTTGAGGGATCAAGTTCAAACACAGCCTTAGCACAGGAATGCCAGTCACCACATTGCCTCGGCCCCCCTATTCCGCACCACCTCCGGCGCGGCCGCAGCACAGCGTCCGACTACCCTTCCAGTCTGGGTGCCCCGTCTTCCCTGCTGATAGCAACTGCGCCTAATGAGCACCTGCTGGTCTCAGGTGACACAGCTCCAATGTGGTCCCTTCCGTGCCTTCCATAAAGCTCTCCCTAGACGACCGCCACCAGGTCCTTTCCTCCCCATGCTGGACTGGCCAGCTCACTAGTGTAAACAGATCGCTTTGGCACATACGACAATCATCCAAGTGTACGCGACAGGCGGGAGACGACTGTTTGTGCAACAGGCAAACCCTGGGGACCAAACAGGTATCACCTCCAAAGACACGACCTCCCTTCAGCAAACGATGCCAGAGTGCTGAGTATGGGCGGAATGCCTTCGGACCAGGGTGCATTCTTAGCCCTCAGAGCAGAAAATTAGAAAATAAAACTTGACTTACATCAGTTTAAACATCAAGTAATGAATGATCAAAGTACAAGTAGGTACCAAATTAGACCTCAATCTAGAAAAGCGCAGGGTGTGACTCTAGGAGCCGAGTGACAAGACATACAAAGCCCCTGACCTACCACTTCTAGAATTTCACCTACACACGTTATAGGCACATACAGAAGGACATGCACCTTGCTGTTTAAATTAGCAAAGAACTGAAAATCACCTAAATGGCCATTAAGTACACGACAACTAAATAAGTTAGGGAACATCCATGACATGAGGTTCCACACAGTAGGTCCACTGCACTGATCTGGAACGATCTCTGAGATGGATTATTAGGGGGAGGAGAGAAGTGGCTCAGGTGTTCAACAAGCTCTAATGTGTGTCTGTCTACACAAGAGGAGGTCCGCACACCTCAAGCATTCCATACACGGAGGGAGAGTGCCGACAGGAGAGACCTGTCATGGGTCTGAACACAGCGTCAGGGAACAGGCGAGTGGGGGTGGGGGGGCACCGCTATCACTTTAGTTGAAGCTTTATTTTGTATTTGAAATATTATCCATGTACAGGTAATACTTTCTCACTCTTTTAGAATAAAAACTAATGAAGCTATATGAGAACATAAATTTTTTGATTCTTAAGTAGTTTCTGATTTCAATTTACTGTACTTACACTTGAAAACATCTCTTACCTTTTAAAAAAGTTAGGGATTCCTAGTAGCACTTTCATAAAACACACTAATCACTTCGGTGTTTCTCGAAAGACCAAGCCCATTGTTCTTACAGCAAACATGTCACTTGCAATGCTAACCACTCTCGCCCACGACTGTGACACTAAAACTATTCATCAATGTGTAAACAACACTAAGTTACAGCAAACTTCTCTACTTGATGTGTGAGCTTTGGCACATTAGCTTATCTCTTCTGAAAATTAAATATGAGCAACCTTCACAAATACCATTAACACTGATGTTTTTAAATGGGAAAAAATACTTTTTTCATGCAAATAAATTGAGTGGTTACAAAATATAGTTCTAAAAAAAGTAAGTTATATATAGTTTAAATTAGATTTCATTAAATATCAGAACAAAAAAAAATATGGCCAAAAGTTCAAGTATATGTCAAAGTGAATTTATATAACATGACAATTTCCATAAAGCTAAATGCTCAAACTGACTGCTAATCATTTACAAAAAAGAACGTTAGCATGTTTATTGATACCTGGATGTTAAAGAAAAACAACCATGAGGTTTCCAGTCTTTCATCTATTTGGGTTATTTTCTTTAGCAATTTCCTCTATTTACCAAAGTAAATAGAATAACCAGTTTCACATCTGTTTCAAGTTAGTATTTCCCACTCTTAAGCACTAACATAACACTAACAGTTTTACACAATTCCAGGAATATTCAAGTAAAACACTTCCCTTTGAGCTAACTAACTTGCTAAAAGTTAGCAAAAGTGCATTATTTGTGAATAATGCAAAACCTACAATTTGTGGGTGCTTCCTTTTTTTTGTAGACCTATAAGAAAGAAGAACCTCTATGAAAATATAAGAGCAACCACCTTCACATACATGAAAAAATATTTAAAGGTGCGTCAAAATATAGTAATAAGTTACCCACAATCATATTTATAAAACAGAATGTGCAATATGATTCCCAATTCAAGAAATACATTTAAAAAGACTAGGAAAAAATGTACTCACATATTAACAGTGTTTTATTTCTAAGTGGTGGGTGGGGTTCCAAATACATCATTTTTCTTGAGATATTTCAGTATACTTAAAATTTTCTATAATAAACACTACTTTGTAATCAGAAAAGAGCTCGTTTTAAAATAGTGTCCAAAGCAAAATGCAATAGTTTAAATCCCATTACCATAAATTCCAAGACTTTCTTTCCTTATACCACAATTGTGTGGTAAATATGGTACTGTTTAAACAGCAAAACCCTGGAAACAACACTTACGTATCCACCAACAGGAAAGTGGCTACGTGACAAAAACCATGTAGTAAAATAATAGCATCCAGGAAAAAATAATTCTATAGATCTAAAGGTGCTGGTATGAAATCACTATAAAGTTGGAGTGCTTAGAAGAAAGGTATGCTTTCTCACTTTTATTTGTTTATTTACATTTAGACTAGTTCTGGACAGATGTTGCAGATATTGAGCAAACTGGGAATAGTGAGGAAATTAGGAGTCTCAGTGAAAGACTTCATTATATGCCCTTCAGAAGGATCCCACTTCTTGTTTTTCCAATTAAAAAGTTATTTTTAAAGGCCACTGACTGGAAATTGGAAATGAAAATGTTACTAGAGCAAAGAGATCCGTGAAAATCGGGTTTGACTTTCACATTTTTATCAAGAATTATGACATTCACATCACAACAGAGAAGAGAAAAAGAGAAGCCCAGGAAAGATGGATGACTAAGTCGTGAATAGTTACAGATAAACACTTTTTCAAGTTCCCATTAAACGTTTTACAATTTCGTTTTGCAGTAAAGATGTGATATAAACCATGCTGCTTGCCAACACACACAAGTTTACTAATGTTCCTTGAAAACAGGGAGAGAGCATGAAAGCTGCATTATAAAGACAGTTAATTTTAAGGGACTGGAACTACGCCCACCACCTTTTCGGTGCCTGAGGCACAAGGCCCTCGACTTCCCAAGCAGTTAAAGGAAAGCTTAAGAAGAGCAGGAGACAGATGCAGGATGTGTGCAGGCCACACGACCCGAGGAGAGCAGACCACGGTTCCAATACTGAGCTCCGTGGTTTCACACAATGATTTGGACTCTCTGAGCCCTGATTTCGTCTGTTTCCGTGAGACACTAAGTCTGCCTGCCTCCCAGAACACGCACCAAGGTGAAATGAGAGCGCACAACCAGCCAAGCACCCTGCAGGCGGACAAAACAGAACAGCAGCAACAATAAGGAGAGAGAAGAGAAACACCCTGGAGGGAAAAGGCCCTCCCAGGCTCACAGCAACCCAGCTTGAGCAGGGGTTTGAAACCCTAGGATTGTTTCCAGAGAACAAGTACATCAAAAGCCTGTACTCTGTGCAAACTTAGACCAAGCAAGTCAACTTCTTTCTGCAACTTACCCTAAAAAGCAGGTATAACTGTTGGCTACAAGGAGCTTGCTATAATGAACAAGTATGCTTCATACAAAGTTCATACAACGAGCACTCATTTTCAAAAAGAAAATTTTAATTTTAGAAACGAGACTGAACAGTTCAAACCTCAGCTCTGGGAACCTCAGCCTAGAGTGTAACAGTGGTCAGTCCCCAGGGCCTGAGTCACAGCCACAGCAAATGAAGCCCAGAAGTCAGGACAGAGGTCTGGGGTCCTCCGAAGCCCCGCGCGTCCCACTCTGCCTCGGCTGGTTCCTTCTCAGCAACACTGTGGTCTCCCGACCACGTGCACGTGGCTCTCCACTCACCACGTGCCAACTGCACAACCCTCTCTGCACACCCATTACTCTGCTTTTTCTGCAAATGTGGGCGTCCCTCGGAGATCTGTCCTGAGCCACGGGTCTTCTAGAACATTCTCCCTGGAGGATTCCAGCGCACCCCACAATTTCAATGACAACTTACTGATGGACCAATGGACTGCCAGGCTCTCCCTGAAGCTCCGCCTGCCCCCTGAACACCGCCAATTAGACACGTCCCGAGAATTTAACGCTGTCCTCGTTTATGGAGTCACTCCAGTCAGCCCAGACAGACACCTGAAGGGACCCTGTCACAGGTCGCATCCAGTGTCCCTCCTCACAGCTTGACACCGCTGCCTCAGGAGAATGTCACCTGCACAGAGCGCCCCACACTCATCTCTCGAAAACCCCAGTCTGCTCGGTCACCTCACTGCTTGAAAAGCTTCAGGGGTCCTCAATGCGCCCAATGTACCTTTGTGTGTCCTACAGACCCTGATGGCCTGGCCCCTGCCTGTCACCCCAGCCTTCGCTTCTCCACGCCCCCACTCCAGCCACATTAGACGATCTGTAGGCTACGGTCACCTCTCCCGGGGTGGACCCCTCTGCCCCCGCCATTCCTCCTGCTGGTGGCAACAATGTTCATAACCTATCAGTACTGAGAACCCTCCTCCAGCACACAAAAGCAGTGGTGATAACACTGCGGGACATAAGCCAGGCAGAAACAGAAAACTGCTCTACGTAGCACTTATATGTGGAATCAAACGGTTAGAAACAGAGGGCAGAAAAGAGGCTGCCAGGGTTGGGGTAGGGGGTGCGGGGGAAGGGAGAAATTGATAAAAGGATATATACACAAAAAAACCCCGAAAGTCAAATGCTTTCCTATATACCAGCAATGAACACCTGGAATTTCAAATTAAAAACACGACATTATTTATATTAGTACCAAAAAAAAAAAAATGAAGTACTTAGGTCTAAGTCTAACTGAATATACATCTGGTCTATCTATGGAACACTACAGAAATCTAACAAACAAACTCAAAGAACTAAACAAATGGAGGCAGATACTGTGTTGGAGAGAAAGGCTCAGTGCTGCCGAGATGGGTCTGCCGAACCTGATCTAGAGTCAACAGAATCCCAACCAAAATCTCAAGAAGTTATCTTGTGGATATCAGCGACTGACTCAAAGGCTTATATAAATAGCCAACAGCATTAAAGCTCAACAATAAGAAAACAAACAACCTGACTAAAAAATGGGCAAAGACCTTAACAGACACCTCACCCAGTAAGACAGATGGCAAGCAGGCATGTGAAGCTCCACATCATACGTGATCAGGGAAATGCAAATTAAAACGAGACCCCCCCCCACAAACCTATCAGAACGGCCAGATTCCGGACACTGAAACCACCAAATGCTGGCGAGGACGTGGAGCCACAGGAACTCTCAGTCACTGCTGGTGGGGACGCAAAGGGTGCAGCCACTTTGGAGACAGTGGTGGTTTCTTACAGAACTAAACACACTCTCACCATGTGACCCAGCAATCGTGCTCCTTGGTATTTACCCAAAGGAGCTGAAACTTATGTCCACACGAAACCTGAGTTTATAGCAGCCTCTTTCATAATCGCCAGAACTTGCAAGTGAGGTGATGGATAAACAAACTGGTCCATCCAGACAATGGAATTTTATTCAATGATTTAAAAAAAAAAAAAGGGATGTCAAGTCACAAAAGACCTGGAACAACCTCAGAAGCACATTTCTAAGTGACAGAAGCCAATCTGACGCAAACCACACGGGAATGTATACCCAAAGTGAACCCTAATACACACTGACTTAGTTAATCGTAACGTACAGACATAGGTCCACTAACTGTAACAAATGCACCCCATCCCGTCAAGACGTAAATAACGGACCAAACAGTGTGCTGGGGAGATAGAGGCTGTGAGAACTCGCTGTACTTTCCAATCAACTCCTCTGTAAACCTAAAACTGCTCTAAAAAACTAATCTGTTAATAAAAAATAAAAGAAAAAGAAATGAGCTACCAAGCTATGAAAGACATGGAAGAACTTCACATGCATGGTCCTAAGTGAAAGGAGCCAGTCTGAAAAGGCCACACGCTGCATGATTCAACCATATGACGTTCTGGAAAAGGCAAAACCACGGACACCGTAAGAAGGTCAGGGTGGCCAGGCGCTGCGGTAAGGGGGAGGATGTACAGGTAAATCACAGAGGACTTTTAGGGCAATAAACTGTTCTGTACGGTACAGTAACCATGGATACAGGTCATTATACATTTATCAAAACCTACAGAAGTACAACACAAAGAGTGCACCTTAATTACTGATACTGGTTCATCAATTCTAACAAAGGAACCACAGTAATAATGCAGGATGCTAACAACAGGAGAAATGTGAGGTAAAGGAAAGGAGGAAAGTCTATTAATTTTTTTAAAAGCAATGGACAAACATTAAAGAAATACTAATTCTACTGCCACTTTTACCGCAACTATTGATGGAAAGTTGGAAATTTTAATTTCCTTCCTATCTATAAACTTTTCTGTATCCACATCCATTTCTTTCCTTTAAACCTCAAATTATCCCCCTCTATTGCTCGCACCTCATTCTTCCCACTCTTGCCTCGGCCAGGACTCTGAAAGCCTGCAACCCTCCCTCCCCTAAACTTGTTCAAGTTCCTCCCATGCGAAAAACCACCCAAACAAAAGCCCGGGTGCCAGCTCCTTTCTGCTGGGCGTCCACGTGCTGTTCCCACGGCCCTGGGATGCGCGCCCTCCAACATCACTGAGGTCTTCCTCTTGTTAGGCTCTTGCTCGCTCGTCACTGCACCCCCACAGCACTCGCGTCACCCCCACCCCTGGTCCTAAGGAGTTGCCTCACTTACTCAATGCTGCAATCCCCCACAAGTTCCACCGTCCTAAACTCCACGCCTCCCCGAGGCGACTTCAGTCTGTCACCTATGTGCTGACAACTCACAGATGTCTCCCCAGCTCCACACATGTGCAGTCTGTTCCACAGCCCCACCCGGGGCCACAGGAACCCAGACATTCTCGTCAGCACCCACGTCCCCTCCTGGGGCGTGGACTCCGCAGCCCTCACACACCCAGCGAGCGGCCCCGTTTGTGGCTGGAGCCAGGACTCCAGCGCCGCCCAGACTCAGCTGGTCAGGAGGAAAGCTGCCCAGGCCAGAGTCTCCTCCTGAGAACTGGGCCTGAGATCCAGCCGCCTCAGCGGGGCACCTGCACTAGGAAACCACCCGGGCCAAGGTCCTGCGCAGGTGAAAGGAGAAAGCCGTCTGCGGAGCGCCAAGAATGAAGGAGGTGGTACAGGCCAGGAAGAAAGCCAGTAACCACCATGGTGCTGATGACTTGCTGTCCGGATGTTCCTGTCCTTCCATTCTGGGAGATACCATCTTATCCTCCCCATACACTTGTTTTTTGTTTTTTGTTTTTGCCTACTAAGCCAGTTTCAGTGGATTCCTGTACCTGTAATCAAATGACCTCTAAGATATCCTTCTATGTACTACCAAGAAATGGAAAAATACTGCCAATAAACTATGTCATGCCACCATGGTGCATCCTGACTTCAGAAATATTAAAAAGCGGGAACCTGTGACTCAGCATCATGGGATCCAGTACGTTATTCCATGCACACTGTTCCATGCGCTGGGATACCCTTCCTGTTTCTCACCTCCCCAAATTCTGCGGGTCCTTCAAGACTAAGCCCCAACCAACTCCAGCGTTTCCTGGGTCAGCCCAAGGAAATCCAGATGTAGTAATTACTCTCTCGTTATTTAACTGACTTGTTTAAGTCACATCTCCCTAACAAGATCATACTGAGGACGCGGACTTTTCCTTCGGTTTCAAACCCTACACAGAGCTTTGAGAAATAAACACTAAAAATACTAACTTACTTTGAGAAAAAAGACATATTTATTCAAAAGGTGGCACTATTCAGTTTTCCACTAGGCTCAAGAAAGAAAAGATTCAAATAATCTAAATCATAGAAAAGATCGTTATATCTTTTTGTTTTTTAAATGAGGGAAAGGCCTAAGCTGCAGCCAACGAGAATTAGGAAGATACGAGAATTAGGAAGATACGTGTATGTAGTTGTTCAACATCGCAGTTGTCAGGAAGCAAAATGAAAACTACAGTGACACGACATCCCCGCCAAAACTGCCCGAATGACGAGGGGTGACAGTACTAAGTGTTGACAAGGAAGTGAAGCCACTGAAACCCTCTGCCTCTGCAGGCACCCCACGCAGGGAGGCCGGCAGTGTGCACTGGCGCCCACGTGTCACACACGACCAGCATGAGCGTACACGCCGCCAACACACACACACAACTGCCCATAAAACAGAATGATCACTGGTGTGTTCACACAACACAGAACAAGACGGTGGGTTCCACCTCAGACAGAATGCTGAGCCAGAGGCCAGATGGACAGAAAGAGACAAACTGCATGTGACCCCACGCACGGACGTTCAACAGGCAAAACCAACGTGGGACGGTAACAGGTGGGACGGTAGTCGTGCATGGGGAGGGCGCAGGACCGGCCTGAGGAACGCTGGGAATGCCCGGCGGTCACGTGGACAACTCCTTGAAGCTGAACCTCCCTGGAGAGCAGCCCAGAGTCTTCTCAGGACACCGGGCCCGGCGGAGGGGCCAGCGCGTCACACCCCCACCCTCGCCGCGGGCAGCCTGCAGCCGATGACTACTACGGGGGGATGCGAAACGCCAGCCCCTTCCCTCCACAGGGACAACTGGGGTGCCAGCCGCTGTGCAGGGTTCTCACTGGGATGGGCCCCCGCCCCCCTCCTCCCCTCCTCAGCGGCACCCACACAAGGTGTCCTCAGGCCCTTCTAGGGGACAAAGCCTAAGGAAGCATGTGCACTTAAGGTTGGTGATGTACGGTAAGTCTGTATGTCAATAAAAAGGAGGGAAAAAGGGGAAAAAATTGTTTTGCACAGCTCAAAAGCAAGATGCGCGCTCTCCCCTTGAGAGTCAGGTCAAATGACAAGTCCTGTCCCCGGAAAAGAGACGGGCTGCTCGGTGGAAACCAGGTTCGGTCCCCCGCAGGGCAGGCCCGGGCACTCCAGTCTGCAGCGGAAGGCACAGGCGCCACACACGCGAAGGGACGTGGATCCTGGGGTGGGCACCTGCCACCGCCTCGCTGTGCGCTCCCATGGGCAGAGTAACCACAGTTGGTCCGCCCTTACCCTAAACAATTACGATGACAATAATTACATGACGAATCGTAAAAGACACACACGTATTTCCCTCCAGAAATGTGTCTCCAGAAGGCCGGCAAAGAGTAAGTTTCACAGCCTCGTATTCACCCACGCGGCCCCTCCGCGGTTCTGCCTCAATTTCCCAGACTGCCGCCGCGCACACACACACCTGTTCACTTCCGACAACAGACAACACCGTGCGGTACTCCCCTAGGGCAGGCGTGACGAAGGGTCTGAAGTCCCTCCGGAGAAGACGCACCGCGGCCGCGCCGCCGTTTCCTCACGGCCCGAGCCGAAAGGCCGTCCGTCCCCCCCGCGCCCCCTCGCAGGAGCGGAGACGCCGGGAGCGGGGCGGGCGGGCGCTCGCGCTCTGCGAAGCCCTGCCCCCGTCAGCCTGCCCTCCACACCTGCTCCAAACCCCGGGGCCGGTGACACGGCAGGGGCCGGCGCGGTCTCGAGGGCGGAGCCGGAGCCCGCGGCCGCCCCCGGCCCCCGCCCGCCCGCCCGCCCGCCCGCCGGGGGCCCAGACGCCGCGGACACTCGCAGGCCGCTCTTACCTTCCTACTCGCGCCTCCCAGAGACACCTTGGGCCTCGTTTTGAAATCCCCTTCAAAACTAAACATCTTTGCAGCTTATCCCATCTGGGAGGAGCCCCGGATCCTGAGAGCAGCGGGCCGGGCGGGGAGGGGCTCCGGGGGTGGGGTCCCGGGGGAGGGGTCTCCTGCGGGGGGGCCTCCGGCGGGGAAAACGAGGCCGCTCCTGGAAGCGACCCCGAGGCCACCCTGGGGACTCTGCCCGCCCGGGCCTGCCCTCGGGTGGGGGGGCGGCGACACTGGAGGGCGGCTCCTCCTCGCCTCCCCCGTCATCCACGCCTCCCCACCGCTCCGGTCGGGGCTGAGGGCGCCGCAGGGAAGCGGACCCCGCACTTGCACCAGCAGCAGCCGCCGGGAGGGAAGATGGCCGCCGGCCGCCGTCGCCGTGCGCGGCCCCGCCGCCGTGCGCGTGCCCGCCATCGACGCCGCGGCGCTCCTCCCGGCGCCCTGCCAGCGGGCGCGCGCCCGCCATCGACGCCGCGGCGCTCCTCCCGGCGCCCTGCCAGCGTGCGCGAGCCCGCCATCGACGCCACGGCACTCCTCCCGGCGCCCGCCCTTGATGGCGCGTCGGAGCGTGGGAACGTGCCGCGGTGACCTGGGTCTGCGGCCAGGGCGCGTAGGTGGGGCCGGGGGCGGGGCCGTGTGGGCGGGGCCGAGGGTCGTGCGTGCCCGCGACCCGGAATTGGACTCGGATGTCGGGTGTGTGTATGTCTGGGAAGCGGGCTCGTAGCCTTCAGTATGATGCCCAGCGACTGATCTGGGAAGAGAAGGATAGGTTTTATTACATCCTTAGTTCCTGCAGGGAGTGCATACATTTCACGTGGTAACCTGGTTCTCGTGTGTACTTCGCACGCACATGTATCATACACATGCATACACGTACACAGAAATGTATGTTATGTACACACATATACACGTCACGTGCACATGTGTACATAAATATATCATATACACATACATATGTATTATAGACATAGGACTAAAAACCAAATTTTACAAAGTAATACTTATCACTGTGTCGGATGCACTGCTTTTTTTTTTACTCTTTTTTTTTTTTAATGCTGCTTGCAAACCACTGTTGTAGCTTCTAAGACACACCTATTCCATCACCTAAAATCAAAAATAGTGACAGCCCCAAATGCTGGCAAGGAGGCAGAGAAACCTGACCTCCCATATGTAAAATGTGACAGTCACGCTGGGGAAGTTTGGCAGTTTCTTCTTTAAAAGATGAAACATAAGGGGGTTGGGGGGTGGGAGATGAGGATAAGGGGGATCAAATATATGGTGATGGAAGGAGAGCTGACGCTGGGTGGTGAACACTAATGTGATTTATGGATGATGTAATACAGAATTGTACACCTGAAATCTATGTAACTTTACTAACAATTGTCACCCCAATAAATTTAAAAAAAAAAGACGAAACATACACAATCTCAGGAAAATCCTGCCTCCACCGCCCCACACATACACTATATATATATATAGTTCAATAACTAGGTCACCCTATAGAATACGAATATATTTTTTATTGTAAGTCGGGAGCAAAAACTTTTGAAAGCCACTGGATCAGTGTGCTGTTTCCCATCAATACAGACGTCTACTCTGATATATCAAGATGCTTGAGTCATTAAAAAATCTCCAAATTTTACCAATTTTGAAATATTACAGATTTTGTAAATACAACATCACATTTTTCTTAAGCTGTCAAATGGGCAAAGATTAAAAATATTGGTGATATCCAGTATGTGCTCTTAGTCAGTGAACTGCTCTGAGGTCTGAGGTTTTGCCTCAGATAAACTCTTTGAGGTCTAGCCCAGGAGTGAGGAGCGGGCAAGCCCCACTGACTGGAACACCAAGCCCAGTTAGTTCTCCATTGTCAGCTTTGCTGGTAATTAAGGTGTGTTGTCTCCATCTGCTGGGGATTGTTCAAGTATTCTCATGGGCTAAGAACGTAGGGAGGGCGGTGGTGCTATATTTACTGGGCCTCTACAAATCCCAGCACTGCTGTCCCCTCATTTGGTCTCACGTGTCCCTCTTGCTGTGGTGTAAGCACCCCTGTGCTAACTCTGGTGCTTTTATTTGGTGGCCCTATCGTGTGAGGGACCACTTCACTTGGTACTCACTCCACTGAAGAATGAGTAAGCTGCCCCCATGCCAGAGGGAAAACGGGCTTATCCAAAGAGTGTCTCCGACATGCCGATACCTACTGAAGGATTTTCAAAGATTTTTAAAATACCCTTTTATAGAAAATTTCAAGCCTAATAATGCAGAGAGAATAGTATAATCAATCCCATCAGCTAGTTGTGATGATTATCAACTCATGGCCAATCTTGTGTAACTTACACGCCACTTGTTAACCACTGTCCTCCATTATTGATATTATTTCATGTGTAAATATCTCAGTATGTTTCTTTAAACGCGGGATGTTTTTGAAGACATAGTTATCACCCTACAAAAACCAACAGCAATTTTCCACGATAGTTTTGACAATAAAAGATTCCCAACCACATGTGCTTGCCTCAGAACTGAGTGCCTGTGAAACGTGACTCCAGGGTGCCTTACCAAATACGTGTCTTCTTCCAGCCTACAGACTCCGTAGGCGTGAAGAAGCTGAGCAGCTCCCTCTCGTACCTACTGCAGTGCGTACGACAGGCCCTCAAATATATGTGAATTCAATCGATTACTAACACAAAGCAGTGGAAAGAGGTAGGTTGAAAACCATAACTTCTACGACACACCTATTTGAACACCTAAAATGAAAAATAGGGACAGCCCCAAACACTGGCAAGGAGGCAGAGAAACCTGACCTCCCCTGTGTAAAATGTGACAGCCACACTGGAAAAGAGTTTAGCAGTTTCTTTTTTAAAAGATGAAACATACACTTACCTTACCACCCAGCAATTACACTCCTGTACATTGATCCCAGGGTAATAAAAACGTATGTTCACATGTCATTTATACATAAATGTTCACATTAGCTTTATTTGTATTGTCCAGATCTGGAAACAACCAAAAGAGTGATGGTCAAGCCACCTGCTGCGACCCCAGCTTGGATATTACTAAGCAGTAATCAAAGAACAAACTATTGGCACACACAGCGACTTGGGTGCTCTCATGAGGCTGAGAGAAAAAGTCACACCCAAATGGTCACATACTGGGTAATTCCACGTATATGGCAAAATGACAGAATCACAGAGACAGACTGGCTTTGTAGTTGTGACGGGGAGGAGGGCAGGTGGGATGACTCAGACGGCAGGAGGAGGGAGGTCAGTTCCACATCTTGGTCTTGGTGGCGGTTACATGAACTCCACGTGACCAAATGACACAGCGCTGTGAACACACACTGCCAGTGCCATGGCTCCGGTTGGCTGCTGTGCTGTCATTATGTCAGACGCAGCAATGGGGCATCTGGGGGGCGCATACAGGACATCTCTGTACTATTTTTGCAACTCCCTGTGATTCTGTAACTATCTCAAAATAGAATTTTCAGATACAGCCTAAAATAATAATAATAATAATCTCGAATACCCCTTACAGGTGAGGTTTTTCTGGTGTCTGAAAGAGCCCTGCATGCCTCATCCTCCTCAATTAGAAAGCATGCTTCCTTTCTTCTATTTCTTTGCTCCAAATCCATCTAATGCAACATATGCAGTATATTTTTAAGCTTTTGTTTGGGAAGCAGTAAGACTTCAATTTATGTGAAGATTCTGGCTAAAAATTGTAAATTGTTTCAGAAGGTGTTTTGTAACTTGCAGGAGAGGAAGGGAAGAATTCCTGCCACCAGGACTGCATTTACTCATTTTCTCTTCTCTTGCACACCTTGTCTAAGTTACCTACAATTCAAACATTCGGGAAAGATTACCCAGATTTTTATTGTAAGGATTTATTATTTAGAATAATGATGCATATTAATTATTAACATAAATCAAAACAATATCGATACAAGCAAAGTATAAGAGAAACTTTCCATGTACCCTACACCCCTCATCTGTCTATCCATCTATCATCTATTATCCATCTATCATCTATCTATTATTTATTATCATCTATTATCTACCTATCATATCATCTATCTATCCATCCATCTTAGTTTCTTAGTACTGTTGCTGTAACAAATTATCCCAAACTTAGTGACTTCAACAACAGAGATTGATTATCGTACAGTGTGGGAGTCAGAAGTGTCACTGGGCTAAAACCTGGGTGTGTACAGAGCTGTGCTCCTTCTGGAGGTTCTGGGGAGAATCCATGCCCTTGCCATTTCCAGCTTCTAGAGGTTTCCAGGGTTCCTAGGCACATGGCGCCTTCCACTCTGGCATCACGCCTACCTCTGCTTCCGTCCTCCCATGTCAGACGCTGGCCCTCCTGCCTCCCTCTGATAACCACGGTCCCACTCAGATAACCAGGACTACTGCCCCATCTCGAGATCCCTAACTTATCCCATCTGCTAAGTCCCTATTGCCAGGGAAGGTACTGTTCACAGGTTCTGGGGATGAGGGTGCGAACATCTTTGGGTGTGGGGGGCATTATTCTGTGTGCCAACCTGTGTATCTAGGATTGTTCTGTTCTTAAAAGAGATCATACTCCCCGCAAGCCCCCAACCACTTGCTTTTGTACCGAATGCACCATGGATGCCCTTCCCTGGCAGTGCTCAGATACAGCACCCTACGTTTGCCTCAGGGTGCTGAGAGTCCCGTGTGTGGCTAGGCCCGACTGTACCAGCTCCCCACGTTCCTATTGGCTCTCGAGCCAAGAAACCAGCCCTACTGACAGACCTCAGGGCCTCATGGCTCTTGGGACCTGCGTTTTGGTGCTACAGATATACTGAATAAGCCTGGTCGTTTCAGACTGTTATTAGCACCAAACATCTGCACCCGAAGGGCGTTTTGCCTAGTTCATAGGCCAAAACACCAGTTCCCCGATGAACAGCCTCCACCGACCAAGCGGCAGCAGCTGACATTCTACCAACACTGTCTGTGCATCATCGGCGGCGTCATCACCACCATTTCAATCATTTTAAAAGGTTAGACAATTAGGAGTGCGCTTGGCAGCCGGCTGGCGTATGGAACACGGGGCCAAACTGAGACGAGGCGAGCAGCCAGGACAGTCCCGGAGCCCACCCCCCGCTCGGCCAAAGTACCACATCTCCAAGCGCACTATGTTTGGGAAAGATATGCTTTCGCTCCTGTTCAAAGTCACCTCCGAGTAATTAAGTGCTCGAGTATAGAAAGCGGCCGTGGAGAGCAAACGCTGCCATGTACCGCGCGTTCTGGGTCAGGCTTGCCACTGGGTGCAGCCTTGTACTCACTTCCTTCTCAGGCAAGCCTCCAGGTAAATAGTACCGTCCACATGTCACAGATGCAGAAACTGGGCCTTAGGGAGCGAGCTGACAAGTCTGCCTGCTGGTCTGAGCAGAGCGAGTTCTCAAGCCAGGAATTACCGCCTAACCCCTCAGAGCCCGAGTTTCCCTCGAGAATGTGGCTTTGTGACCTGCAGTAGGTCACGGTCTAATTTCTATCAACACCAACACAGATGAGGCCCTGCCTCAAAGATGTTCATAAAACTTTTTCTGTTTGCTCTGGGGAAAACTGCTGTAAAACAGCGGTGTTGTAACGACTGTTGCAGAGAGCACTTCCCTTAAGTGCTTTCCAACAGTTAAACACCAGGGCGCCCGGTGCTACCAAAGAGAGAAGACATTTTATTTAAAATGACACTGGCGTAGGACCATCAGAGTAGCCCTAAGCTAACATTTTCATTCAATTGAGACACAGCTACAGGTAGGGCAGTAAATCTCTGATACAAGGAGCTCACGCGGAGCTCACTGTGACAGAGTGAGCAGACACGACTGCGGCAGCCGCCGGTGTTTGCGAGATGCACAGAGCAGGCCACATTCTGGTGAACAGCGGCAGGTCTTGCCATATAGGCTGTGAGGTCAACAGATCAGGAGACCCCTGCCGCTGAAAGGACAGTGTCACTCAGAGGTTCAAGAGGAGAGGCACACAGGATGGGGGTGACAGGACGGGGAACATGGTTTCTGCAGGAAGGAGCTGCCAGGCAGGATGAGCAGGCTTGGGACTGGCAGCTTTGAATAATTTTGGAGGTTCTGGGGGGCCGAGGAGCCACCCTAGTTGTTGGGACCTGGCCCTGGGTGACTAGTAGCCGCAGCGTGAGAGCCCGGAGAGAAGGTGATGGGGGTGGGTGCTACAGAAGCTGGTCTGCAGAGTAGGCGCTCACAGGTGGGCAGGTGTTTACCTGACCAGCTCATCCTCTCTGCCCTTCCCTATCTTGCTTGCTCGTGAAGTTAAGATATGGCCATATGTGCCATATTTTGATCACAGTTTTTCCCCTTAAAATATGTCCAAGTCAAGAAGAAATGACTCTCCCTGAATGACGTTACAGCCAGTCTCCCTGGGAAGGACCCCCCTCTCCGGCCATTGGAGGTGTGCGTTCATCTCACTTCCCCTCGCGGAGGGGTTACAGGACCATGTGTCAGAGAACCATGAAAGAAAACGCTTTTGTCAGAGCCCTCCACTGTGGGTTTGCATTTCAGGGGAGAAAATGTCCTGGAAACGTCATTCAAACCTGGCACTTGCCTGTTCTAGGACTGTGAATGGTGTGGCCACAGCCGTTGGTTGGATCTGGGGTGTCCTCCCTGCTTGAGCCGACACCCCTCTGATTTCTCTCGTTGGCTCCCCTAGTGCCCTGTGCCTGTCTGTGGCACATGATGCTGCTGTCACAGAGCTCGGTTACTGCGGTTCTCTCTCCTGCTCCTCAGGGTCCCTCATTTAGGCGCGTGGAGCCTTCCCCATTGGGTGTCAAATGAAGCCAGGAGCCTATTCAGTGGAGCCAGCACATTCTCTACCAGTGGACAACTGGTAGACAACTAGCGGACAGCCAGTGGACAAAGGTCTCCTTCAGAATAAGGGATTCTGTCAACAGTTCTCTCGGCCATTATAATCTATCTTAAAAGGAAGGAAATTCTTAGTAACAGACAATTGAATGTTACAGCACAATATGTTACACATTTGAGCGAGCTACTGTATCTTTATGTCACAAACGGAAGTTAATGCAAATGTGGCAGACTGTTTTCTAAAAATGGCCACAGGAAAATGTCCAGTCCCTCCCTCTTCCAGAACCTTTCACACCTCCTCCAATCAAGTCGTGAAATCTAATGAATGAGCTCAGCCTAACATGTTTTTATTCATGGCTTTTTTTATTGTGGTAAAATACCCATAACATAAACTTTACCACGTTAACCATTTTAAGTGCACAGCTCGGGGCATTAAGTACATTCATTGTTGTGCAGACATCACCACCATCGTCTCCAGAGCTTTCCATCTTCCCAAATGGAAACTCTGTGCCCATTAAGCAGGGAGTCCCCTTGCCGCGCCCCCAGCCCCTGGGACCACCATTTTACTTTCTATGATTTGAAGACTCCATATAAGTGAGCTCATGCAGTATTTGTCCTTCTGTGACTGGCTTCTTTCACTTAGCAAAGTCTCCTCAAGGTTCTTCATCCATGGTTGTAGCGTGTGTCAGAATGTCCTTCCTTTTTAAGGCTGCATAATATCCCATTGTGTGTATAGACCACGTTTAGTTCATCCAGTCATCCGTTGGTGAATGGATGTGAATAAATGCCGCTACCACCGTTCTTGGTTTGAGTCTCCATTTTCAATTCCTTTGGGCATATACCTAGGAGTTGAATAAAACTTTTAGGGCAAAATTTCATCTCTGCTATGGCAAAAATTATAGCCACATAAAGAAAACATGAAATCTAGTCTGCATGTGAAAACAAAAGTTGATTTGCTTGCTTCTCCAGGCATGACAACTTCTCCGAGGATACTGCAAGGCTGGTGGCTTGATGGGGAAGAGTGAGAAGGCTTCACACACGTGGGTGTTTGCTCTCGAAACCGGCAGTTATGACTGGATTCACCACCTATTTAAGAGCAGACGCTCCGGGACTTTGTAATAAAAAAGCTGTATTATGAATGTGCTATAGAGATTTAAACTTTAAAATTTCAAAGGACAACCTAATCATATCCTGGGTTTGGCAGTCATTTCTACACGAAAAACAGAGTACTGTAATAAATAAATGTATGTCCGACAGTCAGATACCGCATAGAAAGCAAAGCTTCTAATCCACCTGCGGCTCATCTTTCAAATTAAATTTGCTAAGTAGGTTTATGATTATATTTTCCCCAAGGGAACGTAATTACTTTAAAATATTTTATGTATTTTTGAGATGCAAAGACTGACATACAAATATTAAATAGATCAATATTAAGTAGAACAAAGATTGATAGCCATGGATGCGGTCCAACCCTCTCACTTTACAGATTAGAAAATTTGAACTCAGAGAAGTCAACACACTGAGAGCTGGCCCGAGCAGCCAGCCGTTGCTCCCTCCTCACAGGTCCTTCTCTTCACAGGACGCCTGCTGCTGCCCAGGGCCCTGGGACAGCCTCCCCTGGCTGCTCTCTGCTCCTCCTCAGCAATGCCAGGTAAGTCCTGTCTGTCAAGGGCACCGGTGCTATGTTCCACTCCCTGGGTCCCTAGCCTCAGCTGTGGAGCTGGATACGCATGGCAGTTAGTTACTGTTTCACCTACCCAAGTAATATCGTAGAACTTTTTAAAGCTTCTTATCGGAGAAAATTTTAAACATATGCAAAGTAAAGAGACGGGTATCATAAATCCTCATGTTCCAGTTACCCAGTGATGTTCCAGCTTCAACGATCACCAACCCATGGTTCATCTCGTGTCCTCTCTGGCCACCTGCTTCCCCCACCGCTCACCATCCTCCCAGCCCCAGATAATTTTGAAGCTAACTCCAGACCCTGTATCATTTTATCCACAGAGACCTCAGGACGCACTGCTAAGAGATAAGGACTGCCTTTTCCGAAGCCATACCCACAGTTCCATGACCACACCTAAAGAAGTTAAAAACAATTACTTAACTCATCAAATGGCCTCACTGTGTGTGGATTCCTGATTGTCTAATAATTTTTTACTTTGAGTCAGGATTCAAGTAATGTTCATAGGTTGCAATTTGTTGAAATTTCTAAAGTTTATTTGAACCTCTAGGGCCCCTCTCTACTTGTCTCTTTTATGACAATTCACCTTTGGAAGAGATCAGATCCTTTGTCCTGGAGAGACCCCCTGCAGGCTTCATAAAATGCACCCTATGTGGGGACAGAAGTGTTCTTGTGGGAACAGAAGTCAGACCTGGAGTCCTGGGCAGTTTCAGGTTCCATTTTTGGCAGGACTCCTCCCCATGTGGCATCATGTGCCTCCTGGAGGCCCATCACCTGGCTGTCCTGCTGTCACCGATCATCACTGCCTGGATCCCTGACTCAATGAGCAGCTTGCCAAATGGAGGGGTTCGAGTTCACGTATCCAGTGTACTCCACTCCTGCTTCGTGAACTATTTCTATGCAGAGAAACTTCCCCTCATCCCCTCGTCCATGTTTGGTAACAACTTATAAAGGACAAGGGTGAGTGCTCGACTGCTTCTTACCTGTATCTGCGCCCTTTGAAAAGAACCTGTTGTTTCCCGAGCACTGGCCACACTACCAGCTGTGCCTTGTCCCCGAGAGGCAGCTCTAAACCCAGTGCTTGTCACTCCCACAGAGCACCTCTGAGCATTTACACTGATGGGGGGGTAGGGGGAGGGGCAGGGAAGACCCGCCTTCATTAGAGGCTTTTGACCTGGGGGGAGTAGGCGAGCCGTTGAGGAACGGCAGCGTTCTGTGAGCACAGTCCCACCACATGTGGGATCCGCCCGGACCTCACCCTCCTCCTGCTGCTGGTTCTGATTTGTATCCTTTTGCTGTTACAAAGCTGTGGTTATAAGTACAGCACTTTTCTGAGTTCTGTGAGTCTTTCCAGTAAGTTGTTGAACCTGAGGTGGTCCTGGGAACCCAGGAATTTGGAGCCAGCTGGCCAAAAGTGAAGGCAGCCCTGGGGACCCCCAGACTTCCAGCTGGTGTCAGTGAGGCAGCCTTGTGGAGAACGAGGGCGCCCTTCGCCTTGAGTTTGACTCCCTCGGTCCCAGTGAAGGGTTTTGTATAAGTATCAATAAACACACAAACATGGTTTAAACCGCAGCAATTTATCTGTGCTCAAATTGCCTAGCTTTGGCTAATGGGAGCCCATGAGACCTGGTTCCCGCGCCCATCTGACATGACTCTTGCCATTTTGATGGCTTCCTCCATCTGGAGTGACAAGATATTCCAGACTCAACTTCTAGGATTCCTGTTCCATTTTTGACAGAGCCCATCCTAACGTATTCTGACATTGGAGAATACGCCATAATGGGAAGCTTCTCTCTCAGTTTTCTATGAAATGTTGCAAACACAAGTACAGAGCATGTAGCACACACCACACAGACTTAGGAGATATTCCCCACGTTTGCTTCTCACCCTCTGCCTTAGAGAAACAAGCGTCAGATAGCTGACACTCTTCTTTGCCGCGTAGGTCCCGCTCCTGCCCTCCCACCCCAGAGGTGGCTGTTCTAAGGTTGATGTGCCATCATCCACATTCCAGGAAACTCTCTTTACTACCTATGTGTCTCTGTAGAGTATGGCGTGAACTGCTTATTCTTTTGTAGATAATTTTTAATCAAAGTAATATACAAACGTGGTTTTCAAAATCACATAGTGGCTTCAAACAAAAACAGGGCTCTCTTACAACTCAATAGCAAAAAAACCAAAGAATCCAATTAAAAATGGGCAAAGGACCTGGCTAGTTATTTCTCTAAAGAAGACGTATACATGGCCCACGGGTGCATGGAAACGCGCTCACTGCAGCCATCAGGGAAATGCAAATGAGAACCACAGTGAGATGCCACCTCACACTTGTCAGAATGGCCATCATCCATAAATCCACAAACAACAGGTGTCGGCAAGAATGCAGAGCAAAGGGAACCCTCATGCACTGTTGGTGGGATTGCAGGTTAGTGCAGCCATTCTGGAAAACAGTATGGAGGTTCCCCCCAAAATTAAGACTAGAGCTACTATGTGACCCAGCGGTTCTACTCCTGAGTATTTATTCAGAGGAAATGAAATCGGGGTCTCCAGGAGATGCCCGTACCCCCATGTTCACTGCAGCATTATTCACCCTGGTCAAGATATGGAAGCAACTTAAATGTTCCTCAGTGGGTGAGTGGATAAAGAAATTGTGAGAGATATATACACCATGAGATACTATTTACTGTTAAAAAAAGAAGGAAATCCTGTCATTGGTGACAACATGGATGAAGCTGGAGGACGTTAGCTAAGTCAAATAAGCCAGGTCCAGAAGGACAAACATTGTGCGATCTCTTTTATGTGGAATGTAAGAGTCCGACTCACAGAGGCAGCGAGTGGGATGGTGGCCGCCGGGGCTGAGGGCAGTGACGTGGCGAGATATCCGTCTGGGGTCCACAGTGTCGGTCACGCAGGAGAAATGCATCCCAGAGACGCCAGCACTGTGACCAGACTCAATGAGCCTCTGTTGTGCACCTGAAATTCCCGAAGAAGTTAGACTTTAAATCTTCTCAGCCCACTCTACACACAAAAAATGGCAACTGTGAGGCGACAGACATGCAAATCAGCCTGAGTGTGCTGACCTCTCACAGTGTGGACATACATCAGAACACCCGTGAGGCCCTCGGCTCTGGAACAACAGCCCGGCCTCTGCTCACATCTGCTGAATTATCTGTGAGCTCCCTGAAATTCAATCAACAAACGCCTATTGTTTAGCCTGCCCCAGATAAGGTCCTAGGGTGAACGCCGGGGACGGGAACACATATGTGTCAAAGAACATGAGAGGTGTGGATTTTACGCAGCTGATATTTTGTTGAAAGATTTCTAAAGAACCCACGAATTTCAAAGGAAGAGGAAAATATCTCCAAGTCTGTTTGGGGCCAGGCCCGAGTCTTCCTGAGCTCCATGCTTAAGGCACCAACCCCGAAAAAGAAATTCATTTTCAGAAATTATTTTTAAAAGCCGTGAGCTTTTCCAGGAGTCTCAAAGCATAAATCACACCTTTCGTGAAAACCCATAAAATATACTCAGGCTGTGAGATGAAATGAAACCAAGACAAAGCTAATCTTTCCAGTTACTAGTTCTGTCCCCGGGCCCAGAAGAAGGCCACTGCCAGGGTTCTGCACTTCTCGACAAGCAATTCATAAACCAAAATAACAACCTCGCCGAGTTTCTTGCTCTAGAAATTGCCATCCCTGATGCATTTCAACACGTGCCTGCTGTCTGGGACGTTTCTTCTCCCTACACGTGTAAGGTGTCCCATAGTGGAGTGAGTTTCATCCGTTTCTTCCACGCTGCCAGGAATTGTTCAGACCCACCTAACAGCAGTTCGAGCGGTGTCTTGTCACCAAAGCAGCACACAGTTGCGACGGTTCCATATTGTCTCGCTCAGGAGTGGCACAGTGCTGTTCTGTCCAGAACGAGCCGTGTGTGACAGGCAATAAATCAGGCCCATGTGCTGGTCACCACGTATGAGAGCCACAATCCCGCTGCCTGACAGAGCTCCACGCCTGAGCTGGTGAAACCACAGGCCTTCCCACGGAGGTCAGAGACCGAAAACACAGGCTGGAAAAATTCTCAAGATGAAAATAAATTTTAACTCTCTTTGACTTAGAAGAAAGTGTGGACATCAGATGATGTGGATGGCTGAAGATATGAGTACGCTGTAGAGGTCTACTGAAATGAAGTATAGTGTCGAAAACCCAAAAGCAGAGAATGCCCCATCTATCTTGCCACCATGGCCCAGTTATTTGAATAATGTGAATAATTGCTAGTCACTTCAGCCCTAGGAAAAGAATTGAATAAAGCACAGGAGCCCATCGGGCCTTCCTCAAACACTGGCCTCGTGGTGATGTAGCTGAAAAAATCCTGAGCCAGAGGCATCAGGCAGGGGCAGGGATGGCCTTCTGGTTCTCACCCTGTCGGTCCATCGTACAGGTGCGGGTGTCTGCAGGTGCTGGGGGCCCGGCTGGGCTCTGTGTGCCCTGAGCAGCGACGTTCTCACTTCCCAGGGATTCTCAGCAAATCTTGATTCTATTAAACTTCACTCTAATGGAGCAAGGAAGGCTTGAGTTTTCAGTGTAGGAGATGAGACTGTAAGTGTTATTTCATTTCCTATGGTGGCTGTAAGCAACAACCACAAACTGAGTGTTCAAAACAACACAAATGCGTTCCAGGACAGTTCTGAAGGTCAGAGTCCTTCACGGTCTCCCTGGGCTGAAGCAAGTGGCCAAGGGCTGGGTCCTTCCAGGGGCCGAGGCAGGGTCTGTTCTCTTGCCTTTTCTGGCTCCCACAGGCGCTGCTTCCTCTCTGATGGTCACATCTGGGAGTCACATCGCCCTCTGTGACTCTGCTTCCGTCATCACAAGTCCCTCTGTGACTCTGACCCACCTGCCTCCCTCTATGAGGACACTTACATTATAACACGCGCACCTGTGTCCACGCCCTTAACATCCCATCTGCAAAAGTCCCCTTCGTCCTGTAAGGTGACAGCCACAGGTTCCAGGCATTATAATGTGGACATCTTTGGGAGCCATTACTCTGCCTACCACAGATGTATTTTTTGTTCAAAATATTTGGAAGACTGTTGAAGGAGTCATGTTGAAGGAGGAAGTTTTCTGAGGGGCCCCAGGGGGCAGAATTCAGTATTATCAGAGCAGAGTGATCAGCTGGTGACACCATGTGAGGACGCTTCATGAGGGCTGTCCCTAACCCCAGCCAGGGGGAGAGCAAATGATTCCACCTGCGACTCATGTACGTTGTTTTTTTCGTTTGTTTGTTTTGTTTTGTTTTTGAGTATGTATACCCAGAGGTTGGATTTTGTGGTAATTCTATTTTTAACATTTTAAGGAACCACCATACTGTTTTCCACAGTGACTGTACTGTTTTAAATTCCCACCCACAATTCTAAGGGCTCCATTTTCTCTGCATCCTCATCAACACTTGTTATGTTCTGGTTTTTGAGAGTAGCCATCTTTTGTGTTCATTGTTTTATAACAATGTCTCGCCCACAAATTGTAAGGGTCTCTGAGACCAGAAACAGCACCATTCAGGACAATCCACTGACCAAAGCATTTCTGAGCACCTACTATGCGCTGTGACTGAGAGGCACCGTGTCCAGAAGAAGTTTACTGTCAAGTTCAAGGACACACAACACATCCAGAGCTACACACTAGGGCGCCCAGCCAGCCTGAGAGGTGAGATCAGGAGGGACTGCCCCAGGGACATGAGAACAGCCAGGAAGCCACAGTCGGTGCAAAGACAAAGGGGAGACACGGTCCTCACGTTTCCCCCACGGATCCCGCTCTTCACATCCCCAGGACGCCCCCCTCTCCTTTCCATTCTCCACACGGGGCAGCCCCCACCTGCTTATCCAGCTCGGGTGTCACTCTCAGCTCCAGACACAGCTGCCCACCTGCTGCGAAGTCCCACAGGCCTTGAAATGTAACACGTGGGCACCAGGGGCTGGTGTGAGCTGATCCCGTCTCTGGGGGCCCCATCCACCCAGAGGAGCGCCCTTTCACACGGCAGCCCTGCTGGAGTCTATCAGTCCGCCGCCTTCCTCCTCCAGACAATCCCACTGGGCTAGGGGGCTAATTCTTCCATCTCCCCATGGCCTCCCTGGGCCAGCGTCAAAACTGAGGACTCAAAATGGCTGCCATCTGGGATCATAAGAAAAAATGCCAAGGGCCATTCAAAATCTTCTTTTAAAATAAATTGTCACCATGCAGGCAAGAGGATACCACACCTCCTTCCCCACGAGCTTCAAAATGGCTGGACGCCATTGGGCACCCACCATCCACACGTCTCCCTCCAGCCAGCTCTGGTCTGGGCTCCAGGTGCCCATGTCACTACCATCAGATTCCAAACTGTCTTAAACAAAATGATCCAACGAGCCTTTATCAGCGTGATTTGGGGCACACGCGTGCAACCCTCCCCACGTGAATGAATCAAGACACTTAATCAGCAGAGACGGGCGTGACTGCCAGCAATGAATTAGTTTGTGCCCCACCAGTGCGATCACAAAAGCGCAGTAGTTAACAATTAATGGATTGAATTTTAAACGCAAGGGCCTCCGTATCAGAGTGCTAACGCAGTCCATCTTGGCTTTCTTATTACTCCTTAATTATAATTGATGTACCTGGAAAGGATGTTGGCGGCACCCAGTTTCACACAGGTGTTAGGGACACCCCCCCAACAGCTCCCTATTCTTGCTGGTGAGTGTCAGCGATAGGCAACACGGTTTTGATGGAATCCAAATTTATTAGGGTTATTAAAGTCATTAATTATTTGGCACCCTCTAGATTTCATTTGCTTCATCCTTAATGAAAATGGACAGCTTTATATTTGTAGGTGTAAAAAGTGGGATTTGGTTTGAAATACTTCCTCTCCTCATCCTAGGCTGTCGGCTCCCCGTCTTTCCCTCATTCCTATCCCCGACCTTTGCTCCCCACCACACACACCCCCGATACTGATCTGTAACCCTTTCCCTTCAAACAAATGGGAAATGGGTCCTCCCCTGCTCCTTCTCACGGGCCTGTGGAAACCCCTCCAAACCCCAGGTCAGTGGTCTCAGGCCAGAAGTGCTCTCCAAGGGCACGAATCCAATTACGGGGAGAGGAGAGAGAGCTGAGAATCTGACGCCCTTCATGCTCTCAAAGGGGGAGTTGCCTTCCCACCTGACACCCCCCAGCGGACCTGGTAGTGAGCTCCTTGGCTGGTGCCCGGAAGAAAACGAAGCTGGCTGTGGGGTCACTTGCACACACTGAAGCCCAAACGAGGGTGTAAATATCGGTGGGGGCACCCTGACTGCAGGAGCCCATCGCCTCGCATGTGTGACTCGGGCTGGGAAACCCGACGTGACAAGCCGTGGTTCTGTGCTAACATCTCCTGGTTCTTCTCCCGACCCCGAGGCTGCCTTGGTGGAGGAACATGAGTCAGTGTGGGGGCTCCCCGGGGGCGGCTGTGTCAGAGGCCGAGCCCCCACCACCAGCTTGGGGCCACTGTTCTCGTGTGCTTACTCCCGCAGTCAGAAAGCCCGGGTCCACACCCACTGCCCCTCCCGGCATGTTTCCTACTGTTGTTAGGAAAGGACTTCTGTCCAAGGTGTTAAACTCGCACAGGACGTCACACGGGGCTGGGGATTTCCCACGAGAATCAGGAGTCCACGCCACTACGCTGAGCCCTCTGAGGACGGAGGGACGTGCGATGCTAGTGTCAGGAGGTCCCCGGGCCTGGTGGCCCAATGGTTGATGGTTCCCAGAAAAGCCACTAATTCTACCAGAACTCCCAGAAACATCAAACAAGTTACACTACCTAATTTATATGTACACAATGCTACATTTCCTAAACATTTGTTCAGCAGTATTAGTCTCGTCTCACTGATGGGAGAACCCTTGGGGACGATCAAGTGACGTCCCACAGACAGAATGACAGTAACCAGCAGCACGAGGCAGGGAGAACGGCGCTGCCTGGGCATCGGGCAGCGCTCACACAACGGCCTCCTGGGACCACCCAGATACAGACCAAAGACCTTCCAGAGCTTCCTTGATCGGACCTCAGTCTCCCGTGTGAATCATCACTAAGAGGAACGTGTATTCCAGTCCCAGGACAGCCTCCAACAAGCAGCCAAAGAACAATGTGAGACGAAGCCTCAGGCAGCTTGGGGGAGAGGTGACAGGACTGCCCGCGGGGCTCCCAGGGCACCAGGGGACAGCTCTGCGGCCTCTTCAGGGGGAGGCGTCCGTTCTCAGTAGCCCTGAAACGGGGCATGTCCACACTTCAGTCATCTGCTCATCTTATGAGGAGAGAGAGAAAAGCGGGGCAAGAGGGAGGATGGACCCGTGAGCTGAAGCAGAACCCAGCAGCCCAGAAGCACGTCCGCCTCCCCTCAGTGTCACCCCAATTGTGTTCTGCATGTGACAAAAATCGAAGCCCAGGTTGAAAAAGAAAATTCAAAGGAGCGATTCCCACGGCTTTCCAGATGATAAAAATGTTAACCTTTAAAAGCCATTTGGGGTCAGGCTGCAGATTTGTAGCCGTGAAACCGAAACACTGGGAAGCCAGGCACAACAGCCGCAGAACACACAGCCACGCAGGTCCCACTTCCTCTGCGTTTGGCCTTATCAATGAACAAAAGGGAAAAGAACACTTTCCCGATAGTTTGGCTATACATTTTGTGATAAATTGGGGACCTATTAAATTAATTCTATATATTAAAGTGATTGGGTTTGAAAAAAAAAAATCCGCTGAATGTGTGCCCAGGCTGCCAGCACGACGGCCCAGCTAGCATCCAGTCCCACCTGACCTGGGCAGGGCTGAGGCTGTGTCGTCACAGCTGGCTTCCAGGCACTGCGTGACACTCAATTAGGTCAAAATTTTAGGAGCAACAGAAATGGTGGCAGCATTGTGGCTTCATCAGTCATTTTCCCGCAGGAACAATGGCAATTTGAAGAGTTTCAGCACTCTGGAGGTCAAGATTAAAAACCCAGTAATTTATTAGCACTGATTTAGAGATTAACGTTGTGCCAATTGATCAATTACTCAACGTGATGAATTGACAATTAATTGACATTTCGGTTCCCATCTGGCAGAGCGTCTTGATTTCCATAGTGAATAATATAAAAATCTCTAAATTGAAAGGTGACGAGGTTGTCTTCCAAGATCAAAATGAAAAGGACTAAAAGAGGATACATAAAAAGTACCATTCACAAAATTTTAATAGAGGAAATATATGTCATTGTTTTACCGGTGAGCAAATCAATGTCACTGAACAAGTCAGCTTAAGCAGCATGACGAGGAAGACCTTTTCTTACTGTGATTTGTGAGTGTTTGTCCTGTTTTGTTCTCTGGACACAAGCATCCACCGCCCTCAGCAGCTGGTGACACACAGGGGCTTCGGAAGGCGCTCACAGCCCCGGCTCAGACTCCCACGGGGACAGCTCTGGGTGGGTGGTCGTGGGAGTCGGTCAGGAGCTGACATTCTGACTGCCCAGCCGAGCTCATGGACCTCCCCCAGGACAGAGTGCAATGTGCCTGCAGCTGGCCCAGGAGCGAGAGGTCTGATCAACAAGGTCACAGCCAGTGGGTAGAGCCCAAGGTCTGCTGTGAACGCAGGTAGCCCACAGACACCTGAGCCTTAGCAGCCAGGAAGAAGATATTCCAGAAGGTCCTGTGAGAAAGGGAGGAGCAGGGAGGCACGTGAAGCTTAGAAAAGGTCTGCTCCCTTCTCTGGCTCCTACACCCCCTTACTGTCACCGGCCGCCCTTGTTCCTGAGCTGGCCGGGCAACGACTGAGCTCGTGGGCTCCTGACCTTCAGTGGTGCTGGGGTTTCCTCCTCCCTCTCAGTCCTGTGTTTCACACGCGAGCCTAGACCCGCTCCTACCCTTTATCAGAGAGAATGGCGGCCCAAGCGCTGAGGATATGGTGGGACCCGGGCGGCGGCTGTCGCAGGAGAGCAGCTGCCCTCTGTGAGGGGGGTGCAGGACAGAAGGAAGGAAGCAAAACTCAGCAAGGCCCGGCCCCAGAAAGCTGTCACATTGGAAGCACAACTGAAACGACAGCCAGCTTCAAAGGCCCTGAAGTACAATTAGGCAAAGGGACCAGTGGTTTCATTGCAGGGGAAATTAAGTTCTTGATAAAAACAGCAGGAAAATACAATTTCTAGAGGCAATTGTAAATGTGTGCCGCAGGCTCCCTGACAGACTGTCTCCCCTTCTCACAGCATTTATCTGACACCCCGAGCAAAGCCACTGTCACTGGAGCCCAACAGCCCAGTTTCTCCCCTGGCACTCTGTTTTGTTACGGCTCATGCCTTTCCTTCGATTAGCTCGGCAAAGCCAGCCACGTTCCCAGATGAGGGTTTAGAGAAGGAAGACACAGGGCCTTGCCCAATGTGCTCCCTGTTGGCGGGCACGGCAGGCGCATGCGAACGCCCACCACAACTCTGGCCCTTTGTTCCCTCTTCCACTGTCTGCTCCGTCTACAGACTTGTCCCTTACGCAGGTCGGTTCTGTGAAGGAGAGGTAGAGGGCTTGCGTCTCCCTTAAGAACAGTCGGGACGAGACGCTGAGGCTGAGGTGGGAACACAAAATGGGATGCTGGGACGGAGAGAGACCCCCAGCCAAAGTCAGCCGGGGGCTCAAGAGCTTAGTTACTGCCAGGCAAGCTTGGGACAAGGGCCACCAGGACAGGAGGAAGGGAGGTCATGAGAATCAAGTTTGTAGTGGAAACGAGGCTGGCACTGGCCTGATAGTCGGTCCTCTCCAGCTTATTAGTGATCACAGCTCATCCAGCTCAGGTGAGATCTTGTATCAGTGAGGAAGGGGACCAGCTGTAGGTAACAGAAAACCTGTGCACAGTGGCTCCAACGCCTGGGGACTCGTCTGGTGTTACAAGAGTCCCGAGGCAGGGCAGCTTTGCAGGTGCCGCAGCTCAGGTGTGCTACCAGGGACCCGGGCTCTGTCTCTCTGCTCCTCCTCCCCAAAATGGGTGCAGGCTTATCAGCCGGCGGTTTCAGGTACAGGTTGCCTGTCAGAGTCATCTGCCCACCTCCCAGGCAGGAAGAAGAAGGGAGGAGAAGAGAAGGAAAGGGAAGGGAAAGGAAACGAAGGGAGGAAGGAAAGGGAGGAACAAGTGCTTCCTGTTCAGGCTAGTGGAACCTTCCCAGAAATCACACTATGCTTTTTGCATCTCGTTGGTCAGAACTGTGTCACATGGTCTCATAAACTTTCCCAGGAGTCTCCGCCATACTTTGCCTCGCATCCCATTGGTCAGAACTGTGTCACATGGCCACCATTGCTGCAGAAGAGGCTTTGGAGAGCTAGTGTTTCAGTTAGACACACTCCATGCCCTCCACAGTCAGAGCTCTTTCCGTAAGGAAGGACCTGGGTCTTAGGTGGACGTATCCAACTGGTATCAGGCTGGTAAAAGCACGAAGGGAAGGTGGGAGGGCAAGTAGGTAGAGGAGAGGCACTGGTATGTAGTATGCAGTGTCACCACAGGCCTTCTGCTCAGGAATGAAAGATCTCAGCCATTTCCATGATGGGCTGTGAGCTGGAAACTGTAAGTCTGCACCGGGATGCGTAGCTTCTAGATCAAACTATTCTTTAAGCAAATTAGAGATGGAGGCCAATTGCATCATTTCTCTTAATTAGGCAACCAATCCCCTTCAGGGCTAAGAGTCCATATACGAAACCTGTCATTCCACGTGGCCTTTCAGCTGACTCGCCAGGCAGAGGCGAGGGTAGGGAGGTGACGTAGGCCCCTGGGCCGGCGCGTCAGAGACCACGCAAAGATGGAGCCATGGCATTGTCGGCACTGCCGCAGCGCTAATGTCTGCAGACCTGGGCAGTCAGAGCACAGCAATAACGGAGCTCTTCAGATGCTGCTGGAAGGTGTCCATAAGGAGGACATAATGAAAGGACTGCCCAAATGCGCAAGGATAATACCGCTAATGTATTACTCCTTTTATTATTTTATCATCTTTCATTAATTGCTGGCAGCGTGCCTGCGGGAGTTGGTTTATGGAAAGGGCTTTTAGTTAAATGTCTTAGATGAAACGACCACTTAGAACCTGTGAACAAGGTTGAACCAAGGTTCACCTGACTTCAGTAAATCTTGTCAGGGGTGCCGAGGAGGGAAGAGGGGGTTCGTCCTGGGACAGAGCAGGCCCCTAGACACCCCGGAGTTGCCTCGCCCTCCGGGGTGCAAACGCCCCCTCTGCCATCTGCCACCACTGCCACACTGTGTGGCCCTGAAGAACTGACTTGCGATCTCGGAGCCTTGATTTGCCCCAGCCTGCACCTCACTTGGCAAAGACTTGTCCTGACTCCAAGCCAATTACCCAGCTACTTAGAGGTCACCAGATCACTGTTATTAATGGGGGAGGGGGCTTGGGCTGTAACGCAGGACGTGGATGCCACTGCTCAGCTGTGCTCCGAGGTCCCCTGACACTCGCCGGTGCCCCCCGAAACCCCAAGCTGCCCTTCATGCCCGCTGGGCTGCGGCACCTCCCTCAGACAACAGAGCACCACGGGGTTGGTGGCCCTACGTGCCAAGACCTCCTGCCACCCTGGTGTTTCGTAACCCCTTGCCTCCTCTTCCCCCCAGTCTGGAAAAGAAGTATAAAAATGCTGCCAGGTCCTAATTTCAGCAACTTAACACTCCCGTCTTTCTGCACAGCTCGGGTACAAGTCCTTTTCGTTCACGGCCAGCCTTTGTGCAGCACCTCCTCTGTGTCTCGTGTCCAGAGGGAAACTGTAGAGCACGGGGTGTCCGGAGCTCGGCCTCAGGCCGTGGCAGTGGGGGGACTCAGGACCCACGCTGGCTTGTCAGCTGCTGGAGGCCACAGTGCCAGGTAGCCACAGAGACAGGAGGTAGCGGGAGAAGGAGCTGAGGATGCTTCTAGAACTGACTTTTCCAGGCCTGACCTCTGGGTCTGCTGGACTCTTCCAGTTGGGTGTCACATTAATACCCCCAAATGGCCACGTCCAAACTGAATGAACCAACTTTCCCCTGAAACTAACTCTCCTTCAGACATTCCGACTTCTTTCACTGGCTGTATGACTTTTATGCACCAGCTTTTTGCACGCCCTCTAACCTGTGGCTCTATTCCTTCCCATCTCCATCCAGGCACAAAGCCACTGGACTGTAAGTAGGTGTGGACACAGAGAGCGTCTGATGCAGGCAGATGCTCCATTCCAGTTTGTGAGCTGAGCTCTTCGTGGGCTAAACTCTGGCCTAGTTGTCACTTCACGACCCACTGTCATTCAGCTCAAGACTCCAGCCTCCCCAGTCACTGTTTCTCTTATCCTTTAATAACAGAGTTTGCTCTCTGAAATTCTCTTGTGCATCTGTCGACTTGTACATTGTATGTAAATAAGTATATTCATTATTATTTACGTGTAGACATAAATTTCATGACAGCAGAGACCTTGTCTAGTCTGTTCCTTGCTCTATTTCCAGGGCCTGGTGGATAGCGGGAGCTCAATAAATATTTGTTGAATGAATGCACTTGTCTTCTTCCTTTCATATTTCTCTTCTATCTACACTACTTACCATGCCGAGCCAAACTTCTCAAGGCACAGTTTTACACTTGTCACCACTGCTCACAAATACACAGTGTCCTCCATCGTCAGGAAAATGAGGTTCCAGCTCAGCCAACCTCAGAACCCACTGCAACCGCGTCCAGTCTGGCCTCCACCCGCGACTTCTCGCTTGGACACTGCCAAGCCCTCCACGACGCACACACATCCTGCTGCGTCCCTCAGGCCCTGCTTACAGCAAGTAATAGAAACTGGCTGGAGTTACTGGAAGGAAGGATGGAAAGAAGGAAGGAAGGAAGGAAGGAAGGAAGGAAGGAAGGAAGGAAGGAAGGAAGGAAGGAAAGAAGGAAGGAAGGAAAGGAGCCAGGCATAGAGCTCCCATTTTGCCAGAGGAAAGGGGATGGCTACACAGCAATGTGGGTGCATTAGTGCCACTGAACTCACTGTGTGCTCAATAATGGGAATGGTGGCACATCTTATGTGTATTTACCACGATTTTGAAAAACAGAGGTAGGATTTAGCATAATACTAATAAGGTGATAATGGGGGTTGTGAGAGAGAAAAGCCCAGTCCTGGCAGAAAAGGAGGGAGGAACGCCCAGGCTGGCACCCGCCTGCTCGCTGCCCCGGGCCTGTGCCCTCTCCCTTCTCTGCCCCTCGCCGCACACAGCAGCTGGTGCCCTGTCAGAGCCGCTCCCGGACTCACCCGTGGACACTGGCAGCCGCTGAGTCCCAGGATCCCAGAGCAGCTGTGTCAGGGGTCCCTCATTCCTTCTAGTTTGGGGCTGTCACAAGCAAGGCTGCTCTAAATATTTGTGTACCAGTTTCCATGTGAGAGTAAGTTTTCCTTCTCTGGAATATATGCCCAGGAGTCCATCTCTGGGTGGCAGGGTACGTCCACGTTTCATTTTGAAAGGAACTGCCAGGCTATGTTCCACAGCCACCAAGCCAGTTTGCACTCCCACCAGGAAATATGGGGGCTCTGGTTTCTCGGCGGCCCTGTCGGCATCTGACTTGATCACAATTTTCATCGTAGTCATTTGATAGGTGTACAGAGCTAGCTCACTGTGCTCTTCCTGTCCATGTCTCTGATGGCCCTGACGTTGACCAACTTTTCATGTGCTAGTTCACCACCTCCATACCAAACTCACGGAGAGCTTGACAATGTGTCCCCGTCGTCGCAGTGAGACCTGCTCGTCCCCACCCCCACCGCACCCCCTTATAAACCGCTACAGCCGCTGTGGAATGTGCTTTGGCAGTTCCTTTTAAAATTGAAAATGGATGTACCCTGCAAAGGAGTTGCAGCCAGAGAGGAAGAAGGAAGCCAGGGAAGGGAAGTTAATGATATAACTGTCCTTTGAAAAATGTCTGGATCTTCGATTGTTTTTCATCTAAGATCATCAGGTGACTTCTCTTCCTCTCTCTCTGTCCGATGACATTTCTGCCCTAAGCCCTCCCCTTGCCCGTTGGGGGACCCAGGTGGTGACAAAATGCTCGTTGCAGCCTGAGTATTCCTAATGGACTTCCCAAGGTCAAATTTGGTTAGTATGTGGAATATATGGACCTGGAAGCGGATTTCCTTTTCTCTTCCACAGACAAGTGTCCCTGGGTTTCTCAGCTAGAGCCCCAGGAAGCCCTGGGTGCTGAGGACCTCCCTCTGACGGAAGTGAGGGCCCCCCTGATAGCATCCAGAATGTGGCAAATTGTTCTGACAACTTCCGGGGTTGGGGGAAGCAGGATTCCCAAACAGCCAAAGCAATCGGACGCTTCTCAACAACCCTTCCAAAAGGTGTCTTGATTCTGGAACAAACACCCCAATAACCCCGCAGTTTCTCTGTCTGCAGATCACCAAGGCCAGCCAGCCAACAGCGCTTTTTACGAAAAGCCACTTTCCACTGCGACTACCCACTTGAAAGAACCCAGAACAGGACTAATAATTGAAGAGACTTGCAGTGAGAACCAGCCCAGACCCCGAGCTCACTGCTAACTACTTGCAGTTACCTGTGCTTGTTCCCCTCTGGCCTGGAAACCTGAGATGTGACATTTCTGAAGTGTCCAATTTATGAAGTTGAAAACTGGGGCAGGCTCATTTGTTTGTGCAGTGTTGACTGCCAGCGGTTAATCACCAAGGGTAAGTGGAAGAAATCATTCCTGTTCATTTGCAAATGGAAATCAAATGAGGACTGAGCTTAAATGCATCAGCGTTTTCACTTCCAAAGGAAAGGATTTCAGAAAGACGGCCGACCTTGGGTGCCTGGCAGGCACACGCGCCTCAGTGTCCTGTGCCTCCTCCAGACATTCTCGGGCCTCTGTGCTGCTAGGATGGGAGGCAGACCTACTTAGTTTGGACAGTGCGAGGGTTTCGGGGCCGTGACGGGACTTCAGACACATAAACAGCCACCTATCTCTTTCTTGTTACTCTGCAGAGACCGAGACAAGCATTGTCCCTTGCTTAAAGAGCCCCAAATGATGCCGAAATCCTGCCAAGTGTTGAAATATGTTTATAAATTCTCCTTGCCAAACCGTCGGCCCCAAGGAAGCTTGAAACAATAAAGCACCGCATTTGGGTGGGTTGTTGGGCTCTTTCCCCTCAGCCCCCCCAAATGTGCAATGTTCTCTGTTGACGGGAGATGTGTTAACACTGCATTTGGCCCCGTTTGATGCCCTCCAAGGCGGGAGCTTCCAGCATTTGAAGGAACAGCCCCTGGCTCAGATGTGTAATGAATTTTTCTCACCTGATTTATGGCTGCTTTAATGTAGGCAGCCTTCTTAAACAACCCACAGTTGACTGTTCTAGAGGTAACTGACTGGCCTCAGATAAGCCCCTGGAGCTGTGCCATTGTTCAGGAGCCTCCCTGCTGTCCCTGGGCAGGTAAACAACCTTGGATCAAAGGCTTGGGGTTACTCGCAAACACTCGGTTGAAATGGGCCGGGCCTTATAATGGGGAAGGGCACAGCTAGCGTGACCCTTTTGATGGTCCAGGCAGCCCTGAGAGACAGGGAAGTGCAGCTCCAAGCTGGGCACAGCAGTCTCCTCTTCAAAGCTCAGGGGATGTGGCTAGAGTCCGAGGGCTCCCCATGGGCTCTCCTGCAGCTAATCAGGGCACCTCCCCACCAAGTCCCCAGAGGCCCACAGACAGGAACTGAACTCTCTCCATCATTGTGGAGAACCAACCTGGCTTATTCAGTGTGTCAAGATGCCTCTTTTATTCACAAGCAACGCTTGTGGTTTTGTTTTTGATACTTTTCACTTAATTATTTAAAAAATGGCTTTAACACACTGTCCATCATTTCAACCTAAACCAAGCGTCTGCTTGCACCCTGGACATCAGGGCAGGGTTTTCTCAAAGGGTGGGAAGCAGACACTGTGCATGGAGGCATGGGGGCTGTGGAGGAGTGGCTGGCTCCCGTGTTGGACATAAAATCACCAGGAGTGCCTCCTGGAAGCTTCAGCCAGACAGGAGAGAGCTCAAACAAAGAAAGGAGGCTCCAGAAAGGAGTGGGCACATGCTTCCGGGGCTGGGCAGGAGGGTGACATTCGGAAAGTCACTTCCTGGAAGGTAGGGACGCCCCCCCAAGAGGCTCCCAGCGCCCAGCAGGAGGCAAGGGTGGTGATGGTGCCCACCTGTGACCTGGTGGGGACCCTCACAAGAAGTAAATGACCTCAGGGTCCCCGGGGGCGGTCCCCAGTACCCAAGGCCTTTCTTGCCATCTACCTATCAGTTGAAAGTCAGTTAATTTCTCACCAGCCTGGGGGGTGTCAAAGGGAACGGGACCCGCTCTTTGTTCTGAATGGGCACCCTGCCAATCAGACTGCACCAGAACTGGCTGAATCGCCAACACTGCACATTGAACAAACTTCTGTCTCTTCTTGCTTCTTTTCTGTGATTGTTTCATGGACCCCTAGTTTCATGCCCCTGGTTAGACCCTCAGGTAATAACATTTATTGTGTGTCTGTTATAGCACACACCTGATTTCATTGTCACAACACCTGGGACATGCTTGTCATTAGTGCCACCTTCTTGATGAGAGAGTGGACAGTCAAGAGGTTGTGTAACTTGCCTGAGGACATACAAAGAGTTTCATACACATGAAAAGGCCCTCCTTCCTTACTGTTAATGAAACCATAAATGCAAATTAGGTCTAAATCAAAGCACTATGTCTCACGTAGACAAACGAGCCCTCTCACACACAGCTGGGTGCAGGGGTGCTGTGTGTGCTGGGCAGTTTGTCATTACCTCTCAAATCTTTAAATGAACATATCCTGTGACCCAAGACCTCTCTGCAAACATCCTGTAAACATAGGGCAACACACCTTTACGGCATCTTGGCTCAAGGGGCCCTCGTCTTTGCTTGGCATCAGACACGCTCTTGATAAATATTTAACATAACCATTGTAGCCTAATCAATGACAGTATTGGCCAGGTGGGGAAGGCATCAAAGCAGAGAGTGTGGGGCACTGAACACAATACCCACGTCCCTCAGAGGTTGCTGAGAGAAAGCACTGCCATCACCCAACAGCAAGACAGCAGGGACTCGGGGTTCCCAGCGCACGCAGCTGGCCTTGGCCCAGTGGCACCAACATACGCAGCTCAGAGGAAGTAGCTGTCAAGGGTAGTCTGTGCTCCTTCAAAGCATGGCAATCTTTCATCTGCAACCCACGGCCGCCACGAAGTCACTCACCTACAAAACAGTCATCGCTAAGTGCCAGTGCATTGGGTCCTTGGCTACAAGAAACAGGACTTTTTGTTAACTAAGCAACAAAGGAATTTATTGGAAATACATCAGCTAGTTCCTGGGATGAATGGAAGCCTCCAGAATAGGCTCAGAAAATGTCAGGAAGCTGAAGGGTTGCAGAGTGGCAGATAGCAGAATCACAGCCAAGGTCTGGGGCAGGGACAGCCTGGCTGGAGCTGCCTGTTGCCACCATTGGATGCTATTCTGTGAACGAATCTTGACCTGTCCCTTCATCACTGCCACCACCTCCAGGCTCAACACATGTGTGGGAACATCTGTTGGACAAGCAGGGGCACAGGAGCTAGGAAGACGGTGGACTGGACCCCTCTGGCTTCCACAGGGAGAGGGAGCCCTTCTCTCCCTTGAATCAGGAGAGGGTCCCCTGCTGGCAGCACGGAACTTGGGTGCTGGCAGAAAATGGCCGTGTGGATGGCAGTCACCTGTTCCATTGCTTTTGGGGAGTCACTGTTCATCAATCAATAAACACTTCTTGAGCATTGAAATAGAAACACCAGTAGTTGTGTTGTCTTCCCTTCCACACCCCTTCCTAGGGAATTTTCTCCAGCCCTAGCTTCTGCCCTTGCCTTTGAAATTTTTTTCTCTGTCTAATTCCTTTCACAGCTGACTACTGAGGAAAAACACCTAAGAAGAATCAATCAATCCATATCTCCTCTGTCCCCAGAGAATCTGAACCAGGAGACCGGGATGAGCAGTGGATGGTGAGCTCTTGAATGGAAGGTCAAGTAGGGCCGAGCCAGTCAGTGCTGAGGAGGCTAAAGGCATGAGCGTGTGTGTGCACGTGTGTGCATGTGTGTGCATCAGAGGCCACAAATCACCGGGAAACAGCGAGAGGCCTGGCCTTGGACTGCCCAATTGTGCAATACAGACGGCCGAGCAGTTTTGCTTCTGCCGTGGGCACCTGTGACACAGCTTGGGCATCCTCTCAGCAAAGCCCCTCCTACCCAAGCTAGGTTGACGGGGTTTCTACATCTCCGTAACCAGACAGCCCCATGTGAAGACACATGCGTCCCTGGGGCCGGGCTAGGCAGACATCCCGAGGGCGGTACTGGGTGTAGTTGCGATCCCTCGCACGTGGAGACCAGGAATAGCCATGAGGACTGGAAGGGCCCATCACATCAATGATAAAAGAGCGTGGGGCACTTGGGCCACAGACACTGGCTGAGGGGGAGAGATGAAATCATGAGAGGCTGTACTGCTTTATCCATCAGGAGGCCAGCCTGATCTGGAGAACGGAATAAATGTGGGTGGTACCTGTGTGAATCAGTCACTTGCTGATTAGCGGGGCCGCCAGTGGGATTGATGCTGGGGCCTCAGGTCTTATCTGTCTTACAAGCCAGCTCTCTGCCTTCCAGTTGTGTAAGAATCGCAGCTTTACATCAATTACACCCCCATTAGTACTGAGAGATCCTTTTCATGTAGCATCATCAGGATGCATACACACGAGATGTCAATATCACCGCTCACTTCATTATGCTAATCACTCCGCTCAGCTGGGTTCCTAAAGGATCCTGAGATCTTTAGGCTGAGGCAATATTTACAAGCAGCTGGGCTTCCCACGCGCCCGGCCCATGGCTGACGGTCGGAGTAGAGGATGTGTCCCTCCAAGTGACCTTTTCATCGTTGGGCAGGTTAGGGTCTGTCAGAGATGAGGAAGTCATGCTGCTTTCTGTCTGCTTATTCATCAGCTGCTTTTCTACCCTGAAGTCAGAAAATGCCCATGTAAATGACTAAAGGAAAGAGTTACGATGGCAAATCACAGCCATGACCTTGTTCTCTGCCTTGTTTTCCAGTTTGACATACTCCGTCTATGGCTGGAATCAGGTCTATCCACGGGACACAGAGACATCAGAACAGGCCGACATGCTAATCGGTCACCCACACGCTGCCCTGACTATCTTAGATGACCTGGAAGTTGGCTCTGTTTCTCCTGGACCATTATACATTTACCGGTCTTTGTAAACAAACAAACCAACCAACAAAAAGACTCTTCTTAAAATACTGATGTATAGTTTTAAAATAACAAAATTAAATGGTAAATAAAAATCTGGGGAAAATATTTGCAACATATGTGATAACTAAAGGGTAAGGCCTTCAATATATAAAGAGCGTTTATAAATCAATAAGAAAAAGTTGAACATCCCATGAAGGAAAAAATGGCAAAAAATTTACCTAGAAGTGTGCTTTTAACCACTATTTTTTTTTAAAGAATGAAGTACTGATACATGATACAACATGGTTGAATCTCAAAATAATTATGCTGAGTAAAAGAAGTCAGACATATCTCAGGAATATGTCACCGGAGAGCTGGCGGTGACCCAGGTGGCCTGTTGTCCTTGGCTGTCCTTTGGTGAGTGGGCCAGAGCTGGCAGACATGGGCTGCTTCCCAGAATAAAGTGCCATCACTGACCCTTTCAGGGGTTCCAATACTGAGGCGGGCATCCCAAAGAGCAAGAACATCTGATTTGAACCCCAACAATTGTTACCCAAGCAGCCCTGACTCTGTACCCCTTTGCTCAAGCAAGCCTGACTTCAAGGAAGCCAAAGTCACCACCTTCTAGCACCTCTTATGGTTCCCGCCACCGTCCACGAGGCGCGGGAACGCCATGGACAGTAGGACTTTCCCTCCCAGCAAAGATGGCCTCCAAAAGAACGTCCTCCACAGCAGACACGGCCACGATTTAAGGCTGAATTGACACTGAGGCCAGGTCCCAGCTCAGCCAAGCGATTCCTCAAGGGGCAGTAAGTCAGGTTGTGCACAGAGGGTCAGTACCCACCCACGGGGAGCGGGGAGCGGGGCAGGGGGCAGCAGTCGCTGGTAGAGGGCCCAGGCGACCATCCTGCCCGGGCAAGTGCCAGGACTGCAGTGCTGGCGGGAGAGCCAGGAGGGACCAACTGGAGGCAAGTGCAGGGATGACGTGCCAACATAGCCATCGGCCTGGATAACGGAGGAGAGACGGAAGTAACGTTGGCAGTCTCACTAAGAATGATAAACACACGTGTGGCCCTTCTGACAAACGCTCCCACCACAGAAGCGCGGGTGGCACTCCACCACGTAACGATCCCTACTCGCTCTGAGACCTCTCGCTGAAATTGCCAATTACGATAGAGCTTCCAAAGGAACGTGCATTGCCACCAGCTCTGAGGATGGCCTGAAAGCAGCCTCTCACACCAGATGCCCGCCTAGGCCGCACAGCAGCTATTGACCTGCTTCTGGGCCCAAGGAAGAACGTGGCGAATGTGCTCACTGCATGTCCCCGAGATGAGACAGCCTTGGGCACTGCAGTGTACCTGCTGGGGTTCGCTAGTGTCCACGCTGACCTGACTGTGACGGCTGTGGCGAAAGCCGGCCTCTGCCTGGCTGGGGTGCATTTCACAGCCCAGCACCTGGCAGACGGTGACCCCAGCCCCCCTCCAGGTGGGCGGGAATGAAAGAAAAGGCAGCCCCGCACATGCCACAAGTGTGCAAGGAGGCGCAGCCAGGGCAGGAGTGTACATGCAACTGGGGACCTCCTGGGCAGGCCCAAGGGCCATGCTGCAGCCCGGCCTCCATTGGCCTCAGATTTCACTGCAACGTGGAGGGAACGGGTCTCTGAAGCTGTGGGGGCTGCACCCCTTCACCCCAGACCCCACCACCCGTGTTTAACACCCTCCCCAGCCCACAGGAGCCGAGCCACCTGGGTCCACAGCAAAGCCCACGCAGCCACAGCTTCTGCACAGCCCTGCTTCTGGTGTCTCCACGTGGAAACCAACAGAGAAGAAAGGTTTATGATTTGGAATCTGGATGCATTTGTCTCTAGGACTGCTGGAACAAAGTGCCCAAAACGAGTGGCTTCAACAAGGGACATGCATTGTGTCACAGTTCTGGGGGCCAGAAGTGCAAGGTCAAGTGCACTGCCGCCCGATGGGCTGGGAACCAGTGTGTTCCCAGCCTGTCCCCTGGCATGTGGGCCCTTGACTTGCGGCAGCAGAACCCCATTATCACATGGCATCCCCCCCGAGGGCACGGCTGTGTCCAAACGTCCCCTGCTCGCAAGGATGCCAGTTCCATGGCACTGGGAAGGGCCCACCCTAATGGCTCATCTTCACTTGACCATCTGTAAAGTCCCACTTTCTAGGTCACATTCTGAGGTCCTGGCGGTTAGGATGGCCACATCGACATTTCTTGGGGAAACAGTTGAACCCATAAAACGGGGGGAGCAAGGCTGAGCCAGTGAAAGGCGCAAATTGCAGACTTTTGTAAAAGAAACACAGCATGATATACTCCAGACCAATTTTATGCCGGGATGGACAGGCCGTGGTATCGTGTAAAGCTCAACCAGACTCAGAACGTTGTCCAGAGATGCCCCGAGCGGGACTCGGCCCCAAGCCGACCTCCGGAGAATGCGTGGTGCAGGCAGGACACGCGCGTCGTCCTTACCCGGCAGGTTCACTCAGAACTGAGGCGGTCGATTAGATATACAGCTTCAGGAAGGCTCGGTATTAAACTGTCATTTTGTCAATAAAACGTCATTTCATCAATAGAATGTCCGTGCGCCCGAATGTTTCTGCATAATTAATTCTGCTGATGCATTACGGAATGTTATACACAGTATTAATCAAAAAGCAGTGTCAATAGAAGGGTGATAGATAAACCCAGAAATAAAGATCACAAACCTCTGAAAGCCGTATTCCCACGGAGACACTTCTCCTCTAGAAATACTTAGATCTTTATTTTCATAAAACAGCTATTTAAAAAATTAGTCAGCTAAGGAAAAGCAATTAGAGGAATATAGAGAAACCTCTTGGGAAATTAACAATATTTTACAAAACAGTTTTTAATAAATGGCAGTTAGTATTTAGAAAGTCCCCTGAAGGTGGCCGGCTCTGTGACACCCATGTCCCTGTATATAGTCACGTGCCCGTGCGGCCCACTGCCACCCATCCCTGAACCACCTAGCATCGCCAGGGCATTTCTCTTCCAGCTGTTTCCAAGCATATAAAGGGTTGTCATCTTCAGACAGACCCTGAGGGCGCCTCCCGTCCCACAGCCTGGGACCGAGGCAGAATCTCAGCCCCGAATGACTTGGCAGCGCCTGGAAAGCACTCCAACCTGCCCCCAGGCCACCCAGCTCCTGCCCAGGGCAGAGGACAGGAGACTGTGGGGAAGAAGTAACTCCGCTCCACAGGACGCCCACCCGCTGTCCCTGTCCTTGGCTGGGTTTCCAGCTCCTGACTCAGGGTCTGCTCTGGCCCGGGGCCCTCCGTGCATCTTGCAGCCTCTGTGGACTTGCCTCGACCCCCCTCCGTGACCACGCTCCACAGCCACAGCCATGCAGGCCAGTCCTTTTGCCAGGCCCTCAGCATGTCTGCGTCGGCGTTGGCATGCATGCCACTGGACACCTGCACGAAGGAACTGACCTTCCTCACCTGGAAGCGCCTGGGGCAGGAGGGGCGGAGTGAAGGCTGAGAACCCGGCAGATGAGCTCGGAGGGGGGCGCTCAGAGCTCCTGAGGTGCCTTTGTTCTTGGTGGGCACATGGTGAGCCCCTTACACTGAAGATTTGGCCTCAAGCCCATCCAGAGGACATTGGAAACCCCACCCTGGCCAGCGGGACCTGGAGCTACCCAACCTGGATTCCAGCTGGGATCAGACCAAACATGCTCACCAGAGTGCAGTCGGAGATGACCTGGGTTGGGGCCCCAGCTGTGCCCCTTGGAAACTCTGTTGCTTTGGGCAAGTTCCTTTTCTCAGTTTGCACTTCTGAAAACAGGGATCTAAGAACGCCAGTCCCCTTTGTGAGCGTGACTCCTGAATGAGATGAGATGCTATCAAACATTGCAAATCGGGCCCAGCCTAGAATGAGCTGTCACTCGTGCTGGCCACCCTTTGGGTCTAGGCTCAGACTCCCTGATCTAGTTCTTGCTCCCCACGTCGCCCCGGGGACCCCCTCCCTGCCCAGGAGACAGAAGACTGAGGTGCTTACAAGCGCATTCTCATCCTGGCCCTGCCACCCAGAAGCTCTGTGGCCTGGACAAGTTACCTTGCCGAGGCTCTTCACTCTGTGGAAGGTTTCTGTGACTGTCTGACCTTGGAAAGGGGGAAAAGTCATGACCAACAGGTCAGCTACCTGGAGATATGCTGTCCTAGGCGCTGGATCGCTGGTGGCACCAGGGAGTCACTCCCTTGAAAAGCCCCCAAAGGGACGGATGCAGAGAGTAACTCAGGATCAGCTCCAGGTCACACCAGAGTGGCCAGAGCTGGGGAAGGTGAGGCTCAGCGACCCCCCCAGAACTGGAGTCCCCCGGGCCTCCCCAGGGCCCTGCATCTCTAGTCAGCCCAACCCATCCGAAGGACTCCTCACTGTATACATGGCCCACCTCCATGTACCATGACGTGGGGGTGCAGGACTCAACATATACATTTTGGGGGACACAAGCTTTCAGCCCATGCGGGCACATACACCCATGTAAATTCCCGCCACCACCATTGGTCACAATTAGTCAATACCAAATGTCACGGACCCCAGCGGACCAGCATGTGGTCATACTTACTATATGCCAATATCTAATACATGTACTTCCATCAGCGTTCCTAGCAACCTTGTTAGGATTGACAGGTGTCATTATCCCTATTTTGCAGATCAGATACAGATAAACCGCGGCTGAGAAGGACGAGTACCTCCCCAGGCTCACGTAACAACATACAGTGTGGCCCCCACGTGACGCATGCTGCCTCACAGGCAGCAGTTGGTCGCACGGGCACGCATTACGTGTAAAGTATAGACACTGCTTTCTGAACATCTTACGTGTCACAAGCTGGTGCGACCCTGCTCCAAAACGCTTTAACACTCGATATTTGTGTCTCTATTTGCCATGGATGCCTAAAATTTAAAGAGCCCTCTTTTATGGACAAATATTAACATTTTTTTATTTGCAACAGTAAAACAAGGATATTGTTGTGAACTATTGTATATTTGTTTTTTGTTTAGTATTTTCAGAGGCCACGTTTAAGTGCGTTTTTATATAAAGATTAATGCTTTTCTAAAGGGCAAGCAGGTGGCCTAATCAGGAGGCCCAATCGGTCTTTTAAAACCTTCTCAGCTGGCCAGACAGGTAGTATTAATCCCCATATATCATTAAAAGGCCCATGTTTGAATCAAATCATTCTTACTAATTTAATTATTTAACCAAATTTGCAATCATTACAATCCCTTTCAAAAGAAAGATTGCATTATCAATACATTTCCCATCAAGGATTCCATGCAGCTTACAATTATCTATGGATATATTCATGCTGAGTGAGGGTCTGCACGTTGAATATTTCATCGTCTTCCTCTGATAGCCTTTGTCACCTAATGATGTTTCATGACAGTCAGGCAAACCAAACTCTCTCCATCTCCTCAGTTACAGAGCTTCGTGTAAAGGAAGGTTATCTGATATATTTAAGACATGAAATGACTCCTATGCATATTTTCGTCTGAGTAGGAGCCCGAGCAAGCATTTTCCCCTCGTGGCAATGTAAGTGTGGAAGATTCACTAACTAAACATAAGTGTGGCTCGGTAGTCACTTAGAATGATGTGATGAAAACTGGAAAGGTTAGGGTGATCGCGGTGCTGACGATAGGAATATTAATAAAATGTGTCCCAAATTGCTCTTTAACTAAATCAATAAATCCCAACCTGGAATCCCCAGGTCTCCAGGCACCTAAGAAGTGAGTCATGGGGGAGGGGAGGGCAGTGTTTCTCAGATCATTGCAATGTATTAATATTAAAAGCTTAACAGAAATCTTGCATTTCCTCTCCATGAGGCTGCCTTAACTAAACGCTTCAGAATGTCTGGTTGGGCCGACATTATCGCTCTCGTGTGGACGAGAAGCTCAGTAGGTACTTGACTAATCAGAAGACAAAGCAGGGCGTTGTTTTGAATCCAGTTTGGCGAGTACAAGGTTTATAGGGAAAAATGAGAGGGAACTGTCATGCAGCAAAGTTTAAGAAGCAAGACTAAATAAATTATAGAACGGGTATCCACGGATAAACGTGCCAAATAGATTTCCAATGAGCACCAACATGCTTAGACTACAAATCCTCACGACTAGATATTTGGTTAGGAACCAGAGGAAAGGAATACACACATTCCAAAGGACCAGATAAAATTAAGAACCAGTAGTCAGGACATTTTAGTCGTCCTTATTCTGACAAATTGCCACTCACCATTTAGAAAACACTGACCTCCCCCCAATCGACTTACAGAACAAGAATATTATTCTATCCTCGTTTATTCTAGAAGAAGAATAGATCACAGTCACTTCAGAAGTAATGCCGTTTCCATGAACAGCCTCCAGGGATGCATCACCACCTCCCACCCCACCCCATCAAAAAGTCAGCCCTCGGCCAAAGGATTAGCCTCCCCTGAGGACAAGCCTTCCGGCTCCTTCTACTGCAACCAGAAACCCAAAGAGAATGGGAGTCCACAAAGAGTTCTTCGATTGTTCGGACTCCGTGAGTTTTCACGTCGGAACTTTAGAACCAGAAGCTAAAGACAAAACCCCCAAAGCAGCTGTCTCCCCAGGACAGTGTCTACTGCCCTCTCTCGAGAAACCTCAACACCAGCGTTTTGAGGCCTGGTGGCTTTAGCTGAAATGCAAGGTCACGCGAGGCTGATTTAGTGCATTATTAGCTGTTTATACAGTACCGAAGAAGCACATGACGGATGAAAAATGACTTTCCAATCTCAGGGAATAAATCAGGTCCAGCAAGTGATTCCACTTAATAGTTAACTGTAGCCAGTAAAATATTACACCTGTTATTATTCAGGGCAAACACAGCCCCTTCCATTTGTTTATTGAGGAAACAATTTATTTGAGGACATTTAATTGCAATAGTGAAGGCTGACTTGGGGGGTTAATCCCAGTTTATCGATGCAATTAAAAGCAGTGTGTGTGGCGTCTCATATTCATTATCAGAGGTGGAGTGTTGACACAAGCTGGGTGTTGGGACGCTGTGCTTGCGAGTATCCGTGCGTGTGAGGTGTGAGGTGGGGGCTGCCATCACGTGGACCGAGCACATCTCTACCTATGGTCTGCATGAGCTTCGCAGAATCTATTTGGGGAAAGACTTCTGCTTTGATTTTACCTGGAGCACTACGGGTCCGACTTGCTGCATAGATCCAACACTGTTTGGTTTCTTGTCAATGATTCATGGTATTTTGAGGTCCAGCAGACAAACACGCACCTCGGGCAGCATTCCACAATTACCTTGGCCTGAATTCTACCCTTTCTCCTACCAGTGCTACACGACTGGCCCCTCTCATCTCAGATTCCACTAGCTCTTGCCTATGTCAATTCCGGGGTGCTTGCCCCTCTCCCCTGGAGGGACCTATCTCCTGGGAGTTCCCCCAAGTGGGGAACAGAAAGGCTGGAACCCACAGCCACCTGCCCCTCACTGGGGTCCATCCTGAGACATGGCCAGAGAAGGCAGCCTCAAAGATTTTCATGCATCTCTCTTCCTCCCCTACCCCCTTGGCTACGATTGTTTTTCTGGTCAGAGTTCTGTAGTTTTTATTTTGGCTTTTTAAGGTTATCCCTAACGGTTTTATGGTTAACATTTACCCACCAGTATTGGGAACCATTTCCAGAACTGCCTGGAGATTTTTCCATCTTCTTTCTCATTTCTTTCTGTCTGCCTCATCCCCAAGCACCAAAGCATAGCTTTATAATGTCTTCATTTGCCTCAGATGGCCCTGGCACGCGGCTGTTTTTCTCCGTGAGTTGTCCCTGGTTTGCCCTGGTGGCCCTCTCTGTGTGCCCAAACTCCCCCATGGCTCGGTGCCTGGTGGGGTGCTCTGGATATGTTGGTGGTTGAGCTCCAGCTCTTGAGTGACAAAGAAATGGGCTGATAGAGTAGCGATGCTTGGTTTTTCATCAGAAATATGAAACATTGTCCTGCAGACAGGCCAAATTGCCTCTGTGTACAAATAGCAAATTTTTCCCACAAGGTACTAGGACAGAAGTTGGTCTTCTGTTGCAAAGGCATCTGTGACAAGAGCCGCCCAGCCGTTGCAGGAGTAAGGTGAGCAAGGAGAGTCTTGGGCCACATGGTCTGGGTTTAAATCCTGGCTTTGCCACTTGCTGCATGTGTGATTTAGGGGCAAATCAACCAAACTCCCCAAGTCTCTATTTCCTCACCTGTAAAATGGGCATAATACAGTATTTGGCAGCTGACTTGCTTCTCCAACAGTTCTCCAACAGTTTCAATTATCCCTTCTCCACTGAGGGTCCGCCATATCAAAAAAACACAAATTTAAAAGAATTTCCTTATGTTTATTTTCCAATCCCCATAATAACTCTGTGAGGATGGCAAAGTAAATTTTTCACAGATGAAGAAATTGAGACCAAAGGAAATTAATCAAATTGCCAAAGTGATAGTTAATAAAACGCCAAAGCAGGGCGAGAACTGGACTAGCCATCCTTCTGTATGAGATGGAGAAAAGCAAAACTCTGATACTGTGTGCTTGATGCCATCAAGGAAAGACAGCCTATGACACATCCGACTGTCACAAATACAGGCTGAAGTCTGGCTGCGACGGAGCGGTGCTTTCTTTCTCATTTTTATACTTTATTACACATGATTTGATAGCGTTTTCCATTTCATATGTGCACTTTTTTTTTCTCCTCCAAGAAGGAATTAAGTTCCTTTAACATAGGAAGGGTACTTTAAGCTACCGCCTTATTCTTTAGCATCAAGCTGGCCATGCAAAGTGGCTTAATAAGTGCTTGCTGACTCGGCCCCTGTTAAATAGCCTCTGGGACCCAGAGACCAGAAAACAGTTGTGCCCTGTCACTCCTGTCTCTCTCTAGGAGAGCAGGCAAGGGAACACCAAACTCTCCCCCCAGCCACAGTGTGAGACGCACGGCCGGGAAGCAGGCAGAGAACCCGCTGTGGGAGAGGACGTGGGCTCCCGGGCCCTCGGCTGGCCGCTCTTAGGCCATGGCTCTGACCACATTCAGACTGAGCAGCAGAGATGAAATTAGAGGCCATCCACTGTGCCTCAGGCACTGCCCAGGCCGCCCGGTAGACCAGGGAGCCGAGCAGGCGTCACTCATCTAGTGCTCTGTCATTGCCAAGGACAATTATTGGCCTTCACCTGTCACTAGAATCCTAGCTAACCACCAGGAAGACGACATGAGTGACTTTTGATATGACCCAGCAGATGGATTCCGGGTGAAGAAGGAGCGGGCCTGCCCGTTACAGTCCCTGAAAAAAGCCAAGCTGGGGTGATGGTGGGTTTGAGAGAGTTTTAGAAGTTGGTCAGGTCATTCAGATCGCAGGGTCCTCCCCGCCCATCTCAGGCAGAGGCGCTGAAGGAGGAAGCTGCCGGCTCCAATTGACCTGCAGTCCTCCTCTCCCCTTCCACCCAGCTGTCTTTCTCTAGGAGTGACTGTGACAGCAGGCATTCTCTGCAGAGGGGCCACTTAACCAAGGGGCAGCCGCTGGCAGGCTGTAGGTCTGCCCCAGGACCTTGGACAAGACCCTAACTTCTTCCATCCGGTTTCCCACGCCTCTAAGGTTCAGAGTTAAAATGCTAAAACTTCTCCGTCCTCCTCCCCAAATCAGCCCCATGCCCGCATCAGGGAGGGGACCGGAAGACGAGGACCGGTCCAGGTTCGAGAAGAGGGGCACCCGGGGTCAGTGGGAGGCGGGGGCTGGGATGTCTCGGCTCTTCAGTCATTTCATGTTCCCGCTGGGAGGACCCAGCCTCTGGGGAAGAAATCCCAGGTGACGGGAACTGTCTGGGGGAGTCCTTCCCACTCTAGGGGTTCGTTGGGAGGGAAGGGTCAGTTACTTAGAAACACACAGGTTTCTCACTTCGCTCCCCTGGGAAGGAGGCAAGAAGGGAGGCAAGGGGTTCCGGAGATTGTGGTGGGAGAAGGCCTTAAGAGCGCCGGCTTCTAGTAACGGCCACTGGTGACCGTGAGCCGGCAGGTGGTTCTCCGCCGCTGTGCGGGTGGGAGTGGGCGGAGGTTGCGGGCGGGATGCGTAGGTGGGGGGAGCCGCCCACCCCTCCAAAGGCAGAGGCGTTGGAAGAACTACCCTCCAGCTCCCCGATCTGGGTGGATGGGCGGGGACGCCATGGGGGCCAAGCCACTGGCCCTCAGGACAGACGAGTGCCCAGACCGTGCAGGGGGCGGTGAAGAGGGACCTCGGCCTTGGCTCACCCGGGCAGGAAACGTGCTGAGCCCACCCCCGCCCTGCACTCCTCTGCCCTCGGATAGGCGGGGCGGCCTGCCGCTCTGTGGGCCGCAGGGGATTAGGGCTGGGACGGGGTGGGGCTTGGGTGGGCTGGGGCGGGGCGAGGCGGGGCTGCGGTAGCCCTGCCTGGGCGCGCAGAGGCCGGGGGTCCTCAGTCAGCCCCGCGGCTCCTGCAGGAGTGGGGTGGGGCGTGCAGGCACAAAGCAGCAGCCCCATAAATCCTCCTGGGAGGAATTAGTTAATTTGCCAATTAATTAAGAAAAGGAGGGTTCCACCCACGTTAAGCTGATCTCTCGGACCGACCGTTGTGGCAAAACAACATCGAAGGAGAGGTCCGCCGCGAGGTCCCCCAAAGCGCAGGCACCGCCTTCGCCGAGGACACGGCGAAGGCCACCTCTCTGAGAAATGACCTCACAGCTTGGAAGGCAGCAGGGGGGAGGGAGGCGGGGTGGAACAGACGGTGCGGAGAGCGTGTCTGGCAGCCCTTCCTTCTGCACCCTGGACCCCGCCTGGGCCTCGGCCTCGCCGGCATCCCTGGGCCGTGCGCCCCTGAGCGAAGGGGGACGAGGAGGCCGATGGGGAGACCCCAGGCCCGCACAGCGCGCTGGGCTCCTCTGCAGGGTGTCCTCGCGCAGAGCCAGGGAGGGGTGGCGGGACAAGACTTTAAACAGAAAGAATGTCTCCAAATACGGGCCCTGGTGACGGAGGGGGCCTGTGGAGCCCGCACAGTGCCCACCCACGCGGAGGGGCGGCCAGGCGGCGCGTCCGGCCAGATGCTGAAGACAGATGAGAACGAGTAGTTAAAACCCACATTATATAGTTCTGTCGGGTATAAAATTGCATGTGCTGACCTATATATTCTAACTGGAAACGGACTCGAGTCACTTAAAATATGGCAACGTCGATAGGACTAATTAATTGGAAATAAGAAACGAAAGAATACAATTAAACGAGAACAGAATCATTTTCTAATTTAATAGAGGGACATTTATAAAGATCACAAGCTAAAAGGCATCGAATGATTCTATCGACATGCTATTAAATCAGCCCCCTCGCCGCGGGCCGCGGGCGAGGCCGGCCAGCGCAGGGGCCTGTGCCGCCGGGATGTGCTCGCGCCACCGACCCGCGCCGGCGGCCACGTTGGGCTCGTCCGCAGAACTGACCGCCTGCCCACAGCTCGGACACAGCCACTCCCGACGCCCCAGGCCAGGAGAGTTCTGCCGCTGCGCCGGGAGTCCCGGGTTCGCAGACATATGACAACAAAATTACTAATTGGAAAATGAAATTGTCAATAAAGCATTCCCCCCACCCCGCGTATACAATATCCTTAAATATTAAGATATTTTACTAGACCCATTTCCTAACAATAATTTATTGCAATAAAACAGACATCGCAGGTCCCCTTAAATTGTCTTTTCATAATGAATAAATTTAAGCGGGCTAATTAATATATAAACTAGCCCAATTTGTCAAGTTGATTTGTATTTTAGTTAATTGTGAAAGTAATTACCACATGGTCAAATTAACAGCTTTCTGGAAATGACCAAGCCTGAGGTTTTATTTCCTTCCTGGGTGAAGAAAATTCATTTTTCCAAGCTCTTGATGTGATGAATAAAAGTCATAAATCTGGGTGATTGGTGCAGGCAGAGTCTAAATGGCTTCATATTTCATTTTAGGTTTAATAGAAATATTCATGCTCTGTTTTAATGAAATTAAATTGAGGGGGGATGGGGATGGGAGGTGACAGTAGCCAGAGGCTTAAAGGGACCGTGCACGTTTTCCTCCCCCGCCTGCAGGCGGGGCGGCCAGGTCACCTCTGCCCGGCAGTGGATCCCCGAGTCCTGCCTGCAGGAGTGGAAGCCCGGCAGGCGCAAATAGGGGCAGCAACGCAAGAGCCCCGACCCACGTGCACTCCCCAGTGGCCCTGTGCCCTCCCCCACAAGCTTGCTGAGGCCGCTAAGCAAGGTGCGGTCCCGTCATCCCTCAGGCCCGAGCTGCCCAGGGGGCGTCGGGGGTCCTGCATTCTTTTCCCTTCTGTCGCCTGGTGGGGACGCATAGGAGGGATTGCAGCCGCCCTCTGCCCCTTTATGGACCCCAAGCCGCTCACTCAAGCCCTCTGCTCCCCGCTTCCTGCGACATCGCACTCAACTCCACTGCCCATGTCTGCCTGGCCTGGAAGGTGATCCAGAGCAAACCGGAACCATGGGGCCCCGACCCAAGGCCTGGGCCGCAGTGGCCCACCTCAGCCCTGAGAAAGAGGGAAGAGGCTTCAGACCCAGCAACTGTGTATGTCTGTTCCTGTCGCAGTTAGGGGGGCACACTGTCAGCTGCTCTGGGTGCCTGGTGGGGGCATGTGAGGTTCATGGGGTGTCCCTGGGCTCCTGGACCGTCCTGGCCCGGCAGCCCCTTAATGGAGCTGATCTGTGACTTGTTGATTTCCCCTGAGCAAATAAGACTTTGATGCAGTTCCAGCAAGAGTGGTTAGCTGATGAATTGACAAAAACTAATCAGCTTTATTGGGAAACAGGTTAAGGGCACGGGCGTGTCAATAATTCTCAGCCTGACCCCCTCATCCATTAACCGAGGCAGGCTGATTAGAGTAAGAAGACCCTCTCGCATTTTGCACCGAAATTGCTTTCATAAACTCACCATTATTAGCAGTCGATGCGAGCAGCTAATTTAGAGAAGACATCCCGGGGATGTCACATCGATCATCCCCGTTTATGTATCATTATCTCATTTACAGAATGTCGCAGTGTAATATGTGTTTTTGGCAATAGGCTTGGCCCCGCGCCTGGGCTGCGTTGCTCTTCGAGCTGCACAGCGGGACCTCCTGCCGCCTTCCCCACCACCCCGCCTGGAAATGGGCGCTGGGGGAGGGCTGGAGGGTGCTTCCCAGGCCGGCGGGGACAGCTGGGAGCCACACACACACACACACACACACACACACACACACACACACACTCAGAATGCGCCCATACAAGCACATGCACACGCAGGTACACAAGTACAGCCGCTCACACCCGGGCATACCTGCGCACACCGCTGCCCACGCGCCCCACTCCCCTCCGCGCGGCCCTGGCGCGCAGCTCAATGTAAGGATTTGCTCCGACCTCAGAGCCGGCGGGGTTCGAGTTTGAGGTTCTGCCCCGCACCCTCTCCCAGGAGTTCCCTCTTTCTGCCCTCCGGGGCTCCCGGGGCGGAACACGTGACCTCCCCTGCCCTGGGGTGGGCTGCTGTCCTCCTCTGGCGCTGGCAGCTCCTCGGCCCAGATGCTCGAAAGGCGCCCAGAGTGGGCCACCTGTTCCATCAGGTAATTAGTTAAATGCAAGGGGGTCCCGCGTCGCCGGGTCAGCGCCTCCTGCAGCGACAGACGGCGGCGGGCACGCAGCCTCTTCAGTCTTTCAGTGGAATTTCCCAGATGGGCCGAGGGGAGGCCCGGGCAGGTCACCAGGGACCCTTTAACGAGTTCATTAGCCAAATTATCTTGCCCGCAGCACTGGGTCCCGGAGAAGGGGAGGAGGAGTGGGAGGGGTTCAGCGGGTCCCCACCCCTGGTGGAAACAGTGGAGAGGGGCCCATGTGAAGGGAAGGGGAGAAAAGACCTTGCTGGCGCGTGTCAGGAAGAGCAGACCCCAGACCCAGTGGCTTTCAGATGCACACATCTCAGGTCTCTGCCACTGTCTGGTTCCACAGGTAGGAGCCCAGCAGGGTCAAACGCCATGAGGAAGAGGAGGTAATAATAGAATAATGAATGTGACTGCTGGTGTTGAAGTGAGAACCTGGCCCTTTGCTGTGGGTCCTGCAGGAAAGTGCCTTGGTTTCTCAGAGCCTGGCTTTGCCCCCACGTAAGATGTTTTCCAGTCGTCAGAACTATACAGGAACGGCCGCTGAAACACACTAAACTCGGTGTGCGACCACTTGGAGCATCTAGGGGCGCGGCACCAGGGCTTGGCCCCCATCACCCGGATAAAACCTCATTTTCAATCCAGGCTCATTCCCCCCCCTTACTATGTGTATGAGTGGGCGCTCAGGGCCTCGGAGGGGGTAGGAGGCTCTTGACAGACTCGCTCCCTTCTGCCCCCCAGACCCCACTCCCACTAACCGCAGTGGGAATAAGGACCCGGGCACTCTAGCCAAGTACAGTTTGCAAAGAGGAACCCCCCCAAGTCCACCCCAAGCCTACAATCTGTCCCTGGGCCTTGAGTGTGCACCTGTGGAAAGGTAGGGGCTGGGTGGGCTTGACTGCAGCACCATTTGCCCATGTTGGGGGCATCCCCCAGCTCTGGAAAGGGGCATCAAGAGGAGATGAGAGTCTCTCTCTCTCTCTCTCTCTCTCTCTCTCTCTCTCTCCCAATTCTCCAGCAGCCACAGCTTCTGCCACCTCAGCAACTGCTAAATAGACCAATTAGCGACGACTTCCTGCCATTACCTACCATGGAGTCCCACATTAGCGCGCTACTATTCAGCCATAATTTCAAGTCAGAATGCACTAAAACATCCACGCACTGAAGCACTGAACTGTCGGAACCAGACCTGTTGTTATTTGTGCTTCTTCCCTGTGTGCCCATCCAGCCTGTACGTGGGAGTCACAGCCTGCGTGGGTCTGATCTGCCAGGTGGCATAGTTACTGGTGGCGCTGGGGACCCTCCCATCCTCCCGCTGGGTGTGGGGGAAGGGCGCGGGAGGATAGAGACCCGAGCCTGCACAGCCTGGGGCAGACACTATCTGAACAACGTGGAGCCCTTAGAAAGCGAGTCCTCGATGACGACACACATTTCACGGGGACACTGGGGACCTGGGCTCTCCCTGAGCGAGGATGCATTGTTCTCTGTCTTAAAGTGAGACCTCCCCACCCGTCCCCAGTGCAAGACACTCACCCGGAGCTGCAGGTCAGACTCGGTCCTTGTTTGGAGAGGGTTGTACAGGGTGCAGCGTGCTGGAAAAGCCGATTTCGCAAGGAGGGCTGTCATCAACCTAGCCCCTGACCGTGTAAAACATTCATGGTCCTGGTGAACCTGCAAAATAATGAAATAAAATTAAAATCCTTCAGTAAACAGATAGGCTTCTCTCGGAAGTCCTTCCACTGTCTTGAGGGTTGCTGCCCCCCAGCGTGAGTAAAGCGGCTCATATAAGCTTCCCCATGCTCCCCAAATTCTTGGGGGTGGGGGAAAATTTGTTTCTCTTTGTGACCCAGGAGCTTCGAATGTGTACAACAGAAGAGACTAGGAACGCTTTCGGTTTCCTGGGTCAAAAGGAAACCAGCAGGCGATGGGTCCTGCCTCCGCCCCAGGGGCAGAGTGCTGACGCTGGGCTGCCAGGCCTGTCCCTTCTCCTGGTGTTCAGGGAAGCAGGGAGACTGCCCCAGGTCTGCGCATGAACCAGATATTGTCGCTGGAGGAATTGTCCAAAAATAGAAGGCCCACTGGTTGCTGGATTTTTACTCATTTAAATCCTGCGGCAACCACCTGACCTTTTAACTAGCACCCAGCACTGCGCCAGGGGTTTGGGCTGGTGGTCTGAAGCTAGGGCTGGGCCCGGTGCAGAGGGACAGGCCGGGACACCGGAATAGCAGTGACAGGAATGCGGGTGTAAAGGGTGAGACCAAGAGAAAAGGCACCGAGAACAACCTGAGGCCCCCCCATCCGGTTGGAGCTGCGGGTCTGAGGAGTTTCCACCCTCTCCAGACCCTTTAAAGGCGCAGTGGCCGCGGGTCAGGGAAGAGGTCAGCAGATCAAAGGGCAGCGCTAACAACGTGATACCTTCGGCCCTCCGGCCCTGGGGGCGGGGGCACCTGCGCGAATCCGCCCCTCTCCTCCCATCCCCGCGCTCGCCTTCCGGTGACCCCAGCCCATCCCCGTGCCCATGCGCCCCCAGCCCCTGCGCAGGTCGCCGGGGCTGCTCTGGGCGCGGACCCAGCTATTTCCCAACCCACAGCCCCTCGGTGCCCTCACTCAGCATCTTTGCTGGTAACCCGACCCCCTGGGTTCAGATCGCATCGCAGCCGCCAGAGCTTATGCCCTGACCCCAGGCAGGTTATGTAGCACCGCCGAGCCTCCCTTTCCTGAAGGAAACCCGGCAAGGTTAAACTGAAGTTTAACTCAGTTGCCCCACGCCTCACCCCCCAGGGCACGGATTCCGCAGGACGGATTCATAAGCTGCTCCGGTCCTGGCCTTCAGCTCAGGCTAAGGTGGAAAGTGTCAAATGGATCGTCCACCCAGAGGTCCAGCCACCAGTCCTTCCAGGCTCATCTTCATGTCCACTGCTCTGTATGCCCACCCGCTTCACGGGGAAGAAAGCACTTACAAAAGGCGAGGGATGGCCCTGCCCCCCGCCCTCCAACAAGGACGTACAGATTGTAAGCCCGGCTCTATAGACATGTATTTTCATCCAGACTTGAACAGGCACGGATTACAACAGCGTGTTCTTCTGTGACTGTTTGTATAAATCACCAGTTCTCCTTCTAAGTAGTGGGAGAAAGGGCGGCCACAGGCTGTATTCAGTACATTAAAGGAAGACCGTGTGCAAGAGAAAGGGGTGCCCTGTGTCAGGGAAGGGCCGGGATGGGACCCAGCCTGACCAAAGGCACGCCAGGGCTTCACTGCCTTGTCCCCAGGGCCGTGGGAGAGGGGGTCACCGGAGACATGGGGTAGCAGTACCGCTGGACCCGACGTTTGATCCCCCACTATCCCCCTTCCCAAGACCCAAGCCCTGCTCCTCCTATCTGCCCCAGACCTTCAAAGCCAGCCGGGCTGGATCAATACAGATGCGGGAAACAGGAAGGGCCCCAGTGCACGGCTTCACACGTCATAAACCACACAAAGGCCCCAGCTTCCCAGACTGCTGCCTCTCCATACAACTTCACAGAGAACCTCCAATGTGTATTAACTTATTCTAAATGTAAACAGCATACATAAGCATTTTAAAGCCCTTGAGAACCAGAGTCCATTTGGTCTAACAGTGACTTTTCCAAAGAAACAGAAATCCACAAATATGGGACCTTCAGCATGGGCAGTTAGAGGGATGGCCAGGACCAGGGCCCTGGGCGGCTTAGTCCTCTTAGTGGCTCCTCTCTGGGCGCCACAGGTGGTGCGGGGGGGTGTCTTCCTGTCTGTGCTCTGCCCGACCCAGAGGGGACAGGGGAAAGGAGAGATTTGGAGGGATTTCGGGGCACCGTCACTGTGGAACAAAAAGGGCTGAAATGAATTCCTCTGGGAGTTATAAAAAAGAGAATGGCTTTGTTGAGGAAGATGGGGTGATTTGCTGAGTGTCAACTGCATGGCCCATCACCAATTAAATACTTGTAGCCATGGCAGTGTTGTTTTAGGTAGGAGAGAGGGCAGTAGGCTCTCTGAGATCAGTCTCAGGGAATTTAATTTGCAGCCACTCCCTGCCCTGTCCCAAACCTCCTGAATGGGTACCCTCAGGACCAGCTGACCAGTCCCACAGATGGAGGAGGAGGGAGGTGATGAGACCGGGAAAGGCACCCCTGTCAGGGGTGGGGGCCATGATTGCTCTCTTTCCTGCGGAGGCAGAGAGACAGCCAAGGGTCTCTTCCCAGAACAGACGGCTCAGAATCTCAGGTCCCTTTACAAACTCTCCTTCCCCAAAGGGAACAGATAAAGCAGGACTGAGAACACTGGGAGACTGACGGCAGCAGGTGGGAACTGTGCGGCCCTGCGCTGTGACAGGGACTCATCTGAATTCTGAGTCTGAACGGTTTGCTGGTGTGTGTGTGTGTGTGGGGGGGGACAGTCTCAACCTCTTTGAACCTGTACTCCGTAAAATGCATCTTCTGGTGTCATAGTGAAGATTACAGAGGATAATTCTAGAAAGCTCACGGCACACAGCAGGTGTTCAAGAAATGTAAGTGTTCTCCTCTCCACACAGAGGCAGGACTCAATGCATTTTTAGCTCCTCAAAGAGATATTGAAGGACAAACACCGTGTGAATGCTACCATTTCTATTGACAAGTTAATGTTGGTTCTTGCACAGCTATAGCACATTTACTCCGGATTGCTGTCACTTACCGGTGCTAGCCTCCAACTGTGTGTCCAACTACCCTGTTCTAATGAAAAAGAAACACTTGCCAACAGAATCACTGCTATGGACTCTCATGCAGGTAAAAAGCCTTTTGAAGAAAAACGACACAGTCCCAATACAGTGTTTACCTTTTTAAAAATCCCTCTTGCAGCAACCTGACCTAATTTTAAAGTCCTCCTGGCCCTGATTTTGTCTTCTTGCTCTGCCCCTCCCACAGTCCCCTTCCTGTCCTTTATTCACCTCTCACCTGCATGAGAACCTGAAACTCCTTCCCTCATTCCCACACCTGTCTGGGGAAGATAACTAGGTCTAAAAGAGCTATTGACAAAGCCTGGTGTTGGGGGCCACCTGCGTGTTGATTCGGCTTGAAAAAAGTTCTTGGAAGTGCTTTTACTGTAAATATTTGAAGTGTTGTACGGGGGAGGGTCTGGATTCCCCCTCTACTACCTGGCCCAGCCTTCGCGTCTGATTTTCCAGGACGCTGCAGGAAGAAGGAGGAGAGGACTGCACTGCCTTCCTGGGGCCTGGGGGTAGCGGAGGGTCAGAGCGACTGGCCCCCGCATAACTACCGCCCCCTCCCCGCCCCCAGTAACTACCGTCCCCGAGTTGGGTACCGCTTCCTGCAAGCCCATGGAGATCCCCTGGCAGAGAGGAAGTGCTCTGTCACCGACGACCCGCTCAACGGCTGGTGGACTCGGTCTCCAAGCCGCCCTGGGCCCTGCAGGTCGCGGGCACGCAGACGCTGCCCTCTCCGCCTTAAAGGGGCGGGGGATCACGGCGAGATTTGTGGAAGGCAGACTCACGCACACACACGTATATGCGCCCACACACAACACCTGAAACGCATGGGACTTCCCAGCGGAGGTGAGAAGGCTCCACCTGCAGAGGGTTGGCGACAGGGACACAAACCGCTCCTGTGCGGCGTGGGGATGAGAACGGTCTTCGCTGCCATCACTGAGCAGAGCGGCTACTAGATCTGGAGCTGCCTGGGCTTCCGACGCAGAAGCGGACAAACTCAAGTGCTGACGAGGACGTGGGAGAGGTCGCGCGCTGCTGGTTCTAGGTGACGCGAGCCCAGATCGGGACAGCGTGTCTCGGGGGCTGGACTCGGGCAGCCGCGGGGGCCACACGGAGACTCGGGGTTGCCAGCGCCTGCCACCCTGCTCAAGAGCCCAAGGAGGGCGGCCAGGGACCGTAGGTAGCCCCTCCGAGTCTTCTAACTCTGTCGCTGTTCCCGCCCTAATATCGCGGCCCAGCATCCCGGGCTGTTTAGGACCCCGCGGCGCAGGGGCGGGGCGGCGGGCCGCGGGGACGGTGACAGGTGCGCCCCTCGGCCAATGGCCGGGCACCGCGCCCCCGCCGCGCGCGCCAATCGGCGGCCGCGCTGCGCTTCAAGTGCGCGGAGGGGCGCGGGTCCCCACCACCGCGCCAGCGGCCTCGGCGCGGTCGCCTGAGGGCTGCAGCGCAGAGAGCCGGGCTCCCGGCCCCGGCGCCCAAGCACTCGCGTGGGAGTGTGTGCGAACGCGTGTGAGCGCGGCCGGGGCGGGGCCCGCACGGAGGCGACTCCCGACCGTGGTCACTCTCGGCTGAGTTTCCGGCGGCGACTTTGATTATTGGCAAATAATCACCATAACAGTACAGAGCCCTGGGGCTTGCCACGCCACGCACAGTCTCCGCGAGCCCGCACACGGCCGCGTCACCCACACCCGGCGCTGATCGCCAGCCCCTAACGAGCCGATGGAAAAATCCAAAAATTTCCGCATCGACGCGCTGCTGGCCGTGGACCCCCCGCGAGCGGCCTCGGCGCAGACCGCGCCGCTGGCCCTGGTCACGTCGCTCGCGACCGCTGCTTCTGGCCCCGGCGGCGGCGGGGCGAGCAGCGGGGCGAGCGGCAGCTGCAGCCCCGCGTCCTCGGAGCCGCCCGCAGCGCCCGCCGACCGCTTGCGCGCCGAGAGCCCGTCACCGCCACGCCTGCTGGCCGCGCACTGCGCGCTGCTGCCCAAGCCCGGCTTCCTGGGCGCCGGCGCTGGGCCCGGGGGGTCGCACCACCACGCGCACTCAGCCGCCGCTGCAGCCGCTGCCGCCGCGGGGGGCTTGGCGCTAGGGCTGCACCCGGGGGGCACACAGGGCGGCGCGGGCCTCCCGGCGCAAGCGGCGCTCTACGGCCACCCGGTGTACGGCTACTCGGCCGCGGCGGCGGCGGCCGCGCTGGCCGGCCAGCACCCGGCGCTCTCCTACTCGTACCCGCAGGTGCAGGGCGCGCACCCAGCGCACCCCGCCGACCCCATCAAGCTGGGCGCCGGCACCTTCCAGCTGGACCAGTGGCTGCGTGCGTCCACCGCGGGCATGATCCTGCCCAAGATGCCCGACTTTAACTGTGAGTATCGCGCAGCCCGCGGGCCTGGGGACGGAGGAGAAAATGGGGCAGGGGCAGTGCTGGCACACGGTGGTCTCGTGCACCCGCCTCCACCAGCACTTCCTTCCCTTGCTCTCCGCTCCAAGGGAGCCGTGGAAGCGCGGCGAAGCCGACTCAGCTCGGCCCCGGGCCTGCGACGACTTGTGTGGGCTGCGCGGCGTGGGGCTGGCGGTGGATTCTTAAAATGGCCACGCGCGAGCCTTGCCTTCTCTTTCTCTTTTAACGGGAAGGGGCAGCTGGAGGTGTGAGACTAAAATCTAATGATTAACCGGCAAGCTCGAGGAGAAGGAAGTGGTGGGGGAAAGAGAGCCGAAGAGCGCCCAGAGTTAGGCGGGCCTGGGGATCGGGCCACCAGAGCCAGGCGCTTATCCTTAGGGAAAGACTTGACTTGGTTCCCGCATCCTGGGTTCTGGACACCTCCCAGGACAGGGAGACTCCATCCAGGAGCAGGGAAAGACAAATGGGCCCCAAGAGGCCCAGGGCCGGAGCCCAGAGCCGGTGGACCTTCCGGCCGCTGCCCGCCTCTCGAAGGGGGCTGAGTCCGGGGTGCGGTGCCCAGAAGGCGGATTGCCTGACTTGAACAGAGCGGTAGTGGGTTCCTGCGGGCGGGGCGATGCACCCTCCTTCCAGAACCCCATCGCAGGGACTCTCAGCAAGTGCACGGTCCCGAACTGGAGGCACCCAACACCGTAGAAACCCTTTCCCAGAAGGAGCAAGGGAGCGCCAGCCAGCTCCAACCCGACAGCCGATGGACTGGGTGGTGGGCTGGCCATCAGGCGGGACACCTCGCTCAGGCCAGTGCCCGCCCGCTGGGGCTTTCCTGGGGTAGCGCATGGGGCTCCGCTCAGAGGAAGATGCATAAGGCTTTATGCTTCCAGCGCGCAACACCCAAACAAAGGGACCCCATTGTTTCCGTCTGAGTAGATTTGTTTAGACTGAGGAGACGCAGGCAAGGGGTGGCGGGGTGTGAGCCAAAAAGAAAACAGAAATAAACACTTGCCAGAATTCAGATTCCTCTGCTAGAAGCCGCGGTTGTGACTAAACAGAGAAAAGCTAGGACCCCGGAGGGCTGGCGAAGTCGCAGACCAGTGAGAAAATCTCAGCGTGGGCAGTGTTTGCCCGAGGCCACCCCGGCCATTCCCCAGCTCAGCTCCCTGAAGCCCTAAGGGCCACTCATCCCTTCCCTTTGGAGAGTCACCCCCTCCTGAGTCCCCCCCGGAGAAGAAAAGGAGAGCTTGCTCTCACATCTCAGCTGGGGGGCTGCTTCAGAGGGCAGCTGAACCTGCTGTTCCCGGGTCAGCCCAACCCAGGGCACCCTTCCGGGCCTGACACCGACTCCAGCACACCCCTTTTGATGGAGAGCCAGCCTCTGGATTTTTCATGTTGACTTGCTTTCCAGAGCCTGGGGTGCTTAGTCTCCCACTGTGAGGGTCAGCGGTGGTTTCTACACTGGCCTACCCTGAGTGCTGGTTTCCCTGGCCACCCTGGTCCTTTCTTGGGCCTGCGTGGGGCCCAAGGTCACTCAGGATGTTGATTAAAGCCACATCCCTTTGCCAACACACTTCGCCCATCTCTGATTTCTAATTTTGACTGAGAGGTAGCCGATTTAAAACCCAGCCAGCCTGAAGTCCAGAAAGGAATGTGGACACTGAGCCCTAAAGAGCAGCAAGGGGCAGGGGAGGGTGTGGAATGTGTTTTTAGGTCCCCTCTGGTCTCCGAAAACCTGTTCGGTTCCTTTAATTGGTCATCTCTGCTGTTGGATGGCATTTCGCAAATGGTCCCTTCGGAGCCAGTGTTTTAATTAAAGTTCTAATGTATTGTCAAGTTGGGAATTCAGGGCCTTGTTTAACTAAAGCGGGAGGCGTGGGCCTTCCCATAAAGCAAATTGCCCATCTCGGGGGAGCCTGGGCTTGTCCAGCCCTGCGCTGGCTTCTTTTCTTCCCTTTCCTTTCTTGTATTGTAGAACCCTTGTCAGGCTCCTGGGAAATCAAGGGAAGTCTTGTTTTGAGGTCATAAAATTCTCTGTAACCGTGTGAAATTATGTAAATAAAGTGAGAGACCTCCTTGAATGCCTAGAAAGCGAGCCCCCTTCTGCCTAGGCCTCATTAGCATAATGAGAATTGTCCAGTCTACCCAGGCTTGGCCCCTCTGTACCCTGGGGCCTGGTTGTCAAGAAAACATTTTAAATGGGGAGGGTCTCTGGTGAATACACATGTTTAGGCCCAGGATTTGGTTCCTTTCCCTTGCCTCCCTTTCTTCTCTTTTTTCTTTTTCACCTCCTTTTGTACACTTGGAGGCAGTGTGCAAATCCTGCTAGCTCCTAGCTGAGTGGGAAGAAGCAGTGATTCAGGAAGCTGTCTAGATCTGGGCCTGACTTGGGGAAGCTTGGTGGGAAGCGAGAGGTGGCTTGCCCTTAGGGCCTGCTTCTGGCCTTTGTCACCCTCCTTTCTCCCAGCGCCCACCCAAGTGGAAAGGGCGTGCCTGGCCGATACCCTCTTTAATCAGGACACCCAGACCCTGTCTGAGACAGAAAGACTTGGTCCCATTAAACCCAAAGCGTCAGGTTCCACCTGGCCTCCAGGTCCTGGGCTGCCGGGCCTCCCTCCTCCAGCTGCCGCGTCCTCTGGGGAGGGGCCACTAACATGGAGAGAAGAAGGGGGACTCTGCAGGGCCAGTGGGCAGGTGCTGGCGGGGCGGGTGGGAGCCGGCGGAGGGCTGAGCCTGGCTGCAGCCTCACATCCTGTGCGCGCAGCCCAGGCGCAGTCCAACCTCCTGGGGAAGTGCCGCCGGCCGCGCACCGCCTTCACCAGCCAGCAGCTGCTTGAACTGGAGCACCAGTTCAAGCTCAACAAGTACCTGTCCCGGCCCAAGCGCTTCGAGGTGGCCACGTCGCTGATGCTTACTGAGACCCAGGTGAGCTGCCCCCCCAAACCATCCTGGCCTCCAGGGGACACTGCCATCTCTCCACTCTTGACCGTCCGCAGGCCTCAGTGCCTGGGGCTGCACCCTGTCCACTTCAGGGCACGGATTAACGTCGGGTGGAGTGCCAGGGACCCGCCTACTGGTCTGATTCAGTAGATTGGTGTGAGGCCCAGGAATCTGCATTTTAATCACCCTTCCCTTACCCTGCAGAAGGTGGTCCCCAGGCCACATTCGAGAAATTTTGTTCCAGAAAGAGAGGAAGGAACATCTTGAGATTCCCAGCCTTGTACCCGTACCCGAGCTGCTCCGCAGACCGAGGGCGCGGGTACAAAAAGTCCAGGGACTGGGGGTCCTAGTTTCAGCTTCCTTGGCGCCCCCGCCCAGCTCTGGGGTTTGCTGCACCCCCTGGAGCTTCCGAGTCTTTCAATCTGCACCCCCTCCGGGGCGGTGCAGGTGCCAGGGGACTCGGAGGGACAGAGGTGGTGGAAGTGACCGTGTCTCATGCCGCCTGTGCCCGCAGGTGAAGATCTGGTTCCAGAACCGGCGGATGAAGTGGAAACGCAGCAAAAAGGCCAAGGAGCAGGCGGCGCAGGAGGCAGAGAAGCAGAGAGGTGGCGGGGGCGCAGGCCGGGGCGGCAGCGCGGAGGAGAAGGGCGACGAGGAGCCGCTGGGGCCGCCGGCGCCGGGCGACAAGGGCAGCGGACGCCGCCGGCGGGACTTGAGGGACAGTGACCCCGAGGACGACGAGGACGACGACGAGGACCATTTCCCCTACAGCAACGGCGCCAGCACGCACGCCGTGTCCTCCGACTGCTCCTCTGGGGCCGACTCCCCGCCCCCACGGCCAGGGCACCAGCCCCCGCCTCAGTAGGGTCCTTGGCCAGCGATAGGGCCGGTGCCCCTCGGCAGCCAGCACTCACCCCCGGTGCCACCCCGCCCGTCCTGGGAGCCGCCCGTCTGGGCCACAGACCTGTCAGCTCTTCAAAGGACAGAAAAGGGAGGCCCAGCGTCCAAACTTGAACTCTTGATCTACTCGATTTAATTTCAATTAGTGTTGGGGGGCGGTATTCGTGAGAACCGACCGCCCCCAGGGGAAGCCTCCCAGCACCCCTTCCCGAATGGAGAAGGCGGAAACCTACAGTGTTAAACGACCTGGGAACTTGAAACCTTCTCTGGAAACGCCATTCTCCTGAGTACTGAAAACAGAAAAAAATGTTTTGTGTTTATGTATCTTGAGGTGGGGGGGGGGACTTTATGTCATGAGCTTTCAAACTGCTGGAAACCCCAAAGCTGTACTGGCTTTATTTTTGTACATTGTATTTATATATAAAAAGAAACGTCTACTTATGCATGCTAAATTATTATTTAGCTTCTCCCATCGCCCAGGATGGAATGTAAAATAAATTGGTTTTTTACTGGATTAGAGTGCAAATCTCTTGGGGGAGTTATGAAAGCAGCTTTACTGTTTTTGTTGAAATGTTGGGTGGGGGTGTTCACACTTGTCAGCAGGTGAAAATCAGAATCGCAAATGGGTGTCAGGACCACCTCCTCCTCTGGACCCTGAGCTGAGTCACAGGTGTGAAGTGCTGGTTCTAGTACGAGGCCAGGTGTGCGCGTGCATCCGGGTGCCTGGCTCACATCTGTCCAGGACGCTGAACCCCAGGAGAGCGGCTCTGGTCTCGGGTGTTTATTTTCCTGTTTCCTTGAGGGCCTTGTTGCTTCACTGGCGCTCCAGAAGTGGAAACCCACTGTTTCAATGTTTCAGAAAATCAGCTTCAACCGGTTAGACTTGACTGGCATTTGAGGTCCGTGTGTCCCAGGAGCCACTTTCCCACGTTGCCCCATGGCCTCGGAGAGCACGGCGCTCTCTGTCCTCGGCCGGCCCTTCTCCTCTCCCTCCACAACGCCGAACTGCCCTATTGCCGGCCAGGGCCGATTTTCCGGGATCTGTACGAAAGTCGACGAGGACAGCAGCGGGCGACAGAAACGCTTCACGCCAAGGCTGCAATGGCTCTGGGTTAATAAACCTCTGGCATCGCGCACCATCAATCACCCGCAGGCCGAGCCGGCCGCTCCATGTGCTGCACACATGCGGGCCTCCCGCGCTCTCTGCCGCCTCCCCTTCCCCCATCGCTGAGTCGGGGCCCCTTTGGGCCTGAAGGAAACAGGTGATCCCAGGACACTGCTTCTTTCTCTCTCCCTCGTGCCTTCCTCCTTCCTTCTGTTTTCCACTCTCCCCCGTCACCTGGGCGCAGGGTGAGGGTGCCCCCCCAGCTGATAAATGAGTTCAGAAGGGCCTGGCGTTTCACTCGGGTGATTACAGTGCAGGGGCGCGGGGGCCACTCCACCTCAGGGCTGGGGTGAGATTAATATCCTCTCTGGCAGCTCGTTATCACCCCAGCTCCTTCCATAAAATCCAACCTCAGCCACGGCTTGGGGCGCGGTGGCAGGAGCCCGGCAGGAGCAGCTGTTGGGCGGGCCTGGCCGCCTCGGGGTCCAAAGGTGCTTTGAGGGAACGGGGGACTGGGTTTGCAACTGGTGGGACAGCCAGAAGGCCCTGAGAAAGGGGGTGGGAAAACTAGGGGGGTGGGGTGGGAGAGGAGAAAGACATGCGGTTTGGGGTAAAAAGCAACCTGCAATCAGTGTACATCTCATTTTAATTTCTAACACATTGGTGAGTTCAGCCTGAAGCAATCTCTTCCCCGGCTGGCTCCACATCTGGGGTTTATTCCCTGACCCCCTCTTCAGCCGGCCCTGTGTTGGCACCCCCACCTCAACTCCAGGCATCCAGGGATACGTGGGGTGGGGGGGTACATCCGGCTTGGGAGTCAAGCCTCAGGCCCCAGCGAAGGTTCTCTCCCTCCACCCGGCAGGGGAACAGCCCGCTCCCTCTGCACCACGGGGAACAGGGGCCCTAGAGAAGGTATAATTATTATGACCCACGCCCCGGCCTCCAGCAGAGCCAGCCGGAGCTTGGCGTGGGGACTTGGCGGCCAGAAAGGCCGGACAGCATGCGGCCCCAGCGGCTCCAGCCAGCTGCTTAATCGCAGCGGAATTTATCTCACTAATAAATTTAATGATCAATTCGTTCTTGTCACAGTAGCTCTTCCCCAAATCAATTATAGCAAATTTAAATATAATCACTGGCTCGTCCTCACCCACTCCGGGCACAGCGAACAATTCATTCCGAGCGATGAGCGCCTCCAGGCCCGGCTTCGTCTGCCTCGGGGGTGCGCCCTCCACTCTGGCCTCCCACCGACCCTGTGCAGGGAGAGGCTTTGCAGTCCCCAGGACCTGGTTCCCAAGACGCAAGACAGGTTTTCGGAGCCTGAGCCCAGAGGGAGACGAGGCATTGTTTTCACACAAGCCCAGCCTTCCCTGCCACTGCTGCGGTCTTCTGGCCTGGAGCCCTGGTGCCAGGCTGAGTCTCTCCCGCTCCACTGTGCGACACCCCCATGAGGGCACCCCACCCAAGGCGGGGCCCATCCTCTGGGAACCCTAGCCCGGCCCCGCTGGGCTCCTTTTCTTCACTGTAAAGGGAGGTCCTCCTTGGTTCCCTGAAAGGGGCGCACAGCTGGCCGTTTGCTAGTGTCTCCAGCTGGAGCAAGAGAATGGGAAGAAAGCCCATTTTGTGACAAAGAAACCAATCTACACGAGCCCTCCAGGCGACAGCCCACGGGTTTCCTGTCCACATGGAACTCTGGCCCAGGGGTCAGGGTCCCCAGGAGCTTGAGAAGAGCAGAAATGACTAGAATGAAAACGAATGGGCCTGTTCTTGCCAGCGGTGGACCTTCACCTACCCTGTCCCCAGACGGAAGTCACTTGGCAAAATCAGCCTAAAGGACTTTTTATGACACCAAAAGCACAGACAACACAAGCAAGAATAGACGAATGGGATCACACTGAATGCAAACACTTCTGTGCAGCAAAGGAAATCATCGACAGAATGAATAGGTAACCTAGGATGGGAGAAGAAACTTGCCAACCATATGTCTGATACAGGATTAACAGCCAAAATATATAAAGAACACATACAACTCAACACCAACCACAAAAATCCAATTTAAAAATAGGCAAAGGACTTGAATGGACATTTCTCTGAAGAAGGCACTCAAGTGATCCACGGCACAGGAAAGGTGCTGGGTAGCACTGAATCATTAGGGAAATGCAAATAAACCCACCTGTACCTGCTAGGATGGCTGTTACAAAAACAAAAGCAAAACAGAAAACAGCAAGTGGTGGGGAGGATTTGGAGAAACCCAGACCTTTATGCACTGTTAGCAGGAATGCAGAATGGTGCAGCCACTCTGGAAAACTGTGGAGGGTCCTAAAAAACCTAGAACCACCATATGACCCAGCAATCTTACATCTGGGTGTATATTCAAAATTATTAAAAACAGGACTGGGAAGAGTTATTTGCACCCGAGTGTCTGTGAACAGATGACTGGATCAAGACGAATGGGCTCTGTACCTACAATGGAATATTCCTCAGCCTTAAAAAAGGCATGCTGCTCCACACTACAACTGGGATGAACCTTGAGGACGTTGTGCTAAGTGAACAAGCCAGTCACAGAAATACTGCATAATTCTGCTCAGACCTGGAACCTAAGATTGTCCGACTCTTAGAAACAGATGGTAGAAAGGTTGCTGCCCAGGCCCTGGGAGGAAGGGGAGAAGGGGCGGTGGGAGGTGTTCATGGGTAGGAGCTTTGGTTTTGCAAAATGAAACAATTCCAGGGATCTGTTGCCCACGCAGGTAGCACTGCTATACTCGACACTGGAAAGTGGTTAAGGGAGTTAAACCAGACCTTCCTCCTTCCCTCCTAAAGGCGGGGCAGACTTGCTGTGGAAAACAGAGGGCGCAGAGAAGGCAAAGAGGGAGCACCTGGCCCCCAGGCCGCGGCAGCCGGCGTTTGGCGGCTGCCGGGCTGCATCTCGCGCGCGGTATTGGTTTCGCGCGGTATTGGTCTCGCGCGGTATTGCTGCGCAGCAGGCGGGTTCCCTTGAGCAGCTCCCAGGTTTCTGGGTTAACTGCCCTCCGTGGCCTCCCCTGCTACCAACTCCACCGCAGCCAGGGGTGGAGGAAAGTCCCGAGTCGGCGGAGTGGCCAGGCGGGGACTGCGCTCCTGGGGTGGGAGTGGCCCCCGTGCGTGGTGCGGTGGGGGGTGGCGGAGGGGGCACCGCTGGGAGGGGCTCTGGGGGGAAGCACGACCCACTGGGAGGGGGATCCTTGGGCCGCAGGAAGGCGGCAGCATAGGGTGTGGGCGTCGTGGGGGGGTGCTCCCGCAGGACGTGGCCCCCCACCCCGTATCAAAGTCCTGCGCACTCTGTGTCTCCCTCAATAAAACTAATCCCTTCGGAGGCGTGACCTCCTCCAGGAATGCTGCCGTGTTCCAGACCACAAGGGCAAATATGGTTTTCAGATTTGGTTTTTATGGTCGGATTAAAGTTTATTTTCCATAATAGGGCACCTAATAAAACCCATAAAGCCGGTCGGGCCTCCAGCTGGTGGCCTCGTTTAACACTTTCACTTCGTAAATCACTTTACAACGTGCTAGGTGTGTCCCAAACTGGACGCCAACAAGAAACAGCCCCCAGCCCCTCCACTCCGAACACGTCCCGCACCGCCCTTTCGAGCCTCCAGCTAGCGGGGCTGGGGGCTGGGGCTGGGGGCCCCTGGGGCTGGGCTTTCAGGGGCTGGGGTCCCTGGCTGGGCGGACAGGGGGGAGTCTTCAACCTCGCGGGGCGCAAGCCCCAGATCCCTCCCGTCCCCGCACCCCTCGAGGCTGGGGGACTCCACCGAGAAGGCGGGGAGCGCTCCCCCACCCGGCGGCCCCGCGCCGACCCTGCATTCCGGGGCCTGCGCACCTGGCCGCCCACCACCCCGCCCCCCCCCAAGTGTACACAAACAAGGTGTCGGACTCTGTGCGGCTCCTCTGGCCATTGTCCGCCGGCACTCGGCAGGACAAAGGTGCCCCCACCGCGGGCTGCCTGCGAGGGGCGGCGGGCGCGGTTTACCCAGCTGGGGGGAGGAACAAAGGCCGCCGCCTTATCTGGCGCGGGCGGGGGCGAGCGCGGGGTCAGGCCTGGGGCGCGGCGGCGGGGAGGGCCGGCGAGGGGGCGCTGGCTGGGGCCCCTCGGCGGTCCCAGGATGCGGCGACCTGTCAGCTTCCTGCTGCTCAGGCGCGTCCCCACCTCGCCATCTGGGACCTCGCCACCCAGGGCTTGGAAAGAGACACCTGAAGCGGTCCTTCAGGACCTCGGGGTTCCGGACCAAAAACGGTGGGAGTGCGGGTCGTCCACGAAGGAGGAATGCCTGTGCTTGCTGTTCTAAGTTACCCCGTTTCTGCCAGAATACCTGTGACTTTCGTGTTTCTTTTTTAATTATTCCAGTTCACCTTAACGATCAATATCCTTTCCTCCAGGCATAGAACGTCCTCTGCTGAAATAACGCCTTAAAGGGAAAGGAAAAACAAAGAGGAATAAGGGTCGTTCCGGGGGGCGGGTTGAGAATGGCAGGCGGCTCCGCAGGGAACCGAGAGCTTAGCGGCCTCCTGCGAAGTACGTCTCCCGGCGCTGTCCTCAGCAGGGGCCCACACCCAAGGTCTTCGGGACAGACCTGTGACAGGAAACTTACAGGTTGTTTTTTTAATAGCTAGATCTGTAAAGGAAATGCAAATTGTTTTTTTCCTTGGGTCTGCAACACATACTTCTTAATTTTCACCACACTGGTGGATTTATCCTGGTTATGAATTTATTCCAGAGGGGTGCTGTCCGATTCCCATATGTCCTGGGACTAGGTACCTGTGTGACCTTGCAGCCTTTTCACCACAAAATAGACAATAACAGCCAATACAGAAGATCACCCATGCATTCACTGAACCCATCCCTTTAGAATACAGGCTACATACTAGAGGTCTCTAAGCACTAAGATACATCCTGAATAAGAGACAAGTCTCCATCCTCTGGAGTTACATTGTAGCAGGAAGAGAAAGACAGTAACAAACAATGAGCAGGAGGATGACAGTATGAAAAGCGCACAAGCACATAAGGTTATGTGTAGATCACTGTGAAGTACGACTAAGGGAGGGCAGCTGTCACCTGACGCAGGACGGTGTTGCAGTGTGTGATGGGAATATGAGCAGGTGGGCTGTGGTACAGGCTGCCTGCCTTGTAGGGGTTGGATGAGAGGAATTAGGGACCTTCAAAAATTGTGGGGGATATTTATTCTGAGTCCAAATTGTCCAAGAGTCACATTATTCAAATGTTCCTTCTTTTTTTTTTTTTTAAAGAGTTTATTGGGGAATGGGAACAGGACTTTATTGGGGAACAGTGTGTACTTCCAGGCCTTTTTTCCAAGTCAAGTTGTTGTCCTTTCAGTCTTAGTTGTGGAGGGCACAGCTCAGCTCCAGGTCCAGTTGCCGTTTCTAGTTGCAGGGGGCACAGCCCACCATCCGGAGTCGAACCGACAACCTTGTGGTTGAGAGGACGCACTCCAACCAACTGAGCCATCTGGGAGCTCAGCGGCAGCTCAGCTCAAGGTGCCGTGTTCAATCTTAGTTGCAGGGGGCAAAGCCCATCATCCCTTGCGGGACTCGAGGAATTGAACTGGCAACCTTGTGGTTCAGAGCCCACAGGCCCATGTGGGAATCGAACTGGCAGCCTTCGGAGTTAGGAGCACGGAGCTCCAACCGCCTGAGCTACCGGGCCGGCCCCAAATGTTCCTAATGCTTATGGTGGGATAAATATTCCAGAAGACAGAATGTACAGGGATGTGTGTATGGTGGAAGTGGGAATTTTGAGAAATAGATTATACGTATACTTTATTTCCCTTTATTGATATATAATTCATATAACATTGCATTCATATTTAGGTGCACAATTTCTTAATTTTAATAATGAAAACATTTAAGACCACACTGAAAAATGAGAAAAACAAAATTGTCACTGCCAATTTGAGACCTGAGGAGCTCTCTGAAGTGGGGGCTCAGGCACAGATGCTCGCACACCCCCAGTGCAGGACACTGACTGACCTCTCCCTGCACGTTCAGTGACATCAGACACCCATGGCACCCACCTGACATCACACAATGTGCTGAGTCCATGCACTTGCACATGCCATCCTTCTTCCTTTCCTGGGTTCTACCCATTCTTTCAGAGGACGCAAGCCTGCCCTCCCCATGAAGGGACTGTGCCCAGAGCAGAGTGCCGTGGAGAGGGGCCAGGACCCCCTACTTGGCTGCCTGGGCCTGCATCCTGCATCCCCCAGTGTGGCTGAGGCAGCACCCTAGACCTGTGCCCAGGCATTCCCTATCAGTCCGTCTCACAGGTGCCGTGAGGGTTAGACATGGAATGTTTGTGACATGCCCGGTGCCACATAAAGGCTCCTGGGACTATGCTACCAACAGATGCATAGCCCTCCCCCCCCACACGGTATCCCTCCAACTTGCATGGCACACAGAACGCCCACATGCTCTAGCGAGGGGCCTTGCAGTCTGGGCAGATGCGCCAGATGTGGGCAGGCAGAGGAGGGTGTGTGTGGGGGGGAGAAGCCTTTGTAAAGATTCCTTGGGACTCACAGAAATCCAAGGACAGGAGCCAGGACGCAGAGGTGTGGGTGAAATCCTGGCTCCAGCACTTAGGGACTGGGTGACCTTGGGCACGTGACCTAAGCTCTCTGGGCCCCAGGGTCGTCTGTCAAATGGGGAATGGAAGCACTGTCCTATGAGCTGGCTGTAAAGGACACAACTCCTGGAAAAGGGCAGGTAGCCCCCCCCCACAGTAGCCCTTTCTGCCATCCCCCTCAGCACTCTTGCCCCATGTCTCGTCTCTCCACTCACTGTCCCCCTGGGCTTGTCTACCAGGTGGCACATGCACCCAGGGCCACACTAGTCCTGAGTCTGGGACAGGTCAGCTCGTGCACAGCTGCGTGATCACTTCTAGGAACTCAGAAGGAAGAGACAGAAATAGAGAGAGAGAGGAATGGAGGGAGCGAGGGGGGAGGGGGTAGAGTGGGAGAGATGCAGGGGTGTGAGAGGGAGACAGAGAGAGAGACAGAGAGGGCGATGGCTTCCAGGGAGTCAGCCTCCTGGCACTGGTGCCTTGGTGTGGTCAGTCCCTCTGTGCCTCACGTGTGGACACGGATCCGGTTTGACCAATGGGGTGTTCAAACATGGGACATGACAGGACCCTTGAAAAATGCTTGCACAATAGTTGTGATATGGAGAAGCTGGCTAGATGCGAGACATGCGGGCCAGCTGAGTGGCAGCCACAGGAGTGAGTCCTGCGGAGCCCTACCCTCATTATCAAGCCCCAGAAACAAGCGCCAATCAATGTCCTTAGGTCACTGCATTCGGGGTGGACTGTTGCAAAGAAAACCCTACTTGATCTACTGCGTATTCCTGGGCATAGCGCGTCTTTTCAGGCCCCGCCGCGTGAGTGTGTTGATGACCCTGCCTCACTGTCTGAGGTTCAGCAGAGCCACGTGGATGGGAGGCCAGATTTCCCAGGGGGGTAGCAGGAGTGGGCAGCTCCTGTCCAGTCTTCATTCTGACTGTGGAGTGTGTCCTCCCCCACGCTGGCCTGCTAGCTGCTGTCATGCAAGGACCATATCCGCTATTCAGGAGGCCAAGAAACGAAGCCCAAAGCGTTAGGGGTTCATGAGGACTCACCAGGTTGGCTCCTGCAAGCTCTTGCATTTCTCAGTGTAACTCAAACAGGTGACACACTGAGAAGACATCCCCAGAGCCCGAGGAGAATGATTCGGGAGGGACTGAAAAGTTGTCTTCCCTGGCCAACACTTCAGTTTAAATGATAAAGCCTGTGCATCAAAAAACATACTAAATTTAAAACCTGAAACGTGGGCCGATTTTGCAACTCTCAGAAACCCTTTCCTTTAGTTTCATGGAAAACACCAGACTCATCACAGTGCACCCCTGGCTGCTTTCAACACTGCCTGCAAAACCCCGTGAGCTTTCCAAGAAACCACCAGGCAAGTCACGACCTGCCCGGATTTCTGGTGGCCTTCCGAATGCTGCTCTCCACAGCTCCCCCTTTGAAGGGGGGCCAGAGGGTCTGTGCGTGTCCCAGGCCCGGCTCTGGGCCGTGGAAACGCCCCGTGTCCTGCATTGCCAGGCCTGGGAGGCTTTCTATCTTCATAAAACAAAGTAATTCGCTTTTAATGAGTGCCGGTGTTTTCGTTCCCAGTTGTATTTGAGCAGATAATGGGTTTGAGGCCTTCCCCACAGGGTTAAACCACGGTGACCTTCATAATCAGAGAACAGAAATAAATTATATTTACTCATAAATGTTACAAAGTCTCCAGTGCCCAGCTGCCTGCTAATCACAGATGCTGTGATAATATTTTGCTTTTATCGGGCCTCTCACTCACGGGTAACAAAGTGCTTTATTATTCCGCCAGGCAGGTAGGGAGCCCTCATGCTAGCGGCTGGGCGTCAGCGGCAGGAAGCTCTCAGGCAGCAGGTGTGGGTCACCTGAGTTGCTCCTGAGAGCCCCCTGAGCCTTGAGAACAGGTTGATGAGGGTGGGCGGGCAGGGGGCAGAGGCCCCACGAGACCTCCCCACCCTACGATCCCTGAATAGGCGCCCTGCAGTGTCATGGGTCCCTCTGCCCACCATCAGGAGGCCAATGAGTGTCCTGGCTCCCGCCAGGTTCCAGTGGCTGGTTTCTGTGCAAGGTCCACATGGGCTCAGCAGGAAGCCAGCAATAGAAGAGCTGGGCTGTGGCTACTGGAACCCACTGGTCTGACAAAATGCAGGTCCAGTAAACGGGCCTTACTGCAGGGAGCCAAGGCCCGAGGGACATGAAGCTTCGGAAAGTGACGATGGCAAAACAGGATTCGTCGTCCACACTCCCGACACTCGAAGCTCATGGGCAGGCCCCAGCTCCCTCACTCTTCTGAACAGACCCTGCCTTTCTCGGGGAGCTAAGAGGACAGGCAGAGGATCCCTGGGCTCATTCACCGGCAGCCCAGCCCTGGAACTGCATTTGTATTTGGGGGGCTCTCTCACAGCTCTGGGTGAGTTTCCAGTGGCGTGTAAGGGAATAGCACTTTCCCAGGACGAGGCAGCACAGCGCGGTGGAGCAGGCCCAGCCCCTCCGGCCCCTGCGGCTGGTTAGTCCCACCGCTGCTAAAGTATGCTAAAGTAGAAAAGCAGACGCTGCCTGCCCCATTAAATTTGATTTAGAAAACAGAGAGGGCTCTAACAATCTGTCCATTTGAGTCAGAAAGCGTAAGGGCGCTAACGACCGCTACGTGGGTTTTACTGGCCAGCTTGGCACTGGATGGAAATGCACTTCCGACAGTCACCAAAAGTTGGAGGGCAAGAATAAAATAAATCTCAAATAATCACGTTGTATTTTTGACGAGTTAAGTAAGTGTGTTTTATGCCCTGGCACATGAGCTCGCTTTCCTGTGCTCAGTGATCGCTGGACAAGTACTTACTGGGAAAACTAGGATTGTGATGCATTATGCATCTCATCTGATGATTAAGCCCTGGGGCACATCTGTTCGGAGCTGACTCTAGGAAATCAGAGGTTCAGCCAAGGCTGGGCAGAGTTAAGTAACAACCGTAATGGGCACGATCGCAGCCCCCGGTTCTCGGGTGTGTGGCTGCCGGGCCCCTTGCTGCACGTGACTCTGAGATGGTCGGACTGGCTGGGCCTTCAGCATCTTGTTTCATTTTGAACTTTTTTACAAGCCTTGCTTTACTTTCATTAAGGATAATTTTCTCAGAGACAGTGGAAACGTCCCGGACCATCCTCTCCATTGACTTGTAAGAATTACACAGTAGATACCAACACAGACCTTCAAAACGATATTCATGGCACGATGGGGCTTGAGAAAGGAGCCGGCTTTACATATCACGTCCCCCCATTTGTACTTCAGGGAACGGTAACCAGGGTCTGCTGTCAAACAATAAACAAGCACCTCCTTATCTAAGATCCTGCTTGGTGACTAACAGTGCTTGGCCCTTTGAAAGACACAAAGCTGTTATGGGTCGTAAACTCAGACCGAGTCAGAAGGGCCCTAACTCCTGCCGGTGTGAGCTTCTCAGCGAAACTGGCCTGCTACCTACCTCTCTGGCCAAGTTTTTATAGAAATACCGGGGAAGAGCACGTGCTGAGGACAGAGCCGGAGCTGCCATAGGACACCCTTCTGGCATGGGCACGGCCAGGGCCCACTGGGGGCCTGAGAGTGGAAAGCCATCCAGCATCCCTGTGCTGTGTTTCAGGACCGGCTCCGCCGTGTCCCGAGTTCACCAGGGAGCTGGTTGGATGCTGGGCACTGTTTCCTGACTTCGGGTGCCCGGCCACGCCGGTTTCCTCGGACTTTCCCAGTTTGAGCACTGAAAGACCTCTGTCCCAGGAGCCCGATTCCTGGACAAAGCAGGACAGCGGTCACCTTGCCCGTTCTCAATAAATGCAATTCAGGATCAGCGTGGAGAAGAAATGAGAACAGTTTGCTCTGTTGTTAGTGAACGCATCCTGAGTCCTGGACAGATTACTGCTGTTCTAGAAACCGACCTCAACAGCAACAGCAAACGTAAATGCTAGACATCACAGGCAGTAGTGATTCAAGGCAGGGTGACCCGTGGGCGGACGCTCAGTGGAGTGGGCCGGCCAGGTGACACACTCGGTCCCTCCACACCTTATGACTGGCCGCGCGGCACGCCTACATAGTAGAAACGGGACTGCACACGTATGATGCCTAATCTATTTATAAATATCTCATGGACAACGTGACACAACTGTGCTGATGTGTAATAAGAAACTGCCTCAAACCTGGATATTGGGCCACGAATATCCTGGGAGCTACAGAGGCTTGATAAGCGCACAGGGGGTGGGGGAGGGGGCAGAATGACGCCCGCGACAGGCAGAAGACCAGGCCACCAAGCTGGCAGGACTGAGAAGCCATGGCCACCAGACGCCCCACCCAACCTGGTGACTCCTGCTGAGAAGACACCTTTGCACTTGCCACAGCCCATAACATCTGCTGATTTATGATTCAGTCACCTGTCACCACTCCAGTAGTCTGTACACGGCTAGTTTGTCTTTTCTGGGAAGAGGGGAGAGGGGCATAGGAAGACTCCTTTTTAAAGAATGCCAGCTAACGATGGAGGAATGACAGAATTAGCAAGTGACCATTTAGCAACCCCCAGGAAAAAGTGATTCTGGCAAGAACCACCAATGGCTGCCTAGACCACTAGGTAAAGTAATGGTGGAGAACAGGAAACCCATGTTTGCCAACATTTTCCCCTTGTAAAATATCCTTAACGTTTGGTAATTCATCTCCCTTAGTAATTACAAAGGTAAGATGGTACCTTTCCGGTGGAGGCCCGGCGACCTTGACCTCAGCCAGGTGCTGGAGCATTGCCCGTCCCAAGCTCATCCCCAGTGTGCTCATGGAAGCTTGCCACACACATCCAGGATTGGATGTGACAACTGGTCAGGACCCTTCAAAAACCTGTCATGAGAAATTTTAAGAAACATAGGGTGGGGCATTCTGTATTAAAAGAGAAATAAAATACAGAAATGTTTGAATCTTGATCGTAGTCTATGTAGGGAAGAAAAAGCCATAGACAATTCACTTTCGATCACCTGGCAGGTGACACTGGACTGTGCGGCCAGACCACTGAGCTAGTGCCCGTGTCCTCAGGTGTGACAACGGTACCGCACAGGTCACTGGAGAATGTGCTCTCAGGAGGTGCCGGTGGATGGCTTCCCAAAGAGAGTAATTTTTAAAATGCTTTTTTTTTTTTTTTAAAGATTTTTTTTTTTATTGGGGAAGGGGAACAGGACTTTATTGGGAACAGTGTGTACTTCCAGGACTTTTTCCCAAGTCATTTGTCCTTTCAATCTTAGCTGTGGAGGGTACCATTCAGGAGTCGAGGAGTTGAACTGGCAACGTTGTGGTTGAGAGCCCACTGGCCCATGTGGGAACCAAACCGGCAGCCTTCGGAGTTCGGAGCACAGCGCTCCAACCACCTGAGCCACCAGGCCGGCCCTAAAATGCTTTTAATCATTTTTACTTTGGTTCGAACTGAACCCCTTCCTGGTTTTCTATTTCACTCTGTGTGGAGGGGGTCCGCAGGAGGTGGGACGGGGTCACAGGCTGGTCCCTGGAGCAGGCCTAAAGGACACAGAGCAGCGGCCATGGGTTTACTCAGTCTTCTTCAGAAACCTCCCTCCATACTTGGGAGAGTGGGAAAGTGCCGACTTGATAACCCGCGGCAGGTCAGCGGCCCATACATCCTCGTTTGGACATGCTCAAGGTCAAATTCGCTCAGCTGCAGCGGCCCGTGGACACATGAGGCATTGTTTCCCAAACATACACAGCCCTCGGTGTTCACGAAATGACCTTTGCATCCTTAGGACAATCTAAACCGGTCCCAATTTTCCCTTTCATCATCTTATCATGCAAACATCATTTTTCATCATTTAACCAGCTCTACTCAAGATAAATGCCACCCTGTGAACGCGACCCTCCCGCCAGCTTCGTCAGTGTAGCACACGATGCCAAATGTCAGGGTGAGAAAAAGCGAAGCTCCCATCCCCGGGCCAGTATCGCGTCCCCAAGAAAACCCGTTTGGCGGACCTTCCATGATGCCGTGTCCACAGGGCCTGGCTGTGCACCCTTAAGCCTCCCCGCTCTCAGGAGGCTCTCAGCAGCCCTAGTGTCCTTGGTAACGTAAGAGCTCTGCGTGAGGCTGCTCTAGTCACAGAACCGCTGAGCCTGGCATGTGCCTCGGAACGGACATGGGACGACGGCAGCACAGGTCCCCTTCCTGTTTCGTCCTTTCGCAGGCTCCACTGTCCCAGTCACTGGTGCGGCCCAGCGTCACTCCCAGCCCCCTTCCTCATGACTCCCCTCCAGGGCCTTTAGGCTCCCGTGTAGAGCTGGCATGTCTGACCTCCGGTCCTGACACTGATGAAGGTACCACTGTCCTTGGAGGGTCCCCAAACTCCCCTCGCCCCTGACCAACTTCTGCGTATCAGAACTGCCTCTAGAAACCTTCCTTCTCACAGCTGCTCTCAGCCTGCACGCAGCACTTCTGACTCGGCAGGTCACACGCAGCATCCAGCTAATCTGTGTTGCCAGCCTGCGTGGAGGCAGGGACCTGTTGTCAGCACACCGTGGCAGGACTTCCTGGACAAAGGGAGCAGGCAACTTACATGCTAGCTCACCCCCAACCCAGTCCCCACCGCCACTCAGCACCCATCTTTGTGGAAAAGCCCCTCAATAAAGCGAAGGCTCTCACTCAGTGCCCTGAGCACCCGCGGTCTTTCTTCTTTGCTAAGCTCAGAACCTGCGGGAAGACAGAGCTGTCCGTGGACTTGGATAAAACGCGGGTCCTGGATGTGGGGTCAAGGAGCGCGAGAAAGAGCAGACGTGTCTGCTTTGCAGTTAATCTCAGCACTAACTTTTTCATGTTTCCTGGACGTTTCACAACTTAAACCATTACTTTAGATACACACGGAGACACATATGGCTTCACGTTATGTTTCGAAACACAAACTGCTGGAGGGTCATGTTAAGATGCTATTTGAAAGTCTGTGACAAAACTGGAGTCTGACAGGAGTGGCGTCCATGAGCTCAGGGCAGCTTTCCAAGGTGTCCACGATGTAGGACAGGGCACGGCCGGGTCCGTGTGTTATGTAGAGGACATTTTATACTCACAACGTGTGACTGATGCAATAATTGAAGGTGACATTTAAATCAAGTTTCAGCATTTAAGAGAGAAGCTAATGTTAAGGGCTGGAGAAACAAGGGACATTTGTGAATCTGTGGCACACAGCAGGTACATGAGGACATTTGTACTTCTTCACAGAATCAGACTTGGCCGTACTTAGTAGGTGGCGTGTGTCGCTCTCACTGGTAAATGGTAACGCATGTTCAGACCTCCCGGATCCCATCTCAGCACGCAGTACCCGTGAGGTACCCAGGGTGTGTTTGGCAGCTTCGAAATTGCTCAGGAAAGGGCAAGACGGCCTGGAACTGATGAGCATAAGTGACAGAGACAGGCAGGGAGGAATGAACATTCTTTATCATTTCACCACTTTGGATGAGCGATGATGAAAAACTCCCACACGTGCGATACCGCAACAGTATTTGTAAGGCTTACGGCAATTGTTGACTTTTCCAAAAACACTTGCATTCCAAATACTTCAAAGAGTCAATTAAATATCAGGTACCACATTGAATGGATGGTTTTAGAACTTCTAAGCAATATGTAAAAGGGATTTCAGAAGCATCACTTTCTTTATGATAACTGCACCCTCTGGTGGGCCATTCTGTCTATTCAAAAACAAGAACCACACATGCGTGTACACACGTGCACACCACACCCGTCGCATCAGAGAGAACACCGCCCAGCACTGCCCCCCGTCTCCTTTCTTCTCCTGCCTCTACCTTGTCAGACACACACACACACACACACGAAAATGGTTTAAAACATAGAGTATTTACCTCGGATCAGAAAATTATTTCCAAATATAGTATTTTAAAAACAACAGACCACGAAAGAGCTGCACCAAGCGCTTACAGTCAGGAGAGTACAGGCCTGTGTGTCTGAAAGGGCACGTGGCTGACCAGCGGCCTCCCACCCCACCCGGCTACATCCTCAGGGAAGTCCGTCCTTGCAGGGCCTTGGTGGTGAGGTCGGCTCTCGCTCTCAGCACGCTGGCTTCCTCGGCACTCCCGGGGGCCTGCGTGCTCTTCAACAAGAAGTGTCTGATAAAGAGCGTCAAGCCTTCTCGCAGCACGCCCAGCTTCGGATTGTCCGACACCCTGCAAAGGGACAGCACAAAGCATCAGCGACAAGCTCACCACTCTCTCCTAGGCCTCCGTTCTGGGGGGTCTCCAACGTGGAGACAGAACATCGTTTCTTTTAAACACAGAATTCTCAGAGAAGAACTTAAGACATTCCATTTCCTAGCAACTGCTATTAGTTTACTATTAGGTGGGTTTCATGTGCCCCAAACCAAATGTGTATGACACTAGCTTAGAACTAAAACTGAAAGTGATTTAAGCTACATTCAAAGTACAACTACGTTGCTTTTATAAATCAATCTCACTTCGTTTCTTTTCCATGTGTTATCAGGACAAGCTGGGAACCTACCTTGCAAAAATTAAACCAAGGTCTTCAACTTCTGTTTCCATTAACAGCATATATAACACTTTTCGTAAAAAGTGGACTCTAGGCTTGTCCAATTCACTGAATTCAACTACCTAACAGAGCCAGGACAGAAAAGAAAAACGTCACACTGATTTAGTCAACTTTTTCAATGATTTCCAAATATAATAATTAGAGTAAAAAAATTATCCCTCCGCCCTTTAAATAAGGCTATTGGCAGTTTTATAAAAGGAACAGTGTTGGCAAGGACCCGGGGCCACGGGAAACCTTACACACTACTGGCAGGGGCGTGTACACCTTAGGAATCAGGAAATTAATTTCTAAAACTGAAACATGTATTATCTACACACATTCTTAAAGAAACCCCCCCTAATTAAAACACACACACACACACACACACACACACACACACACACAGAATTTAGATCTAGGAGAGACTAATTCACATATATACATCCCCTAGAAAACATATATATACATGAGAGGATACTACACAGTGGACTACTATACAGCAGTAATAAACTCAGAGAGTTGTGGATATTAACAGGGGTAAATTTCAAACTCAAGCTGAATTAAAAAAACTGTAACAGGATACTAAGTATGGTGATTGTACATTATCCTCAGAGATTAAAAAATGTACGATGGTGCTAGAAGCACCTGCAGGTACACAGGTGCAGCAAGAGCACAAAGCGTGCCCGGGGGAGGACAGCCCTGCGGGGCAGCGTTGCGGACCTCTGAGCTGCAAGGACACCGCAGGCCCTGCCCTGCGGCCGCACTGTCGGAGGCACTGCATCCTACTCCGGTTTTGGAAAGTGGTCCAGCAGTTCCCCTCAGCCTAGCTTTCGCGTTCCGTGGTTTCAGTTACCCACGCCAACTTCAGTCAGAAATGAGTCAATTTCCCAAACCATCGACATCGTCTGCTCCTGACATTGAACCCTGACCTGTCACGGCTGATGAAACCAGGATAACCTGAAGCAGACAACCCTCCTTTGGACGTCAAGTCAGAAGGTCAGCAGCAGCCTAACCCTGCGTCACAATGCCTTCCGTCACCTGGTCACGTAGGCACTGTGTCACCTCACACCCAAGAAGGTGAGCACAGGACAATGAGGTGTTTTGAGAGAGTAACCACACTCGCATAACTTTCATTACAGCAGGTGTTATAATTGCTCCATTTTACTATTAGCTATCACCGTTATCTCTTACTGCGCCTAACTTACAAATTAAACTTTATCATAGGGATGTACATATAGGAAAAAGCATAGTGTATGCAGAGTTGGGTACTATCTGTATTTTCAGGCACCCACTGGGGGTCTTGGCACGGATCCCCGCGGATAAATGGGGACTGCTTGCTGTATATGGCTCAATGCCTTCATTTTCAGTACAGTGGCCCAAACCCTACCCCATGCTCCAAAGAGACACAAGGTCAGCCTGAGTTTAAGTGCTCTGGTGAATGGATGAATAAATATAAATAGAAAAGCACAGCTACAGTCTGTCCTGCAAACCAGGGAGAAGGCACATAAGTCAGTCCAGGCCACGAACTCTCTCTGACCCTCAGGTTCTCCCGGTCCGCCCCCAGTGGTATTGCTGCTTCGCCGGCCACCTCAAAGCCCAGCTCCTGCATCCAGGCTTTACCAGGTGCTGCAGACCAGTGCCTGGGCATCTGCATTTCCTTGGCTCTGACGCACCGTGGAAACGAGACGGGGGAGGGCCGCCCAGCACTTCAATGTCTACAGCAAAGGGAGGTACGGCTGGGGCGGCACCTTGTCGCCGAGACCAGCTCCTCCGCCCCCCGCTTTCTCCTATCTTATCAGCGGCCAGCACAGGACTCACTAGGACCTACTCAGCACCCCGAACCCCGAAACCGATTCACTTAGATGAGCACAAGCAGTGACTGTGTCTCCATTTACCAGGCAGCTCACACTGCATGCTCATCTGGCTGTTTTCTCTGACGGCTGGGACCATGAATCCCTTCTCAGAATCGGAGGAAATGTACTTTTTAAGATACCAAATAGAAACAATTGTATTAGCACTTTCATTGCTTTCAATAATTTTATCTGTTACACAAACCTTTAAGATGGAAAGTGGAAGTGATTTTGTCTTCAGCAAGTGGCCCACCAGATGAACCAAATTAGAAAAATTAGTAGCTGGCAAATTTTCTAAGTCCCGAAATTTGTCCCATATGCTGAACTGGAAAGTCATCTAATATAACAATTAAAAAGAAAAAAAAAAAAATTTAAACGCAACAAATTATTAGAATCAATCACTAAGAATACAATCGAAAGGTACTCCACTCAGTCACTCATTTGTAGTATCATAAAAACCAAGCCTTTTAGGAGCAACCACACGTCCCCTTCCCACGTACAGCGGTTTGAAACAGCTTCCCAGTAATTTCTGTGGCTGCAGTCATTTCCTTCCAATTGGTACAATAGAAAAGAACACTGAAAAGGACAGGGCAGCGTGAAGCCAGGGGCACTCCTCAGGCCACCAGGCCGTGACACCCGGTCCTGTGACAGTCCCCGCGCACAGCGTGGGCTCCTGACTCGGAGGTGGGCGGAGCGTGGGGGACGGGCGGCCTGCTGGCAGTTACCTGGAACCTCCTTTCATAAGCACAAAACTTGGAGGCTAGGAATGCATAGAAAGGGTTGTACGTTTTCTCTTGAAGGCAGCAATCCATGAGGACGTGAACGATTTCTCTCTCCTGCTGATCCTTAAGTCCAAGCCTACAGAACACAGAGTGACGACAAAGCTTTCACTTGCCACATTTTAGCAGGTGCAGGCAGAAACCCTTCTGAGGAACGCATCCTGTCAGCAGTTTGGTTAAAAGGAAGCCGGGAGGAGGGGGTGGGGGAATAAGACAGGAGTCAGAGGCCCGGCCCTAACCTCTCAGACCTCAGGGTTTGCGACAATGTGGTGAAGGTGGAGGGGACCCCGTGGCCCGGGGTCTGTGCCACCCAGAGGCCGCTGACTGATGCCCGAACGGCAAGAAACAGGACTGACACTCAACAGCAGGCCCCAGTCAGGCTCTTGCCATCACACTGACTTCCTCATGTTTTCAAAAATTTATGGGCTAATTCACACACAGTAAGACCCATCCTTTCAGTGCACAGTGCTGGGTTTGGACAACCGTTTGTAGTCCTGTAACTTTTCCCTGTATCTCATTCTGAATTTGAAGCAAATAAGGAAAATGAGTATTTCATTTGTTTAGCAGTGCTTTGCTAAAGGACACAGGTGTACTTTTTAAAGTTTATTACAACTAATTATAGAAGCTACCAGGAAGTTCTTAAATTCGAAGTGATTAGAAGACAACTTTAATCTGAAGATTTTAAGCAATTTGTAATGACCAACAGCCACTCAGAATTACCAGCTGGTCACCTCATACTTTTGATCCAAACAACTCATAAATGCTCTCCTCGGGAGTGCACAGCGGCCAGCGGGCAGGAGCGTCGGCTGCGGGTGTCCGGGGCACGAGGACCAGGACCAACCCGGGTCGTGCCAGCAGCCCGACCAAGACGCAAACCGAGCTTCTTACTCCTCCTCCGACAACAAACTACAGCGCATTCACACAAATGCTTACTTTAGAAGCTTTTCAAATGCGTCCAGGAAGTCTTCACTTGTCATTATTGTACAAAATATGTTCCTCCTGACGTCAGTGTTCATCCGCTGCTTCCGCGCGAGTTCCAGCACCTTAGCGCTGACCTGAAGAGGGACACCGAGGCACAGGTCACGTGAGTGTTGCAATGAAACCTGGAACTCAAGCTAGGTTTCTAAAAAAGCATGTGTGACTTTGTGGCTTGATGTAAGCCTAAGTGAAATTATAGGTAAATACAGGGCTGTAGACGTTAAGCCTCTATTTTCGGGCAACCCCCACAAAGAGGAAAACCACCAGGAGACACGGCAGCCCCGGAAGAGAGCAACACAGGTTCAGAGACCTACAGGAGCTGTATGACCTGTGAGGCTCAGCCAACAATGAAATAAAACGGGGATAAGAGGTCACTGCTGCAAGCGCCAGCACAGCACAACCAAGTGTGACGTGGAATCCTGGGACAGAAAGAGGACACCAGGGGAAAAGAAAGGGGATCTGAGTAACATGGACTTCAGTTAATAAGTAATACAAAGAATTCTGACAATCTGAAATCTGAGGTTACAGGACCAGCAGCCATCTCTCCTGGAGACGACGTCTGCGTCTCAAGGCCTGGGGTCTGTCTGCAGCAGGAGTGTTCTGATTTTCTGTTCCCCTCAGTCCATTCAACTTTTAAGTCTTTTATGCAAAATGTTTTGCAGCTTTCGACAAATCTTTTAGAAAATAACAACATAAACTAAATTAAATTGTATTAGAAAGCTAGCAATTTCTCTAAGGTCTTCAAGTTAAGTCCAACAAATACTAGGTGGCCACTGCAGGGAAAGCCAGTGAGACACTGTGGGGACACGGGGACACGCCTAGCGGCAGTGAGCACAGGGTCACCTACTGTGCCTGCCAGCTGCTTCTGTGGGACCTTCTGCTGAGTGCCGTCAATCATGGGGGCCCCGCTCCAGGCGGACCCCACGATCCACCAGCGCCCAGTGTGCTTGGCGTTCAGGATGCTGTCCCAGGAGACACGCAGCTGAGTTTCCGGGCCGGAGCCAGCGCCACGCACCTGATGGAAAGAAAAGGAGCTGGTGAGACGCTGCAGCCGGTCCAGTCTGCATGCCACCACCCCAGGCTTTGGTTTCTGACGACGGCATTTCTGGTGCAGGGACGTTGTGATGAGGCAATGCCAACCGGATGTTAACCTGCCTGGAATAATGCCAAGTGGGAGGTGCACACCCAGGAGCCGAGTCTGAGGTCTGGGGTCTGTCACCCCAAACACCGTTGCCACAGCAGGGGAAGAGGCTCGGACTCAGAGGCCACAAGGAGCCCCATCAGGCTGGTGGAAGGAACACGACCGGGAGCGGCCTGTGGTCTGCTGGAGTCCACGTTCTGGATCTGACGGACTCACCCTGACTGGGGAGGCCAGTGGGTCTCAGCTGGGACCCCCCTAGGGAGCCTGAACAGATGAGTTCCTTGCCCCCAGGGCTAATGTCACTGGTCTGGGTGGCCCCGGGCCCGCCCTCTTCCCAAGTGACCAGAGGGTTCCACTGCGGCTGAACCTATTGTGCAGCCAAGTAGCAAAGGCTACGTGTGGGGGACGCTTAACTCACCGGGACCCCCCCACAGCCACTCATAGGGACACCCTCCTCCCCCGTTTCCATTCGAGCCCCGGGAACTCTTACTGACCAGACGGGCCCCTGTCTCGTAGCTCCGACTGACTACCCTCTACTGTCAAGGGGGTTCCTGCAGACACAGAAGCTCAGAAGCAGTAGCAGGGAGTGCGAATTACCAAAGCTCTTTGTAACTTCCTCAGTTTCTCCACAGGCTCGGGGTCATAGCCTGGAATCTTACGCATGTCATTATTCTTCAGTGCCAGCATGATCTCTAGCATAAACCGGACCTTCAAACAAACCAATCAAAGAAACAAAAACCATCATTTCAAGCTGCCTAACAATGGAGCCTTCAATTTGGGAAGATATCAACCAATTCTGTGCACGTGGTCATCACTGATGACATCAGAGGTGGTCCCAGCCTGCACTAATGTACCAGCTAGGCAGGGCTTTGCAGGATGTTAACACACCTCGGTCACCCGCCCTCCCAGGGGCGCCGGCACGACCGCAGGCTCCCTCTCCTGCGCCACCACCTCTGACCCGCCCGCATCACCCAGCCCCGGTTGCCAGTGCCTTCCTGCAGACTGTGCTGTTACCCTCTCCTCTCCTCTCCGTTGTATCTTCAGCTTCTTCCCCAATCCCGGCATTTTGACTTTTTTAAGTTTTAAACTGGAAATAATACCATACTTAGACAAAAGTTGCAAGAACAGTACTGGGAATTCCCAAATACCCTTCTCTGAGATTTCCCCAAATGTTAACTTTTTATTGAGCTATAACTCACATACCATAAATCTCACCCATTTAAAGGGTATAATTATTATATTCAGGGTTGTGCAACTGTCACCACAATTTTCAAACATTTTCAGCACCCCCCAAAAGAAACTCCAAACCTACTAACAATCACTCCCCTTCTGGCCCCCACTGCCCAAACCCTAGGCAACCATGAAATCGACTTCCGGTCTCTGCTGACTTGTTTTAAACTTGACCTCTGAGCCTTCAGCATGGGCCAAGTTCTTCCTCGGGACAGTCCGGCTGCCCTGGGGCCTTCCTTAGGCTCTGTTTCCCCCACCACGCCTCCAATGTCAGTGCTCCATAACCTCAAGGCTCCCACGACCCCCTCCTAGGGCTCAGCCCACACATCCTCCCTGCGAACCCAGGGGCTCTCGTTTCAGGATTTCAGAAACGGGCCATTCTTCCCTCATGAGTCTGTCTGCTCCAGAGTGCACTGCTGCCCACGGAAGGCCCCAGCTGGGAACCTGGGCTGAGCCCTGACCCCTCCTTTCCTCAGGCCCCCCAACCCACACCCAGTCCGGTCATCCCTAAGTCCTGAACCCACGCACCCGACTATGCTAGCCCTCCCACCACCGTCCCCAACCTCTGAATGGCAGCTCCCTGCCTGACCACCACCCTCCTCTACACTGTAACCGACGTGACCACTAGCACGAACACTTCCCACTTCACATACCTGCTCAGAACGCTTCACGCCTCTAGAATAAAATCCCAACTCCTTGTGAGGTTTGCAAGGACCCTGAGAAGGCCTCTGACCTGCTCCCGTGGGCTCCTCACACGAGCCCTTTTCTTATTCCTCACACAAGCCGCATCCCGTCCTCCGTTAGGGGGCTCCCCACGCCCTCCCATACCCCCAACCAGCGAAGGAGGCAGGAGCCATGATCAGCTCCATTTCCTTGATGGGGACCTGAAGCCCAGAAGACTTGGTCACCATGCTGTGAAGTGGCAGAGCCGGGACGCGGAGGGCTGGCTTTGAGCCCCGCAGACTGTTAAGTAAACTGATTCTGAAACTCACAAAGGACCCGAGTTCTTAATAAAGAAACGAGTTTGCTCACACACTGAAGACACCGCTATCAAACCCCTACGAGGCAGGTGACAGGGAGCACCAGGAAATGAAATGTACTATTTACCCCGAATAGTTATTTTAAATTCTGGTCAGTTTGTGAGCGTCCAGGCACTTAGGAAGCGGGTGAGGTGACGTGCTCGTACCCGGGTCTGGTCCTGGAATTTGCCGTGTGCCCCACTGGCTTTGGCCTGCGTCTCCGAGATGAGTTCCTTAAGGGACAGAGCATCATCTTTCCTCAATGAAAAGCCGACATTTTTCAGCATCAGCAGGATCAGTTCAATATCTTTTTCTGTGAAAGTCCCAGTAAGTTTTTTCAACACGTCGAAGACGAGAAGAGACCGTACGACATGGAAGTTATACAAATGGGCAATGATGGCGAGCAGGTTATCATTCTCCTTCCCTTCACTTCCCTTTTGATAGACGTCATCAAACCTCCTCACCACGGCCTCCAGAAAGTGAGCTCCGACCTGGAGAAAGGGGACACCAAACATCACTGCAAACACGTGACAACCGTGTGGGCTAGCCATTCTCAGGGACCCCCCTTCCTCTTTCAACAAACTTGAAAGAATTAGTATTTTTAAAACTAACACGTAAAATAAACATGTGGTCGGATATGAACTCCACCGGGCCATAAACTCTTACAACGTAAGTCTGAGAGCACAGTGCATTATCTGTGCGAAAACACGGACTCGGAAATGACAACACAGGGCAGCACGGCGTCAAACCTTCACTGTAAACACGCCCTCTCGTCTTTAAAACCAACACACTGGTATCTCGGGCCGGCAGCCATTCTGGCTCCTTGGAAAAAATCCTTCAACACGTTAAGGATGCGCCTACGTCTCTGAACTGTACCAATGTCGATCGCCACTCACTTCTCAAGCTCAGGCTGGGCCTGGAGGGAGGAGACGGAAGCAGGACCCGGTGGTATACGGAGTAATGGTAACGGTCTAGCCGAGAAACGATGACCTGAATGACTGCAGGTGTGCCGGCGCCGGGAAGACGGACTGGGCACAAGAGTGACCCAGTGACAGGAATGGCAGGTATGGCCGGCCACTGCAGGTGGCAGACTGAACACCTGGGTAACAGGCGTTGGGAAGAGCAGGTGAGTGGGCCGCACAGAACCAGTTTAAGGGGTCATCAGCTAGAGCCACAGAACGCCAGGCAGGGCTGGCTGGAGAGCAGGAGGGCAGTTAGAATCGGGGTGCAGATGAGACCGACCGGACAGGAGAGGGTCGTATACACGTCACTGCTAAACAGCAGATAAATGCTAGAAGATCCCAGAGAAGGTGCCAACAGGCAGGGGGGAAGTGACTCCACGCAGGCCAGCTCGGGAGGCCGGGCACGCGCCTTGCTTATAAAGACCTGAGAGGCCACAGGTGTCATGTGGAAATGCCCCTCAAACCCCTCACCAACGCTACACCTGACAAGCGTATCCTCCTGTTACCACTCTGTCATGTGCAAATGTTCCTACAAAAACGAGAATTCTGCAGACACCAAGAAAAATCCAGGCAGAAGATACACTCAGGTAGGTTTTCAACACACGAATGGAATTATTTATGTCAAAATGTGTCAACACTTTAGACTCCATTTCATGTCTTCAAAATAAAATGTAACTTAGCGTAGCATTTAAAAACAGGAGGAACATTCATGCTGCCGACATTTTCTAAGCATGCGCGGTAATTCTGACTTGGGATTTTGACACAAATCTGCAGATTTTGATTTCTGAATGACTCAGAAGCAATTCTGTAACTGACCCCATGGAACCCACGACACGCTTTTCCTTCCCCGAGTCCCTGAGGACGCTCTTCTCCTGACAGAATGGGGAGCTTCACAGAAGCAGCATCCGGAGAGCTCGTCACCTCTGGCAGCCGCTTCAGGGGTGTTGTTAGAGAAAGTACTGCAATGACCCCCTGGAATGCATCGTTTCGGTGTCCTTCATCCCATCAGTGAAGGTTTCAGACCAATAACCTCAGTTTTCAAGCCCAGTGAGTACCTGCTGGGCTGTGGGAGGTCAGGTCTATGGCTTTTACCAGAGGGTCAAACGCCGGCTGTGTTGTAACCGTCAGGTTAGGAAGCACCCAGCCTGACGCAGAACCACGGGACAGTAAGGAAGCCCTGGCACTACAGGCACTAGGAGCGCGTCCCATGATCCCCTCTGCGTCAGTACGTGACTAGGCAGAGCGTGACTAGGCGTTGTTAATGAAAATGAGCTCAGTCCTTAGAAACGAAGCCCTTTAACGTCGGGGAGCAACTCCCTCAACAGCTGGTGCGCATGCAGCCAGGACAGTCCTGCCGCCCAGAGGACGCGGGGCCTGAACCTCTCTTCTGTCCTCTGTCCCTGCTTCTGTCCTCTGTCCCCCGGCCCCCGACACCCACTAGGTCCCAGACTCTCCATCTTTCATGCGAAGTTACTGAGCACTTCCAGGGGCCAGGCCTCATAAATGTCCCTACACCAACTCTACATAGGACACGCCACAGAGGCAGAGGTCACGAGTGATGGCTGGTGTGTGGCAGAGCCGTGCTCTGGATGCGGGCAGCGGTGTCCCCACACACCACATGGCTGTCATGGCAAAACCCTTCACAGCATGAAGAATTCATTTTGGCAAGTTTGAGCACTTTAAGGTAAGAGCCCCACTCTAAGACCGCAGATGATTTTTAGACTATGACAGAGAACAAAGTATTGAAAAATAAACGGATGGAAGAGCAGTGCCGTCGAAACCAGCTTAGCAGCTGAGAACAAATTCCAGAGTCCTTTCACAGCCTGCGCTCTCAGGACCATCACACACTCTTCCGTGGTTCCCTGCACTTGCCAAGCGGGGGGCGGGGGGGGTGTTCAATCAGTGTCTGCCCTGCTTATCTCGTCGGGGACAGAGAAGAGCGACCGTGCCGAGGACATCAAGTGTGCATACTTGCACCGGGTCGGACCTGCAGTGCTCTGCCGCGAGGCCTGTTCTTGGCAGGAGGGCTGTCAGAGGCGGAGAAAGTAAAGACCACCTTTAAGACACCACCATGTAAAGATCCAAGCGACCAACACGTTCAGAATGAAACCGTCCTCCGGGAAATGTAAGGCTCACTGGCTGCGTCACCGCCCATCTACCCACCGTAGCATAAACTCCTGGGTCAGCTCCACCGAGGGAAAGAATACGGACCAGCGAGGTTACGACAGAGGCCGACCCCGGCAGGGGTGGGTGACTGTGGAACCAGAGCTAACCCAGAGGGTCACTAAGCAAGGGCCAAATACACAGAATGCGGTGGGGACAACTGTTTACTCAGCAGCACCTATTAGGCGCTTCACAGCGTCTGGTTTAAATCTGATGAAGACCCCATGAGGGGATGCTGCAGCCCCACCCCAGACGGCACACGGGCTCGGAAGGCTTCCGGGCCACCTGGCGGCCCAGCCAGGCCTGTCGCACGGCTCCTCACTGGGCGTCCAGTTTCACCTCACATTCTGGGGCCTTCTTATGAAAAAACGTACAAATTTCTCGGGAGCAAGACCACACAAACCACTGTAATCTGAATGTCTGAAACAAGCCAGTGTTAACGTGGAGAACACCAAGAAAACGAAGGCCGTCTGAGGCATAACAAAAACAAACATGCTCGAAGGGCCCAGACACAGAAGCGGAAGCTGACCCAAACCAGGGGCTCCCCGAACGTGGCCACGGATGATGGGGTACAGACCGGATCGTACCGAGCCTTCCGAGGTCTGTCACGGAGACAAGCACGTTTAGACCCCGACAGAGCCCTACCTCGATTCCCACGGTGCGGTGAAGAATGCTGACCAAGAGCATGTGCTCCATCACCAGGCGACTGGGCACGGGCGTGGCCGGGGCGCAGGCGCTCATGAGGACACCCGTCAGAGTGTCGTTCATGTCCTTCCTACTGTGCGCCATGTACAGCTCCTCCAGCTGTCCGCTTATGGAGGCCATGTTGGGCTCACTCAACCTGCAGACGATTGAAAAGACAGCCACACGACGTTTCAAAAGAGGAATGACTTTCAGGTCAACTGAAATAAGTGAAAAAGCTATCAGTACCACCAACACGTCCTATTTTGTGTACACATTGCCCTGCGAACAATTCTTATTGGCTTTGACCCAGCCCTAATGACCCAGCTTCCACCGCACACAACACACACACTTCTGGACTCTTCATGTGCGACTGTCGTCTCTCCAGCTGAAGCGCCCCACAGCGAAGGACACGCAGGACTCCCTGTAAGACCACAGACTGTGCTGACGATGCCCCCCGGGGAGCTGACCCTTGTCCCCAGGCAGAGGCCGGGAATCATACTTGCACATCAGCATGCGTTGTTGGGAAAGCCTCTAGTTTCCATTTTCCCGCTGGCAGAAAACCTGCAGTGCCTGACGCTGAGAAAAGGCTGCCCTGCTTAGGGGGAGGGGGCATCTGTGCACAAAGCGTACACACCGCGTACACACCGCGTCTGTGCCTGTGCTCACACTGTGCACCCGAATGGCCTGTTCGGTAGAATCCAGGCTGTACCACGGGAACAGTGTTTTAACTAAAAAGAAATTTTTAAAAAAGCAGTGGGAGGGCGGTTTGCGTGACCATAAGCATAGCCTGAGAGAACCGTCCTGTGCCGGGACGGTTCTGTCTTGGCTGTGGGGTGGGGACCCAGGGCCTCTGGTGTGACGCAGATGGAGAATGAGCAAAGGGGATGGCAGCCCACCGTGGGGCCCCCACTCGACCCCGCAGGGAGGAGGGTAGCCTGCTACCCCTGTTTTGGGACTTGTCAGGACATCCACGTGGGCACTGTTGCTGCTCTCAAGCTCAAGGGTTCAAAGTACCAAAGAGCAAAGGTGGACATCCTGCTTGTCCAGGTCCAGCGATGTCAAGAAGGGAACAGAAAGGCGCCAATCACAACAACAGCCCCACCCCTTCACTTCCAGCTTAATTCCTGGGATAGTTTCTGTATTTCCAGGAAACAGACGTCTTTAAGAGACGCACTATGACGACGCTGTGAGGTTACCTGTTAATTAGGCCCTGCACGTGCTTCTTCAGCCGTTCCCGCTCTTCCCTTTTCTGGGCATCCACTGTCTCCTCAGCCCGCCTTACATGGGGTGGGATGTACCTGTCACCATTTTCACAAAGACTCTGCTTGAAAAGACAAAAAATAAATTACAAAAAATGTACACTGAACAAATCTCACTTTTTCCTTCGCTATAACCACCTTTACATGTTAATTTCCCCCAAACTGGCAGAAGCTGTAACTATTGACCATGTCTGCTCTATAGATGTCACATGTTGACCGAGTGCCCAGGACAGTGCTGGGCTTACTCCACTCAGCAGTCTGCGGGAGTCCCCACCTACATTGGCGTCAATACGTGTCCCTCTGCACTTCTTCAGACCTGCTGTGCCCCTCCAGGATCTGCCGGCAGAGCCCTGTATTCCACAGGTCTGTCTGGGCTTAGTTTACCGCAGGCAAGGATGTACACAAACCCCTAAATTAAATGTACCCCTGGTTTTCGAGGGATAGTACTCTAAAAGAATTTCAAGCTTGTTCAAAAGTAACATCCAAATTTACATGATAAAATCAAAACCAACCCACTGCTCAGTGTCCCCCAGATGATCAACAGTGGGGTGGCCATTAAGTCGCTGGGACACATAGTTTTCTAGAGAAGTTTCCTCCCTTAACTCATTACGGAAACTTAGAAACATAAAAGTAGACAGAATAAGCCGATTTCCGCACTCAGCTCACACAATTACCAATACATCAACTGTGCCCCCTCTGCCCCACGCCCCGCCCCCTCCCGTTTTTCTACGGGGAATCTGAGGACCCAGGTGTTCACACCGTACCTGAGGCGCTGCGCCAACAACCTCCGAGGAATTTTTACTTCTTTCTGCATCCTCTGCAAAACGGACTCTCTTTCCCTCCCTCTTCTCCCTCGCTCTCTCCTCTGCTTCTTGGGTTTCTCGCTTTTCCTCCTGGACCTCCTCCTCCTCCTCCTCCTCTTCCTCGCTCCGCGCTCCCGCGTCTACCTGCGGCTCGTCCTTCTCTTCCCCGCCCTCCTCCTCTCCCCATCCGTCCTCGGTGTCGCTCTCCAAATCGCTTTCGGGGAGTGTCTGGGTGGCATCTTCCTCCTGCTCACTGCTGCTTTCATACAAGCCACTGCTGTCCCCTGACCCCAGGACTCCCAGAATGTAGTCGAGTCCATCGCGGGCAAAGCTAGGCGGCACGGAGCTGGCGTCGTCCTTCCTTTTGCGCTTGTTCAAGCCGAGGCACCGCTCCAGCTTCCGGATCTCTCGGTCCTCCTCCTCGTTGGCTGCCAGAAGTGCCCGTTTCCGAGCGGCGGCGGCCGCGGCTGCCGAGGGCCTGGTCCTCCCGCGCGGTCCCCTGGCCTGGGCGTGGGCCGGGGCGGCCTCGGCCCGGGGAGGTGGCAGCCCCTCGGCCTGGGCGGGTGGCAGCCGCTCGGGCGGCCGCGGGGCCCGACGTGAGGACGGCTGGACGCCCTCCTCCTGAACCCCGTCCGCCCGGGGATCGCTCGCTCCCCTGGCTCCGTCACCGCCGCCCGGGCCCGGACCCCGCGCGGAGCCCGTGGTCCTCTGCAGCCGGCGCGCCTTCCTCAGGTGTCGCTTCTCCTTCCTCAGCTCCCTGCGGCTTTTCCTCCCGCCGGGACGCAGGCGCCCCTCCGCGCGGAGTCCCTCGCGGCCACCCGGGCTCTCTCCCTCGGAGGTCGCCTGCACAAACTCCTCCACGGCCAGCTTTAGCCGCTTCAGGACCCCCGCCCCGCCGCCCCGAGGCCCGCGGGACAGCCCGCGCCCGCTTCCGCGCTTACTACGGGCCGGTCGCCGCCGGCTGCCGCCCCAGCCTGACGCTCCAACACTCGTGGACGCCGCCATCTTCCGGGACGCACCGACGCTGACTTCCGTCCGGGGCGGGACTTCCGTGCTACACGGGGCGGGGCGGAGCGGCGCCCCCTGCTGGCGGGTGGGCGGCAGCGCAGGGAACCGCACAGCAGCAAGTGCGCCTATTTGAAGTTCATGTGAGTACGCAAACACGTTCTCACTTAATAATTGAAAAAAAAAAACAAAAACCCTACAGATTATGGTAAAGAAGCCTCTTCACGCCCTGCCACAGAAGTAACCGTACTTGTCGGCAGGGCGTGAATCTTTCCTATGGGATATGTACATTTACGTGGGTGTGCACATATCCCATAGGAAAGTGTGTCATGTTGTTTCCTGCGTGTATTTTACGGGGTCTCCATGCTGAACTTACTGTTCTGGGACTTGGTTTTGCACTCAACCTCAGGCCTCAGATGTCTCTGGTGCTGCGTAATGACTCACCTTCTGTTTCCGGTTGCTGGTCTCTCCTGGGATGCTGGTCCCCTCTTTATTCCTCTGTTGATGGACTGCACCGGGATGATTAGTGTCCCCAAATTCATGTGTACCAGAAATTGTGAACGTGACCTTATTTGGGAATAGGGCCTTTGCCGATGTAATCAAGTTAAGAGAAAGCCTTCCTGGGTGGGGGCGGGCCCTAAATGCAATGACAGGCGTTCCTGGTAAGAGGGAAGTTTGGACTCTGCAGGGAGGAGGCCGCGTGAGGAGCGACACAGAGATGGAAGCAATGCTTCTACAAGTCATGGAACTCCGAGGGTTGCGGGTCGCCACCAGGAGCTAGGGAGACACCTGGACAGATTCTCTCTTGCAGCCCCAGGAGCCAATCCTGCCCGCACCTTGATTTCAAAGGCTGAGGTGAGAGCTGAATGGGCCCTTCAAGGTCCAGTGTGGAGCGCTCAGGCACCGCCCACCTGCCTAGACCACTTCTCCTAGGGCAGGGGACCAAGGGACTCCCAGCTGTCTGGGGGTGAGAAGCAGGAGGAGGGGTGCCCGGGCCAGCCCTCCCATGCCTTCCTGAGTACCTCCGCTCTGTGCCCTGGCTGGTGGGGCTGGCTGATTTCTACCCGGAGGGGCTGTGGATGAGCGTGCAGGGCTGTGGAAGGGAGAGGCAAGAGCCGGAGGAGAAAGCTCATCCTGGCCTGTGTCCACCTCCAGTGCTACAGTGCCGCTGCTCACTCAGCACCCTCGCCCCCAGGGTTGAGAACCCAGGTCCCTCCAGGGTTCTCACTGCTGTTGTCACACCCTGGAGCCCTCGCCTCTCTCTCATTCAGTAATTTCTCTGGGGGTAATTGGGGAGAGGGAGTCAGTCCCCCTTGCTACTATCCCATTTAACAGGAACCAAACAGGTAAAATTCATTTCCTCCTACAGAGTGCTTAGAAGGGTTCTGGCACATAGCAGCTGCTCAGTAAATGCCAGTACCCTCCTGATTGCCTGGCTCCCGCCAGTCCTCTGCTTGCTCACATTCTGACCCCTGGATGCTGTGTCCGCTCTGGCTTCCCCAGGGCGGGATTTTCTTGTCTCTGAAGTCACAACTTCTAAGACTTTGTGGGGGATTGATGTGGGCAAATCTTGGGGATATTTTTCGTCCTCAGATCCCAATGTGAAGGAGGCTTTTGGCAGTTATTCTGGCTGCTTCTCCCCTAGAGGAGCCCTGTACCTCCAAGCCTGCAAACTGCTACGGCCTCTTCCCCAGGATCCTCTCAAGGACCCTTCCTCAGGACCTCTCCCCAGGCCTCGCCAGGCATTGGCCAGTTGATGGAGAGGAAGTTCTGTTTCTCCAATCCTGGTGAAAGGGCTGGGCTGGGGCAATAGGAGACTACCATCTGGCAGCAAACATAAAAGAACGTTGATGACACAGGGGCTGATGAGCGTGTAGGGAATGTGCACGTCGCCGGGCCAGCGTGCAGGCGTGTGCTCTGTGTGTGTGTGTGTGTTCCTGTGTGTGCCTGTGCCTGCAAGACACGGGCTTGGAGAGGCTGGCAGGGGCCAGGAGTGACAGGGGTGGCCACTGGTGCTCCATTTTGTGTTTGTTTGGGGAGCAGTGGGAAGCCGGTGCTGTAAGGAGAGAAGCGGGTAAGAGTTGGGGGGAGTGACCTACATTGACCTGCATTTGGGAAAGATGGTCCTGCTGCTTACAGCGCTGACCCAGGCGGTCAGGAACGACGCGCAGACAGAGGCTCTTGCATCAGACACTTGTCCCCCAGCAAGGAAAAATTGTTGGTTGGGGCTTTGCCTGACAGCTCTTTAAAAATAATAGCACGAATGATCTATTAAGAGTCATATGACATACAATTTAAAGTGTGACCTTTTAACTCAGTGTCTTAGTGCGTTCAGGCTGCTATAACAATACCACAAACCATGGCTTAACCCGCAGATGTTTTCTCCTATGGTTCTGGAGGCTGGACGGCTGAGATGAAGGCACCAGATTCCCTGTCTGAAGGGGCACCTTCTGGCTGTGTCCTCACAGGGTAGAGGGAGAGGGAGGGGTCCCTTTCCCACCGTGCTTGGATCCCATCCTGAGGGCTCCACCCCCATGACCCAATCACCTCCCAAAGGCCCCACCACTTAACGCTGTCACTGTGGGGACTAGGGTTCAACATAGGAACTTGGCGGACACAGTCCGTAACCCAGGTTCACAGGCTTTTTTGTTTGTTTGTTTCAATGCATTAATTTATTGATTGATTATTTTAAAATATTGTTTTTTTCTTTAATTTTTTTTTTCTTTTTCACCCTTCTTCCGCCTCCCCCTGACTCTGGTTCAAGCATTATTTCTCAGTCTAGTTGTGTAGAACTCAGCTCCCTGGCCTATGCCCTGGAGCTGTTGTTCACAATCTTAGCTGTAGAGGGTGCAGCTCACTGGCCCATGTGGGAATTGATCCCGCGACCTCGGCGCACCCTACTCCAACCACCTGAGCCACTGGGCCGTCCCTATTTTTTTCTGATACAAAAATAATTTGCTCACCATAAAAATGGAAATATTATAGTTATCTGTGTGTAATGTAGAAAGGGGAAGTCCTCCATAAGCTCTTCCTTCCACAAATTTATCAGATTTATCATGCAGATATTAACCTGCGTTACTGTGATTTTGTTACCAAAATAGGCTACACTGTTTGCAGTTTCCATCTTGCTCTGGGTGGTACAGCTTAGGTCTTGTTCCCCGTCAGTGATCTGGGTCCTGGCAGCAGCGCCACTGGATGCCTGTTAGCAAGTGGCGTCTCAGGCCCTCCCCAGACCCACTGAGTCAGGATTGGAACCTGCAGATCACTGACTCTGGACCCCTCACTCTTCTCAATGGCTTTATGAGCATAATTTACATAACCAATCTGCTAATGGAGAATATTTGTTTCCTTTTTAAAACGTACAATTTTTGCACTACTAAAATGCTATAGCAGATATTCCTCTGTGTGTGTGTGTGTGTGTGGGTGTGTTTGCAGGATTGTGCAAGTGTTTCACAAGAATATCATTCTAGAAGTTGCTTAGGGAAAGTGTGTAAGTATTTTGTTTTCATTAACACATAATGCCGCGTTTCCAGCCTTAAAAGCTGTGCCAGCTCGTGCTCACATTCCGTGTTAGGCTTGTGCCCCATACCCTCTGCTTCACTGACCCATCTCGGGTTTTCATTTTTGCCCATCTGCTGGGTGAAAGGTCAGCACAAAGATGCTGCGAGGTCACCCAAAGCCTCTTCTTCAGTTTCCTTCACCAGCCAGCCGCCATCGGTCAGACCTGGGTGCTGCCTGGTCTCTTTCTTTGCGTCCTGTGGCCACAGTCCCAGTGCAGCCCAGCCAGGCCCTCCCTTTGTCCTCTGCAGTTTCCTGGCTGCCAGAGTTGGCTCTAAGCCTAAACCTCTCGTGCATTGTCCTGCTTCAGATCCTCCCGTGGCTCCTTGTGGCCTGCATACCGGCAGGGAAGCCTTGCCTGGGACACAAGACCTGCTCACACTCACCTCAGCCCAGCTGGAGCCGCCCCACCCCCAACGGATCCTGGGTTTTTCAGGACACGTGGGTCTCATACTCCTTGACTCCTCATGTGCCCTCTGACTGGAACACTCTCCTGCTTCCTGCCTGACCAACCCATCCTTGGCTCAGAGACAGTTTCCCTGTGTCCCGAGGTGGTCAGCTACTCCTACCCTAACCCTCACCTACGGGGGTTCCGTGGTCACCTCTGACCCCCACGCTGGACTTTGTGTGCCGAGGGAAGAGCTCAGACTCTGTCTTCTTCAGCTGCTTGCTCATTGCTCCCCTCCCACCCCCAGGGTCCATACCTGGCACACAGTAGGCACTCAAGTTTGTGTTGGGCAAATGAACAAATCAGTGAACAAATGACTCAGCGAAAGCCTTAGATTGAGTTGGGGCAGAAATGAACTTTCAGAGTCACCACGTCCACTCTGCTCCTTTTGGTATGTGAGCTGTCTATGGAGCAGTGGGGCCAAGAGCTGCAAGGCCCAGGTGGGGCTCACAGGGCCCAGGTGGGGCTGCAGGGCCCAGGTGGGGCTCACAGGGCCCAGGTGGGGCTCACAGGGCCCAGGTGCGGCTGCAAGGCCCAGGTGGGGCTCACAGGGCCCAGGTGGGGCTCACAGGGCCCAGGTGGGGCTGCAAGGCCCAGGTGGAGCTCGGGCAGCAGTGAGCTGTAGCAGGGCTCACATGACACTTGGAGAAGGACGTTTTGGTGGGAGAGGCTTCTAGTGAAACTCGGCCTTAGCTGAGCTTGTCAACAGGACCTCCAGTCTGTTGTTTTTTAGGCGTTACTGTCGGGTAAGCTCACCACTTGACACTATTCACCAGATGACTAAGGAGACGTCTCTGGGTCATAGACCTGTGCCTCCATCTCTTGCCCAGCAAAGAAAAGTGAAAAAAGGCATAGTTATATGTTGTGGTTTTCAATATTTTTAGTTTACAAGCCAAGTGTTTATCACATTAAGACATGGATCTATAAATAAATTTGAAAGCAGTGATACATCTGGGCCTCAAGTTGAGGCAATGATCCGTAAATATATTTGTCGGTGTCACTGCTCCCTTTTTTATTAATGTGGCGTTTGTTATGGCTATCGGTCTTCTCCCCGGTTACCAAAGTCCCTACAAAAACCTTTGTTGCTGGGCGGGGACCCGCCGGTCAGCTCTTAAGCTTTATCCGAGTAACATAAAGTGACTTCTCCCTCTGGCTCTGTTTCAGGTGCATCATTAATTTTCATTAGGTCTTCCTGCTCTTGCTATCTGCTCTCCCCATTTTCGGTGTGCTTGTGTATTATCTAGAGATGCTTCCCCCATTGGCAGCGTGTTTATTACCTAAATGCTCATGAATTAAGGGTAGGGAGTTACATTTCGACACAGGCACACTTACCTTCCTGAGAAAAGCCAAGCTGTTTTGTTAGTTATGCAAGATTTCTCATTTCTTTTTGTTACTGTCTTTGTTTTTGCTGTTTCCGTGAAAGGCTTTACTGTCAGGCAGCTTTATATGCATGCGGGGCGATCTTAGATGTGGTTCATTTCCCATTACTATTCTTACATGAGACAATCTATCCTAACGCAGGGTATTTACTGTGCGTTGCGCCAGCGTTAGACCAAGTGCAATATTTTTTGATGAATTTTCCCAAGAAAATAAATAGAAAACAAATTATTTTATTTGAGTGAATTGTAAATTGTATAAAGAGCTACGGGAACACTGCAGGGTTCGGGAGTGAGTGCTCACTTGTGCTTGACAGTGTAGTTGGTTGGAAATGCTGTAGAACTTTTCGCAGCATTTATTGATCTATTTCTGGCATACGAATCCCTAGACAGGAACTGTCTATGGGCCAGATTTTACGACCTCAATATAGATGCGAAGCTTTTAATGCACCTTTTGCCTTTATCATAATGTCACAGAGAAAATCAGAGTGGGTACAGATGGCCTGCTGACATCAAATTCCATGTTTAATTAGGTTAAGACTGCTCCGTTGTGCACAGCCCCTACGTCTAAAGATTTCAGAATAGTTCTTGGCCCATCCGGTCATGGGGCCTCTAAAATTAAGTAGGCAGGAGCCCCCCACCCCCCCATAAGGAGAAGGCAGAACTACTGTGATGTTCCCAGAGGGCCTCGAAAAGACCACTAAATCCACGCGTCAAGTAGTGTCGAGATCAACAGTAAAATACTAGTTACACCAACGTCAAAATACTCGTCCTGGTCAGATGCACTCTAGCCTCTGAACTGATAACACCAAGGAGGTGTATTTAATAAGTTAACTTAGTCGATCATTTGGTAACCCCATCTGTGTACATTTCCAGAAGCCTCAGTTCTTTCATGATAGGAGGGGATGCTGTTAAAATATTCCTTATCGGGGCCGGCCTGGTGGCTCAGGGGGTTAGAGCTCCGTGCTCCTAACTCCAAAGGCTGCCGGCTCGATTCCCACATGGGCCAGTGGGCTCTCAACCACAAGGTTGCCAGTTCAATTCCTCGACTCCCACAAGGGATGGTGGGCAGCGCCCCCTGCAACTAAAATTGAACACGGCACCTTGAACTGAGCTGCTGCTGAGCTCCCGGATGGCTCAGTTGGTTGGAGCGTGTCCTCTCAACCACAAGGTTGCTGGTTCGACTCCTGCAAGGGATGGTGGGCTGCGCCCCCTGCAACTAGAAACGGCAACTGGACCTGGAGCTGAGCTGCGCCTTCTACAATTAAGACTGAAAGGACAACAACTTGAAGCTGAACGGCACCCTCCACAACTAAGATTGAAAGGACAACAACTTGACTTGGAAAACAGGCCTGGAAATACACACTGTTCCCCAATAAAGTCCTGTTCCCCTTCCCTAATAAAATCTTTTTTTAAAAAAAAAGGAATATTCCTTATCAAAGCCTTCCACGAGATAAGAGATGGAAGGGTTTTATGCTGGGCTTGATGCTGCTGCTCAGTAAATGGCAGGAATTATTCTACTTAATGGAGCACGATGGCTCCATAACTAGTACTTGTTGGGTATTGAGATAAACTTCCAGTTGCTTTTTTTGAAAAATTACTTGTCTTTGGTGCTTTTGCAATCCCATTCCATGGGAAGATATAGCTGTACTTCGGAGGACAGGAATATAAATCAGGGTGTTAAATGCTGAAAATACAACTTCAGTGCTGCTGAACACCAAAAGCCAGAATGCTGATATCTAAAGCTTATGACTCTCTTTTCCAGAAATAACTCAACATGAGTGTCCGATAGCCTTATTCATTTAGTTTTTTTAACAGTTTTCTTGAAGTACAGTTGCTGCATAAAACACACATTTAATGTCTACAATTTGATGAGTTTGGACATATGTGTACACCTGTGATACCATCACCACCATGAAGGTCATAAACTTACCCATCATCACCCAAAAGTTTCTCCACGCCTCCCCCTTTTTTTGTGGTGAGAGACTTAGCATGAGATCCACACTCGTAATTCATTTTTAAGTGCACAATTCAGTATTGTTAACTAGAGGTACTATGCTATATAGCAGAACTCTAGAAATTGTCTCGCGTAAGTGAAACTCGACACTCATTGAACTTTACATCCCTATTTCTCCGTCCCCCCAGTCCTGGCAGCCACCTCCTACTCTCTGCATCTATGAGTTTACGTTAGATTCCTCATCTAGTGGAATCCTGTAGGGTTTGTCGTTCTGTGATTGGCGTATTTCACTGGGCATGGTGTCCTCGGGTTCCATCCATGTTAAGTCCTAGACGATAACATAGGTGAAAACCTGCATATGAAAACCTAATAGGTAAGGTGATGCCTTTCTAGATCCAACACCAAAGACTTGGTTCATGAAAGAAATAACTGAAAAGCTGGACTCCATTAAAATTAAAAGCTTTAGCTCTGCAAAAAGATAGTATCGAGAGAATTAGAAGACAAGCCACAGACTAGGAGAAAATATTTTCAAAAGACACATTTGATAAAGGACTATTATCCAAAATACACAAGGAACCCTTAAAACTCAGCAATGAGAAAACAAACAACCTGACTAAAAAATGGGCAAAGACCTTAACAGACACCTCACCCAGTAAGACAGATGGCAAGCAGGCATGTGAAGCTCCACATCATACGTGATCAGGGAAATGCAAATTAAAACAACGAGACCCCCCCACATACCTATCAGAACGGCCAGATTCCGGACACTGACACCCAAATGCTGGCGAGGACGTGGAGCCACAGGAACTCTCAGTCACTGCTGGTGGGGACGCAAAGGGTGCAGCCACTTTGGAGACAGTGGTGGTTTCTTACAGAACTAAACACACTCTCACCATGTGACCCAGCAATCGTGCTCCTTGGTATTTACTCAAAGGAGCCGAAACTTATGTCCACACGAAACCTGAGTTTATAGCAGCCTCATTCATAATCGCCAGAACTTGGAAATGAGGTGATGAGGTGATTCCATCCAGGCAATGGAATGTTACTCAGCGCTAAAAAGAAATGAGCTATCAGCCATGAGAAGACATGGAGGAACCTTAAATGCGTATGACTAAGTGAAAGAAGCCAATCTGAAAAGGCCACGTACTGTATGATTCCAGCTGTAGGACATCCTGGAAAAGGAGAAACTATGGAGACAGTAAGAAGGTCAGTGAGTAAGGGAGAGGGAAGGATGAAGGGGTGGAGCACAGAGGATTTTTAGGGCAATGAACCTACTCTTTATGATTTTATAATAATGGACATATACGTTGTTAAACATCTGTACAAACCCATAGAATGTACAACACCAAGATTGAACCCTAATGTAAATTATGGACTCGGGTGATTTTGATCATAATTTGATCAACCACTGTAGGTTTATCTTTGTTAACAAATGTCCCACCTGGGGGGTGATGTTGACCGTAGGGGAAGCTGTGCGTGGGTACGGATGGGGATGTAGGAAATCTCTGTGCTTTCCTCTCTGTTTTATCGTAAACCTAAAACTGCTCTAAAAAAGTGAAGTCATGAAAAAAGAAAAAAAGTTTAGCTTAGACAGTGGATATTGGAGATGAATAGCTTAAAAAATTAATTTAGTTTTTACATCCTTTAAGCTTCATTAACTCCCTTTCAGGAAATTGCACACTGAGGCAATCTTACTCTGCTCTCCCCAACAGAAACCTCTTCAGACTTCGCAGCACGCTTACAGATTCTGTTGCTAAAGCCCGCAGCTCATCATTGTCCTTCTGGCCGTTTGCCACAGGGCGGCTGTGGCCAGCCTGGGACAGGACCAGATGCTCCTTCAGAGCGGGCCTCAGCGCAGGGCTGCTTCCTAAAGTGGAAGGGGCAGGTGTCACTCTTTGTCCCCCTCTCCTCCATCTTCGATTCACATCCTTGAATAACTTCCAGGATGGAGGAGGAGAATCCAGAAATAAACTCTCTGTATATGGGCGGACCTGAGGATGGTTACATTGCTTCAAGTTGATTGGTGGGCTGGCGGGGTACAGAATTTTAGATTGAACATAGTTTTTTTCCCTTGGAAATTTGAAGGCGTTGCTTCATTATTTTCTAGCATCTAGCACTGTTTATAAAAAATCGGAAGCCAATCCGATTCTTGTCCCTTTCTGTGTTCTGAAATGACATCCTGGGGTGTGTGTCTTTTTCATTTATTGTGTCGAGAACTTTAAATCTGAAGACTTGTGTCTTTTGGTTCTGATAATTCCACACGTTATCTCTTTAATAATATTCACCTCTCAGTTTCTTTATGCTGTCTTTCTGGGACACTTATTAGTTAGATGTTAGATTTTGGGGGGATTGATGTTCTAATCCTTTTATGGTTTCTCATATTTTTCATCTCCTTGTCTTTCTTCTCAACTATATCTTCCAACTTTTCTATTGATTTATTTTCAATGTCAGCATTCTTCTTGAGGTTTCTTTTCCTTATGTTTCCTTTTTCATATCATCCTTGTTTTACGAATGCATTGTTTCCCCAGTGTCTCTGAGGACACTAGATTCTTGTTTAAAGTTGTGTTCTGTTTCCTGCAACATCTCAGATCACTGTATGTTTTTAAAATACTGTTTTAATTTGTTCCTATTTTGAAAAAATTTGTTTCTTACAATTTCAGAAGCATTATACATTTATGTAATTGGAAGATGGATTTGGAAAATAGAAATGGAAACATGCAGCAATGAAAAAAATCATGCCTGACACCTGGGGATTCGTATCTGAGTGCACCTGTTTGCAGAAACGCACACACATATGCACACATATGTGGGTGTGCTTACAAACACATGACATGTTTTTAATTGATATGGGGTCATAGCTACATATGGCTTCTTGATTCCCTGTTTCTTGTTTGTCTTGCTCTTTCTTCTTCATATTTCTGGTTTCCCAGAAACACCTGGTCGTCCTTTGTTGACTTTCAAGCTCAGGAAGAGGCCAGGGTGTGCTGAGCGTGGGCTCTGTGTTTGCTGTCAGGCTGCACTTGAGGGTGAGTGGGTGGGAGACCCACGGGCTTATGTCATGAACCTTGCACTGTGACTGATGTGGAAGTAGAGAAAGAACCCACAGTCATATGCTCACCAGCCCAGTTAGGCTTCTGTAAGCACCGTGATTTCCTGTCGTGGGACCAGAAGCCGGGGCCAGTGACAAACCGGCCGTGGGTTTCCAGGGAGCAGCGGAGGGCTGGCGTTCAGGGGTCAGGCCAGGGCACACCTCAGTGCAGAATGGAGCCGGTCAGCACTCATTCCATGTGCTTATTCTGTGCTCACTTTTTTCATCTCACACATTCATTACTTGTCCCATTTTACAACATGTGATCTACAGATATGTTTTTAACGAGTCCCTCGTGAAGAACTTGTGTCTCCCGTGAGCTGGTTCTTGCCTTCCTCTTTCTCGCTGGCTGGCTAGCCCTCTTCAGTTGGTTATTACCACTACCCTTATCCCTGAGGTCAGTGTTTCCAATGGGTAACATGTCCAAGCCCGATGATATAAACCCATCAGGAGGAGTCGTCACTTGGTTTACTGCAAGGCCTTTCTGAGCCATAGGTTAATATATTAATGAAGACTGTGGCCGTTACCCTACATTAAATAATGGCCGTGAATGACTGCGAGAAAAACATCCTTACGTCCTCCTGCAGAGTGCGAGATTGATGAGAATGGATTACTCTGCCAAGAGAACTCAAAAATATTACAACCTTTTATTCCTCTGCAGCTTGGACGGGTGTGTATTCATTTCTAAGTTACTACAAAAAAAAACAAAACCTCTCACAACGATTCTGAGCTAAAAACACATTAAATCATCACGTTAATTATATTGAAACAGCACACTGAGATTCTGTGGCTAATCTAGTTTAAACTTGGCCTCTGCAGCTCACTCAATATTTTATTTCTATTCAGGTCATATTAGTCAACTGGCCATGAGTAGCTGTATTTATTTATCTTATTAGTTTATTTTGGTCCAGTAGTAAATTATGATAGAATTATAATAATTCCTCCATTTATATACATCTCACAATCACCTACAAACTTGACCTTCTAAAATGTGATCTAAACACAATATATAATAAATATTAACACTTCCACGGTTGTCCCTTCCACTTTTCCAGAAGAGTTTAAATGGCCCAGAATATTCTGGGTTCCATTTTTTTCTCTGAAACTCTCCCATTTAGTACTTTATTTGTGGCATTACCTCTATGTTCAAAGAGATACAGAGCCACATATAGTATGACAATGTACTTTAAAGCTAAAAAAAAAAGGTGGTGGTAGAGGGTAGAAGGCGCATTGGGCTCCAGGACTCTGTCGCTAGCTGGCAGATGTCACCCGGTGATGGTCCTGGGAGGGCAGCAGGGATCCAGGCTTCCTGTGTGTCTCCAGGATTACCTGGGGGAGGCAAATGAAACCCAAGCAGGGCATCTTTCCCCCTTTAGTCTTCACCAGACCTGTGCTGAGAATGCTTAGAGGCTCAGTTAAGGGGATGCCTCTTCCGGGGAGGGACTCCCAGGGTCAGATTCATTAATTCTTGTCATATTTTCACAGTTCAGGCTTTGGCCCTGAGCTTCCCAGGTTCAGAAACTCGATTTCAGCTGAGGACCTGGGCAGATCAATTCTAGGACAAAACACACTAGCCAAGTTCATGAGAGTGGTGATGAAAACAGACTGTTGGTGTATTTAATGCACAGTGAGATGGTCACAGGAGCAGGTAGTTGTTTTCCTGTAGGCAGCCTGCACGGGAAGTGCAAACGCCATCAAAGGCTGCCTGAGGAGCCATGACTCCAGCGAAGGGGGCTGGCTGGCCTCCCGGTGTGCTTCAGGACAGCGGGCTGGATCCAGCAAGTCTGACTGTTGTCCACAGTACAAGCTCAGTTCTCCTTTTATTTGTGGTCATTACCAAGTGGAGTAATGTCCTTTTAGGTTCTGTAAACACAATGAGGAGAGTGGGCTGTGCGAACGTCTGCAGGATGATGCCGGCTGGGTCTGTGGCCACGTTCACGTTGACCACTGCCACCATCTCATCGAACTCTCATCCCTCACCTTCGGAGATGCAGAAATAAGTTCTGTGGCAGAAACAACATGGCAGAAATAAACCATCACTTCAGAGAACTGATTCCTGTCCCTGCCCCTTGGCTGACAACCAGAAGTAGAACTTCGAGTGCCTAAGCTAATAGTTTTCCTCAGCCTGTTTTTGGGAAGAGGAGAACCAAGCTGGATAAACTCCTGCCAGCCACCCTGCATGCACCCCCTCTGTGTGTCCTTGAACCATTCTGAATTCTTGCGTTAGTCCAACACAAACCTATTTATTTTTGCTAATGAGACAGAAGTAGAAGGTGGGAATTTTTACAATGTTAGACATTATGCGTTATAAGCCGAGCAGTCTAATTATTCACAGGGATCACAAATATTCATCCCCACTCCCCAGTCCATTGTTTACTATTGTCACATGCCTACGAGGCATTAACCAAATTTGCATTTAATTAGAAGAGAACATCCATGATTTCAGATAAAACTCATCCCTCCTAATTTTGAAAATTAATCTGATTTATTCCCACTTGGATTTCTAATGCTTCTGAAACAAATCTTTCAGAAAAAGAATAATGTGTGCTTTCTTTCCAATGATCTAACTTCAGAACGTGACTAAGTGGCGTTCAAAAATAATTCCTCATTTAATGCGACAACATAACCCTATGTTTTGTAACATCTTCACCTGCCTCCCCAGGTCCCCTCCAAGCTGTCCCTGGACAGCGAACCCAGCTGTCAGTGGCAAGGTCCATGACACCGAGGCTCCCAGCAGGGCTGCAGGGACAGCCAGACTCTGCGGTGTCAGCCGATGCCATCGACCGTCTATGCTGGAAAAGTCCAATAACCCCGAGACTGACCGTGGGCTGGGACTACAGCCACACCATTCTGATCATGTGAGTACTAAACGTTTGAGGTATGCAGAGAGAATGATGACAAAGGTGTGTTTTCAGATCAGCAGTTTTCACCGTGCCCTCAATAGACATTTATCAAGACATCCAATGAATATAAAAACACCCACATCTCTTTAGAAAACTGGAACATGTTCCGGGAGCAGCAGAATTCATAAACTGCAGGATGACTTGTTTTCTGCACGCTGGCCTGATATAATTCACAGATATCACCTCTCGTCCTGAGAGCACTCCTCGTCACTGTGCATTATGGGAATGTCAGGCTGGATTTATATGAAGGAGGATTTCTAGAGGTGGTATTATTGATGGTGAATGGAAGATTCACCAGACATTGGAAATCGGAAGTACTTCTGAAAACCCCCTTTCCCTTGAAAGGGCTATAAATCTAAAAATAATCTTGAATTCACAAGCAATCCTTTTATGTTATAAGTTGATAGCAAATATATTACTGAAGAGACACATAATTACCTTAAAATCTACCACAGTTAGGGATGCATTGGAGCTCTTAAATTATAATTTAATTTTATAACAGTAAAAATTTTAAGAAATATTTTTACTATTCGTTTTCTTTGAGTTTCACCTTTTATCCTCATGTTTATAATGACAAAGTAGGACTGTTCATAAACGAATATCCCAGACAGCTCCAAATATGTAGCAAGCTGATTTTGTTGACCAAGAGAATGTGGCTTTATCGTTCATTCCAGTACATGAAACCGGCAACCACAGAACCCGGCAGCCTGGCAGAGACCGTATCTATGGCACCGTCTGTCTTAAAGAAGACCTTTGTGGACCAATGGGGTGGCCAGGGGCTGGAGATGCTAGACCTGGGGCTTCCTGGCTGCATGTTAGAGTTTATAATTCAGCCAGCTCAAAGGGGCATTTTTTTGTCTCTCTGTCTAACCATGTACCCGCGTCTACACCCATGGCAGCACCGTCTCCACCTCCATCACTTAGCTGCATTTCCATCTGTCTCTCTGCTGTGTGTGTTTCTCTCTCTCTCTCTCTCTCTCTTACCCCCCTCCCTTCACCCCTCCCCCCTTTCCTGGGACAGCTCTGGGGAGCAGCAGAGAATACTCTGGACTTAGAGCAGAGATCTGAACTTTGGGGTTGCGTCTGCAACCCTCAGTATGTTATTTAACCTCATCATGTTCCAGTTTCCTCATCTGTTAAAAAGGGATGGTAACCATAGTTTATCTCATTGGGTTATTGTGAATTTAAATAATGGATAACGTGCTTTGTGGGCTACAAAATTCCACATAAAAAGTAAGCATTATTAGTGATAAAAATGTTGGGTCCATGTGGCGGTGATAATAAATTAGGGGACATTCTCATTTTAAGGCACATTCTTCAGTGCCTTCTACAGTTGAGGCCCATTCTACAGTTGTAGTGTATTGTGCTTTGCCCATTGGGAGAGTTCTGGGGGGTGTGAAGGAGGAACGAGGCCCAGGCTACCTGGCTACCTGCTGGGGCAGGACCGTGGAGTGGATGTGTGCCGAGTGCTTACCCCTCTCAGCCTCAGTTTCCTCTTCTGTAACATCCTTGGTTGATCCCATTAGAAGACATCACCCTAAGATCTGGGCTAAGCCCACGATTTAGGAAAAGCTACCGTGCTTCCCCGAAAATAAGACGGGGTCTTATATTAATTTTTGCTCCAAAAGACACATTAGGGCTTATGTTCAGGGGATGTCATCCTGAAAAATCATGCTAAGGCTTATTTTCCGGTTAGGTCTTATTTTCAGGGAAACACGGTAAGTGTAAAGATAAGTAGGATATATAGCACCACCTTTGGTCCAAAACGGGCCAGTACTCTGATTCGTGACGGGCTCCTGGGCTCCAAACCAGGACCGGGCAAGAGGAGGGAGTGACGAGGCCCCAGGAGCAGGAAGGAAGACATGCTGAGCCCAGCGGTTGCGCAGACAGCAGGGGGCGGGGGTGTGGTGTCATGGGCGTCTCACGAGCCATTGCTGCCCCCTAGCTCCACCAGGGCTCACAGTGCAGCCAGGCAGCACCCTCAGAACGTCCCCTTTCCTAGGTAGGACAAGCAGCAGGACCGGTGGAGGCAGCTTCTTAGGGGGCAGGGCCAGGAGTGAGGGAAGAGGGGGCCCAACCCTCTGTTGCCGTTTTTTTAACGCTGCAGGCCTGCACACTGCTCACACCAGACAAATGTGACGGCGCCAATGAAGCGCTTTCTGCAGGCTGCGTTTTCCAGGCCAGGCCTGTGTGTGGTTCTCATGTTGGATTTCTAAGTGGATAGTTAGGGCCGATTCACGCATTTGAAGATTTCCTGAGGAGGCATTTCTCTGTCTGTCACTGTGACCTCTGAGTCCTTGGCTACAAAAGGCCTTTCCGGAGGCCGTCCCTGCCTCTAGAGAATCGCCCCTGAGCAGACAAGTCACACACACACAAAGATGACAGCAAGGACTTCCGTCGCACCTGCCGTCACATTCAAACACAAAGCAACACTAAGCACTCGGCCTGTTTTGTTCATGTGTCTGTCTGGACGTTTTCGTCCTAGAAACCTTCCCAGAAGACAAACTTAGAAATTAGTGAGTCCTGCACAGATGGAGTAGTTTTTCTGTCCTCCTAGGTCAGTTTCCCCAAAGCTAACATGTCCAGCTACAACTGGCCAGTGGTTCTTCACTCAGCCCCCAGGGTCGTCGCGTCCTAACGACTGGCTAATGAACTCCCACGCCAGGGACAAGGCATGGCGGGGCATGCCAACGGCATTGTCCATCTTGCTTTTAATGTTTATGGCGTGGGCATTATTGAGCTGACTTCCTGGACAGAGTGACTTTATGACACTCACTTGAAAATTGGTTTAAAAGTGCTGTGAAAGAGGGACATTACCAGCAGGATGCTCAGGAATGCCACAGATCAGGGCTGTGTAAAGGCGACAAGATGTTTCTGTCACGGTTTACGAATCACCTAGATCAGCTTTCTGCCCCGTAAGTAATACTTGGCACAGGGACCTGCTTTGTGCCTGGGAGTTTTTAGCCGCCACCTGGGGCTGGTTCTTTTTTGTGGCGTGTCACCATGGCCATTACCTGGACTATGTATAGACATCCAGGCTGCCACCATAGGCATGGTGTGCCCCGTGGCAGAGAAGACTAGACAGGGAGGAACCCTATTCCCAGAAAACTTCCTGTTTTGTCCGCTGGCACGCAACTTGCCACCCAAGAGCCAAGAGATGAAAAGATGTTGGTTCACTCAAATATGTATAAAGACAGTAAGACTCAAATGCTGTAAAAATGTCAGTTTTCCCCAACAGAATTCCAACCAAATGCCAAGAGGATTTGGGGGTTGGGAGGTAATGACAAATGATTCAAAGTCCATCTGGAAAAACAGACATTTGGGAGTAACCAGGACACCCCAGTATGGGGACAAGGGGACACTCTCAGTGCTTCCCCCTCCTGCTGCCCCTCTTGACTCCACCTGCTCCCTCCTGGGCCCAGTTCCCAGCATGTGGCCTGGGAGAGTCCCAGAGGCCCCTCCCAGCCATGGCTGACTTTACCCTCCATGGGTCTGTTGGGCATTCTCCAAGGTTCCTACAGGCAGTCTTCCGCACCAGGGTCCTCTAGGAGCCCTCTGCTTTGATGGGGCTGGGTCCAGGGCAGCCTTTCCCAAATGAGTCTGGTGGCTTCAGCCTCCTCTGGGCAGATGACAGCAAACTTCCACATGGCCCACCTGCCTCCAATAATCTGTGTCCACATAGGACGTTAAATAATGTGATAAGTACTAGTCAGTCGACTACTAATCAAGCCCAGGTGAAAAGAATGGAGCAGATTGGTACAGGGGCTGGTACGAGAGCCAAGACCTACTGTTAAGTAAGGATATCAAGTGGCAGAACAGATCTCAAGGTGTAATAAACAAGTGTTCATGCCCGTGTAGAGAATCCGGCCCTGTGGCTCCCAGAGAGGGATCTGAACACAAGGGGAGAAAGCCCAGATTCTTAAATGCACTGCCTCACCATTTCCATCTTTTCCCTCCTTAGGAAGTATAGTTTTAAAAAAGTGAATGTAAAAAGGGCAAGTTCAGCACCACTTTCCAAAGCTCTGTGCTCCTTTCTGGGAGTTTTCAAGGTGGTTCTCCCATCGAAACCTTTTCTCCATCAGACAGCCTCTGCCCTTAGGCTTTGCACGTCTGACTCCAGGACACATGCCCCATCCCCTGGGCCTGCCGACTTCCCTGGGGGCTATCAGCTGTTTGAGACAAAACCGTGTCTGCAGTGAGTATGAGTCCGCCCTGCTGGCCTCAGCCGGTCCTGTCTGTCCCTCTTTGACTGCCTGCCATGCTGGCCCACGCCATTCTCCCACTGCTGCGGTACTTCCTGCCATTCAGGGGCCTCGTGACAAAGCTCGTCTCGTCCAGAGTGTCAGTGAGTCAGAGGGAAGGCGTTTTGATGTTGGCACTGCCAGGGGAAACCGGTACAGAACCTGCACAGGTCCCTTCTCTGGGACTCAGTGGGTCCTGCTCTCCTGTGTGTATCGGCCGTGCTGTTGTGTGAAGGGTGGGGGCCTCCCGGGACCTGACAGGAGGGGAACAGGCCAAACTGTGATTACAACACGCTTTTCAGGTCTTTGTTCTCCTGCTTGCTTCCACAAGCAGAGTCCCGAACGGGTCTTTATCGATACTCAGTGAGAGTTAGGAATGGATAGCAGGTGTGTGTGCACGTGTACATGCACCTCTCCAGCTGTGTCTTCAGCTGTCCGTCTGAGTGTAGGCTGTCGCCAGTTCTCCAGCTCTAGTCCATCAGCACATGGCTCCTCCCAGCCTTGCCTTGGCTGATGTGTAACCTCCCACGGCGACAGGGAGGGGCTTGGCACCCACCCCCCACCACTTGTCTGTTCTGTTGTGGTACAATGAACAGCATTTCCCAGATTGCTTACCACCCCACCACGGGAAACACCTTTACCAGCTAGAGTGTCTTTTGTCTCCATTCTAGAAGTTTCGGAGCTTTGCATTTTACATTTAAGTCTATGTTCCATTTTTTAAAATTGAGAAATAATCCACATACCATAAAATTCACCCTTTTAAAGTCTACAATTCAATGTTTTTAAATATATTCACAAGGGTGTGCAACCATCACCACTGTCTAGTTCCAGAACCTTTTCATCACCTTGAAAAGAAGCCATTTCTATGGGTTATCTTTTTACTTTCCTGATAGTATCCTTTGATGAACAAAAATTTTAATTTTGATTAAGTTCGACTTGTCTTTCGTTGTTATTGTTTGTGCTTTTTGAGTGATACTTAGGAAACCATTGCCTAATCCAAGGTCATGAAGCTGTACACGTTTCCTTTTTCTTACTACAAAGCCTGCCATTCTTACCAAGATCCAGCCATTTTTCTTGAACAAGAGATACCTGGAACGTTGCAAACCTTTGGTTAATTTCCAGAATGCTGATGACATTGATTCTGACGTCTCATTGCTTTTATAGAGGAGAGGATTTTTGGAGGTTCTTATTCTGTCATTTTTGCTTACATCATCCCATCATTCTACTTAATTTTTTTTGTAGGCATGAGATAAAATTCCTCTACTAAATCTCTTTTCTGCTTAAATTTGTCAGGGTTCTGTTTTGTTGCTTGCAAAGCCTCTTACAGAAGTGCTTTCACTAATCTGTATTTTGGGGTTATTACCTTGACTTTTTTTTAAATCAAGGGACACTAAACTAAACAATCTCATGAAACTATTGCTTCATTGGCTAAAGAGATATTTTTGAGGATATTTTCTATCACATTTTAAAATATTTTCCACCTGAAGGTCTACATGAGAGCATTTCTTCGAGAGCAAAGAGCTGGGGCAAGCTGTCTCTTCTGAAGAGCAGATATGCTTTCTTCTTATAGCTAACGAACATGATGTCACAATCCTATTTTCTTCTTCACTTGTGATGCCAGGGAGCTCAAAAAATTTAATTCAAAACTTGCAAATGGGGTACTTTATGATCTGCTGAATTAAGTTTAATTTCTTCTATCACTTATTATTCTAGTATACATGTTCCTTGGGTCTTATTAAAAAATATGTATACTTTCTTATCTATCTATCATCTTTTTTTTTTTTCCTCTTTAAAAGCGGCCTCAAATCCTTGGTAAAATTCGGAGGAACTTGCACTTCTCTCTACACCCAGAAGACTGACTGTTGAGTTAGCTCACGGTCTCTGCATTACTTTACACCGTCTTGACTCTGGGAACATTAGTCTCTGAGAGGCCGTCCGTCCGTCGTAGTGACTCAGATTATTGGAATGGCCTGCCTGAGTTTCATTCTGGCTCTGCCATCCCCTTTCTGTGTGTCCTCGGGCAAATCCCCAACCTCTTTGTGCTTTAGTTTTCTAAACTGTACAGTGGACATAATGAGTACACAGAACGATGGTGAATGCTAAACTAGATATACGCGGAAGGCAATTAGAATGGTGCCTGGCAAACAGTAAGTGCTCAGACATGTTTGTTATTTTCACTAAAAAATGAAAGTTCAAAAAGCAGGCAGGACTTAAAGATGGTGCAAAGTTGGGTGAAATGTTCAAGAAACTCCAGGTCGGGGCATAACATAGAGAAGTTGTAGCTTGTGACATTTCCGCAGGACAAGGAGGGGTCAGCAGCTTCCAGGAAGGAAGGGTCTGGGGGTGTGTGCGAGGCCAGGACAGTGAAGGGAGCCAGCTGAAGGAGTGGGTCAGGAGCTGAGAAGGGGGTGAATTTTCCTTTCGTGGGGATGGATTATGGAGGGAGGAATGCAAGCCCGGGTTTTCCAGGTCACTAACTTGTGTCTCCTTAGGAAAGTCCCTCCATTTCTCTGGGTCTTGGTTGTAATTAAACTAGGAGGTTTCTGACTCCTTCTGGCGTCAACCTCTGTGATTCTTCCGGGTCTCGCTCCCTCTGTATCATGATGAGGTTCATTTGACGGGTTGCTCCTTTTCCCGCTTTGACTCATTTCCCTCCTAAATTTTGTGAGCTGAAGTTGGAAGGAAAAAAAGAGTTAAGATGGATAATTAAAGCCAAGAAAGATGGTACATGACTGAATACATTATGAGCCAATAAAAATGATTGAAACCAACCTGCAGTAAGTTAATGTGTATTTATGATACTGCCTTTAGAAACTGTGCTAAATTGTCTCTTAGTTCACTGGAGCCAAGCGGTGTCCTGCATAATTGCCTGGAAGGTGTGACCCAACATCCTCCATGAGGATTAGCGGGTAGGGGACTCTCCGTTCTGAGCCCAGTGGAGTAGAGACAGGCTCTGCTTGTGAGGATTAATTCTGTGTCAACTTGTCTGGGCCGCAGGAGCCAGACATTTGATCTGACATTACATGGGGTGGTGTCTGGGAGGGCATTTCTCCAGATGAGATTAACATTTGTAGACTGAATAAAACACACTGCCCTCCCCAGGTGAGTGGGTCTCATCAGATCGTCTGAGGTCTGAATAGAGCAAAAGGGGGTCAGGGAGAGTTCCCTCCGCCTGTTTTCCAGCCGGGACATCAGACTTCCCTTGAACTTGAGATGTCAGATTGTGGGGCAATTCCTTATCACCTATCTATCTGACCATCACCTAGCTGTCCATATATGTCTGTCTCTCTCTGTCTCCTACGTTCTGTCTCTCCGGAGAGCTCTGACTACATTATTGCCTGAGCACATACTTAGGCAAACTAATGAGTGCAGAAGAATTTATGGGGGAGGGGACGGTGAGTGGTTAGGGCACGATCTCCAGCACAGGGACCTGGGAATGTCACTGTGTGTCACGCATGCTGCAACAAGGCTTTGGTTTTATTGCATGGGAGGGAACATGGTGCTGTGAAAAGAACAAGAGTTACTGAGTCAGGTGGATCTGGGTTCGTATGTGGACTGTGTAAACTGAGTCAGGTCGCTTTTCCTCTCTGAGCCTCGCTGTCTTTGATGTTAAAGGAGATGCCAATACCTCCTTCACAGGGTTCCTGTGATGGGTAAATTATGTACTCTATGTGAAACACCTGGAATGTGGTATCTACCCTACAAAAGCTAGCTCCCTACTACCCTAATTTCTCTCTCACTCACATACACATGAAGTGTTGACCTAAAATATAAGGACATATGTGCTAAGTGTCAAATCAGTGGTTGGGAATATCACTCCTGGTAAGTTTTCTGTCTGACGCCTGGACCATAAGCTCTGTGAAAACAAGACTGAAGCACTCTTATTTCCATTGTGTGTCCCTATTTGCCAATCAGAGAGTGAATGAAAGACTGGAATTGTCAGGAAAGACTTTGTGGAGAAGGCTGATGTTGGTGTCGCCACCGAAGGGTGGTAGCCCTGAATCTGAAGAGGAGGGAAGAGGATATGGAATGGGAGAAGGTGCTGGGCCTTGGCCCTGGGAAGGCTTTGGGGGCTGGAGAGGGGAGGAAGCCAGGCTGCAGGAAAGGCCTCTTTACGGAAAGAAGTGGGGAGAATGGCTGGAAGGGCAAGGTGGGGTCCAAAAGTCACGGTCTGGAATGCTATGTTAAGGAGTTAGATTTTATTTTGTAGTTAATGAGAAGAACTGCATTGAAGTGCTTTGAGCAGGGGAGAAAAAGTGTATTTTGGGAAGAGTCATGTTTCAGAGGGAGGTAGAAAAGAGGGTGTCGGCTGGGGTGTCTCCATCAGATAACTGGGCACCAGCTCCAGCGTGGTTGGGGCTTACTTACACAGTGGCAGTTGGAGGTTTCCCCAGGGCCAGCAGAAGGGACAAGCCCTAATGCACAAGCACTTGTCAATAGCTTCCTGTTTTCTATTGTCCCTTTGGCCAAAGCAAGTCACATGTCCAGGCCCAGACTCAGTGGTAGGAAATAGATTCAACTTGTTGATGGAGGAGGGACAAAGCCACACAGCAAAGGGGTGAGCGTGTAGGGAGGGGTGAGCTTGTGGCCATTTTATGGTTCCTACCCTGGCCTAAGTACTGTAACAGGGAAATAACTAAAACCGTGGTGGAAGAATCTCTACAGACAACTGCACAAAAGAAACAAAAAGGTCTAGCTGGTTTGAGTGTTGGCTTAGGAAGATCAGAAGTGCCATAGCATCCACTTTCTGGAATACATGTCTAAATGGCACACATCTTAAAATCTAATGTGTTTACATTCTTAGTGGAGAGATTAACCCAGAAATTATCCAGCGCCGTTGCGGGGACAAAGGAGCTGAGATCCTGCGTGACAGCCATTGTGGCAGCTCTCAGACCCTGGGCGTCCGGATGCTTTTCTGTGTTTCGCTGGTTCTTTAGGGCTCTAAGACATTTTAAAAATAAAGATGAATGTTGAATTTAAGGAGCTAGAAGTTATTCCTGGTGTCTTATCAGGCTATGGCAGCAGGAAGACGTGCTCAGACAAGCCTCCTGTTCTGTGTCCTCCCACTACCAACATTTTCCCGTAAAAAGCATCATAGGCACAGTATTTGGGGGCCACACGCTTTTCAGAAGTCATACAAAAGTTTGAGTCTTGAAAAAATTTTTTACTTCAATATTGCAAAAAGTACTGCAAAATCTAAATTAATAAATATCATAAAAATTATTTGAAAGCAATTTGTAGATTTTCTCACTTCCTAAGAATTCTCAGTGATGCCAAAAAAATCCCAGCCAACAGCAATTTAAATGACTTCCTTATAGCCAAATAAATTCAAAAGTAAAATGATAAATATTCCTTAAAATTCAGTTTTATGGCAAAAAAAAAACACAATAAAAGATACTTAATGCAGAATGAGGTGAATTACTGTGTTTGGCACGTGTAGCGTTCCCCCAAATAAACGTGCTGCGGAGGGTCCTTACACCTCCCCAGGAACAGGGAAGGGCCTGCCATTCAAGGCTATCTACGTTTTCCAGGTGGACAAGCCCAAGACCTGTGGCAGCCCACGCCCCTTATCAGACCCAGAGAACCCAGGTTTCGGGGTTTCCGCCCAAAGCGTGTCCTGCAACGACCGATTTCCGCCCTTTTACCTACTTCGGCACAGTTAAAGTTTCCGTGGGAGAACGGCTCGACTCTGCCAAGTGCCCTGCAGGCTGAGCTGAGTGAGGGGCACTAACTGGCGTGGCCATGGCTGATGAGTAACTCCTGTGGGGAACCAGAGCGCCGAGCCTGCGCCGGCCCGCCCACCTCCATTACTCCGCCCGCATAGGAAGGAGACCCGCCCCGCGAAGCGAGCCTCACCGCATCCTCCCGGGGCTCCGGCGGAGATCCCGCGGACCCTGCCCGCCTCCGCTCCCTGGGGGCGTGCCCCAAACCCCGCCCCGAGGCCTGAGGCTCCGCCCAGTCCCCTTGCCCACGCCGCCTTAGGCCCGGCGGGCGCCACGGCGCGTCCTCTGACGCGCGGCGCCTTCGTCTGACGTCAGGCCCCGCCGCGGCCCCGCCCCGGCAGCGCGGCGCCCGCCCTCCGCAGCCCGAGCGTCTACGCCTGAGGCAGCGGCTGAGGCGGCGGCCGCGCTCGCGGTCCTGGTGGCGGTCACTGCTGTCGGCCAGCTCTCGTCCCGGGCTAGCGGAGCGGCCGTGCAGCCCCTCGGACCGGCGGGCGATGGCGCGGCGGCGGGCGTGAAGGAGGATGGAAGGGCAGGACGAGGTGTCGGCGCGGGAGCAGCACTTCCACAGCCAAGTGCGGGAGTCCACGGTGAGCTGGCCGGCGACCCCACGGCGACCCGCCGGCTGCCTGCGGCCCGCGCCGCTTCCGGGCCCCCGCCCCTTCCCCTGCCCTCGGGTCCTCACCCTCTGCCCCTGGCCCTCCGCCCCAGGCGCCCCCAGTCCCCGCGGCGGCCTCCCCTTTGCCACCTGCGCGGCTTCCCGCCCCGGGCTCCGCCCCCGGCCCGCGCCCACCCGCTCTCCTCCCGCTCTCCTCCCGGGGCGCCTCGCGCGGTTCGCACGAGTCCCCTGTGGTCCCACGGGGAATGCTGCGGTGCCACCTGCACCCTCACGGGGCCATGCCCTCCCGGCATCGCGGTGGCCGCCTCGGCGCTCCAGGTGGTGGCCGGCCCCCGAGGGCTCGCGTGCCCCCGCTCCGCGGCCTGGCGGATGGACGCGTGTACAGTCCGTGCAGGTACCTGGCGGTGCCCGTGCGCCCCTCGCAGGCGCTGGCGCAGGACCGAGCTCGGTCCCGGGTCCCCGAGGAGCAGCGAGCGTCCGCTGCCCCGCTCTTCTGTCGTCCAGGTTAGCGTATTGTGCACCGTGCGCTCGGTCCCTCACCCCGGCGCCCCCCAGCCCCACTTGCACTAAGTCCGAAACCTTCCGTTTTGGGTGGGAAGACCCGCGAGTTCTGGGATTGAGGGCCGAGCAGAAGTCCACGGTGCCCTGGAAGCGACTTCTTGGGAGAGCCGTCCTTTCTCGCTGCGGTGCGCGCTGTCGCTGCCGGGGGTCGGGAAGCAGGCGTGGCCTTCGAAAGCCACTTTGGTTTTCCTTTTCGTGAGAACACATTGCAGTCGTGTTTGTTTGTGTTTCCATAACGGGGTAAAGCCGTACCCCTCCCTCTTCTAACTCAGCCACACTCCTGTTTTGAGGTGAAAAGATTCTGGTTTAGAATTGCCTAATTTGTGTAGCTCTTGATCTTGAAAATTGAGACTCACTTCGCCAAGGCACACCTGAGAATAAAGAGGACCTATAAAGTCGGAACTAGTGGAATTTGATACAGCATATTTCGTTTAATTTTAATTTTTGAAGTTAAAGCTCAAACAAACAAAAGTGCATACTCACGTGTGTAAGGCTTGAAGCGTTTCACTAAACACACCCGTGTAATCCTGAACCCAGACTGAGAAACAGACTCTTACTGGCAACCCAGAGGCCCAGCCCTTTTTCCTGTCCACTTACTCTCTGCCTCGCCAAGAGTAGCCACTGTCCCCGTGTTAATACATTAGTTTTGCTTAGTTTTGCACCATTATATAAATGAAAACTTCTAGCATGCACTGTTTTGGGTTTCTTTCACTCAACAATGTTTGTGAAGTTCCTTTATATTGTATGTGGGCATAATTCATTCTCAATGCCGCAGTTGTGTGCTTACAGCATAACATTTTTATTTCACTGTTGGTGGGCCCTTCCATGGTTTCCAGATTTGGCTACGGATATTCTTGTCTGTGTTTTTTGGTGAACATGTGTATGTATGCATTTCTGTCAGGTGTAGACCTAGGAATGGGACCGCTAGTAGGTTATGGGTTGTGCTCTTGTTCATCTGTACTTTTAATGCAGTTTGCCAACGTGGTTGTACAGATGGACGCTCCCACCTGCACTGTGTGATAGGGGTGCTTGCTTCCCATCTTTACAGCACTGAGCACTTTCTCTTCTCTTTTGTCTTAGCTACTCTAGTATGTGTGTGATAGTATTTATTACACAAAATATTTTCTTTGCATTCCCCTGATGATTAATGAATTTGAACACCTTTTCATGTTTATTGGTCATTTGGAAATCTTTTGTGAAGTAGCGTTGAGTTTTCCCCCATTTTTAAATTAGTTTATATATCTTTTATAAAACGTTTGCAAGAGTTCTTTATGTATGCTGGATATGATGCCTAGGTCTTTTTTTTTCCATTTTGTGGATGCCTTTTCATTCACTGAATGATATCTTCTGATGAGCAGAAATTCTTAATTTTAATTTAGTTCACTTTATCAAATTTTTTTCTTTCATGGTCAGTGCTTTTTTGTGTTATGTCCCTTTGCTTAGTCCAAGGTTATGAAGGTGTTTGCTTGTGCTTTTCCCTAAACGCTTTATTGATTTGCTCTTCCCACTGAGCTCTGCAGTTCATTTGCAATTTATTTCATGTGTATGCTGTGAGGTAGGAGTCATATATATTTCTTCACGTGGATGTCCCATTGTTTCAGCACCATCTGTGACCTTTGCCATAAATTAGGTAACTGTGTATTTGTGGGGTTTCATTTTGAACTCTATGCTGTTCCATCGGTCTATTTGTTTTTGGCTTTAATTTTAATTAATTAGGTATTCTGTCATATGGGTTTAGAAAGGGACCCAGGAGCTTTATTACTTTTGTCTCTTACCCTGGAAACCACTCAATTTTGGCACCGATTCTAGAGTCCCTTACTTCTGCCCCTCTCCTCCCACACTTCCTCTGGACTGGCACCCCTGGGTGGTGAGTGTACTCCATCCTCCACAGAACCAGGGAAGACAGTGACCAAGTGTAGTGAGTTGCAATTCACCATTTTTAAGTGCATAGTTCAGTGGCATGCAGTAAATTCACATTGTTGTGCTATCATATCATGACCACTACCCATCTCCAGAACTTTGTTGTCATTCCAAATTGAAACTGTCCCCAGGGATCAAAAACTCCCCGTTCCTCCCTCTCCCCGGCAGCCGGTTAACTTCTCTTCTACTTTCTGTCGCTATGAATTTGGCTATTCCAGGTATCTCCTGTAAGTGGAATCATACAGTATTTGTCTTTTTGTGACTGGCTTATTTCACTCAGCATAGTGTTTGCAAGTTTCATCCATGGCATCGCACGCATCAGAATTTCCTTCTCTTCTAAGGCGGGATAATATCCCATTGTATGGAGAGACTACCTTTTGCTTGTCCACTCATCCTTCGATGGACACTTGGGCTGTTTCCTGGCTGTTGTGAATAATTCTCTGAACATCGGTGTACAAATGTCTCCTTGAGATCTTTCAGTTCTTTTAGATAAGCACCCAGAATGGGATTGCTGGACCACAGGGTGGTCCTGAGGACCTGTCACTGTTTCCCAGTGGCTGCACCATTTTTACACTCCCAGTAAGCAGCGCAGTAGGCTGGCTGCTTTTCTCCTTCTCATGTGGTCATAGAGTCATACAGTGGAGTAGTGGAGTGGATGCAGATGCAATAGCCCACAGACTGAGGGTGTCATAACGGGAGCAAGCAGGAGAGGGACAGAGGGATAGAGGAGTCTTTGTCCTTGAGTTTCTAAACCGGGTTCAGTCAGTTTCCCTTGGCTGGCAGTACAATGGCCCATGAAGATGCTGTCATGGTAATCCCCGCAGCCTGTGAATATGTCACCCTTTGTGGCAGAAGTGACTGCAGATGTGGTCAGGTGAAGGGGGCGGTCATCCTATATCACCTGAGTGAGTGGACGGTGATCCCCAGGGTCCTTATGAGAGGGAGGCAGGAGTGTCAGGTGAGAAGGAGCTGTGACCAGCACCAGGTGGGATGATGCACAAAGTGGAGGAAGGGGCTACCAGCCAAGGAATGTGGCGGGTGGGGGGGTCTTCTAGAAGCTGGAAAAGGCAAGGGAATGGATTCTCCCGGCCAGTCTCCAGGAGAAGCTAGCCCTGCGGCACCTTGTGTTTAGTCCAGCGAAACCCATGTTGGATTTCTGACCTCCAGAAGTATGAGGAATAGATCTGTGTTGTTTTAAGTCACGAAGTTCGTGGTAACTAGTTAGAGCAGCTTTGCCTACAGCTTTGTCTCACCTTGTACTTGAGGTGAAAGGAGATGGAGGCATTCCTAATTGCACTTGAGATGTTCTTTCCTTTCTTCTGTTCTTCCTTCTTAAATGACAGCTGGAGGTATGGTTCCTGTGAGACGTAGGCATGCAAGGGACGCCACCTCCTTTACCCATGATTTTTGGTCTTAGTCTTCCTGTGTTTCCAAGCCAGCATTACCCATAGGACAGAGGGAGTCTCGCAGAGCCCTGTACTTCTGTTCTGTTCTGCTACTGTGCTCGGTATGTGTAGATACTCATTCACGATGGGATTAGGGCTTTGAAGATTATATCCACGTATGGTAGTGGGGGCTGGTAATTTAAGGAATTTAAGGCATTATCGGAAAAAAACACATCAGTGAATCAAGTTCAGAATTAATCTTTGAAAGCCCTTACAAATGTCTTAACACTTAAAAGAAAACAATTTAGAAGACACCAAATAAAGACATAAATTCTGATTTTACACCATTAATATCTTCTGTTCTTTGTGTGTTAGAATCTTTTCAGAATCCCCTTCCCCAGAATTTCAGTGGGATCCTTATAAATGCGTTTTGGGTCGTTTCGAATAATACGCTTTTTGAGAGTATTTTTTTATGTCTGCCCTCCATCCAGATGTTTAGTGTCCTTCTTATTTTTGACTTGGAGTTGTTGACGCCTGGCCTCAGCTCCGAGCCATCATTCCAGTGGCACAGAGAACTTGTGTGCTGAGGTGGCAGAGGCTCTGGGTGGCCTTTCCCAGTGCTGGGTGCAGAACCCGACCTCTGCGTTGGGGACGCCTTGTGAGAGCACTTGTTATCTTTTATGTACCTGCCTTCCTGCGGCCCTCACAGACACGTGCTGGGGGTACCTTCCCCAAGGCCGGTCCAGAGGAGGAAGTGGGAGGAAGGCAGTAGGGGGAACGCTCACTGTAGCGGGGTAAACCCTCAATACTGTGTTTCTCTGAAAATGATACCTAGCCGGACCATCAGCTCTAATGCGTCTTTTGGAGTAAAAATTAATATAAGACGTGGTCTTATTTTACTATAAGACCTGGTATAATATAATATAATATAACAATATAATACTGGGTCTTGTATTAATTTTTGCTCCAAAAGACGCATTAGAGCTGATGGTCTGGCTAGGTCTTATTTTCAGGGAAACATGGTATCAGAAATCTGGTAGCTAAATCCTCAACTTCTGAATTGGCAAGTCAGTATATATTGTTCATGTTGGTGAACAGAAAATACTACCTAGTGTTATGAAAGTGATTTAGAAAAGCAGAGATTGCCTATGAAAGGGAGAGTTGGGTAGAAGCTGTACTTTTCTTGAGGTCTTCTCTGCAGCAAATGCTTGTGTATCTCTGACATGTAATTTTCAAGTCGTCCCTTAGAGATTTATCTACCAGTCCTTCACTTGAAAATATACATCATTTGAAAAAATTACACCAAATACTACAATTTTTATATTGTTGACCTTTTTCCATATTTAGCACTCATTTCTTAGACCTATGGTTCTCAACTGGGGTGACAGTGTCCCATCAGAGGACATACAGCAATGTATTGGCATCTAGTGAGTAGAGGGCAGCAATGCTGCTAAAATCCTACAATGCACAGGACAGTCCCCCAACAACAAGGGATTACCTGGCCTAAATGTGGAGAGCACTGAGGTTGAGAAACTGACGAGTTGCCCCAGAAGTACATAAGATAAGCATAGAAGTAATGACACGGTATACAGCACAGTTCGAGTAGCCTCTAATAAGTGATGCTTATTTTCTATTGTGAGTTGCCATAGGAGGGAATATTAATACTAATTTAATTGGTATATTGTAATTAAATTCCTTTCTCTTTTAAAAAAAAAATTGGGGGTAGATTAAAGGATAGAGCATTCCAAACTACTTAATGTTAAAAGGGAATTAAAAAACCCCACTTTCCATTATGATTGCACACCTTGTATGTTTTTTAAAAAGATTTTTACCATGTTAACCAAAAACTGTGTTTAAAATTCAAAGTAAAACAGAATCAGTTACGAAGAAGTGCTGGGATAGCTTCTCTGGATTCAATCTGTGCAGAGAGTGAAGATTCCCAAGAATATGTGGAATGATGAACCTAAGGGAAACCCTCCCTCCCCCCCCGCCGAGAATGAGTATTAAAAAAAAGTATGTTACATCATACACACCAGGCATCAAAAGCAGTTCCCAGGTAAATCAAAGACCTGAAGATAAAAGATAAAACCGTAAAAGATAACATAGTGACTTCTGGTTTCCAGTCCGACATGAAAAGAGCTTGGAAGTCACCACTCCCATCCTCCTAACAAGTTGAAAATCAGCAGCTCTTCTCAGATACATCAGTCAGTTGAGAACTGGAGAGGGGTGGCCGCCTGGGTCCCCGCTTACCCGGGACGAAAGCCCTCATAGCACAAGCCTGCTGCGAGCCAGTGCTGGTAGGAGCACTTAGATGGAAGCTGCTGATGTCGCGAGGCTTAGTGTGGACTCTCTAGCAAGAGAGTTAGAAACTCTGGGGGGGGTCCAGTCTTGGAGGGCGCCCCCACAATTTTCATGAGTTTTACCTGCAGGAGCTCTGCCTGGTTCTCAGGGTAAAAAATCAGAAAAAACTCCCCTTGTGCTTCCAGCAGGGGAAGGGGGAAAGTAACCATTTTGAAAAATGCCTGGAGCATTTGAATTTAGGTACACATCTTAGACCTGGAATGTAAGGGTATTAGCTTTTAACAGCATAATTTAAATGTAGTATCAGGTAACTTGTGACCGGGAACCTCAGCTCCCAAATGCCTAGCCATTCTTAGCAGCACGAGGACTATAGCCTGTGGCCCCCAGAGGGCCGATCGCCTGTCCTCTGGGTCAGCTGGCACCGAGGCCATGCACCTACGCTGTTTCTGCTGGTGAGCTTGTCACCTTGCTCATCCTGCCCTGATGGAAGCTTAGGGGGAGAAGCTTAGTCTCCCCAGGGAACCAGGAGAGCCGTCTCTCTCGATCAGCCGGTCCTTGCCAGTTCTGGTGAGGCGCTCGAGTGATTTTCTCCCTTGGGTTAGGGATTTCCCTTCGTCGCACTGGATGTAGGAGGACAGGAGCTGTCATCCGGCTTTCTTTCATGTCACTCGTCCCTGTGGGTCTGTCTCTCTCTAAAGACACACTCATTTAGAGGGGCTCCTGCTCCTGGTCCCACCAGTTGTGTGGTTTTTGTCCAGTCTGTTATAGTAGAATTTTTATTTTCATTGTGGGTAGCTTTTATTTCCAAATTAATAATACGTTTGCTTTTATAATTGTTAGTCTTCTACTCGTGAATGAATTGCTTTCCACTGGTCTTTTCATTGCATGCCACGCACTTTGGTTCCTTGATTTCCTTTTTTCCATTAACTTTCATCCTTCTTATTCACCACTTCTGCACTAACTTCCTGAGTGCCTGAAACTACTGCTCTCCACCTTTAAAAATGAATTGAAAATCCTGGAATATCCTTAACCACGACCTTCTATTCTTCCAGCTTCCTTGGTTAAGTTCTTTTATTGCAGCCGCTTCACTGTGAACTTCCACTCCCATCTTCCTCTGTCCTTGCGTTCACTTTCCTCCCGAACTACTTAGGTTTCCAACCACTCCGCCTTGCTGATACCCTAAAGCAGTGGTTCTCAGACAGTGGTCCGGGGATTTCTGGGGGTTCGGGGTTAAATCCCAGGCGGCTGAGGTTGTGGAATGAGAGAGCTTGTGGAATGAGAATGGATTTCTGGCCCAGCCCAGGAAGTGGAGAAGAATAACGTTTAAAGGCTGCCAGAAGGGAAGCTAGTGCCGGAGGCTGGGAGAACAATCAGGAGGAAGCTTGTTGGCATGGAAATTGCTGCATAGAGGTCAAGTGTTCACAAGAAAGTGCAGCTTGGCTGTTGGATTGTTACGGACCACTGCCAGAGCACTGTGAGTTGGTCAGCGGGTGTGAAGTTGGATTAGAGGCGGGAAGAGTGAGTGGGAGGTGAAAAGTGGGTCTGCAGGTACAGGCTCTAACAGGGAGGAGAGAGAACAGGGCATCTGTTAGAATCAGGCCACTGACGTTTCCTGGGGACCCTGCCCGCATCGCCTCAGCGTCTGAGATGTGCTGTCATGTTCTAAGGTGTCACCGGGCCACCGCGCTGCTTGGAGTTCTGGCTTGGGCTGGCCTGGGGCTTTACAGGCCACTGCATCTGACCACTCACTGCCGCTGAGTCTGGTGTGTTTCTCTGCTCCGGTTACTCTCCCACTCTCCCACTTCATGAGCTTGCTTCTGTTTCACTGAGAAGATGGAAGCCAGCACGCTTCCACCACTTCCCCTCTTCCCTACCTGCGAGGAGCTCCGTGTTCTGTCTCTGCTTGTGCTAGTCTCTCCCGTGGATGAGTTTATGTCCAGCCCTGTGGCTTGAGCGCATTTGCTCAGCCGCTCTCCCTCTCCTTTCTGGCATCAGTAAATTTTCTCTACTGTATTATTGCTACAACCACCTGTAACTTCTCCCATCTTAAAAATAACCTTCTTAGGCCGGCCCGGTGGCTCAGGCAGTTGGAGCTCCGTGCTCCTAACTCCAAAGGCTGCCGGCTCGATTCCCACATGGGCCAGTGGGCTCTCAACCACAAGGTTGCCAGTTCGATTCCTCGAGTCCTGCAAGGGATGGTGGGCTGCGCCCCCTGCAACTAAGATTGAACACGGCACCTTGAGCTGAGCTGCCGCTGAGCTCCCGGATGGCTCAGTTGGTTGGAGCGTGTCCTCTCAACCACAAGGTTGCCGGTTTCGACTCCCGCAAGGGATGGTGGGCTGTGCCCCCTGCAACTAGCAACGGCAACTGGACCTGGAGCTGAGCTGCGCCCTCCACAACTAAGATTGAAAGGACAACAACTTGACTTGGAAAACAGGCCTGGAAGTACACACTGTTTCCCAATAAAGTCCTGTTCCCCTTCCCCAATAAAATCTGAAAAAAAACAACAACAATGAAAAAACAAGACACCGGCTAAGAATTTCCCCAAAACAAACAAACAAACAAACAAAAAAACCTTCTTCACATTTCCTTCGCTTTCCATTACTATAAACTCCTGGAAAGAACTGTCTACTTAATTTGTTTCCAGTTCTTCTCTCTTAATCTATGTCCGTCAGGGTTTTGCCTCCACGCCTCTAGAAAAACAAGTCTTGTCAAGGTCATAATGGCCTCCATGTTGCCAAATCCACGGTCAGTTCTCAGCCTGTCAGCAGTGTCTGGCACAGTTGGGAATTCCCTTTTCCTGGATAGCTTTTAGGATGCGTCCCTTTTGCCTCCTACCTGCTGCTCCCTTGTCAGCTTTTGCTGACTCCTTCCTTCCGTCAGGCGGACTCGAGCTCATGACTCCCGGTGTTTCTGTGCATCACTCCTCTTTCCAGGGCTCTTCCGGCCCTTCTTAGACCCCCTTCCCTTGTAAACAGCTTCCCCTGGTGCCCACCTCCTAGAAGACCTCTCTGTTTACATTTCTTCACCAATCACGGGCTTTCCTTGTTGGCCCATCTCCCCCACTCCGGAGGATCTTGTGGGGTGCTGGCGTTCACACTCGCTCACCCCCTGGAGTTCTGGGCAGGCTCCCTGCAGAAGGCCACTTTGGTGCCCCTGACTGCTGCTGTGGCCACAGTCAGGACTGTCTCTGTCACTCTCCCGTGTGTACTGGGGGAAGCTCAGTCTTCCTGTCTGTCCTCAGCATGTCGTTTCCTGGAGCACGTGGGATGGTGCATGTCCACCGTGTAGTCCAAGGTCATTCTCAGTCGGGTGCCCACCTTCAGAAATCCATGCATACCCTCATCGCATCACCTGGAATGGTTCCACTCGAGAGTCTTCAAAACATTCCACCGTGATCCACAGCGCTAATGAACCTTTGTTTCTGCACACTCGCTCTTTGACTGTAGTGCCGTCTCCTGTTCCTCGGCCGGTCCTTGTTTGCCTGCCTGTCTGCCCTGGATCTGATAGAAATTAAATGGAATTTAATATTAAAGTCTTTTGTTCAACTGCTGTTTATTTTGTTGTGCTGTGTTAACTGAACGATTATTTCCCCTCTCCATTAATTAAGTGATGCCTGTTGGCTGTGTAACCATATTACATAAATTTTTATGTAATAGAATCTGTTTTGTTGATCTGTCATGTTTTGGTGCCAGCACACTCTTTAAATGTCATTGAAGCTTTATAGTAGTATGTTGTAGTATTTGGTAGGTATGGTAGCTTCTCACTGACTTTACCTTTCAGAATTGTCGTTGACATAATGGTTTTTTACACTTCACATGACTTTGAAAACAATTTGATTAAGTTATGAAAAGAAAAATCTCCATTGGGCTTTTTTGTTTTTTCTGGAATAGTATTAAACTGGGGTAACTGACTAATTCATATAGATTAATATTTCATTCAAACTTTATATTAGCAAAATATCTAAAATGTTTAATTTGTAATAGGTTAAATCTTTTTTCCTATAAATACCAAAGATGTATCTTCTATTACTTAAAAAAAATATGCAAACAATGTAAATGATCTGTCAAATTTGCTTCATTTCAGATATGCTTCCTTCTTTTTGCCATTCTCTACATCGTTTCCTATTTCATCATCACAAGATACAAGAGAAAATCAGGCAAGTAGAAACATTGTAATGAAAACTGTGATTCTCATGCCAGGTGGCCTGGGCATGGCACGTGCCTGTCAGTGTGGCAGTATATGCAGCGTGCCCGTGACTGCAGCAAGCAGTTGCCTGGTACTAAGAGCACTAAAAATACCCTCCAGGGAGTCTGACTACTTGTGGGGTCACCCTCTTAGGCCTGAGCCCTTGTTTATCGTATTCTTATGTCCGGCTGTTCAGTAGCAGGGAAATTCGGAGCTGCTGAGGCTATCTGCTTCCTTGTGACTGGCCCTGGATCTGCACGTCCTTACCCTATCCTCTCAGACTATCAGAGTGTCTTTCTTTCTCTGAGGTGACGGAGAGTTTAGAGTCTCCATAATACCATATCCTTTTATTGTTTCATAGATATCTTATCTCGCCAGAGGGACCACTATATAGTTATTTTTTTTTAAATGAACTTTCTGCTGATTATCTCACAGATTTTTGTGCCAGGGTTTTATAAGTACCTAAGCAGTTGCCTTACTGCCTTCTGTTAATTTTCTAGAAATCACAGGATTTTCTACCTGTGAGTCTGGGGCTAATAGTAGGTGCTGTATGAATACTTAAGGATTTCACATGTTAAAGATTTCTCACGTTGTCACATTACACTTGTCAGGTGTTTGAGAGCAGTCAAATGACGCTGGCTCTAGTGTGTCACTTCAGTCCTGGGCTCTGACCGCACTGACATCCCCCTGGGAGTTTATAATCTCTCAAAATTTTGAAGCCCTGGGATCCAAGACAGTATCTTAGCCATTTTTAAAGATGTTTTGGCATAAGCTTTCATAGACTATGGCCACAGGAGAGCGAGAGAGATAATAAATGAGTATAAAGCATTGTTTCGGGGAACTTAGGGGCTGATGACCAGGAAAATTGGAGCTGTATTAGATGCATTTTAGAGTAATCACAGGGAGGGGTGTGAGGACTCCGGCTCTAGTTGGTAAAGTGTTGGGCACAGAGTTGAAGGGGCCGTGGAGATAGTAAAGTAGTCTTCATGATTTGTTAGTTTTTGGATGTGGGCACAACACTATAAAAATTAACTGTGATATGTTGTTTTGTGGTCCCTTTTGTTGTAAAGCTGTTTTGGGTACCTGTAGTTAAGAATGGAGACCGGACTAAAAGAATGGCCCAAATATGCCACTGACACTGGAGCGGCTGGGCACGCAGAATTGAAGGAGCCTTTGACAACAACTCCAGCGAGGCAGTGAGGGGAAGCAGGCGCCGGTGCTGTGCAGTGTTCTCGTAATTAGATCCTAGTCTCTTTGGCTGGGAAGTTTACGTGGGAGGACAAAGGAGATGGTGACAGCCATGAGAGGCAGGGAGAGGGGCGGGCGAGTGACCATCTGCTACCTAAAAAGATACACGAAACCCGATGCATTCGTGTCTGTAGCCTGAACAGTAAGATGAACTGTGGGGGCGAAGGTATCCACGGAAGTTCGGGTTGGTTCAGGAGAGTCCTCGTTAATGTTGTTCCCAGTGGCAAACTCCAATTGTAGAGAAGTACACGAGTTCGAAGGCCCTGGTTTTAATCTTACAGTAAACTTTTTTTTTAACTTTTATCAACCAGAAAATTTCATTCATTAGCAATTTCACTTACCTTGTATAATAATAAACTTGATAGGGTCCTGAGGTTCTACTAACTTTTATTTTCTTGAGCACTGACTATTTGGAACATTTTAATTTACATATGGGCATTTCGTTAATCAGGATTTTTTGATTAATCAAAACAGTATTCTCTAATTATATGCTATCCTATCTCATTTAATGAGATTTAAATTTAGATCTGTGTTGAAATAAACACAGTGCTGTTTGAAAATTGTTTCCCTTCAATAATTGCTTCTTTATATTTTTAATAAGTTAATGAAGCATTTTGTTGGAAGATATCAGAATATTAATACCTTAAACATTTTTGCAGATGAACAAGAAGATGAAGATGCCGTAGTCAACAGGATTTCGTATGTATTCTCAAGTCCCATTGTTCTGTTTTTAATTCTGAAGTCATAAATTCTCAGCATTCAATTCTACCTTTTGGGCAGAAATGTGGGAAAAAGTTCACCTGAAGTATTATAACACCTCCATCGGTTAACCCTGCGTGGAAAGAGTGCAGAGGCAGATAGGCGCGGCTACCTGGGGATTGATTGTCTCCTATTGACATTTGCTTGTTTAAGGAGCTGACAGATTTTATGTTCAGAAGATTCAACCAGGAAATGGGCTTCAGGCTGGGGAAATTGCTGGGCCATAAGAAAGAAAGCTCTTGGCTGTTTGAACAGCCTGCTGAGAAGCGTGTGCTGGCTTTGGAAGTGGGGGCCGATGTGGTCTGGTTAAGTGGACATTGACCTGCTGTGAGCAGGAGATGGGCTTTACAGGTGTCCTCGAGCTCCCTTCTGCTTATGTATGCTGATGATATGTGATTGAAATAAATGCCCTTTAATTTTTCTGAGGAATCAAACTACATGGAAAGCAGTGAATTCCTTTCTATCAGATTTTGCTTGATTAAAATTTGAAATTACACAGACAGACTAGATAGGACGGTATCTGTATCCCAGGATTGTTTTTACTGATACTTTAAAATTTTTTTGAAACAGTCCCAAATTTATAAGGAAGTTAGAAATAGGATGCAAAGAGCTTTTTTTCACCGAACTTTTGGAGACGTTGCGGACCAGAAGGTCCATTTCCTCAGGATACTTCCACGTCTGATTTCTATGAACAGCGTGTTTGCCTGTGAATGTAGCATTCTAGCGTCAGAACGGTGAGGTTCGCACTGTCACCCCCACTGCAGCTCCCCAGTTGTCCCCATGGTGTCCTTGCAGCAGGAGGCGCCAGTGCAGAGCCACAGTGCAGGCCGCTGTCAGGCCCGGTACTCCCTGGCAGGCACCCCGGGACATTGCTTCATGTTTCCTCCGCTGCCCTGGCTTCATTCCCACCTTGGAAGATGACCGGCCAGTCATCAGATGGGGTGGCCCGTCCAGTGTTCCTTCAGATCAGTGTCAGGCTGTGGTGCGGGCAGAGACAGAGACTGCGTGTGCCCATGCACGCACGTGCTTCGCTGCCCTGGGATGTCACTCTGCCATGAAAAGGGGTGAAGTGCTGACACGCTACGACATGGGTGTCCCTCTAAATGTGCTGCTGAGATAAGCCCGGCACAAAAGGCCACAGTGTGCGAGTTCATTATGGAAGCATCCAGAAAAGGAAGTGCAGCAAAAGCAGTCTGATGGGGGTGAGAGGAGAGGTGGGGGGCAAGTGCTTCATGGCTGTAGGGCTTTATTTTGGGGTGATGACAAGGCCCTGGAACTAGACAGAGGTGGTGGTTACACAACCCTGTGAGTGCACTAAGTGCCACGGAATTGTTCACTTTAAAATGGTTCATTTTATGTGAATTTTACCTCAATGAGAAAGCAAAAACTTTCAGCTAATAAACAAACAGGGCTGATTTGATTCGTAACTGAAAATGAGTATAAATCTGCTTTACTTGGTAATTAAATTATTTTAAACGCTCTAGGGCAAACAACTGTAACTTCGTTTCATAGTGGGAATTCTTTTTGTTTTTAAACAATTTATTTTGTTTTCTTTATAAATTTTTTTTTTTTTTAATTGGGGAATATTGAGGAACAGTGTGTTTCTCCAGGGCCCATCAGCTCCAAGTCATTGTCCTTCAATCTGGTGGAGGGCGCAGCTCAGCTCCAAGTCCAGTCACTGTTTTCAATCGTAGTTGCAGGGGGCGCAGCCCACCTTCCCATGTGGGAATTGAACCACCACCCTTGCTCACCCTCTAACCACCTGAACCATCCGGCCGCCCTATACTGGGTATTCTTGCTGTATGGGTTTAAAACTTCGGCCTCTAAATTGATGATTTTAACCTACTGGAGTAGGGCTCTTAGTTTCATTCCTAGCACCACGGCATTGTGAAAATTCTTACGTGAATCATCGTTGTCTCAGGTACTGCTCCTGTAGAAACAGAACAGGCGGCTTCACTTACTTGAAAAAGCCACTGTGCTGACAGGCCGACTGAAGCGCACATTAATTCATTAATTCTTCCGCAGTGCGGCCCTCTCGCACATGGAGCCTGTGACATACGCCTCTGCCCCTTGGGTCTGTGCTCCACTCGCGTGGTGCGTTTGCCTAAATGCATTTGAACATCAATAATTGATAGACGCACGAGAGCACGTCACCGGCTCCTGCCCCCGCAGTGTGTTTTATGGCAGGGTGGCATTGCCTGCCACGCTCAGGAGCGGTCCCACCTCCTCGACCTGCTTTAGCACGGGGCTGGCGGCGCACGTCCCAGGGCTCCGGTCCTCTGCACCCAGCCCTGCGCACAGACTCCCCTTCCCGAAGGTGGACGGGTGTGCTCTTTCTGTAAAGTCAGGAGGGGGGCGTGGAGGAGAGGGGCCCCCGCGAGAAGGAGGCTGACCTGTGGCCCTGGCCCCCACCGGCTCCCCTCTGTCTTTCACTGCCTTGGTTTCCTTCTGTGATGGAGTGAGTGAGAACTGAAGAGGGAGGCAGACCTGGGTTCAAATTCTGACTCAAGATTACCCTGGGTCCAGAAGAGACTGAGGAACAAAGATTCATGTTTTCCATATGAGAGGTGGGTCTCCCCCTACTCTGTAGTGCCCACGCGTGCATTAAATGACATGCGAAACAATCTGGGAGTGTGTTTGCTGCTTCATGGGCTTGAACTCAGCCCTCTTTCCTTGTCTTAGTTCCTGCCACTGCAGGGAGATGTGGGGCACTGAAGAGGAAGAGACACCGGAGGCTGGGCCTCAGGAGAGGAAGGGGCCGTCCTCAGACAGGTTCGGAAGTGCAGGTGATCGGCCGCCAGCCCTGCGTGGCCACGTGACCGAGGCCCCACGCTCCCTGCTCTGGCGCTCCAAGGAACTCCCTCCCCCTTCTCAACCAGAAATGGCATTTTCTGAAGGCTGCTCTCAGCTAGTTCTGATCTGATTGATTTGGATCAAAGCAGTCCATATACAAATACAGTGCCTAGTTGGTGACACTGCTTTAAGGATGGCTTGTGAGCCAAGCAGGAGAGAGGTCTGGCACAGTGTCAGAGCCAAGAGGGTGGCCAGGTGTGGGCTCTCAGGATTTGAGAGGGGGAGGGGCGTTTCCCTGCAGAGAAAATCCTGGCATGAGTGCCGTCCCAAGGGGGTGAGGAGGGTAGGGGCACTCTGTCACAGGGAGTCCGATCTCACACAGGGCAGGGAGGGCATCTGTGCAGGATGGCACAGCCCAAGCAGACTGAGGAGGGTGTCTCCAGATGGATGGCCTGGCATGGGTGTCAGAGCTCAGGTGGAGAGGGAAGGTGTCCATGGGCAGGACAGTCCAATACGGGGAATCACCTGGACAGGAGGACAGCTCTGCGTAGGCGGGGGGAGGCAGTGTGAGGGGAGACTGACCACACAGGGTTGGTCCATTCGGATGATGGACACCAGTCACAGCTGGGGGAGAGGGAGACAACGAATGTGATGAGCACTGAGCTGTTGGCAGTGCAGTTGGAGGTAGCGGTGTGGACTCAGCGTGCGCAGTGCCGACGGAGGAACCAGATGCAGACGTGAGTGTGTGTGTGAGTGTCTGTGTTCACGCGCGCATGCATGCATAACACCCTTACGAGCCTCGGCCTGCTGCCCACTGAGAACGCCTGGGAGCGCCAGGCCCAAGAGCACCCAAACCTTCACTTCTACATACAGCTTCCCACTCAAAGGAACCAGGGCTCCTTGGGGAAAGACGGGCGCAGGGTTGGGGTAGGGACGTTCCAGGTCACTGTACATATCGTTGTGCCCGAATGAATGATGGCGGGCATGTCAACAAGGCTCAGAAGGTTTGAGGGCTTTCACACCAAATTAGGGACGGTCCTGATTGTCATGGATCCTACACAGAATAAAACAAAACAGTCTCGAGTCATACTGATGGAAATCAATAAATGGTAACTTCTTTGACAAGGCTCAGGATATTTTCCTAGTTTCAAGCTTAGCTTCCCAGACAATACTTCTTAACGGGAAGAGTAACCTGGGATTGCAGGGCCCTGGCAGACCCCACCCTGACCAGTGATCAGAGAGAATGTGACCAGTGGTGGGGTAGACCCCCTGGGAGCCTGCAGTGACAAGCACAGAGCCCGCTTCTGTGATCTGGTTTCATGGACGTGCCAGGCTCCGCATGCCCTTGCTTCCCCGCCAGGCTGCTCCGTTGCAGTTGATACCACTGGACTGTTGCCACCCTCAGGCTGAAAACTCGGTCATCCTTGACCCCACTCTCACCCCACCCCCGGAAGTCCTGTGGGTTCTGTCCACAGAGTCCGCTACATGTTAGAAGGAGGCAGTACGGAAACTTCAGTTCCTAGGGGGCACTTTTCAGAGTTGCATCGTTACTGACCACTACCCTTTTCCCATTCGACTCAGGGCCGTACCTTAAGGACCCCTTGGCAGCATTTATCTCCAGCACGTCTATCTTTATGAATGGCTCTCCTTGTAGCTACTCAAGGGCGTCAGGGAGGATGGGATTATTGTGTTTGTACCTCTAGGCCCAAAAACAATACCTAAAATGCCATAGATTCTAGAAGTCTTGCTGAAAGAGCCAGCATGACAGTTAAAATCCTGAACTGCATATATTCAGGATTTCCCGGGTCATTTGTGACTTTACTTACTCTGTCTGTTTACCCTCGGGAGCTTATAGCAGGTCCCAGGTTTGGTTTGGAAACTGGTTGGCCTTCCTTGCTGGGTATGTGGTGGAGTCATGGGAGCCAAGTGGGAGGGTTCTGCCTTTACTGACGGGAGTGAGAAGGGAGACGCTGAGGAATGAAAAGCTTCCCAGGGCAAATGAGGTAAAGGGGGACCCTAGGGAGAGAGCCCACTGTGCCCCAGGGCACCGAGCCATGGGACCCACTGCCATTTGGGGTATGAGGAGCTTAGGTAAATCTGCCTGTGTGTGGGACTCTTGTGGCAAGAGAAGAGTCTGGAAAAGTGCGTTGGGTGGCTGTGCAGGACCTGGCGTGGGGGTTGTGGACTTGACCTTAGTTTTAGCTTTGGAAGGACAGAATTAGTGAACAGGACAACTTCCCCATGAGACTTGTGAGGACAACACTGAAGAAGCTTGCTTGAGGTCACGGGCTGGCCACTGGCGAAGTGGGCAGTGGGCCTCCTGGGACGAAGACAGTCCTCGTGCTTTTCCCGGGAAACATGTCCATTCAGCAAAACCACTTACAAGACTTGTCCCGTGTCTGATTTGAATTGTAGTTTTGGTATGTTCCATACGATGTACATGTCAAAATTTGTCCGTGATTTACTGAATGCGGAGCTTTGTGGTGGCTTGGGCTTTTACTAAGTAGGAAAACACTTTTGTGGGTCGCCACAAGGTGGCGCTGGCCTCAAAGCTACTCTTAGACGTGTATTTTGGGCGGTTAGTATGATTTTTTTCTTATACCTTCTCACATTTATTTTCAGATTCTTCCTATATTTGATATTAAATTTCTCTCTCTAACGTTAATGAGGTTCCCTTTTTCTTTGCCATTTAAAAAAATCTTTAAAAAATTAGATATAAAATTTCAAACATTTCAGACGTGTGTAACTGAGAATGTGAAAGCCCTTAAAATCTCTCTCTCCGATGGGACTGTCATAATTTGCTAGATTTGTCTTGTACCTCCATTTTTCTGTGGATATACCTTGTTTCCCCGAAAATAAGCCCAGTAAGATCGTCAGGCAGACGCATTAAGTATGTTATGACGATGTTCCAGAAGAAGATGACATGACTGTATTTGAATAAATGTAGATTGTGGTACATGAAAAAATAAGACATCCCCTGGAAATACGCCCTAATGTGTGTTTTGGAGCAAAAATTAATATAAGACCCGGTCTTATTTTCGGGGATGCACTTTTTGGGGAGGACATGTTTTCTATTATCCATGCTTTCCTTTAGTTTTTTTTTTTTAACTTATTTTAGACATTTTTCCATACTTGTATTAGTACATATTAGAGATAGTGTATTAAAAAATGACAAAATAGTGTTTTAAACACTGTTTGATAGTATAGTGTTGTTTAGTAGGTATGTACTGTTTACTAGTGTAATTTATTTCCACTGTACCCATTTTAACAGGAAGCAGACCAGCGGCTTTGCAAACTGATTTTGCCCTGAAATCACTGCGTTTTCAGACTGATTTCACAAGTATTTTTTCACCTGAAACAGTTGTTGCATTGCTGTTAGCGTATATCGCCAAAGGTGGTAATTAGATGCTGCAACTGTGAAATGAGTCCTCGAATTTAAAAGAGGAACGAGACTTTATCTTATGGAAAATATGTGAAGGACTCTGTCTTGAGTGTGTTTACCTTTCAGGGCCTACTCGTTAGATTTAGTGATCTTTTCCCAGTAAGGAGTTTTAGAGTTCATCTAGTTTAACTTGTAGGATGATACATAATCATGTTTTCCAGCCACATGTGTTTAATGAAATTCTTACATGAATCTTGTTAGAGTAAATAGTTTCAGAGTTTTGTTCTTTTTGAGTTACTTCCACATTCCTTGCTTTGTCCGCTCACTGGTGACAATGACTCTCTTCTCTTGCAGGTTGTTTCTGAGCACGTTCACTCTAGCGGTTTCAGCTGGGGCTGTCTTGCTTTTACCCTTCTCAATAATCAGCAATGAAATCCTGCTTTCTTTTCCTCACAGCTACTATATTCAGTGGCTGAATGGTTCCCTGATTCATGGTTAGTATATATCTCTTAATATAATACCAATTAAGGTTTTTCAGTCTCTACTGCCCTGTACTTGATGCGTTGCCGTTTTGTACTTTCCTTCATAGTATGCATCTTCCTCCAACAAACCATGTGAGTCCTTAATAAAAATCCGCAAACCAGATTTTACTTAGCCATCCCTATTCCTTGTCAGTGGCAGAAGCCTTTCCTTTTTTACTTAATCAAGAAACAGTTTTTTATACTTGCCATGATTTTGATGGGTAAATTTTCATTGAAATACGGAGCAAGAAAAGTTTGGTTTATCTGGACATGTCCAAAGAACTCAATCTCCATTTAAGATCTAAAGAAGGTAGCCGTGGTTTCCATTTTATTTATTTGCTGTTAGTTTCTTCAGTCATTTCAAAATGTATGATTGGTGGGGGAGGAACTCTTTCATCAAGCACAAATTTTAAAAGCAATGTGGCTTTAAAAGAAAGAATGACTTACTGTAGGCAACGTGGTTTATTGCTTTGAAGCCAAATAGCGTTCTAGCCTTGACTCTGCCATTATCTAGAAATTTTTAGTGAGGTAGGATATTTTAATTTATAAAATATATAAAAAGGTCTAAGGCATGTATCTTTTTATATGTTTCATACTCCCTTGCTTCTCTTTATTTTTCCCCAATTTTGAATTACGGGATCTCGATGTATCAGACACATCAACTTTTTAATCCAATTTTTGTAAATACGTTTTTCTAGTTGTTATTTTGCTTTTGAATTTTATTTGCTTTTATGATTTACAGAATTTTTATATTTTTATGTTGTCCTGTCTTTTTCTTCCTTTGGTTTCTCTAATTGTTTTTGTATTTAGAAAATCCTTCCCTTCCTGAGATATGACAAATACACCCTTTTTTTCTAAAAAAAATGGTTTTGTTTACAACTGTTTGATCCAGCTGGAGTTTTATACGCATACCTTTTCTCTCATCCCTTTATGGATTTTTTAAAAAAATACATGTTTGCTATGTAAAATTTGGAAAACAAAATTTATGGGGAAGAAAAGTATTATTATTCAGAATCCTGTAGTGTGGAGAGCTACTGTGGATGGTGTGCCTGTAGCCTTTCGGGTGTGTGCATGCACAGGGAAAGGAGCTGATGCCCCCCAGGGGTGTCGGGGGGGGGGGAACGGGGGAAGTGTTGTGCTCACTGTTACTTTGTATCCTCTCCATCCCAAGTGGAGGTTCAGTGCTTTTCTACACTGTTGCAATATTGCCTAGAGCCATTATAATCATGGATTGTTCCCAAGTTTTTAACTAGAAAAGCTACATTGTACATCTTAATAAATAAATATTTGTCTTTAGGATAAATTTCTGCAATTTGCTTTCAAGGTAAGCATACTTTAAAAGTTTTTGAAAAGATATTTCTTGATTATCCATCAAAAAAGCCTTACGAACTTCACCAGCAGTTTCACTTTTCTGGGTGGTATGTGAGAGTCTTTAGTCCCAGAATGTATCTTCACCAATTTTGGGTGTTTAGTTAAAAAAAAAAATTACTAAATTTAATAGATGAAAAATTTCTCCTTTTAAATTTACATTTCTTTAATTACTAGTGCAGGTGGACACTTACAAAGTACATTTTAGGCGATTCACATATATTTTTTAGTAAATTGCCTACCTGTATTCTCTCTGCTCATTTTTTCAGTGGTTTTAAATAATTAGCTGTCTGTCAGGTTCGTTGCAAATATTTTCCTCCCAATTTCTTTTCATACTACCTAAGCTGTTTTTGACATGAAGAATTTTAACATTTGAGTCTAGTCTTCTATTTTAATCTGGTCTTGTGGTTTCTGACATGCTTGAAAAGAAACAAATGGAGTCATTGACCCTCTGAAGACCAAATGAATTTAGTAAAGTTAGGACTAATTATTAAGTGAATAAAAAGAAATTACTCTCTTTTTCTTGCTTAGCAATTGGAAAACTCAAATAAGCAAACTAAGGTTGTTACTGAAATGGATATAAAAAGTAAGTCTGAAAAGTCAGTCACCCGTCATTAGGAAAGGCAGGAAAGAACCTGGAAAGTGTGGCTCTGATTTCCTGGTGAGTTCTTTTTAGATGACAGTGCTGTTTGTTAGTAACAAATACTTGGATAACATATAATATACAAAACGGTTTTTGTATGTGTTGTCTAAAAACCTTTGAAGAAGACTGGCACAGTTCCCTGTGGCCTTTCTTTGAAGGTGGCGCTCCACATGTTTTCACCAGCAGGGCAGGGTGTGGTCTCAGCCGGGTTAACCAGTGTGACGGGTGAACTGGCCTTTGTTTTCAGTTTTACCAAGTAGAAATTGCATGCTCTACTTACTGACCTTCAGATGCTCTAAGTCAGGGCTGATTCTTTTTTCTGTTGATGGACTGGAAGGAAGAGCTACCCACACGTGACACGCCGTGTGTTTGGTGCTGAGGCCTTAGCTTTGGGAGTAACGTTTGTTTGTATCCGCTGTCTTTCTCATTGCAAGGTAAGGTATGTAAGCTCAGGCATTTCATTTTGTTTACAAGTCAGGGCCTGGAGCAGTGCTTTCCACATAGTGGTCACCCAGTGAACGAATGTTGAATGAATAAACTGTATAAAAACAGTAACTTTAACCTCCAGTAAACAACATCAGCCGGAATTTGGGGACTTAGAGGAAGAACCTTCTGAATGATGTCATTACTTCAAAGTGTATTCTCAGGAGACCTGGGATGTCAGCCCTGGAACTCATTCTCGAAGCTTTTATGACCCCCGGCTTTCTTTCTACTTTGGATTCTTTGCTAGAGCTGTCTCCTTTGCTGCATGTAGTGAATTTCGTAAAGCTTCATATTCATCTTTGTCTTCTGAATTTATAGTTTTGTTTAACCTGTGGATGACATCCAAGGGAGTGCTTATCAGTCCCTTAGATTGTTTTAGGATTGAAGGTTTGTCAACCTTAGATATGCTTGCTTCTTGGCTTTTAAAAAATTGTAACCATTCATGGGAGCAAATTGCTGTAAAGCAGACCCGAGAGAGCCAATCGTGTAGTTCCAATCCGAATGTGCAGGCCTGAGAACAAGGAGAGACAGTGCTGTAAGTCCTAGCCTGAATCCAGAGGCTCGGGAAGGCCAGTATCCCAGCTCGAAGGCGGCAGAGAGAAAGAACTCTTCCTTACCCTGCCCTATTGTTCTGGTTAGGCCTTTAACAGATTGGGTGAGGCCCACTCACGTGGGGAAGGCAATCCGCTTTACTCCATCCATGAACTCAAATGTTAATCTCTTCTAGAAACACCTTTCCAGACAGAAATGTTTGACCAAATATCTGGTCACCCTGCAGCCCCATCAATTTGACACATAAAATTACCCATCACAAGTCCGCCCCTTGTCACCTTAGCAGTCATTTGTACTGTCTCTTGACACTGTGTTTAATCTCTATAAAGACAGTAACAAGGTCCTGCATACAAGTGGAAACACCCTGAGCCCATCCCCAGAAGAGGAGGTAGAGTTCTCGAGTGATGTTTACTCTTCTCCTTGGTGCCCATATTAAATACTATGTTGTAAAGTTAACAATACTTACATGCTATGATACAAAGTCAATGAATACGTCTAATGTTACCTGATAAGGGAATAAGAGAGGGAAGAAAACAAAGATATTGACTCAATATATATGTGTATCTGCATACTTACACTCACAAACATATTCATAGCAAACTAAGGAGGAAATCACTCGTGACAGTTACAGTCCTCATTTCTGGAACTGCTTACCTGGTCATAGCTGGTATTTATAACTCCCTCTTCCACTGCCTATTCTTTGTCTTCAGCAAGGTCACAGCTCTTTACCTGGTGGGGTGACCCAGACCTTTATTTCCGAAGCGTTTGGCCATTAGTCATCCTGCCCAGACTGAGTTGTCATGGTTTTCCACTGGCCTTTGTCATGGGGCATGGAGTACCAGGAGATGCGCTGGGGCGCTTCTGTATTCCAGACCAGCTCTTCCTGCCCTCACTGGAGCAGAAGTCCAGTTTCCCCGTGGTAGGCAGCGTCCGTGCCCACAGCCAGCCCAGGAGCTCCATTCCTTGGCAGTTGGATTATAGGTGTTAGGAGCCCCAGGTGGCTGGTTGGCTGAGTCACTGTTGTGTCTTCTGGCGGAAGCTTTCTTCCCTTTGAAGCGGGAACCTCTAGGCCTGATCAGAACAGAAGGCCGCAGGAATAGGAAGCAGCAATTTTGCTAGTGGGTCACTAGGGGTACTAAGGAGAGGTGCCACTCCCGTTCCTCTCCCCGATTCCTGGACTGGTGACTCCTGGCTGTGGGAGAAACGCCCCCAGGTATTGAATGCAGAGGCAGAGCCTATACAGCCTCCTGGAGAGCCTTGTGCCGGTCACCGAGCTGGCAGTGCCACCTCGTTGGTGCCGTGGTTGAATCTTCAGGAGCCGTCCTGCCATTCTGTCAAGGCAGCTGCTTTAGGATGGTGCGAACGCGGTAAGACCAGCGATTCCACGAGCGTGGGCTCACTGCCATACTCTTTGGCTGTGAAGTGAGTTCCTTGACCAGGAGCAATGCTGGGAGAACACGTGGTGGACAGGGCATTCTCGGAGCCTACGGATGGTAGTTTTGGCAGAAGCACGGTGTCAGAGAAGGCAAATCCATATGTGGAGTGTGTTCCAGTGAGGACAACACTGCCCCTTCCATGGTGGACAGGGCCCAGTGCAGTCAACCCCCACCAGGTAGCTGGCGGGTCACCCTGGGGAATGACGCCATGTTGGGGGCTCAGCGGTGGTCCCTGCTGCTGGCAGACGGGGCCCTCAGCGGTGGCCCCAGCCAGGTCCACCCGGTGAGTGGAAGCCTATGCGTCACCTCCATCCCTGCCACCAGGGCCATGTTGTCCTTGAGCCCACTGGGTGATGCAGGGGTGGCGGGGGAAAGAGCCTGATTGGGACCCATGGACAGGTCATCATTATTAAAATCCTCCTCTGCTGAGGTCCCCCTTTGGTGAGCAGAAGATACACACGTATCTTCACGTTTTTTTCCCATTCAGAGAGGTCTCTCTGCATGCGTCTTCCCCAAATTTCCTTGTGTGGGGACAGAGCCAAGAGTGCAGTTTCCAGGCTCTCGGCCTCATGTGGAAAGGTACTGGCTCGGGTAGTAGATGGCCGTCAGCTGTGGCTAGTTGGCCGTCAGCTGTAACCAGTGAGCCAGTTAGCCACTGATATAACTGCCATGGCTGCGCTGGTTGGTCAGTCGAGTCGGTCATTTGGCAGGCAGAGAAGCAGACAGCAGGTTGCAGGTCGTGTGGATCCAGCCTCCAATGAGACTATAGTGGTATGGCTCCCCTATCTATGGCTCCGTGGATGTTCCTTTTTGGCCTCACCATATCCTGTGTTCTTATGTGGGGAGCGGAACTAGAGGCCCCGCAGGCTGCCTCGCATGACACATGGTGCAGCGAGCAGGGTCTCCCACACGACACTTGTCACCAGTTTTCCAGTCGTTTTCTTTCCAAGCCCCTGGCCATTAGCCACACTGTTGGCCACAGGCCATGACTCAGCATATAATTGCACGTCTGGTCTTTTCTCCTTCCAAGCCAGTGAACGACCAGGTGTGCTGCTCAGAAGTGTGGCCACTACAGAGATTCCCTCTCACCGCTGTCCATCCGCGATGCCGCAGACGGCTGCACTGCTGCAGCTGTCCACGTAGCGCACGTGTGAGCCAGGTCTGAGTCTTGTCCTCTGTCAACTGGTCATTACGAACTCCCCGTGAGACTGTAGGTGCAGGCTGGGGAGAGAAGGCGGGAGTGGGACTGTGAGCGTGGGCTGCTTCTGCATGGACTCACTTGTGCCTGAGCACGTGTGCCCCACTTCCAGCGGGTGATGGAGTGCTGCTGTGCATGCCCGGCCCTGGCTCGTGGGTCGTGGAGCACCCTGATTCTGATGGGCAGCACGATCGCGTGGGCACTGGGTGGTCATGGTCACGTCGGCAGTCTGCTGAGGCCAGTAGCAGGCCACAGGCTGTCTCCCCAAAGGAGAGCAGGCTGCAGGTCTTTATTCTAGAACCTGGGGGCCTGTGCTATGCTTCACCCAATGGGCTGCCCCCGACACTTCTTCCCCATGGGGGCTGCTGGGTCCTGCGGCCCAGGGCAGCCTGCGCCTGCTGCAGAGCTTTCTCATTCTAGGCGGCACTCTATAGCAGCTCTGCCAGTCATTCGGAAAATGGGCCGAGGTCACACACCCAAGTGAGGAGCGCAAGGCGTTGGGTCACATGCACAACTGACCTTCTCCTTAGAAGGGTCTCTCAGTGTGCTCCTTACCACTGAGCCCTGCTTTTGGGTGGGTTTATCTCCCACCCTCTGACACACTTCTTACCGATAAGTCTAGATTAGTTGCAACTTCTTGCTAACTAGGTCCAGTCAGCGTGCTGTCATCAGGACAGTGTCCTGTGTGTGATGTGCAGTGGGAGGGAAAGGCCACAGATTCCTGTGCCACAGGGCTGGGGAGCTGCTGTACCCCCGAAGTAGGACAGTGAGGGGCATTGTGGGCCTCGCCAGCTGAAGGCCTTAGACGGCTGCAGACAAAGGCATTCATCCCATCAGCTGCACACCACGGAGCAGGACATGTTAGTTTACTCTGGTCATGAAACCACATCTGGTACAGCCGCGGCATTTAGAGTCACCACCTGGTTAAACTTGTGCTGAGCCACTGTCCACCCCATAGGTCCGTCCGTCTTGGGGACGGGGGCCTTGCCACCCCTGCGTGTCTCAAACCCACGATGGTGACACTGATCTCTGCAGTCCTTGCAGGGATGTGTCATTGTTTTTGGTGCACTGTTTTCCTAGTTAGAGGCAGTTAGAGGCTTCCACTGGCCTTTCCCATAATCGCAGGCCTTGCTGTACGAGTCACGGAGCCAGTGTGGGGATTCAGCCAGCTGCTGAGGATGTCTATTCCAGTCATGCATTGGGACATAACCAAGAAAGGTTTGGGGACCCACTGAGATGTGTGACACCTGAGAGAAAGCTCCACTGTTCACCTGACCCCCAGAAGTCCCCACTCTGACGGCGGGACCACAGTGACGGTCTGGATCTCCTGGAATTAGTGTCAGTTCAGAGCCAGTGCTCAGCAGCCCTGGAAGGTCGGGGTATTTCCTTCATGCCAGTGCAGTTACGTCATCCGCATGCATTGGCCAATCATTTACCATCTTGTGACATGCATGGGAGTTTCTGGAATTGTTTTTGACTTTTTTTGGTTAAACCTTTCATGAATTTATACTAAATTTTTTGAGGATACAGAGTATGTCTTAAGATTCAGTCTCTCACGGAGCACCCAGTCCAGAACTTTACACTGAAAATGTTCAATAAAGATTCACTGATGGAATGAATACAAGTTATTAATTGTATTTGTTAGGAAGATTTTCGTAAAAAATGAACTTAATTTGAAAAGAAACTTAATGGCTTATCCTATAAAATTGCCAACATGTATGTTTTTGATTGTGCCTTTAAAGTGTTAATCCCACGGATTAGAGGCTGAAGTGTGTGTTGACAATGCTTTCGTCTGTGTAAATATATTTTGTTTGGCGTCAGTACAGTGTTTGGATTCTGGACACCTGGGTTTGGTTGCATGCTAACCATATTATCTTAGTACGTGTAGCAAGTATCTCTGTTTTGTAGCAAGACGTATCTCTGTCTACAATGAGAGAGTGATGAAAACACCTTGAAGAAGGTAATACACAGAAATGGTATTGGAGCTGGAGAGAGGCAGGATAATAATCTGGGCGTCGGCAGATTCAGCCGGGGTCTTTGTCACTTGTCAGCAGGGAGCGGGGAGCTGTCCCATCATCTCTCAGTGTGGGTCACGGCATGCCCACAGCTGCAGGTTATAGGATGGTACAAGGTGGGCAGAGATGACAAATTAAAATGGTAGCTAAACTTTGTATTTTTGTTGTTGTAATTAAAATAGGAAAAGAACAAAAAATGAACAGAAAAAAGAAAGTATCCATTTGTATTCACTTTCTATAGCTTGTATGTTAAACAATTAGTAGAAAAATGTGAAACTTCAGTTCCATAAATAGAAAAACAATGATACAGCTGCTTTCTGGGTTTTCCTTTGGGAGTGATGCAAACGTTTTGGAGCTAGTTAAGGTCGTCGTTGCACAGCACTGTGAGCATGCTGAATGCCACTGGGTTTTTCACTGGAAATGGTAATTTTAGATAATATGAGTTTAAAATTAAGATAACATCCAAACAACGGTACATCTTTGGAGGGTAGGAGAATGATGGAATTAAAATTGTAGCCTTAAGGTCAGGACAGAATTCTTTCGTTACTGGTATTTCCCGCACCGGGGCCCAGGTTTTGCTCAGCTCTCTATCCTCACTTGGTTGCTCAGTGTGAGGTTAAAAGACAAGCACAGTACAACTGACTGGTCTGCAAGGTGTGTGTGCTTTACTCTCATTTGTCAACAGGAATAGGCTATGTGCTGTTTGGATATTATGAAGGATATAAAATCCATCTGGATTTTATCCATTTTCAAGTCCCACAGGAGACAAGCATCAAAATTTTAGATGATAAGAAATCAAACTTAAAAAAGGTATTATACTTTCTTATGTATAAATATTAAATTAAAAGTCAACCCTTAATAAATTTTAATGTCCCATCGTTTAGTTAAATGTTACAATTTGGTCTCAATAGTTCAGCCATGTATTATAGTGTGTGTGTGCATCACTAGTTGCTGGATATTTATTGCGGTATTGTTTATAATAATAAAAGTAAAAACAGTCTAAATGTTGAAAGTAGTAAATTTGCTTAATTAAATTTTGGTAGATTCGAGCAGTGGAGGGATTTTTTTGGCCATTATAGATGGTAGTATAGATGAGTATTTGTTGCTACAGAAAGGTGTTGAAGAAAATGTTTTTATCTGGGTGGTAGGATAATATAATGTAAAATTTAATTTTGGGATTTGCGCTGCATAATATTTCTACAGTGGACATGCATTGCTTTTTTGTTATAAGAAAAAACTTACATTAAGATAAAAAGTTTCACAACTCTTTGCAAAAACTGTTCATTTGTTTTTCTTCTTAGTAAATAAGCCAAAGCTATTCTAGAACTGAAGTTCTTACTACACTCACTATTCCGAAGGGAACTTGTTGTCTTTCTTCTAAGGCTTATGCTTTCTTGGTAGAATTATTTTATTAGTCACTTTTAGACATTGGATTAGATTCTCAATTCCACTGAAATATTTGTTTTAGCTTAATTTTGACATTTTGGGAGTTACTGAATATAGCTGAACTTGGATTAATTTTCTTAATTAAATGTATGAAGTTTTTGCTCTGTGATGCATAGTATTTTGAAATATTTTGTGACTCCAGCAGATGGCACTAGAAGTTAATGTATCCTGTGGTGATCTGGCAATTAATTCAGTTTGGTGTGGTGTGGTTGGGTTTTAACTAAGTATTCTGGGATTATTAAATAATCTTTGTTTAAGTTCAGGTACCTCTTCTGGGGATAGGCATTGGATATCTTTCAAAAAAGGTTGTCATTGATACTGATTTAGACAAGGAAGGTCTCTGAATTTTTAAGGTCTTTCTACTGTATTGAAGCATGTAATTTTAACTTTCTGAAGTACAGAAATTTGGTTAATATTTCTTTTTATTTTACAAATTAATATGTAATAATATATAATAAAATAAAGGCAGTGGTAGTATGTTATGTGTATTAGACCTTATTTTTAATTTAGGAATGTTTTATCAAAATTATAGAATGTTCTTAGGGGTATGTCTGATGTATGTAAAATACCGGAAACTTGCTAAGTTTTAGACAGTTGCTAAGAATATAATTACTACTTAGGAATTTATGTTAGATCTATTATTTTTCTGTATTTTAGATGTTCTTTTCATAGTAACTTTAACTTTCTGTATGTTGCAAATTCGATAATTAGATTAGCGTAAGCTAAGTCTAAACCTGACATTTATTCTGGTTAATAAACTTATGTTTGCATTTAATTAGTTAGACTTTGAAAAGAACTAGTTATTTATATGGATGATTATCCTATTAGGTAGGATAAGATCATCAACTCTTAAATTCTTAGTGTTAAGTGAATATTTTTTGTAAAAATCAATCCAGTTGTATGCAGCTTACCGACGGGGTATATATTCTAAGAAATGCGTCGTTAGGCAATCCTTTTCATTGTTGTGCGACCATCATAGAGGCATATACTCAAACCTGGATGGAATAGCCTGCTGCACACCTGGGCTAAGGCACAGCTTACTGCTCCTGGGCCACACGCCTGTGCGCCATGTCACTGTACAAAACAGCAGGAAACGAATCAGGCACAAGAGAACTTTTGTTTGAGCAAGAGCCCTGTGAACACGAGATGCGTGAGGCTGCTGCCGGCGTCACACAGCTGCTGTTTTACAGCGCACTTTTCTGTGTAAGTCGGAAGGGTACCCTCTAAACTCACTAAGAAGTTTAGTGTAGTAAATACATACACCATGGTCGTTTATTACTATCAAGTGTTACTACTGTACACAGTAGTGTCGCTACACTTACACACCGTCAGCGGCACCACTAACACGTGACCACGCGATGTGCTCTGGCATCATGACTATGATGACCTTACCGCAGCTACAAGGTCACTAGGCAATAGGAAGTTTTCAACTCCGTTATCATCGTATGGGAACACTGTCGAATATATGGCCCGTCATTGCCTACAATGTCTGGTCATGACTGTGGTGTATGACTGACCAGGGAGGTGCTAGATTATATCGTAACCCTTTCTACGACTGTGGTTGGCAAAACCACCAGCAGTCATGTTGAATCTCCCAGAAAAAGGCAGCTAGGGGAAGATACAAACTGTTAAGTTTCATATAATATGTATTTATAAAGTTCAGTACATAAAAGACGGCATCAAATTTCCTGACAAACCAAAGGAGTTGGTGTTCAGAACCTTTGTGATTCTCCTGTTGTTTTCTTCACTTGTTCAGCAGACTTTGTTGCTTACTAGTATCTGTCGGTACAGATTCCTTTCATTAGCTTTTCATAACTGTCTTTGTTTTCAGTGTGTTGGTTAGTCAGAGTAGGTACTTTTACTGATGTGTGAGCTTTTGCCTAAGGCAGAGTTTTATATCTTAACATTTGACTCCAGAGAACAATTTGAATTTGCAGTTTTCACTGCATGAAAGAGACATACATATATGATCAGAAAGATCAATTCTGGAAGCATGTATATTTATAGGTCAATAACAACAATAAAAGAGTCTCCTGTGCTAGGAATGATAGGTGATTATTTCAAATTGCAAAAACTAGGTACAAAGTCCCCCCATCCCATTATAAAGTACAGTGGGCTCTAAGCATTCAAAGGTTTATATACGTGTTTGCGACTATCTGAGAGTGGCCTTTGAAGCTCCCTGCCACTGGTAACATGCGATTTTACTGAGGCTGGAGTTGGAATTGTGCATTCGAGGCGACTAGTGATGGAGTGGGTGGTGGGGCCGAGGGGCCCAGCTGGCATCTGCACCTCCGTGCAGCTTTCTGTCCTCGGCCCTTACACATTCTGCAGGGAGGTTCTATGACATGGGGTGTGGAGAACTTTGTTTCACAAGGGGCTTTAAATATATTTTTAAATATATGTTTCGTGATTTTTAAGGGTCTTTATGTGCTCCTTAAAGAAAACTTAGAATATGCAGGAAAGTTGGAAGAAAAAAATCATCTATAATTTCACTGTATTCACATTGTTAATAATTTGGTGTATTTCTTTGCAGTTGTTTTCTATGTGTTTTTTTGGTCATCGTTTTTATGTATTTTTAATATCATGTCTATATACAGGTTTTCGTTGTATAAGCTTGTCTTGGTGTAATTAATAAGAATGATTTTTTTTAAGGAAGGGTTGAGAATGAATTTTAGCTGTAACTCACATCACTTTCCTGTCTTTCTCTGCTTTAATTGCTGGCGTGCATTAGAATTTCTCAGGTTTTTGGACCATTTGCATTATGTTGAGACAAGGTGGGGAGAGCTGACCTTTGTTTACCAGTGTTACTGCTCTTCTGTTCTCCATGAAAGCCCTAGCAGTTAGGTTCTAGCCTGTTTTATACATGAGAACAGTGGAGGTGAAGCCCTTTTTCCAGGTCATATGTAGCTGACGGTGCAGACCCAGGCTGGTCAGAGAAAGTGCCACTCACTCAGACATCTGCCAGCAGGACTGGGTGGGTCTTCCCATCATGAACAGTGTGGGTACCTTGTCTTGTTGGAGGACATTCTAGTGCACGGAGTACATGTAGTACATTCGGTGTTTGCTTGGAGTTGGGTGTGTTAAGAAGGCTTGGGTGTACATGTGCACACAAATAAATGCAAACACAGAAGTGCTCAGTCCTGTTTTAGTGTCTTAGAAACGATCAGAAGCTCAGCTGAACATTTTGTTTTATGCAGATGGGGAGAATTAATGCATGTCATATTCTCATTTAAACATTTCCCGTAATGAAATCTTATTAAACTAACGTTCTCTGTTTGGGGAGAAAAAAGGTCATGAGCAGAAATGAAGATTTTCACAGGGTTGCGTTCCTTCCTGGAGGCTTCGGGAAAGAATCCGCTTGGAGCTCCTTCTGATTATTGGCTGAACTTGGCTCTCTGTTGGTCGTCCGACTGAGGCCCCCGTCTTCTTGCTGGCTGTCAGCCAGGTGCCAGTCTTTGTCTTAGAGGCTGCTGCCACTTTCTCATGTTTTCCAGCAAAGGTGGGTCGAGTTTCTCCCTGACTTGCTCTTGTGCTGCATCTTTCTGACTCCAGCAGGAGAAATTCTCTGCTCTTAAAGCCCCACCTAGTGGGTCAGTCAGTCCAGGATGATCTCCCTGTCTCTTCGTTAAGGTCCTTGACCTTGGTTATATCTGCATTGCAGAGTCCTTTTTGCCACATATATTGGGTTGAATAGTGTCTTCCCCCATCTCTCAAATTCATGTCCACCTAGACCCTCAGAAGGTGACGTTATTTGGAAATAATTTCTTTGCAGATGGAGTTAAGATGAGGTCATACTGGAGTAGAGTGGGCTCTAATCCAATTACTAGTGTCCTTATGAGAAGATAGAGACACAGACACAGACACAGAGGGAGAGGGCCACATGGAGACAAAGGCAGGGAATGATGCACAGACAAGCCAACGGATGAATGCCAAACCCTGTGGCACCCGCCAGAGGACGTAAAGAAGGGTTCTGCCCCAGAGCCTTCAGGAGGGGCGTGGCCCTGATGACACCTTGGTTTTGGACTTTCAAACCTCTAGAACTGTGAGAGAAAAAATGTCTGCCCCCGTTTGTGATACTTTGTTACAGTAGCTATAGAAAGCTAAGACACCATGTAACAATGTATCCAGAGTCTAGGGCTTAGGTGTGGGTGTCCACACTGCCTACATGAAGTGTGCAGCTGAGTACAGCGTTGGAAAGCACAGCCCATAATGAGGAGAAAATCAATTAAAACTGACGCACAATTGACACAGATTCAGAATTAGTAGACAAGAACATGAGAACATTTTTAATAACTGTATTCCAGAAGCTAGAGGAAAGATAGAGCATATTGAGACATGGAAGTTATAAAAAAGAACCAAATCAGACTTTTAGACATGAAACCTATAATGTCTGACATGAAAATTTATTGGATGGGATAAAAGCAGATAAGACACTGCAGAAGAGATTAGTGAACTTGAAGACACAGTGGTGAAAACTATCCAAAAGAGAAATACCCAGAGGAAAATAATGACAGAATGACAGAAAATCTGATCAGGACATCAGTGATATGATGTTTCTGAAGGAGGGAGGGTTAAGAAAAAAACATTTAAAAAATTAATGGCAGAAAAATGTCAAGATTAGGTGAAACCTATAAACCCATTGATCCAAGAAGCTCAACCAGCCCTGTGTGCAGAAAGCCCTGTGTGGAAGAAACTACCAAGAGACATCATCAGCTTGGTCAAAACTGTTGAAGAAATGTGAAGAAAACTGTACCAAGACATATCATCGAATTGTTCAAAACCAGCAAAAGAGGAAATCTTAAAAGCATTCAGAGACAAAACCATGTAAAGTACAGAGGAGCAATGATAAAAACCAGCATATTTCTTGTGGGGGAAAAAAGCAAGCCAAATGCAATGGGGCAACATTTTTAAAACACTGAAAGGAACACCCTGCCAACCTAGATCCAGTGAGAATATAGACAGTGTCAGACATCCCAAAGGTACAAATTCATCACTGGCAGACCTGTGCTACAAAACGTCAGTGGAGGCAAGTTGGTAGGACCTGGAGATCTGGACTACAAAACAATGGAGTACACTAGAAGTGGAAATTTGTGGGTAAACATAAATAAGAGTCTTTATTATATGTTATTAAAAGATAATTGGTTTAAATAAAAAAAACAATATATTGTGAGGTTTGTAACACATGCAAGTAAAATGTATGACAGTAGCACAAAGATGAGAGGAAAGAAATGGAAACACTGTCACAAGGTTCTGATGCTGCGCTTGCACTGTTGTGACAGCACTCGAAGGTGGACTGCGATGAATTAAAGTGTATATTATAGACTTAAAAACCCTAAAATAGCTCAGTGGGGTAGGGTAGTCATTGAGCAAACAAAGGAAACAAAATGGAACCATAAAAAATAGTTACAACAAAGGAGCGTAGAAAAAGAAGAAAAAGGAAGGACAGAACAAGGATGGATAGAAAACAAACAGCAAATTGATAGAGTTAAAACTGACCATATCAGTAAACGTCTGTGGTCTAAACACCCCAATCAAAAGGCAGGGATTGTCAGACAGAAGACAAAAGTATATGCAGCCTCCGAGAAATCCACTTTAAATATGAAGACACAAATAGGTTAACAGGAATAGGGGAAAAAAGATATGCCATGCCAATTCTATATTATTGTCAGAAAAGAGTAAGGAATAAAGATTGTTTCATAATGAAGAAGATTTATTCATCAAAAGAACGTGATAATAAACATTATCCACCTAATAAAGAACTGTTAAGTACACGAAGCAAAAACTTACAGAAATGAAGGGATTAATAGTCAAAATCTAAATTATATTCAGATATATCGATTTCCTCTTTTCAATAATCGATAGAACAAGTAGACAGGAAGAAATTGAGGCTGCAGAAGACTTGAATAACACTCTTAACCAGTTTGGCTTCATTTATTAGAACACTGCCCAACAATAGTACATTTTCAGGTATCCTGGGAACAGTTATTAAGAGAACCATATTCTGGGCCATAAAATAAGTCTCTATACTTTTAGAAGGATTTAAGTCATACACGATATGTTTTTTTTAATGATGATGAAATTAAGCAGAAAATTAGTGACAGAAACATCTGGAAAATCCCTTAAGTATTTGGTAACTAAATAACATACTTCACAATAACTCACAGGTCAAAAAAAAAAAAAAATCAAAAGCGAAATTTGAAAGTATTTTGAACTGAATAAAAATGAAAAAAAAGTCAGTTCAAAATGTTTGTAACACTGTTTTAGAAAAGAATAGAGGTCTCAAATTAGTTTGCACAGTTTCCACCTTAAGAAACTAGAAAAAGGAGAGCAAATTAATCCCAAAGTAAGAAGATGAGAAATAAAAAAATAGATAAGGAGAAATCAGTGAAATGGAAAACAGAAGAAATACTGAGAAAATCATTGAGAAGATCGATAAAATTGATAAGCAAAAAGAGAAGACATCAGTTGCCAACATCAGGAATGAGAGAGGTGAGTTCACTATACAGTCTACATCTATTAAAAGGATAGTTAGTGTATATTATAAATATCTTTATGTCAATAAATTCAGCAATTTAGAGAAATGGAAAAATTCCTTGAAAGGCAAGAATTACTGAAGCCCTGTCAGACATTGTGGAAATGTTACAAACATTCTCACAAATAAAGCTTCAGGCCAAGAGGTCTTTACGGTCAGTTCTACAAAATATTTAAGGAAGGAATAATACAATTCTACAGACGTTTTTAGAATATCGAAAATGAAGGAATATTTCCTAACTCATTGAGGCTGGCATTACCCTGATACCAAAACCAGACAGACATTACATGAAAACTACAGACCACTATCCCTCATGAACATAGATGCATAAATAATACATAAAAGTTTTAGCAAATCAAATATAACAATACATAAAAAGGAGAATACATCATGACTTTAAAAAAAACTCAGTGAAAGTAATTTACCATATTCACATGCTAAAAATGACATATGGTCATCACAATATATGCAGAAAAGCATCTGACAAAATTCAGTGTCCATTACTGATAAAATCTCTAAGCCATCTAGGCAGGAAAGGGCATTTTCTCATCCTAATAAGAGCATTTATGAAAACCCTGCAGGTAATATCAGACTTAACAGTGAAAGACTGAATGCTTGTCCTGGGATGGGAACAAAGTAAGGATGCCCCCTTGTACCACTTCTGTGTGACATTATTCTGGTAATTTAAAAAAAATAAAGAACACTCAGGTTGGAAAGGGAAAAGGGAAACACTCTATTAACAGGTGACATGATTGTCTATAGAAATTCTTATGGGATTTATTATTAAGAAGAGCTATGAGAACCAACAAGTGAATTGTGCAAGGTTGCAGGATCCAAGATCAATATACATACAAATGCAGTTGCATTTCTGTATACTAGCAGTGAAAAAATTGGAAATTGATTTAAGATCCAATGCCATTTATGGACAGTAGTATCAAAAATGTGAAGCACTTAGGGATGTGTGGACTTAGGTGTATACTGTAAAGTATAAAACACTGCTGAGAAAAATAAGAGTACCGCGGTAGATGGAGAGCTCCGTCGTGGTCATGAATTAGAAGATAATACTGTGAAGACGTCATTTCTCCCCCAACGGAGTCACCACAGTGCTACTCGAATGACCACAGAGTCAACACAATGCTACTCGAAACCCCAGCAGGCTTTTTTGTAGAAATTGAAAAGCTGATCTAAAATGCAGATGGGAATTCAAAAAACTTAGAATTTCTGAAACAACTTTGAAAGAGAACAAAATTGGAGGCCTTAGTACTGGACTCCAAGACTGTGTGAAAGCCGTAGTCATCTAGACAACGTGATATCAGCATAGACAGACAAACATCAAATCTATAGAATGTGGAATCTAGGAATATATTCACTCAATTCTCACGACCACCTATAGACAGGGTCCTCAGCCTTTGCTTTACAGGTAAGAGCCTGTGACTTAGCAAGGCTGTCACATGGAGATGCAGACAGAACTCGAACCTGGTCTCTCTGAAAATCTAGGTTGTGCTTTTACTCACATCCTAGGTGCTCAGAGGAAAACAGTAGACTAATCATGACCCCTTTGAATGAAGAAAAGGGTTAAGATGTTTGCAGGCTGGAAAGTAGAAAAGTACTTTGGAGCAATTTTTATTTTAAAAAGTTCAAATTAAAGGTTTTCCATTGAAAGATGTAAGACATTTTCTAAAAAAATTGTGAAACATTTTATTTCCTGCTAAGATGAATATATGGTAAAATTCATTAACTCTGTCTAAATTTTTGAATAAGAAACTGTAAAGTGCTTTTGCTACTGACTCAGCCTCACATAGTCAAGGAAGGAAATCTCTCCAGGTAGCCTGCGCAGTGCTGCATTCGTTCTTTTTTGCTTGTACTCCGTGCTGTTCCAAAAAGCATCTAGGCGATTATGAAACATATATGTTAATGTGAAAGCAGCTCAGTCAGGCCTGGTGTGCTGTGGTCCCTGAGAGGCTGTGTGCCATCTGCACCTGAAGTGTTAGCTCTGTGAGGGCAGACACTTGGTGTCTGCTGCTCACTGTCCCTCCAGCCTGGTCAGCAGGGGCGTTGGAAGAACATCAGTTCCCACTTTCTTTTTTTTACACCCCTCACAGATTGCTAACCCCTCTCCCCCAATCTACTACCCCTCTGACATCGTATGTAGCTGTTACAATTCCATTGACTATCTTCCCTGTGCTGTACTCCACCTCCGTGACCGTGTGTGTGTGTGTGTGTGTGTGTGTGTGTGTGTATATATATTATAGTTGACCTTCAGTATTATGCAGCTTCAGCTTCAGGTATACACTGCAGTGGTCAGGCATCTACACCGTCCATGAAGTGGTCTCCCTAATGAGACAAAAGTATTGAATTATAATTGCATGTAGTACGTTGAATTTATACTTAGCATGATTCTTGGTTTCATAAATTTATAAAGATTATAGCCATCGTTTTGAAAATCAGTTTTAACTTTTAGTGTTTTACCTTTAAAAAGTGTGAGCTGTTGGGCCAAGTACTATCTCAATGACACGCCTAAAGCTCTGTTTTTCTAAATCTATTCTTATCATCTTAGTCACTCTTTACTGTGGTCTCATAAAAGAGCGCAGGATGTGCCCGAGAGGGAAAAAGGTATGTGGGCTTGACTGCCTGCCTCTCTTCCTTTTCCTTCTCCACCTGGAACTGCTCACTAAAACTCCGGTGATGTGCTGGCTTTTAAAAATGGCAGGAATTGGCGCGGCTGCTGGCAGGCTCTGCAGCCTTGGCACGCTGTGTGAGCGGGGGCCGCTGTGGAGAGTAAATGAGTTTGTATCAGATCTGTAAATCACTTGGAATGGCGCTTGGCACGTAAGGGCTCAATAAATGCTAATTATTAGTTTTAGAGTTTTTATGAGGCTTAAATTAAACGAGATTATGCATGTAAAATGTTTAGTAGAGTATCTGGCATTTATTAAGTGCTCAATAAATGCTAGTGGCTCTAATTTAAATATTCAGGTGCCAATATGTCTAAAGAGGCTGTCTTTGGCTCTCCGCACAGGTCATATCTTTAGTGAATTTATTTTAGGGCATGAGGAAAAATAATTCATTTCTCTGTTGGCTTTTACCAATAGGTATGTGTTACAAAGTTACACAAAATTTAAATAAATAGGTCATTGCCTCTGACTTCTAAGTGTCGGCCATTTGTTCTCCAAGTTTGTTTCTTTTTACTGTTACAAAGTGTAAGTAATACATGCCTTGGCGTGGTGGCTCCTTAGGCGAGGCCTGCGGTCTGACCCTCCAGTGCCGTGTCGCCCTCTGCAGGTCTGTGGAACCTCGCTTCCCTCTTCTCCAACCTGTGCTTGTTCGTGTTGATGCCCTTTGCGTTCTTCTTCCTGGAGTCCGAAGGCTTCGCTGGCTTGAAGAAGGTGAGTGTACCGTGTTGTGGAATTCAATGAGTTCCACGAAGAAGGAAATGTCACTCATGCTGAACTGTACAAAGTCGGGGTAAACACCATTTGACGGCAATGGAAAAGGTTTACTCTTGGCTTCTTGTCAACAGTTAGGTTAGTAATATTGCTCATTGGACGCCTTTGCCGGCACACAGGGCGAAAGGCACCTTTCGGCCCTTGAATGCTTTTATGGTCTGTGCAAACGTGGTGGGGTGTGCTTATGTGGAGTGGATAAATTCGGTGTGACAGCTGCTGTTCCTCTCGTAGGCTCATTTAAAGCATGCCATGAAATTCTACAAATCTGAAAGTATGTCTTGATGTGAAAGTGATTTCACAGCCAGTGTTTTTGGGACTGTATGTACAATCAGACCTGTCCGTTAGGTTGTCAGGTGGCATGGTGTTGTCAGCTGGTGACGCTAGGTGAGTAGGAGGTAGGGTTGGAGGTGCGCCAAGTGATAGACTGTAAGAGCTTCTTAATCAGTCCAGACTCTAAGTGGGATCACTCCACCTACCCTTGAGCATAACATTTTAAAGTGAAAGGGGTAGAGTTTCTATTTATAGTTTGTGGAGTTCTTTGCTATAATTTTTTGGAATATAATGCAAAGATATAAGTAGCTAATACTTTTTGGGTGACTTTTAAACTTGACAAAAGAGTTCTAGTGTTACAGTTTATTTATAGATGCATACCTTTTTAATTTTTAGTTCCATTCATATTGTGATATATGGAGTATAAGTGTGACTATGTATCTTATTGAACAATACTGTCAGGCCAGTTAAATAAATCTGGCAGGGGAAGCTGTAAGCAGTGTGTGTACTTCTTATTTCATATACCTTGCTGTGGGTTCTTAGGGAACTTGTTTAGGCTAACATTTCCCCAACGCTTCCGATTTCAAACCGTACATAGAGCGCATTTTAGCCCTGTCCACTGAAGGGTTCCGTGAACAAAGCAGTGAGGTGACCGTGACAGTGCTGTTTCAGCAGAGTCCCTTTCATGTTTTCTAGATGCCACTCCATACTTTGGCAGCGTGCAGCGGAAAACCAACAGTTGATTTCATATCTAGTGAATACCGGGATCGGAATGGGTGGTTGTGTTTGGCCGCCAAGCCTACGTTGACAAAACTGGCTTTCATATATTGGACTTGTTTTTTATTATGATGTGTTTAACTTGTTTAAGTCATTTATGTAATGTGAAAAATTACATAATTTTAGTTTGAAAAGCTCTTTGTTCATAATTTCTTGAAGAAATTATAGGACGTTTTGTTGCTGAAAGGGGTTTAGCTCAAACCCTCCTTTTGTAAGGAGAAAACTGAGGTCCACAGCTACTAAATGGTATTAAAGTGTCTGTGAACCACACGTGTACAACTGCAGAACTAGTATCCATTCCAGAGTGCTTGTGTTCTAAACATGTCAGCGCTATGGGGAGTGCGAGGACAACCAGCAAGGTGGGTGAGGTGACCGAGGACAGAAAGGGAGAGAGGCAGAGAGGAAGGATTTGGAGCGGGGCTGTCAGATGGCATGGGGACAATGGCAGGATGACCTCCTGGAAGCCAAAAGTGAGAGTGTCTAAGGGAGTGGCGTGTAAAACATCACGTTCATGAGGGGCTGTGGGTAAAGCCCGAGAGGAAATGGGGTCCCTGGAGACACTTGGGAAAGCAGTTTCTGTGGGCATTTTGAGCCTTTTGATAGATGTTCACTCACTTGGCAGAGGTTTACTAAGCACTTACTAAGTACTAATTGTTATGCTGTTAGAGGAGCTTCCTGGGGACAGACCTGAAAAGACAGGGCTCCTGCCTTCAGTGTGCCAGAGGACGAGATCAGAGAGCCCAGGGACAGCACACGGTGGCAGGGACGTGAGGAGTGGGCGCCCGACCGCCGGGCTTCCGCCTGCACTCGAGCTGGGCCTTGCAGGGTGAGCAGGCTTTTACCTGACTGATGGCCTTGCAGGCATGATTCTGACCAGCTCGGGGACTGGCTGCGCGTGCTATAGATCCAGAAGGTGAAGGTCAGAGGCTCAGCGGGGTCACGTCCTGCAGGCCTGCACCCTCCGCCAGCTCGGTTGGTCTTACGCTCTAGATAACAGGGAGTACGCAAGGGTTCTTGAGAAGGGTTTTCGCATCTACTGTTTCAGTTCAATCCAGAGATAAAAGCACAGAGTTTAAACATGTCACCTAGGGAAGGAGGACGTGCTCCACGCAAGGCGAAACCCTGTGTTTTGGAGCGGCACCACCAAGCTGAACCAATCATGCACGTGGCTCTTGCTAAATGAGTGTTTCCACATGTGTCCCTGAGGTCGCCACGTCCTCTCTTCCTGTCTGCATGCTTGGTGCCCCTCACCATGTGCCCAAGCAGCCTGAAAGCTCGGTGTTAAATCTGTTTTCACATTTGGTATCATAGGTGGCACCCAGCTTAGGCTTTTTACCAAAATCTAGTTATTAAATAGATTAAAAAAGACTGTAATATGGACAACTCCCTGCCTGCCAACAATTGTCCTCCCTTCTTGTGAACCAACCAACTAGAAAGGGACTTGGCTGACTTGATTGGAGCAGAATTAGCAACTATCTCTAGAATTAAAAAAAGAAACTGACACAGAAACCTAGTGACATGTCAGTATTCTCGTGTTCCCTCTCGTAGATTAAGGGCAGATGGAAAGTCAGCTCGAGGAGGTATACGAGGTTATTAAAGGTGCTTCGCACCTGCAGTTGTACAGCATTCTTCCCTCTACATTGTTCACTTCGAGTCCCTTTACCCGCGATTCAGTATTCTCTTCTCAGCTCATCTTTGTGTCTGTTGCTCTCCTCAGAATTCCTCAGGGTCACCAGCTCTATTTCCTGAGCAAAGGGGACTGACGCAGTGAATGGTAGGGTACCGTTGGCATGACCAGTGTGAGTAATTCCCAGACACAACCAAGAATTGAAGAAGCGGGCGAGAAGGCAGCCAGCACTCGGGAGGTTCCCGCTCATCTGGCTCTGTAGTTATGGAGTGAACGGAGATTGTAGAAACCAAACAGAAAACTGGGTCCTTAGTGCTGTTCAAGGAGGAGGGTGAGGGGTCGTAGCTTGGGGCAGGGACCTGCAGAAGGCAGTGAGAGTCATACCGCCTCAGGTTTTCTTTCTGTAAAATGGGCACAGTAATGAGAGTTACCTTGGTGGATGACATGAGAGGAGATTCTTCATGGAAGCAAACAAATAGCACAGGACGCAGCTCAGTAAATGGTGGTTGTTACTGCCACTAACCCAGGGCTCAGTGCATCTGACCAATAAGTATTCTAGAATGTTGTGTGGGATTGCTCGAAAGCAACTCAGTATAACAGTTAGCTCTCAGTTGTTCACTTATTACCTTAGGCAGTTTTAAGATTCCAAATTATTATTCCCATTTTGAAATGGCCTGGACTGAAGCGAATCAAACCTGCTTGAAGATGAGGTGCATTCTAGACCTTATTAGAAATGTTTGGAAAGCTTTAAAACTAAGGGGATCATGATGTTATTTTAAAATACCCATATTTTTCAGTTTGAATGAATGGCGTAATGTTTGCAAGGACTGTTAGCACTACAGTGAAGTGTGTGTGTGTAAAGCACACGCTTGTGCCTTTCTGTGACAGGCGACCACAGGTGTTTACTGTGCAGAGTCTAAGTCACGTTACGACCTCTGGTTGTTTACGCGGTGCCACCGGCCGTGTCAGTCACTACCTCTGCTGCTTCACGGACCCGCTGCCTCCTTCACACAGCTGGCCAGTGAGCACAGACCTGTGTTTGTTCCTTTGAAGCTCTTTCTCATTGGTTACGTCTGACACATTAGTTCCCAGCGATACTGCAGAGAGCTTGGAAACACCTCTAATTGGTAGATCGGCAATAATTTGAGTAATGACAAACTTGGAATGCAGTTGAGTTAAAGTCCCTCTGCATTCCGCGGCCACCCTCCTGGTGCTGTTTTACTGTGTCTACGTCTGGTGGAGTCCCCAAAAGGCATATGGCCCCGCGTCCTCCCAGTGATTCCCCTGGGCGATCGATTTTAAAACAGCCGCTCGCATGTTGTGCCGAGATGCGGAAATTGGTCGCTAGCCACCGGCGGGCGCAGGCCTTGGACTGAAAGTCAAATTAAGCAGAATTCTCTGCTTAGTTTTTAATTAAGCCTCTATGTTAATTCAAACAGGACATTTTGGGCCTGCGGGGTTGGCCATGTCCTTTTAAGGGCCTCAAGTAGCCTTTCTTCTTTCGCCTTACCATGGCGTGTGTTTCTGTTTTAGCGGCACGGTCTCCTCCTTGTTTCTCATCTACGAGAACGTGAATGGTTTTGATAACGCAATTTTTGTTTGTTTGTTTTATCTTGGAACTCTAACTTACTGTTACCAGTTGAATGTTTACCAAATGTGGAAGATTTTGCTGTCACCTATATGTATTGTATCGAACATCGTTTATGTCCATATGAGTTTGAACCTGCCCGCACGCCTACACCTTAATGTTTCAACCCTGATAAAAAGGTTGCATTTGCTGGTGAGTGTTTTGTGGTAGAGACACTTTCCCCGCAGTTTGTCCCTTGGCCACTCAGCCTTGTGCCCGAGTCTGAGGGTCTCCGGACCGCCGCGCTGCTGTCACCGTCAAACTGCCACTTAGCTGCCCTCTGCCTCCGAGACCTCTGGGTTATTTGGGGGATGGCAGAGAGTTTTCCAGTCTCATGAGGAACCCAGAGGTTGAAACTCTGGCCAGGGTTTGAATGGGAGTAAGCAACATGTTTGTTTCATACTATGTTTTAACCTCTTACATTAAAATGTTATGAGGACAAAAACTGAACAACTGAATGAAAGTGACAAAAATCTCCTCAGTGACAGATTAATTCCTAAACCAAAAATGTTTGTGGGAGGAACTTAATACTGTGCCTCACTTTAACGCCCATCTTTGATTTGAAATCATAGCATAAAATTTAACATAAGTGACAGCAACATCCTGACCAATTACCCAAACCATCCAGACATCCCGAAATGTCCAGAACATAGCACACGCTCTGAAGGATTAAGAGGTTAACTCCTATAACTTCAAACGGAGTGCTTGATAATAAAAGCAAAAAGTACAAAATTTGCGGTGACTTCCTTTCTTAATTAATTAGACTGACCAGGTGGAAACGAAGAGCTCCGTGCTGGTGCTTGGAGCCCATAAAGCCGGGCACCACGGCCGCACAATAGAGGAGGAACAGAGATCGCTTTAATATGCTTCTATCCTGTGTCACAGTTTGAGATTGTCCTGGTTTATGTCCCTTTTGGCAAACTTACATAAAAGTGACCTTGTACTGTATTTTATGAGCAGATGACTTTTCCCCGCAGTGGCTAATTTGTATCAGGCCTCCACCTAAAGAGATGCAGGGCCGACTAGGAAGTCCCGCGCGGCCTCCGTGAGCTTTCATTGCATTCTTTCATTATTTTTGCTCGTTTTTGCCGCTGCTCATCCATAAATTGTTGGAACGAGTGACTAAGGAAGTACTGCTTAGTGTCAGTGGCACAGGCGCATATTCCGCAGGTTTTTGTGGCCAGAGGAAATCACGTCCAAAAGGGAAACTCCTGCTGGGGACCTTTCAAGGAAATTCACCCAGGGTCGCGTTTTGATCTTGGTGTTTATTACAGAAGATGGAGTCATATCTCACTAACTATTGTTATGTGTTAATGTGATTTTCCCAACACCTTCCAGAAAAAAAATCATTCAGTCGGTTATTAATAGAATCCCTCCACCCTCCCCCAATGGGCAGCGCTGTTTTTCCCCCAGAGAAACAACATGGATAAGAATGATTCTTTTTCAAACATTCGATTCTGGCGGTGTTGTTATACTCGAGGTTCCTTTAGGAATTGTCACTCTACTGTAAGAGGCGTGGTTACCCCAGCATAGCCGAGATTTCAGACCTGGAAGCTTGGCACACAGGACCTCAGAGAAAGACATAAAAGTATTATTTTGAGGAACAGAGTATATTTATTTCATTTAAAAGTTATTTGAGTTTATAAAGATTTTGAACTAAAAATCATTTACTTCATGAAATGACATTCATTTTGTCTCCATTCTTATACAGTTGCATATCGGAGGGAATTAATTATAACTTCAGTAACATCTCTGTTTTTCTTAAATAGCAGCTGTGTTTTTAAAAGACATCGCTCGCTTCCCCTTTGATGGTCCGATACTTTGAAGTGGACTATTATTATATAGCACTTTCATCCTCATCTCCACTTATCGAAAAGGAGAGCTTTCTCCTGGGCTAGGTGTCTCTTTATTTGATCAGTAGTGTAATGGCAACATCGTGAGCTTTTAGGCCTGGGCTTAAATTCTGACTCTTCTCCTTGCTGACCTGGGCTTTTAGGCATGTTTCTCGGTGTCTCCGTCTGTGAAATGGGCCGGCAGTGTTACCTTGTCACGGGGTTTCTGAGGGGCTCAGTCGCCCATGCAATGTGTTTGCAGATTTCCCAAGAAACAGCTGCAGCGGCAGTGACAATAGGTGCGCAGGGTGGCAGCTGTGCGAGCCTCTGTGAGACACCATAGGCTTGGGTAGGACTGAGTGCTTTTATACGGTGTCTATAGCAACGCGATGTGAGAAATTAGAGGGGCACAGGCAGCCAGCTTCGTTTATTTACTTTTTGAAATTGAAATTGTTTTATCTTATACCAGTATGGGTTGTAAAAATAGGTATTATGTTTAATAGGTAACTAAAGTTCAAGCTTTATTTTATATGATGATTAAATTACCAACAAATGTCTCATAATTCAGGGCTCTTTGTTAAATAGGGAAAAGTTTTGGTAGGGAGGAAATAAAAAATCACCAGGTTTAGGTTTTAAAGTCATTGTAATTTTAATTAAACTGGCCCTAAGACTTCCAATTTTCATGACACAATTTTATAGAAATAGTCATTGTCAATTAGAGTCTCTTTTCTAAAACATTTTGGGGGAATTGAAAACTGTCCACCCTTGCTTGGAATGAACTTTATTTGAAAGTAAAATTAAATGTCAGATTTAATGCTGACTACGGAGCTTTTTACATAATTATGGCCCACACCACAGACCCGTAAGACAGAGCTCAGCCAAAGGGCTGGAGTTCAGACTGTTAAAATCTTACATTTATTTGGCATTGACATGCATATTTATTTGTCTGTAGAATCATTTGTCAGGATGTCACACTGTGACTCTTCTGATCGCTAGGAAATGTTGGCCCACATGGAGCTTAAACTTGGCATGTTACTTTACAAGTCATTTGGGCCAGTTTGTACCGGTATGTGTTTAATCCAGCATCTTGAACCAATGTCCCTGATTCCTCTTTCTCTCTACCTGTTAGTTTTACTGGCCTTTTGTCTGGCACATAGTAGTAATTCAGCTAGTTGTCAATTTGGGGGCGTTCTTTGTCTTTTCCCAGATCTGGGAGGCTCTGTGTTCCCTGCTTGAATCAGTTCTGATTTCATCGACAAGTATGGGTCCTGGTGTTTTCTCCTGGCCTCTCCTCTCTGCTTTGTAGCTGTTTTGGCCTTTCATGGCTTTAAGGTTGTTTAAAGATCTTTTCCAATCTGGTCTTTAGAGTTTCCTTCTCGTGATTCCAAGATGATTTCTACCAACGGATGAGTCCTTTCTGACTACCTCTGTATTCCAGGATGCTTAATGTTTAATTTTCCTGTGTCTTACTTGGCTTGCATGAAGCATACTCACAAGGCTGATGATTTTGGCTGATTTGCCTGTGTATCTTGACTTCTGTCGGTTTTTCATTAATATTTTAATTTTAATTGAGACAATTTTAGAGAAAGCCAATTAACCCTGCAGTGTATTTTATATCATTGCAAATTACCTGTCAACATTTGTCCTTGGATTATTGTGTAATTATAATTAGTGTGTACATATATTTTGTGTCCCTACTTTAATAATTCACTTTATGTACATAAATTTTCTGGTGCAGGAAAAATTGTCCAGGACTTGGAAATGGGCGCAGGAGACCCTGGGGTTCCTCCGCCGGGTGTCCTCTGTCAGGGGGTCCTGAGCGTTGTGCCGAGGGCCCACAGCTTTGGTGATTTTCTGATGACTTGGCTATTTTACATGTCCTTAGGGTCAGAGTTCACTGGTAGGAAACCGAGAGCAGGGCAAATGAATTGTGTCTGATAGAGATGTAATTGATTCCTCCCTACACATAAGACAGCTCTGAACATTTCATTTTATTGTCCATTGGATATTATCCAGTTTTGCGTCTATTAGCAAATTGATTTTATTTAGCATTTCTGATTATCTAAGTATATCTGGGGTCTTCAAATTCTCCTTTGACGTGGTTTTAACAAAAATTAAAACCATGTGGCCGTGCTGGCAAAGGACGTGAGAGAAAGGACCAGGTGCTGGGGAGGAAGGCGGGGGCTGCAGTCAGCAAGCCACAGGGACGCTGGCTTTGGGCTAAAGAAGAGGATGTGGGTCCTGGCGTTTGAGCGTCCGGTCAGTGCTTACAGATGTCTGCCAGGACCGAGGCTCCTGAGACACCTCCCCCAGGGCCAGATCACTGTCACCAGAAGCGGGAGATGGTAAGAGAACAGGCAGGGCAAAACCCCTTGAATATAAAGACGAGCAGGGGCTCAGAAGATAATGAGACGTTTGGGAAAAGCCAGTACTAGGAGGAACACCAAATTCAGTGTACTACAAGTGTTAATAGACAGAGAAGATTTCAGGGAGACTTTGAAATATCTGGTCTAGCATTTTTGATGTTTTGTGGCAGAAGGAATTAAGGATATCTCAACCTCCATATTGCCAGAAATGAAAGTTTTACTGACTCATTCTGATAAAAACAAAGTCAAGTGCAGAGTTTCCAGGGTATTTCTTCAAAGAATGGAGAACTCCAATTTCATACAAATTGGTCTGGAGATTTGGAGATGGAACCTTCACAGTTTTGTGTGATGGGACCAGTATAATCTTGATACTGAAAGTAGCAATGATAATATGAGAAAGGAATGTCATAGGCCCTTCTTATTCATGAATACTTGTAAACCTGAAAATCTTAAGCTGAATCCAGCCATGTGTACAAAAGATCATCATCAAAAAAAATTTATTTCAGGTATGCAAGTTTGGTTTAACATTAGGAAACTGATGATTGTAATTCCTAGTAGGAGAGTGAAGGAGAATAAAACCAAGTGAGTACCTCAAAAGAGGCACAGAACACATTCAGTAAAATCAATAACCATTCACGATTAAAAAGCAAACTAAGAACTGAAGGGAACTTCCTTAGCCTGATAGTGGATCTACCCTAAACCTACAGATAACATTGTACTTAATGGTAAAATAGTAAAAGTTTGAAATTGGGATGCCAGTTTAAATACTTTTATTGCTAATAATAAGTAACAATATAGTAGAGTTTTAGGGAAGAAAAGGAATAATTGAGAGAAACAAACAAAATAGTCATTATTGACATGATATTGTCTATTGAAAAATTCTATAGAATCTTAAGATAAATTATTCAAATAAAATTTATCAAGGAAGGTGAAAATAAGATTAATATAGAAAATCAGTAAATAACAGCAATAAACAGAAAACTTAATTAAAAATACCTTTCATAATAATTAGACAGTGTAAGGTATGCTGAAATAAATCCAACAAATGATATGTAAAACCTTTATGGAAATAATATATGGGAGCAAAAAATCTTATCGAAAGATGTTAAAGAAGACCTAAATAAATGAATAGATATTTCCATGTTTGTGAATTTCTTTATATGGTGAAAATATCCGTTCTCAAATTATTTTTTAGAGTCAGTGCAATCCTAATAAAAATTCTAAGAGGTTATGTGATGGGATAAGCAGATAGTAAAACTCTTACGGAAGAGCAGAGCACTAAGGACAATCAAAGCAATTCCGAAGAACATGGTGACAGAACTTTATCAAATATTAAAAAAGGAGCAAAGGACTTGAATAGACATTTCTCAAGGAAGGTATACACATGGGTGATAAGCACATGAAAAGACCTTAGCACCACAGTCCTTAGGGAAATGCAAATCAAAACCACAATAAGGTACTTCTTCACACCCACTGGGAGGGCTTCTAGCAAACAAACAACAAAAACCCTACAACAACAACAACTCAGAAAACACCAAAAGCGCTGAGGCTGTGGGAAGTCAGAGCTCTGCACACGGTTGGAGGGCATGTGAGACTGTGTGGATGTCACGGTCGTTGCTCAGAAACTGGAAACAGCATCACCGTGGGATCCTGCAGCCCTATGTCTGGGGATCTGCACAGAAGGACTGAAAACAGGACTGCACAGACATTTATACCCCCATTTTGTGGCAGTGTTACTTACAGCAGCCAAAATGGAAACAACCCACTATCCATCAGTGTATTACAAATAAACAAAGTATGGTGTGCACACTCAATGGAATGTTGTTTAGTCTTTAAAAGGAAGGGAATTATGACACGTGCTACGCATGGATGAAAAAACTACCAACAAGCATCTCTAGAGAGTGTCAGACATTCCCTTCTCCGCTCCCAAAGTAATCATTAAGGGTATGGACAGAAGGGTTTGGGTCCCAAGTCAAAGAAAACAGCTTTACAGAAAGCTTTCTTAGGCTCTATAGTGAACTATTTTTAATATTAATATTTTCTGCAGTCTTTTTTATACTATATACTTATTTAATGTAGTCTATGCAAGATAGAAAAACGAAACCTGTAAGATGTATTATGCTAAGTGAAAGAAGTCAGGCACAGTAAGACCAGTACTACTGTGTATAATTCCGTTATATGAGGTACTTAGAGTTATCAGATTCATAGAGTCAGAAATAGAATGGTTGTGGGGCTGGGTGAGGTGGGGGAAAGGGGAGTTAGTGTTTGATGGGTGCAGGGTTTCTGTTTAGGAAGACAGAAAGTTCTGGAGATGGATGTGGTGATGTCTGCACAACAATGAATGTGCTTAATGCCACTGAACTGTGCACTTAAAATGGTTATGGGGGTAAATTTTGTTCTGTGTACTTTACCGTAACAAAAAAGTACATACACGATGATCACATTGGTGGTCACCTTTGGGCAGCGTGGTGAGCAGGAGGTTGGTGCGGCTGAGAGGGCCTCGTGGGTCTACATTGGTCCTGGGCATGTTGCTTTTTGGGTGATGCAGCCACAGGTATCACAGCCGTACACAGCCAAACAGTGGACTTTCATTATTTAAAAACAGAAAGAAAAAAGGTGACTTATTTCTTGGTGATGGGCTCACATGAGCAAACAGGCTGATAGGGAAAAGCAAAATGCCAATTTATTGGTTTTCAGTAGGAAACGCTACTGAAATACTCGTGCATGTACGAATGCACACCTAAGCCACCAAAGCAGCCGTTACTGAGAGCCGGAGGGGATGAGGAAGTCAGGGAGAGGGACGCCCGACACAGCGGGTGAGAGCAGACAGCCCCCAGCTCTGCGGGCATGTTTCCTGTGTTGTTCCCTGTCGTAAGGACAGCTCTTCTGGGCTGTTCTGGGATTCCTAGTGCCCTCTGTGCCACATAAGCAATATGACACCGGTGTCTGCATTAGCATGTTGCACTTCTTTATATTCTGTCCAACACCTTAATATCTTGGACATTCTGCTTCTGTAATGAATGAATAATAACCCTAGCGACGTCCCTTTGTTGTGTCTCTACTGGAGCTTGTGCCTGGGTGTGCATGAAACGCACAGTAAGGCTGTGCTGTGATGTCCTACTATGTGAAGTGTCTTATAGGACGGAGCGCTTGCCCTCAGCACCATCTAGCTGTTACGGAAAATGAATGTTCTAGTAAAAGGAGCTCTTATGTGTTTTGCTTTGATTTCTTTACTAAAATTATAGGTTTGCCTTAAGTCTGTTTTCAGCTTCCTCCCCACCTCCCTATTTCCACGTTGGTTTGTCTTTGTGTCTTATGTCTGTCACGCTGGGAGAGGAAAGCAAAGCTGCGGGAACTGACAGGCCCGGGCGTAAAGTGAGTTCTGGCAGCCACTGAACAGTGCAACCACAGGCAGATTGTTTAACCTTCTCGGTGTGAGCTTCCTTATTTATAATAAAATGTACCTTTCCATTGATTGTGAAGATTCAGTGAGCACATTTAAAGCCACTAGTGGGAGCTCTCCAAATGTCAGCCCCCATCTCCTCTTTGTCCTGAAGTTAGAACAGAATTAGGGGGCAGGCCTTCACTGGCTAGCCGGGAAGTGACGGGACGCAGTATACTGAGAAAGAATTCCTTCCGAATTCAGATTTTTGTTTAAAATGTTTGCTATAAAGTCCCAGCAGTCTTTTTATAGTTCAGTTCTTTCATTTACATGCTGGAAACTTGCTGTATTAATGTATTTACTTGCAATCTGGAGGACTTTTGTTTGGTTAATGTCATGAGAAATTCAGCCCATGAATTTGAATACAGTGATATCTTGAATACAGTTGTTCTATGAACGAGCTACTAGTGTTTTCATTTTAACTCATCCTAAAATACTTTTTGTCAAATTTTATGAACTTGAGCATCTTGTAGGTTTAGTTTTTCTATCTTGTATGGACTACATTAAATAAGTATATAGTATAAAATAGACTGTAGAAAATATTAATATTAAAAAATAATTCCCTGTAGAGCCTAACAACGCTTTCTGTAAAGCTGTTTTCTTTGACTTGGGACCCAAACCCTTCTGTCCATACCCTTAACTTTGGGAGCGGAGAAGGGAATGTCTGACACTCTCTAGAGATGCTTGTTGGTAGTTTTTTCATGGTTTAAAATAATGAATATCTGCCTTTATTTTCTGTTCTTTCTTAGTGCTTCTATCGATCTTACCCAGATGACTGCATGTATGTTTGGTGCGGTCTTGATGTCATGCTGAGCAAACCTTATCTTAATGTTACCAGGAGACCCTTTTTGTTAAATGAAAACAATGGCTTGATATTTATTTTAAATGTTCTGTGAATGTAGAAAATTTTCCCAGGCTTTCCTGATGGGTGGAGACATAATATATAAAGTGGTGTTTACATACCTTCCAAGAGGTCAAGATATCCAGGCAAAATCTTGTTTAAATGTTCATCACCATAGAAACATATCAGCTTATTGTTAGAGCTTTTGTAAGTACATTGTAATTTTCACTTTATTGATGTTCAGTACAGAGCAATTAAATGAGTGATTGACCAGCCAAAACATTTCAAGAAGCAATTATATCATAATTATTTTAGTGTTTTAACTTTACTCATTCAGCACTTACTTAAATCTAAAAAGAAATTTATGAGTTTACGTGTATTTAGTCTTTACTAGCCTATTTAATCTAACACAAACTGTTACAAGGTTGAGGTAGTTGTGATTTCTGAAATAATACTGGTCTGAAACTAGTGTAATTAATTACATAGCTTGCTTTTCTTAAGAACTGTGTGGCATCTCATTGGCAGAAAGTACTTTGTTTCCTTGGTGTTTTTACTAATTCACTGAGTGCTTATTCCACTATGATTTTAATAAAAGTAATGGCGTTTCATTATAGTAACTTGGATTTATAGTGTTTTGGGAGGGGTTAGGATAAATATTCATACTGGGGACCACAATGTTAGGAAGTTGGTGAAATCCTAGTGGTATGTGACAGTTGAAGCCCTCACACTTCCGTGAAGGAGGTGCAGCTGTTGAAAATAAGCAGCAGTTCTGTCAGTCCTCTGAGCTGTTCTTCAGGAGACGCATCTGTCTTTATACGATGAGCAGTGGACGCCGCCTTCCTGCAAACAGGGTTGGCCACTCTGTCGTTTGCAGGGTATTGCAGTGCGTTGCTCTGACATCTGGCACATCTTTGAGCTCAGTGTATGTGAGAATGGAGTTGATAGGACCTTCCCCTGGGGCCTCTCCCTCCTGATTCTGACTCTTAATGGAAAAATGAGCAGTAGGCATATTTTTTTTGCTTATATGCCATCCTGCTGGTGATTAATGGTGGTGATAAAAGCTCTCACAATGCTTTTCATTACTTTGCAGACAGAATCACATACAGAAGTTTAAAAATCTCACACATTACATGCCACAAAGCCCATATTCGTTAGGCTTTGTAATATTTTTATGATCTCAAGAAAGGTACTGATAAGTTTATATTTTTGGTATTTGTATGAGCTACTCGATCCTGAATTAACAAGTGAAGTTTCTGATTATTTATAGTCCCATCGCTCCTTTTCTCTTTATCCTAAAGTTGCTCGAGGTAACAAATCTGCCACATTGCATTTAATGAACAAATGTGTTATATTTTTCTATTAGTGTAGCTAAAGTTCATACATGTGACACTTAATGGATTTCAAGTTGGGCTGATTTTGTCTCATTTAAACACAAAAAGATAATGAAATTCACAAAAGGAAAACCTAAGTGTCCTAGCCGCCTAGTGGATTAAGTCAGAATAACAATTATTTCTTACTATATCAGTCACCTTCAATATTTCATAAACGTGTAATCATTTTCAGTGATTTGGATGGCTCGCTCTGTGGCAGCCTTTTCTGTAAATGTAACGTTGCTAATTTACTCTTTTTATTTAGATCAATAGCTGAAAATAGATTTCTGTTTGTGAGTTATTTACTAGCTTTCAAAAGAAATATTAATCCATTTGAAGTAAATTTTTGAACAGTTTATATGATTTGACTACAGAGGCTTTTTTGGTTAAATGTTTCCTATTTGATGTTAAGCTTAAGCATGTGAATATACAGTTTAGACCCTTTTCTTGATATTAATCATATATCTGTAATAGAAAAAGCATACTCTTGGAATTGTGTAGCTTGTTCCTTTTTAGAAAGACTGCTCACATGTAATTTTTTAACACATACAAGATTTTTAGGGGGGACTTAGTTTGTAAGTATATGTGGATAAATATGTGGATATTTAACCCTAGTAACACGTTCAGTCAGATAGGGTCATACCTAGGTTGTATTTTAAATACTGCCTATTTTTCTCAGTGAGAGAATATACTTTTTCTTAGTATAAACAGAAGGGATGAGTTGTTGAATTTAATAGTAGATTTCCTGTTTTTGACATAAATGCTACTTACAACACTAAATAGAGCCATAGCTTGTTAAATGAGGAGGTTACTTTAATCAAGCTGTTTTTTGAAGAATTTTATGTCAAAGTTAAATGTAGAAAATGCCCAGAAAGTACTTGAGAACACAGAGAGTTCTTATATCGGATCCTGTTAGGAGCAGGCTGTTCCCAGTGTGCTCTGACCAGTATGGGAACCATTAAGCATGTGTGGCCTGTACATTTAAAATAATTAAAGTGAGAGAAAATGAAAAGCCAGTTCTCTGTCACAGTGGCCACATTGAAGGGCTCAGTAGACACATGTTGCTAGTGGCTGTCACCTCGGCTTAGCTCAGTAGAGGATCTTTTCGTCCTCACAGGAAGGTCTGTCTATTGGACAGTGCTGTTCTGTGTTCGTAAGTCATAACTAACTTGGTTTCTTTGATCTGCAGTTGTTTTTTATGGTCTACACAGCAGAAGAAAGAACAAGGAAGGCCCCGTTCTGTGGATACACTTATGTAGCACGTAGCTGGTTAAAGAGGACGCTCAGGAGAACACTTTCATTACCTGTTGTCACATCAGTGCATCTGTCCCCAGTTGCAGGCTGCACAAGTCTGTTGGCGAGTTATAACTGAGAGTGGCTTGGCCAGATCTGCATTTTGAAAGGATCCCATTCACGCCGCACTGTAGGCGACAGGTCGGAGAGAGGCACAAGTGTGGGGCAGGACACTGGCGAGGAGGTTAGGGAGTCGTCCCTGCGGGAAGGACACGCGGCTGTGGGAGGAGAGGTGGAAGCACTTACGCTGGCCGGACCAGGGCCAGGGTGTGTGCGTGGGGGCAGTGCCCCAGCAGAGGAGGGGCAATGGGACACTGAGGGAGAAACAGGTTTCAGGATTCAATCGTGCTTGACGTCAGAGTTAAGTGGACGGTGCCTGTGAGTTACCTAGGGAGGTGTAAGTGGGGGCGTATGGGTCTTGGCCTCAGTGGGAAGATTTGAACTGAAGGTACAAACTTTAGACTCCTTGGCCATATGAGGAGGCAAGGTCTCCTCGGGGAAGGACCGCAAACTGTTGGGTGAGCCGTCTTCCCCAGAACAGACAGAGGTGCCATCAGGCTGGCAAGCCCCTGGGGAACTGTGATGCTGAGGTTTGAGAAGCACCTACATAGCTGTGAGGCTGGGCTCTCAGACTGAGCGGTGGGAGAAAAGGGGGCCGACAGGTGTTCGTTTGGAGAAGGAGAGACATGAGGCCGGGGACCGTGTCAGCCATGCCTCACTGAGCGAGAGCAGTCAGCTGCGGAGCAAGAGGAGATGTGACGGGGACTCAAGGAGAACATAAGACACTTTCAGACTCAGAGCAGGAGTTGTCATTGAGCCGGAGGTCGGTGTAAGGATGGCCAGGCAACGCTGAAGACCCACTTCGGAACGTAGCAGCACAAATTCTCATGGTTTTGTAAATTGCTCTCCCAGGGCTGAGAATTCACGGAGTGAGCTGCCAGTGGAATTCAGCTGGCCTGGGGAAGCCAAAGGGACCAGGAATCCTGGGCTGTATCGCTACTGGATTATCTGTCAACTCCCGGAGGGTATAGGCCAGCAAGACAAGGCTGATGGAGGGGTGGGGGGATCGAGGCAGTGGAGGTGCTGATGGTGAGGACACAGCTCAGAGAGAGGACCGGAAGTGTCAGAGAAAGTGGGAAATGGGGCCGAGGGAGGGGGCGTGGTAGATAGAATGGAGTTCAGCTTCTTAGGAGCTTGTATGTTACTCATGCTGACAGGATGTGACAAGAAGGACTTGTCAGCCAGGTGCGCGTATCATTAAGAAAGACGGGATTGTTCGTCAGAAGTCTGTAGGCGGTAGGTGACAGATAGGAAGAGGGTATACACTGGTATTAGAAGGGGGTATAAATTTCATTCAGAAACACAAGTGGTACGAGAACTCCCAAGCCTTGGAAAGTTCAAAGACAGAGGTGATGATTTGAGTCATTAACTTTGTACGGTGCTTTCTAAACACCACTGTGCTAAGTGATCCATATATTAACTCACTTGGTCCTCACAATAACCCCACGAGGTAGGGCGTTAGTAACAAACCCATTTTACAAAGGATTCCTCCTTTGGAAACTGAGGCACAGCAAGGAGTAGTCGTTTGCCCAAGGTTATACAGTCGGTCAGCGATGGAACCGAATTTGAACTAGTCTGCTGCTGGAGTTGGGGAGTTAACTAGCTCACTACACAGTCTGTCTTGTAAACTGAACTTGGATATTTTTAAAAAGCTATTCTTGTGGGTGTCAATCTGCTGGAAATTGATTCTTTTAAGAAAAAAATTGAAAAACAAAAATAACATTAGTTAGCTTTCATATTGCTTAAGTCAGGCACATCCACTCTAGAAAATTCGGAAAACACAGAGAAGCACAAAGTATATAAGAAGCAAAGTTCCTTGTAGCTGGAGTCCTAGCGATGGGACAGTCCCTCCTGGCTGGCCTGCAAGGCTGGCTGTCCCACTGTCACCATAACACCTCTTCCTGCTTCCGCGCAGGGCAGGGGTAGCTGCAGCCAAGCCATCGTCGGCTGTCTCACTCCCCTTCACAGCTCAGCCCCAGACACGTGTCAGTTGGTGGGTCACTGGGGACCCTTCCTTCTTTTCCTGCCTGCCTGAGAGTGTTCGCTGTCACATCCTGGGGGTCTTTCCATAGCCCCCAGCCCAGCCTGTGGGGGCCCCTGTTTGTTCTTCTCCAAGAAACCATGTTAGCTTCCCACCCTGGTCACCCCGAGCTGCCCAGAACTGCAGAGGCTCGGAAATTTCATGGGGCCTACTGCAAGCTGACAGGTGAGTCGCAATCTGTGCGGACGCTGGGTGTAGATATGGCTCCTCAGTCAGGGACAAAGGACTTCCCTGCTCCCAGCTTCCTGCAGCTGCCAGCGCCGTGGATGGTGTGGCCCAGGTGGAGGCTGCTCCCGTAGTGGGCTCCTGGCCGAGCTGAGGGACCCAAGTTTCGGGCACTCACATTATTTAAAATGGGCGGCAAGCAAACCCGCCTGACCTTGCTCTGGAGGGGACATTATCTTTCTCATACGAGACAGTGAATACATAGACCTGCTTCTGCTTCCGCGAGACAACAGTCTCTGTCTCCCAAGGCTGTTTGCTATACACGCATCCTTGAAAAGACCATTCCTGTGTCTGCTGTGAACTGCACAGAAATGGGAGAGGCCCATCCATCATCTCCCAACACGGAAACATACTTGAAGAAAAACAAACTTAACTGCTATGAAACATTTCTTAATATCAGAGGAAGTGAGTAAATCTTATGGAGATTGAGACCTTACCATTTATCTTCATCATCATCATCATAACACTTATGGTTACATTGTTGTAACTGTTTAATACAATAATTATAACATACTATTAAAACACTTGCTTGGGCAGCGGGTCTCAAATAGTTCCAAGGAGCACTGCTCTTAGCTCATAGACACTAGCACTGGTATACTCTTTGGCACATATCACAACACTTCAGACATGCGTGTTACGTGTTGTGGGAGCCCTAATATTCCCATGGGCGGTCAGAGGCAGGCGCGTACTGTGAGCATATAACACACACACCAGAGTACCTGCTCTTTATCTGTGCTTTTTATAGGCTTTCCACAGAATAGTTAATGTGTAATAAAATGATTCTTGCTCAGGAAAAGAAAGATTATTGCTGAGAAAGAGAGAAAGAAAGAAAAAGAAATCACTGTTAAAAAGTGGTGGTTGTATCTGGGTAGCTTGAGTGGTTTGAAAGTTGTGAAGTCAGGTTCAGAGGGTTCTCCCGTGAAATGGGAGTGTGTTGCTTAGGTGTGTGTTTTGTGACTGTTCACATTTTATCTCGCTGGAATAGTCGCTACTGCTAGATGTAAACTATGAGTCTCATCTGCCCTGGTTCAGTGGCCTCCTCCCTGTGGGCGCAGGAGCGCCAGCTCTCACTTGGGCAGGGCAGTCCCATGGTGGTGGTGCTGGGCCACTGGGATCCATGTGAAAACCTGCTCACCCCTGGTTTAGGATGCACCTGCCCTCTCCACTGAATTTGAGGAACTGGAGTGCCATGATTTAAGTGCAGCCTATTCCTGTAACCTGGAAATTGGAAAATGATATTTGGGGCAAAACTAAAATATGTGTATGTTTAGGAGCTTTGTTTATAGCTCGTATCTCTAAACTATTCTTAATGCAGAAGGAAAGATTGCGTGGCTTATTGCGAAACATGGAAATATGTCTCATTTTGTTTGCTGTGTTAGGTGTTGTAGATTCGTGCATTAGCATATCAGTATGGATTTTTAAGTTTAGGTACAGATTCAATCATTGGGTGGTTTCAGGAATGTAAGGAAGTTTCTTTGTTTTTCGTTTTTGCCTTCGCCTCTAGTTGGCCCTGAGGTCAGAACCTGCTTCATATTTATAGCAAACTGTGCATAAGGATTCTTTGTTATCTTCCAGCCTCGTGCATTAATGAGAATTCTGTCTGATGTGGAGAGGAATGAGATGTAATTGGTTTATCTACTGTCCTCTTGGTTTCTCAGGTGGGATTAGCACGAGGAGTTCTCCGGCCGCGCACTAGAGGGCGCTGGAGGCTGGGCGTCGCGGACGACGCCGGTACCCGCGGGCCGACTGGGGCTTCTGTGCCTTCAAGTTCAGCGGGCACTAACCCGTTTGGCTGTCCCAGTTAGCCTTACATTCCTTTGATGAGAATCACAGATAAAAAAATTGTTAATCTACGTTCATGGTGGAAAGTGTTAGGAAAGTAATTAATTGTTTGAAATAGTTCTGCAAAATGTTTTTATGAAGCATTTTTTGGGTGGTTTCTTCAAAGCTTGATGGTATTTTATGTCATTTTGAATGTGTCAGTCTACACATTACAAACTGTAAGCCTTTAGTGCTTTTTTGTCCAGCTAATAAATATAAATTTCCTCTCCTTCCAAAGAATTTTTATGCTTTCACATAATTGTTCATGAGATGAAATAAAATATTAAAATTATGTCTATTATATTTTTCAGGGAATCCGAGCCCGGATTTTAGAGACCCTAGTCATGCTTATCCTTCTCGCATTACTGATTTTTGGGATAGTGTGGGTGGCCTCCGCGCTCATCGACAATGACGCTGCGAGCATGGAGTCCTTGTACGGTAGGCATGGCCCTGCCCAGACCAGCTTCCATGATGGGGGCCGTACTCACCAGTCCCTTTTTAAAGCATTTCAGGAATTCTTTGTATAGTTAACCCTTGTTGTTAATTTACAGACTTAAGTTTTCTGACATGTTTAAGAAAAGAAATGAATACTCATGTGTTTCCTATATGCAGAACTTGTAAGCAGCTTTTCAGATTTTTTTTTTTTTTTGGTTAGTTGGTTTCTGTTCTTAAAATTCCATGGAGGCTTTTTTTCTCCCTCCAAACAGGTTTTGCAAGGGGGTTATTTCCTGTTCTTCTATTTTAGATCTTTTTATTGTACAATTTAGAAATTATATGGTTTTAGTAGACTCAAACAGGCAATTACAATGTTTACTATACATTAATTTATAGTCAGCCCGTATCTTAATGTACAGTATTTTGGACTTACTAAAATATATTTACATTTTTTATAGATCTCTGGGAGTTCTACCTACCCTATTTATATTCCTGTATCTCACTGATGGGATGTTTGTTACTTCTCTGTAAGTATTTTTCTGACTTAATATGATAGGGAAGTAGAATTAGTCTGTGTTCTAGAAAATTATGGGAAATTTTCCTGATGAGATTCCTTAACAACTTGGAGATTTTTTTTTTAAAGTTGGCTCTTAACTTTTTTTATGTTCAAGATGAATTTTGATAAACTGAAACCTTGAAATAATGAGACACTGTGTTGTTCTCTACGGAAAGTGTCTTCCACAGGGTTGGGGGCGGGCTGGGGAGGGGGAGATTCATGCACGTGCACACACATGTGCACACACACACACGTGCACACACTGCCATTGCAACACTACTTTCTACTTTTGAATGGTGATGGTAGAATTTTGTATGGTGAATTTGTGGTCTTTATTTTAGAGTTTGTTTAGTTTTACTTAAGACATTACAACATTATCTCAGGGATATTATAAGCAGATAAATGTAGTTAAAAGGATTTAAGATTACAGTTGTCACTTTTAGATATTCTTGTCTGGTTCTCACTTCCATTAGTACTTGAAATTTAATCTGTTCTTTCGTTGGTTTTCTTTAATTGCTTTTAAGTGAAAATACTTACTATTCAACTGCTAGAGTCTTGCGTGCTCTAAGCCTCTCTAGTCGTCACCCGTCTCTCCTTAAGTACAGGAAGACACCCTCTTTAGCTCCTCATCAGAGATGCTGATGAGCCCTCCAACCAAACTCAGAGAATCTAAGTCAAGACAAGAACTTTCTTAAAGCAGTAGTGTTTGAGCTGCTTTATTTTCTGGACTGGTGGTTTATCTGCTGAGTCTGAAGTGAGCTTTCTGTCTGTGATCCCCCTGCAGTGTGCACCCCAGTCGGCCTTTCGCGCATGTTCACGGTCATGGGTCAGCTGCTGGTGAAGCCCACGGTAAGTCCGTCACAGCAAACCACTCGGTTTGTCAAGGAAAGTTTTGCACTTGCACACCCTTTATGTTGTGAACTGGCATAGTTATGGTTCTGAAAATTTGGCTGCATATTACATCTTGATTAATTAAATTGTACTCTTTCCCTTAGTCTCAGAAATTCTATATATTCATTTTTAAGTGATTTTCATTTGGTAGTAACTCTAATGATTTGTCCCTAAGTTTCTTGACCTCTAGCTATTTTGTCAAATATTTAATAATGCGAAAATAATTCTTAGCTTCATGCAGGGAATTTGTCACTGAAATTACTCTCATGGCCCCTCATTGCCTAAAACTCTAAACCACTTGTGTGTCCCGGGACCTTTCCCAACCTTCCCGCTGAATAGCCCAACAGGTGCACCCTCCACACCCCCCAGGTGCCCCCACAGACTCCTGTTCGAGGCTGCAGCTGACTTGCTGGCTTGGAGCGGGCAGCACGATCTCCCCAAGCACGTCTGAGGGCTTCTCCCACCAGCGTCCCTTCCCTGCCAGCCGCCGAGCAGCCCCCTGAGGTCTGGCTCTGGTGTGTGTGCACTTAACTACCGTCTCTGAACCTTCCCTCACTTCTTCTTTATGTTGAGAGAATTAAGCTCCTTCCTCTGCAATCTCATATTCCCCTTTGTTTGTATCTTACTAGTTGCCCTTATTAAATGATGATGGTTATATGTTTGTTTTCCTATCAGGGTGATTCATTAAGGGAGAAGAGTGAGGAGATACCATAATCGATTTATTTTTTAAGCAAATGCTTGCTTAATTGTGAAAATTTTTTTTTGTAAATGACCAAATCTCGTCATATCTTCTTTTAAATAAATTGGATTTTTTTACTTGCTACCTAAAGATACACACACTCAGATATAATACCCATGCTATTAAATCTTGAAATTCACTGCTCTCTTCAACAGGTTTTGTGACACTGCCTTCATTTCATTTCTTCCTAATTCTCTGTTTGGGTGTTTTTGGGTTTTTTTGTCTCTTTTTTTCATTTTCATTTCCTGCTCCCTAAAATAGAGGCAGATGTTTAAAGTCCTGTCCTGGGTTTACAGTGCTCTTCTCTGTTCTCCTGACCCCCCTGCCACTTACTTCACTCCTAATGCCTAATTCTATGAGAACAAACCAGTCCAGGGTAGGTGCTGAAACTGAATACCCCACAGAGCTGAAAACGCATCGTACGTGAAACCAAACTACTTCTTCAGCTCCCCTCCCCAGACTTGTCTGTTATTAACAGTCTCCTCAAAACTTTCATTATCTTTGCCTGTTTTCATCTTCCTCACATCCAATAATAATGGTTACTTACTGAGTAACTGAATATGTGCTATGCGCTTGCAATAAGTACTTTATTACACACGTAATTTCATGGAACCTGATGACAAACTGTAAGTGAGGTGGTGGTGTCCCCATGCTGTGGCCAAGACAGCTGCACGTCAGGGAGGTCGTGTCTGTTCTTCAGGCCCACAGGTCTGGGAGGTGGCTGGGGGTGGCTTCCGAGCCTGCGCTCTGGCCCAGCGCTCGCTCCGTCCTCCCTGGACACTAGAATATAAGCCATTTAAGGTCAAGGACTATGTCTTACTGTATTGAGGTCCCCATGGGGATGATAACAGTGTGTTTTCATAGGCTTGTTGTAGAATCAAGGGGACGATGCTCGGAAACACTCGACACAAATATGCCATTCATGTGTGACTCACACAGCACAGACCGGTGGCGGTTAGGCGTTATCGGACAGTTCGCAAGTAAGAGGAAATCCTTTTCAGTGTTAGACTGTAAGGAAAGTGAAAACAGCAGAAAGTGGCGAGAACACCAAAGGGAAAGAAACTTGGTATGGTGGCCCGTAAAGATAGAGTCCCCGCCTTCCTCAGGCGCGGGCCGTCCTGGGTGACTCAGCCCCGGGTCACTGCCTCCTGGCTGTTCAGTGCTCCCTCTTCTCCACTCTGGCCTCGCTGGCCGCCTGCCGAATGGGTCTCCCCAGCCCTCCTTGCTCACACGATGGTATCTTTTGTAACTATTTATGTTTTGTTAATATTTATTCTTATGTTATTTGATTTTGTTATTAGCTCTAGGCCATAGGAGACTATCAATGTTTACTGAAATACTGGAGACTATCAATGTTTACTGAAATTTTTTTATTTAAAAAAATTGGATTGTTTTAAATAAGTTTTGTATAAATTCTGCAAATTTGGTACCTGATAGGGATTGCATGATTTGAGAGTCCTTTTCCTGAAAATACCTCATCAGGCAGCTGAAAGAATATACACATATAGGGTTTCCATCTTTTTGTTTTGTCCATCAGCTCCTCACAGTTTACTGCTGTGCTGGGAGTAAGTGGTTTGGGTTTCAGTGACAGAGGACACTGATATCAGCCCTTCTTCCTTTCAGATTTTCCCGGAGCTGGGGACATGCTTAGGATTGTCTCAAGAAGGAAAGCTGTGTTAACAAAGCTAGAATTCAACAGTTTTAGGTTTTATCAGTTTCAAAGACAGTGCAGATAATGTCCCATATAATTGCTTATTGATTAGTGGTTTTTGGGTTGTTGTTTTTTACTCATGTTATGTGGTGTGATAGTGAGTTGTATCTGCGAGAGCTTACTATTTCTCTAGGGTTCTGTCTACAGGATGATTTTGATAATACCAGTGTTTAATATCTGTGGAAAATGTTATATTCTATAACGGTGTTGTAAATGGGAAATGCTGCATGATAGTGATTTCTTGTTTGAAACGTTCTGTAGGTAAATAGAGATGAGAAACCAGTGTTGGACTGGGTATCTGTTTCTTCCAGATCTAAAATACTGGCTTGGGCATAATGAAATATTACTGTATTTACCCTTGTGGATGTTTAGAATTTATACATTTGTCATTGAGAGAGCTGTAGAGTAATTTAATCCTTTAAAGTTTAAAAAAATCCCATTTAAATATGTAGATTTTGTGATCATCAGCTTTTGATGTACTTAGTTATACACTAAAATATTTTTACTTCATTTGTACACAGAGTAGTTTGAGCATTTTTATTTTAACCCCTAGTAGTTTGAGTGGTTGTCTAAATTACAGAGCAAATAGCCTCGATGTTCTCATCAGCACTAGTTTTGTAATGCTGCATCATTCATCATTCAATAGTTTGCTCTTTAAATTTAGATTCTTGAAGACCTGGATGAACAAATTTATATTATTACCCTAGAGGAAGAAGCCCTTCAGAGACGACTCATTGGTACGTATATATTACCTATTAAGACCAGAATAAAAAATTATTTAATTTAAAAAAGACAGACAACCTAGAGGAAAAATACAAGCTTCTCAGTACCTGGTGCGGCAGCGCGTGGGCCTCCCCGGTGGGGAAGGGTGTGCTAAAGACTAGTGCCATTTTGGTCAGATTCCCACCTTTCCCTGACTGCCTGGCTTAGTCAGCAAGGTCAGTTCCGAGACTCTGGCCATTGCAGGACACCTCTACTGCCGATCCTACTGTACTGGGAGCATGGTGACTTCAGTTGCTTAGTGACTGTCATATCCCTATTTCATTTCTCTCATGCTGAATCTTTCAGGTGAAAAGCAGTGTGTTTTTTTGACACTGAGGTTGAAATAGCACTAAGTTGTACTCTGTTGTTATTTGACAATGGAGTTCATTGTCAGCTGATAACCAAGTAAGCACGTCAGAGACTTTAAAATTTTACGTTTCGTTACTGATCAGTTTTGACTTCAGATGTAGAACCAATGAAAAAAATAGTAATGACACTAGTTTAACAGAGAAATGACATTGTTTGGGTAAATTTTCTTTTGATTTTACCTAGGTGATTTTCACCCTGCACGCTTTTCTCTTATAAAGTGTTTTTTTAATATTGAAAACCCACCACCAATATCAGATTATTAGTAGCTAACTGTATTTCAGAATCATAATGCAAGAGTAGGTCTAAAATGAAGGGTTACTGTAAGTATGAAATACTAAGAAATAGAAAGAAATATATCTACTTTCAGTTACAAATACTGAATTTTAATCATCAATCCAAAAAGTGTTGATAATACTTATAACTTTGTTCTTAGATGAGCGAATTTCAGATTGCATCTGTTCTAGAGAATTCTTGTCAGTAATATTGTATATTTTGATACTGATAACTTTTAGACTGGAATTACATGTATCTTTTATTATTCTAACTTTATTAAAGCTACTTTAAGATTTAAGCCTGTTTAGTTCTAGAATTGTAACTTTAATCAATACTGTTAGCTTTATAACATTTCATGAAAGTGATAAATATTATATAAATTTGTCTTATTTAGATAATCATGCCATTGTGAAATAAAGATGCCAGAGTTGTAAGGAATAGATGCCAGGCTGCCACCTGCAATGTGGGGTCACGTTTCAGGCGGAGGTGCAGACCATTTCTTACCTATAGACCAGGAGGCTCGGGTCCAGGAAAGTAAAGTGTAGTGCTCCATAAATTAAAGGATTTGAAGTAAGTCTAATCAGGACCAAACCAAACTCAAAACATAGCCTTTTCTTACTTTGCTCTGACACAGTAGGAAAAAAAGTCCTCCCGAATCTTTCTAGATCCTTTTGCTCCTCAAATCGAAAGTGGTTCGTAATGTCTAAAGAAACTGAATAGGAAATACTTGCCAGAAGGCTGACATTATAAAATGAAGCCAGCCCAGAAATGTCCGTGTGGAGAGGACCAGGGATGGTTCCATAGCTAAGTGTGTGATTTGTTTTCTGCCGTCCTGGTCAGCTGCGCGCTACCCCTGACTGCCTGTTGGCCGGCTGTCCTCAGTCTCACCAGCGACAGTCACTAACAGTCTGTCGGAGGACTTGCTGCAATTTTGCTGTTTGCTGCTGGCTAGCACTGGGACTGTTTCAGGTGGAGAAGAATAGGCTTGTGACATAAGAGGCTCTGTGGCAAAATGGACATCTTACTAACAGAGTTAGACTCGTGAGCTTCAGTACAGTATATTTACCAATATGGGTGGAGAAAGAAAACCAAGATGGAACAAAACAACATTTGCTGATTGGCTATTTTTAAGAAAATGTAGATCATAGGGAGTTAGTAATAGAAATCATCCCCATGGGTTTTATTTCATCTCGAATTTCGTGAAATGTGTTTTGTGGTACCAGTTACATTTTAAATTATTTTTTACAAGTGAAGTTTTCATTGTTTTTGCTCTGGGCTATTAAAAAGAATTGCAGATAAAATTACTTTTATCAGAATAAAAGATTTTTAAAAAATACAGATTACAGTGGCGATTTACCCAGAATTTGAGGTGATGTTTTGTTAATGAATGGCACACTGAGTATGCTGTGTGGGTCCGTGTGGGGACACGTGTCACGTGAGACCTGGGGACATCTGCATGGTTTGCTCCGAGCCCAGCTTTCCAGTTATCTGGAAAACATGATACTTAATATCAAGAAGTGCTTTAGTGCAGGGACAGCACTAGTTTCTCTGGGAGATAATATGACTTGTTGTGGTTATTATATTACTGGAGATGAGCTTTCGTGCCCGGTTTTCCACGTCTCAAGATTGCTCTCGGATGCAGTGTGTGCCGGTGACTCTTCTGTCATCCTGTTTGCCACTCGATGGTGCTAGAGGTTTTGTTCTTGTTGAAATAGTCTCACTGCATTAAATATGTTAATAAGATAAAGCTGACCTGTGTGCTTCTGGGAGGTGAGCCAGCGTCCTGTTTCCAGACTGCGCCACGCTCTCCTCCCTTTTCTGTTTCCTGCGTGTCTTCTTCGGAGCAGCAGGTTTTGTGGAGATGAATTTAGACTCTGAGTCTCAAATCATAGACTAATTGACTGAAGAAGAGAAGAAGAGTGAGAATCTGTAAGATTTTATCCAGAACTGAAGCACTTGGAGAAAAGACATTGCAGAGAAGCCATTGTTTCTGCAGCAGGAGGGCCCCCCAGCTTTCTGCCATCTGGTTGAGACAGCCCCTCTGCTATCTACCTCATCATGGCGGGATAGAGACATGTCCCCAGACTCAGCTTCGTGTGGCATGACTCCTGCTTCCTCCCGTCCCAGTGCACAGCCTGAGCTCTGCAGGGGTAATAAGTGCATTTGCCCTTCCCCTTTTCTGGTAGTCAGCATGACGAGCAGTGTATCCAGGTGCCTTGCATCTCAGACTCTGTCCCCCATGTCTATTCATCCCATTTCGGACCTGATTTCCCACTGTCCCAATGGTAGCTCTGAAACTGTGTGCTTGTACCCTTTGGAACAGAGCTGACCCAGCAGCAAAACCTTTGTAGCCTCAACCTCACCATCTTGCGTGAAGAAACTTGGCTGTGCCAGCGCCCTTGCTTGTCCCGTTGCCCACCCTCTCAGGTGGTAGCTCCGCCCTCTCCCAGATCCTTCATTTTTCTGTTCCCGGAGTTTGGGTAGGTGTCCTGTTCTCTTTTGCTGTTTTCAAACTCACATCATTGGGCTGTGACCCGAATATGTCCCCCTTTTCCAGTCACTCCTCACCTCGCAAGCTATTCCTCTTCCATCATTGAGGACGTGAGCTCCGCATTCACCATCATTCTCTCTGGGACAACACCTGTCATGATGCTTGGAGCTGGCAGTGTCCACATGGGTGACCTTCCTGGACGCGGGGACATTCCTTGACCTTTCTCGTTGCACAGCCCCTCCGGCCCTCGTTGCCTGGGATCAGAAGCCTGGCGCTGACAGTAGCAGGGACGCACGTTCTTGCATAATCGCAGACCCAGTCATCCCACGCTCCACCTCCCACCCTCAGTTCATTCCTGTAGGACTCCGTTTCCTACAGTTCTTCAGTATTGAGATGTAACATGCCGTTTCTCTATCCTAATAGCTTTGTTACCTTCCCCCGTATTTCTTTTGTCTGCTCGTGTCCTTACACGGTGGGAATTCCTGGGCTGGTACCATCAGTCCTCTCTTACTCTGTTGCCCTCGTGCTTGGCCACCCGCCACTCTCGGTAACAGCCAGCTCTTCACGTCTCCTCACTCACACCTGTTCACCTGACTGCAAAGCCTGGCCTTTCCTTAACGGTGTGATCAGTATCTTCAATTGACATTAGATTCTGCTAGATGACTTACACTCTCTTTCCTCACACCTTCTTCACCATCGTTCTCAGCTGATAACCTTGCTTGAGAGGACAGAAGCGATCGTGAGGAAGTGCTCCCAGGCTTTTTCCTTCACTATTGATGGGCAGCCTCCTCCACGCGCTGCCTCTTCTCCTAATGCTGTACCTGGATTGTCCGTGCTTCTGGCCCAAGTCAGCCCTCCCCCAGGGCCCTGCGTTCTGTCCCTTCTCAGTGATTCTAGGGTGCGATCAAGTGATTCCACGACTGTGTCTTCCTTCCATAAGTGGCTTTCCCCACTTGGGTCTCTTCCATCAGCGTAGAGCTGTGTTGTAATTATTCTCACTGGAACCTTGGGGTGTGGCTTACTCTTGCTAAGCCTTGCCTCCACCCTGCCACTTCTTCCCCTGTTTCCTGCTGTATTTCGTCGGATGGCACTTGCCACTGTCTGACACCCTGCTTTACTTTCTGTGTGTCTTCTGTCTGTCCACACTAGAGCAGGAACACTGCAGGGGCAGGCATTCTTGTTCCTTTTCTTCCTTTCTGTGCCCCTGATCCTATGGCAGTGGCAGACACAGAGTGGGTTGATTGAGTAAATAAATAGATGAAAAACATGCATGTGGAGGGTTGTCATTGTGCCACAGAAGTGAAGAAGAAAGAAGTGGAAGGTGGTGGTAGCGTCCTGTGGACAGTGTCCGGGAAAGCCTGAGGTGGAGTCCAGGAGACAAGCTGGGGTCGAGGGGCGGCAGGGCCATGCGTGCTGGGGTGTTCCTGAGGAAGGAGAATTAGGGTGATTTTCCCCATTGTTAAGCCATGAGGTTTGAACAGCAAGATCCATTTCTGCTCCAAGACCCCTGCAGAGCAGCCCAACAGAAAGTCCCATTACATTAATTGTGGTAGAAAATCTTTTGTACTTCCTGCCCAGGATTAGGAGGTACATGTATCATTAGCATGTTTAAATGTTTAAGTAATGCAGCAGCATTAATTGAAATAATTAGCTTTGGGGTGTGTGTGTGTGTGTGTGTGTGTGTGTAGCCTCTGGGTGTACTGGGTAACTTTAGAAACACCATAATGAATAGGAATTAGTTTTTGTTGTTTAAGTTCAAACCCTTCACAGTTCCTTTAATGTAATTTATTTAAAAATATTGTAGCCTTTGAACTTAATGATTCAATTGAATTTTGTTAGGTGCTATTTTCATCCTCACGATAAAACGTTCGTATATCACTTTTGGTAGCAGTTACTTTCCTGGTTGATTCTAATCTCTTTTTAAAGCCTGTTCTGTTGAAGCTTGTATTCTTTATTCTTAAGAGCAAAGAAGATGTACTTGTTTCATTTTTGCTGAAAGTCAGGTTGTAATACTTTTGTATTCTGAAAAATAAAGAATTTTAAAAAACGAACACATCGACCTTTCCATGGGGCTAGTGACCTGTCAGAAGCATTTTGTCACCGTCATCCTTGAGTCTTGCTATTTACAACTGAGTTGAGTTTGCCAGGCAATTTTATGAGGGTGCCAAGGTTGAGGGTGGTATTTGTGCTTGCCTTAGAGTAACAGCGTACGGTCAAAGGCATTCCCCATCAGCACTGGCAAGATGATTTGCTAATTTGGTTATTATCTGATGTCTTTCACCTAACACCCCTAATGATATAAGGAAACTTATGTCAGATTTTATCTTATGTCCTGCACCTTATTTCATCTTGGCTCTCTCGAGGTATTCTTCTGTAGTCTAGCAATGGTTATTTTACGAATACAGTTTACTGTTGATTATATCACTAAAGTGAAACTATCTCATATTTGTCAGAATCTGAGCCACTTTGAGAAAGGTTTAGGCTTTGACAGGCTGAAGGTGATCAAATACCAGCTTTCATCAGGAACGTATGTAGCAAAGATTACTGACACCGAATTAACCCCTTCTTTGGCAACACTGGGATAGAAGAAAGTATTTAGTAGTATCTTGACTTCCTGAGCTAATGGAAAGAATATTAATTCTACTGGTATTACTAATTAAATAGTTTCTTTCTAGTAACATATCAACATTTGGGTCCAAGGCTTTGAAACAGTGAGAGACATCTTGTTACAATTTATTCAGCTTTTTGGGTCATATAATCACTTTTAGGACAATTAAGATGTGGCCCAAACAGATTATTTGTTACAAAATGAAATGATGTGACTGAAGAGAGATAAGCTAATACATATATAGTAGCAGTGGATGAGGAATACTTTGGCATGAGAAACTATAAAATAATTTTGAGTCAAGTATTATATATTCTCTGACATTTAGAGAGATTGCATTATATAAATGATCCAAATCTGTTAGCAGAGCTCGACTTTCATATATATACACACAGGCTACTTGTTCAGCTGTAGCCTATTTGGGTGACGGTGTTCCCGATGGCAGCACACAGAAATACGAACTTTAAAAAGTAACCTAGTTTAAGATCTACCAGTAATGTACTCGTATATCTAAAGTAGAAAAAAAAGCCAAACCATTAATTTTACATAGCTTTATGTGATGTTCCTAAAGCTCATTGTTTAACATTTTCTATCTTTTGGCCATTTATAATGAGAGTATATTAGCATTTTCAAAATTGTGTTGGATATCGAAAGTTTCATGTTATTTGTTTCCATATTGAGCCATATTTTTGTGGATATGTCAGAAGTAAATGGAAACTATTATTATTTTAACAGATATCAGCATTGCAAATGAAATAGAACTTTTCTAGAAACAGAAGTTTAGAGTGTCTGGGTTTTCTGTCTGCTCTGTAGATAGTAACAGTGTTTGTCCATGCGGAAACGATGCTTAGCCATCTGAGCGTCCAGGTTTTGGTTTGCACCAGCTTCCTGCGGTCTGCCTCATCAGCCTCGGCTGCTGGTGTACAACACTGCTATTGGTGTAGGGGATGGAGATGGTTCACTCTACGAGTTATTGGGAGTCTTGGGCTTGCAACCAAATTGTTTGCCTAAGCGATGAGAAATAAAAGTGCTTGTGTGACCTCACATTTTGGTGAGAGAGATTACTCTGGTTACTTTAAAGTACTAACTGTGATCAAAATTTGAAGAGTTGTTACTTGGGTAACAGATTTTCTAATCAAGTTTCTTTTTGGTTATATGCTAAATTAAAAAGATACAAGAGAAAATAATTGTTTATGCTATAGGTGTCCGCTTCTAAACGTTATGAGAGGAAGTTCAGTTCACTGAATTGTTTAGGGATATCATCTTATTGCTTCAGGTGATTTGGATTGTTTACATACCAAGTTGGAGACTTATGTTTGTTTTAAGAAATACATTATTATATGTTTTAAACTAAATAATTAGAACCTGTCCTTTAACATCCAAATGTCAATTAAGGCTGTCCTATGCATCAAGAACGTATAAGGACAACTTAGTTATTGAAGAAATGCTAGACTTTGGGAAATTCTGATATCTTGGAAGCAAAATGTTTTCAATATTACACTAGTTTTTCAGCTTAAGAGTAAAGCTGGGAAAAGTTGCCTTCAGCTATTAGTTTTCCTGAATCCAAAGAGACGGGTGGGGCAGGATCAAAAATACTTATTTGATCAAAGTTATTGGCTCTGAAGTTATTCTTACTGATGTAAGAAAGATGAAAGGTGTTGTTTTTATTGCACGCTAGTAACAGTGTAATTTTGAACTAATTGGTGTTGAACTGCCAATCACCTGGGGGAATGCAAATAGATACTCTTACAATTTCCTTTGAGGTAGTGAAATCTTATGTCGAGGCTGGAAGGAAAACAGAATAATACCGTTAAATTGACCTTAAATGAGCTGCTTTGTGGTTTTCTTGGAGAATCCCTTTTTATTTTTCATGACTAGTCCAAACAGGTTTGGTCTACCAATCTGACTTATTGACTAGACAATGCTGACAGAGAGCATTTTGGATCCGTCTTGAAGTAAAATAATGGTAAGACGGTTCTCCAGGATAGTTTGATGGTTTTGTTGGTGCAGCTTAAATTTGTGCCCCGTTCCAGGATTTGTTTGCAGTTGTGATTTCTGACAACAGCCATTGTTTCCTTCTGGTCATTCACAGTGGGGGCTGCTGCCCAAACAGAAAGCATCTGCTCTCACTTAGGCGATGGTGTGTAGTAAAGGACGGGAATATCTTGGAAATTTGTGTTATCCCCAATGAATCTAGTCACTTAATAAATGCATGATTTCTTTGAGGACAGTAAGAATATATTCTTGATTTTTGTACACACGGCAGTATTTATTAACTGCCTATTGTGGCCCTCGCCCTGTGTCACCCCCACGTGACCAGTGTTTCAGAAGAACCACGTTAGTTATTTTCCTTTGAAAAATAATACGTTGTAATGAGCTTTGTAGACATCAGACCCACAAAGCAGGCATTTGTATCTTTTCTCTTAATTTTAAATTGGCAGCAAGAATATTGCCTATTCTGATATCCATCCCCTTTCAAAATTCTGAAGACTCACCAGATTGTTTTTTGTGGTGCTGAACTGGTTGCTGGAATGATACTTTTTTACAAGTACAGGGATGTAGTGTGGGATTGTACTTGTAATTAATCAGATCTAGAAGTTAAATGAGCATTAGCTTTAGGTACACACCATATAATTTATAAAGAATGGGATAAAAAGTAAAAGGTACTTATACCTAAGACTTTATATTCAGAGACACTTGAAAATCTTACAATGCTGTGCCGTCTTCTTGTTATGTGGAAATAGCCATTAATTCTATGACTTAATGTTTTCCCTTTTTGCTTTTGCTGCTAGAAACTCTAAACTAAATTTGTAGTCAAAATTGAGCAGTTTTGGGACACACTACCTGAATATCTCTGTACTGTCTTCACTCCCACTCTCTTATAAGTTATATATTGACAAGTTCTGGAAAGAATATGTAACATTCCAGTGCATTCAAGAACACACGTTCTCCACAAGAGAGGGTGTTGGATTTCTGTCCTCAGTGATGGACAGAAGTGAGGAAGGAGATGGGAAGGGAGGGCAGTGCTCACTTTTCCTAGAAACCTGGGGTAAGACTGGAGTTTGGGGCTTGGAAAGAGAGGCCTCTGAATTCCCTTATTGCACCTGCACACCTGCGGCCTCGCACTGGGCCTGCCTCCAGAGCCCCCAGAGCACTGAAGCTTCTTCCTTCCAGGCCGGGTTTCTGGCCGGTTCACCCGGTCCTCAAGGATGGAAGTTGCTGGGCCCTCCAGATGCTCTGTCACTGTCTGAGCAGCTGTCTGGCCTCATTAGGTGTGCAGGGAACAATAGCAGCAGATGAAAAAAAGTTACCACTCACTTATTAAGGCTGAGCGGCGAATGCTAACATGGGGAGAGAAATCGTACTTAGTCCCCAAAAGTAATCCAGACTCTCAAGGAGTTAGAGCAGAAAAAGGACTGCCTAGAATGTGGGAAAAAATGAACTGTTCACCAGACAGAAGGTGGGACAGCCTGTGGTAGCCACAGTAGCAGTGTTGCCAAGGTGTCCAGGTCCTAACCCCCGGAGCCTGTAAGTATGTCCCCTTCATGCAGTGTGATTAAGGAAAGAGTCTCGAGATTATCCCGGATGATCTGGTGGGCCCAGGGTCATCATAGCTTTGTTATGAGTGAAAGATGAGGCAGGGGGGCCCGAGGAGGACACGTGGCAAAGGAAGGAGAGGCTGCAGTGGTCCGAGGGAGGGGCCACGAGCCAAGGGATGCTGCAGCCTCTGGAAGCTGGAAAAGACCCGGACATCGTTCTCCTGTGCGGTCTCCATAGGAACGTGGTCCTGCCGACACCTTGGTTTCAGACTTCTGACCACCTCCCGCATGAGAAAGTAACCACTGAAGCGCCAAATTAAAGGGGGGAAAGAATCAACAGAAATTCCATCAGCTGGGAAAAGAAGCAATAAAGAGCAAAACAAAAAGACATTACGAAATTCCATGAAAGGAGAAAGCACCAGTCTTTGTAGTAAGCCAAGCAGTGGATAGCAGGGTTCAGTCCCTCAGTGTCACTGGAGCTTCTGGAAAACCCACTGTGAAGCCTGCTCTGTGTGTAAACATCTAATTACATGAAGTTATCAAAAACATTTTTCAGACCTAAAGGACATGAATTTGGAGCTGGAAAGGGGTTTGCTTAGTGCTGCCACGCTACATTTAAATGACTCATCACAAGGACACTGGTGCCCAAGGTCCTACACATTCCACAGGGACAGTGAAAAGCAGTTCATATACATGGGGACAGGAAGAAGAGCTTGGGACTCCTCCAAACCAACCCTGGAAGCTGGGAGACAACAGAGCAATGACTTCAAAATTCCAAAGGATAATTAGTTTTGACCTAGATTTCTATATTTAACCAAAGTGTAAGAAGAGCAAAGGTAAAATATTCAGACTTGCATAGTCTTAAGAAAATGACCTTCCACTAACCATTCCTTAGCAGCTGCTGGAGGTATGCCCCACCGAAGTAAGGGGGGGCCAGGAAAGAAGAGACACGCTAATAGGACTTAAGAGCTGTGCTGCCGGAGAGAAGAGAAGGAGGTCCCAGGATGACAGCGTCATGAGGTCCAGACTGGGGCAGCCTATAGACGTCTGCTAGGAGAATTTCTTCAAGAAAACAAAATAGGTAGTACCGTGTTTCCCCGAAAATAAGACCTAGCTGGACCATACGTCTTTTGGAGCAAAAATTAATATAAGACCCGGTCTTATTTTACTATAACATAAGACCGGGTCTTATATAATATAATATAATATAATATAATATAATATAATATAAGTATAATATAGTATAATGTAATATATAATACAGTGTAATACCACGTCTTACATTAATGTTTGCTCCAAAAGACGCATTAGAGCTGATGGTCCGGCTAGGTCTTATTTTTGGGGAAACATGGTATAACTGATGAATTTGAAAACCAAGAGAAATTTGAGTGCTCCTTCTGAACAGCAGATCAAGTGACCCATTCACAGAATTTTAGACCAAGAAGGGACCCTTGAGATTACGTCCTACAGAAGCAATAGAGCAAGAATGTCCTGGTCTCTTACAACGGTGTTTATGCAGCATGGTAGTGACCAAACATGGAGGGAAGCTTGAGTGTTCACACATGGAATGACTGAGCAAAACCAAAGTGCACTCATGCTGTGGGCTATTACTCCGCTGAGGACCTGGCTCTGTGGGCACGGAGGTGTCATTGAGTAGGAAGCAAGTTATGGTAAAATAACGTGGGTGATTTGACCCACTCTAGTAACATACATAATGAAAACATACGTAAAGTGTGTATGACTAGATGAATATGTACACAAATATGAAGAAAGCTGTTAACAGTTGTCACGGGAGGAAAATGGGATCGCAAACAGGAGATCTGGACTTTCTTTTACTTTCTATAATAAGCACATGATACTTTTAGAATTAATAAAAAATTAATAATAGATCCAATAAGAATTTTACCAAAATAATGTATTTTCTAGGAAACATGTAATGTTTAATCAGTAAGAACTTGGACTTGTTAAATGGTAAGAAAACGGGTGTACTCTTCTGTGAATCACAGCAGCATTTGTTTTTATTCTCAATGATCAGAATTTGCGGTGTGTTATTTTATATTTTAATTAAATGTGAACGCTACCTGCTCTGTTCTGTTGGGGTTCGGTTGTTATTATACTTCTAAAATAGTTTTGCTTTCACTAGGAGTGTCTTCATCAGTGGAATACAACGTGATGGAGTTGGAAAAAGAACTTGAAAATGTAAAGGTTCTTAAGACAAAATTAGGTATTGTACATTTTTTCCCCTTGACTTGTGTTTTGGTCTTGGTTTCTTTTTTTCTTTTTGACATGTTTCATGCGAAAATGTTTATTAAAAGGACATTAGAGATGGTGCCATGGAAAAATTCAAGTCAACTTATATTGAGTCTGTCAGGTAGATTTCTGCAGGCACTCAATTGTTAGAAATTTGAGTGCTCTTTCTGAACAGCTGATCAAGTGACCCATTCACAGAATTTTAGACCAAGAAGGGACCCTTGAGAGCTCTACTGATGAAGCTTCATGTCCATCTTATTCACCACCTAGGGTCCACCACCCAGCTTAGTATGTTTTTTTCTTTTAATGGTTTTTAAAAAATTAGTTTTAGGTGTACAAAACAATGTAATAGTTAAACATTTACACCCCTCACAAAGTGATAACCCTCTTCCCCCATCTACTACCCCTCTGACATTGTATATAACTGTTACTGTTCCACTGACTCTATTCTATATATAATTATACTTGACATTCAGTATTATTCAGCTCCACCTTCAGGTATACAGTGCAGTGGTCAGGCATCTACACCATCCATGAAGTGGGCTCCCTAATAAGACAAGTGCCCATCAGATACCCTTCCAAATCTTTACAACATTATTGATTATAGTCCCCAAACTGTTTTTCGTATCCCCGTGGCAATCTTGTGCTTTCTAATCCCCTCCCCTTCTCCTTCATTCCCATCTCCCTCCCATCTAGCAACCCTCAGTTTTTCTCTATATCTCTGAGACTGTTTCTGATTAGTTTGTTCATTTATTCTATTCTTTCGATTCCACATATAAGTGAGATCATACGGTATTTGTCTTTCTCTGTCTGACTTATTTCACTCAGCATAGTGTTCTTTAGGTCCATTCATACAATTGCAATTGGTATTGGTTTCTTATTAAAGATTTTACTGTAGTCCAAAATATTAAAAAATTATGAAATCTTTAGTGTAAATTACAAGCTTTCAGTCTGTCCAAAGCCTTGGTACAGGCTATCCTTTTGGGGAGAGGCTAAGCATCTATTGATTCACTTTGTTTTGTTTTGTACGTTTTAATGGCTTTTAAAAGATGCTGACGTCAAACTGTCAGTCTGCTATCTTTTCACTTGCAGTAATTCTGACAAGTAATCGTGTCATCCTTTCCTTTCAATGGCTTTTTTCTCTACCTGCTTTTCTGGTGTCCTCTTGATCGTTCATTTTGAACAACCTGATTATGATGTGCCTTAGAGGAATTTCTTTATATTTCTTGTTCTTTGGGTTCACTGAGTCTTGGATCTGGGAATTTATAGTTTTCATCTACTTTGGAAAATTTGGGGCCATTATTTTTCCCAATATTTTTTCTTCTCCCTGTGCCTCCCTTTTCAGGGACTGCAATCTCATATACGTTAGCTCACCAGAAGCTGCCCCTAGCTCAAGTGTGTTTCTTTAGTTTTCAGGTTTTTTCTTTTGTGTGTGTCACTAAAATATCTTCCCAGAGCTAAAATATAACCAGCACAGGATTGAGCTGTTTCATGGAGCAAACTGATTTTAAAACTCTGATATTTATAGTTGGAGGAAAATTAAAAATAATTTGTGTTTTTTAAAAAAGAAATTCGGTAAAACGAATACATACTGGTTATAGTTGTCAGAAATGAAAATGTGAACCTGGAGAGAATTTTTGACAATTACTGAAATCTTCTATTGTATTGTTTTTCCTTATAATAGAGAGGCGGAAAAAGGCATCAGCATGGGAAAGAAATTTGGTGTATCCTGCTGTTATGGTTCTCCTTCTTATTGAGACAGTAAGAATTTATTTGTCTAGTTATGTAAAGCAAATTATTTTATATTTACTTTAACATTTGAGTATGGCAACTCCCTCAGCTAAATGGTTCCAGGTAAACTGGTTTTCTATCAACAAGATTAAAATCCATTTATGCCTTTATTTGTGAAAACTTAGAACAAAAATAGAAATTCATGGTAATTTTTTAAAAGTCTTCAAAATTATCTCTTTCTTCAAGAAAGCAGGAAATTCATTCTTTTATTTCAATGAAAATTGAGACAAGGTGCTATAGATACCCTGCTTCAACTCTGTGATAAGATATGAAAATTATATTATTAAATTAGTTCTGATAACATTTCAGCCACTTTTTTAAATCTGTGGAGTTGTGGGTTTCCAGTTATGAAATCAGTTAGTAAATGGATCTATATTATTTGCTTTTGTCACAAGCCTTGAGATTATAATAATTTGCAGACTCTTTAGAATTTATTCTGGAGTTTTTGTAGATAGTCTGATTATTGTAGGTTTATATGTAGAATTTTGGTCTTGACTACTCCTCTCTTCTGAAGCATACAGTTGGTTGGTTACTTAGATTTTAGTGTCTGTGTATTGGCAAATACGTTTGAAACTTAGAACTGATGGCTTACTTTTTGTGTTGTAGTCCATCTCGGTCCTGTTGGTGGCTTGTAATATTCTCTGCCTGTTGGTCGATGAAACAGCAATGCCAAAGGGAACAAGGGTAAAGTAAAATGTTTTAAAATGTCTTTCTTTTGCAAGAGTATTCTGTATGTATACCCTGCGTGTTTCAAATGAGCCAATTAAAACAGTCACCTTTCTGCATGTATATTCTTCAAATTGTATGAATTTCTTTACACAAGGAGCCTTCATAAACAGTGTTTACAAACTATGATTTTTGTTTCTGATATCTTACTTTGGATTGGATGGGCCTTTTATCAAGCATCAGAGTTTCCTTTTATACTCTGTATCAGAGTCTATCTTTGTTTTACTGAAATTCACTATTTGTGATTCTTTAAGAAAATGTATACTCTGAAATAGTGACATATGAAGAGTTTTTTAGGAGATTCACTGGGTTTGCAAAAGATCCAAATGTATGATTGTAGGGACTCATGCTTCAAAAGTCACAGTTTATGAAACTGAGTCAAAATATTCAGTTACTGGAGGGGAGTCAGATGAACATCTTTTATGAATTAACTTAGTTTTTATCTTTAAAAATTGATGATTTTTCCTGCTATAACCCAGAAGTGTTAACTTTTCCTTTCTATTGTGAGTTTTGATCCCCCCCACCCCCAGAAATTGGTTTTATTGGATGTACTCAAGCCTCAAGTTTTTCAATAAAGAAAAAAAATCTCTAAAAAATTGATGATTATATTAAATTCTATCAATTAGCCTATTTGAATATATTTCCATAGAAGGTAGTTATCACTAAATATTCATATTTGGCGTACTTTTTCTAGGTGTCTCTATAAACTTTCGGATACTTGAAATGGCATTTAAATTTTGACATTTTATTATATTTTTCTAAGTCAGCAGCTTTCCCATTCACCACAGAAATGACTTCAAAACTCTTTTAGACTTTTGATGCCACTTGTCTCTCTGAACCATATGATATACCTTTTCTCTCATAGAAAAAAGCCAATGTCTATCTTGATTCCTTCTCTCCAGTCCAAGACCAAGATACCGTATTCTTTCAGAAGCGAACTCTTTCAGCCATATTCTCGATTTAGATTCCCCTGTACCCCCAAAATACCTTTCCAGGACTTTCCAGTTCCATCTGTTATAGCCATCGTCTCTCCACCAGTGTGACCTAACAGCAGGCACCAGGTGTCTCATCCCACCACAAACAACAACAATAAACAATTCTCCACAGCCTGGTCTTTGACTTTTGTTTAGACCAAATCCACTACAGAGTAAGAAGTCACCTACTATGGTGCCTTCTTTCCACCTTTTAACCTATTCAATATACCACACACTAGGTAAGTCCTAAGCCCCATGGGACATTTTTGTACCATCCCCTTAGTGCATGGTAGAGAGGGACTTATACCTGGTATGCTCCTTGTATGATTGTGTAAATAAATCAGATCACCCTAATCCTGCCTGTAGGCCTTCTCTCGAGACAGGGAATATTTCCAAAATGTTTTCCATGCCAGTTGTTGGGGAAGAAATGTTTTTCCTCTACCCTTCTAGGCTCTTCTGGCTGAGAATTTGACATGAGACAGATAAACAGAGAAAATCAAATTTAATTACATATATAAGGAGGCCCCATAGACATGAGACCTTAAGAAACAACCAAAGCAGGTAGTATATATACCATTTTCAGAAAAAGAAACAATTACTTGTGAAGATTGCATAAAACAAACAGTTTGTGTTTGGATTAGTGACTTACGAAGAAGTAACAGAGTTGTTTTGTAGCGTCCTCTGCCCCAAATTCCCTCTGTGGTGATAAGGACATCCCCCCGTCCTCCAGGCACAAGGAGGATGCCTTCCCATAGCTTTTTGTGTTCGTGGAACAGACGAGGGTCAGAGTGTTCTTCCTGCACTGGCTATTTCTCAAGTAACTAATTTGAAATAATCAACGTGCCACCTTGGCATATTTTGGGGTGGTCTGCCCTGACCCCCATCAAAGTCAGTAAGCTTTCTACTAGCATCATTCATTTCTTATTCAAATATTGACAAAAAGTTGATCAGTTCTTTGCTCTTACCTTATTTATATGTGAAATTTCCATGGTAATCTTCCTTCTTTATGCCTAAATTGAAATATATAAAAATGAATAATATTATTTATTGGTTTATTTTTTCTTAGTATGACTATACATTCTAAATTATCCTGGTATTTTTGTTAGATGCAATTGAAGCTGATAGTAAAATAGTCGTTTATATTCAGATAGTTCCTTTAATTAGTAAGCTTTGAAAATATTGTTCCTACTTCAGTTAAGAAATAATTTTTTTTGCCAGTCTGGTCTCACTAATAAATGTTACTTTTTCTTTGTGTTTGTTTGTATATGTTCTAGATAAAGATAGGTTTTGAGAATAGGTATAATGGTCAGGAAAAAAATTTATAGCATTACATTTTAAAATTCTGGGTTCATGATTTATATCTTTTAAAACTCTGAATTCCCAAGGAAGATTTGGGGAAAGGAACCTTTCAAGTATAGAAACAGGATATGCATGTTTACTTTCTTTCTGTGCTTAGCTTACTTTTGACATACTTTAATTGCATAATTTTTATATGTTGCCTCAGGGTTCAGATAATTACGTATTTTATTCCTATTGTACTATTATATTTAAAAAACTTTTTTTCCAAGAATATTCAGAATTTCACAGTAAGCATAATCATATCATTTTTATAAGTAACTTAAATTTGAGATAAATGTGCAATCTTTTGAGCTTGTTAAAATTGTCAACATATGGTTGAATTAGTTGATGCTAACTGTCTAATGTCATGTTTTATTGTCCTTTGAAAGTCTAGATGTTATTCTAGGATATTAAACATTCCTGATTTCAACTGTCCTATATTTATGAAACACCAGTGTTAGGGAAACCAAATATAATAGTGTCATTGAATTCTGAAAAGTGTTGTTTCTTTTTTTTCCAGGGCCCTGGAATAGGAAATGCTTCTCTTTCTGCTTTTGGATTTGTGGGAGCTGCTCTTGAAATCATTTTGATTTTGTATCCTTTCTTTAACCAAACGTTCTGTTTGTTAAGTTTTCTGTCCAGTTTTCTGGGACAGTGGTCATTTATCAAGACACTTGCCTGGAAGAAAAAAACAAGTCGTTGTTCTGTAGGCACGCCAAGGGGCTTCGGTTTTGCTGTGTTTGGAGTTTCCTTTGGGCCTTAACACTTGTGGAGACTCCTGAGAACGTAAGAAACCTGCATTCTGTGAAGAGTTTTTCCTTGACTCTCCCAGCTATCTCATGGCGTCCTCTGTGGTCGGTTTCTATAGCCTCCGAGTTTTTGGAGACTTTATTCCCAAGAAGGATGACACAACCATGACAAAGGTGAGGTGACGTCTCAGACAAACTGTGGACTGTTTTAGTTGGTAATCACCCTGAATGGTTCCCTTGCAGTGATAGGTATTTGTTTGTAAGTTGTGTAAACACAGACGGGAAGATTTTCAAAACGCTTAAGGAGTGGGAAAAGGATGTGCTGTGTTGCTTTTGGAAGGCGTCCATTCACTTGTAAATGCCGAGGGCGCAGGGCTTGTTGGCTAGCTGTGGAAGGCTCCTGAAAGGACTCTTTTTCCTCTAAAGAAAACGCGTTGCTAATGAGTGACTGTGGCTGTGTGGAACGTACTTCAGGGAGCTTGTCTGCAATCCGAACAACTTTGTGGCTACAAGCAGTAGAGGCAAAGTATTTCAAATCTGAGAAATTAAAGCAAGGCGGAAGAGCTCTCTATTCAGAAACATGTAGTCTGAGGCTGATTGGACTTTCTACAGTATGTCCTTGGCTTCTGAGTGACAAAGGCTGTTATCTTTATAGTGGCGCAGCTTTGTAGACCGTCCCCACAGGCTGACAGTGGAGAAGAACTCGGAAGAGCTGTTGGGTTCCTTTCTTTGTATTACATACTCGGTATTGTCATCTTGTTTTCAAAGAGAGAAGTTATTTTCTATGTATCGATCAATCTATCGTCTGCATAGTATCTATACCTATATCTATATCTATCTATCTATCTATCTATCTATCTATCTATCTATCTATCTATCTAATCTATCTAATCTATCTAAAATGCTGTGACTTCTTGAGATACTTAGAATCTAGTTTAAGGACCTTACATGTTAATCAGTATTTTCAGCTCCTCATATTTATTATGAAAGAATAAGCTGGTGATGGAAGGAGAACTTAACTCTGAGTGGTGAGCAAACACAGTGTGATATATGAATGATGTATTATAGAAATGTACACTTGAAACCTATGGAATTGTACTAACCATTGTCACCCCAATAAATTTAATTTAAAAAAAAAGGATAAGCATACGATACATCGAAAATGAATTACTAGAATTTAGCTGTTTTGGATTTCTAGCTTTCTGGTATTAAATCTTATAATAGTTAAACATATTAATATTAGACGTAGATCTTATATAAATCTTGAGCAGTACTTGGCTTTAAAAATAGAGTCAGAAGTATTAAATGTATTAATTCTTTTTTACTTGACAGGCAAACCCTTTTGAAATTGGCAACCTCAATCAATAATGTAAAATGCATTGTCTGAGGTGTAATTTTAGTACATGTGCTGCCGAAGCAAGCACAAAAAAGTAATTTAAGTGTTCTGTAACTATATTTGTGCCAGGCTCTGTAAATATCTAGAACTTACAGATATAACTTGAAACATTTGTAGACCAAGTTTCTTGTTCTTTGTAAATTCTATATTGAATAGTGTGATTAAGAAGTTAGCACACAGCCCAATAGGTAACTGGAATGTTCAGTAGCTTCCCAGAAGGGGAGTGGGTTTTATTTTTCATCCTCCTGCTTAACTGCCCAGTGTTTTTCTGACTTCTCTTGACAGATCATTGGGAACTGTGTGTCAATCTTGGTCCTGAGCTCTGCTCTGCCTGTGATGTCAAGAACACTGGGTGAGTGTAACATTTTCATTCAAAGGCCATACCTTTTAAAAATACCTTTTCTATACTTCTTCCTTAACGTGCAGTTTCTAAAAGATCATCCTTTGAATATATTTCCTCCCACATTGTTTGATACCTTTACTTTTATACTTCATTTACATGCAGAGCTATACCAAGCAAATACTTTTATCAAATAAAGATCATTTAGTTTTTTTTAAATACCGAAAAACATTTCTTCTCTAAACAGTGGACTTTGTTTTTTTACTGAGTAGTTAAGCTTTTGAGTTAAGCTAGTAGGAAACTGAGTTTTAAAAGAATGTTTAATGATTAGAAAATATTAAATTAATTTTTCTTACACGAAATATTTTTAAAAACTTGTAATTTGTGGTTTACAAAATTGAAAATCTGTGAAACAGGTTTTAAGCTGCTTTGTGCCCCTGGAACCGACTTGAAAGAGTGACATATGTGAGAGCACACAGATTTAAAGGACATCCTTTCATCTTTAGGATTTTACTTTGCCTGTCATTCATAACATTTCCTTCATTTTTCACTTCCCAGAGAATTTTGATCTTCTTTCGAAAGTAAGACATTTCCACTTGGTCCCTGAGTAGCTGAATGCATCTTCATTTGACCTCCTTACCTTTTATGAAGCTCTGTTGCAGACCGTACGCTCAGTTCTTGAATAAATATTATTTCAGACAGTTTCCATTAGGCAGTTCTGTTCGGTTTTCTAGACTTGGGTTTTGACTTGAGTGTTCACAAACGATGAGAAAAATCCCATCGTATGGCCTCAGCTCCTGACAAATGACTCGGAACTCTGAGTTGCTTCTGTTCTAGCTCTTACCTCCATTATTTATTCAGGACTTGTTGGCCATGAGGGGTTCGGGCTGTGCCGAGAAAGCATAAGCTTTATACTTAGCTTTGTAATTCTTACAAGGAATTGTACGTTTTAATAAAAAGTGAAGTCTAGGTATAAATGTAAAAGGGACCCTTCTCCACAGACTAAAACGAAGCTCATTCATTTCCTATTTCTTTTATGGTTGCTTTATAGAATTTTTAGTGTTCTGACACCTGCCTAATGGCATGCTAACCTTGAAAATACCAAACATAAGCACTTTAGTAACTTGATTTGTAGCTGAATCTTATCGTGTGTATTATGAAGTCCAACAAATAATTCCTGTGATATTACAGCCACCCTACCATTTTGTCATTTATGAAACTCACTGCACTGTTATTGAAGGTTAAGTGTTAATAGTAATACATACTGATTTTTATGGAAGAAAATTATATGCTGAGTATAGTTTTAATACAAAGAAAACAGTTTAATGGCAAAATTTGCTTTTTGAAGATCAACAAATTAAATTCCTGAGTAGTTTGCCATAGAGATAAATAAAAAGAAGAAGAAGAAAGATGGAACAATTAAAATGGCACTAGCAGATGCCTGGCCCCAGCTGTCCAAACAGGATTAATGGGGTATGCTCGGGTACAGTGAATCATGTGGTGCTTTGCAGAATACCCACACGCACTGCAGTACGCGTTATGCCCAGTGGCACTGAATAGATGAAAAGAAGTAAATACGTTAAACAGATTCATAGAGGCTTTTCACAGTAGTAAAAAAAGCAAATTTCTAGACTAAAAGAAAAAGCTTTATTTTCGTATGATGGGAAATGCAAACTAGAGAGTTACTTTGTAATTCCTCTATTAACCCTTTAGAATTGAGTCTTTGATTTTAAGAATAAAAAATGTAGAGAATGGTCATGAATATTATCCTACTGTATAACGGGATTTTGATTTACTAGCTGCAAAGCTTATAAGACTAGAATAGAAGATGTGTGTAACAACCACATTCCAGGCTGTGGAATTCTCCTCTCTTCTCATTGCCTCTCACAAGGAAATCCTGACCCATAGGGCACTCTCATTTGCTCCTGTGAACTCCGCCGTGGCATCGCATCACTTACAGTTAAATGGGAAATGAAGTAACCAGGATGCTCTGAATTGCCCTGTACACACACAGCTTTTCTCCTATTTTAATAATTTTTTAGTGATGATTATAACTTTAATTGTAGATTGAAACTATGTTAAATCCTGTATAAAATAATTAATTTGGTGTTCTGTGAGGGTTTTTTTTTCTTCTTTAATTTGCCAACTGATACTATTCCTGCATGATAGGCATAAACTATAGCTTTAGATTTAAATGCTGGTGTGATATGACATATTTATTAAAGAATCCCTTTGGAATACCTTCTTATATTTGAATGTGGAAAATTTTGTACACTAAGTAGATTTTATATGCATATCACTTGCTGTGAAAGTTTGTGAGAAAAATTTTGGCCATGTATTTTTAATCAAATATAATTAATATAGATGACAGTTTTGTTATTTATAGGAAAGGCAAAGAATCTGTGCTTGACATTTTTATTGAAACTCTTTAAAGCCTTTTCAAATCAATGCCATCCATGCCAGTGGATGATTTCCAAAACATTGTTTGCTGCCTGTTTAGACTTCAGTTTTGAGGAGTCCAACATTTGGGGGGATGTGATGTCCATATTTTTAGTAAACGAGTTACTATTTGGTTTAATAGACTCTCAAGGTGATTGGAGGAGATAGTTTGCAAACAAAGGTGACAGTGGAACAGGGTCAAGCCTAATAAATGATCTGTAGATGCCCAAACTTTTCTATAGTCAGATATTTTAAAGTTAGCAATGAATTTTGTAAGAACAGATTTTGTCCAATTGCCGACGTGTTCTTTATTATGCTTCATCCAAAAACCGAGAGATTGACATTTTTTGTGTTCTATATTTGAAATATCCTTTAACTAGAAAATTTTCTCGAATGCAACCAACAGACTTTGCAGTACTTTTATTAATTACTATTTTAAAATTATTTTTATAGTAATTTTTTCATCCTGAAGTTCTTTCTGTGACTTGTACATTATTCAAGGCCCAAATGCAGATTTAAAAAAATGACATACTTATGATATCAAAACAAAAACACCCTTTCAAATCAGCTTGAATTTATTTGTAGTATCACATATTTCTCATCTGGGTCCCATATAGTCCATCATCTTGCAGGAGATAAAATGGATTATTCTCTTTTGTTCCTTGATGAAGGAACCCTTTTTAAAATCCTATCCTTTTTGGAGAGATTTTTATTATTTATAAATATACTACTCATCTTTACCCTGGGCTTTCCCTCTCTAGTTCTGAGAGTCCAACAGAAATAAATGATGGTTAGAAATGACAGATGTGAAATAGAAGTATAAATCATAATATATATATATCCCTAACTATAATTTTGATGTAGAAATAATTCCAAACCCCACAGTGAAAATTTTTCAGCAAAAATTTGTATACGACTTAATTATGTTCAGTTGCTTTGCAGAAAGTAGTAAATGAGTGATACTAATTAACTTTTGATTGATTACTAATGTTCTCGTCCGAACAGTAAATTTGTATAGCTAGTTAGGATTTTTTTTAAAAAACTTTTATTTATTTAAGTGTGTTTTTCTAGGACCCATCAGCTCCAAGTCAAGTAGTTGTTTCAGTCTAGTTGTGGAGGGCTCAGCTCACAGTGGCCCATGTGGGGATCGAACTGGCAACCTTGTTAAGAGCGCCATGCTCTAACCAACTGAGCTAACTGGCTGCCCCCAGTTAGGATTTTTAATAAAGGAAAAGTACTCTGATCCAGTGTCTGAGAGCTTAGAGAGTGACTGGCACTCACCCCCCAATGCCTTGTCTCAATGTCTCTGTTTTCTGACACTGTTCCTGTTCAGGCTTATAATCTTGCCTGAGAAAAGGTCACAGCCACACGTGTCTAAATAACTGAGCTATCTGATGACATACATTCAAATACCTTAAATTGTAGTTTGTCATAAAATATTTTTCAGATGAAAATAATTCCAGTTAGGATCATTTAGCTGGAAGGAGCCTTAAGATGGAATTTTTAAAATATTAACAATTAAAATGTTACAATTAAAACTAGAAAGCAACCTATGGTAAGGGTCTAATTTGTACTAGGAATCAAGACCCCCCAACATGGCTGAGAGTGTTAGTAAGACATCTGTACGTAGTCAGCTCAGACGGAACGGGTGAACCGGCGCCCCCAGCACCCTGCTGAGCAGAATAGTGCGAGCGACGTTCTGGACCCGTTTCCTCTGCTGGTGGGATGCACTGTCTTTGACTGGTAACCCACGTTAGCTGTAGTTTCTGTTCGCTTGTTTGGTAGATGCCTGTTACCTGGCTGAGGAAATTTCCTTCTTTTCCTACTTTGCTGGAGTTTGTTTTTTTAATCAGGAATGGATGCTGGACTTTTGTTAAATGTTTTTTCTGCATCTATTGACACAATCAAGTCTCTTTTCTTTTTTATTCTTAACGTGCAGAATTACATTGAGTCATTCTTGAATGTTAAACCAATCTTGCACTCCTGGGACAAACCCCACTTGGCTGTGACATATTATCCTTTTTTTATATTGTTGGGTCCAATTTGATAAAATTTTGCTGAGGGGTTTTGCACTTGTGTTTAGGAGTATACTGATCTGTGGTTCTCTTTTCTTAATATGTTTTTTTCTGGTTTGATATGTGAGTAATGCTACTTTCATTGAAAGCATCCAGAAGTATTTCTTCTTCTCAATTTTCTAGATGAATGTTATAGACCAAATGTTTGTGTCCCTCCCGCCCCCATTCATATGCTGAACCCGAATCCCCAGTGTGATGGTGTTTGGGGTCTGGCCTTTGGGAGGTGGTTAGGTCATGAGGGTGGAGCCCTCAGGAATGGGATTAGTGCCCTTATGAAAGGAGGCCCCAGGGAGCTCCCTTGCCCTTTTGGCGTTGCGAGGATACACTGTAAAGGCAGCCATCTATAAACCAGGAAGCACACCCTCTCCAGACACCAGATCTGCCTTAGTCTTGATCTTGGACTTCCAGCTCCCAGAATGGTGAGAAATAACTGTGTGTTGTTAACAAGCCATCCAGTTTATGATACTCTGTTATAGCAGCCCCAACGGACCAAGACAGTGAGTTTTTCAAGCATTGGTTTTTCTTCCTTTAATGTTTGATGTAGTTGATCAGTGAAGCCATCTGGGCCTGTTGGCCCAGGTTCGTTGGCATAAACTTACTCCCCGTTTAGTGTAAGTAGATGTACGGGTGCAGTGCTGTGATCCCACCTCTCTCGTGACAATTTGTGTCTTCTCTCTTTTTCTCTGAACATACAGCTAGAGGTTTATTGATTTTTATTAATCTTCTCATAAGACCAGTTTTAGGTTTCATATAGTTTTCTCTATCCTTTTTATATTTTCTATTTCATTGATTTGCTTTATTACTTACTTTGAGGGTCATTTTCTCTTACTTTCCTGTTTTCTTGAAATTGAAGTTGAACTCCCTGATTTGAGATCTTTTTTCTTTTCTAATATTGGCATTTTAACCCTGTCAATTTCCCTCTAAGTCCTGTTTTGAATGCATCCCCCAAATTTGGATATAAAGTGTTTTCATTTTCATTCAGTTAAAAATACCTTTGACTTACTTACCTTGTTGTTACTTCTTTGACTCTGGATTATTCAGAAGTATTTTATTTAGTTTCGAAATGTTTGGGATGTTCCAGGAAGATTTGTCTGTTATTGATTTCAAATTTAATACCATTGTGGTATGGAAATATACTTTGTATGACTTGAATCATTTTAAATTTATTGACACTTGCTTTATGGCCCAGAATATGGTCTATATATTTCTTCTGTGTGCACTTGAAAAGAAAGTGTATTTTGCTACTGATCGGGTAGAGTGTTCTATAAGTATCAGGCCAATTTAGTTGATAATGTGACTCAAGTTCTCTTTATTTTTACTGATTTTCTACCTGCTTGTTTTATCAATTATTGAGAGAAGGGTTTTGAAACCTATGATTGTTGATTTGTTTTTCCTACAGTCCTGTCAGTTTTTGCTTCATGTATTTTGAAGCTCTGGTATTAGATACATAAATATTTAGGGTTGTTATGTCCTTTATAATTATGATAACGATAGTGACATTCTTTATTGCTGCTAACATTCTCTGCTCTGAAATCTACTTTGTGTGACATTAATATAGCCATTTTAGCTTTTTTAGATTAGGTTTAACATAGTATACTTTTTTTTAAATTCTTATACTTTCAACCTGTTTGTGTCTTTATATTTAAATAGTTTCTTTTTCTGTTTTTGCTAGATACTGTATAGTTGGGTCTTGCTTTTTTATCCATTCTATCAATCTTTGTCTTTGAATTTGGATGTAGACTATTTACGTTGAATGTGATTATTGATATGATATTTTGAATCTGCCATATTGTTATTTATTTTCTATTTGACCCATCTCTCCTCTGTTCCCTTTTTCCTCTTTAGCTGCATTCCATGGATAAATTGCATTTTAAAAAAATGATGTTACTTTATCTCCTTTGCTGGCCTATTTGCTATGTATAACTCTGTGTTGTGTTATTTGAATAGTTGTTTAAGGGTTTATAGTATACATTTTTAACTTAATCACAATCTACCTTGAAGTGATATTATAGCACTCAGTATAAGAACCTCACAACAATATACATTTGACCCTTCAACAACGTGGGGGTTAGGGAGGTTGAAGCACTGCACAGTCAAAAATCCACGAATAACTTTTGAATCCCCCCAAATTTTGTTGTCCCTTGGTGGGGATTGGCTCCAGGACCTCCCACAGATACCAAAATCAGCAGACGCTTAAGTCCCTGATATAAAATGTCATAGGTCAATGCATACAGTTGGCTCTCTGCATCCATGGACCTCAAACTGCAGATCGAAGACAGTACAGGTATTTATTGAAAAAAATCTGTATATAAGTGGACCTGTGCAGTTCAAGCCCATGTTATTTGAGGGTCAACTGTACTTTTGTTTTTTCACTGCCATCCTTTGTGCTATTGTCATACATTTTACTTTACATGTTATAAACCCCATAATACATTGTTTTTATTTTGCTTTAAACAATGATCTTTTAAAGAGGTTTCAAACTAAAATATCTTTTAAGTTTGCTCACATAGCAATCATTTCTGTTGCTTTTCATTTCTTTGTGTAGATCCAGATTTCCTTTTAACATCATTTTCCTTCTGCCGGGAACACTTTCTTTAACAGTCCTTGTAATTCAGGTCTACTAGTGATGGATTCTTTCAGTTTTCTCAATGTGTGAAATGTCTTTATTTTGCCTTTTTTTTTTTTTGGATGTTTTCACTGGGTATAGAATTTTAGATTGAGTTATTTTTTCTTCAGTATTTTAAAGATGTTACTTAACTGTCTTATTTGCATAGTTTTTGACAAGAAATCTTCGGTGTTCATTATCTTTTTTCTTTTCTATGTAATTTATCCTTTTTAAAATTTGACTGCTTCTAAAATTTTCTTATTGGTTTTAAGCAGTTTGATTATGATATGCCTTGGTATAGTTTTCTTCAGAATCTTGTTCATTGAATTCGTTGAGTTTCTTTTATCTCTAGGTATATAGTTTTCACCAAATTTGGAAGACGTCCAACCATTACTTCTTCAAATATGTTTTTTTCCCATTCTCACTTTCCTGTTCTTCAGGAACTCTCACCACAAGCACACTAGCAATTTGAAATTAATTCACATTTCACTAATACTCTATTCATTTTTTTGTCTGTTTTGCTTTCTCTGTTTCATTTTGAATAGTTTCTATTGATATCTTCAAGTCCACTAATCTCTTCTTTTGCAGTATCTAATCTGTTATTAATCCCATGTGGTGTGTTTAATATCTTATGTCGTAATTTTTCTTTGTAGATCAACTCGGGTCTGTTTTATTTCTTCCATATTGCTACTTAAGTTCAATCTTTCCTGTAGCTTGTGAAATACAGTTGACCCTTGAATAACGCCGGGTTTAGGAGCACCGACTCCCCCACACAGTCAAAAAAATCTGTGTATAACTTTGAGTTCCCCAGAACTTCATGTGTGAGGGAACATCTGGTCTCTTTTACTCCATGTTGGCTGGAACATGAAATTAATAAACATATTTCTAATTGATGTAATTTAATGAAAATCTACTTGCATAGTAAGGCTGGTCAAAAGGTAAAGTCTTTGCTGCAACAGCGTCATCTTTCATTCTACCCCCAAAGTAGAACCTCTATAGTTTTAGAATGACTTTGTTTTTGAACAAATTGTATAATTGGCAATGAGCCTATTTACATTAATCCTGAAATTAATGATGTTTAAAATGATTGTAGAGTTTAACTGTTTCTTTAAGTCGCATTTATTTTTTGACAGTATGTCAGGGTAATTTATTTCAGAAGTCTGGTTTAGAGGAAGGAATTTGAAAACCTAGTCAAGAAAATTTAAACTAACCATAGTGAGAGTCTAGAGTGGGTAGAAATGTGTTAATCCCAATGTTTCATTGAAGTACATTTAATCTCTAAATTTGTTTTTTTTGTAACAAGATGTATGTGTTCTTTTTGGCAGTCTTAGAGTAAAACCATGGATAGCGACGTCAGCCCTTTGAGTGATACGCCAGGAAACATCATTTAATGATGAAGTTACTTTAATGAGCCCTTTAGCATGTCATTTATAAACTCTCTCTCAACTTCTTGCTAGTTAAGGAACATGAATATGCTTGCTAAAAGTTGGAGTTGACTCAGGTGGGCTAACGAACGTAAATTCTGTTGACTCATGTTGCAGGTGGAGTAACCAGCTCTTTCTTGAAATGAGGTTTTGTTTTGTACCTTAGTTCTTTTATAAGGTATGAATAGAAAAGGGTCTTTATTCAAGGAATTGTGCATAAAACATTTTCAACTGAATCCTAGTGGGGAGAGCTGATGTGTGGTTTGTCGTGAAGAGTAGTTTATTGACAGATAATCCAGATAATGTGGCCTTATGCTTATCCCCTGCTTAACGCACTAAGCTTCTTACTTGGTACATGTTTTACTTATCTTTTAAAGAAATGCACTTCTAAGTGGGAATAAGCATTTCAATATTTGACTGGGAGAGGTAGATTAACCACATTTGATAATGAATTTTCTTACAGTTAGTAGTATTTTAAATTTTGCTACCTTAAAACTTGTATACCTTTCTCCAGAAAGAGATTTTGATGTATTATACATTTGTATAATAAGTGTTTTTAAGTTAAACTTTAAGAATTGTTACTTTTTCTTAAGTGTTGATACTTTCAATAAAAAAGTACATTTTACAATTTAATTATTGCTGTGACAAAAACCTCTCAGAAGTTTAGAGAAATGTTAGTTTAAGGTTTCTTGCTGTCTACTCTTACAGAATTTTCAGAATTGAAGAGCAGTGTGTGTTGTGCAGAGTAATCTTTTAGTTAGTCAATATTAGTTAGATTTTTAAAATGTTAAATTTGAAATAATGCCTTTAGAACTAGTCCCTATAACCTAACAGCTTGTATTGTGCCTGAGTCCACTGCAGCAGCACGGATTCCTGTGTGAAATCAATGTGAGGTTGAATGTGAAATCAATGTGGGGCCAAAGCATCGAACAGCAGACATTGTTCTTTGCCTGGTGTTTCATCTTTGGTCTTGATCCTGACTCTCGAGATACCAAGTTGAGTCCATGAAGAAGTTCTAGCGAGAACACTTTTCCATCGTTTGTACCGCATCTGCCGTTCTTCCTATGCTGGTGCATTGGGCCCCGGACCTCACTCGCATGTGTGCTAGTGCGGCCCCAGCTTGTACATGGGCCACGTTCGGGTGGTAGCTGAATTCAGCATGTACCAGTGGTTTCACCAGTGGAGTGTGTATCCCATGAATTCACAGAGTCATTGGACTGCATGAAAAAACTGTTAAAACTTGCATTTATCTTTATTGCTGTAATTCTGATTTAAAGTTTTTGTCTGTTTATAATGTATCTGTCAGTGAATAGTACATATGTAGTTGATAGATAACCAAACACACATATGTTGGGTATATGTGCTCTAATTTTGTTTTTGCTGATGGTGGAGTATGATCAAACATTTTAGACCAGATAAGACCTATGGGGCATCTGGGCAAGGATTTTTGTTCTGTGGCCTCTGGGTGCCTACATAAACCAGCTTCATGATATACACAGTTCTCTGTGTGTGCAGATGTGTGCTTTTCCTGTGAAAGAGCCGTGCCTCTCACCAGATTCTCAGAGGAGTCTCTGGGCCTAATGATCAAATAAACCACTTGTCTGGGACCCCAGGCCAAAAGCAATGAGGTTGGTTCTGTAAGGACTACATATTGTCTAAAGATGGCTTCCTAGGTGAAATAGATGGCATTTTATTGGAAAATAAAATGTATCACTAGATACATATTTCTTGTAACAAGTAAAGTTTTGTCAAGGCATCTGAGAATCCACGGCCGCCATGGCCACCGTGATCTCATGCCGTGTGAGCTGCACCATGCAGCCTGCTGTGGTCGGGCCCTCTGCCTTCTTTGGAAAGAGATTTCATTGTGTGTTTCCATTAATCCTCTGTCCCTTTAAAAGGTTGTGGTAGATTATTGTCTCTCAAATTCAAATCCATCGGCCCTGGGTAGATGTGGCTACAAAGAAACCTTCCATCCTTCTGACACTGTTTGGATGTGAAGGTTTTCCTGTTGCCTCCATAGCTGTTTTTGTGGAGTCTGTCGCTCCAGCAGGGGACAGGATTGCATGGATGCTGATGAGAGTTAAGTTCAAAGCTGGCTGGTAGGGTGAAGTTCACTTAAGTCAAAATTATCCTTGAAATCCTTAGACCACCCATAAAAGGAAAGTCCATGGTTTTGTTTTTACAGTCCTTTCTGGGTAAAAATTTTTATGGCCCTGTGTAGCTCTTCGATTTCTTCCTTGAAAAATGTCCACAATATACCAGTGGTCAGAAAGATCCAACCACTCACATACTCTTTTCAGTAAGTACTGGGCTTTGGGCACACGTTCATTGAATAGAATGACTATTTAAATTTTTTTTTTAAATAAGAGGACTTGTTTTTTTAATGTGTGTAGGTGAATTACAGTAACTCCAGTGCATATATGACATAAACACACTGCGTTTCCAGCTCTGTCACTTTATTCCACAGCCTGTAGCATCCGATTCACACTAATAACTTTGTTTCTGGAAAAGACTCACTGTTTGTTTACTCATTTATGTAATGAGTGTGAGTATACGCAGGCATTGGGATCAGAGGAGGGGAAAAGACACAGTCCCTGCCCTCGTGGAACTCACATTCTAGTGGGAACCTAGGCAAAAAGTAAGCCAGACAGGAAAGCAAACACCTCAGGTACTGTGTGCTGTGAAGAGCCATAATCTGGCCATGGACAGGCCAGCTGTTTTCCGTGGGGTAAATAGGTGCCCTCGTTAGGAGGTGACTTTGGAACCAGGACCTGCAGGGAGAGAGGGGACACGTGGTGGCGGAGGTGTGCGGGTTTGTCAGGTGTCTTTTCCATCATGACTCTAGTTTCTGATTTCAGCTGAGCACACATCCGGCCTCCGCACATGAGCAGCACAGTGGGCTTCTTGTCCACAAGAGTGTAAATTCTGAGTGACTGGCAAGAATCATTCAGCCTCATGGCTCCTCACTTCCAAGTGACTGTGGCAAGTGGATAAGTGGATAGGTTAGGGCCAGCTGTTCCCGTAGGTCATTCCACACAATAGCCATGATGTACTTCAAACTGGGATTCTCACTGACAGAAGAGAGAAATCCATGGAATTTGATCTGCTTTGCACTTTATTTTGTAACATATATGTATACAGCCATCATACCTGATTTTATTAAGGGCTGTTCTGTTTGTTTTTAACAGGAATCACTAGATTTGATCTCCTTGGAGACTTTGGAAGGTTTAACTGGCTGGGAAATTTCTATATTGTCTTGTCCTATAATTTGCTTTTCGCCGTTGGGACAACACTGTGTCTGGTCAGAAAATTCACGTCTGCCGTCCGAGAAGAGCTGTTCAAGGCCTTAGGTAATCCATCCTCGGGGGGATGGACACTGTCTCCTCTTCTACTAATTGACCCTGCTTGTTGTTTGTGCTCTTGTGTAAATGACCTCTTCCTCATCCTTCTTATTTTTAGGATGGTTGTGAATATTAACTGAGATAATTCTTGTAAGGGCCCGGGCATTGTCCTGGGACATCGGAAAGGCTCAGAAAATAGCTCTTTTATTATTACGTTAACGGTAGTCACAGTGAGATGAGTGTGAGAGTGTGCTGAAGGCTTAGTTTTGGGAATGATACCTCTTACTGTTTTTCAGTTAGGGATTTTTTTGAGGCTTAGATTTTACAAGTATCAGGCTGACCCATAATTCTCTTCAGTAAGCTAAATAATAATTCAGGATAAAATATTCGTATTCTTGGCATTAATAGGACATGTATTCCATGAGTCCCATGCTTTGTGATAGCATTAAGAGCTCTGGAGCTTGGCTGAAGTATAAAGGGGACAATTGTAACCTAGGAGTGTATTTTCATGCTCACTATAGCATTAGCACTAACATATTTCAGCCTTACATTTTAGGAATACTAGGACAATGGAAACTATCGTGCTCTATAAACCCTTTTGGGTTTGGGCAGTGTACTTTTATATTTTATAATAAAAGACAAGAAAGGCAGCGATTTATTGCAGAAAATCCTGACTAGCTCATGGATGAAGGGACATCATTTGAATGTGAGCATTCCGTGTTCCACTGTGGCTTTTGGCTACTTTATTTAAAAGGCAACAGAATACTTGAGTCGTGGAAGTCCACGTAACTTAAGCCTTATGAGCAGCGGTAAAGCTTTGCACCCACAGGCTTTCCAAGCCCGATGATTGAAAGGATGACCTTTGGAAAGAAAAGGACTTCAGATTATCTCTTCATTCATGTTTTACTTTATATTCACTGTGAGGGGCTGACTGATGAAATATCGGCCTGAAAGGGAAAAGCTAGGTCTCATGTCAGCGGAAGCACCACCAAATGGATGCATTTTAATGCCTTGGTTCTGCGATGCTGGTCAGACCTCACTAGACCCTTCTCTCAGCCGGGGGTCCAGTTAACACTTCGTTTTTAAACCTGATATGATATTAGCAACATTAGTTAGCCATGATCTCAGAGCAATTCCCGCTTAGCATTCACTAAATGAGACGGTGGTCCAGGCACCGCAGGAACGTCCGCTAGGTGTCCTGGATGGCGGCTGGCTGGGGAGGCCTGTGTCCGAGCGTTCCTGTGCCATCGGCCCTGACTGGATAATCAGTCGTGTAGAGTGTCCGATAGATTTGAATTTTCCCCACGTTTCTGTCATTCTGTGGACTGCTCTAAGGAAGTGATGCCTGACACACAGGAAGAGGCCCCCTTTAGTACGCTTGACGAGGGGTAAGCTGAGGTTTCACTGGGGTCATAACGTGAGTACGGTGTGACCGTCCCTTCTCTTCCCTTCCTTGTAGGTATTGTCTGCTGCTGTGTCATTGGTAGTAGCAGTGCCCATGCCGTAGTCCCTGGCACCTGGTAGATACTCACTGTAGCTGTGGGGATGGCGGTGGGGGCGATCGGTCCTGCACAAGACAGACATCATGGTTCCTCAGAGCTGCGCCCACGTTTCAGGAGGAACCAGCAGAAATAACCTACCGAAAGGGGGTTCTGTGCCAGCTGGGGTGTCAGTCCCCTCGCAGCTGCTCTCCCTGACCCCTCTTGTAGCTCACAGCCACCAGTGTGGGTTCCTGTCGGCACTCGGTGCTTTGCCATCCCTAGGCCAGAGCTGCTTTCTGTGTTAGATTCAGTTTTTCCTTCCCATTTATCCATCACAGACAGGCTCAGTTTTTCCTTTCTTTTCATTAAGATGTGCAGGTGATAGAAAATTTTCAGTTAGGAGTGCTATGTTGGGTAAAGAGTGATACAAAGTTGCATAACTGTAGATAACTGTACATAACAACTGTGCATAACTGTAGATAACATCTGGGATTTTAGGGGGAAATAATCTTATCCAGGTACGTTTCTGAGTTGTCACAAAGATCTGAGCCTCATGAAAGCTGTTTCCTCAGACTCTCTTCCACACACGTGTCCCTGAGTGCCTTTGTGCCTCACGGACTCAGACGCCTGGAGTTTTACAGTCACAGGGACGCTTAAACCGTCTTCGACCTTTTCTCCCCGCGAGAGCAGGGCGCAGTATTGTTCTGTGTACTGGCCACATCAGGTCAACAGTTGCTGTGTGACACAGAGGGAACTTAATGTAACTTAGGGAAGGGAATGGTACTTGTTATTCTGTGAAGCGTTCCTGAGTACTGAAATATTACTTCTCTTCAACCGGTTTTTTTTGTCATTTCTTCCTCTTTTTCGTAATCTTTTTCTCTTTAATTACATGATTAACATTTTGCTGTGTCTTTCATACGTTTCCTGTGTGTGTATATATGTGCGTGTGTGTTTTAAAACAAAGTAGGATCATACTTGTCTGTGGTTAGGCTCCCTGGGAAGCGCACTCTGGGATGGGAACAAGCTTGCAGGAGGGTTTCTCGGAGCGCTCTTGGATCAGGCACCAGTGGGCCACGTGCCTCTTATCAGAAGCCCCAGTGGGCCCTGGGGGTGGTGACGAAGGAATGGCCCTGGAGCCGGGGCCACACTGGATTGGAGAGAGGGCGTGACTTCCCCCGTGTTAGCTGCCTGCAGCTTAGCCCCCGCCCACCCCCCAGGAGTTGCCAGCGGGGAGAAGAGACTTTTCACCTAAAAGGGGTCTGTTCAGCACCTGTTCACACGGTAGCATTTAACAGTTGACCTTGTTACTGTCCCAGCCCTTTGCCAGCACTGTGCGGCCATCATATCTCACCCTTTACTTCTTTTCCTGCAGGGCTTCATAAGCTCCACTTATCACATACTTCAGGGGATGCAGGAACAAGCAAGCCTTCTGCAAATGGGCATCAGAAAGCGCTGTGAGACACAGCACCGCCTGCAGCTGGGCTCCCGCGCCCCAGGCATGCGGCAGCCAGGCCACAGTCGGCCGGACCCGTCGCTGTCCTCTTCCCAGAGTTTCCCGAGCGCTCACCCTGTGCTGGCGCAGGGCCCTGTGCTGTCCAGCCGCATGCGGGCACCTTCGGCGGCACGCTCCTCTGTGCACGTTTGCTCCCACCCGCCAGGAGGACGCCAGAAAGGCCAGCGTCAGGCTTTCTAAGGATTCACTGGAAGCGACAGCCTGTTATTCAGAACCTAGAAGCCTGCGTGCGAGGCGTCCCTTGGTGCTGGGGTGCGAGGGAAGGCGCTGCAGAGCATGAGGCTTACTGACGTCCTCATTGCAGGCGCGTTCGAACTGTGAGGGTCACAAATCACGTTTTTACTTCCTTAAAGAAAAGCACAAGGCATAGTTCTATTTGTGTTGCGGAGCGATGCTGAGTGGACTTTGAGTCTTGGGAAGACAGGAAATGCCTTGAAGCCTGTGCCTGGGTAGAGTCCACGGGAATGCAGTCTGAGCAGGAGCCGGCATCTCCTCTCCCAGCCGCACTGCTGAGGTGGGACCTAGACTGTGCCCAGGCACAGGCACTCGCAGTTCTCAGCCTTTTCTCAGAATCCCTTGATTCCTTCTGCCTCTGCGTCCCCTCTGAGACCACACACACTCTGTGGTAGAATCCCTTACCCCACGCCATTCTGCAGCTGGGGTCACTATTATATACGCCAGTTTAACCCAGACCATGAAGGTCACCAGTTTAATACCCAGACACACAGCACCAGCATTCCTGGTGCAAGAATCGTTTTGCAGTGATCAATCACTTATCAAGGTGTAAATAATCCTGGGGTGGTTTCTGGACTTTAAGTCCACTGAATAAAAACTATAAGATGACCATCCTGTGGCAGAGTACCGAAAATTGTGCACACGGAACATGAGATGGGCTGTTTGCACACATTTGTAGTCATCCCATCTCTGTAAATACATGTCCACATGCACTGTGTTACATGCACGATGTGTCATATGATCCACGTGTGTGGCAATTGATAGTCTGTGTTCAGACGAGTGAAACAACATTTTTCTCAAATTGTTGAATTTAAAGCCTTTTTGGGAGGGAGATATTTATGAAAGACGGGCTGCATTACTTGATGTCCAAAATTTCCACTTAGAGCCAAAATAATAAGAAAAATGAATCGTATATTTGTAAGCTCCATTGAGTATGCGTGTCCTTTGTTTATGCCTCTGCCTTTCCTTCTGAGCTTCTCTTGTTAAAATGCAGCTTCGTTTTTAAAAAAGAACATTTTATGATTGTACACAGCACCCGGTAAATACCACTAGTCCTCGTGTTGGGGACTGTTCCAGCATCGAGTCCACACACTGAGAACCTAAACAAAGCCGGCTGTTTTCTGGTTTCATGGGCACTTGCCCCTCTGTAAGCATTAGCTGCAAGCTCTGTGTCTCACTGAGACTTGCCTGCCGTCCATGCTGTGAGCAGACCAGGTCAGGGAGGAAGTGGAAGAGACTTCTTCAAATACAACAATATCACTTTTAAGTTACACCGATTTCAGGGCATGTCCAGAGGAAGTGTTCCTGGGTATTTGTAAGATGTCTGAACTTTTCTGAGTAAAGTATTAAACTTTTCAATGTCTGTATCTACTCTATTCATTGGAAGTTTCTGTCTGCGGACCTGAGGCCTCGGGTTAGTCGGCAGTAATGTGTGTTATCAGTTCCTGAGGCTGGTTGTCTCTGTCGCTGTTGGAACAGAGGACACGCATCACGTGGGGGGACGGTGTGAACCTGGGGGCTCAGGTGCCTCTATGGATACAAATCACGCAGTTACAGCCACTCGGGGCTCTACAGACAGCAAGTGTGTCCCAGTCTTACAGGCAGCTTCTCTGGAGGGAGGGGCTTGTCCTACATGCAGGTGTGTCTGTGGACACACACTGGAGCCTGCAACAGGAGTGGGTGGCGGCACCCTGAGGTCTGGCACTGGACACTGGTGAGGACACCCGCCTTTCGGGTCTCCCTTTGCTGCAGACGTGGCTGGTGAGGGCGCAGTGCCGAGTGGGGTCTGGGGGGTGTGCCCGTGACGCCCCTAGCACTGGACCCCGGCTCCCCCCACCCCCAGCTCGGCACTGTACTCACAGTTTCTTACAGGGACCTGGCCAAGGCCCACCATTAATTGGTTCTGCAATATTGAAATAAGTTATTTTAAAATCAAATTTACAGAGTATAACATTGGTAAATGGTTTTTACTGACTTCCCAGGTATTTCTTAGATTTAGTCTTAGCTTTCTGTGCATTCTATACAGAATAGGTCTGTTTCAAATATGAGACTTTCTGTGAACATTTTACACACATGAGTGGTGAACTCCATCACACTGAAGGGGTCAGTGGATGGGGTGGAACCTTTGTGTGGTTCTGACTCCGGGGCCCTCGCATCTCCTGCGCTTGCCGCTGTGTCCTCAGTGAGCCTGAGTTTGCCAACAGCATGGGTTTTCGTTGGGAAGCCCGATGTGGCTTTCTTTGTAGTTAGCAGAGCATCTAATGCGTAAAGGCAGAATTCTTACAGTAATTAAAAAATATGAGCACACATGAAGTGCTGACTTTTTAAACTTTAAAAAATCTAGTTTGATGTTACTTTAAAAATGTTTTTTGTTTACAGTGTTTTGTTTAAAATTGTCAGTCTTGTTTGTTTCTATGAGATACTTTCAGTGTGACTCTTTAAATGTCTTAGAAATTGAAATTTTACAAAAGTGAGTTCATATTTTGGTGTACAGGCACTCAAATATGTGCTTTTAAAAAAAAATCTTAAGTACTGTCATGTCTAAGGGTCTGTATAGGGTACTTCTGTTTCAATTTTATAAACGGCAATAATTATTCTGGTGCCATGCAGAACTGAGGAAGAAGTGGGTATTTTCTCTTTCCTTTTGCTGTAGAGTTATTGGTAGATCGATTTCTTGCAACCTGAAAGAACGTAGCAACAGTAATTGGAATTATGTATGTTGTTTAGTTGTTTGAGTTATTTAGATTTGGTTCTTCTAATTTCTTCCTAGAATGGCCTGACCACCTAATTGTGTCCAGGCAGCTTTATCCAGAGTTCCCGGAAGACTACATGACACCAGCCTCAGGGTTGATTCCCTGACAAACAGGAGCCTTTACACCAGTGACTTTTAAGCTCTTAGCCACAGGAAGACACATTTTACATTGTAACTCAGTGTACAGCACACTTCTATATGTATAAACCAACATTTAACAAAACCGTACCTACTTTTACTATGTGATGTATGCTGGCAATTTCTGTTCTGTTGTTATTTTTTTAAAATTCTAGACACAACCCCCTGAGTCGTTTCCTGACCTACTAACGGATGGTAAACTTCAGTTTGAAAAATGTGACTTTGGAATCTGAAGGAAGAACAAACACAAAGACCATTTTTTGGCTTGTGAAAATTATTCAGGTAAGATACGTGATTATAAACACGACTGAAGCAAATATATTGTCATGCAAATTACTTGTTGCACTGCAAAAATGTAATTAAAATCAGTAGAAATTGCAAAAACTGAAAAATGGGTTACAAAATTTCAAAACTAGGTGGTGGACCTATATGCCTTGAAGGGGCAGAAACTAGGAGCTAGCTTTCAAGAGAAGTGATTTAACTTCCTATTCTGTGTAATTCAATTAGGAAAACGTGTTTGCAAGTTCCAGTGTAAGCACAGGAAAGCCAGACAACCCCAGTCATTTTCGGACACGACTTTGGTATTATGGCCTTCTGAACGTGCTCAGAAAGTGGCCTTCACAGGGGGCAGCAGCCAATGTCCATGGTGTCTGAGGACAAAAGTGAAACAGGGACCTTTAGTGTCAGGATGTGTGGAGCTGAAGAGTCAAATGTGGGGCTGAGAACCAAGGAAGAGTTTTACCAGTTGCTGAAATGCTGTGTGATGTCTTTCCTTTGGAAGCTATTATTAAAAGAACACACCGCTTACAGACGTGGTCCTGGGCATCACGGATGTGGGGCTGCAGTGGCAGTGACATGATGCCACAGGTCTCCATTCATGGCCTCTTGAAAGTGTGCACAAGCCTTCTCTGCTGGCTGCACAGTCTGCCTGGAGAGTGAAGTGACAGGCATTCTGGTCTCTCCTGTGTACACCGCCTCCTCAGAGGCGCTTCATTTGAAGAGTGCTTTCAGGTTACCAGTGTGCTGGTCAGACACGAGCTGTGTGCAGTACCCATGCCAATGGCCAAGCCTGGGACACCGTTCTGAACCATCCTGGCAGGCCCACTGCTGCCATTCAGAACTTCGTGGAAATAGGCCAGTTAATCCAATGAGGAAAGGGAGTAATTTACTGTTCTGAGCAATCCTGACTGGTCCATGAGAAGTACAGCAAATCAGTAAATTACAGAATCTCTGAAACCCAAATTTTATTGTTTCCTCACTTTCTTGAGCTGATAAAATGCGTGAATTTGAAATTTTATAGATGAAATAAAACTGGTTGGGCTGTCAGCTTTTACAGCATAGCTGGGTTTCCCCTGTATGAACTAAAAGAACGGATTACACTGTGGTACTTAACCCCAACCCCCACAAGTGGTCCACATTTAAGGTAGGCTCCCCCAAATGATATACTGCTTCCGACCATGAGTTCAACTTTTAAGGATTTTCTTCTGGTAGCAAGAGCGGCAGACGGGACAGACATGGAAAGGAGAGCTGTGCCCCCAAGAGAACTCCTCCAGGGCCAGGAGACACTCGTGGTGAAACGTGTGTGAGCAGGACAGGAGGACCGTCTCCCGGGAGGGCTGGCCGCCACCTGGCGCCGACGCCTCGTGCTGGCAGCTGTTGCTCCCTGAGAGTGGGGTCAGGCAGATGGGACACTCACAGGCCTCCCGGTGCAGAGCCTGCAACACAGACGAGAGCAGGCTCTTACTGTCGTCCTAAGAGGAAGTTTCCAGGGTGAAGAGAGAACTGTATACTTAAGAGATGGATCTGGTGCAGATGAAGACGTTTCGTTGTGTAAAGCTCACCCTAGTTACTACAGACTAGGGCAAGGGCAGGGTAGGAAACCCATCAGGAAGTAACACGCGGGAAGTAACGTCTTGCCCTGTGGTGTTTCACTGTTCACAAAATGGCATCATCAAAGCCGAATTTCCAACTGAAGAGCCTTCGGTGAGGAAGGTCCAAGGGGCCTCCTGCTGGGGCCAGCACAAAGCACAGGCCTGGCACCCCCGGACCCCTGACTCCCTCAGCCTCCCTGAGTCCCTCAGCCTCCCCTCCAGCGTCACCACAGACCCCTGCGGCCGCGCTGCTCCAGGTCACTGACCAACGCCTACCTGCATATGGATTTTCCGCCAGTCCTCGTCCGTGAGCTCACGGCCACACTGTTCCTCAAGCTGCTGCAGAACGCTGCGGTTTACGGCCAAGCAGCGGTCGATTTCCGCAAAGAGCTCTTCTACGTCCGTGTGGAAGGAGCACAAGATGCGGTGACTGATCTCTGTGAACTGAAGACACAGGAGTTGGGAGTGAGCTTCATGCTGACCGGGGCCATTCTTGGGGGAGGAGGAGGCAAGCGCCTCTGGAGTCCCGACCACCTCGTTTTCCTGGCTCCCTTCCAGTCTCTGCCTTTGAACAATGCTTTTTGGGGAAACAGACCTCTATTTACTTAATACCGTTGTTTCCCTGAAAGTAAGACCTAGCCGGACCATCAGCTCCAATGCATCTTTTGGAGCAAAAATTAATATAAAACCCAGCATTATATTATGTTATACCTGGTCTTATATTAAAATAAGGCCCGGTCTTATATAATATTTTGTATAATTTTTGCTCTAAAAGACGCATTAGAGCTGATGGTCCGGCTAGGTCTTATTTTTGGGGAAACACGGTCCATGCCCAGGTAATTTATGCTGAGAGATCACCAGAAAGGTTCACCTGGTTGTCAGCAAGGAATACATTGAAGTTAAAAGTTGAGAGGAGAAGGGAGTTAGAATTTTATAAAAGGAGGACAATCGTTGCTACGGCCGGGCAATAGGTAGCTGGAGCTGGTTCATGTCTCTGCTTGCCAGCCATCCGCCCACTGTGGTTGCAGATTATGAATTAATTTAGTGTGACCATTACAAAAAGGAAATCCATCCTCATAAACTAGTTATCCAGCCTGCTTTTTCTCACTGAGCTCTAAAATCATAATTTGAAAACCCCCATTGCCTAAGGACCTTAAAAATCTCTTTACATAAACTGATGCAATCAATTCATCGACAGTTGTGTGCCCCTTTGCTACAGAACACATCTTCAGGACTTAAAATTCTGTTTTCACTGCCAGCATCGTAGTGGGGAAAGCATATTACATTTTATCTCAAACTTTTAGAAAGTTTGCTTTGAAGTTAATTGCCCTGAAATGCAGTCCCTAATACTCTCCCAAGCTCATTTCTTTCTATGAAGTACTAACTTTTGATACAAAAGATTTAGAAAAGCCCAGTGATCTTAGGACACATCATTTAGTTGGACATTATTGGTCGCTTGTGGCATGGCGTGCTATCGCCTCCTGTGGTCAGGAAACCAGAATTGCCAGGATGAAACAAATTGACTATTGGCTCTCCTGCTGTACAGTGTATGGATTTGTGAATTTAATCCGATGTGACTGGTCAGGTGGAACATGCCTAGATAATGTAGATAATGGACTCATGGGTGCTTTCCCTCAGCAGGTTCATTTTTGTGCCATTACAAGGTAACACTTGCTAACGGTAGTGTAACATAGTTTCCTTCAGTCTCTTCTAGGCTCAGTTTGGCTGTGTGCCCTAATTTGGACATATTTATTATGGGATTCTCCCTGATATCTGTGAATTTTAATCTTCAAAATTAGGAACCGTCAACCCTTGTATATATGCCCTTCTGTCAAGATGTTCTTAAAAAAAAATAAAGTTCTATAGTTTTGATGTATTAGAAATTTAACATGTCTTAAACTTTCGTAGGGTTTTATGAAGACAATTATTGTTTTTGTTAGTGTTTTGGTTACAGGTGTACAGGTTTCAGATGGTTTTCCCATTTTTCCATAAGTCGTGCACGATTTTTTGGGAACATACACATTAGGAGAAATGCCTAGATTGATAAGTGATGCTGTGATAACGAAAGGCTTCAAAAGTCCAGAAGTCAGTCTCACGTGGGTTGGGAAGGAAGAATAATTTCATGGATTTCAATTAAGATCTGGATTATCAGAGTAGCAGGGCAAGCATTCGCTGTGGAGGAAATCTTGAGACCGGCAAGAGCTGGGGCGTGATGTTTATTATCACGTGAATGGTTTATTATCGGACTGTATTTGATTTTATTATTTTTCCCTCCCCAATTTTCTCAAAGTGGTGTATGATACACGTAGGGAAAAAACCCTTTTAGTATAATTGTGTTTAGAACTTTCTAAAATGTAGGACTTGTGAGCTGCTCTAGATTGGCACTGACCAAAAGAAATGTAGCCTGAGCCAAAAATGCACTCTTAAGATTTGTAGGATCTGCATTAAAAAGTTTTTAAAGATGGGAAATTAATTTTAATAATATATTTTATTTAACCTAAAATATCCAAAATATTACCATTTGAAAGTGTATCGATCAAATAAACTACTACAGGGATATTTTGCATTCTTTCTTTCCTGGTAAGACTCTGAAGTCCTGTGGGTATTGTGCATTCCAGCACATCTGAATTCGGACTTGCCTCACTTCGAGGACTTGACAGCCACATGTGGCTCCGTGGCAACCTGTTCTGGACAGTGAGGCTGGTGGCTGCATCACTGGGGAGAGACTATATCATCTGAGGCACGGAGAGGAAGCTCACCCAGAAACACGCCAGCAGCCCCTTCGCCAAATCTTTGAAGATGGATATAAACTGCATGGGCTAATCTATTGTTTAGAGGGAGAGACAGGAGTGCCTGTCACCTTCTTCCTCTCGTGTTTGTCCTTCCCCTGCACAGGGCTGTCTACAGAAGTTGGCATCTCATCCAGAAACCACATTTCCTGTCCCTCTGTGCTAGGTGGGGTCACGCGACATAGCTCGTCCAAGTGGAAATGGGGTTTCTGCGGCCGGACACAGAGGTGTCTGAGGCTCGGGCTGGCAGAGCAAAAGGATGGAGGGGGGAGTGCTTGTGTCCCACAGGGTGGGTGGCATGCTGCACTCCTGGATGAGACTGAAGCTTCTATTTTCAGCGATTGAAATCCCAGGGTTGTTGGTTCCAGCAAGTAGAGGTGTGACATTCTGTGATATGTCACGGGTTGGGCTGGGTGACATGAGCTGAGCCTGTCAGAATGCGCATTTAGGCGTGTGATATGGGGACTTACATTGTACAGCGTGTAGCACGGTCCAACCCTCAAATCCAGTCACGTGCCGTTTAATGGCGGGCACATTCTGAGACGTGCGGCCTGAGGCGACTGCGTCCTGTGCGAGCATCACGCAGGCACTTACCTCTAGATGATATAGCCTACGGCACAGGTAAAGCCTAGCGCTCCTGGGCTGCCAACCCGGACAAAACAGCAGGAAACCAGTCAGGCACAAGGATGCGACCAAGAGCCCCGTGAACACGAGATGCGTGAGGCTGCTGGCGGCGTCACTCAGCCGCTGTTTTACAGCGCACTTTTCTGTGTAAGTCGGAAGGGTAGCCTCTAAACGCACTAAGAAGTTTAGTGTAGTAAGTACATACACCATGGTCGTTTATTACTATCAGGTGTTACTACTGTACACAGTTGCGTCGCTGCACTAGCGGCACCACTAACACGTGACCCCGCGATGCGCTTTGGCTCGACATACGTCATTACATTGCGTCAGCACTACATTGCGTCAGCACGGCTTACGTCAGGACACGACGGCGTTACGTCACGGCGGCTGCTTGTCCTGGCGGCTCCACCTCTGGAGGGCTAGACGGCAGGAGGGCTGCGCGGGTGCCAGGCGGTGGGACTCCCGCCGCGCCACCGGCTTGTCAGGGGCGTCGGTGGGGTGTCCCAGGCTCCGGGTCACCTCACGGCCACGGCCGGAGCAGCCTGGCGGCGCGCGGCGCTGAAGTCACCTCAGAAGCTGCCGTCAGGCACGGCACCGACGTGGGTCCCGCCCGGAGGGAGCGCGCTGTGGTGAGTGAGCGTCGCGGCCTGTCCCTGCCTGGGTTGGGGGGGCGCCTGTGACGGCCGGCGGTGGGCTGCGTGCAGCCGCGCGTGGCCGCCCTCCGTGGACGCGGGCCTCGTCCTCCGCGCCGGCCGGCCGGCCCGTCTCCCCGGCACAGTCGCCGGGGCGTTGCTCTCAGGGCTCCTGGTTCCCAGCCGGGCGGGAAGTCGGGGCGCTGCCGTGGGGGCTGCATTCCTGGCGGTGTCGGCAGCTGCCTGCGCTCCCAGCCGCACACGGGGGTTTCTGGACGCGCGAGTTCCCAAGGCTCAGGGCTTCTCTCCCTGCACAGTCGGGCCTGGGGAGGGGGTCGCGCCCCAGTCCCGGCCTCACAAAGTATCAGGTCCCCAGGCGTGTTCTCCAGGCGGTTCTGAACCCAGAGCGCCGCCTGGGGAGGACCCCCGTGTGACAGGTGGCGCTGCGCTGGTTTGGGGGCTGTGTGTCCGTGGTCCCGGCCCAGCAGCGCGGGGAGCGTGTGAGAAACGCAGCTTCTCGGGCCCCAGACCCGCTGGGCCACAACCTGGGGGGCACCTGTGCTAGCAGGCCCCCAGGGGTTCTGATGCTCGCCGAGTTGGAGCCGGTCACAGAAGCTACCCGATCCTTCGCTGAGTCCAAGTCACTGAGCACAGCGCCAGCCAGCCGTCGCTCCTGGAGGCCGGACCTCCCGGCTCATGTCAGCTCGGTGAGCTGTGCGAGGTCGCTGGGGACAGCAACGGAGCAAGTGCAGAGGCGGCAAATACCAACTTTCTCCTGTAGCTGCTCCGAGGGTCACACTGGTGTGTGTGTCATGCGGGGCGGCCTGTGGGGTCTCAGCTCCCGCTCCCCACATAAGAATGCAGGACATGGTGAGGCCAAAAAGGAACACCCATGGAGCCATAGATAGGGGAGTCACACCACTATAGTCTCACTGGAGGCTGGAGCCACACGATCTGCAATCCGCCGTGCTAACTGCAATCCGCGCTTGCAGGCTCAGCCACCATCTTCTTACTAGCCCCCATTTGCTGCTAGCGCAGCCACAGCAGTTATATTAGTGGCCAGTGGCTCACTGGTTACAGCTGACGGCCAACTGGCCACAGCTGATGGCCATTTGGTCACAGTTGATGGCCATTTACTACCTGAGCCAGCACCTTTCTATGTGAGGCCGAGAGCCTGGAAACTGCTTTTTGGGGCTCTGTTCCCACACTCCATCCCTACAGGGTCTCGCCTCAATCTACGCGACAAGCATCTTCCACGAGGGGCCCTGTGTGAGGAGCCTGGAGGTGAATACAATATCCTGGACACAGCCAAGCTCTCTGGTCACAGCCAGGGTTTCTCAGGGCACCACCAGTACTTCTGGGCACAGCCAGACTTCCTGGGCTTCTTAGGGTACCACTAGTCTCCCCAGGCACACGAGGGCCTCTCAGGGCACTGCCACTCTCTCTGGGCACAGCCAGTCTTACATATTCTCCATGGGGGCTGGTTGAGACAAAAGCAAACATCCGCCAGTTCCACTACTTGGTGGTAAGTTCCCAAGCAAACAGTCAAGTGGTCCATTAAATTAGGGATGGAAGGCAATTCCCCATAGTCCACAGTCATTCGCCAGGGCTGTCCTGAGGGTGAGGAATGACCTTGACCTCACCCTCATCTGCCACGGAGGACTCAGCAAGCGTTTCCTCCTGGGACTACAAGTCCCGCGTCCGGGCTGCCTCAGCAGGTACTTCCCAGCCCACAGGGCCGCAACGACCTTCGCTTTCTCTGGCCTATGCTGGTTGGAGAGCCGTCCACATCTTCCTACCCCTCCACGGGGTCCAGCTCTCCGGCAGCTGCTCCTCCTGGTCTTCCTGAGACTGAGTGTTCATAGGCACAAACTGCTCCATCGCCTTGCGGAGAGTTTTGGCAGGCACCGTACCCTGCTCACTGCACCATGTGTCGTGTGGGGCGGCCTGCGGGGTCTCAGCTCCCGCTCCCCACATAAGAACGCAGGACATGGTGAGGCCAAAAAGGAACACCCACAGAGCCATAGATAGGGGAGTCGTACCACTATGATCTGACTGGAGGCTGGAGCCACACGATCTGCAATCCGCCGTGCTAACTGCAATCCGCGCTTGCAGGCTCAGCCACCACTTTCTTGCTAGCCCCCATTTGCTGCTAGCGTAGCCCCAGCAGTTATGTTAGTGGCCAGTGGCTCACTGGTTACAGCTGACGGCCAACTAGCCACAGCTGATGGCCATCCAATCACAGTTGATGGCCATTTATTACCTGAGCCAGCACCTTTCCACGTGAGGCCGAGAGCCTGGAAACTGCACTCCTGGCTCTGTCCCCACAGTGTGTCATTACGTACTTCTCTACACTTTGACTGCAATTTGTCATTACGTACTTCTCTACACTTGACTGAAAGGCTCCCAGCTGTACTGAAGTTTCACCAGTGAGCTCTCGCAGCCTCAGATAAGACCCCTGGGATGGCAATAGAGCTGATATGCTTGAACTCCCAGGCAGGGGACTCCTAAGTGGCCTAGTGGGGACAATCCTAACCGTTGCCACCTGACCCAGCCGCTCCCCCTCCTGCCTCCCGTGCTGTTGGCAGCACCTTGAGTCCTTCGTTATGGTGCTGTAAATTCGGGGGCTGTGTGTACCGTAATTAATACCGCTAACACCCTACGGTGATTTTCAAGGGTTTTCACGTGTCACCTCACTCGGTCTTTAGGTCTCTCAAGGGCTTGCTTAATATGTGCCTGACCACGGTGGGCACCTTATACTGTTGTCAGTTTTGCAAATATAACAAGTAAATCTGGGGAGGGTGGACCTTATGCTTAATACTGTGATCTTAATGCTAATTGGTGTAAGGTAGCAAAAAAGCAAATAAATAGTTAGGATGTGCTATTACATGCGAGAGTCACAAACTATTTCTGTCTCAAATGTTTGCTTCTGCAACGACGCCTTGCATAGAGAAACATATTGCTTTAATCTCATTGCACAAATTCTGATATGTATTTTGCTTTTTAATTCAGTTCAACATATTTTCTAATTTCCGTTTTGATCAACAGGTTATTTAGAACTGTTTCTTAATTCAAGCCTCTGAGATATTTCTAGTTATTTTTTTTAAAAATCTCTAGCTTTTAGTACAGTGTGTCAGAGAACATACTTTACATATTTAAATTCCTTAAGCTATGATGAAAATATTTACAGTCAATTTTTATAAGTGATATATTTGTACTTGAAAGAATATGTGCATTACAATTGCAGGGTGGTGGTCTGTGCCATTATTGCTAATGCCCTTTGCTTTTAAAATCTATTTGTCTGACACAGTACCCCAGTTTTTTCTGTATTGAGTTTTCTTGGTATATGTATATATATAAAATATAGTATAAATTTATTTATATATAAATATATATTATAAATTATATATATAAATTAAATATATATCTATATTTATATTCTCACATGCTTTAGTCTTATGTTTTCATGCATAAGAATCTCTTCCAAATGACATATAACTGGATTTTATTTTTTATGGGCCATCAGCCCAATCTGTGTATTTACCAACATACCAAGAACTGTGTCCATCCCGTTCTGTGTTTCCTAGTTGTCCTAGTCGGTTAGTTTTTATCTCTGTTCTTTTCCAACTGAAATTTTCTCTTTTCTCTCTACTACTTTGGAGGTTAAAACTCCATGTTTATTCTTTGAGCTGTTACCCTAGATGCATGCTTAAGTTATGAAAGCGTAAAGCCTCTCCACAGTGCCAGGGTCTCTGGCACTTTGACCGATCTTCCTGACTTGGGTCCCTGTCACACATTTAAGCTCACTCTCTCTTCCAGCCTGTGAGCGGGACACTATCGTGCTTGTCATGCAGAGCCGTGTCTGTTGGATCGCCTGCATTTCGCCGCTTCCCTTGCACTTCACGGCTCCTCACATCTCGGACTGTGGGCTGTTCTCTTCCTCAGGAGAGGCATCATTACAGTTTCCTTGATGAAGACATTTTAGGGGCACTCCCCCAGCTTTTGTCTGAAATTGCCTTTCTTTTGTCTCCGTTCTTGACTGGAATTTCCATTTGTGTATGTGGAATTCTGGGCTGTTACTGTCTCTTTCAAGACACTGAAATGTCACGCTCGGTCTTCTAGCCTCTGCCGTCACTGTTGCTGCTGTGAGCATGACCTCCCTGTCCTCTCACTGCTTCCAGGATCTTTGCCTTCAGAGTTCTGAGGCTTCACTAGACACCTTTCTTCTTTAAAAAATCATAGTGGGGCTCCTTTGGCTTAAGTCATGTTTGCATTTCCTTCGGATCTGGAAAATTCTTAGCTTTTCTGCTTTAAGCTACAGTCTCTGTCTCTATGTTCCCTTTTCCTTCTGAATCCTGGTTATTGGATGGAACCCTCTCATGTCCTTGCCTGGGCATGTCACTTCCCTGTTGCCACTCACATTGAAAATGGTGATGCAGAGGGAGAGAGAAACTGGGGACACGCAGAGCCCCTTCAGTGCTGTGAGCCGAGGGCAGGATATGTCCCCGTGACAACAGCAGCGGGGTCAGTTTTGTTCAGTATTTCAGCTGTTCTGGTAAGAACGAAATGCATGTGTGTACGAGGTGGAAATGCAGATTGTGTAATTTTGGCCATGTACGATTAAATGCTCTTATGTTTGCCTTAAAATTGGCACTGTACAGTATAAAATTCATGCTAATAATTTAAAATGTTTTCTTTACAACATTAAATAGCAAATAAAAAAGCACCATGACAATCTGAGGGAGAGGAGCAGGCCGGCCACAGAAAGAAGTTTGACATTTTCGTCCTCTTCATGGCAATTTCCTCCAGGCTTTGTGCAGTGTCCCCTGCCCACACCCTGCAGCCTCCTGGCACCGCTCCCATCTGTGCAGGCACCTGGCAGAGCTGTGAGCCCTGCTTCTTCTCCCCTCCTCTCTGCTCCGCGGCAGCACCTGTCACAGCTGGTCACACCCTCTCCCTGGAAACATTTGATCACTTGGCATCCAACACACGGCTGTCTCGACTCTTCCCTGGGTCTCATCAGCCACTTCAGCTCCAGGACTGAACCTCGCCGGGCCCACCTTGTCTCTAGCCGTCCATTGCTGTGCCCTCCTGCCCAGCCGTGCTCAGAACTCTGCAGACAGAGACTCTGGCACTCTTACAGGACCAAGTGCCAGTCTTGTCTGCTATCTGCCAGCGGGGACCTTCTCTTGCAGGTGTCACAGGCAGCTCAGACTTTCGTAAGCAGAACCTTCGCTTTTTCGCCCAGACCCGCCCTGGCCGGTCTGTGACCCCTGTTCTTAGCACCAGTTGCTTAGGCCTGAGTCTTAGGCACCAACCTTCAGTTCTCTCTGTTCCTCAAACCCAAAATCCAGTTCATCAGCACATCTTGTCGGCCTGCCTCTGGGCATGTCCCCAGTGGCCACTGGCCACTCCTGCGTTGCTGGCCTTCACTCCTGGGAATGGCCTCTCACTGGCTGCAGAGATCGTCACCGGCCACACGTCAGGCCTCTGCTGTGTCAACTGTCAGAACTCCGGTGGTCCCTGGCACTGGAGAGCACCTGTGCCCACCAGGCCTGGTCACGCCAGCCTCTGTTTCTCAACGTCCGATGTCTCCCCTCTGCCTGGAAAAGCGCTCCTCACTTCTAGGCCTGTTCCTCAGCCAGAACCCAGTTTGGCGCAGGGCAGACCTGTAGCTCCCTCTTCACCGGCTTCGCCAGCACCATGCTCACTTGATCCAGCTTCCATCTGTGCACCATCCGGGTGCTGAGGGCCGGTGGGGCCTCCCGCCAACCTGTTTCCTATGTGAATCTTCCGGTCTGGCCAAACCCATTTCCTCAGTCCCACAAATAACTCATGTTTTTCCGTTTCCATGACTAGGCGTGTGCGTGCCTATGTACTTGGGTTGGAAGTGAGTCTCGTTCTCAGCTCTCATAGAGCACTTGTAGGCCCTTCTTTTGACACTTACCACCGGTTGGATGTGGTTATCGTTCTCTTGTGTGTACTTCTTATCTCCTCAAATAAGTCCCTTCGATTCAGCAAAGTACCGGATTCATCTTGCTGAGGCCCTTAGCATTCAATAAAAATTTTGACTTTAAGTTTGCAATAGATTAGAAATGAGGACACATATATTCCCAATGTATATATTATGAAGGGGTGCAATACAGTTTTCTTTTTGGGGTTAAAAACAGCAACAGTGTCTGTGTGGAATGATTTTGAAGTTAATGCCACTTTCAAGACTCAGTGAAAGATTGGCATTTAGCTTATAATCATGACATTTGCTTGTTAATAAATATACTGAAAATCCTTCGGTGTTTATTGATGGCAAATTTCTAAATGTGAACTGGTGTGCCTGTCTTTATTCTCATAGCTTCAAGTATCCGAAAGTTAGCAAGGGTAACATTTTAAAAAGTTAAATCAACATGAATTTATTGACTACCTATTGTGGCGAATTCAAAGCCATGTCCTAGGTGTAGCTTTTATTAAATATTTCTTAAATGTCAAATTCTTATGTATTCAGCATCCTTCTTCCTTTATTTACTCCCTCACTGCTATATGGGTCAGATGCCCTTAGTAACTGAAAAGGTAGGAACTGGCAAAAACATAAAAGACAATTGAATTCTAGTTTTTACACTACTGGTTAATATTATTCTACAGAAATAGACAAAATACATAAAGTTTTCAATTTTAATAAGAATGAATGTCTTCATATACTTTTAGGTTTCATTTCAGATATTTGATAAATTAAGTAATTAAGAGTTCAGGTTATTGATATGTAAAGCAATTGCTGGTCATTTACAAGTAATACACCGGCTAAACATTAAAAAAATACACCAGCAAAAGTACCCAGGTGAACTTTGCCTACCCAGGAGGCCTCCCTAAGTGATCCATCTTCATGTCAGCAAATTGCTTACTAATGTGTTGACTTAGGGCCACCCGCAAAAGCAAAATGAAAAGCCTGGAATTTACAGCATATCAATGAATCAGTTGATAAGCTCTTACTGGTTTAATGTCCTCCCAGTCTTGCTGCTCGGAGCCACTCCAAGTTAGCAACAGAGTGTTTGCCATCTCTATGTGATAAAGGAAGTCAAAGGACTAAACAAACTCGAAGACCATTACGCTGTTTGGTGAGATGTAAATGAAAAAAGTAAGAGAAGTCTCATGTGGGAGGGTGTGGGAGCAGGCAGCCCCTAAAGTCAACCACAGCATCTGACAAATCACTAACTTTTTAAACAATGGTCAGGACTTTTAGCTTGGGTGGAGATAATATAATGCATTTGAAAAGTTTTAATTGCAGCCATAAAAGACCATGCCTCAATTATATGACATATGCTAGCAGAATTTCTAGATAAAGATCAAAGGCATTCAAGGACCAAGCACTGCATTCTGGGCAACACTTGGCCTTTCTGTACACACTGGTGACAGGCGTGAGCATGGCAGCTCTGGGGACCGCTGCAGGTGGCTTTGATCTGAGCTCACCGTGCACCAGAACTACGGTGTCGTCCCCGACAGCTCCAGTGTCCTGTGACAATGCACTGCTGGCTCAAGGGTAGTTCTCTGACACTCACAGGCATGAAACTCGGCATCTGACCTTTTGGGTTCTTTCCACAGGACCACCGTCTATTTAAAGGAACCTGCACTGTCGTGTAACATCACCTTACTCGGGCTCTGTCTTGTTGGCAATGTGGCAGGTCTGTTTTTAAGCAAGGCAAATCTGCAAAAAGGAGTTCTCAGTGTGTGGAAGCATTACTACTTGTAGAAAGATGACCCCGGTATTTTATTAATTAGTTAACACCCACTAGCTGCATGAAAACTAAAATGAGAAAAGACTTCATTAATTCCCCCTGTAACAGAAGAGTAACAATGCAAGGCCACAGTTCTTTTACAAGGAAGATAGATTAATTTATAAAAATAGAATGCCCAGAGCTAATCTAATCTAGAGTATTAAAAACACATCCATCTTCTCGAACTATTAAAACATTAAAGGAAACAAGCAGTTCCTAATTTATTGTGCCTAAAAATATCCCACTATTATCCCTTTTTGCTGGTCTTTTCTATTGATTAGACTTATTTTTCCCTGAAAAGTGGTTCTCAAGTACAGAAAAGAAGTTTTCACCCACCTGCCAGCAAAGAAGAAAAGTAGCTTCAGTGGAGTGAATTTTTTGTAAAGCTAAATGTCTTTATGGAAAGAACTGTCCTTTCCTGTGTGGCCAAGGACTTCCTACTTTTCTGATGTTAAAATAGTCTTTCTTTTATGAGGTGATTTCTGATGGCACATGGTGTTTTAACTCTTAGTTGGCAAAATAAAAAGTTTTAAAAAGTGGGCAGCGACTTTGTTGGAGACTCAGGCTCCTCTTTAACAGCTTTGTAGACTCCAAAAGTCTGGAGACCACTGGGAACAGAATTGGAATGGGTTGTTGGGAGACAGAGGAGAACCCTCTGCCACGTCTTGCTTTATTTGTTTGGTGGAGGCCACAGATCCAACATTTATCTACCACTGACTGTGGGATTATCACATGATTTGTTTCTCCTAGTAATTTGTAACTTCAATTGTTTTAGACTAAAATGAAATGAATTTGCATTACTTTAACATTCCCCAATGCTCAGAACAGATACAGCTTAGAAATGTGGCTGGTGGTTGCACACATGACCCCAGATTAAAGACTGTTGTTGTTCCACAGATGATTAAGAATTTTACATCCAGTATTTTGAATTTTGCACCTTTGGCTTTGTAAACTTTCCAGTTTCTAAAATTCAAACATTAGCTCTCTCATAGTTCATTGCTGCAAAGTTCCATGCACATTTAGGCCGTGGGGAGGGTGACAGGGTGAACAGGTATGTGAAAAGACAGGTGTCAGAGGCCAAGCTGAAAGGCAGGCCTCTGCAGGAAAACCTGGCATTTCTGGAATGTCACTGTCACAAAGCTAGTCTCCCACCCAAAGGAGCCTCAGTAAAGTCATTGTTCATCTTCGCTTTGGAATTTATTTATTTTTAAATGGGTGTATCACTAGGAAACATATACACACTGATTCTTCTGAAGCTGGACTTCAGTACACATGTTCAGTTCTGGAAAACTGGAAGGATAAATCATGAGAAACCCAGCCCAAGAGTTATATTTTTATTTTATTTTAAATATCTTAACCTGGGACTAGATTTTGGTTGACATATAACACTGTAAGTTTGAGGCATACAATGTGATGATTCAAAACAGTATAGATTGTGACATGGTTACCATAGTAGGATTAACCATAACACGGTTACCGTAACACGTTCATCATCTCACATGATTACCATTGCTTTTTCGTGGTGAGAACATTTCAGGTTTACTATCTTAGCAATTTTCAAGCATACAATACAGTGCTGTTGACGACAGTCACCATGCTGCACATTAGATCCCCGAACTTACTCATCATATCACTGGAAGTTTGTGCCCTTTGACCAGTGTCTCCCCAATTCTTCCCTCCCCAACCCCTGGTGACCACTGTTCTGCTGTTTCTGTTGAGTTTGACTTCTTTAGATTCCACAGATAAATGATACCGTATTTGTCTTTCTCTGATTTATTTCATTTAGCATAATGCCCTCAGGGCCCATCCATGTTGTCACAAATGGTAGGATTTCTTTCTTTCTTATGGCAGAATAATATTTCATTACATCGTATACATACCACCTCTTCTTTATCCATTCATTCGTGGATGGACACAGGTTGTTTCCACATCTTGGCTGCTGTGAATAATGCTGCAATGGACATGGGGGTGCAGATACCTCTTTGAGATCATGGTTTTATTTCCTTTGGTTAGATACCCAAAGGTGGGATTGCTGGCTCATATGGTAGCTGTACATTTAATTTTGGGTGGAACCTCCATACTGTTTTCCATAGTGACTGCACCAATTTACATTCCCACTAACAGTGCATGAGGGTTCCCTTTCTCCACATCTGTACCAGCATTTGTTATTTCTTATCTTTTTGATATGGGCCATCCTCACAGGTGTGAGGTGATATGTCACTGTGGTTTTGATCTGCATTTCCCTGATGATTAGAGATGTTGAGCATCTTTTCATGTACCTGTTGGCCATTTGTATGTCTTTGGAAAAATGTCTATTCAGATCCTCTATTTTGTATCAGATCTTTGGTTTTTTTTTTTTTTTTTTTTTTTTTTTTTGCTATTAAGTGCTGTGAGTTGCTTATATATCTTGGATATTAACTACTTATCAGATACATGACTTACAAATATTCTCTTCATTCTGCAGGCTGCCTTTTCATCTTGATGATTTCCTTGCTGTGCAGGTTTTTAGTTTGATGTTGTCCCATTTATTTACCTTTGCTTTTGCTGCTTGTGCTTTTGGTATTATATCCAAAAAATTGTTGGTAAGACCAATGTCAAGATTTTCCCCTACAATGATTTTTCCCTCATATGTTTTCTTGTAGGAGTTTTGTGATTTTGTGTTCTGGTATTAAATTTAAGTCTTTAATCCATTTTGAGTTAATTTTTGTTATATCCTCTGATGAACTGACCCATTTATCATTGTATAGCCATCTTGTCTCTTGTTACAACTTCTGAGTGAAAGTCTATTTTGTCTGATGGAAGTAAAGCAGAGAGAGCTTTCTCTGCTCTCTTTTGATTTCCACTTGTATGGAATATTTTTTTTTGTCCCTTCACTTGGAGTGAATGTGTCCTTAAAGCTCTAGTAGGCTGCATATAGTTGGATCTTTTTTTTTTTTTTAATCCATCAAGCCATTCTACACCTTTTGATTGAAGAAATCAATTCATTTACATTAAGAGTAATCATTGATAGGTAAAGACTTCCTAATGGCATTTTATTGTTTTATAGCTGTTGCGTAGTTCCCTCATTGCTTTCTTCCTCTCTTGCTGCCTTCCTTTGTGAATTGATGATTTTCTGTAGTGGTATGTTTTGTGTATGTACTATAGGATTTTGCTTTATGGTTACCATGTGTGTCTGCATTCTGTTTTATCTAATTTGTTTTACCCCTAGTGAGATTTTACCTTGTAGCTGTTACTGTTTTGTAAACTCTGATGGGATATTTATCGTACAGTTTCTGTTTTCCAAAATACCAGCTATTGGCTTCATTTACCAGTTTTACTTTTTTCCTAATAAATTACTTCTTTTATCTTTATACTTTTTTACTTTCTGCATAAAATAATTTAGTGTTGTTTATCTAGCTTTTCTGATCTGAATGATGGTTCATTATTTTCCATCTTTCATGTTCAATAATAAATGTACTTGACAGTACTAATTGTCCTCTAAGTACAGCTTTAGCTGTATACTGCAAAATACTAGTGTTCTCATTGTCACGAACACCAGAATAGTGTATACTTTAGATTTTAAATTTCCAAATACACTTTAAAATTCATGTATTGATTTTCTGTTTTATGTCATTTTTTTTTTTGCATTTGTCTCATTCATTTTTGAGCATGCCTTTACATAGAACATTTTTGTTTCATTTGGTTCAAATGTGTCTCTCAAGAGCAGCTGTTAGCTGATTTTTTTCAGTGTGATTCAAGAGTTTGTTCTTTAATAGGGAAATTTATCTCAATCATGTTTGTTGTAATTACTGTTATGTTTTAATCCTATCATCTTACCTTTTCTACCCCTTATCCTCTTTCGTTGCCTTTTCTTGACTTTTGCTGGAAATCTTTTTGTCTCTACCTTGGTCTTTCTAATTGCTGTGTAGTAATCATTGCATGGATGTCTTCTTGGTGGTGGACTCTTTGGTTCTTTATGGTTCTTTCTCTTTTATAGGCATTGCGGCAGTGAAAATACTCATCAATATATTTTGGCAAACATTTATGAGTATGTCTGTCGGGTAAATTTCTAGAGGAGGGATCAAAAGGAGCTGTCAGCCAGAAGGATTGTACGTTTTTGGTTCTACCAATGGCTTATAAGAATGTCCATTTACCCTCATTCTCATCAGCACTAGATGATTGTCATCCACATTTTCAATTCTTGCCAATCTAATAGGTTGAACTGGTTCTTATTTTTGTTTTATTATAGTTTTCTTTAATGTGAGTAAAGGTTGGGCATCTTTTTATATGGTAATCATACATCTGTAGTCCGCTGTAAACTGCTTTTCACATATTAAGGAAATCTGCCTCTAGTCCTTTGAATTGCAAATATGTTTTCCTGACATTAAATGCAACCTTCATTTATTTAAAATGAGGTTTGGGTTTACAGATTTCAAATGTTTATGGACAAACGAGGTAAGTGAGCTGGGGTGAGGTGTGAAGAAATTGCACAGAAAACTTAGGAAGCTAGCAGATAGAGTTGGGGCTTCTAGAGATCATTGAAATAGAAAGCAAAAAAAAAAAAAAGGAAGAAATAGGAAATAGGAAGCAGAGGCAATTATAAAATGCATATTTGTGTTGTGTAACAAACTGGCGTCACCAAATTAATATTTTGGGAGACAAATGATCTGAATTATAGAGTGTGTGTATGTTTGTGTGTTGTGTATAGATATACTATCAGTCAAGTCTCATGACTTTGCTTTATGTGAAAGCAAAGTGTAGCCTATATTTCATAAGGTAAAATGACTATCAAATATGTAATTAAAATTTTATAAGAGAAAACAATGAATAACTTCTGATTTGAGAACCAATACTATCTTATATTAGAATTGCTAAGAGTAATTCAGAATAGTCCTTCCTATCAGACTACGGAATATAACAAAGCCTGAGAAGGATGAAAACCAGTCGTTTACTGACTTGAGAATGAGTGACAACACCAGTGATGACCAGTCTCTGATGAATGATGAAAGATATTGCTAAGAAATAGATCAATTGGCCAGAAAACCAGGCATTCTGTAGGAAGTGAGCGTGAGGACTTCAGGTTGGGTTGCAGCTGTGACCGTGTTTGATGGACACAGGCTTTTGAAAAGTAGATCAGAAACTCAGAGGGACTGGGAACCAGACAGCAGGTGATCACATGGCTTTCTCAGCAGTTAAAGAGGAAGGGTTCCCATCTGAGAAAGATGAGGGCAGCGTGTATTATTATTATTATTATTTTTTTAAAGATTTTATTGGGGAAGGGGAACAGGACTTTATTGGGGAACAGTGTGTACTTTCCAGGACTTTTTTTCCAAGTCAAGTTGTTGTCCTTTCAATCTTAGTTGTGGAGGGTGCCGTTCAGCTTCAAGTTGTTGTCCTTTCAGTCTTAGTTGTGGAGGGCGCAGCTCAGCTCCAGGTCCAGTTGCCGTTTCTAGTTGCAGTGGGCACAGCCCACCATCCCTTGCGGGAGTCGAACCGGCAACCTTGTGGTTGAGAGGACGCGCTCCAACCAACTGAGCCATCTGGGAGCTCAGTGGCAGCTCAGCTCAAGGTGTCGTGTTCAAGCTTAGTTGCAGGGAGCGCTGCCCACCATCCCTTGCGGGACTCGAGGAGTTGAACTGGCATCCTTGTGGTTGAGAGCCCACTGGCTCATGTGGGAATCGAACCGGCAGCCTTCAGAGTTAAGAGCATGGAGCTCCAACCACCTGAGCCACCGGGCCGGCCCCAGCACGTATTCTTTTGATCTAGTACCTCATCAGGGGTTCTAGCTGAGCTGCTGTTTCTTCTAGAATGTGGGTGTTTGAGGAAGAACTGGATGTTGCAGACAGGAATGGGGAGCGGCTTTTCACTAGGACTCTGTCCTCCTTCCCTAAAAATCCATTGCTCCCCAATTCATACTATAAGGCGCATGAATGACTTGGAAAATAGTTTTTTTTCTCATATATTAGGTTGGTGCAAAAGTAATTGCGGTTTGAAAGGTTAAAAATAATTGCAAAAGCCACAATTACTTTTGCACCAACCTAATAAATGTAGGAAAAGTGTGGAAGGGCAGATTCTCTGTCCACAGCCTCCAGCCGCCTCTCCTGCCCCATCCCCTTCTCCCAATGAAAAGAGCCACTCTCACTCCACTGTCAGTGGAGGGGACACCTCCCAAGGCTGGGACAGGGACAGCACTCTGGCATCCTGGCCATTGCTCAGACTGCCCCTCTCCCCCATAGACACCAATGTCTCTACCCCCTGGTTCAACGTCTTTGTCGTCAAGACATGCAGTATTTTAGGTCATTTGCTCTCGCAGAGCCTTTAATGTCCTTCTGCTCAGGGCCAATCAAGTGCATTTTCGAAACTCAGTCTGAGGTACAGTGACATCACAATAAGCCAGGATTCTGATTTTCTTCTCACACTGGTAACTGCATGGCTTGGAACAGCTGCCTGAGTGTCCAGGAAGGCACTGGAAGAACCCCATTATCAACTGCTTCAGAGTCAAGCCCTAGTCCACTTCCAGGATTCCTGTGGCCCCCTGCCTGGTGAGACACTCCCTGGCACGTGGACACTACTACAAGAGTTAAGCATCTGACTTACCTTTTCTTCAAAGAAGTTTCTCCTCAACTTGGTATCTGTGGGAGGCAGAGTCTTCCTCAGGTCTCGGTACCATTTTCTAACCACGTGTCCCCTCCAGCAGGCTTGGATTCTGGAACATGGGTGTTGGAGAATGTGAGTTGGTGGCCGGCACGGGTACAGCAGAGCTCACCCTGCCCGTGTGGTGCAAGGCCCCGGGAGAAGACGGCCAAGGACAGAGGGGACCCCCTCCCACTGTGGACAGGAGTTACCACACTGGACCTCTGAGCGGCCACATGGAGCTCTGTGGCCGTCCTGGGCCCTTCTCACCTCGTCGCACACTTTGTTCTGAATAGCTGGGCCCCGTCGTGGATCACTCTCGTCTGATACTGGTTCTTTCTACAGAGGGGACAGGTTTTTTTATTTGTGAACTCTTCAAAAGCCTGAAGACATGCCTGAAGAGAAACATGGCACTTAAAATTTTACGAGTAATTACTTACAAACAACATTTTTACTTCTAATGTAATTACAGTGTTCTTTTCTCTCATGAGACTTAGTCCAGTTTAGATTATGAAGAAGTTTCATCAGATGGTAACACCTTCTGCAGGAAACTTGTTCTCAAAATGATGTTTCCCAAGAATACACATGCAGATACATAAAAAATGTCTGAAGACCACGCGTGTAGTGGTAGACGACCCTATGTACGAGGCTACCACGCAGTGAAAACACGGGACGCGAGCCATCACTCACTCTGACGTCCATTACTAACAACAGTCTGCCATACGTGTGGTTCTTTTGTCACATAAAATTTCCACTTTCCAAACCAGAATGTATTGTACTGTAGCCTGAAGTCCTATTTCTAACTAGAAATGGTGATTATGGATAAAACAAATGGGTCCTTTAAGGAGACTCTGAGCAGGACTGGGCTCTATGTCACTGAGCTGCAGAATGATGCATGACACACTGTTATGGGGACAAGCAGGATTTACTCACTCTGTGAAACACGTGGGAACACGAAAGCAGCACCTGCTCACAAGAAGACAAACAAAATGTTTGAAGTTTAAATTAGTTTAAAAGAGAAACAGCATAAATGCATTAATTAAAACAAAAATTCTGAATGCTTAAAAGGTAAGCTGTGTTGTTTCTTTGAAAAATTAGAAAAGCAAATTAATAACCTTGCTATTTATAGTATTTAGTGTTTAAGTTTAGCACAGCACAGGTATATAATCTCAACAAGAAACACTAAGTTAACCACAGTCTGAAACATCAAACACACATATGAAGTTTGCTCTTAAGCCATTAAAATGAGCGTGTATATAAAAATGAAAGAGTTATGAAGTACATGTATGTCCTGGGCAGATCCTGAGAGAACGCACAGTGGAGGTAGGGGGTGCAGGTGGGGGAGAGGAGCAGAGAAAGGGTAAGCCGATACAGCCTTTAGGGCTGCATGCACCTACACTGAAACATTTTAAAATCACACCTATTGAGATGGCAGTCTGATGCTCAGAATTAAAAAGCAATAAATCCTAGAGACAAATGAATCACTTTTTCTTCTTTAAGTGTAGGGACAGTGTACTCACGAGAAGATGTCCCCCTTCTGTGACCCAAACTCCCCACCAAATAGTGATATTGTGGGCTATGACAAAAAACAGAAGCTTAGACCGAAGAAAGAAAAAGGTAGTTGGCTTTTGTGGAAAGAAAAGCCAGGAGATGAGGGCAGGACAACCATGTGGCTGGAACCCAAAGGCCGGTTCAGGTTGGGAAGGGGCCGGCTGCAGGGCTTCTCTCCTGAAAGACATCTCTCCAACCCCAGGGGGAGGCTGACCCTGTTTTTAAAGTGACCATCCCCCTGCCTTCATTCAGGCTACACTTCTTAAATGGGAAGAATGCAATATTGAAATAAATAGTACTCACGAACCTAAAACCTTTCTTGAGACTTACTGCCAACAATAAGCCAAAATTGGAAAAACTCAGTAATATGGGTCCTTTTTAATTACCACCACTTAATTGAATAGCAATTTTTTGTACACTTGATTACTCATTTAGTAGAATAATCTTTTAGAGTCCTTTACTAACAGATATTTGGTGACCCACACTGAATAAGATTATTCTTCTGTATATTTAAAATGTACTTAAAAATGTCCGTAGGTATTTGTTATTGGCACACATTCTCTGACATACCAAAAATAAATGATTAGGTAGTGGTAAATTCACACAAAATGTCCTAGAAGTTAGGGTGAGATCCTCACTGGACCTGCGCACACTCCCAAGTTGTCCTACTGTGGGTCACTCAATTGTTTACTTCCCCATCTGTGAAGTGGGTTAATGCCTGCCTCAGAGAGCTAATCTTTACATGTCAGGAAATGCTGCTGTAGCTTATAAGTAAGGAAAACCTAAATATGAGAACAATAATTAGAAACGCAAAATGAACACCTTCCATCAGTGTCTCAACTCTCTTTCCAGCTGTTAATGGCCAGTGCAGTGGGGCCATTCCTTTTGTACAGACATTTGTACTTGGAAATGAATATTTAGTAAATGAACATAACTGTTTAATGAGGGTGTTTAGTTCTTGCTCACACACATACTTTAATTAATGGAAAAGAAAATGGAAGTATTTGAGGATCACATAGGAGGAAGAAACTGGAAGAAAGAAGCCTCAAATCTTTTTTTTGTACTTAGTGTGTCATATTAAAGTGTACATGGGAGAATCCTGAAATGTTAACCCCAGCTCAGTGTCTCCTCAGTAGAGAGGGGCCCACCAGACTTTTTATCTAATCTTCCCACTAACTACCTGGGGGCGAAGTTCAAATTCTTCCTTGCATATTGGGCAGGGCTGCATGGAATCCCCTTGCAGGATGGATCTCTGTTTCACTTTTCCCCATTCGTCTGATGACAGAGGTAGTGGGGGAGGTTCAAACAGGCCCAACCTCTGTGCTAAAGTTAAAGCAACACAAAATATGACTTAAAATACATTTTAGAACATGGTACTCATATATAATTTTAATGATGTTGTTTTGCAAACAAATGTCAAAGCAAAACATATCACGTGCTTTATTCCACCACATATGGAATGCCACCTTCCTGCAGGCACTTAGGAGTCAATGATGACAATACCTTATGTTAGTGCCTTATGTTCTTATTTACAAATAATTTCCCATATCATTTCATTTGTACAGTAATTCTATAAGGTGGGCAGGACTGATACTGAATTTTACAGAAGAATTGAGTACTAATTTTTCACATGTATTGGCCAAAGTTCCTCATTTTCTCACCTAATTTATCTTTGTGGCTTCACACTGTCTTCTTCCAATAAGAGTCTCTTTCTGCCCCCACTGAGCTTTATAAAGTAAGTATCAATCAAGCTTGTCCCTTGCTAAAACATGCTTATGGTGAGTAATTACTGTCAGGATGAATTCCTTACTCCACAGTATCTGAGTACCACCATGTCAGCTGTGCGTCAGCCCAGAGCTTACATGTTGTGGGAACACACACTCTGAAAAGGGGCTGCAACAAGCTGCGCAAAATGCAGGCACGCGAGCATCAAGTGATAGTGAATGGATAAAACGTCACCCTATCTGGCTGTCTTCAGGAATAGAAAGGGAAGTGTCACATCCAGGAAAGAACAGGAAGTGGTAACAGGAACATTCTGAGTGCAAAACAGAGCTCTTAAAAATTGAAGTTTTTAATCTTAGAAACATGAAAGTCAACTGAAAGACTGGAAGAGGAAATTAAGATCACCTCATAGAAAGGAGAGAAACAAAATAAAGCAGGAGACAGAAAATAAGACAAAGGATCAGTCTAACAGGCAGACGTCTGAAATATTGGCATTCCCAAAAGAAAACAGAAAATGGAGAGTAAGCATTTTAAAGAAAATAGTCCAAAACATTTCCCAGAAGAGGGCAAGTTTTGAGTTTGAGGGCCCAGCAAGGCCTGGAACAGAGGACTCACACCAAGTCCCATCACTGTGCAAGTTCAGAAGGGTAGAGACAAAAGGCAGATCCTAAAAACTTGCAGAAAGAGAGAAAAACCCCACAAAAAAACAGGTAAAAAAGGATCAGACTTCTCTACAGCAACACAGGCACTAGAAGACGGTTCTTCAGAGTTCTGACAAGAAAAAGATCCCATGTGGAAATTCATTAGCGATAGATGGAATGTGAGAGGAGAATGGAGCACGTTTCTGGTGGTAAGCTTGCACGCTGGCCTGGGGCACTTCCTCCAGAAGCTACCAAGGAGGGGAGGGATGCCATCACGGGAAGAGGACCTGACCAGAGCCCAGGATGTCAGGCACAGAGTGACTGACGCTGAGGGCAGGTCCCCCACAGAGCAGCAGGTTGACGGGAGGGGCCAGGACAGCCTCCAAAAGATCTGTGCAAACCTCACCATGTACTTCAACATATTGAGAGGGTACATTTCTGCAGATTTTGGGGGCTCATTTAAGGTCTTTTCCTACCAGTTAAGACATGTTGCAAAACTAAAACAGTGAAATACTGACATAGAAACAGAAGCACCGAGACCTCACCCGCTGTCTCTCTGTCCCTCCCTTGTATAAATATGGGAACCTGGCAAAAGATGGTGCCACCAGTCAGTGAAGAAGGATGGCGAAGGGTTTGAAGGGAGAATCTAACTTACATTTTATACCAATCGATGTTTCCAACGCCACATGCAAAATAAACTGATGGATTTAACAGTAATCAGAATGAAGACTATTTAATATAAAATAACACGTAAAATTAGAAGATGGTGACAGACCAGACGATACCAATATTATTATAGATAGATAATAAAGAGTATATGGTTCAACCTTCTTAGCAACCAATATGCATAATAATTTTTAAAAATTTAAAAAACACTCCTAAAAGAATGACTCATTTACTCTCCTTTATAACCTCATTTATTTTCCAAATTGGGAACTTTTTCCTGCCTTTTGGTTGAAATCTGTCCTGCTGAGTTGACTGTGATGAGGTGACCTGATCGTTCATGAACTGCACACGCACAGAAGACACTTATTGATGGTCATATAACATTATTCAATGAGCGTGTTCTGTGCTGTTTTCTGGAACACAACCAGCTCTGTGAGCAGCTCAGAGTGAAAGACGAAACTGTCCACCTGGCATCGCGGTTTCCACGCCCAGCAGCATTTTAGAATCTTTCCTAATTTTCAGTTTAAAATAATTTCAGACTTGTAAAAGGTTGAAGAATGCTCATGTGCCTTTCACCCCGCTTCCTCAAACGTTAATGTTTACATAACTCGACAACAATGGTTACAGCCAGGAAATTAATGTTGATCTGACACTGTCAACCTACATTCCTTATTGGATTTCATTCTTGACTTTTCTGACCCAGATTACATTCTGTACTCATCTGTCATGCCCCTTTCATCTCCTATAATCTAAGACAGTTCCTCAGTCCTTATTTGCTTTTCTTGACACTTCTGAAGAGTACTAGCCAGGGACTGTATAGAATGGCCCTCAACTTGGGTTTGTCTGCTGTTTCCTCAGGATTAGATTCGGGTACGCATTTTGGCAAGAATGCCAAGAAGGGTGCTGTGTCCTCAGAGCCCTGGATGGGGCGGCACGGCTGTTGGTGTGGTCACTTTGATCCTTGGTGAAGGTGCTATTTGCCCAGGGTTACCTGGTAAAGCTGTGGTTCCCTCTGCACAGAACTCGAACCTGTGGGGAGGCCCTGCAGGGCTCCCACTAGTCCAGCACTGCTGCCCTGTGTCGTCACTGTGTTTGCCAGTGGCGATTTCGTATTCCAGCCCATCCCCTGGATTTACTCGTTGTCATCCTACTGTAATAAAGAGCTTTTTCTTTTTCATTATTTATTTATTCACTTATTTCTATCAGTGTGGCTGAATGGGTATTTATTTTCTACTGTTTTTACCTATTCTACTTATCATTACTGTTTTTATATTCTTGCTCAAATTGTCCCCATTGTCATTTATAAACTTCAGTACATACATATCTTCCTGTAAGATTATAAATTATTTCTGTACCAGAAAAAAATCATACTATTAATTTCAACTAAATTCTTTAGCTCTTAATAAGCCAAATATGATGAGATTAGCTTACCTAAAGTTAATGGTGGTGGCTTTGGGTCAAGAACATATTCTCTTTCTGGATCTTCTGCTTTGGGGCCTTGTGTAGTTTTTTTAAGTCCAGTATCTATTGTTGCTTTTGTATTTCTTTTTAGAAATTTGGATCTGTTCTCTCTCTTTTGTACCTTTGTCTTAGAATGATCTGCTACTGACAGATTTTGAAGTTCAAAGTCACGTAGAATGTGATCTTGTAAAGCAACAGCAGTGATCGCTAAGCGATCTTGTTTAGATGAATAAGCCTAAAAAGTAGGAAGGAGTCATGTATTCAGGACATTCTGTAACGGAGCATTTAGAAGAAAATTGAGGCATTAATTCCCAGCCTTGAAGCAGACTATCCCAAATCTAATAGTAAAGAATACTTGACCCTTTGTTACCTGAGTCGGAGCAAAGCCCAGTGTTGTTGTTTATGTTAACGACATGGTACTATCTTTTCATTTAATTACTGAGGCCTTAATTATAATATGAATAAATTCATTATGACCTATAAACACTGTGCATGCCTGAACACATTCTGTCTCACTATAATTAAATTGGACTCCAGGCAAATCTTGCTTCTGTTGTACTAAAGAGAATCTTACATTTAAGTACGTGCTTTTTTGGTAAAAAACTTGGAATAAAATTGCCATGTAGCTAAGAGATGCTTGCAGTAAATACTACAGCTGATGTTCCCTGATTCAAACAAAGTTTGCGAACTATTTTTTTATATTCTTATATAGCTGAATTAAAACATACTCATAAGTAAAACATTGTTTATGCTTTTAAAAAGGATTGCGTACCTTATTTTTTAACATGTTGATCAGGAAGTGCTGCTCTTTGGCTATATCCAATTATATCGTCATCATATTCCATTCCTTTAATTCTTCTACTGTGAAGACACCGTCAACAGAAAGTCAGAGTGCACATAAAAATGAGAACAAGCCATTGATCAATAGGATGATGGCAAACATAAATGTAAAACACCTCACAGCAAAAAGGTCAGGGCTGCTAAGTGAAATACATCCTCCAGAGATAACACTCCCACTGGTGTTGGAGGGCAGAGGCAAATGAGTATGCTACACTCCAGGTGGGCACAGGACCACAAAGGCACGTGGGCACTCAGTGTGCCGAGCACGGGAACGGCTGCAGTCTGGAATGGCAGAGGGATGCTGGCAACAGCAGTGTGCCCATCACACAGAAGCACAGGCTGTGGGGAACACACAGTGGGTTCCAGTCTTGCTCTGCCTGTTTGCTGGGCCAGACACTGCATAGCTGAGTCAGTTTCCTCATTTTAAAGCAGGGGTGAGACGTGACCAAACAATATGGTGAATGTTTAAGTAAAAAAAAAAAAATTATTACACTAAAAGACACATTGCCATTAATCTACCTCAAAATACTCCCCGTCACTTTGAACACACTTATTCCATCATTCTTGCCATTTTCTGAAACAGTTCTGGAAGTCCTCTTTCGTGGGTATCTGTAGTTGTGCTATCGTGACAGAAACACCAGAAGTGATGTGTGACACGGAGCATTGTCATGATGGTGATTTATGGCACACTTTAAAACACACCTTCTCTCAACCGTAGCTCACAGCTGACTGACTGCACCGAACAAGTTGAAACTTGTCACACACTGTTACTAAGGTTTGATGGTTTCCTTCCGTATTGAACATTCTGGCCCTTCCGTTGGATGGCACTTGGCAGCACCATTCACTATAGTTTGTGATCACAACGGAAAGGCTCTAGTCACACATCACTTCTGGTATGGCAATTTCTGTCAAATAAAAACATTATGGTGTGTCCTCATCCAGCTTATTCATTGGATCTGGCACCATGTGACTTCTGGTTCTTCTCCAAAGTCAAAATGATTCAGGACACCGAGGCAGCCACAACTGAGCAACTAAAGACACGCATGAAAGAGGACTTCCAGAACTGCTTCAGAAAGTGACAAGAACAATGGGATAAGTGTGTTTGAGGCAAGGGGGAGTATTTTAAGGGGGATTAATGGCAGTGTGTCTTTTATTGTAATACATTTTTTAAATATTTAAACATTCACCATATTTTTTGATCACACCTTGTATAATAATAATACACATCTCTTGCAGGGTTAGGATTGAGACAACCTTTTAAAAGTATTTTAAATGGGTCCTTTCACATGGAGGACACTCTGTAAATGGATATTCTTGCTGTACTTCCCTTTAAAGCTGGTGGAAGAATTTGGAATTGTTCCCTTTTAGTTTTCAGACAAGGCTATATTTTATGAAGACATGAGTCCAAACTATGTTGGAAAGGGGAGAAGCAATGAGTTACTAAAGTAATCTAGGAGATAGTACTGAGGGCCTAATTGTACGACTAGAAAAAATCCTCTGAAATAAGGACGTTCGCATCAGCACCTCCATTAAATCAGTTCACCAGGACAGACTCGAGAGAACGTGCAGAGCACAGGGAGGGCGAGCAGATCTTAGCTCTCCAGGGCTCAGGAGCTGCCAAGATCCCAGGAAGCTGGACGAAAGCTGTTACTGCAGCCTGTTCCCTGTCAATCCTGACATCAAGAGATGCAGGAGAAGTTCTATCCAGCATCTCATGACAGTCTAGGTTGGAGAAATGGTAGAAAGGATTTAAAGGGCTCAAAGTTCCCTATCAGAATTTCCTACTTTCAAAATGCTATAGGTAGCTTGGCAGAATATAGTTTACATCATACTAAAAATTGTTTAAGAACCATAGCTAGCTCTCCACAGTCCACAATTGTATCTCCTGCCTACACCATAAGCCACTATGATTAATAGGAAGGGAAGAGCTTTTAAAAAGTGTCCTTTGTAAGTCCTATAGTATCATTACATTTCAGAGTTGGAAACTTCAAATATTTAGTCCAACTCCATTTGATAAATGAGAAAACGTAACCAGAGATTGATTAGGTGACTCTCAAGATTATATAACTAGACTGTGGCAATGGTAGGATTAGAAACTTAATCCTCGTCCAGTATTAAGAACTAAAATTAATAGGAATATTGTTCCTTTGTAAACTTCAGTATTAACAACTAGTTAAAAGAGGTAGGGCTTGGTGACAAAAAGTACCATTGAAGTGTCAGAGTAATTAGTTACAATTGTCTAAGGAACCTTAAGCTAATTAATAAGCTAATTAAAAACACAGGTACACAAGAGATACAAACATACAAGTTGACACACTATCTCAAGTATCCTAACTTGTAAATTCCTGCTTTGTACGTTTTTAGGAGATTCGACCCGGGATGGCCAGAAGCACACAGACAGATGAAAAAACGACATGGTTTAAATTCTCTGTAAAAACTTGAACCATCCCTTCGGACCTGGTTCCCTTTTAAGAAATGGGTAGCGTTAGGTTTTAGAAATGATCAGTTTCAGACTGTTAGTGTTTTGAGGCCCTCCTAACGCACGGTCACGCAAGGCTGTGCTGGGGACCGAGGACTCTGCCCTGTGGCCAGGAGGACGTCCACCGCGGACAAGCGGGCGTGAAGCGCAGGCGACTGCCCGCCGGTCCTCCACGGTGTCCTGGGTCGTCACCCAGCCACGTTCTGCAGCACCCACCCCCGCAACCCTGTTCGGCCTCCCCGACCCTCCCTTTAACTCTGCGGGGGGACAGTCCCCTCCTCGCCCCTCCTCCCTAACCTTGCTGGGGTGGCACCCGCACAGGCAACCGACTCCCGCTTTACGCGCACCCACCGCCACCTGCGTCCCCAGCTTCCGCGATGTGGCCATTGCCTAGCAACCACCGCTGCGGAAGTCACCCTCCCAAACCCCCAGCGCGCATGCCCAAGACCTAGTCCCGCCCCGTGTACCGCGCCACGTTCTGGTCGCAGCCAGCTCTGCCGCGCCCGCACCGCGCATGCTCACCAGCCCAGCCAGGCGCGTGGCTGCGCTGCGTGTGCTGGCCCTGGGGGGAGGCGGTCCTTCCTGTAGTGTCCCAGTCAGTGCCACCCCGCGTGGTGCTCCTTGAAGCAGGGCGATTGTATGAGCCCTGGGGGTTTCCTTCTTGAGCCTTGTGCTGGGAGTTGACTAGCTGCTGGGATCTGTAGTTCACAGTACATTTGACAAACTTTCAGCCATATTACTCAAATATCTTTTCTGCCTCCCATTCCAACCCTTCTCTGCTCTGGACACGTTACATTTATATCAGATTTCTTTAGATATATGTATATATACAGATGTCCCCGACATGCTTTTATGACTTTACGATGGTACAAAAGCGATACGCATTTGGTAGAAACCATTCTAATTTTGAATTTGGAACTTTTCCTAGGCTATGCGCAGTAAGATACTCTGATGGTGGACAGCTTAGGATATTTTCAACTTATGATGGGTTTATCGGGATGTAACCCCATCGTAGGTCAAGGAGCATACATGTATATATAAGCTCACTGATGCTCTGTTTTTAATTTTTTTTCTCTCATTTTGGACAATTTCTATTGCTATGTCTTCAAGTTTGCTAAATTTTTTCTTTTAGCATCTCATTAAATGAGATGGTATTAAATGCCATCTCATGTATTTTTCATCTCCGGTGTGCTTTTTATCTCTAGAAGTTCAGAATGGGTTGCTTTCATGTCTTCTTTATGTTTCCTAATATGCTCGCGCTCTCCTCCAGCTCCTTGAAAATGTGGAATATACTTATATTGGCATCTTTATATACTTGTCTGTTAACTGTAACCGTCTATGTAGTTTCTGTGTCTATTTCCATTGATGCCTTTTTCTTCTCATTATGGGTTGTATTTTCCTGCTTCTTTGTGCGCCTGGTCAGTTTTGACTAGGTGCCATACACTGTGAATTGTATGTTGTTGGGTGCTGGCCTTTTCATGTTCCTTTAAATGATTTTCAGCTTTGTGTGTGACACATGTAAGTCACCTGGAAACAGTTTGCTGCCTTTAGCCCATGGGGACTTTTTTCCCACTACCTAAGCAAAACCCTCTGAGGCTGTACTGGATGCCCCAAGTGTTAGGATTCTACATACCCCGTTGGGAAATTGGAATATTCCCAGCCTGTGTGGGCTCTGAGAATTGTTCTGCCTTCCCCCGTCGGTGGGGAGTGTCCTCACATGCACACCCATCAGAACTCAGGTGAAAACTAAAGAAGGACCCTCTCCAGGTCTCCATAGCTCTCTGTCTGAGGATCTTTTCTCTCTGGTGTGCTGGTGTGGCCTAGAATTTGTAACTCTGTACGCTCACGGCAGTTAGACTGTTGGCCACTGTTTTGGTGGTTGTGGCCTGGAAACGCCATGGCTCACTTCGTTTTCCCTTCTCTTAAGGATCACAGTCCTGTACTGCCTATTGTTCAGTGTCTGAAAACCGCCGTTCCACGTATTGTGTCTGATTTTTCAGTTGTTTGAAGTAAGGGCTTAAATCTGATCCCTAATACTCCATTGTGGCCAGAAGCAGAAATCAATAAGGAAAAAAAATAATGACAATGACTCAATTGTGCTATTTAAGCTTATGTTTGTACTTTTATTGAAATAAAGTTCAGCTTAAAGTACAAAGAAAACATACAAAATGTGAGTAGTGCCCCCCTCCCCTTTTTAACTTCCCTGAAAGTGAGATCAAAAGAAGTTACCAAGTTGAATGGAAATTGATCATTGATTGTTAAAGACCTAAAAGTTAAAATGTTTGACATAACTTTGGAATAAATGATATTGTTATATCCAAGAAACAAGATAATTTGAAGCTCCACTAAAGATAATTTTTTTCTTAGTGGTATTAAATTTTCTAAGCTGGCCACTCCTGTTTGGAAGTTTGTAAAAAGAGACTAAAAACAAGCTAAATTTTTTTGATAAGCCAAGTTAAATTCATAATGAAGTTAATTTTAAGGTATTAATCTTTCGCATAGAAGTTCAAACTTTTTCCAACAAATATTGTAACCTTGATTTATGTTCCAATTGGTGATAGGTTTAGAAACAAGTAAGAGTCTGTTTGCAGTCCTGAGGTTTTTCATTCTGTGCCTGTGAGTGTTAGTGTAGCACAGAGAGAAGAGTGGGAGAGCTTTGGGTCCAGATAGGAAGACCTGTGTTAAAATCTAGACTTATTTTCTATGTGTCTGAATAGTGGCAAGTTACTCTATTTTCCTAAACTGTGGGTTCCTTATATGTTAAGGGGACATAGTTACTTCTCCTCTCAGCCTCCATGAGTCCTTCTCCACCAGTAGCACTGGGGATTTTCCAGTCCTGGGATGAAACATATGACCAGCCTGTGCCAGTCAGAAAATGACAGCGCCCTGGCCACAGTCACTTAATTGAGTCGCATATGACCTAGGTGAGCCTATTAGCAGGACTCAGTATATTTGTGGGAGCTACTAAGGGATTTTTCTGCAACATTCACCATCAGAACCTGGTTAGGTTACTGGGAGTGAAGCTTGTGAGTGTGTGGGGGCCCCTAAGACAGGGCGCTGGGGATTTTTAACCCTTAAGCTAGTGTGCACTGTCAGTTACTGTTGAAGTGTGCCCGCCTGCTGGGAGCTCCAGTGGGGGCTTTCACATCCCGCAAGCTGTGACTCCCTGCACTCACTTCTCTCCCCAGTTTTCCGGGTGGTTTGCCCTGTGACCTCAAACCTCTGTTCATTCTAAGAAGAGCTGTTAATTTTCAGTTTGTTCAGCTTTTTTCTTGTTGGGAGGATGGGAGTGATGGCTGCAAGCTCTTTATATGTCAGAGTGAAAACCAGAATTTGTGAATCCAGATAAGTTTTAGTTTCTTTGGCTTTCTTTGATATTTTCTTTAACTGTCCCCCGGTTGTATTATTTCCTTTTATTCCCTCTCCTTGTAGTTTTTCTCCCTCGTTTTCTCTTTTAAGTTTTTCTACCTTTTAGTTTATATGATCCGAAAAGTTTTTACTTGTTCTCTTTGCTGTCTAGTACCTACTATTTATTTGGTGTACATACATTTCTAAACTCTTCCCTGATTTCTTTAATAAATTGTTAGTAAATTATTGAATGAATAGATTTAGATCTTTATTTGCATATTTTCAAGTTTTGGTTTTAAAGAATAACTTTACTATTTTTGTGAAATGATAGAGACTCGTTATAAAATGTCTAACAATATATAAGTATACAAATAAGAAAGCAAACACATACACACACTTAAAATCCCACCAGCCAGAAGCACTCATGACCTCTGGGTGACCTCATTTAGCCATATTCCCAATGCCTATATACAGATGGATAGATTGTGAAAATTAATTTGAGATAAGAGAATCACACTATACGTGCTATTTTAAAAAGCATCGAGTTTTATTTTTAGATAAAAAATTTTTACTACAAATTTTTGTTTCTAAAAGATCTTTCTAAAACATAGGGGAGATTATGAAAACATTGAGGTATTGACATCCAGTTTCATTATCAAATTTCCCTACTGAACCATTTATAAAATCAGCTTTATGCAAACATCCCTTACCACGCCCTGTCGTCTGTGCCGGCAGCATCTTTGCGAGTCTCTCACAGACAGAGGACACTGTAAACTGTTAAGAACACGAGGAAAGTAGATTGCAAAGCGTACATGGAAACTCTTGTGAAAGATTCGGAATTCCATGTAGTCGATGAAAATGCCCTGGTGGGCTCTCAGGTAACGTTACTGATTGGAGGCCCGGCAGAATTAGACCAACTGCTGATCTTAGAAGAGTGAATGAGAAGGACGGTGGCTGGAAGGACCTCCGAAAGGGAGGCATTTACAGGGTGAGGCAGTAAGAAGTGCTTGGGAGCACGCTGAAGAATCTCGGATCATTTGTGACCAGACTGTGCTTTAAAAGTCAGAGCTGAAGTGAATGAATGTCACAGTCTAGTTTCAAGCTGGCACCACGAGGCCTGACAATGAAGTTTGCTAACTCGCCACCGTGCACTTCCACTGGCAGCACTGTATACACAGCTCGGGAAGGTTTCATCACCTTGGTCCATCAGTGTCCCACAGCTGTGCTCGTGTTGACGTGTGGCGGTGTCTTGCTGAGTGGCGTCCATTATTGTTGTTGTGTGTTTTTGTGTGCCATCATGAGAATGTCTGAGCTTGAATGAGAGCAATGAACAAACATTAAATTCCTTCTTAAACTTGGCAAGAGTGGAAGTGAAATCGGGGACATGTTAGTCCAAGTTTATAGGGGTAATGCCATGAAGAAAACGGCAGTGTACAAATGGATGAAACATTTTCCTGAGGGGAGAGAATGTGTCACTGATGAAGAGAGGTCAGGGTGGCCAGTAAGGAGCAGAACTGACGAAAACATTGCAAAAATTTGTCAAAGTGTGAGTCAAAATCTTCCGCTGACTGTGAGAAGCATAGCAGACCAAGTAAACATCAATAGAGAAACAGTTAGGAAAATCTTTTTTTTTTAAACATTTTTAAAATTAGTTTCAGGTGCACAAAACAATGTATTGTTAGACATTTATCATTTATACCCCTCACACAGTGACAACTCCCCTCCACCCATCCATTACCCCTCTGATATCGCATACAGCCATTACATTCCACTGTCTCTATTCCAAATGCTGTACTCTGCTTCTTGTAAATATATATATATATATATATATATATATATATGAAATTGTATATATATATTTTATATGTATATATAAAATTGTATATATAATTATATATATATATATAAAATTGTAGTTGACATTCATTATTGTTCAACTTCAGCTTCAGGTGTACAGTGCAGTGGTCAGGCAAGGAAAATCTTAACTGAAAATTTTGGCATGAGAAAGGTATTTGCAAAAATGGTCCTGAAGGAGCTCACCGATGAACAAAAGCAAAGGAGAGTCGAAGTCTGCCAAGCCCTTTTGGAGAGGCAAGATGATATTTTGGGCTGTGTTATCATTGGTGAGGAAACATGGGTGTACCAATACGACCCTGAAACAAAGCGCCAAAGTGCACAATGGAAGTCAGCCAATTCTCCACGACCAAAAAGTTCTGTCAGTCCAAATCAAGAGTCAACACGATGTTGCTAACCTTTTTTGATATCAGAGGGATTATTCATTATGCATTTGTACCAACTAGACAAATAGTTAACTAAGTTTACAATTTGGAAGTGCTTAAAAGGCTGCATGAAAAAGTTAGACGACATGAACTTTTCACCAACAATTCATGGCTCTTGCATCAGGACAATGCACCAGCTCACATGGCACTGTCTGTGAGGGAGTTTTTAGCAACTAAACAAATCACTGTATTGGAGCACCCTCCCTACTCACCTGATTTGGCCCCCAAGGACTTCTTTCTTTACCCGAAGATAAAGGAAATATTGAAAGGAAGACATTTTGATGACATTCAGGGCATCAAGGGTAATACGATGACAGCTCTGATGGCCATTCCAGAAAGAGTTCCAAAATTGCTTTGAACGGTGGACTAGGCACTGGCGTCAGTGCACAGCTTCCCAAGGGGAATGCTTCAAAGGTGACCGTAGTGATATTCAGCAGCAAGCTATGTACCGTGTTTCCCTGAAAATAAGACCCAGCTGGACTCTCAGCTCTAATGCGTCTTTTGGAGCAAAAATTAATATAAGACCCGGTCTTATTTTGGGGGAAACACGGTAGCATGCCGTTAGTCAGTGAGTCAGTCCAGGATCAGAATGGGAGGCACTGCAAAGTCCCCTGGCTTAATGGGTGGGTCCAGGGAGAAGTGACGAATTGCAGCCAGACTGGCCAGTGGCTTCACAATTCTGCCCGCCCCCAGCCCTGTGCGTGGCCTCATGATCTGCTTTGTCCAGGCAAGTGACACTGTTGGATACAAGAAAACTACTGCATTGATGGCTGTTCATTAATTTTCTTATAGGAAACATATCATTACTACTTTTTAAATGAGATCGTAACCCATGAGTCCAGAATTTGTTAATTTATAGACCACAAGTTTAAAATGAGATCAGTGAAGTCCTTTTCTGCAGTTCAGATATGTTTTTTTTTCGCAGCACCAAAGTAATTTGGAAGTAAATGTTTTTGTGAAAATTTTAAGTGTTGTATGTGTCATTTATACAGTATTTACTTTCACCATTACTTAAATCCTCTAGTTTCCATAATGAAGTATCCATTCATTTCTTTTAGATTCACTCTCTTTCTTAGTTATGAGCCTTTAGTAGCGACAGTCTTGCACATTGGTTATACTTTTCATTGACATTAAATCCTAGTATAATAACTGTCACTATCTCTTTATTACCCTTAAAATGAATCATAAAGCAAGTGAGTTTGGGGTATATTTAAATGCAGCAGGTGTGTGAATTTTATAAGATAGCGTCACGCTTTGTGTACACAGCAGTGTGTGAAGTTGAATACTGAAAGGGTCCAGCTGCCTCAGTTGTGACAGCGTCCTATTGTGATTGTCTTGAAATGCTTTAGGACTCTTAAAATACTTACTAAAAGAGGGAATAAACACCACACTGGAGCAAATGTCATGTTAAGAACTTTTACCAAGCTTAAACTTCTTTAATAGAAAAAGGTGTAGTTTGATGCAAGTAGGAATACAAAAAGAAACTGGTAAATAAAGGAATAATATGTGAAAAGTTAGTTCTCTTTTTAAAATTGTCCTATTATCCTCTCAGTGGTTTGGTGGGGAGTTTTTTTCATGTGTACTTTAGTTGATGTCTATTTCTGTGTTATTCGCAGCATAGTCAGTTTAGGGGAGCTGGGGGCAATGTGTTTAAATTCATGTTTGAGTCATTCATTCATTGAATGACATTAAATGCCTATTTTAGGAAAGTAGCATGCCAGGACCTACAGAGACAACCACCTAAGTCAGTGAAGGGCCCTGCCCACAGGCAGTTCAGAAGGAGAAGAGTCGGCATGTGAAGAACTAATACATTGTCTGGTGGGAACTGGGAAGGACTGGCAGGGGCAGGAGACGTGCCATCGGGACTCTCCTGCGACCAGACGCCTGCTCCGGGGCAGGGGCCCCTGGAAAGAGGCGACTGGAGCTGGGAGGGTTTCCTGAACGGCCATAGAGCAGGGCTAGGGAGTGGGGTGGAGAGGAGGCGGGCCCCGGCGTGCTCTCCATGGGCCGGCAGTGGCTCCGGTCCCTGGGAAGGAGTCAGAGGTGACTCGAAGCTGCGGGGACCACAGGCGTGGCGGGCAGGAAAGGAGGAAGCCTCTGTGTGGAGTGAGGGCATTCCTACACTGCCTTGAATAGTCAGAACTCATTACACTTTGTTTCACTGTGAAAAGAAGAATGTTTTTTATGTAGGAATTTCTGTAATAACCTTTAAAAAAGAAGTTTAGAGCCATAAAACTCAGTGTCGTGAAGCAAATCCAGTCGATGACACTGAGCATTTGCTCAAGTCCAGATGATTCTTTTGCTGTCGCCACCAGCGCTTTCCTCAGCACAGTGCTTTGTGGCCACTTTGTCACCCTGCCCCTCACTGTTGCGGCCGACAGAAGGGCCGGTAGCCTTCATCCCGGAGAGCGCTGTTTCTCCGTTTGGTTTGCTGCTGACCAGTTGCTGTCCACATTGCACAAGTTGTGTTTCCTAGTTATTCTGGGTCACGTAGGGGATAGAAGGGTTAGTGAAAGTTTGAAATGTTGACTGGCTAGCTCAATTTTCATTTACTCATTTACTCAATATTCATTTCATTCAATTTTCATTTTTAATTTCTAGTGGGACATCGGAATCCAAGAATACATTTAAAAAATAAATAAAAAACAGTTCTCATGGAATCGAAGATAACTTTTGCTTGTTTTCTTAACTGCGGTGTTCCCAGCACATAGCTCAGTACCCGTTCATAGTAGGTGTCCAGATGAGATTTTGTTGAACTCATAATTCCATGTTGAAATGCCTAGATCATGGAAACCATTCAGTAAGGGATCAAATAGGACTGTTTGCTCTTTGATTCAGGAAGGATTTTGAAATAAAAGACCAATGCATCAATTCTGAAACCATTATCATAACTCATGTTTATTAGAACAAAATGTTCTCACCATAATTCAATGAAATTGCCCCCACTTTTCTTCCGCCCCCACTTTCTTCCTCCTCCCCCCTTTTCATCCGCCTCCCTCCCACACCACTCTGGTTCAAGCGGTTGTTTCTCAGTCTAGTTGTGCAGGACCCAGCTCCCTGGCCCATGCCAGTATTATGAGCCTTGCGCTCCCCAGCGGCTGAGGCCGTCAGTTGGCTGCCCATGGCAGCCCACACCGACCTCTGGCTGCTCACCAGCAGCTCAGCTCCAGGAAGAGCTGTTGTTCACAATCTTAGCTGTAGAGGGCGCAGCTCACTGGCCCATGTGGGAATTGAACCAGCGACCTCCGCGTTAGGAGCCCGGTGCTCCACCTACTTGAGCCATGGGGCCAGCCCCAATGAAGTTTTAGAAGTAGAGAGACATAGGTTCAAATCCAGGCTCTGTCACTTACTAGACGTGTGTGATACGGGACAAGTTAACTTCTTTGTGCTTAGTTTCCCCATCTGGAAAATAGGAGTAAGAGTGTCTGTCTTCCAGGACTTTTGTGGGAATTAAATTAGGTCATATCTGCAAAGCACTCACCCAGGGCCTGGCAGATGGTAAGTGCTCAGTAAATGGTCACAGCCTGCCTTTCGGAGTGGTTACAGGTGATGTGATGTAAAGATGTGATGTAATCGCAGGCAAACTTTGTTTCTGCTGCAATGTTATTGAATTAACCATTCCTTACTAAAGAGTCCCTTGTGGTCCAAGTTTACACAGGAAAGGGAGAGGCGATTGACGGCTTCTTTCTGTAGAGTCTGCTTGGGCACAGATACCCCACAAATTATTTTTCAACTAAGAAAATAGAGGCACACTAACATGTTTCATTGAACTTGTGCTAGTTAGTTTAAATTTTGCTGTGAGTTTCAGACAAGAGCAAACAAGGAAAATCAGTGCTTGTAGTATGTGTTTTATTTATGTCTTTTCCTTATTATTTAAAGCTCTTTGCTCTTCGAGAATGTGGTAAAGTTCTATCATTTCAGAGCTCAGAATTAGCATTGAAAACACGGGATTCTTTACCTGGATTGATGAAAGTAATTTATTGTTTGCTGGGTCAAACACAGCATGCTATTTGTCACACTGTGGTTTGTGTATCTTTCTAGAAGCTTTCAACTTTGATCTGAGTCAAAGTATACTCAGTAGCACAGATGACAGAGTTAAAAACAAAACAAAACCCAGTGATGTGCATTGTCACTCATAGAAACTCTAAATCAACAAGTACAGAGACGCAGAGTGAAAAAACCCTACTCCTTTAAAGAGGCTTGTACGTTCTTGTGAGAGAGCAGACCTCTGCCTTTCTTGGGCGAGACAAAGGTGTGGGACAATTTATTAGTTAAAGATTGAGTTCACTGTGTGCAATCAAAAGGCGCCTGTCCAGGGCCAGCTTCTGGCCCTGCCTGTATTTTTAGGTAAACACCCGCATTTAAAAGACCTTGCAGAGCAGGGCTCCGCGCACATAAAAGCGGCTTTCTTAAACTGTCATCAGAGTGGATTTTAGGACGTGCTTTTAATACTTACGAGGTTGCTGTTTGCCTTTAAAAAAAGCCATTCGAGATAGGTTTTTATTTAACTTTCCCCCCGGCATCCTTTTTACCTGATTCGAGGCAGCTTTAAGGAAACTCCCCTTGTTGTGCCACCAGACGAAGATTTAGGGAAATGCTGCACAGGTGACTTTTGAAAGTCGAGGCTTAACAAAAAATCCTTGTTTAAACACCATAAAAACTGGATAGAAAACAAAGGTATATAATCTTCATCTGAACATTTGGTTTCAGATTCTTTTTATTGAGTTTGGGTTGATTAGACTGTGAGATAAATTAATTGTTTTCCAGTATTGCTCTGTACTCCCATTTCCTCTCTGGTTTTAACAAACAATGGCCCATATCAATAAAAAGAAAGAGGTTTGGGATATAGGACATTCGTGTACTCTTAACTCTTACTCTTCCCGATTATGATTCTCTTAAAAGAAAATTAGCTATGCTGTTCAATTGTATTTGTAGAGTTAATTATTAGTAGGAACTTCAGGCTCGAAGATCAATACTATTAGTAGCTGCAAAATAGTACATGGTATGAATGTAACATAATTTATTCAGGATGCCTTTACTTATTAGTATTCCCTTTGCTTCCTGTTTTGAAGCAATAACTTTTCTATAAATTTATATTTCTAGACCTAGTATATTTTTAATTCAAGTATATTGAGGTAAAAAATACATACACCTTTCTAACTGTACAGTTCCATGCACTTTGACCAAGGCAGATAGTTGCGTAATCACCAACAAAATCAAGATTTACAATATAGCCATCATCACAGAAAGTTTCCTTGCATCCATTTGTAATCCCTTCCCTTCAGCCCCAGCCCCTGGCAACCACTCCGCTGTTTTCTCTCCCTGTAGTTTTGCCTGTTCCAGAAGGACACATACACGAAATCTGGCTTTCCTCTTAGCATAATGCATTTGAGATTCATTCATGGTGTGACACGCATCCATGTTTCCATTTTATTGCGGAGATGGATTCCGTCAGCTGAGTGTACCTCACTTTGCTTATCCATTCCCAGGTTGATGGACGTTTGGGTTGTTTCTAGTTTTTGGCAACTATGAATAAGACCACTGTAGACACTCATGTACTGATTTTTGTGCGAGCATATGTTTTCATTTTTCTTGGATTAAACATTTAAGAGTGAGATTGTAGGGTGGTATGGTCCGTGTGTTTAATTGATAAGATGCTGTCAATTCCAGAGTGCATTGTGGGTGTGGCCCATCCCGGCTCATCCTCACAGCCGTGGTATTGGCCTCTGTGTGTCCTTTTTGGTGCAGTGTTTGTTCTAGTCTTCCTTTGCCGTTTTTTTTTTTTTTTAAATGGGTTGTTTGAATTTATTGCATTTTCTAGACACAAGTCCTTTGTTGGGTAAGTGATTTGCAACTATGTCCCCCTGTCTATAGCATATCATTTTGTTTTCTTAACAGTGGAATTGCAGAGCAACATTTGTAATTTTGATGAAGTCCTATTTATCATTTTTTTTTCATGGATTGTGCTTTTGGAGTTGTATCTAAGAAATCTCTACCTAAGTCCAGGTCACAAAGATTGTTCCTATGATTTCTTCTAAAAGCTTTATACATTAACATTTTACATTGAGATCTCTGATGCATTCTGGGTTAATTTTTATATAAGGCTTGAGGCTTAGATCATGGCTATTTTGTTACATATGGATGTTCCATTATTCCAGCAGCATTTGGTGAAAAGATGATCCTTTTTCCTTTAGTTGTCCTTGCACTTTTGTCTAAGATCAAACGGCCATATCTGTGTGGGTCTGTTTGTGAACTCTGTTCTGTTCCACTGATACACGTTTCTTCCATTCCTTGCCAATACTGTACTGTCTTGATTGCTGTAGCTTTAAATAATTCTTAAAATTGGGGTGGGAGGCCTCCAACCTTGCTATTATTTTTCACAGGTGTTTGGCCATTTCAGATCCATTGCCTTTCCATGTGAATTCTGGAATCACCTTGAATATATAAACAAAAGCCCTGCTGCCATTTTGACTGGAATTGCATTAAATATGTAGGCTGGTGGGGAGTCTTCCAATCCATGTATGTCTCTCCATCTAAGTGGGTATTCCTTCTTTCCTTTTTTCAGGGTTTTATAGTTTTCAGAATATGTTTTGTATTTATACCTAAATGTATCATTTTTGGAGCTATTGTAACTGGTATTGTTCCTATTTTTTTCCTTCTTGTTATTTATTGTTTGTATATAGGAAATATGGTTGTTGTGGGGTTTGTATGCTACAAACTTGTTAAACTCACTTAGTTTTAGAAACTTATTTTATAGATGCTTTGAGATTTCTACAATCACAGGGCAGATTTTCTATATGCTCCCCCACCTGTCCCCCCATATATATTGAAATGGTTAGGATCTCCCGTATGATGTTGAACAGGAGGGGTGGGATTTTTTGATGAAGAGAAGTTCTTAATTTTAACGTAATCCAATTTATCAAACTTTCTATTTATGGTTAGTGCTTGTTGTGATTTGTTCAAGAGTATTTCTCTACCCTGAAATCATGAGATATTCCCCTAAAGCGTCTTTGGTTTGCCTGCAATAGAGTTTTGTTTATGACATAGTGTAGGGATCCAATCTGAGTTTTTTCCAACATAGATATTAATTTTCCCAGGACCTTTAATAACTAGCTACTCTTTCCTCAATGGTATGCAGAACTCCCTCTGTTTTCTATCAACTTTCCATATATGTTTGGGTCTAATTGTGGGATTTCTATTCTTTTCTCCTGGTTGATTGCTTATAGCTCTGTCTGTATAAATCTAGTACAGACTCTAGATTTATAATATTTCTTGCTATCTGGTGGGGCAAGTCTCTCCACTGTCACTTGCCTTATGTGTCATGGCTCTTCGTGGCCCTTTAGGGCTTTGTGTAAATTTAAATTCAGCCGCGTTCCATGAGAAGCCTCGTTAGGACTGGGATTGTGACTCCATGGCGTGCACACCAGCACAGACCTCGCCGTGACGTTGCGTGCATGAACGGTGCATGAACACAGGTACCCCCCCCCTTGTCCTCCTTTGATACCTTTCAGTGAAACCTGAAAAGATGGCTCAACTTATGTCAGACTCAGACCTCATTATCTAGAAAGGCTTTTTTGTTGTTTTGTTTTTGTTTCCTATTTGAATGGTATTACACTTTCTTTTTCTTTTCTGTCACTAGTCAAGAAATAATACTGATTATTGTATGTGGATCGTATGGTAAGCTATTTTGATAAACTGATTATTTCTGATAACTTGTCTGAATATTCTTTTGGCTTTTCTGGACAATTAGGCCATCTGTAAATAATAAAATTCCTTTTCCAGTTATCATGCCTTTAATTTCTTTTTCTTATTGTGCAAGCTGTACCTCTAATGTTGACTAAAAGGGATAGTGACATCATTGTTTTGTTTCTGATAGGAATTCTTCTAATGTTCCACCATTAAAGTGATATCAGATGCAGATTTTGGTAGATGTTCCTTATCTGGCTAAAGATTAACCTTATACTTCTACTTGGTTAAGGGATTAGTGATCTGTTTTTTGAAATTCTGATGAAGCCACTTATAACACCATCTCAATATATTTTTTTATTGGGAAAAACTATTGATTCAATTTTATTAATTGTCATAGAACCATATAGGCTTTGTTTTATTTCTTGAGTCAGTTTGATTTGTTATATTTTTCATAATATTTTATATATTAAGAATTTTTCAATTTGCTGTAATTTTTCAAATTTGTGTGAATAAAGTTGTGTATAATAGTATTTTATAACTCCTGAAGTGTCTGTAGTGATGCCCCTCTTTTCATTCCTGATGTTGCTGATTTGCTCCTTTTCTTTAAATTCTTGCTCAGTGTCAGAAACTTATCAACCTTACTAATCACTTCGAAGAACAAACTTTTGGCCTTTGATCCTCTTTATTGAATCTTTGTTTTTATTATTAATTTCAGCTCTTTGTTGTTTCTCCTATTTTCTTCAGTTCATTTTAGATTTCTTTCTTTCTTTTTGAGATGGATACTTCAGTCACTTATTTTGGCTTTCTTCTTTTCTAACATATACAGTAAGACTACAGATTTTTCGTTAATTATTGCTTTAGCTGAAGTTTACAAATTTAATATGTAATATTTTCTTTATATTTCTCTTACTACTAGCTTTACTTTGAACCTACTGAAAGCTCTGTAAGTGAATACTTTCTGTCTTACATATTATTGGCACGGGGTACAGGGGAAAGTGTAGACCCTGTAGTTTGTACGCATGTGAGCACGTGGGTGGAACTATATGGCACTGATGTGGAGAATTTGAGGTCAGCCAGAAAGCTGGCTTACTGTCCTGATTTGGATTGAATGAAATAGCAAGGTGAGATATTGAACCCAACGTGTCTGCTTAGTGTTTCTAACCTGCTGCAAAATTGCTTATAAGTCAGTTTGTTAAAGCATAAGCATCATAAAGCTCTATGGTCAGTTTAACATGTATTCACTGAATGTGGTGTGTGTGACAGGCACGCTGCTTCTTGGAGTACCAACATGAACAGGACACGTTTCCTGCACTGAGCACTTTAAAGTTTAGGGTGGATTTCATGTCAGCCTCTGTTTCTTCATTCTTGGAGGTGGCTGGCTTAGGGTGGGGGCACTGTGGGGATTATGTTTCACTGTAAATAATGGGGCTTTGATTACAGTCACTTAAATGCACAAGAAATGTGGCAGAATGAGGCTGGTACGGCAGCTCCCCCAAATAATCTGACCCTCAAGATCCTTCTGTTTTTCTGCTTTGCTGGAGTGATTTCCATTCTCAAGGTCACCTCATTTACTAAAATAGCTTCTGAAGCTGTGGTCATCTTGGCAAAACTGACAGAGGAAGCAAAAGAGACCCTTCCAGCTGACGTAGGTCCCTCAGGGCACTTCCCCTCGCACACTATCACCCAGAATTTAGTGCCATGGCCACACCTAGTTTCCAGGAAGGATGGAGGATGTGATCTTTCACTCCTGGCAGCAAAGTGCCCCACAAAAGTCAGTCTCTGTCACCAGCACGAGGGGCTGGGTGTTGGGTGGGCAGTTGGCATCCTGGCCCCAGTGGGGGTAACTAAACTGCTTTTGTACCATAGTGATCAGATCAAGGCTGTGGTCCCACCACTGCAGGTCCGGGTGGGAGGGCAGAGGCGGACAATAAAGAGGCAGCCACGCATCCTGCTGGTTTAAGGTCATTTGTTCCCAAGCAGCTTAGGACAAAAGGCCCCTTCACACCCAGCCCCGTTTACTAGATTGTCCCGTGGGGCTGGGAGCTCGTGGCCAAGAACACGGCCAGTGGTGCAGGGCTCCTTGGTCTGGCCCCTCTTTGGCACATTACCTCCCCCGGGACTCACAGGGACTCAGGGTGATGGCGAGAGGCAAGGCGTGGGTCTCCCAGGTCCTCTGCCCAGAGGCCTTCGCAGAGCCCCCACTGTCCCTTTCGTTCCAGTAATTAAGAAAAAGCATATTCTTGCTGTGTGGACCAGATCATTCAGAGGCCAGCCTCTGCCATTGCTTTAGATCAGGGTTACTGCTTAGTCTTGCTTTTTGCAAGTAATTATGCTCAATAAGACTGGGCTGCTTTCTGTGTGCCTGTTGGCCACGTGTGTATCTTCTGTGAAGAAACGGCTGTCCAAGTCCTTTGCCCATTGTTAAGTTGGGTTGTTGTTTTTTGTTATTGTTGAGTTTTAGGAGTTCTTTATGTATTCTGGATATCAATCCCTTATGAGATATATGCTCTGCAAATATTTTCTCCCATTTCATGGCTTGCCTTTTAATTCTGCTGATATTCCTCCTTATTTTCCCTTCCTTCCTTCCCTCCCTCCCTCCCTTTCTTCTCCTTTCCTTTCCTTTCCTTTCCGATAGTCTCCTTTGATGCACAAAAGTAACATGTGTTACCTTGAATATCTAAATGAATAGGAGGCTTCCTTAGAAATAAAACGCATCTGTGAGGTAGAATTTCCTCATTGGCTTGCTTCATGAGGCATTAAAAATGGAGATCATGCTTATAAATCCCCTAATTTACAAATTAGCAATAACAGTGTACAATGTTGGGAAAATATTATTCCTGGTGTGCAGCGAAAAAAAAACCCACAAAGGAAATTACTTCCATTTCTACCTGAATAAGTATAATGTTGGCACAGATTTTTTTTTTCCTGGTTAATGTTGGCATTTTACCTTGGTGTCTAGTTAAAATGAATAACCCCTTCTGAGACCGAGAAAACATGTCTGCTCTGTGGTATGTCTTCCCTTCTGACTGGTGAGCTAGGTTGGGAATTCACAGCAGACAGGACTTCTGCCAAATCAGGGCACAGTTTGAGTTCGTATCAGAACTTCATCTTTTAATTACAGAAATGTTTAAGAAATAGTCACTCAGGTAGCAAAGATTGGCTTTTCAGCTGCGATTTTATGGAGCTATTAACTCAGAGACACCATTACTTAAATGTAATTTTTATTATTACAATTAAAGACTGATTTGATTTTATGAGATCGTGCATTTTTATTTTATGAAAGTTTTATAGGTAAATTCAATTTAAAAGATTACTCTGTATTTAAAGTAAAATATAAGCAAGTACAGTATTAAAATTATACTGTAGTTCTCTTGCAAATCAGATGTTTAAGCTTTCATGCAGCTGATGACTGTGGTGGGAACAAATGTTTCCTGATATAACTACGTAAGAGCTAAGGAAAGACAGTCTTGGCTTATTCTGTCTTTGAAATTACAAGCCATTGTTTCCTTATTAAATATATCAAGTCTAATTTAGCTTATTGTCAGTTTTCTGTGGAACATCAATGTGGCTTTCCTTTCAGCTGATCCTTGGAGAGAGCAGCTTTGGATCAAAGTGAGCTTTCATTGCTGTTTTATTGTTTGCATGGTGCCAACTGGTAAAAATGGAGACTAGCCACTCAAAATGCCAGCTTCTGGTCCTGACATTTCACAAAGGGAGGAAGTTTAAGGAACTAAGACGCACATAGCTGTCACGTGGCTGTGAAGGCCAGCTTATGAGTTTGGAAGCTTCCATGTGATATTTGCAGGCTTTTGGTTTTGTTTTGATGGCAGAAAAGAATGTAAAAGAGTATTTGCACTAAATAGATTAAGCTGTTAGTAAACATGTCCCCTTTAAATTAACTGATGTGGGGACAAAGAAAGTGCTTTGTCGTTGTCAGCTGGGTTTGTCTTCAGTCACAGGGACAAACAAGTGGAGCAGGGACCCTCTTTAAACCCTCCTGGGAGGGAAGTCAGAGGTTAATCGGAAAGGCTCTGTGAAATGAAAAAAGTGGAATTGGATTCTTCCTCCCATTCATTTGGGCTAAAAGCTTGCTCTTCTTTCTCTTGTTGGCCTTTCTTGGGAGGGAAACCTGGCTTTTCCAGAATTAAATTAGCATAGGAACAAATATTACTCAGGAATGTGAGCTCCTTTCAAGGTCTTACCACTTGTGACGGATAAGTCCTGCTTGGGAAGTGGCTGAGGGCACGTCCCTGAGGCTGCCCCAGCGCCTGGCTGCGATAATTAATCTCACTATCAGGCCTGAAACAGAGGCAGCTTGTTCCTGTTTATGGTCTGGGCTGCTGGGTGGCCTGGGCCCCTGAGCCATGCTGTGCTGGAGTCAGGGCCTCGCTCCCCGAGAGCGCATTGCTTGGACTAAGGGCCTTCAGTCGTTCAGAAAAGAAAGGGAAAGGGAGGGAGGGAGAGAGGAAACAAGGGAGGGAGGAAGGAAGGAAGGGAAGGAAGGAAGGAGTGAGGAAGGGAGGGAGGGAGGGAGGGAAGAAGGAACGAAGGGAGGGAGGAAGGAAGGAAGGGAGGAAGGAAGGAAAGGCTCTGGGTTCAAGGGGACTTTGTTGGGAACGTCTTGGTCCTGGGAAGGGAATGAAAAGCCCAAAGAAATTCTAAAGCAGGGGAACCGGCTCAGAGACCCGAGAGGAAATGAAATGAGCTCTCGGCAGAACTTGGGCAAGCCATCTCTTCACTGTTTCAATTGTCAAAATTCGACTGTTTGAGTTGGAAATGGTGTGTCTCTGAGAGATGCAAGAGAGCAGCCATGGCATTTCAGACGAGGACACCGAGTTGCTCCTCCGTTCGGCAGTGTGTTTGTTTTTAAGGAATAATTACTTCTGGTAACTAAGTGAAGTTCATGTTGTATTGGCTGTCCAAAATTGGGGGTTCACCAAGAAAAGTGAAAAGCTATGGCGAGGAGGTCCTGGGGCCCCGTTTTCAAGCATGGTGTGAACGTCTCTTGTAGGGGTTCTTAGAAGACACCTTTACAGGTGAGATGAAGAGAGCCGTTCTGCTCGGGGCTCAGGTGGGTCTTTGAAACAGACGGAGTGACAGGTACGATAGGGTGGCCTCCTCTTTGAACTGCCAGGGTCCCGCGGGCACCTTTGCTGTGCTGGGTCTTGCTGAGCCCTCAGGCAGCGTGTCCCGTGGCATGGCGTGGTCTGTGGCCGCAGGCGCGCCCACTGGCTTTGAGGCCTGACGTGCTCATTTCACACATGTCCGCAGGAATCCAGAACTGCGTATGGGGTCCTGACAAACAGGGACAATGTCTTTTTGTGCTTTTGTGGCTTCCCAGGGAGTTGTAATCTCAGATTCCTCTGTCCTCACATGGGCCCTCCGGGCCTGAAACCCCAGGGTGGTTGTGAGAACCGAACGGATAACAATATGCCAACCACGTAGCATGAAGCCTCGGATGTGACGGGCTTCACGACCATGAGTCCCTTCCTTTTCTCAGCATTGGAGCCATTTCGGAGGCTCCCCCAGCCCTGTCTTTCAGCTTGTTCTCGTCTAACTGCTGGCTTTCCGGTGGCACACGGCTTGGGCTGCTTGTGACTTTACAGCGTCCTCACTTAGCCCTGTGAGCAAGATGAGGGACTTTGTGAGCGGGGAGAGCCAGCCTTCAGAGTTTGCTGGTGCCTGCGCGTGAGGGGACAGGTGACGGGAGGGAGATGCAGGCGCACGAGCCAGGATCTCTGGCCGATGGTTTCGGTCGGTCGTACCCATGTGTTCATCTACTCGGCTGCTACAACAAGCAGCACAGGCGAGGCGGCTTAGGCAACAGGAAGTGGTTTCGCACATTCTGGGGACGGTGAGTCCAAGATCAAGGTACCAGCAGGATGGGCTTCTCCTGAGGCTTCCCTGCTGGCGTGTAGACGCCACGCCGCCTTCTCCCCATGTCCTCGCACAGCCTTTCCTCTGGGGGCCTCCCTGCTGTCTCTCCCTCTTTCCATGAGGACACCAGTCATATTGAATCAGGGCCCCACCCTTATGACGTCCCTTAACCTTAACCACTTCTTTGGAGACATTTGTGGTTAGGACTTCAACACACAAGTTTTGGGGGGACACACTTCAGCCCACCTTGACTATGTGATCTGTAGATTTGAGCCATGTAGCTTGGTTATATCAATTTTACATAAGAGCAGGGGACCTTCTTGCCTGATATAATGGCCTTTTCATTCCTAAAACCTTGGGTGCTGGAAATAGACACTAAGTCAATCACGACACCAGCTAACCCAGATTTTCAGTATGTGCAGTCTACGCAGACAACTGAGTCATTCTCTCAGCATTTTCATTTTTGTATGGATACAGCACACCCAAAGGGAAAGTGAGTGAGTCCCCTGTCTCTGGCTCTGCCCCAGACCGAGTGTAACCATGGCCAAGTCCTACTTAATTCCTGTTTTGACCTATAGTTTCCTGTAACCTGATTATTAATTATATCTACTCTTCCTACCTCATACGTTTGCATGAAGATTGAATAAGTAAAACCCTCAGCCATTACTGGACTCAAAATAATTTAGTTTGCCTTTTGGTTTCATAGCTATTCATCGAGAGCTTATTATCTTCCAGTAGGTGTTGGGGATATGAAATGTAAAAAGACAGCCTTGTTTTCAAGCTAAAGCAAAGACGGGGAAGATGACGTCATACGGAGATTGTAGACGTGGGCGCAGTATTCTGTCCACACGTGCAGCGAGGGCGTTTAGCTCAGCCTGGGCTGAGGTGGGCAGTCAGAGAGAATTCTGCTTCTTCTAATGCACGTTAATCTAACCGAAGTGAACTGAAAGCATAATTCCTGAATATTCCCTTAAAAAATAGAGTCATCAGTGCTACTGAGGAAATCACTTAGCAAATAGAAAATAGTTCAGAAATTGGATTTAATGTGTTCAGACATTGACTAGTGTACATAGAGAATCCAAAAGAATCTACCGGGAAGCTATTAGAATTAATAGGCGGAGTTTCTAAGGATGCAGGACATAAGGTTAATAATAATCTTATTTCTGTACACTGTTATTAGATAATTGGAAATAAAATTTTAAGTTACCTGTCACATCACAAACATGAAATAACTAACAATAAGTCTCGTGAAATATGTGCAATATTTCTATACTGAAAATTATAAAACATTGCTGAAATAAAGAAGACCCTTATCTATGGAGGGACTTGCTATATCATGCATGAGTCGGAAGACACAGTTTTGTAAAAATATCATTTCCGAATACATTTGTAGATTTCGTGCAGTTCTAATAAAACGCCTGCAGTGTTTTATGGAAATTGGTAGGCTAAGTCTGAATCTATGAAAATGAAAAGGGCTAAGAATAGCAAAGGCAATTTTGAAGAAGAAAGATAGTTGGAGAATGGCCTATCTGTAAACATCCAAAGTCGTCATAGATTAAAATGGTTCAAGAAACATAGGAAGGCTGCGTGTGGAAAGGCCTGTGAAGCATCTGTGTGCTGCCCACGCAGGCGGCCTTTGTCTGGGGTCACGGCCGGGCTTAGTCGGCTCCCTGCCTCAGGCGCAGGCTGCATTCTGAAGCCGATGGCCTGTGTGGTCTCCAGTCCCTGGCGTCGGTGTCAGCAAGTGTCGTGTCGGCAGCCTGGCTTCCTTCTTCCTCTGGCTTCTCTTTTGACTCTTGGCCTGAGCAGTTTTCTGTTTGTCAGGAGCGTCTAGGCTCACAGGCTGTGCTGCAGTCTCTTCCTGCACATCAGGGGGACTAACCCCCGAGGGGCTCCCAGGCCCCCAGGAGCTACCTGGCACTGACTGAGGCCCCTGCGGTAGCCGTGGCTTCGAGCGAGAACTTAGGCGAACACACAGGTCTAGTAGCCTCCAGTGTGCTTGGCTATTCACACAGAAATGCAGTGGGAGGAACGGCCTGCTTACATCAACGTCACACCACAGTGCAGGCGAGCAATGTGGCCTTCAACGTAGCAATGACACTTTAGTAAAGTATTGTCATAACGAACCAGTCCCAGAGACGATCAGAATCCGTGCAGGGCGGCTGGTCCGGCAGAGGTTCGGTCTGCGTCCGATGGAGCGAGCAGGTTTTTGGAGCAGAGCAGCGTGGTCACCTCTCAGTCGGGACCAGCTCTCTGAGCCGTCAGAGTCCTGGGTTGTAAAGACTTCAGCAGCGCCACATGATCAGTCACCTTATCAGTCCCCACAGACCTGTTTCCTGTCAGTCCATGCAGCTGCCACACCGTCCGTCTGGTGGTTGTTTACTTGTTTATCTTCATGGGGAATTTCCACAGCACTCAGTGTCCAAGATGGAGTCACTCTTGCTCATACAAAGCAGAGTCACTCCTGCTCATATGAAAACACCCTTTTCAGGGATGCTGTACACACTGTCTTTCTGTGAGCTCAGCTATGTAGTTTTTAATGTTCTGTTTTGATCTAGTTTTCTGTGTGATACAGTGGGAGAAGCCCTGTTTTTGCGTCAGTCCTGGCCCCCAAATCCCTGGAAGCAGGCCCCAGTCTTCAGTCTCATCCTTGCTATGTTCAAGCACAGCTTTTCTTTTTTAAAGTAAATAACACCCCTCCAGCTGGCCTGGCGTGAGTGAGTCTGCATTAAAGAAAAATTAGTTCATACAATTCACTTAACCTCGACTTTTCCCAGTGAAAAGTTGAACTATAGCAAAATCGTTGGCATTAGCGTGTCCCCTGCTCGGTCCTGTGTGGCTGCCACTGGGAAACACGCTGCCTGTGACTCGGGTGTGATATGTACAGGTTTGTCCATTGTAACATCACATGTGTGTTTTGTCTAATAGTCTGATAATTCCATGGGGCCCTTTCCTGTCTGTGGGTATTTCATGCAACCTCTCTGCTTTCTTTCGTACATTGACTGAACTGAAAATCACTCAAAGACCACCTATTTTTGCAGCAAAACTAAATTCTGAAGACATCTCAGGAATCCTTTGGGAAGGAAAGGATAAGTATATAAAAGTATATCAGTGAGTGTATTAACAATCTCGAGGAAAGTATTATGGGGCACTGACAGTTACTGAAATTCTCTTCCTCTGCTGTTTTGTTGAATTTCATGAAAAGCTTAAATTATAAAAACGTAGGCACCTATCTTGCACTTTGGCTGGCTGCCTGGAATTGTTTTAAATTGGAGCTTATAAATATTCCATCAAGTCCTATGTAATGGAACTGCTTTTTCCTGGCAGTTCGCCTGTGTGGATGGCGTCTTAAACATTCATGCTGTTTTTTGCAAAACTTGACAAAAACATTTCAGGCATTAATAGTTTTGTTAATAAATTACTCAGCACCAAAACTATATATTATTTGAGAAAATCCTGGAAACCAATCACTGTGCTGTTTTACTGTGGACACTCGGTGAGACGTGGACTGCCCACAGCACGCCCAGTGAGCCCCGCGCCTCGGTGGGAGCGTTTCAGGCATCAATGTGTGCGTGTCCGCGCACGTGGCTGTGGGCCTTCCCAGCGAGAGCAGGCAGCTAGCACACAGGTGCCGGCTTCACTGGAGAACTCATTTCCCCGTGGCAGTCCTGATGGGCACTGGCGTGAGGTAGTCCTCATGTCCCGTCACGACTGGCCAACGGCACCAAGGCTGCGTGCGTTACTGCAGTCTCAGTCAGCTCGGGTCTTCATGGAGAAGTTAAACCGTTCTTTAAAACAGGTGAAAATAATCCTTACTTTGCAGTATGTTCCATATTGTAACACGTTGGAAAATAGCAAACCATTAAGACAGTGATTTGATTTGTGCTTGCAGATAATTTCTTTTGGGAAAACTTTAAGATAAAGAGTACCCTGCCATTCGGGGGCATATATTTCAGCTTCTGATAACTCTAGCATTAATTTAAAAAGCTGTAGCTCCAAAATGACCATGTTTTCAAAACAATTCAGGCTGTGGTTCCTATTCATATCCAATTCTGTAAAAGATCCTGCTACCCAAGCGTGCGTGTGTGTGAGTGTGTGAGTGTGTGTGTGTGAGAGAGTGTGTGAGTGTGTGTGTGTGTGTGTGTGCACGCACGCGCATGTGCCATCTGCTGGCCCCACTCAGGACATGTGTACGTATCCTAGCGCCATGTTCTTGTTTGTCAGGTAAGTGTCCTTACTGTTTATCGTAAGTCTCAGGCTCTTCTTTATAGTTTGCTACTCATCTCCTTTCAAACTTCTGGATTGATTTGATTGAATTGCCAAGGATTGTAAGGGAAAATCTTAAAGCTGTTGCTGTTCAGTTGTTGAGGGCACCGTGCAACCAAACAAATGCAAAAGTAATTAGATGCAGAGCCTGAGAAAATTGCAAGTGTAATGAGTAATTCCTGGTTTCAGGTGTCCATCAGAATTCATTATTTTTTGTTGCTTTGTTTTATAATGAGACATTAATATATATACTTATGCATTATATACTTCCGACATACTATCACTATTATTTGTTTTGTGTATTGAGGTTCCATGTAATTTTTTTAAGAAAGGGCATCTGCTACTAAAGGTACTTGAAAACTCTGATAGGATGGTGACAGCATGGCTGTGAACTCAGAGATCTGAGTTTGCGTTTCATCGCGGAAACATAACGAGACTTTGACATGGGCCCCAGTTACCTGACCTCCCTGAGGCTCTGTTTCTTTATGGATTAAACATGGACAATACCTACTTCATAGACCTGTAATGAGGATTAGATGAAGCAATGTATACAGCATTGAGTATAGTGTGTAGTCTAGTGACAAATGGCATTTATTACTGTTGGTTTATTGTGATGTGATGTGGGTCTTGGCTTTAAAACAGTAAAACCAAGAGTGAGGAATTCAGGACTAATAAGTGGAGAGGTTTGAAAGTTGCCTTGTTGTCAAGAAACATGGTGTTAAGTAAAACTGAAGTTTAGGAGTGAAGAGTGGTAACAAATATGGTGTGGAATGGGGTTATTTTTATGTATGTTGTGTTTACATTTGATAAAAAATAACTACTATTTGGCTTCCAAAAGATAAAGCAATGTCAGTGAAGGCAACAGGAACTTATCTTACTGTGTTGTGTTGTCTCTATGCACAAATATGGTTTAGAATTATACAGTAGAGTGTTGTATACAATTAATTATTGTATTATTTTCATCAATTTAGAATGATAGAATTGTTAATTTGGAAAGAATATTAAAGATTATTTAGAGTATGTTAGCTTACTTTATAGAAGTCAGAGAGGTGAAGAAACTTGGACAGACTAATTACTAGCTAGTTAGCAGGAAGTCAGCCCTGGAACCTGCATTTCCTGACGCTCAGGCCCATGGCCAGGCCGCCATCTTTGCCTGCTGACCCTTCCATGCTGGGCTTCCAGGATGGGCTAGTTCCAAACATTCAGCCCCGTCTTCAGACTGGCTGTCAAATACCAGTCCAGGTGTGGACTGTCCTAGCATTTGGAAGGGAAGGGGGGTCCTGTAAATAGGATTACTTTGAAGACTTTTATTCCCAGGGCATTTGGTTCTCTGTTAGGAAGTGACAACCCAGCTGGTGAAGCAGCGAGGCTGTGTCCTTTTGTTCCTTTCCCGTTCTCCATGGAGAAGTGTGCAAGGCCAGCAGGCGCAGGGGGACCCGTCCCCTGCAGTGTCCGCAGATGACAAGGCGGTGTAAGACGACAAGTGCACTGACTGAACTGAGACAATTTCTTCACGGTAACTTCATGTGAGGTTAAAATGTATGCTCTTTCCCCTCCCTTGGCAGCTTGTATACCCAGATCTGAAAAAAATCTCGTGCAAAGCAAGCTGAGCATAGATATAGATGAAGAGATAATTCAGCATGTTTGGCATTTCCATTAATTTACTGGTTTGTTAACTTATCCATCAATTCACCAAATTGTCATTAAGGATTTCCTACGTCCTGATGTCACAGTGCCTAAGTATAGTAGATGCTTAATCAATGGTGGACATTATTATTACGTTAAATGGCCCATCCCTCTGCTGACACGCTGGAACAAGTCAGGCTCCATCCTGCGGTGCTCCCAGTTGGGGGGAGCGCCGCGATCAATCAGGTCATCAGAAAGTGCACTAGGTAACGAGACCACACTTCGCTGGGTCTTGGTTTTGATCCACTCTGGCAACACAATCTCTGTCTTTTAATTGGTGTATTTAGACCGTTCACATTTAAAGTGATTATGGATATAATTGGATTAATATCTATCATGTTTGCCGCTGTTTTCTATTTATTGCTTGTTCTTTGCCCCCCCACCCTTTTTTTCTGCCTTCTTTGGTTGTAGTTGATGGCACATGATCAAAATGTTATATGACCCCATTTTCTCTCTTCTCTTAGCACATCAATCATACTTATTTCTAAATTGTTTTTAGTGGTTACCCTACAGTTTACTTTCAAATAATACTTACCACTTTAGGAGGAGGGCAGGTACCTTGGGAAAAAGTGTTCCCAACCCCTCCGCCCATACACGGCTTAGGACACAGCTGCCACTTGCTGCACCTATCCCTATGCTCTCACCCCCCGTACAATGTTACTGTGATTGCTTAGAGCGCAGAACACTTATGTATTAGATGAAGAATAAGAAAACCATTTTTTCTTTCACGTATTCCTTTTGCTCTGCCTTTCTGTAAGTAGACCTGAGCTCCATCTTCCTTGTGTGAGAAGGGAGGCTGCAGGGTCTGGAGTTAGGGAATCTGCTTCCCCAGGCAGGATACGTCTTTTCCCAGAGGAGTAGGCCTTTGTGATGGCGGATGCTCCAGTCTCTTTCATAAGGTTACCTTCCCCTTCCCCCCACCAGAAACAGAGTGGGGGTTTTCTTGACTTTCCTCCTGAGAATCTGGTGGGGTTCCTGGAGTATAACCCATGAAAGTGTGGGGTGCCCCCTGAGGAATTTCTCATTCTCAAGCTGATTCATAGTAGCCCCCGCAATTCATCAAAACCACCAAAGTTGAAGTGTTCCTACCAGTGATGGCTCCAGCACTTCTGTGCTAGGTAAGCTGGTCTCACTGTGATTCTCTGTTCTTCTGTGTCTCCAGTTTTAGGGGCAGTGGCTTGCCCTGTGACCCCAATTCTCTGACAGCTCCAAGAAGAGTCATTGATTTTCAGTTTGTTTAGCATTTTTCTTGTTGTAAGGACAACTTCTAAGCTCTTCACATATTAGAGTAATGACAATTACCAAGTGGTAAGGAATTGTTTTAAAGTTCCTTATTTTTGTCTATTTTTTTATACATCTTAATAATTTTTCTATTAATACATCTTATAAGCATTTTAAACCAAGAAGTTCTCTTAGGCTATCTCAAATATTACCATTTTCAAATTAATTTTTTTTCAGAAAAAGGTGTTAATATTATTTTTCTACAGAATACTACCATGTCATTCCAGCACTGGGAGTATTGCTGAAGAATGTAATTCTACACAGTAAGGCTTTATGCACAGATGTACATTGTAGTAACACGTGTGGAATGGCTATTGAAATCACCTAAGTCATTCATTACCTTGATCTTTTCTGTAAATTATCTTTTGTCTTCTCTTTTGTGATGTCTTCTTTACCCAACCAGCTCTGTAAACACCTGGAGGACAGGGAGGCTGTGCGAGGTTTCTGTCAATACCCCTGCCCACTGCCACCCCCACAAAACTTGGCACATTGTGTTTTTTTAGTCAACAAAGATTGGTGTGCTGGGCACTGGGCAGTAAAATGGTGAACAAGAAAGAAACAGCCTCTAACCCCATGCATTTAGATGGCATTCTAGGAGACAGGCATTACGTAAAAAACTGTATGGATCATTTTTAATTAAGTTGAGAAGGAAAGTACTGTGAAGGAAAGTACTGTTTACAATATTATACAACACGGAGTGACTTGCACATAGTAGGTCCACAGAATCTTTCACTTTATCCTGAATAAACTATGTCCTGAGGCCTGTTCTTGGAATTTGTATACATGGAATAACAGTATGTACTTTCTTGGATCTGATTTCTTTCCCTCAATTTAATGCATTTGAAACTCATCCCATGATGCATTTAGTAATGTTTAGTATTACTAATAGCTGGTTCCTTTCTGTTGCTGAACAGTTCTCCGTTGCATGAATATACCACAACTTAAAAAAATCATCTTTTGCTTTAATTTCTTACTTATCTAAATGAGTATGAGGCTCTTCTGTTTCCCAAGTACTGAAACAGGAATGCCCCCAAGGGGACCACATGGACACAATCTCGTGGTTAGTTAATAAATCACAATCCTGACTAGCAATCAAAGGTTGGGGTGCGTCTGATTTCAGGGGAGATGTTCACCAAGTTTGGTCTCCCCTATGTGGGAAGATTGTGTCCAGGCAGTCTATCTGAACAAATTCGTAGATTTTATTGTTTTCTTTTTTTTTTTTACTTGTCCAAATGGACATGAATGTCAGCAATTGGTCATAGGTTATTTTTTTCTGAAATTGTTTTGCTCCTGCTTTATGGAAGAACAAATCTATGATGAAAAAGATGTGTGTTAGGCTCTTTATAAAAGATAGGAATAGTGAACCCTGAGCTTCCCTTTGTAAATAATTTAAAGAGACATTTGTGATGATCTGATCACTATTCTCCTTGGGAGGGGAAGTAGAACAGGTTTTTTTTGCATCCCAGAGTTCTGAAAAAAACTGGCGACAGTCATTAACTGGAGCTCTCACCTCTTTAGCCATTTACCTCTTGACTTCAGACTTTCAAAAAAATCTTAGATTTTTTTGTTTCTGTTTTTCATGTTCCTTAATTGTTTTCCCCCTACATTGTGACATTGTGTGTGTGTGTGTGTGTGTGTGTGTGTGTGTTGTAAACTGCTATGAATTGAACTCTAATGAAAAGACTTATGACCCTACTTGGTTAAAACAAGCAAGCAAGCAAAAAAAATAAACAAACAAACACCTTTTCTGTTTTCTAATACACTGCTATTTTAGAATTGCTTCCTTTTATAAGACGTAAGTAGCCGCGTGAAACTTTTGGCAATAACAAGGCTGATCATTATAATTACGAATAGTGATTTCATATTCTTATAGATTACTTAATGATTACATAGAACTTACCATGTCATTAGATGTTTATTCGGCATGTAACTTTTGTTTTTCATCAAAGTGGTGTGATTTACACAGCAAGGATATTTAGCCTATGATTATGAGTCTGTCACCTTGAACTGTGCCTTAGTAACTAGCTACAGTTTCCGATGTAATTAAATCATTGAGCCCCGTCGTACGAGGTGAGTGGGCAGCTAAGTGTGTGCGCATGAGGGCTTGGGTGAAAGGAGTTGGGTTAAAAATCGTGAATTTGCTCACTAATGAAGCATCACCGAGTGGGGTGGTGACTGTGACCCTCTGTCCTGAGACCACTGAGCCTTGACTGGTCACCCCCCCTCCCCCCCCACCCCGTGGTGTGCGTTGAGCTTGTTTGTATCTGCCCACGTGTGAGCCCGTGGGGCATCAGCACTCGGTCCAGGAATGACCTCAGGCGTGGACCTGACCGAGCCAGGGGTGACCCCCTGAGCCTTTCCATTGACTGGTTTAGGAGTGGGAATGTGACCCCCTTGGGCCAGTGATACTTAGGAGGAGTTTGCCGGCTGGAAGGCGAGCCCTTTCTCACTTTCAAAGAGAGTCGTGGGAAATCTCTCTGGTTTCCTGGTATGTTTCCAGAAGGGAAGCATGGGGCCCAGATCACGCCGGCACCCGTCTTCAAACCGCACGGAGACCCGCCCGGAGCTACGGCCACGGTGCTAGCCTAGAGGGAGGGACATCACCAGTCTGTGACGTTGTCATTGAAGCACCGGGTTAATCTTTGCAGCCCAGGTGGCTCTGGACATCTTCCTGTTGCAGGTTGAATTGTGTGTCAACCGGAATTTTGTGTGACACCCCCCTTGCACACAGCCCTCGTCCTCAACTTCTGATGGCAGAAACCTAGTTCTGTTCTTAGGCCGACATTGGCCCCACTTACCACTGTGTGATTTCTGGCCAGTTCTGCATGAAATTGAACTATGAATGGAAAGAGATTCGACACCACCAGCACTACAAATCAAATGACCGTTTGAAGGACACCTCCAAAGAGACATTTACAATAAATTGCGACAAGCGGCCCAAAGTAGGACAAGTGTGTAGGTGTGTGTGTCCGCATGTGGGATCACTCATGTTAGCAGCTATTGTGAATGAGGCTCTTTTATCTCGTTATTTATCAAAATTTTCTGATTAAAAACGTAAATAATGTAGTTGGACCAAAAGCATTATAAATATCCGAATTTTCCCCAGGAAATTCCTTTCGTATCTTCAAGGATCTATTACATTATCTGTTAAAGTATTGATATTATCTACCAGTTTGGTGTGTTGGTGAACTTTATTTTTTATTAAGCAAATTTGATTCTTTTTACATTTTTCATATATCTTCATTTTAAATCTTGGTTCAACTAGTGATTTCATTGATGTGTATATTTTCTGGTCAGTCTAATTGATGACAGTGAGCAAAAACTGACTCCCCACCCATCTACTGGTCTGTAATTACAGTTAGTTTATCTTTCCAAATTGAAGAAAACATTATTGTGGCCCATCTGTTTGACTGGGTATATTCTTGTGATTATAATATCGCTTCACAGATTAATTTACAAAACATGCCATTTGTTTTCTTTTAATTAATAGCCTGTCATAGTACAAAGTTCAGTGGTGTAACCTAAAGGTCAGGACCTACCACTTATGAACTATTAATTACCTATTCACTCATTTACACGCATGACCTGTTGATCCATAGGCTTGGCTGAGAATAAAGACCTAAATGAACCTAAAAGAGCCTAAAAAATATTTTACATAACTTTCCAAACATTTCCAGGAAAAGTTGATACTTGCATGAAAAAGAGAGGAGAAAAAAGTTCATTAATTTCCAAGGTGTTTTACTGCCTCTCCCCACAGGACAGGCAGGTAATCATTTGAATAGTGTCATCCCTTTCTTAATCATTCCCCCACCAACACTGGTGAGGTGACATGAGTGACTCTTCTTTTTTGTTCTTAGGGAAGGAGGGGGCATCAGAAATGATTTCTCAGATCTTTGGAAAGTGTGATCCCAGCATAAATTGTAACTGGGCTTCATTTAGAAAGTGCTGCATTACCTCATCGTTCAGTTTAACTATGGATTTCCCATAAATCTTCCTGTGGCCAAACGTGATAAACTGCTCAGCACATCACAGAACAAGGCGGTGCTTATTAGCACTTGAGAAGTTATTGATTGCTTGTCTTGATTAATCTTTTATGGGTCTCCGTAGTATTAATTCCAGAGAAGAGACCCATGGTTCTGCCACAGCAGAGCTCATTCATGGTTTCCACTTCAATTACAAGGTTTTTGATGCCCACAGCTATTAGTTTCATTATGACTTTTCTAGCACAGATTTTTTTTTTGTCTTTATGAACAATGAACATTTTAAAATTAATTTTCAAGATGTGCCAATGAGAAGAAAAGTGTGGCCAAAAAGTGTGTTTTATACTTAAGGGTAAAAATGAATTTTAATTTATGTTTTAAAATAAGTTTTTATGCAAATATATATATGACTATATATGACTGTGTGTGTGTGTGTGTGTGTATGGTGTGTGTGTGTGTGTGTGTGTGTGTGTGTGTGACAGGGTTGTTTTTAACCAGTGAAATCAGGAGTTTTTTAAATGAATAATTTGTAGTACTTTGATGCTGACTTTTTTTTGGTGGTGTGGAAATTCCTTTTATAAAATTTTTGTTATTTTTTTATTAGGTTGGTACAAGAGTAATTGCGGTTTAAAAGGTTAAAAATAATTTCAAAAACTGCAATTACTTTTGCACCAACCGAATAATTTTCCAATTACTATTGCCATGCAATATTGTATTAGTTTCAGGTGTACAGTATAGTATTCGGGCATTTACATACCTCATGAAGTGATCCCCCGGCACCATCATGCTGACTTTCGCTGCTGATTGTGCTTGAACGTTTTCTAAACTAGAACTATAGTATATTGTGGGATTATAAGGACATTTACCTGTCTTTACAAGTGGCCTCGAATGGAGCAGGGAACATTGTAGGGCTGCTGGCCCAGGGGTGTGGGGTGAGGGGTGCAGGGACAGCCCCCTGGTTTGGGGCAGGGACAACTTGGGGACATGGTCTTGAAGCTACATCTGCACAGCACATGATTTAAGATATGGGGCAGGGGGCCAGCTGGTGCCCCCATATTTCTGTTTCACCATTGCCTTAGGAATGGATGGCTGACCTCACAGGAGGTAGGCAGGGTTCTGGCCCGAGATGCTAACCAGTCAACCCGGGTCCAGCACTTCATTGCTCAGAGCAAAGTGTTTTCCAAGCAAATCGCTCGTGGGTGGGGCCACACTTTAGGCTCCTGTCAATTACCTGAGACCAAGTCTGCACGTCCCCGCACTCAGCACATGTTTATTTGATTCAACGGAACCAACATCAGAGTCAGTGAGTTAATTAGCTCACCTTTGGCAGGAGTCCCTCTGGGTGGAGGTTAATGCAGATGGAAGGACCAGAAGGACACTTACGGGGAAGAAGGCAGAGCAGTTCTCACGGGAGTTGAACACATGCCAGGGTCACCTGGGCAGGCTCTAATCACAGTCTGGGATTGAAGATGTGAAGGGTGATGTGATTTAATGACAACAAAGTCACGTGTAGCGTGTCCTTGGCATGAGGGTCAGAATTCTGTTTGTGACTCTTGTTTGCAGCTGCCAGTAAACCACATTTGCTCATGAAGGGTCGTTGTGAAGGGGATTTCTAGGGAGTCATGTTTGCTGATGAATGTGTTATGTCACGGGTCTGAAATACCTTCTGTCTCTGTGGTGTCTTTTACCCGTGATGAAAATATGGCAGGATGAAAAATATATGTCCCTTATCCCGAGGAACAAGCCAGCAGGCGCAAAATAATTGATCTTAGGTTGGCAAAGCAAGGCATGTGTCGATTCACAAGTCAGTTATAAAGATGTGCGCTTATGTCTGCAGCTCAGGTCGGTTTTGTTGGTCTAGGTAAGGTTATGTGTTCTAGGACTGAGACGTCATGTTTAATTAACTGAGAGTTAACTTTTATCTGAAATCAGAGAGATCTGGATTTGAACCAGTTCCATCATTTACCAGCTTTTTGAACTCGTCCGTCTCTTGTTCATTATTCTAATCCATGCCTCAGAGGGTTCTTGCAAGGATAAGTTGGCTGAAATGTGCCATAACACACAGGAGATGCCCAAAAAACGGTAGCTGTTATTTACTGACCTGAAGTGTCAGTGAAAGTTTTGGTATGATACAACAGAAGTAAGGAATCCTTCAATAATGACTGCTGTTGGATTGGCTAATATCTGTGTGCCAGGAATTGGGGCAACGAACATACAAAAGTTCCCACACGCTGGGAGCCCATGATGTATAGGTAAATGGTTCCCTGAATGGTGAGTTCCAGACTAACTCCCTTTCTTCGGGATTAAAGGTGTGGACTGTGAAGCTGAGGGACGAGTCCAGGACTGTCAAGGAGAAGGTCAGGGCTCTGAACTTTATGTTCTCAGACTTCGTATCTCTTTCTGATAGAGGGATGCAGATGACATAGGTGAGGGCTGGTGTTTCAATGTGCGTGACGTTGAGATTTGGGGGGCGGGGTGGAGGCCCTCCACACAGCGGAAGCGGCAGCAGAGGAGCGCAGAGGTAGATTTCAGGATGTGTCTGGGACAATGGGTAGGTTTGAAAATTAAGAAGTAAATTCAAGTCGGTGAAGAACTGGCTCAGCTGATTAACTGGGAAAAGATGCTAAACGACTATTGTGTCAATATCTTGACTGGTGTCAACAGCACATTCAGGGGTCAGTCAGAAGCTGTCAGGTGACATTGCTGGAGTCACACCTAACAGAGCAGGTGTCCTGCAGTCTAGGCTGACAGATAGGTGTGGCTGGTCTGGAGGGTTCAGGTAGAGGAGGCTCCCTCCCAACCTCTCCCTTCCTCCCTCCTTTTTTCCTTTTTTTTTCCTTTCCGTAGAGGAGGAAAACTTTTTAAAAATTAGTTTCAGGTGTACAAAACAATGTACTAGACATTTTCCTCGACTCTCTTAGGGTCCCTGGCTGGGTCTGCAAACGTTTTACTTGGCGCAGGAGCCGTTATAAGACCGGAAGAGGGGCCTAAACCTGAGAGTTCTTTTGCTAGGTTTTGGGGAGGGTGGGCGGGTGTGGGGATGCATGATGGGACTGGGGGGGTGAGTGCAGTGAGGTGAAGCCTTGGGTTCTTCCTGGTGCCCCTCCGTATAGGAGATGAAGGCACCCCTTCCCTCCGGCATGGGGAGGGCAGCTCTGCCACGAGGGGCCTTCTGACCTGCTCCAGGGAGAGCCGGGAGGTCAGACACCCCTCTGCTTCTGGCGTCTTCTCAGACTCCTCAGCCTGAGACAGTCACTGTGTCAAGGCGTCACACTGCAGGGTCACGTGTCCTGAACCCCACCACTTCCTTCCTTCCATAAGCACAGACTCAGTGCCAACTACGTACCAGACGACACTGTTTAGCTTCCCATACAGCTTACACTCTAGGAGAAGACAGACAGATACGTATTTATATATATTTGTAGTGACAAGTGCAGTGCAGTAAACATGCCAAAGAGAGAGACCAGGACCTACTTCCACTGGCCACTCAGAAGATCTTTCTAAAGAGGTGACTTTAAGCTGACATCTAATGACAGCAGCCATCAGGGAAGTCACTCTCTCTTCCACGTAAAGGTTACTTCCTGCCTCTAAGCGCAGCATCTCATTCTGGTCTCCACCATTTTGTTCCTGCTGTTTCGCTTCTAGCATCTTCTCTCTTTCTATGTACGGACTTCCTAACTGCCACCTATAGGAACATGGCTTGTAGGATCAACGCCCAAACCAGCATCTTGAAAAGGTTATGTGTATTCTAGCTTCTCTTAGTAGCCATTTATGGTTTGGATATTATCATTGTATCCCAACCATTCTTGAATCCACTTAGGTTTTCCGCTTCCATTGCCCCTGTGAGGTAATGAGTTTAATCGGTGCGCTGCCTGTTAGGCTTATGGATCTCATTGCAGGGAGGTGGTGCTGACGGTGGGCCACGTGGGGTTAAGATACTGAGGGAGAAGGAGGGAAGGAAAGAGCAGATGCAGAGAATGAGCACGGTCTTGGGGGATGCACACCTCCCTTCGCCAAAGCACTGATGTCTGCGTGTAGTACAAACTCTGGGACAAACAGTGTGTTTGACCAGCCTCTCCAGTTCCTTCTTCCCAGTTCTGATCAAGCATCCGGAAAGCCCGTTGGAAGTGCTGTGTTCACAGTGAGTCTCCCATGATTCATTGAGTGAAGAGCAAAATCATTGCTATTTGATTATTTCCTCCCGTCGAATCGTGGCAGAGTCCTTGCACGTCATCCTCACGGTGTATGTAGAAAGGACGGTTAAGGTATGTGTAAGCTCGTGATTGCAGTGGGATACGAAAAAGAAATCTCTCATCTTTAATAGATGTTAGTGTAAAGCATTAGTTCGAAATGTATTATTTTCCTGAATGCTTTAGAGGAAATGTAGGGAAAACTACCAAAATAGATAAATTTGGGGGTATTTACTTACCGTTGAACCAGCCTTCTTTCTGAGACCTTGACTGTCCACATGCTTTGGATAAAAGACATGTGTGTGGCCTGACCACCTGTGGCCTCCGTGGATTGGACCAGGGGAGACACTGACCTGGGGCTCAGACAGTCAGATTCTCTGACAGATTTGAAATTGGAGCCCCCTCCCTCGAATTAGTTGTTGTCTCCTTCTGTCTGGAAGTGTAGGACGGTCTCGTGAGCTGTAGGACAGCTGAGAAAGGAGGTCAAAGAAAGCAAGGAGAGGGAAAAGAGTGGGAGGGGCCAGGGATCGGAACAGTGTGGGACTCCCACTGTCCTGTCTGGCAGGGTCCGACTCTGTGTGAGCAAAAGTGAAAACTGTGCCTTTCACACGAGAGAGAAACCTGTCATTTGAATGGAGAATGCTCTTTTCATAGGAAAGAACGTGTGCTAGAGTAGCAGAGTGGGGTTACCTGTGAATGCATTAAATAGTTTTCACCTGAAAGGCCACCTCACAATCCCCACAGGCTTTGGTTGGCTTTAATGTTTTCCTGTCTTCTAATGGACAGTAATTGAAATGGATTTATTATCTAAATTATTCCTTAGTTCAGGATATCACTTAGAAAATGGGATCATAAAATGAGATCTTCACATTCCAAAAGCAATCTGCAGAAGCACGTGAGTATTAAGGCAAGAGTCCTCCAGCCTGACTTTCCCACATGGAATACAAAGCAGCCTTTCAAATTTGGAAAATTTATTGTATTGTAAATTGGATTTAATGTCTTTCTTTACCTAATTTAGAAAAATTGTCAGGAGAAACTATGTCTGATTTTACATGCGATTTCCTCAGACTTGGGTACTTCTACAAATGAACAGATCTCTGAGAACATTGTCCCACATGACTAGGCCCTGGAATTTTCCTTCCCTTTAAGCATCACAGTTGTAATCTCTCTTCTTTTTCCTTCATGCCTGCAGAGCCCACCGATGCCTGGAGTTCGTCCCAACTCTCCTTTCCCACGTCCCCTCACGCACCTGCTTCGTGCAAGGCTCGGGGGTCATTAGGACAGCTCACCCCTTCCTCCCCCCGCAGACCCCTGGGCACGAAGCTTCTTCAGCCCTCACACCACCCTCTTTCCCACGCGTCGTTCCTAGGACTGTGAGAAATCCCCAAGACCCACTACTTCTCTGAGACACAAGTTATTCAGTCAATGTTAGATCAATGCCTCCAGGCAGGTACTTGGTATGTCGGAAGTCCTACATATTTGAACATATTTGAAAAGTTAAAATATGGAGTCGCTCATTTCTAGGAGCCTGCCATATATGGGAAGGCAGATAGGACAAATGTCATCACAAAATAATTGTTGTAGATGAGATAGGGACCAAGAGCAGTGGGGACCCTGAGGAGGTCTTCCCGGTGGCCCTGGGGGAGTAGGGTGGCTGGGAGGCTGTGGCAAAAAGGAAGCAATGTCACCTGCAAGCTGGAGAGCTTCTGAGGCGCGGGGGTGGGGGTACAAGGAGTTGAGAATTGCTGAAAACTGTAGTGTAAGAAAGATGGGGCCTGAGGCTGGGGGCTGGGCGGGGCCGGTCGATTAGACCTTCCAACCCCGTAAAGAAGTAGAGATTTGACCCTGGAGAGCTGTAGAAATTCACCCGTTTCATCGCCACGTGTCAGCCTTAAGCAGGTGGCCAAGGAAAGTTAGGGGGCTGTCTCTCAAGACACCTTGCGAGGTGGCATCATGATTTCTTGGGGTTCAGGATATAACCTTAGAATGTTGCAAGTCTCAGGGTCAAATTTACCCTGAATAAATTCATGAGACACATGCATTAACTTATAATGCAGAGCGGCAGTCGGAGGCCTAAGAACGAGAAGCGTCTATGCAGACAGCACACTTCCTCCCTGTAAGCAGACCCACCGAACCGTAATCAGAGGGTGGTGAGCAGATCCCAAAGGGAAGAGGGTGAGGCCTGTCTTCAGGATTCACATGCACCCACCAGGGGACACCGGTGGTCCATCTCCTATAACCCAGCACCTGACTCACCTTAGGGGAACCTTTACCAAGAGGTCTGGGCTCCTCCAACCGTTCTCTGCCCTGGACCGTGCTGGGTGGGGCTGAGCCAAAATGCGTCTGTCAACATTTACATGGATGTCATGGCCAACCAAACATGTGGATGCCCGCATTTTTCCTTTAGACCCGTCAGCACGTTCTACAAGGTTGTAGTCAAACTTGCTTAGCGTGGGAGGGACTCTCCTCCCCTCAGGTGACATCAGTCCTTAAGAAGGCTATAATCTGGGTATTACTATAGACCAAATGGAAAAGGACAGTGGCACTAATTCCCTTACTCTAAAGCACAACTTTCCTAGGACGGACAGCTGTGAGCGGTCAGGTGAGGCCTCATGCTGGGCTTCACTCTCAGTGGGTTGTAGTTCTTAACGGGAACGCATGTCGGGCCCAAAGCGAGTCACTTGGGCGCTGGCGGGGTGCAGACCCTGCCTGCAGGGCGCGCTCGCACCCACACACCTTGCTCCGTCCGCTAGGAGCCCACCTGTCTCTGACCCGATCATCTGCCCCTGCACATAGATGGAAATGGTTGTCACTTTCAGATGGTTCTCTTCTTCAGGGAAGAAAAAAATCACATTTTATAGGAAACCTCCTAATATGCCGGCTGGTACCTGCTTAACTTTATTCCCAAGTTTAGATGATCATACAGAACTTTAATGATCCATGAAGTAGTTGTTATAAACTGTACTGGAAAGTTCTGGAATGCCATTATGAAAAAATCATTATGCCTGCATGTTTTCCCTTCTTCTGTGCTCTTGAGAATTTCTTTCTCTTTTTTACATTGACTTTCACATTATTTAATGCCTTCTGCCGCCTAAGCATGCGTCTTCACCATCTGTGACATCACAAGTCATTCAGCAGGCGACGGGCCAGCCTCAGTGAGCTCAAATTGTGAGGGAATGCCAGCGCTTCCGGGTCTGAATCACCAGGTGTTTCATCAGTGTGGCCACAACAGAAGGCACAGGGACAGGCTGGGGCACGTGGGCCAAAGCGAACATGTTTACAGCACCAGTGTCTGTAAGGAGTTGGTGTTGGGAAGGCAGGCGCGCAAGCACACTCATGCCTGTCTTAAATCTGTAACTAAAACTGTGGATTAAAAATTATGTATGCTCATTATGAACAAGTTCAGATAGCAGAGACAGCTTTAAAGACAAAAGGGGAAATCACTCAGGTCTTACTATCCATTAATAATCATAATTAGCATTTTGAAAATCCTTCCAGATTTTTTTTTGGCCATGAAAACATACAAAGGCACTCTCAAAATGAAGGATTTATACCAGGTATACTATTTTATAACCGTTTTCTTCATATTTTGAACACATTTCTAATTCAATAAAGACAGATCCGTATCATCATTACTGATGTCCACCACCAACCATTCTAGTGTCTCATGTTATCTAATTTATTTTTCTATTTTATTTAAAAAAAGTCTTAAATTTTTACTATTTTTATTTTTCAATTACAGTTAACATACAGTATTACATTAGTTTTAGATGTACACATAGTAATCTAATTGATTTAACTATATTGTTTTAGTATTAATTAATTTAATTATGTTGCTCGTCATGCAGTTTGTTTCCGGTTTTGGAATTTGCAGATAATAGCAACTCTGTGATGGATACTCTTGAATGCTCATGCTTGTCCAGTTCTAGGGTTCGTAGTACTCGACGTCATGTAGAACGTCCAAAATTGTCGGACTAGTGAGAAGTACAGTCACTGTCAAAGGTTATACAAGTTTAAAAATTTGGCATATATTGTTCAATTGCCCTCCTTAAAGCTTGTCTCAATATGCACCTCTTCTAACAACATACAAGGATGCCCCATTCTTCAAACATGGTGTTTGCTGAGGGTCCCCCAGTATTTATCTTGCTTGGACTCTGCAGAGCTTAACTCTCTGGCTTGATGTTTTTCATTAGTTTTAGGAAGTTTTGAGTCATCATCTCTTCAAATGGTGCTATTCCTGTGTTCTCGCTTTCTCTTCTTTTTGAAACTCCACTTACATGTATGTTGGGTCTTTCCTCCCAGGTCCCACAGGTCTCCCCTGCTCTTTTTGTGATCTGTCTCTATTTTCTTTCTGTGCTTTAGTTTGGATAATTTCTGGCTTCCAGTTTATGAATCCTTTCTTCTATTGAGTATCATCTGTTAAGCCCCTCTTTGGAGTTCTTAATTTCAATTACTGTATTTTTCAGTTCTAAAATTTCCAATTGGATGTTTATAATAGATTTCAATTTTCTGATGAGATTATCCTTTTTTCATTGTTTTCTATATCATTTCCTGGAACACACTCATAACTATTTCAAGTTCCTTATCTGATAATTTTAGTACTTGCATCAAATGTGAGTCTGTTTCTATTGGCTTGTTTTCCCTTGATTTTTGGTCAAATGGCTCTGTTGCATTACAAACAAAGCATTTTAGTTCCCTGAATGCTGCATGTTGTATATGAATAATTGTAAAATCTCTGATGTTATCTTCTCCTAGAGAGGGCTTACACTTTCTTTGCTGGGAAATCAAGTGGGTGTGATGGCCTTTGTCTGGTTGTGGGCTGAGTTGACTCGATGCTCAGCTGTGAGTCTCTTGTTGGCCCCTTCTCCCAGGTGTATCACCTGAAAACCTGCGGTGATCACCTGGGCCCCCTTCACTGCTGTCTCCACCTCTAATCCCTGATTTTTTAGCAATTGGCTGAACATTCATTATGCAGCCTGCTTCTTTTTGACTTCGTGCTTCCTGCCCTTGCAGCCTCATGATCTAGTTAATGTCTGGAGGGAAAAACTGGAAGACTACAAGGGTCCATCTTATTCCTTCCCTTCTCACTAGGACCCCAGCCCCCTGCGTCTCTAGTTTTTATTTCTCCACACATGTGCCAAAACCTTGGCATGTTTCTCTGACTGTTACTGGCCTTCAGACTCGCCCCTTGTCAGAGCCCACAGCCTTGCTCTGTGCCCAAGTTAGCGACGCCTCGGCAGGTGCAGTCGCCTCTCCATGTGATTCCCCGTCTTCCTGACCTTGGTCCTGAAGTCCTTTTGCCTCAGTGGCTCTCCAGTGCTTTCAAACACAACTTTTTGGATCCCTCCCCCCCCAATTTTTTCTATTTATTCTTAGCAGGCACAGTGGTTTGCCATAAGCTGCTTCACCATAGGGAAGCCTGGAAGGGAAGCCTGCTGTAGGTTTTTTTATTATCTCTTTTGGGGGAAAGGGGAAAATCAAATTAAGAAAGTTCCTTTCCGTTTTTTATATTTTTTAAACACATGAATGGTGGTTAATTTTATAAAGTGATTTTTCTGAATCAATTGAGGCAATCATATGGCTTTTCTTCTTTAATCTCATAAGCTAATTTGGTAGATTACCTGATTAAATATTCTGATGCTGAATCACTGCATTCTTAAGCTAAATCCCACTCTGTTGTGATAATTTATTTGTGTACACTGCTGATTGGCTAATATTTTATTTGGAATTTTTGCATTATGATGAAAAGGAGAAATGGCATATGGCTGCTCTTCTTGTTCTCTGGGTTCATTATTAATGTTTTGGGGGCTGTTTTAAATGGCCAAATGCCAACTTTGATTTTTCGCTGTGCAAGCCCTTTCTGCTCTGTCACCTCAGAGAGGCTGAGTCACTGTTGGCACATTTCCTAATCTTACTTCCAGCAAGCCTCTGGCTTCAGTCCTGCTCTCAGCTTTACACTTGAGCGTCATCAGCCTTGGCTTATAGAGCTATGGAGCTAGTTTTGAGTATGATCATGTCTTTTTTTTGTTGTTGCTGTGGATTTTTGCTTGGTAGATCTTTATTAAATTAAATTTATTGGGGTGATATTGGTTAATAACATGTAAGTTTCAGGTATACAGTTCTATAACACATCACCTTTGTATTGCATTGTGTGCTCACCATCCAGAGTCAGTTCTCCTTCCATCACCATATATTTGACCCCATTTACCCTCTTCGTCCTCCCCTCATGTCTCTTCTCTGGTAACTACCATACTGTTGTCTGTGTCTGTGAGTTTGTTTTATTTTGTTGGTTCATTTGTTGCTTTCTGTTTTATATCCCACATATGAGTGAAATCATGTGGTGCTTGTCCTTTTCCGTGTGATTTACTTCACTTAGGGTGATACTCTTAAGATCCATCCATGTCGTTGCAAATGGCAGTGTTTCATCCTTTTTTAATGGCAGAGTAGTATTCCATTGTATATGGAGGGTGCCAAAAAATGTATGCACATTTTAAGAAAGGAAAACTGTATTAAAATTGTAATACTCAATATATACCGATAACAAAAGATGAATACAAGTCACATTTCACTTCTGCAATTACAAGAGGTGCTCAAAGTGGTTACCATCAGTGTCCAGACACTTGTGATTATGGTGAACTGCTGCTTGAGCAACATTGACCAAAGTGTCCACTTGTATACATTTCTTTGGCACCCTCTCTATGTACCACATCTTTTTTATCCAATCATCTGTCAAAGGACATTTTAGTTCTTTCCATGTCTTGGCCACCATGAACAATGCTGCAGTGAACATAGGGGGACATGCATCTTTACAGATAAATGTTTTCAGATTTTTGGGGTAGGTCTTATCCATCGCGATAAGTGTTTGGGTCTGACAGCGTTCTTCAAACACGGACTCTGTTATGATGTCTTGACTAGACACCTTCAGAGGATATTTACTTATGGCTACATGTTGTCAACTTTTCATTTGGAAAAATTGCACATGCAAAGAGAAATTTAAAAACGGGTGTAAGGGACACTCAGCTGCCTTCTGTAGATTAGTCCCTTGTCAGCACTTTGCCACATTTGCTCCGTGTGCATGCAGTCGTCCCCCCTTATCTGCGGTTTTGCTTTTTGAGGTTTCAATTACCCACGATAAACCCCGCTCTGAAAATATTAAATAGGAAATCCCTGGAATAAACAATTCATTGTTTTGAAACCATTCTGAGGAACGTGATAAAATCTCGTGCCGTCCAGCTCCATCCCTCCTGGGATGTGAATCATCTCTTTGTCCAGCGTTTCCTGGCCCGTTAGTCACTTAGTAGCTGCCTTGGTTATTAGATCAGCTGTCGTGGTATCACACAGTGCTGTGTTCACGTCACTCTGATAGTAGCCTCACGCTGTGTCACGACGGCTGCATCATTCGTCTCATTTCATCTTGTCACGTAGGCCCTATATCACCTCATTCATCACTACAGGAAGGGTGAGTGCAGGACAATAGTATATTTTAGGAGAGAGAGAGACCACATGCACATAACTTTTATTATAGTATATTGTTAAAATTGTCCTACATTATTGTTAGTTATTGGTGTTAAGCTCTTACTGTGCCTAACGTAGAAATTAAACTTCATTGTAGGTAGGCATGTATATGTAGGGTTTGGTAGTAGCTGAGATTTCGGGCATCCCCTGGGGGTCTTGGAACATATCCCCTGTGGAGAAGGGGGGACAACTGTATACAATTTCTTTGCTGAAATAGTTGAAGGTAAATTTCAGGTTTTATGTCACCCCACTCCCGAATACTTCAGCGTCCATCTCCAAGGGGCCTTTGAGAGCCTCGAAATGGACCAGACTGTGAGGGATCACAGGTATCGTTTTGTAGTCCCCCCTGCACTCCTTTATCGTTAGTATGGATAATGGTTCTAACTGCTCACAGGACGGCAATTACAGCAGAGGGGTGTGCCCCAGATTGTAGTGACGTCAACGCGCCCATTGGCTCCTGCACCGGATTCTCGTTCACCACAGACGAGCGCCATGTTTCTCACTTTCCTCCGCCGGAGACCCTGTGTGTATTTTATTTAGTTTTTCCTTTTCAGCCAACACTTAAATACATATTTCAAATTGTTAAAATGTTTTAATAATGTTATTTTCTCAGGTCCATTCTCTGGCATTAGGCCACTCATGGAATGTGTTGGGTATAGAATAACTCAAGCATGTAATTCACAAAAATATGCTTGGATAAAAATGCCATAGTGTTGGGAAAGAAAAGATTACTTTAGTCCCAACAAATTAAAAATACTTTTACATCCAGGTAGTTGACTACTCTAGTCTCAAGTTTCTCATATTTAGGTTTTTATTTTAAAGTCCTTTATAAAAGGGGAGTTTTAAATTTTTTGATTCAGGTCACCAATCTATCTGATTATTCATTGGCATTTTGAATCCGTGTTTCGGAAGAGTAGTTGGATGAGACTTGTATTTATGTTGTGTGTATTTTCTAGCGTTCTGTATAATGAAAAGGAAACGGCTGACTATTTACCACACATGTGCCCACACTTCAGGGCCGTGCGTGTACGTGGACCTGAGTTCAAGGGTGCTGGGAAGTTGTCGAACCGGGTCCGTGATTCTGGCACAACCCCAGGTCTTGTTTGGACGTCGTCAAAACAAATAGTTGTTAAATTAAATTAGTGGCTTCTAGTAGCTGTGTTGGAATGTTCACTGTGCCAGGGAGAATGGAAATGTAGGCCAGAGGGCTGCCTTTTGCGTCACGTTTCCTCTTGTGTGTTAGTGTGACAGATGGCGTTTTTGCCCTATGTCTTCTCTCTCATACATGGCTTGTCATGTGAATTTGCAGTCCCCCTTCTACCCCCCACAAAAACGTGCCGAACCTCTTGGCCCTTGACTTTGGGTTCAGACATGGGACTTTCTTTGGTCGGCAGACCTTGGCAGGCGTGATGGTGGGCAGTTACAATCCAGCACCCACAGGCCTGTGTGTTTCGCTCACTCTCTTGTACTTCTTGTGCTGGCAGCTTGACCAGGATGGCCCGCAATTCCCAGGAAGGGATGCAGGGAGCAGAGCTGAGCTGCTCTAGCTGGACCCAGCCTGTGTCAGCTGACCCTTAGCTGACCTTCAGATGGATGAGCCAAATCCACGCTTGTTTTCTGCTGCTGAAGTTTCTGGTTGTTTTGCAGCATTATCGCACCTGTAGGTAACCGTTACAGTTGTCAGTGGTCAAGGAAAATGTCTTTGTCCAAGTTTCACGTGACACAAGTGTGATACTTAACAATGATGTGTCCTTTCTAGTTTTTGACAGTGTTTGTAATAAAAATAATCCCAGAACTATAAATATGAAAGTGTTCCTACAGTTGGCTTCAGACTTAAGGCCTTTTATAGACGAGGAAACAGCTCAATGAGTTAATAACAGTCAGGGCTGGGGCTGGGACCTGGCTTCTGGGCTTTCGGTTCAGTGCTCTTTCTTTTACCTCCAGAAATTCTTATATAATTAAAAAAGCCACAAGATCCCACATTGTGTGCTGTCTATGTGAAGTGAAAAGTTAGAAACAACCTTCCGTGCTGGGGCTGAGCGTCATCCTGAGGCCCCTGAGAGTTTTAGAGCAGTTCTAGTGTTTAAATGGCACCAAACTGGCTGTGTTCATGCAGCAGGCCCCAGGCCGTGTGAGAGGTGGACGTCTGCTGTAACTCATGTGCTCACAAGCACAAGATGTCACTCTCGTGCCTTCTGTGCAGATAGCACTCTTGTTGAAAATTTAATGCCTTTAATGGTTTGCCTTTTTAGCCCAGAGTGAACTAATCAGACAGCCTGTACTGAGACATAAATCATAGAGTATTCCTGGGGAACCTCAGGTGAAATAAATCAAGATTCTTTTCTCAATCAGCTCTTCAATCATTCTTTTTAGTCACATAGAAAATATGGTCCATGCTGTATTTACAGTTTGATGGTAAGGAGATGTTTAACATCAATGTAAGAGATTAAAAATGACAAGTTATATGGTGAAGAGTGTGAAAAGGTGTTTACACTGACATGTAATATCTAGGTTGATCTACAACTCAATAATAGATACCATCAATCTTCCAGCAGGCCCCTGAGATGTGTGTCAGAGAAGTTAACATGGCGGTCACCCCGTTCCAGTGGCACATGTATGTCTCGTGTGTAGGAAGATGACATTATCGACCCAGCCCTGGAGGGGTGTGCGCATGAGCTGCCTCTGCTCTCCTTGTCCGGGGTCAGCTGCGCTCCACGTTTAGTACTCCTGGGTTTTGTGTGTGTCATGTCTGATACCCATTCACCCACTTGGTCTCTACTTTCAGAGAATTAAAACATATTTTCCTGATTTATGTGAGGAATAAACCCAAGTGATAAATAAACCCAAGAAAACAATAATTTTCTTCCACTTCTGGCCCCAAACACATTGCAATTCTTGGAAGAGAATTGTGAATAGCAGATGTTTTTCGATTTTATTTTAAAAATGAAACTTTCATATCTTCTATAAAACATTCTGTGTAAAATCTTGACAGGCCACCAAGATTATTAAAATTATATGGAAAGTGAAAAGTGAATTTGTCCTGAGTGAAAGCCTGAAGAGCTCACTTACAGCTTTATGCTTTAGACGTGTAGGTGCTGTCCTTTCCTCCATTTCTCTTCCAAACAAAACAAAAACAAAACATCCGTGAAACAAAATCAACATTTATCTTACTTGTCTCACACACACACACACACACTGACACACTCATACAAACACACACACACACACTCACGCACCTCAATATATTCACTGATTTTCAACTATGTTATAAGTTAATGCTTTTCAAATTGGGATGAATAATGGGTTGATACCAGTGCATTCATACTCTTTTAAACGCAGTTACACCTGGTACTGACAGGAAGTATTTATGAGACAATTACCCAGGTTAGTAGTGGGATCCCAGGTTATCAATATGTTTGTACAGTTTTGTTTATATTCAGTAAGTATTTATTGAATGCCTATCATAGTTACAGCAAATGGTAGCCTTTATGTAGAATATACAAGAAGTGTAAGCCATAGCTACTGAACATTTTACTCTATTTGGAAAGAGAATAGATACATATTATGCTAATTAAATCATGTTATAATCAGCTGAACTGGCTTAACCCCATCTACAAAACAAAAATATTTGACCATAGGAAAATAATGACTATAAAAAAAGAAACAATTTTGGCCCAAAGCATGTTATTTTTAAAACTCAATTTCAGAATAGTACATAATAGAAAGATTTCTTTATAGGCAGGATAATTATTTTCACGTTATATTATTTTTACCTTTTCCAGACTCTCTTCCACTGAAGAATTTTATTTAAGATGACTAGAGTGGGTGAAGCCACTGTAACACCAGGAGCTGGCTTTTTGCATTCATCTCTCTGGCCTCCCTTTATGTGAGGGGGAGTAGGGTCTGCCCAACACCCTTTCTGGCCTGCTAGCACCCCCTTAGGAGGCGGTACCATCCAGGCTTCTGACTTTCTGCTTCTCATAGCTACTGTGCAAAACCTGGAGTTACAGGGCAGCCACGCTCAAATATTCAGTGAACAGAGGGTGTTTCCTAGTTCATCTCATGATCTGCTCCCACTTCTTTTATCTTCTCATGATGTCTTCTCTGGTCTGGGGCTTGCAACCTTGACCTCACTGTCTTACCTTGTCCCATGTATACTGTATTCACATTATTTGTCTATATTTCTGAAATGTTTGTGATATCATTTCCTAATTTCCTGCAGGGTACTTAATAGTGAAACATTAGAGGAGAGTCTGTTAAAGACATAAAAACAACAAATGTTTAGGAATACCATTATTATTTAGTGCTATTTTGAAAACCCTAACAATTGCAAAAATTACATGATAATAATACATTTTTTAAAATGAGAAAAAATCAATTATTTTAGGTGTAAGGACTGAAAAATCTAAAAGAAGTCATGTTAAAAACAGTTGGATTTGATGAGTAAAGGTGCTGGATACATAATAAATACACAAATGTCAAAATTATTACTATATGCAGAGATAATTTGTGGATAACATAATGAAAAGCAAATCCTGTTTATGGTAACAAATTTATACTGTCCAGGAATACTATTAGATAGGTCTATCATTTCCTGGCCACTTATTGCACTTTTAGAGACATTGGCTACCTTGTTAACTGCTCGACGCATAGCAGTCCTACCCACCGCACCAATGTCACAGCCCAAATGTGGGCAGGCTGAACTCAGGGAGATTGGATCTCGGCTGTGTCCTGAAATGGAGGGATAGCTCTGAGCGATATGGAGATGTTAGGTGCATAACCAGTCTGAGGTCACATTTTGGGAAGATTTTTGAATGCTCCAAGAAAGGCACATTTTAGTTAAAAAGATACAGGGAACAGAGACCCTGTAAAACCACAGTAGAGGGGAGCTCACAGAAGCAGAAAATAGTATAAAAGCTATCGAGTGTCCTAAGGAGACAGAAGTGGTGAACACAGGACACAAACGTGGGCTGCCTGGACGTGTGCTCGTGCGACTGGTTTAAATCGTGCAGTGCGTCTGTAGGTCTTATCCGGAGACTGAACTGATTTTATAGCCCTAAGGACATTTGAGCATCCTCTAACGGAAAATATTTCCATCCCAGTGGTGCCTCTTGTTATGGTCTTCTAGGCTTGTCCCCCAACCCCCAGATTCTTATGTTGCAATCCTACCCACCATGGGATAGTATTAGGTGGTGGGGGCCCTCAGGAATGAGATTGGTGCCCTTGTAAATGGGACCCCAGAGAGCTCCCTCACCTCTTCTAACATGTGCGGTCACAGTGAGAAGCCCTGCGCCTGTGAACCAGGAAGTGGGCTTGCACCTCACACCAAATATGCTGGTGCCTTGATCTTGACCTTCCAGCCTCCCAAACTGCGAGAAGTAAATGTCTGTTGTTTATAAGCCACTCAGTCCGTGGTATTCTGTTACAGCAGCCCGAATGGGTGAAGACACCTTTACTTTTGTTTTCTACTTCAGTCAGTTACGAGTGTTCATCTTTTGTCTAATGCTCGAGTTTTAATTTCGTGGGTGGGCCAGAACACTCTGAAGAAAGGGTTTGATGCCAGCGAGGGAGAACAGAGAGGTGTCTGCATTTGGGGTAGACTGAAGAATGTCCTGGAACACCCCAAAGACCTGACGAACTTCTTTCCACAGACCTTGAAATTCTTTCACTTGATACATTTTAAGTTGTGCACAATTTTTCCATTGAAATAAAAAGGAAAAAAAAAAATCTCAGCGATATAGCGCTGACCTCTGCTAACCCCTGGAGGAGGATGAGCAGAAAGGGTTGGCGATGTCAGGTCCTGGAGCCGAGGACACGAAAGCCCCAACATACCTGTCTGGCTCCTCCCCCTCCATCTGCAGTGCAGACTGAGCCCAGGTCGCTCTCAACAGCGAGAATACTGCATGTGAGAACTTTGAAAATAGAGACTTGACTAACTGTGCCTCATCTTCGGGAAGATAAAAGTCCTTCCTAGATCAATAGCGTTTGTCTCTGTAATGGGCTATGAAGTGCAATGTGATGAGACTTGGTCCCATTTTATAGTTGAGAAATCGAGGCACAAGGAAGTGAAATGACTCCGAGGTATGTGGCTCCTCCTCTGATGTTCTCTCCACTGGGTGACGCTGTCCTGTGACATGTTCGAAAGACCACGCGTTTCCGGAAAAGAATCCAGCATCCAGGCAGATGCCAAGGACTGCGGCGTCCTGGGTCACAGAGCAGTACATCCGGGCACATCAGGGGACACTTCTCTGCGCCGACAGGCATTCTAGTCCCGCCCATGAGACCTCGCTCGTGACCTGGCGACGTGCGGGGTCCTGTGAAGCTCGGTGCTGTTGGCAGAGCGTGCCCGGTGCCATGCCAACCGTCGTGACGTCAGCCGTGATCTGAGCGCTTTGATGGGGGGTTGGGGGGTGGGAAGGGGGGGTCTCTGATAGCAACACCAGCAGCGACGCGCGGACAGTCCTCGGCTCCAGGGACCAAGGTAAATGCAGATCAGAGGCTTAAGTGTGTTTAACTGAGTCACAGAGACTTCCTAGGAAAACCAGGAACTTAAAACTCATTGCTTTAAACAAAGATCTCTTTTCCTACTACATGAACTGCTGGACAGTTTGTTTTTTTTTTCTCCAGGAGACCCATTTTTTGCTTAGAAGTAGTGGCTTCTTTATTCCACCCTGTTATCAGGTGTGTTTGATACTTAAAAATGCAATTTTCCTTTTTTTTTTTTTTTTAATTCACTCACAACTGGCTTCTTATTGTCTACAAGCTTTTGCGAAGGCAAGTTTTCGGACAGGCGCTGGCCGTGCAAAGCCCTGTGAACGGAGCTGCAAGGGGCTGGTTGGACGGAGTGACAGGCACGAAGGTCGGCTTGGAGGCCGCGCTGCCATCGCTTTCCTCCGCCATTCCCAACAGCACGCAGGGCCTTTCCACGGAGGGCAGCCCCGGGGCGTGGGGCTGAGGGCGCCGCCCCGCCCATCCTCCCTGGTGGGGGGGACACAGCGCGTGGGCTGGGTGCTGCGTCGCCCCCCGCGGTTCTCTGTGTGTCGTGGAACCCACGCAGCAGCATTTTCAGCTCGGCCCGATGAAACGAGAGGTCACGCTGAGGACGGCGATGTCTGAGACGAGACGTGCCGCTGGAAGATGTTAAATTGCAGCATTGATCTTTTCGTTCTCTTGTATTCAAGGTAAAAGGCCCGGCGTGCCTTCTGCCAAACTTCGAAATGTTGGAACTCTGTCTTATCTGTAACGAAGTAACGAGAACACGCTCTATTGATTGGGACTCACTGTTTGATTAACTCTCTTCCTTATTTCCCTCTATTAATGTCTTGTCAGAGTTCTGGCAGGAGCAGAATGTAAACGCAGAGACTTTAACGAAGGGGCTTCTTACGGAGGGGTGAGCTTCGGGACAGGCGGTGGAACGCGCAGCACCCCGAGGCGGGAAGCTGCTCCAGCGCGGGAGCCAAGTGCAGGCCCAGGCCTGAGCTCCCAGGGCTCATTCGGGGTCACTTTGTCCCAGTTGAACTTGTGGTGGGGGACGGGCACCGTCTTCTTAGTTTCTCTGCTACTTGTGTTTCCACCCCGTTGTTCCCTGACTGGGGCAGCTGCTCTGAGCTTCCAAAACGCGGCGAGTGCCCTGTGACTGGGATGGTCCAGCTTTAGTTTCCCCGCGTAGTTTGGAAGGAATGGGACCGAGGACAGAGCGTCTGTTTGGGGAATAAAATGTAGGGAAGTCCCCCGAGTGCGGGTTTGCAGGACCCCTGCGGGTGACAGGAGAGGCATTTCTGCCCACAGCTGGGGATATAGGCCCTGGCTCTTCCTGGAAGCGAGGAGTGTGGCGAGAAATGGTGGTGGTGCCAACCACAGGTGCAGCGCACTCCGATTTGTACAGACACCCCGCTTCTCAGCTGTGACCACCCCCTAGACAGCAGCACCCCGTGACCTCCGCTCACATCGGTTCCCATTCTGAAGCTGAGCAGCAGGATTCCATGTTCACGTGTCACCATGACGTCCTGTTGTGTTCGGACCTTTCAGCCTCCAGTGGACACACAGCCCAGTCCACGCGCTACAGAGCGGGCTGTGCTCATGACTGAACTGGCCTCCACGTCTCTTCTTTGTCACTGATCCCCTGAGTTGGGAGCACACCTTGATCTCCAGAGGCCAGAGCTGCTCCGAGTCTCAGTTTTCCTCCCTAAACGACGGTGAGTCTGGTCTGCCCGGACCTACCTGCCCCCGTTCATCGCTGGAGTCCTAACCTGTCAGTCAGAAGGTGACTGTATTTGCAGAGAAGGTCTTTAAGGAGGTGAGGAAGTTCAAATGAGGCCTTAATTCCATATGACTGGTGTCCTCATAAGAAGAGGGAGAGACACCAGCGGTGCGTGTCCCAAGGGACAGCCACCTGCACGCCACGGGGACAGACCTCATGGGAAACCACCGTGGCCTGAGAACTGTGAGAAATAGCTTGTGTTGTTCAAGCCGCTCAGTCTGCCTGCTGTGTGGTGGTGGCCCTAGCTCCTAATGTGCCGTCTCACAGGACGGACGATGTGCCATATGGACCCCGGCAACTGGCCATTTGTGGGACGTGCCGGAGCCCGTTCATTCAGTCATTCATTCAACAAATGCCCACTGTGTCCAGACGGGGAACAGCCAGTGAGCCTGGTAGATAGAGACCTGCATGGAACGTGTCTAAGGGAAACCGCCTTAAACTTTGTATTTTGGGATGACTAAGTCACCTCAGATAACATGTAATAAGGACTGGTCAAGAAATTAACCAAATTTCTTGAAAAAAAAAATCGATTCTCAGTCACCCATTGTTACCATTTTTAATTATTATTACTATTTAAGAAACAAAACCGTGTGTAGGTTTAATATGTATCCTTCACTTTAAACCAGCAAGAAAAAGGCAGTGGGTCTATTTTTTTGCCACTATATTACAAGCAAGCATAATACTTCTAGTGTTTCGGCCTGTTTTCTCTGCCAGGTAACTCTCATCCAGGTGGGGAAATGTAAACCCTGCTTGTTGTGAGAAGAGCAATGCGGCCCTGAGCACACACTTGTACAAACAGAACTGCACACACACGCCACACCTACGATGCACACACACAAACACACACTTCCTGAGAACACGTGCACGCACACATTATGGATTTGCAGTAACCACAGTGTCAGAATAAACCTGCTGAGTTGTCTGAAGTGAACAGCAGCGTGTTGAGTGCATCTCTGGGTATCACAGACTTGTAGCCTTGACACTGATTTGCTGGTAGATACCTGGCTGCTACAGCCTGTGTTGTATGGAATTTTCTCGTTCATCCTTTTTAGGGGGCAGGTGGCAGGGTTGAGTGTGAGCAAGGAGGGACGTGTGACGCCAAAAAGGGCCCTGGCCCAGCTTCACAGGCCCCACGTCAGCTCCATCATCAGGAGGTGGCAGTGTCACTGGGTGAGATTGTACAGTGAGGGACCTGACGCTGAGCAGGAAATGAGTGGAGGCCATGAGCAGGTTCAAGATAAAAAATAAAAGTATGAACAAGAAGAGAAGGCAGAGGCTGCAGCCGGAGGGCAAGGTCGGCCAGTCGCCATTTTCCGGGATGGCACTATTTGCCTTGGCACGCCTTCTGAGGGCTTTGTCAAATGTCATTGTCAAGGGCATGCCTTTGCCTGGCTCCAAGTTGTTCCCTCCTCAAGGTGGTGGTGACACAGTTTAGGACCTGACCAAGCAAGGAGATTCTGCATTGTTCTATCGGGACTCAAGCAGAATTGTTTTCGTTTCTTAGGCAATGCATTAATAACATGGGAATTTAGATGTGTGCATATCCTTTCTTTCCATTCCAACATAATGGTACCTATAGGATGTGTGCGAATTAAACATTATTGATGGTTTGCTTTATTTGATATTTTTTCTTCACTTTATTATGAAAAATTTCAAGTATACAAAATGAACAATAGGATAACGGACGCATATACTTTCCATAGTTACTAACATATTGCCATAATGTTTTTGCTGAAGCATCATCGATTACAGATGTTACAGACATCAGGGCACTTTACCCTCCAAAACCTCAGCACATACCCTTTCAAAACAAGGAACATTTTCTATGAAAACACAATGTGATTATCACAAAATTAACAATTACCACCTAATACTCCATATTCATACTCCACCAACTGTGCCCTCAATGTGATAGGGCACCTTGATCCTGTCCTCTCAGTGTGGCCGCATGTTACTTATTAAATGGTGATGATGATATCCATGTTTCCTACTTTACTGGAACATTTTGAGAAAATGAAACAACAAACATGGAGTCACTTTGAAAACCAAAAGCACTGTATTAACTTCAGGGATTATTTTATCGAGGAAATGAGATTTCTCAGAGACGAAGAGGGTAGGCCTTTCCACATTGATCGTCATTCCAAGATAGAATATGTATTGAAGAGGTGCTTTTGTGTTTGGAGAACTAAGACGGGAAGCCCACATCACCTCTCAGAAAGCCATTCCCAGTAAAGGAAGGGCATGAAAATGGGAGTGAGGACAAAAGCCTTTTGTACCTTATGGATAGCAGCTCATGGTGTGCTCTGGTGGCCGGTACCCTAGGTGAGCCGTCTGGCTCTGCGAGGGACATCAGAGCACCTGACACTTTCTTCCAGGTGCAAGGAAGCTTCAGCTCATCCTCCCATAGTTTCCCCAGTGTTGCTTCCATCAAAAGGCCCGTTCTCATCACTTCAGCCCACACTGATCTCTTCCACTTAACCCTACTTTCTGTGGTTTAATCAGAAACGTGACATTTGGCATAAAAATTTGCCTTTGAAGTCTGGCACATCTTGAATTCGGTATTTTTTAAATGTTCGGGGCGTATAATCTCTGTAAGTAAATTGTTAGCTCCCCACAAGGCTAGGGACGATATCATAAACACTTTCTGTGGCCCAGAAAGTGACCACCGCGCTGTGAATACGTACGTGGGGGTCTGACCGTCATTGCTGCTCATGAACGGAGAGGAAACCTCTTCTTCATTTCTGAGTAGTAAGTGGGGAATAGAGAGGAATGCCAATTTTATAATTCTGATTAATTTAGCACTTAGAAGGAAAACAGGCTTTTTAATGATAAAATTTATGGTCCAAAGCACCTGGCTTCTCTTGTTGCGATTATTCTGGGAAATATTTTGCATCCTTTGCTTCCTTGAAGAACTTGACCTTAGGTTAAAAATCAGAGGCATTATGGACAGGGGACAGCAGTCTTTGTGGGACGCCTCCCGTTGGCGTAATTTCAGAGGAAGAGGAGCCTGGCCAGGTAGAACTGCAAGATCCAGGATGACCCCAGGATCTTTCAGTGATTAGCTCAGCCTTGCCAGTCAGTCAGAACGGAACCCCCCCCCAAACCCTGGCAGCACCGTTTGCTTGTCCTCGCACCTCTTCCTGAAGTTTTAATCTTGTGTCACCCCTCTCCTGTAATCATTAGCGTTTACCGAGCACTAACCCGAGAGACAGTCTCCCGTGCGTGGGGATGGCTTTGACTCTCTCTGACCCATTGTTACTGACGGTGGGCAATCTTAAGGCTCACTTTCCTCACCGGGAAAATGGGGTAATGACAGTACCTCTCTCCTGGGAGTGTTTGCTGTGCACTGGGCACCAGTAAGTGCTTGGTAACCGTTGGCAGTTTCATTGTTAATATGTGAGAGATTTACACAGTGCCTGTGGGACGGCAGTAAGTGTTGGTGGGCCTGGATTGAACTGAAAGACGCCCTGTACAGAGCCTACTCACATCTGTTTAATTCTGTGTACAGAGCTAATTATAAAGTAAAGGTGAATGACAGAGGCTGCCAGGGAGACAGGCAAGGAAGGCCGGTGGGGAAGCAGGACATGTGGGTCCTGGTCCTGGGACCGCCGGGCAGCCCTGGGTCCTAGTTCCTTCATCTCAATACACAGGGGTTCGGTGTGACGACTGGCTCCCAGCTGCCTCCTTTAGAGCCCTGAGCCTGTAAAATGCCCCGTGGAGAGAGGCCTCGTGGTCAAATGGATCTGGGAAGCAAACAGTTTGTCTCCCATTTGGAGAATCGCAGTGTCTTTAACTGTCTGAGTTAAAGAAAGAAACCTGGTTAATTTGGTTAATTACTGAAATTACTCGACATCCTTTCACATTATGCGAACCTAATGTTTCAAAAAACAAACTTTAGAAAGTGTTGGACTAGATGATTTTCCAAGTCCCTTTGAAGAGTCTATTTTTAGGTATAATACACGGTTAACATTTCTCCATTTCTGTAATAATTCCTTTTCTGATTTTCTCACACCTGAATATCCTTCTCAGTACTGTTCCTTCTCTGCAACTTCAGATTAAACTGTGTTTCTAGAAACATCCTTCATTCCATTGTTTAGATTTTGCAAAAGTAGGTGTACTTAGATTTTGGTGTACCTAAATATAACTTCATTTAATAAAATAGAATTATAAGAATATTATTACAAAAATGGAATTATTAATATTCCATGAAGAAGAAGAAATCGGGACCACAGTATTAGCACTAGTAAACTTTGCCTGTGAATCGAAAATCCACTACAAAGCCTGATCTGTGGCAATTAAGAGCAAGAATTTGTAGTAATTACAGTAGTACTTATTTTGCTCTTGGGAGTCAGAATTTCAAGGGGGAGAAAGCAATGAGTCTAATTATTTATAACTTCTTTTAGCTGGAGACACAGTTTTTGATGTTAAGATTTAACGACTAAGCTCATTTAATCATCTTTTAAGATTCGTGGCCCACCAGAGCTTATTAGAGATGAAAATTATTCCAATTTTCACAAATTGTGAAGAGAGGGAAGCTGGCGTCGGTTATAAGGAACTTACCCTTGGAGTCCAGTGAATGGAAACTGTGTTGCTGTGAAACGCTGTTTAACTAGAACTCGGGGAATGTTCCCGCTCACCCATGTGCTGGTAACCGAGGACTGACGGGGACCCCATTATCTTCCTTCCTCAGTCGTGAAAGTTCTTGTGAAAAGCATGAACTCCCCTGTTAATTTTGTTACAGGAAGCCATCGCCAGTGAACAAAATCCAGCCTTTCTTGTGTGACTGGGAATCTTGCAGTTTGTCTTGGTCATGATTCTGAAAGCAAATTTTGTTTTGTCTGTGAGGTTGCCATAGAGGCTGGACAGTGGCCGTGGGGACAGAGTCCTCGCTCGGGCGCTGAGTGGATGAGTAAGCCAAACCTCCGTTACCCGAGGGAAGATGGAGAGAACAAAGAGACCTCTCTTAGTGTTGCTAAGAGGCTGCACAGGACGGGCACGCAAGCTCCTCCATCGCTGTTTGGCGCATGGCACTTGGGAAATGTTAGTTCTTCATCTTATGAACTCTGATATTAAAAGGAATAAACCTGCAGTGTATAACATGACTGTGCTGAGCAGAAGCTTGCCTCTTTCTAATAAAAATACCCCAATAATGTTTGAGATACTTGCTTCATTGAATTCTGCTGTTCTCCATAAGGATCAATCGGTGACACCCCAGCCTCAATAAAGATGAATAAATAAGAATACTGTATTTTAACCAAGAAATATGGACCAAGGAATGAGCATTTGATGAAGAATGTTCTATGGAACCCTGGGAATACTGCAAGGGTTCTGTCCTTCCCTGTTCACAAGGCTACGACATGGATCTGTGAAAGTCACAATCTAGCTTACTATTAGGGGTTGAGTTGTGTCCCGCCCCCAATTTATATATTGGAGTCCTAACCCCCATGACTATATTGGAAATAGACTCATTGCACATGTAATCAAGTCAGGTGAAGATGAGATCATTGGGGTGGGCCCAATCCAGTACCACTGTTTTCTTTATAGAAAGGGAAACTTTGGACCCAGAGACAGACATGCACGGGAAGCTATGTGACGATGAAGATGTTCATTACAAATTGAGGACAGAGCCTGGAAGTGACCTCCCTCGTGGCCTCAGGCAGATGAGCCCTCGACACCTGCATCTCGGACCTCCATCCTCCAGAACCGGGAGACAGTCAGTTTCTATTGTTTAAGCTTCAGAGTTTGTGGTAGGTTTTTACGGCAGCCCTAGCAAATGAATATACTTCATTAAAATCCTTTGGATTTTGGTTTCAGTGGTCAGCGGCACTTGATGTGAATTACTTTCCTTATTTTCCCTGATACTCACCGAAATCATTTTCACGCCCATGGGTTTTTCTCTTGGTATTTCTTCTGTAGGATTGCTTGCCCTTTGCTTTTTCATCAATCCAAGTTCTAATCAGTTTTTGTCTCAGTTCAAGAGCCACTTTCTTTGTGCAGCTTTTCTTCACAGTACTGCTCCATCCATCCATCCATCCATCCATCCATCCATCCACCCATTCATCCTTCTTTTTTTTTTTTTTTTTAAAGATTTTATTGTGGAAGGGGAACAGGACTTTATTGGGGAACAGTGTGTACTTCCAGGGCTTTTTCCAAGTCAAGTTGTTGTTCTTTCAATCTTAGTTGTGGAGGGTGCAGCTCAGCTCCAGGTCCAGTTGCCGTTGTTAGTTGCCGTTGTTAGTTGCAGGGGGCGCAGCCCACCATCCCTTGCAGGAGTCGAACTGGCAACCTTGTGGTTGAGAGCCCACTGGCCCATGTGGGAATCGAACCGGCAGCCTTTGGTGTTAGGAGCATGGAGCTCCAACTGCCTTAGCCACTAGGCCGGCCCCATCCATCCATCCTTCTATCCAGCTATTATCCCTCCCTCCCTCCCTCCCTCCCTCCCTCCCTCCCTCCCTCCATCATTTGTCGGCTCACTCATTTAGAATTCCTACCTTAATGCAGTGCCTACGTGTACAGGCTCAGCCTTTCCTTTCTCTACCTGTGGTGTGGTCTGTTCCGTGCGACTAGGGAGCCCTGCTGACTGTGTTGCTCATGGACCGTTCGCCACCTGTCAAGCAGTTGACGTGTACAACAAGCGCTCCAATGTCACAGGGGAGTGTGCTGATGGGAAGGAAGGAGGGGCATTCACTTTTGGAAGAAAACACGTCTTCCTTAATTTTCTGTCGTTTGAGACAGCATGTTTCCATTTCCTTGTTGGGCTGCCTTGAAGCCAGCATCCCCTTGAGGGTGTCCAGTGCCTGCTGTGCCAGTGTCTCCCTCACTTCCCACCTTTTTTCTAATTGTGGAAAATAGGTCACTGGCGCTTTCTACTTCAAGGGAGTTGGCTACCAATGCTGGAGGGAAGAGGGACAGCAGGGCTCCACGGGGGTCAGTACGCCCGCCGTGATGGCGCCCTGACAGCGACTCCCCGAGTCCGGCCTTATGCTTCTCGGGGTGCACTTCTGTCACTGGCTCATGGGTTTTCTTTGCTGGTCTTTCTCTCCATTTTTGTGGAGGAAGTGCACGTTTCCTGTGTTCCCTTCAATGATATTCGCACCCTCCTCATCTTTCTCTGCCCTTATTTCTAACTTGCTCTAGGTAGTAAAGCCCCGAGCGTGATGCCACCATCCGGAGATTGTATACGATTCTGACCACTATTTATGGATAAGCCCAAGCAGGCCAAATGTACTAAATACACTAATTAATGAAAAGTGCATGGCATTGTATAACCCAGTGCTAGAAGTTCCACAGTAGTATCTTCACTGAAACCGTTGGGAAGGGAAGGTAAAAAGTGGTAAGAGTTTTCTGGCAGTAGCAGAAATAAAATAAAAATGCTTAAGTTCACTTATTTTGGCACTGGAGTGTGGCTTTGAGGTGGGGATGGTTAAGGTTTGAATTTGGAATTCCATATCCTGGTGGGGAGGGAAGAAATCCAGGAGCAGTTTCTGCAGGTCTTGCCGAGGCTGTTTTCTCTGTATCGTTGAGGTGGCTTCATTTACAAAGTTGCATGTCTACCGGACTCTCAGTTTGAGCCATGTTGGCAGGAAGAACTAACAGACTGGGGGTAACACAGGGGCTTCCGGCCTCTGCCTCCCGATAATGACCTCCTGTGCTGTGAACTGTCTCGGCTCACGCACAGTGTAAGGCAGAGCAGGAGTTAAACTGTTTTTGCCGGTTGCACTTCTGGTGTCTACAGCCTGCTCTGTCTCTGTGTTTAAAGATGGCTTTGTCCTGGAAAGAGCCCTCACCCATCACCCGTCACTCGTCGCTCAGAGCCTCACTTCCTCACTAGGGAAAAGCGTTTCTGTGTATTTTCTGCCTTATTTTGTAGTTATTTGTTTACACACCCATCTTTCCACTGGAGCGTGAACCACTTGAAGGCAGAGGAAATGACTGAGCACCTGGGTATCTCGTGGGCCTGGCATGGCGTCTCCCGCAGAGAGATGCTGAGGGACGTTTGTTAAAAGGATGCATTGAGGTGTTTTACGGACCTCAAGGTCATCATGTGAAGGTCAAGTGAGATAATATGTGTGAAGACTTTTGAAATTTTAAATAAATATTCAAACAACTAATATTTATCGAGCACTTACTCTGTGCCATATACTGCTCCAAGTACTGTTTGTTATTCATTCATTTACATTTTATTAATACAGTGACCACCTATTTCACACTTTGAAACAAAAAGCAAACTGATGACACGTGTAGGTACAAGCTCAAAGAGGTGTTACAGGAGGGATCCCATAGGCGTCATTTGCGTCTCTGCCCCTCTCCTTTGATAAGCTGTCTTGACGGGATAGGACAATTAACACACAGAATGAAATCCTACTACCTAACCTAACCTAACCTAACCTAACCTAACCTAACCTAATGATTTTCTGGGGTCAAGATATTTTACAAGGGCACGGAATTACTTTTACTTATAACCCTATCATTTGGCAGATAATAAACACTCCTGATATATCTCTCCTATTAGATTGATATTTTTGTTTTTAACAAGGATGGGAAACAATGAGCTGACCTGAAGATAGTATTGTATTAACCGTCATACCTCTGCATTTTCCTCCAATGTAATCTGTTCGACATTGAGTAGCTTTGTGTCTGACATCTGGTTTTTCTTCAGTGACATCATTGGGCCATTAATCGAAGAAAACTCTGCTATGATTTTTTTTTTAAGGTGAACATAAGGAAGACTTTGGTTTTGAACATAAGGTCAAAAAATGTCAAGTACAGACCATCAAATTAAAAGTAACTAAATCAATAGCATTTGGAATCTAAAAATGCTTCTACTCAACACTGGAAAACTAATAGACCTGTGCAAGTATAAGATTTAAAAAGTCTTAACATAATGGAACACACTTCAAATAATTCGAAGCACAAATGAGAAGGGGAAGGAAAAAAAAAAGAGGTAAATCTGGCATGTAAGATGGATGCTAACTAAATGTACGGAAACAGCCTAACTTTGTGCCAGCGCTAGGACATGGACCCGTGGAGGCTGTTCCTGTGGAGGGAACTTCCCCAGACACCAGTCTTAGCGTCCTGACCAGACTGAGTGTGACTGACGTCAGAGCTCAGCACCCCAGGGCCCCTCAGCCTCCTGTCAGACGCTTCATGTTTCTAGATCCACAGGGAACCGCCCCCACATGCACTTCCTCCGCTTGACCACCCCCCTCAGGGTGAGTGGGGTGACGAGCAGGGGCCCTGGCCCAGATCTGACCTTCATCCCGCTCTCTGTATTTTTTCCTCATCTGGAAAATGGGAATGTCACTTCCTTGGGTGGCACTTCTTTTTATTGAGGTGAAGTTCACAGAACATCACAGCGCCCATTTTAAATGCCCAGTTCAGCGACAGGTGGCATATTCGCAGTGTCACACAAACACCATCTCCGTCTGCTCGCAGACATTTTCAGCACCCAGGAGGAAACCCCACACCCACGAAGCACGTCCTCGGCCCCACAGCCCCCCGTCTGGCCCCATGGGCTTGCCTGTTCTGGACATCTCACGTATTAAAAAGTGGAGTCACACAGGATGCCATCTTTCTGTCTGGCTTCTTTCACTTAATGCGTTTGTAGGCTCCCTCCACGTGGTAGCGTGTGTCAGTCTCCATTCCTCTTCACTGCTGAGTAAGAGTCAACGGTGTATCCATCAGCTGGTAGACATTTGGGTCACTCCCACCTTCTGGCTCTTGTGAGTAATGCTGCCATGGACATTGGTGTACGATTTGGTTTGAGTCCATTTTCAGTTCTTTTCGGTGTATACCTCGGAGTGGAATTGCTGAGTCATATGGTAACTCTGTGTTTACTCTTTGAGAAAATGCTCAAGTTCTTTCCACAGCAGCGGAACCATTTCACATTCGCAGCAACATATGAGGGTGCTCTCCAAGAACTTTGAACAGAGCTTTGAGCCAATCACATGTGCTCTGGGGACAGGTTCAAAGGAACCAAAGCTAGAGACAGGGAATTTGAGGGTGATTTCCTAGCTAAGGCTATTCTGCTTGCTGTTGGTTTCCTTTAGAGTCGGTGGGAGAGGAAGCAAGGAAATGTCCCAAAGGTGCGTAATTTCCCCCAGTTATGCCCTTGTGTCCTTACTGTTTCGCCCAGCCCAATCTTCTGAGGATTAGGCTCCACTGGTTTTCGGTTTAGCTGCTGCAGCCAACACTCCCCCTGCCACCTTACTTTGGTTCCATCTTCGTGCCCCTCCTAGGGCTTCTGCGGATGGATAACTCTGTGATCGCTGGCCTGTTATCCCGCCTCTGGCTTCTCCTTGTGCGTGTTCTGCCCTCAAGGGCAGTACCTGTTAGAAACAGACTGTAGTGGACTGAGCTGGGGCCTCAGGAACAAGAGGTACAAATGCCCCTGACCAGGGCAGTGGCAGGGGGCAGGGAGGAGAGGCTTGTGGGCTGGAGATCCACGCAGAACGTCTGTTTGTGTTTCTCAGTATCTCTAGGGCCCAGATGGATGTAACCCTGTGGTGACAGCCACAGCACATGGGTTCTTTATCTCAGTCCGTCACTCCGTGGTCTCAGAGACGGAGCTGACCTCCCCAGTGCAGAGGGCAGACTGGGAAGTGGGGTGATGTAACGACACAGCACGTGTCCTGATGTCGCACTGCTCTAGTGGAGGAAGAGCGTGGCTGGCCGTGACAGCAGAGATTGGATCACTCAGAATAAATAATGCGTACTCGATCCTACAGCATTGTGTTCGCCAGGTGTCTTAGTTGACAGAGGAAATAATGAGTAAGATTTAACAAAGCGCGATTTGTTGGAAAGATATGGAGGATTCCCCAACTTTGACTGGAGGCTGAAAGACTTGGAAAGGGAGGTCTGAGAAGAGGAGCCACGGAATGGCCCCCAGGCAGGGCTGTCTCAGCGGTCACATGCAGGCCCAGTGGGCTGGGTCACGGCCCCATCTCCCCATATGCAGATCCCCCAGAAAGAGCTTCTAGCTGACCTGCCTTGGTCACGTGCCCAGTCTCTGCGCGGGCTGGGGAGGGCTGGGGAAAGGGTGGGCCCTCCTGCTTTGGTGCTTGTGCAGTGCCAGTGCAGGCAGGGATGAATAGGGCCGGGAGGGGCAGGGTGCGCCCAGGGAGAAACGACAGACAAGTGGTCCCTCTGAGCGTGCTCAGCATTTTCTTACGGCCTGCAGTACTGTAGGCAGGGCTAGACTCAGAGCCTCCCGCCTCCCCCTCGAGAGGGAGACCAGTTGATTTATGAAGTGGACGCTAACCACCCCCCTTGCACTTAAATAACCACCTTCCTTTCGGTCACTTTCACACTGTTAGGATAGAGAAGGCAGTAACTTACCTTGGTTTTAAAGTCCTACGGTGGGGGAGGGGGGGTGTAGATTTGTACGGAAAAGCTTGTAAGTAGGAATGTTGTTCAAAACAGGGCTGTGGAATTCGGACTGCTGGTTGTCTGCCCTAGGAGGGTGTCGAGTCCAATAAGCAGACGGTGGCCGTGCTGAAAAACTGAATCCCCCAGACGAAAAGAAGGCTTCAGAGTTCAGCTGATCTGGCCCTAACGGACTGCACGTGTGTGTAGCGATCGTTATGTGAGAGAAAAGACTGCTCGCACCATGTTCTCTGGGGGGTTTTCTCATCCAGCTTTCCCCGGCCTGAGCCACCAGAGTCTTGTAGAAAAAGTCACGCGGGACCGCTCCAGCCGCGACTCTGGGACAGAGGTCCGTGTGTCCTGGACTAAGGTGCAGTGTCCAGGGCAGAGATGGCATGGAACCTCGTAGAGGGAGCAAAAGGGCTGGGAGAGAACGAGCGATGCCCGCAGAGGGGGAGGGTGCCCTGTGGTCGCGTGGCATACATAGTAACGGTCACACCGCCAGTGGCTGGGAGTTGTCACGTGCACACACGTCCAGGCACTGTTCTCAGTACCGCAGCCACCAAGGTGGAAGCACTGGCACATGCCCGTTTCTTACGGGCAACCAAGGCACAGACCGAGTAAGTCATTCCCTGCGGTTCTCCAGCTGGGAGGCGGTGGAGCTGGGGTTCGGGCAGACGGTGACCCCACTGCACTTCAGCAGGCAGGCATGAAGTGGCTTCTCAGGTCTACTTCCCCACGAGTGATCTGGTGAGCGTCTCTGGGTGGAAGATGGTCCTTCACCGGCCTTGGCTGACCCTCTCGCGTTTCTGAGTTTCGGGGGAGCTGCTCCTTGGCTGGTGCTGCTGTTGGCCCCGCCCAAGTGTTCTGTGAACGGCCTTTCTTCTGCGGGACTCGTGAGACCCTCAGCGGACAAGACGCTGCTGCCCATCCTTCACTGTTCTGGGGGTGTCTGTGGGGGGCACACACTTTAATCATGATCGCAGGCTCCTGTAGTGCGTGGGTGGTTTGAAGGAATCAAACTCACTTTGCAGGTCCTAAACCTCACTGTCCCAAGCATTTGCACATGTTTTTCTCCCCTCTATATTATTTCATAAATAAAAACAATTCTTTGGGAAGTGTTTCTTGGAAAAACAAATGCAACGGGAACAAAAATATTGTTAACTCTGGGAAGTTCATCTGGGGCCCAAACTTAAATGAAATTTACATGAAAGGAGCAAAGTGGAGATCCGGAAAATAGCTTCTATATTTTCAAACATGTTCACACATGTTCTCCTTGTGGTCTTCGGAGACCACAGTAACCTTTTAATTTGATGCGATAGGTCCTATGTGTCTTATCCTGAACACTGTGCTGGGAGTTCTAAGGGCTACAAATGAAAGCACTGCCCTCCACTTCAAGGAGCTTATAATCTTGTTAAAAGTAGAAAATCCTCACATCTGAAATATTAGAACACGTGGGAATAGCACGAGACTTTGAGAGGGTGGAAAGCTTCCTAATGGAGGGCAGTATTGATCTGGACCTTGAAGGATGGGAATGACTCGGATAGTAAGTGAGCAGGCGGACGGCTGTTACAGGAAAGAAGACCAGCTGGCGGTGGACTCTGGAGGCCGGTGACGGACCGTCTTCCACCCAGAGACGCTCACCAGATCACTCGTGGGGAAGTGGACCTGAGAAGCCACTTCATGCCTGCCTGCTGAAGTGCAGTGGGGTCACCGTCTGCCCGAACCCCAGCTCCACCGCCTCCCAGCTGGAGAACCGCAGGGAATGACTTAGTCGGTCTGTGCCTTGGTTGCCTGTAAGAAACGGGCATGTGCCAGTGCTTCCACCTTGGTGGCTGCGGTACTGAGAACAGTGCCTGGACGTGTGTGCACGTGAGAACTCCCAGCCACTGGCGGTGTGACCGTTACTATGAATGCCACGCGACCGCAGGGTACCCTCCCCCTCTGCGGGCATCGCTTGTTCTCTCCCAGCCCTTTTGCTCCCTCTACGAGGTTCCATGCCATCACTGCCCTGGACACTGCGCCTTAGTCAAGGACACACGGACCTCTGTCCCAGAGTCGCGGCTGGAGCGGTCCCAGCGGACTCTGGACTCTGGGCAGAGTCCTCGTCCGAGCCGAACATGTGGGGCCACATCCAAGTGCCGGGAGACGGGCTTTGCAGGCTCGGAAAATTGATATGAACTGTGAGTGTAGCTTTACTGGTTAGAATGAGAGGCAAGGCTGCACCCCAGAGGCCGGCGTGTTTACGGGACCCTGTGGCTGTCATTCAAGTGGGAGGCGTGTCACAAGGATGGCGGAGGGCCGGAAGGGACAGGGAGCATGCATAGAAGGGACGGCTTACAGGGGCACCTCCGAGTCACGGCTGTAGAGACGAAGGTAAGGCTTTGAACTGAAAAATATCTGCTGATCTCATGTTATAAGTCTTCACTATGAAAAATGGATGAGATTGGCCTCATGTATCTTTGCAGCCACAGAATTGGATTGAGATAAATACACACTATGTATACGTTGATGAAATGCAGTCTTGAATGTCGGTGACTAAGGGAATGGCGGTACTGCTGGCAGGTGGTGTTCGCAGGTAGGCGAAGGGGTTCTTCTAAGCGGAGCATCGTATAATCGCGAACGAGTGAGGATGCGGTGGAGATAGAAGCCTGCAGGGTGGGTGACAGGTTAGGGACTCAAGACAGAGATTTGAAAACCATCCTTGGGGTGTTTGTGAAACTGTGTGAGTGGATAAAGTCTTTGATCAAAAATTTATAGGAAGCCAAGCCAAGGCTGAGCCATGGTAATGTCCACAGATCTGGGCGGGAGGAGAGAGGGGTCAGGAGCAGAGGTAGGTGCTGTGGAGGAGCCAATGGTTGGAGGTGTCTCAGGAGGGAAGGTGGCCATCAGGGTCGTAGCGGTCAAGGGGAAGGGTGCTGAGAAACGGCCCTGAACTGCTGTCAGTCAGGAGGTCCATCATACCAGCTTGTGGGAGCTGCAGGAGTGGAGGCAGATGACGAAAATCAAATCTATTCAACAAATGCTTATCAATTGCAAATTGTTGTGACAAGTGTTACTTGGAATATGGCAGTAATCAATATAGCAGCCCCCCGCAAGGGGAGTGTAAGCATTTCCACTAAGAACCATCTTGGGGAGTCTGCGGGGAGGTGGATGGAGCCCGTGGAGATTATTGGGGTTCCGAGGAGGGAAGTGCTTCTGGCGTGGGGACGCAGGGAGGGGGCAGCGGTGGAGGGGGGGGCGAAGAGGATCCGAAATAAACCAGGCAGGAGGTGGAGGCAGTTAGTCTTTGACAGATGACTAGATTTGAATGTCCAGAGGTGGTGGGAGAGGCTTTTAGGAAACTCGATCAGAGCGGCAAATAATTTGGTGGTGAAAACAGAAAACTGATCAAGGTGCAGGCGTGAGAAAGGTGGTGGCGGGTAAGTGGGCTCCCGGCATTGGAGGGCCGGCTGGGGGGGCCTTGGTGAGCGGCCCAGAGTACTTTACGTCGTCAGCAATGTGGGACTTGACAAACGCGTGTGCACACATTCGCACACACCTGCACACGCACATGCACGCACATACATGCACACACACACACATGCACACACACGCACTTATGCACAATATATATGTATATGTATGTATGTATAGCTTTATCGATGTACAATTTACATAAACTACAACTTACTCATCTAAAGTGTATTGTTCACTGAGTTTTGATACATGTATTCGTGCAACTACAGTACAATTTTAGAATACTTTCGTCACCTTCAAATTCCTTCCTGGTCCTTTGCGGTCAGTATCTGCCCCGACCCCGGCCTCTGGCAACCACCAATCTCTACATCGGTTGGCTCTCCCTGGCATTTACACAAACAGGATCACACAGTGTGTAGTGTTTTGTGTCTGGCTTCCTTCAGAAGTGCGATGTTTTTGACATTCACCCACATTGCTGCATGTGTTAGTGGCTGATTCATTTTGGTTGCAGAGTAATGTTGCATTGCATTTGGTTTATCTGTTTACCAGTTGATGGACTTTTGGGTCCTTTCCAATTTTTGCCTCCATGGATACTGCTATTGTGAGTGTTCGCATGAAAGTTTTCATGTGGACATATTTCATTTTTCTAGGGTAGATGCCTAAAAGTGGGCTGATGGGTCTGTATCCTTATTTTAATAAGAAACTGCCAAACTTTTCCCCATTTTCTACACCCGGCAGTAAAGTATGTATATTATTTCATAAGGTTAGCTAAAAGTTTAAAAATTTTATTGATATTTTTAAAGAGCCATCTCTTAGTTTCATTGTTTTTTATCTATTGCTTGGCTGTGTTCCATTTCATTGATTTCTGCACTATCCTAGTATCTCTTTTGTTCTCACTTTGGGTTTAATTTGTTCTTGTTTTTGTGTCATTGATTATAAACATTCTACTTTTCTAATATAAACTTCTAGTGATGAATTTTCCTCTAAGCATGACTTTAGCTGCATCACACAAATTGTGATATGTTGTGTTTTCATTTTCATTCTGTTCGAATTATATTTTTCTCATTATTTCTCCTTTGACCTTTTGGTTCTTTATAAGTATCTTGTATACTTTTGACATATTTACCAAAATATTTTTTCTGTTATTAACTTAAAATCTAAATCTGTGGCCAGAGAACATGTTCTTTATGATTTCAGTTTTTTAAATTTATTGAGACTTGTGTTATGGCACAGCATGTACTCTCTCATAGGGAATGTTCCATGTGTGTTTGAAAGGAATATTTTGCTGTTATATGCTGAATATTTTGCTGTTGTTGGGTGGAGTGTTTTATAAATGTCGATTGTTTGATAGTGTTGTTTAAGTCTCTATATCCTTACTGGTTTATTAGGGTACTTGATCTATGCATTACAGAGAGAAGAGTATTTATCACGGGCTATAATTATTTATCCATCTCTCAGTTCTGTTAGTTTTTGTTCATGTATTTCGGAGCTCTATTGTTAGCTTCATACATGTCTAAACTATATATTTCTGCTATATTGAACATCTCATCATTATGAAATGTACCTCTGTGTCTTGAGTACTATTCCTTAGCTTAAAACTATTTATTTTATGTTAATATATCCACTTTACTCTCTCGTGTGTAAAGTTTGCATATCTTTTCACTTTTACTGTCTTTGTATCTTTGAATTTACAGTGTGTCTTATGTAAACAGCATATAGATAGATTTTGCTTTTAGATCTAATCGACAATCTCTGCCTTTTGACTGGCGTGGTTAGTGAAGTTATATTTAATATGATTACTGATATGGTTGGATTCATTTCTGCCATTTCTGTTTGGTTCTATTTCATAGTTTCCTTTTTTCTCTGTTCTCTCTATTCACTCATACTTAGCACATTTCCCTTCAGTTCTTTGAACCTAATTTTCTTCAAGTCTTTGAACATATTTATAATAGCTTTGAACATCTTTGCTAAATTCAACTTTTGGAGAACTTGGAGTCACTTTCTATCACTGCTTCCCCTTTCTCCCTAGTATGGGCTACACTTTTCTATATTTTTTTTTTTGCATGTCTTGTAATTTGTATTTGAAAATTAGACATTTTAGATAATATCCTGAAGTGACTGTGATTCTGATTTGTATTTCTGAGGGTGCAAGCAGTTAACTTGCCTGGGCTCGAACTGTCATCCTTGCAATGTGCAGCCACGAACATCTCTGCTCAGTTTTCTTTTTTTGCTGGCCTCCCTGGAGGTCTGCCTGTGCTCGCGTTGTTTAGCAACCAGTCAATGATTTGAGTAGAGCTTGTGTTCTGAAATTCAGGACAGTTCCACTCTCCTCCTCTGGGCTGCGTGTGGCTTGAGGAAGACATTCAAAGGCATAGCAGTTTCATGATGTCCCCCTTGCTTTCCTAGCTGCTTTGCCACCTACCCTGGACCACTTCCACTACATCTGAGCATATGGCTGCAGCCCCTCGGCACCTGATCTGGGGAAGAGCAGGAGCGTGTGCCCCGGGCAGCAAGACCACAGACGCACCATCACACCTGCTGCAGGTAGGCCTTTCTTTACGTGAGCAGTCCTCAGGTTGCTGCCTGCCTTTGGCTGCTTTCTAGTGACCCAAATGGATGTTTTCAGTATTTCTTTTTCCAGTTTCATATTTGTTTTCTATGGAGGAAAATTGTTTAATATTCTCATGATGCCATTACTGGAAATATTTTCATTCAGAAATTATCTATGTAGTGTTTTAAGAAGGTTAGTATGGGTGAGTATGTGGAATGGTGAGAGCCTAGAGGTGGAGTCAAGCTAGGAGCCGCTGGAACAGACCCTGAGGGCCTGAGGGTAGTGGGGGTGGGGGAGAGAGTGGGGCAGGCAGGGCAGGTGGGAGTGAGGTGTCCGTGGTTTAGCTTACAGGGTAAGCTGTTGGAACTCAAACTCTAAACTAAGTTACTGGACATTAAAAAGATGACTACAAGGGAACTGGAACAAGGGCTAGAAGGGAAGAAGGGGCAATTAATGGATTATTCAACATGGGAGAGACCTGGGCAATATTGCAGGCAGAGAGGAAAGTTCAGTGGAGAGGTTAAAGACAAAGGAAAAAGAAAACCTGTGTGTGGGAATATGGTCTTGAAGTCATGTTCACTTGGAGTGGATTTTAAATCTGAGGCACGTAGCTTTTGTTCTGGTTTCCGCCAAGACGACAGAGCAGCTTCTTCCAAATGCTGCCCTGGGGCACGTACCTTGCCCCTTCGTTGGGGAGCTGGTACATCGTGTAAATGAGAATGTCCACATCCACTTCCCATGAAAGTCATTTTTCTCTTTTGAGAAGGAAGAATATATATCTGTTTTTCTAAGCCTATGGATATAATGGTGTAAAGTTATATTAAAAATGTGTAAAAAGTGGAAAAAGGCAGAATGTGGATAGCCCAATTGAAGATATTTATTTGGGCCAGTAAGCAGTATGTCGCCTTAACAAAGTAGAAAAATGAACAATTACGAAGCTGATGATGATGCATGAGTGGGTGTCCAGGGGGTGGGCTGGTGAGCTGGTGTGGGTAGTGAAGGGGCTCCCTGAGAGCTGCGACACCTGGACATTTGCCACCAGCTCTGTGGCTCTGGGTAAGTCATTTCTTACTGCCCCAAATAGATTGGATTTGAAGATATCTAAAGACCTGCACAGGTACGTACACACTTTATAATGATTCTAGTGGTCGCGTTGGGAGTATTTATTTTAACAAACTTCTAGATTCTCATACTAATAGTTCTTTGATGTATGTGCACGGGAGAGGCTGTCTCCTAATAAATTGGTCAGGTTGTTTTATAATGAGATATTTTTGTTACATGTATGATCGAACCTTGAGATTTAGTTAAACACATTTGGCAATGTTCGAGATGCCCTCTTATGGTAAGTGCCTACCTCTAATAAAGGGCATTGTAATGTGGTGTAGTCACAGCCAAGCTTACCTGTAGGGGGGCACAGAGTCACCAGATGGGAGGACTGAGCACCAGGACTTGAAAGGCATATCTGCTCAAAAGTACCTTCCATACCCGTGTGCTCTGCTACCCAGAATTCTCCCCTCAGGAATTGCTTCCGTAGGGTTAAGGCGCTGTACTTCCAGGATTCATTTTTAAGATCTCTAACACTTCCTGGGACTGATGATGAATTACCCGCCTGGCACTGTAATGGGGATTAGTTTATTTCATACCTTTTCGTTCCGTGGGGCAGCATTACATCAGAGGTGTGGAGGGGGAGAGCAAGTTCAAAAAAAACATCTGTTCATTGCGGCACCAGTAGAGGTCGTACAACTGGTCTACCTGCATCCCGTGTCCCTTCCCTCTACTCAGCCCTAAGTACCCCTGCCAGCTCCATTTTCTCTTAGTCACAGTTCTTTTAGATGCAAAAATCAGAAACCCATCCAAGATAGCTTAAGTTAAAATGGGGGAGGGCCTTTATTTTAAGGACCTGGAGAACTCATGCAAGCCAAAGACAGGAAATGAAGAACAGTTGGATCTCATATGAGCTGGAAGTGGAATCAAAATACTCAGGGGTTGAAACAACTGTTGTTGTTGTTACATCTTGGTTGCATTCATGGCACTTGGTAGACTGGCTCCGTCTGTTCAATGCAGGCCAAATATGGCCGGCCCAGCCTCTCGCTCCCCTAGCTCCAGTGCCTGGTGCTCACCGCTCATTGCCTGTGTCTCTTGGCTCAAATTTCTAAGGGAAATACTCTGACTGACTCAGCTCACTGTGGTTTGGGAAGAGTCTTTGCAGGAGGGGTCCTTTAAGTAGCTGTGGCTGGGAGGTGGGGTCACAGGATGTATTGTGAGCAGAGTGGGAGGGGCTTCCCACAGATGCAGGATGGGTGAGGCTGGCACTTATGGCTGTCTCTAATGCACATTACAAACTTCTGATTGTGTCATTCGTTTGCACAAGAAACTTCAAAAACTGCCCGTATCTTAGAAGACTGCACGGTCCGGCCCACCGTGTGGGTTTACCCGCATTTACTGCTTTTCCCCTGGTTCTCTCTGTCCAGTCAGCCTGGCCTCTCTGCTGTTCCTGTCATGCCTGGTCCATTCCTGCCTCAGGACGCTGACGCCTGTTATTTCCCAGGCTCGGGACTCCTCCTCCCAAGAGTCAGCGTCTCACCCCTCACATCCTTCAGGTCTTTGCTTAAAGTCTGTCTTCTCTCCTCGTGAGGCCTCTCCGAGCCTCCTCCCCCCAGATACCATGAGATGACAGGGCAGCCTTCCCCGAATGTGTGGTTCCACCCTGATGATGAGAACAAGATCAGGCACCCCAGTCAGTGCTTCTCCAAACTGCCAAGGCCATGACAACCCAGGAGGACCGAGGAACTATCGCAGACCAGATGAGACTAAGGAGACATGTGGACCCAGTGCCACAGGGGTGCTGGGTGGGGCCCTGGAACCGTAAAAGGACATTAGTGGGAAACCCAGGGAAATCTGAACAGAGCCTGAAGCTCTACTCGTAATATAGCAGAAGTGGTTTCTTAGCTCAGGCAAACGCATTGTGAAACAGGGGAAACTGAGCAAGGGGCTCTCAGTGTATCTGTGCAACTCTTCTATAAATCTAAACTATTCTACAGTAAAAATTCCATTTAGAAGCACAAATTTCCATTACCTCGACGTTTCTTTTGCCCCCTCCTCTACTTTTCTCTCTAGCGTTTATCATAATCTAAGTCTGCTTTATTTTGCCAATTTGATCACTGTGTGTCTTCCCCTTAGAATATGAGTTCGTGAGGGCAGGGCTTTTGTCAGTTCTGGATTCTCAGGGCGAGAACGGTGCCTGGTGTGTCATCAGTGCTCAGCCAGCACAGGTTGAATGAATGAGGAAAGCCCGCATTTCTTCATGTGGTATCAAGGCGCCCAGCTCTCACCCCACCTGTACTTCTAGCTGTTTCACACGTGCCAAATGGCGGACCATTGCCCACATCTGCACGTGCTGCCGCTTTGTCTGGGCGAGTTTCTCCTCCCTGAAAAGTCCTCCCTCCTTATGTCCACATATTCAGCTCTCTGTCAATTTCTGGGTCACATGCCACCTCCTGGGTGAAGTTGACTCTCCCGCCCCCCCAAACACAGAAATAGTTTTTGTTCCCCAGGATTCTCCTGGTACCTTACCTCTGGGCTCCATGGCATTCACCAGCATCACTAGTGAGTATTTCTGCTTCATGATTTCCTCCACTGGATTCTGAATCCCCTCGAGGGCAGCAATGGCTGCCACCCATTTTTATATTTCCCATGATGTGATACGCATGGCTGGTACTCAATGAATGGCCGATAAATGGATAAAGCTGAAGGTTGACCAACTCAAAGTGGAAAGACTAAGAAAGTAGATGACAAAGGCACTACGTTAGTTAATTACCATGGGCTTTTGTGGAGAAAAGGCTACGATCAAGTTGGCAAGTGGTCTGTGTGTTGAACGTTAAACATAAATAAAAAATGGCGACTTTGTGCAGAAGACTGAAGAATCTGAATAAACATTTAAGAGGAGGGAATGTGCGTAACTAGTTCCTGGGTAACCGCTAAGGAGGCCAGAGAGAGGAAGTAGGTGAAGAAAAGGAAGGTGTGGAGAGCGGCCGGTATGAGAAGAACCTGAAGGTTATCTGGCTTTCTGTCAAAGGCTGTGAAACGTGTAAAAGGCGCCCACGGCAGGCGCAGGGGCGAGGCCACGCCCACAGATGCTGAAGGGCAGTGCCGAGGTCTGTGTTAATGTGTAGCTGCCCAGGTACAAGTCTCTGCAGACATCGCAGGTCTGCACCAGCTCTGGGTACGACACGCTGCCTGTCACTCACTTACCAGGAGTGCTGTGCCAGGCTTAGGAGGCCTGCCAGGAGAGCACGTGGGCAGGAGAGGGGAGGACATTCCTCTTGGCCAACCATGTGGAAATTTCTATTTTTCCACAGCCAGATGGATGGAAAGCAAATTCAGACCGAGTGAGCGTACATGAGATGATAAAAGGATGGACGCCCCGATCAAGTTGATCTTGTAATGAGTTTGGAAGCATAGACGTGCAAACACCCAACCTGGCTGCTGTTAAAAGCTCAGGTCTCCAGCACGCTGCTTATAGGAGACGCTCCCTTCTCTGGGTGTAGCTGTTGGGAAATACGTGGGAGGGAGAGCTGGCGTGCACGTGCCCAGTACACACCGGCAAGCCCCACCAGGAGCCCCAGCAAACGCACACCTGAAGCTGAACTTGGAGAAACATTTAAGTGCTGGAGCAGCGCACAATTGCTGAAGAAAGGTGAACTTTGGACTCGGGGCCAGGCTGCTGCAGACTGAGCCAACCAAGGGGCAGGCCTGGACTAACAATGTTTGTTTCTTTACTGCCTGACTCCTGCCTCTGGAATGCCAGCTCTGTGCAGCCCCACCTACCCTGTTCATGGCCGGGCACCCACTAGTACCAAGCACGAAGCTGGGACTTGGGGGTGTTCAGTGCATGTTTTCAGTGAAGGGCCTAGAAAGCAGGAAGAAGAGGAGAACCAAGCTGTGGGAGGCCCTGGTTTTGTGACCGCCACTCAGTATTTCTTACCAAAGAGGCACCTACGGAGTGTCAGGCCGTGGCCTGCAGCATGGTTAGAGATGTTGGCGCTCGTCCCTGCCCCCTCCACAGCTCTGGGTAGTCCGAGTTTATCAGAGACGTAACACACAGTAAGTGTTGAAAGCAGGTTTCACTAGGTCAGATTCCAGGTTGCCTGGAGTTAGGGCTGCAGACAAGAATCCAAGATGCCCAGTTAAACACGAATTTCAGATACCAACTGTTGATCCTGAGCAATAAGGTACCTACCGGGAAGGGTTCCTGGTGGCTCACTGGGCTCAAATTTAAAAAGAAGCCTAGCAGCTGTTTCTATACAGGGGCCTCTCACTCAAACCCCACTTCAGGGAGAAGCCTGCACTGAACTGCCTGTGCACTGAATTCCTGCCATGTGAGCCAGCCCTTGTAAAGGAGTTCCTGGGATCCTATTTTAACCAATAAGACTGAGACTTTCTCCATCTAGTTGGAGCTGAGCAGCTACAGCCCTGTCAGCCTCTTCACTGACCAATCATAGCAGCTCCATTCTGTCCAATCAGGATAGTGCCTTTTGGACCAATCAAACTGTGAGGATTTGGAGTCCTCATCTGCATGAGACCAGACCAATCAGGGACCAGGCGTGGGGACTTCTCTCTATATAAGTCAGCTCCCCTCTGGCTCAGGGATCACACTTCCCCTTTCCTCCAAAGACTGAAGACAGTGTTTCCCTGGCTGGAGCTGAAACACCGAAGACATCTCACCAGAGCAGAGTGGAACAGAGCTATTCAGCCAGAGAGGGGCCATGGCTGAGGACTCCCTTGCAGGCGTGCTGTTCTGTAGCTACGCTGCTTCCTGATTGAGCTGTAACACTATTGAGTTATCCTATAGCCATGCTTTAGCACAGTTGAGCTGTTTGCACTGAATAAACTGTCCTTTACTGTACTCAAAATTGGAGATTCCTGTTGTTGTTCACTTGGCACTAACGGCCATTGGTTGACACAACAAATAACTTCTTTAGTACAAGTTTGTTTATGAAATACTTGGAACACACTTATACTAAAACATTATTTGTTGTTGGTCTGGAATTAAAATTTAACCGGTGTTGAGTATTTCTTTCTTTGCGCAGCGTTGGAACCCTGGATAGAATGTGGTTCCCATGGACGTGATTGGACCTGTGTATGTGATAGTTTCATATGGATAGGTACCTTTTCCATGGTTACAGACCCTTTTCTTCACCTTCAATTAGTTTTCCCACAAACACTTGCTGTTGGAAACTGGTTCTGAGAGGCTGGAGAGCCACCAATCCCTTAGTACAGCACCATTGTCTGTGGGAAGAGCTGCCAGGTTACGATGACCATGGTGGTGGCAGAAGACAACAGAGCATCAGAGACAGGTGGGTTTTTGGACCGCAGTTCCCACCATTTCCGGTTTCCTCTTCAATTCCAGGCATAGTCGCCTTGTGGCAGTGCTCAGAGACTGTCAGGTTCTGGGTTCTGATCTAGACCCTCTTGGGAATTACTGAGGAGGGTGACTGGTGGCTGGAACCCCTTCTTACAACCCATAAGTTGTTAACGTTGAGAGGAGATTAAAGAGTGCGGTGACGTCCCTTTTCTCGGCAGATGGACCACTGATGCTGAGAAGGATAAATGAAGAAGTCAGTGTGAATCCTATGCTCTCCTCCCCCCCATTTCCCTGCTGCCCTGTTTTCAGCAACCAGTGGTTGAAGGATTGGTGTTAGCTGAGCATTGCCAGAGGCTAGTGTCCCCTGGGGTTGGAAGCTGCATTTGTAAACGTACCTGCAGCAAAAAAACCATTGCTTCAACAAAGTACAAGGTGGTGTGAGCAATAAGAGAAACTCAGGTGGCGTCTGTAGCTGTAGTTGACTTTTGAAAACAGGACTTGTTATAACAAGAAGTGTTGATAGCTCCTGGAACAGAGGCAAAAGAAAGCAGCCACTGGGCAGTCACTGAGTGTTCACGTATGAAGAACTAAATTAGGCCCTGACCGTCCCACTTCCCCAAATCCTGACAAAGTGACAACAGCACGATAGCCTGTAAGATCTGTAAGTTTTGTAGAATCCCTTGGTTGGCAGGGACCTAAAGGAACGGGCAGTTGGCTCAGCTTCTTATCTGAATTCGAGCCTGTCTTTGCTTGGGCACTTGTACCGAAGGGAAATCCATCCTCTTCTTTCCAAAGTGGCTAAAATTTGTTCCCAGACTCCAGTAGAAGTTTTGCTGAATCCTATTCATGTGCATCTTGTTCATTACTGGCAAGTCACATGACCCACATAGCGGTGGGAGAACATGGTATCAGTTACCGGATACCTTCTTCATTCACGCTTAGTTTGAGCTAGCAAATTCTCCACGTTCCTTTTTGTTGGGAGTTAAGCATTTATTTCCTATCTGCAGGAAGCCAGACTGTCATGTCTGTGACGTACTCCGTAAGATTTTACCAGGAAAACCCATTTAGTTGAACTTTTTTTTACATTTATATTCTTTTCATATTTTAAAATTATAATTAAAAATGTAGGAGTGACATGAAGTGTTTGCTGGGATAGAAAACCTATAGTGGTAATGGTGGCATTTGGTTGGAAATACAGAACAGGCTGAGACTAAAGGCTATTGTTTTGGACATGTTGGTTTTGCTTGTTTTAAGAAAAAAATTATATTTTATCCAACATGCTGCTATTTGCATAGTCATTTCCTTGACAAAATAACAGGGTTTTTGGAAATACCATTTCTTTGGATTGCTTGATCACTTAGCTTAGGAAGGGTGGGGATCCACAGGCTCTGAACTACAGATGCAGACCAGCCAGTTCTATTGAACTTGACATGTGCGATTTGACTCAGAAGAGGTCACTCTTCTGGGGCAGACAGAAGGTGAGTGGGACCTCGGCTTCAAGAACCTTGTAGTGGGGCTCTGAGTAAGGAGCATGAAGCAGGAGCCAGAAATAACAGAAATACAAACATGGCTGACGGGTTCCACGGGCGAGCAGAAAAGGTGAAAGGTCATAGGAGTTTTGACTCTGACATTGGGAGCTGGGTCCTTGGGGAGCAGCATGAGGCCAAAATTTACCCAATAGCCATGATTCTCTGCTCTCTTCATTGATTGTGAGATTTAAAAAAAATTATTGCCTTGGAGAAAATACTTTGCAGAGGCCAAAAAACAGCCATTCTCTCTGTTGGCCTAATGCATTATCACCATTAGCTGCCGAGTGAGCGCCAGCTCGCATTGATTGTCCTTATCGATTTACAAAAATGAAAGCCGTCACGCGCCCTGGAATTTTAGAAGCTTCCAAACACTTCTGACACAGGAGGGAATGTGGTCTTTCCACCTTCTTCCCAAATGATGTTCAGAAGAAAATGACGATGTTTGAGATTCATGTCACACGAGAAGTCAGCCTTAGTAACTTCTCGTTTTCTTGTTTGGTGCCGAGTTTGAGAGTGTAATTGGGATGTCTCACGGGCGGCACACAAGTGTGAAGCCTGCGTTATCGAGCGTCAGTTCCCTTTTCACAGTAAAGTCCTTTAAAACGAATGAACACGGTGGTAAAAATGTACACTGTCCCTTATGTACTGTGTGAGGGTGACAGGGCTGGTTGTTTGCGCTGAATGTTCTCCCACCTCCGAGAAGGAAATAGGAAGTTTGGTGGAGGGGAGGCAGGCTTCGTGGGCCGTGTCAGCTGTTTACAGCAGAATACAGTGTATCCACGAAGGTGAGCAGCAGACACTGTCCAATAAGGTAGCTTTTCTAGAAGTTGAAAATGACAACATAGTGCTAGAACATCGTGCTGACATGTCTTTTTACCAAACGCACCATGCTCTTTCAGAGTGAAGAGAGCTTAATTGTGGAAAAACATTTACTGGGAAATAGGTTAGGTCTGGACATTTTTGGTAAACATCCTCTACCGTTTGAAAAGACCTTAATAATTGTACTTATTGGACTGTTGATGGAGAAGAAAGTGAAACAGAGACCTTTGTATTTATTTGTTTAGCAGATTTTTTTTGGACTTGATAACATGTATATGTGGGGAAATGGTCAACATCCATCACCTTACATAGTTACATTGTTTTTCTTGTAATGAGGTCTTCTAAGATCTCCTCTGTTAGCAGCTTCCAAATATACAATACAGTATTGTGACCTCTAGTCTTGAAAGAACTTTCTATTTAGATGCAAAGTCTCATGCAAACTTGTTTTAGGACAGTGTTTCCAAAAGAAGGGCGAGCAGTTAAAAAATACATTTAAAGAATTACATTTCAGGTACAGATGCTGTGTGTGCACGTGTGCGTGTGTGCAGGTGAGCACGGATGTGTGTACGCCTCCTGCATGGTGCTCACGGCACTTCCCCACCGGGCAATCTGTCCCCACGCAGGAAATCCCACTGAGTGCTCATTGCCTGGGAGAGTGTCAGCAGACACCACCGCAGTGAGCACCCACCTGCTGCGGGAAGCCTTTTTAAATCGAGTGCAGCTTACTTCGTCTCCTCTTCGTTTTCCTTTGCTTAATTGCAGGTGATGATTCAAAAAAAGCCTTCACCTGTTTGTGCCTGGCTTTCATCTTTCGCAGACAAAGCAGGCTGGGGCTTGGGCCTTGATCTGTGGCTGCTGAGGGCCTGGGTATTAAAGGGGCTGGATCACCCGCAGGCTCTTAAGGGTTTTTTTGGGTTAAACTGGTGAGCGTGTATAATAAATTGAAGCTTTGTTGTTTGGCAGATTTTTTTGTATTTGTTATTCTTGTATCAGGTAAGAGACTGGGGGGAGTACCTCATTCTCCCTTCCACATCTCAGATTTGCCTTGAGATTTGTAATGGACTGAGAGGGGCTTTGATATTACAAATATTTTTGCGTGTTTCTGTTTCTCAAATAATTACCCTAAATCCAAGTATCTGAGTGTCTGGATATCTAGTGCTAAGTCGCAGCAGAGTTTGTGCTGGGCCCATGACCTGTCGTCCCCTGTCTGGTCTCTGCAGCGCTGGCAGGCCTGAAACAGGCGTCGAACCACCCTGCTGGCATGTGGGGCTACCTGGCAAGTCTGCTCTTCTGGGGCTGGGGCTCCACGCTGTCCAGTCTGTAGGCCTCTTCTGTTTGTTGCTCTGGAGCTTAGTTTTGTGCAAAGCAGAAGTTCATGGACTCAGTGAGGATCTGTGTTAGGACGGCCTGCCTCTGCGGCGGCTGCCGGCCTGAACGGCAAGACTGTGCCGAAAGCAGTCAATCTGCGAAGAGTCAGTGTCACAAGCTGGTCTGGACTGTAGACAGCACGTGCGTGCGCTGAACCTCAGCTTGGGCAGCTCCTGTGGTCTCCGTGGAAAGGAGGCGATTGCTAAACATACCTGTGATGCTTCTACGACCTGGCAGAGCACAGACCAGCGAGCGTGTGTGTACGTGTAGCATGCGTGCACGCGTGTGCTGATATATTCATTTCGGGGTGGGCGGATGGACCGTTGCTCAAATACTTCCTTTTCCCCTTTATTCCAGTGGGCACCATGCTCAGCAGTGTGTGTGGAAAAGCCACAGAACACGAGGGAGGGAGTGTTGACTTTGTTTTCAGTCTTCCCTGCTTTCCTTGGGTCGAGGTGATTGAACTCCACCTGTACTTGCTGAAATGCTCGACTCCCTCTGCTTAATTCTTCGTAAATAACACGGAGTTCCCTCTCCCCCACACCATGGCTTATTTCTAGCTTCATTCACTGCTCCAATCCCGGCTAATCGTATCTCTTGGAAATAATATGAGAAAGTTATGCTGTTTTACTCCATCAGACTTAATAAGTTTGGATGGTTTCCAAGGAGCAGGCATTAATCACACTTAAACCCAGGCCCTGACAGTTCACCCACCAGGAGTGTTCGTGTCAGACACATAAAACAAGCTGCTTTAATACCCACAGTCCTCTGTAAATGGAGCGCTTGCCTGCTGTTAATGAAACGGCTTTGTACTGAGGGATTGGGGGAGAACTGGGGGTGGGGACTGTTAGATCATGGGAAGCGCTTCATGGATGGATTTTCCTCTCCTGTTTTGAAGCTTTGCAGAATTATCTGGAACAACAAATGGAATGAGCTAAGCTCGGAACGAGGAGGTAACGGTCACCCCTCAGCAGTGTCCAGAGTTTAGTTCTTACCTCAGAGAGATGGAGAGAAACACGGTCCTTTATCTCAGGGCTTCCTTTCCGGGATGCCGATGAAGCAGACGCTAATATTGGCCTGTTTTCCGGTGGGTGGGACAGTGGTTCACTGGCCGCACAGCTTCTTATGCTAGAAGGTGAGGCTGTAGGGAGACAGAAGGAAATGCAAGTACACAAGGACGTCATTCTCATCAGCTTCTAGTACGTGGTCTGTTCCTTAGACCGGCTTTGCTGGGACCTTGTAAATGGATAGTTTCCTGTCTGTCCTCCACCCCCATGAAGACAATGCTTTTGGCAACATTTGGCTTTGTTTGTTTTGGTACGAAAGTCTTCATATTGTAGCAGAGTTACATCCATAGCTAATCGGATGACCAGGTATGGTTGGTGTTTTGCTCACAGGTCTACTGTGTCATTAGGAGAAATTGGCTCTGGGGGACAGAGGATGCACTGAGAACAGAAACTGTGCCGGTGGGGGTGGGGTGGGGGTGCTCTTACTGATCCTGGGGCAACTCCTACGCCGCTTCTAAGTCCACAGAATGTGGGCGCTGAAGAATGTCTGCCGGGCTCTGAGGTAGAAACACCTGTCAGCCAACACACGTCCCTGGGCCGCGCACTTGGTACTCAGTCACTTTAGGAAACAGCAGATATCATAACTCAAGTTTCCCATCGTCCCAGCAGCCACTCTGCTAAAAGACAGCTTAACCTCTGGGTGCAGACTGTGGACAGAAGGGTTGGGTGTTAACATCACACAACACAAAGGTGCTAACTAGTTGCGAAGTGGTGTGGTGAATTCAGAGTTCTGAGAAGGGCCAGGCCAGGCCTGGAGATGGCAGCCAGCCGGGAGGGGGCCAGTGCCTCAGTGCTGGCTGACTTCAAAGGCCGGTTCTCCGGCCTTTCCCTGCATAGCTCCCTGACCCTCCCACAGCCGCACATGCTGTCCTCAGTTGCTTAATGTGTGACTCTGCCACCAGGGGACTTATGGGGAGCATGCGTGCACATGTTGTATTTCGTTTGATGAAGACTATACGTGCAAGATATTTTGACTTTAATCTGAGCACACAATGAATTACCTGGACCAAAACAAACAAACCAGCCAACAAACAAACACAACAAACTAAAAAATCCTGAAAGAGATAGTAGAGTAGGGGATAGCTGAGAATCATATAGCAGTTGATTAGCATTAGGCAAATTAGATAACTGGACAGTGGTTTCGCCTCTCTGTTTTATAATCCATGCTGAAAGGAGTCTATCTTTAGAAAATATGACTTAATATTTGGAATGACTTAATATGTGGAATTTATTTGCTTCAAATTGTGTGAACGTGTAACATTAACACTGGCCTTGTATTAATGCTTGGAGTTTAGCATGTGTTCAGCTGGGGTTGTTTTTATCTACTGGTTGTAAATAAATACTCCTATGTTGTATCTGCAGACACCCAAATTTAGCATTTCTTTGGGATATTTGTGCCATCAGCAAGTTGTAGTAGTTTGATGGCACGATTTATGACACTGACGCTGGGAGACAGGGCTTACCTCTTAGAAGCTGGCGGTTTTGTGTGGTAGTTGTAGCTGTTCCCGGAAAAGAGCTTCATCCACACGACATCATGCTGAGAAATAAGCTGCATTATGCGACTCCTTCTTTAAACATTAGCTTAAAAATATTTAGCAAATGCCTGTTGTGATCCAGGCACTCTTCTAGATGTTAGGGATAGAGTAGTGAGCGAAAGAGACCACGTTTCTGGTCTCTCAGAGCTTGCGTTCTACTGGGGAGGGAAAGACAGAAACAGTAACATAAAAGGAGTCAGTACAGGAATGAAAGTCGGGGATGAGACGGGGAGCCATGGATGGAAGGCTGACACTTTGATGTGGTCAGAGAAGTCCCCATTGATACAGGGCATGTGAGCAGAGACCCGAATGCAGTGAATGAGCGAACCTGGGAGGTGTCTGAGGGAAAGAACATTCTAGAAGGAACAGTAAGTAGAAAGACCTTCGAGTAAGAGTGTGCTTGATGTGTTCAAGGAACATCTGTTGTTATCCTATAGCATATATTGTCTGTATAAAGATATTTTTAACTCAACCCAAATTTTCAAGTATAAATGAATTGCTTTCCACCCTGATGTATAAGTGCTTGGGGGCTGACACTACAGCTTAACTGTATCCTGTCCTTTCATGTTGTTTAGGCCAATGGTGAATCCATAACAAGTGTTTGATAAATACATGTTACAGTTAATGGACTCAATGATTAAAATATTACTATTACTATTAACTGGATGTTGTGGGCAGGTCGTTGATATGGCACATTTTCCAAAGCAAAGAAAAAATTCAGCTGTCCCATTGGTTGTGTTTGTCTTGGGGGGCTTAACTCCCTCCCACTGCTGGCGTGCTCTGTGTAGATAGGGGCTGAAGAAGGTCTCCAGACAGATGCAGGAGGCACCTTGTTTGTGGATCTGGCACCAGAGGCACCTGCTGTGTACACCTGGTTAGATCAGCGCCCAAAGAGCCACTCCCGCGTAGGATGTGCAGTAATACAAAGGCTCCCAGACGCATTCTTCTCTTAGACCCGCCTGCAGACTGAGCGAATGTGTCGGGAGTGCAGTGTTGGGGGCGGAAGTGGAGACAGAGCAGGACCTTTCCTGAAAGTCCAGACAGCAGGAGAGAGGGTGTGGGCTGACCAAGGCGCTTGCTCACACCCCTGGAGGAGGCTCAGTGCGAAAAGCCTGTGCACAGAAACTCTAGGAACTGAACAAGCTCAAAAACGTGACCAGGAAGTAGGCTCTTGCAGCCACAGTCCCTTTGTGAGTACTCGTGGGGATATTGAAAATGTGCCCCAACTTCATTTAACGTAAAACTACCATTTAATGGCACTTAAATAGCACAGACAAAACTTATAACCCAATATTTTCATGCCTCCAAGTTCTACTCGTGACAAATCTATTGCCTCAGTTTCCCTCAAAGGGGACTATTCTCTCCTTATTCGCCTTGGGGCTGAGGAAGTGCTGTGTTCCTGGGAACCCAGGGAGATAATATTTCCAGGTTTCCCGGGTCATTAGGTTGGAGCCATGTGACTGAGTTCTAGCAAATGGGAATGTGGGCAACGGCACTGCACCCCTCTATTAGGAGCTGGTGTGTGCGCCTTCATTTCTCTCATTCCTTCCGCACTTCTGGAATCCTTTCATAAAATTCTCAGGTGGGAAGCATGTTATTCAGGCCATTGGGTACTTAATATCCAAACCACACCATATCACTTTATTAGTATCAAAAATTCTTGCACACGCATGCATCCATTCCACAAATACTTCATACTACCAGTGCCAGGTGTTGTGGTAGTTGGCAGGGATTCTGGAATGAAGAAGACAGACCAGTCCAGCTCTCAGAACTCATGTTCCAGTCGGGGGACAGACACTAAGCAAATGAACAACAAATTCACGATTGAGGACAGTGAGCAGTGCTAGGAAGGAAACAAAAGGTGTGTTGGAGAGACAGAGTGAGGACTGATTTGATTGGAGAGTTAGAGACCACCTCACGGAGGAGACAATATTTGAATTTAGATCTGAGTGTAAGAAGGAGTAAGACAAGGTCAGGGTCAGAGCGATGGGTATAGCATTTGCAAATCTGAAGGGTGGACCGAGGCCAGTGTGTCTTGTAGAGTGAAGGGAAAGACGGGGCTCAGGATGGGCGGCGTTGTTTGCATGAGCTGTGGGTGGGGAATTCTGAGGGGGAAGTTTGAAAGCCCAGGGCTTGGGTGGGTTCACCCAGGAAGAAAGTGGGGGTAGAGATGGATAGATGATGGCTCTCTTGATGGAATTCTCACTCAGACTAATTAATCTTGGAGATGTAATAAGTATTTTTAGGACCATCATTAGTGATTATTCGAATGTGTGATTGAAGTACAATTATGAAAAAATGGGAAGTTTGCTTTTGGGGAGGAAATATTTTATGCTCCCTTAGGCCAAAATTCTATACTAGAGCAACATCCAAGATTTTTTATTTCTAAAGATTTAGAAAAAAATCTACTTTCTCGGAGACAACTGGTGTGTGATAAGTGTGTGTTTGTGTGATTGATGGAAAAGTTACACATTAAAAGTTGCTACTTTAAAATATAACCCATAACTATGATCTAGGAAGGCACACTGCTTCACTTCAATGTAAATTTATAACTCTAGTGAGTGTACTTAATAAAATGGCATATTTTTTGAAATCTGCATATGAAAATATATTATGCCTGAAAATGAGATACTCTTCTTATTAAGCTTGGCCAGAGTCCAATGTTCCCAGCTAGCTGCCTAAATTCAGTAAGGATATTAAAACAGGAGTAAGAAAAATAGATGGTAACCACCGCCCTGACCTAAAGCAATGTGCTGGCCACTCAGGCTGGACAGGTGAGGAAGCTGGAGAACCTGTCTGAGACCCGCTGCTTCCCATGCACTCTCAGCCTCTGTCAGAAGAGAAGCTGGGAGATGGGGGCTCGTTTAGAGAATGGTGAAGCGCAGGGAGGGGAGGGTGTCTCCCCACAACTCACACTCAACAGGTGAGACTCCCTCGGATGACTTGACGTCTGCCCCGTGTAAGTGTGGCCATCATGCCCAGGGACCCACGTCGTGGAGGGCACCTCGGCTTGTCTGTCCTTTAAAACCTGTCTTGGGTCATTGCTTTCTCTGAACACTTTCCTTTCTCATTCCTAGTTCTAATTGTAAAACACCAATTGCTTCAACTAATAGAAAAAAACTGTCAAGAATCTTTCAAGACATTTCATAGAATTTATGTATCCACCATCGACCTTTGACTCGATAGACAGAAATTGTTAATTGGGCAATTTGAATGATCTTAATATTGATTTAAGCTTTTAAATGGTCCTTTAGATGTTTTATCCTAATGCCAGCATGAGAATCAGGAGGGCAAAAATGATTTTCTAATTTATCAAATTCCTACATTAAATGGTGTAAACCAATGTTGAGACCTAGCCCCTTTTATATTTAACTTATACTTTAACATTTGTACATTTAAAAAAGACAAATTGGGTGCTTTTGCTGTATTCTGATGATCAGATTGCAGTCATGTTTCTGAAGTGGTATCAAGAAACCCTTGATTTAGCAAATTATGGCCAAGGGTGTCATCTAAGTTGTAATTTTGCCCAAACTCAAAATAATCATTTTTGATGGTTTTCCATTGGCACTTAGATGGGTGATATCAATACCTCCAGGAAAATAAATAAATGTACTTATGAGTGGTTCATTTTGTATGTACTGGTCCATATAATACAAGAAAGACATTAAAAGTCTACAGTGGGACATGTGGAACGTGGTAATACCAAGAAAAATCAGCGGTTTGTTTGGTACAGAACTTTATGGCTTCAAGAAATCACCCATCACAAGTACCGAATCTGGCTTTGGTTCCTCCTACTTCTCTCCTCCCTCCACTATAGCCAGTACACAGTTAGGTTCCTTTGCCTTTTCAATAAAACAATCTTTGTCATCTATATGGCTAAAAATCTCTCAATAGTTTTCCCTGTAACTCTTATGGAAGGAAGGCTTGACTGAAATCATGATGTGTAAAGTATACTTAGGGAAAGTGCTGATCATTTCTAGCATTCTCCATCATTAGCTTCATTTTCAAAGATACATAAGACTATGTGACCTGAATCATATCAATTGGCCCCTTAGAGAAGAATGCAGAATTATGCTTCAACAGTGTGCCCATGGAACCAATAAAGAAACAGCCACATGCAGCTTCAATTTGCATTTTAACTACAACTTTCATTGATGGCATTGTTCAGAGTCACTTTGCTCAGGGTCCCTCTTTTAGCTCAGGAGCAAGAAAAGCTCTATTTTCATAAGAGCTGGTATATTTTCTTCAAATAAGGATGATTTAACTCAACTCTGGCTTGAGTACCAGAAAGTCTGTCGATCCATCCATCCATCCATCCATCCATCCATCCATCCATCCATCCATCCATCCTTCCATCCATCCATCCATCCATTTATCCATCCATCCATGCAGGTATAGACATATAGTGACCACCTTTGCACTTGCTGTCAATCTTTACTTTTTGAATTTCATCTTTTTCTCATTGTTGGTTGATTTGGGTCTTATGTCGAGACTGTGGTAAACCACATGAAACCCCATGTGGATAGAATCTACATGTGAAAAAGAACCCATCAGTGCTAAGTGTTGACGGTTGATAATGGTGTAATACGCTAATATACACTATGAAAATATCTTTGAATTTTAGTATAGGTCTTTAATGTGTTAACTTCTCATGAATGACTAATATTGGGAATTTTGAGCACTGATAGTTGTGGGAGGCTACTTCAGAGTCGGGGAAGAATTTCTGCCCATCTCCATTGTAGACAATTTGAGTAGGGCCAGCCGTGTGTGCTCGTGGGTCATGCATAATTTTAGATGACTATGTATAACTAGCTAAAACTGAGCCATCCATGTAACCACTCAGTACCTGCTAAGAGGGTTTCTAAGTTAAATCCAAAGTCCACAGCTGTTAGGCTTTGTGAGCCTGTAATTGTCACTTATTCTTGCTACAGTCTCACTGATTTGATGAGGAAAGGATTGACAGGCACATCATTCATTTCTGTTCAAGTGATATTTATTGATCCCTGCTGTGTGCTAAACACCATAGCATGTGGTGGGTACAGCTGCAAACAAAACTTATGCAGCCCTTGCCCTCATAAAGCGACAGTCAGCAAACAAGATAAAATGTCACTGTGATCATTAGGAAGCACAGGATGCGGTGGGGAGGCTTAGGGGCCCCTCCTCTCATGGATGGGGAGGTGTCTTGAGCAAGCAGAGACCTGGGTGAAGATGACAGCTGAGTGGTGGCAGGAGTTGGGCCGGTGCTTGTGTAATGTCTGGACTTGGTCCTTTGCACAGTGAGGGGTCAGGAAGGGGTTGCCTCCCCCCGAAGGGGAGGTCTAGTGGGATCCTCTCTCTGCAGTCCTTCCCGCATGGTTGCTCTCCCGTGGGCGATGCCCTGTGCCCACCTGCCCCCCACCTACGCCCAGTCCTTCCTCAGGACTCAGCGCTGTCCTGTGGGGTCTCCGCTGATCTGTGTGTCCTGCGGCATGGCACCCCGAGTTTACTGTGTGTGTGCTCTCCCTGTTAATAGTATCAGTTAGTGTTTCCTCTTTAAGAAGAGAGTTGTTTTCTTGGTACCTAAGAACAGGGCCCTGAAAACAGTCCCTAGATACTTATTTTAAAATTCCTATTGTTGGAAAAATAATAGTACTTAAGTAGCACGTTCTTGGTAGAAAATACAGAGAAGCAAATAAGAGAAAGTAAAATTCACCCATAACTCTATCATCGAGAGATAAATACATTAATATTTAGGTGTAATTAAAGCCTAAACAACCTTCCAGGCTTTTGTTTCTCATGTAATTATAACTATAACGAATATATGTGCACATTCATATATATCCATGCACAACACATTTATAAACTACAAATCACTATTTTGTTAAGTTTTGCTTAATAATACATTGTATCTTCCTATGTTAATACGTATTTTCTACAACATTGTTGAGTTTGTTTCTTTTGATTATAAACATGTCTGAAAAATTTGCAGAAGATGCAGAAGTTTTAAGGAAATTAGGAGCATTTATTATTTGACCTTCAAACATAACTTTTAATGTCCAAATAGCACTTATGTTACCTTATAACTAGACTATAATTTAGCCGAACAACTACCGATTGTTGGAAATCAAAATTGTCTTCATTTTTTCTATTAAAATTAATGCTGAGATGAACAGCCTCATGGATAAATATTGCGTACATCCTAAATTATTTCCTGAAAATAAATTCTTAGAAGTGAAATTGCAGTATTAAATAATATGCTCAATTTAAGTGCTTATTTTGCAAAACTTCAAATTTTCTTTATCAAATTTCCCATCAGAGTGTTTTGCCAATTTACACTCCCATCAGAGTTTATGAGCAATCCTATGCTCCAGACCACTGGGTTTTTCTTTTTGAAAAGATAAATTTTTATTTTTCCTGATTACAATATATATATATATTTATGAAAAAACTCATTTGCTCTCCCACCGTCAGAGGGTCCGAGACATAGGGATGTTCAACTCTTAGGACAAGGAGGATGGAAGCAGGTGGGAAGAAGGACCATTGTCCGTTGTCCTCTGCGGAGCTTGGGCCCACCCATGCTGGCTCTGGGAGGACAGGTAGGCTGCCCGCTGGGTGAGCTGTGCCAGGTACTCCATGAGTAGCCTGGAGAAAGGCACATTTGTATTGTGTGAATCTTTTTCTTCCTCTGAGCACAGAGGGACTCTGAGTTTAAAACAGTTCAAATTAATCAGACGACTACAGAACCATCGGATGTTAGTCCCTGGGTGTCCCAACGCCATCCTGGCTGGCCTTGCATCCTGTCCGGTGTGGCACAGACGGAATGCAGCCACCACGGGTCACGCCGTGGCCTGACGGCTGCCGGGTGCCTACATTTGATCAAGGTGGCAAACACTCTGTCACCGACTGGTCTCAGGTTTCCATGACTGTAAAGACCAATGTCAAGCTTTAATGCAACACGTGATGGGTTGAGGTGCCCGTAGCCGTGGTGCTGCTGGATGGGCGAAGGCAGACTTGGCGATGCGGACTGTTGGCCTCTGGCGTGTTTCTCAGATGCCGCAGTCAAGGACGAAGGGATTTAAAGGACCGGTCAGACAACGAGGCCTGTATGTTTTGAGAAGGTTGATAATATAGGAACATTGAAATCATTTACACAGTGGGAATATTTCCTTGAAGAAAAGAAATGGAGATATAATTACACGTGTAACTGACTGGAACCCAGCTTTCCACAGGGTGGTAACCATTGTGTAAGTAAGAAGGACATGATTGCGAGTTAGATTAGCCTGCGTCCCATTCTGCATTTGGTCTTGTGTGTAGTCCTCCATTTTGCTTCCTGACTTTTGTCTGGTCGGTGGTTCTCCATCTTGGCTACACATTAGAACCACCTCAGATGTTTCTTTAAATCCCAAAGCCGAGGTTCACCCCAGTCCCACAAAGTCAGACTTGCTGGGGGGTGGGGAACTTTGACATCAGCATTTTAGAAACACCCGGGGTGATTCCCGTCTGCAGGTGGGGTTGAGACAGCTGGTCTGCGTATGTGCCCTGTTTTATTGATTCTGTGTGTTCCTGCAAAGTTGGCTGCAATGTGGATTTTGAGGAAAGAACCTCCAACATTTTGTTGTTAAACTCAGCATGTGTAACTACAAAAACTGTCACCCGTTGAGCTGCGGTGACCATCTTTGTAAATTAAGAAGTTAAAATTAGTCACGTTTAAATATTTTTGCTGTCCTTTGAGAACTTTGATACATCTCCTCCATCTGGGATTTGCTCTGTTATCATCCATCTCTTGTCTTTTTCAACCACACAGTTATCTCTTAGTTAAGTATATCCAGACAGACATTTAAAGCCCCCTTATTTGCCTTCCCTCCTCCTTTGATCTGTGTTTACATGGACTGAAGTCACAATCTCCTACTTTATTGGCTGGCACTGTCTTACTCTTAGGCATGATTTACGATAGCCTGAAAATGTGTAAATTCTGGATCTCAGGTTCCATAAAATGAATCGGGGCCTTAGCCGTCCATCCCTTGCCAATCAGGTTCCAAGGTTTTTCCACCAGCACTCTTATCTCTGGGCTGACAGGAAAGTTGAGGGTCCAGGAATGGATGTGCTTTTGTAGCTCTGGGAGGGGCCTCTGGGCTCATCTCAGCCTCTCCACTTGATAACTGAGAACATTGGGGCTAGAGAGGCCAAGGAACTTGTCCAGGTTCATAAATCAACCAATTTTGTTTCCTGGGAGCGGATATAATAGAGAATTGATGGCAGAAAGTTTTGAAATTGAACTGAAATGAGGTTTCTGGATTACCCGTGGACTTCAATTACCTGATCTATTTCTCTCACTGTGGGACAGGTATTTTGTAGTTCTGTATAATAAAGGTTCACTTTGAAACAGGCTTGACCTAGAGAAAAGTGGCAAAAATGAGTAGCACAATAATGGATGTTATGTTCTTTATGGATCAAAATCTAATTTTAGATTTTGGTATCACTATAACAACATGCTGTTTCTAGCTCATTATTATTGCTTATTTTTGCTCTAGTTTAAACGTTAGCTTAGATAAGAAGTTTTATAAATTGGAAATTTTAGTCTTGAAAGAAGCAACTTGAACGAGACAGAAGAGTGATTTACAAGTAGTAACTAAAATTGCCCGAGGGAGGAAAATCAGTAATGTAGAAATAAATTCGGAAGTTATGATTCATGTTGTAAAAGTAACTCTTGACTTTACTGAAGGAAAATCTATCCATGCTTCTTAGACAGTGATACCTTGTGCACTGGGGGGTACTTCAAGAAGCAAAAAGGAGGACGATATCTCACATTTGTTGAGTGCTTGCTGTTTCCAGGCTCTGCCCCATCTCAGCTACATCCCTCCTTTCCTATTATTCCCGCCTCCCTGGCGCTCTCTCAGTCTCCTTCCTATGTTTAAACATGTGTGTGCATGCCTCAGGGCCTTTGCACGTCCTGTCTCCTTTTCACGAGAGAGTGTTCATCTCATTATATGCGAGGTCTTTCACTTGTTTCCATTGGGTCTCCTCTCCTTTACAGAGTGCTTACCTCAGCACTCTCTAAATTTACGTTGTGCCCCAGTTCTCCACCCCTTCCTGTGTTCGTATCTCAGAGAATGGCATCACCCAACCAACTGCATGAGCCTGAAACCCAGGGCTCATCCTTGACACAGCCCATAGCTAATATGTCGCCAAGTCCTCTTTGTTTTACTCCCAGACCCGGGGGATCTGTGTACCTCTGGACATGACTTCGGTCTAAACTCAGCCTCTCTGGCTTCAGCCACGCCCACTGTCTGCTAGCTTTGCCCTCTTAGACTCTCATCGATCTTTGAATAATAAGGAGATTTAGTTGTTGTTGCCTATATTTGCTGTCTGTTCATTTTTGTAGCTGCTTAATATTCCTTTCTGTGACTATGTCCTGATTAATTTATCCATTCACCAACTGAATGATTTGAGTTGTTTCTAGTCTTCTGCCCTTATATACTGTTCTACTACTAACATTTTGGTATATTTTTCTTCAGGTACACGCACAAGTGTTTCTCCGGGATATATATACCCAGGAGTGGAATTGTTGGATATACAAATGCTCAACTTTACAAAAAATAGCAAATTGATTTCCAGATAGGTTGTATCAGTTTATAATTTGTCGCCCATTGGTTCCCCTGCTCTCTAAGCTTTGGTATTGTCAGAATTCTTGCTTTTTATTAATATAGTGGGTACAGAATTGTATCTCCCTGTGTTCTCCGTTTACACTGAGCTGATAACTAGTGAGACTGAACAACCTGTCATGTTTATTCGATTGTCTAGTTAGATCTTCTGCAGTTAATAATGGTTTTGTTTCTTCCTTTCCAATCCTCGTAACTTTCATGTATTTTCTTTTCCTTACCGTGCTGGCTGTAATCTCCACTCCAGTTTGAACTAGTCAGCAGTGAAGGCCATCCTGGTCTTTACCTGATGTTAAGGGAGTGCTGCTTCCAGTATTTTCTCATGAAGACTAATGCTCGTGGCAGGTATTTTATACACAGTCGTTACCAGATTCAAGACGCTTTCTTTTATTCCTAGCTTGAGTGAGGTTTGAGTATATAAAATACGTTTTCTCTAATTACAGCGATAACCATATGATATTGTTCTTTTCAAAAATAATATTCTTTAATCTGATGAAACTGTGGATGAAGTTTACGGACTTTCCAGTATTAAAACACTCTTGCATTTCTGAAATAAACTTGGACACAGCATCTTGTATTTTCATATTTACTGTTGGATCTGGTTTGCTAGTATTTTATTTAGGATTTGGGTTCTACTCACAAATGAGGATAGACTTGTCTACATTCAGCATCAAGTTTGTCCTGGCCTCTTGGCACAATATGAGAGCTCTCCTTGTCTTTCACTCTCTAGAAGAAGAATGTTATCTTAGAATGGAATGATCCGTTTCCTAATAGTTCGTTAGAACTTATTTGTAAAACCACTTTGTTTTGTGCTTTTTTTCTGGGAAAATCCTTAGCTATTACTGTTTTGGTTTTTTTAATAGTAAAAAGATTCTTCAGGAATTTTATTTATTTTTAAGTTCTTATAAGTTAGAAAGGTCTTATCCATTTGTCCAAATTCACGTTTGTGGCATTGAGCCATTTTAATGATGAGATCTGGCAGTATGTCCCTTCATTCATGGCTTGTTTTACTTAGTTGTGTCTGTTTCTTTTTTCCTTATCAGTTTCTCCAGAAGTGTGGCTATTACTCTTTCTAAAGAACCAGATTTTAGCTTTGTCGATATTCTTCAGATTTCTGGGGACTAAGGAGAGAGGACGTGAGTTTGGGAACAGAGTCCCGTGAGTGATACGAACATTTGTGGGGCCTGTTGGGTTTTCATGCAGGGGCAGAGAGTAGGTTTCAGGGCCAGTCGGAGACACCGACACAAACGCTGCTGGTCGCGTGTGGTGTGTCCGCCTGTTCGATGGGCGCTTCACTGGGACGCGCGCACCGATCTCCAGAGAACTGAAATGCGAGGTTTCCTCAGAAGGAGGCAAATATGGGGGTGGGGGCAGTCTTAGGGGGCATGTTAACTTCCAGGAGTGACTGAGTCTGGAAATGTGAGCAGGTTGTTTAGAAGGTACAGGGGTTAAGGCCTGGGAGATGTGTACACAGTGTGGAGGGGTGTTGGGTAGCGTACAGCTCCTGCAGCTGGCGGGGTTGACAGTCAGACTTCTCATGACGTATCCGTGAAGGCAAAGGGAGGCTGCACGGGGCACGTGTGCGCGTACCATGCGCTTCATCTTGTCTTTTCCGTTAGTGAAGTGGCGTTCACTAAGTACTCATTCCTCGGAGCGCTTTCACTGTGGTGCCCGCCTTCTAAACTCACGTCAGCTGCACGAGTGTTAGCGGTCCAGACGGTGGGGGGCCTTGCCTGCCCGCACCGTTACCAACTGGGAAGCCCACAGCCACACAAAGCTCAGCTTCATGTAACACGTTGCCTCTCAGTACTTTCTTCTCTAAGTTAGGAAAATGTGGAGCTCCCAAATAAATGACAGGCAGAGATTTGCAACGCGAGGCTCTCAGAGAGGAAAGTAGTCCCGGCGGTCCTTTATCTTCTACAATATCTTCAGGGGGGCGTGCAGAGTCTGTTCTCTTGTGAGACCTTCCCCTACAGGCTCTCCTGGAGCTTGTTCCATGGTTGCTTAGGAGAATCAATTCCCTTTCTCGGAACCTCATGTGTCCTGGAACAGGTTGTGCTGGCTGCTACTTTGGGTTTGGGATTTCCTTTTGAGCAATTCTCTGTGCCTGGAAACTTTCAGAATAAGATCTGCTAGACACACACACACACACACACACACACACACACACACACACACACAGTTGCACATTCATTGTGACGTTGAAAGCGCTCACTATTTGACTACATATTTCAGTGACTTAATAAGAGTTTTAGGCACATGGTTTCTCTCTCTCTCTCTCTCTCTCTCTCTCTCTCTGTCTCTCTCTCCCTCCCTCTCCCTCTCTTTCTCTCCTCTTTCCCCCTCTGTCTTCGCTTTGCTTTTTTAAGTAGACCAGACATTATGCCTCTACTTGCCCAAGACAGTCTCATGTAAAACGCCCTCAGTAATGGCTGTATTGCATTATTGCTTAACCATGGGTGATGCTGCTAGTCTTTGCTTGGAGGAGACTGTCACTGATGTTATAATGCTAATGATACAGGCCGGCCTCTCTGAAAAATAATTACAGATCAATAAATTATGCGGTGAATTATAAAATAATTATCAAATAAGTGGCTCTAGTGTTCCTTTAAATATTGATATAATAGTTGATTTAATTTATGAGATTCTGGTTTTTCCTTTTTCCATAACTGCTGAGTTAAGCAACAGTAAGTCGTGGTGACAGTGTGGTATTCTCTTTGCGCGGGGCACCTTTCATTACTCGTCACGTGGGTCCTTGATCAATCCACCCTGCTTGCCAGGCTGTGCTACTGCCATCCTGCTCTGCAGACAGGTGGCAGGAAGCTTGTTGTATCCGTTTCAGCTTTCTGACCCTTCGTTCCCCCTCAGTGATTGCCTGTAGGTCATGGAGATGCAAAGGCAGCAGCATGGACACAACAGAGCTGATGTGGTAAACCCACTCCATTCACAGGACTTGGGGAAACGTCAATTCCACCTGGAGTCAGAGCCCAGCCCAGGGCACATGGGCTGGCACAGGCAGCCAGGCCTTGGCGCAAAGTCTCTTTCAGTTTAAAAGGACCCAATGATTTTCCATTAGAAAATGAAGAACAAGGCTTTCTCATCCGGATTTTAGCGCACAGTGGCCTCTGGTGATAGAAATGAGATGAAGTGGAGACGGATGTAGGACTAAAGATGTCAAAACAAGCAAACCACTAGCCCTGAAGCAGCCGTCGTTCTCAGAAGAGCAGTAGAATGTACCAGTTCACTCAGCTTCTTTTATCAAAGGACAATGCCACCACGTCAGCTTATTGCACTGGGTTTGGCATTCTGTTGTCTTCTACTTCGAGTTGCCTGAGAAAGGTGTTTACCCTACAAGGGCTATTTTGGACCCACGTGTCCCACTGCCAGTGGACAGGTGCAAGCCAAGCTTTTCTAGCACCGTACCCCAGGGCTGTGTTTCTGTACTGTGTGAAAGACTTCTGGAGTAATGTGCATGTGTGATTTTTCACACATCTATTCAGAATTGACATTGTAGGGCTGACTTATATTAATGCTATTATATTTGGAGTAGGAGGGAGTTGTCCTCAACGCTGTTCGGAGGGAAGTTCTAAGGAGCTGATCTATTATTGAACACTCTCAGCTTGATTAAATTACTTCGTTCCCAAACAGAAGCCGTAAGAAAAAGTGTTAATTATGTTTAGCTCTAATAAATTTCAATACGTATAACTTCTTTCTACTATTTTTTACTGAGGTGAAATCCACATTACATAAAATTATCATTTTAAAGTGAATAATTCAGTCACATTTAGTACATAGCTGTACATCCATCACCTTTACCTAGTTCCAAAACCTATTCACCCCAAAAGCAAACTCCATACCCGTTAACAGTCACTCTCTATCCTCCCCTCCTCCCAGCCGTCGGGAACCACTAATCTGTATTCTGTCTCTATAGATTTACCTATTCTGGACATTCTGTACAAATGCAATCATACAATAAGTGACTCTTGGTGCCTGGCATCTTTCACTGAGCACAGTTATTTTCAAGATTCATCCGTGTTGCGGTGTGTGTTAGTACAACCGTTCTCTCTATGACTGAATAATATTCCACTGTTTGGATAGACCATATCCATATAATGTCATCTGTGGGTGGACATTTGGGTTCGTTCTACGCTTTGGCTACTGTGAAGAATGCTGCTATGAGCACATGTGCACATACATTTGTTTGAGTCCTTGCTTTCACTGCTTTGGGGTCGATACCTAGGTATGGAATTGCTGGGTCATGTGGTAATTCTATATTTAACTTTTTAAGGAACCACAGACTTTTCCACAGCAGCTGCACCATTTTACATCCCCATAAGCAGTGTATGAGGGCACCAGTTTCTCCACATTCTCCTGAAGTCACCTGCACGTATGGCTGGGTGTTGGCTGGGCTCTAAGGACCATGGAGCTCTGGCCTGAGCATGGGCCTGTGGGAATGTGGGCGAGCCACTGAGCTCTCCGTCAGCTGGAGAGTCAGTGAGTTTGGAGAGCTTCTTACTCGTTGGTTTGGAGAGCTCCTTACATCTTTTCCACTCTAACGTCTAAAATCTATGAATTCATCATCTAAAGGGTCACCACCAGATGCGAGATTTTCTTCTCCTTTTGTTTCATCCTCATTTGCATTCTCAGAGAAAGTTCTCACACTCATCCTGTAACTTTTGGAAGAAATCAGAATTGGACAAAATAGCTTCAAAAGATCAATTTCCAGATTGATTTATCATTAAGATCAGAAAGCAGTAATTGAGTATCTACTCTGTTTGTGGATTTTGTTAAGTTTCTAGAAAGGGAAGATGAGATCCATTTCACAGAGAAGACAGGGCAAGTACTCTAGGTCATGGGGCAGCATTTCCGGGGCACGGAGCAGCAATTTTGTTTTCCTCTAGAGACAGCTGGTCTTGGAAGGGAGGGCGGGCAGTGACTGGTAGGTGCCCATCGTGTCATGTCAAAGAGCTGATACTGCCATCTGTGTCGATTTATGGCGTCCACGAAGACACCAGACCTGCTATGCTGGTCTACAGATAACCACGCTTTACTGGATGCCTTTGATACATTCCTTAATACATGAAATATTTCAACATACCTTGTATGTATTTTTTCTGATGCTCACAGCAACCTTGCAAAGTAGATCTCCTTGGCTCCCTTGTAAGAATGAGAAAGCCAAGGTTTGGGGACATGTAGGCAATTGCCTGAGGTCAGAGGAGCAGTGAGCGGTTTCAGTGGTTGAAGCTGAGTTGTGCAGACTTCAAATGCGGTGGTTCTTCCCTAACACCATGCTGCCCACCTGTGCGTGTGGAGGGAACGAAGACCATAGCACGCATGCAGTATGGCGTGCTCAGAGGGCTCTGTCCGCCATCAGACTTCCAAGTTCGGACATGAGGTCGCGTCTCTCCATCACCGTTTGCACTGTGTGCTGAGCCCACTCTTCAGGTGCAGTTTTAGTGTAATGGTTGAAGGCACAGGTCGAATCGCAGACAGACCTGGGTTTGAATCACAGCTCTGTTGTCTTCTAGCCAAGTGGCTTTACTTCCATGCCTCAGTTTCCTCATCTTTAAAACGAAGGGAATAACGTTTCCCTACAGAGTTTTACATAAACCACGGAGAACATATTAATTACGCAGCAACTGTCAATAAATATTGTTGTTGGACATTGTATAAAACATTTAGTTTATATATCTATAAAATAGCTCGTATATTGAAAGAGCTTAATCATCCAGTTGGGGAAATGACATATAATTCAAAAAATAAAAATGAAAATATAAACTCTCTATAGAAATTCCCAAGTGGGTGGTGTGGAAGGCTACGCCACACATTCAGGAAAGTGGGAGAAGAACACAATGTGGAGACATTTCAGATGTGTTTGCGGAAGAAATGAGACAAACAGGAACCTGGAACGTTAGATTGTAAGAGAGGAGGGGACAGATTATTCTGGAAAGGAAGGATATGAGAAGCAAGTATGTTTAGGTGAGAATGTTTAAGAGTTTGGAAGCCACCTCTTGGGCTAGTCTGACTGACATACGGGGCTTGTGTGGAGAATGTTGGGTGAATTGTTGAGAGAAACAGAACAAGATGGTGGGTAGATATTTTCCCACAAGCACAATAATGTGGAAAGTTAACTTGCCAGTTGTTTGTATGGTAGATTGAAGTCAAGGAGAAATAGAAATGAGGATGAAACAAGCCAACCCAAACCTTCTGTGTTTAACCATGATTTGGAAATGCAGTAAGTCACTGTCAGTAATAGAGTCGGCTGGGCTGGGCGGGAGTGGTCTGCCGAATGTCTCCAAGGCAGACGGAGCCTGGACCACCGTGAGGTGGAACCTGCAGGGCAGATTCTCTACTCACGCTCGTTTCCACAGAGATACAGCTATGAAAGGGTGCTTGTATCTTGGGAAGTTGAAGGAAACTCGACTCGGAGATCTGTGCACTTTTATTCCCTAATTATTTTGAATTTCCAAGTCAATATTAGTTCTCTGACTTTAAATTTACCCTTTAGGAGGAGTGGTACCCTGTTCTCTCAGGAACAGTGTTTGATTGAGAAAGCTCCAATCCGTGCTATGCATTTCGATGACAAAGAAATGTCACTAACATCTCCACTTGGAAAATGCTTCTATTGCTTAAAAATACACACACACAGAAAGAGTTACTGGTGGAAGTTAATATGTCGCAAGAACTTGGTGTTGATATCAGCAGAACTTAACATCATTCCCTCTCAAAGTAAGATCATTGTTGGCTTAACTATGAATAATTTCCAAGTTTATTTTCAGAACGTATTTGTTTTTAGTAGCACTTTAGGATTTAATGTGATGAAAGACGACTGTTGTGTTTTTAAAATTTTCATCACTTCAGCTAATAAAGGGAATGAGGACTACATGTCCGACTGAACTGTCTTTCTCTGTGCAGGCACCAGATGGCGCCATGTTGCAGGTTCTTAAAACATTAATTTATTATTTTAAAAATGAATTCAGGAATTATAGCTGCTGGTAGTCTCGGTTCACTAGATTTTGCTTAGTGTTTCAAACTGTGGATAAGAGAATCAGAGACTGTATTTAACATGGTTTCTAGTCTCCATTCTCATCAGTTGTTACAAAAGAAAGACTCTCTTCCCTCCCAAATCTGGATTTTCAAGGGAGGTGGGGCAAGCAACTTTACACAGAGGCTGTCCCAGGCAGAACTGGGATGCTGTGCCCCACAGCCTTATCTTGTTTCCGTTCTCTCCTTCCCTTTCACCTGTAGAAAAGTGATTCAGTAAGAATAGCTTATACTAAAATGTTAGTGACTTATTTCACTAGCAAAATAGGTGCAAAGGATAATGTTTATGCCAACGATTGGATTGCTAATGGATTTTTAACTCTCAATGACAAATCAGTTCAGAAAATATGTTTAAGATTTATACTTACCTTTACCTCTAACCTTACCAGTATTGTTTTTATCTGGATAGATAATAAAAACATATGTCATTTAGTATGATAAGTACATTTTGCTAAAGGCAAATTTGGTTTTCCTTGTTTTCATAAGAATATTAGAACTACGAATGGCTACTTTGAGTTTACAATTAATAAAAAGTACTTTTGATGCATTGGTTTGAAGTCTGAGAGGAACTATGGAAAAAATGGAACAGGAAAAGACATCTGAATATCCAGGAACACTGTAATTGATGTATTTGAATCTTAAAACACTATTTATCACTGTAGCTAATGCAGAATAATATGTACCGCTGATGCTTCAAACGAGTAAGGTAAATTCCACTGTTGAAATTACAGCTTCTGGTGTACATTCTTTCAGGTTAGCCTTTATTTTCATAAAAATATTCCTCCTGCTGAACATATATTTTGAGATTAAGAAGTGCTTTTTCTTCTCCAGACAAGAATATTTCTCACCCCTCAGCTTTTAACAGAATAGTGCTTTAAAAAAAGGGTTCTGTAGCAGTGTGCAGGGCGCAACGACAAAGAGAAGCGCTTAGAACCAGGGGGCAGTTTCCTCCACTTGGCCATCATTCACAGAATACTTAATGAGCACCTACTATGTGTCAGGCATTAGCCCAGGCCGTGGGGGTGCAGCAGTCAGTAAGCAAGAAGGAGACATGAACTGACTCCTGAGGTGTGGGAGGGCTAAATTAGGGCGAGCAGGGGCACAGGACCGGCCAGAGTGGAGAGAGATTTTGGAAGTAGGATGGACAGGACACGACGGGCTTTGCAAAGAGGGTGCGGACGGGGATGAGTGTATGGTGTCGCTAGGGCGTCCCCTCCTCCCTAGGCTTTAACACCCTGAGGAAAAAGAAGAAGTGGAGACCTTCTTGGGAGACTTTCTAATTCTCTTTATATTTCCCTCTCCATTCTTGGCACCACTGGACGTAGGGAAATGTTTCCAGAATGCCCTGCACCCATCCTCTTGCCCCACAGTTGGTTAAGGGTAGGGTTAGTATTAATATTTTTGAAGTTGCAGGCAACCGCTGGGATTAATAATCAAGAAAAGCCAAGTCCCACGCAGCGGTGATGGGCTTGCATGTGGGACTATCATGTAAACGCACTTGGGTAGCAGCTCTGTTCACAGACAGGCCGTGTGTCCAACGTGACAAAGCCTTGGAGTCCTACTATGTGCTGCCCGGCTCCCCCCGTGACAGTGGGGAAGGCCTACGTTTTCCATAGTGTGGGTAGGGAAACAACTCCTTTAGTGTATTATTTGACATTTATGGGCCCAATCACTCGTTCCACAGGGACTGATTATGTGGGTCCCGTGTTTGTTCTGGGCTGCGTCCTCCACCGTGTTGCACAGTCCTCCCCTAGGAATGCTGCTTGCCCTCTCTGTGACCTTGGGCATCCCCCAGTCCCTTCATTTCATCTGGAAAGACATGTGAAGAACTGGGAGTACTTCTTGGGACATAGTAGGAACCTAATGGCAGCTCCCTTCGTTTATAAGCAGATCACAAGCTACTTGCTGGGACAAAAAACAAACCCCTGGAAGAGGCTGCACTCACTTCCCACGTGTCAGGGGAGAGCAGCTCCTGGAATGGGACCCCAAGTCAGCTTTCAGCTGCTTTTCTGCTTTATCCTTTTCTCAGGCCTTTGAGGACACGGGTATTGGTTTGTAAAGCTTCTGACAGGGAGAGCCAAATGGCTTGTCCTGGCTCCATGGGACAGGAAGTGATGAGTGATGGCCAAAGAGGGCTGACTTTTTCTCAGCTAAGTGCAGAGGTAAAGGAGAGAAGAAAGAAGTGGCCCCATGTTGCAAAGGAGGAATTTGTCCATCTTATGTTTGTAGTGCTCTCGGCGGTGTTTTCTTAAGTTTGCAGCAAAGATAGAAGCACCGCTGCGCGTTTCAATCCCTCCTCCCCACTCTGCTGTCCCCACTGCCTTGCTCTGTCGCTCATCACTGAACCCAGGTGTCAAGAAGGACTCACAAAGAAATGTCTCACTGGGCTGATTTCCAGTTCAAACACGTGATCTTGCGACCTCAGGATGACAAAGATTATGGACTTCAGTTTAGGTGTCGTGGTCTTGTTCACTGGCAGAGAACAGAATGAGTGAGGATGTGGTCCTCTCAGCTGAGGCCCCCTCCTTCTAAGAAGGCGAGACCAGGACTGAGCGGTGGCAGGCAGAGCACAGCAGGGCTGCACACGAGTGACCTGAGCAGTAAGAGCTGCGGGATTTCAAGGAAGGATGTCCAGTGGCATTCGGGGTTGCCCGAGGGGCTCGTGGAAGGTGTGGTTGTTGAGTGCAGGGCCCCTGCTGACTGGCCTGGAGCTCCTGGGCAGGCCCCGGCGTCTCCTGTCACCGCTTCATCTGTTGAGTCATGGGTTGTGAAATGGCTTTTGTGTTGGGTCGTATTAGTGATGTCATGTGAGAGGCGTCCCCTTTGCTGAGAGCACTGCACAAAGAAGCCCTGAGAGCCCGTTTAGTGCAGACCGCTCCCACGCGGGGCACATTGAAGCACGTGGAATGTGCACGTCACAATGCGCCAGTAGCCAGGCCATGGTGCCAAGGACATTTCCCCCGGGCCTGCAGGTTCCCCCGCTGCCTGCAGCGTTTCAGTCACTTGGGCTTTTCTGGTCACTTGGTGGTTCACGTGGACCTGTAGGGTGGGGTGACTCCATCACACGAAAAGCCCCGGTAGGAAAGCTTTGCATAATGGAGCGCCCCCATCTTAGTAAACAGTTTCTGTTAGACCATCCAGAGCAAAAATGCTGAGTCTTTATCAGAGTGACTCACCATCAAGAGTACGTCTTTATCTTTGTTTCCTTCTTAACATGGAAGGGCGGTAGAACTGACCCATTGTTGCTGAGTTTTGCAATTCTTCTCTTCTGCCATCAACGCCTGACTCTCCCTTGCCTCCCTCCACTTCAAGAATTCCATTCATTCCAGCTAGGGAAACCCACTTCAACTCCTAAGCGACAAACAACAAAGACACACAAAAGCTCCCCTGCAGCCCAGAGGAGAGGTGTTTGCATGATGCCTCTGTTTTCTCCTCTGGGTATGAAGTATTTCATTTTAATTATTCACACTAATTTACAGTTGGAACGTGGGGATCAATCTATGCCTCGTGCCTTACAGTTTATTTGTCATAAAAAAATTCCATTATAGGAGAACCTGTAGGTTTTTCCTTGTATATATATATATATATATATATATATATATATATATATATATATATGGGGATTTAGTTCATATAATCATTCTTGTTATGAATGGGCTTAGATAACATTACACAGGAGTAGCTTTTGTCTCAGAGACTGTAGGGAATAATAAAATGTAGTCACTACTAAATTATGTCGTGGACTGAAGTAGATTTTTACCATTAATTGGATCTAGGCCCTCTGACCTTTTAGCAGGAAGCAAACTAAAGGTATAATAATTTTTATAAAGATGAGCTTTCTGTACTTCCAGTAATTTTTTAAAAAACACTGAAATAATTTCTGGACAATGAAAGAACTCTGACTTTACTGTTCTTGAGATAAATAGAGCTTTGATTTTCAAAGTTGTCACTTTCTTTCTTTCCACATCACTTCCCCACCCGACCACCTTTGGCCCATGTGAAGTAAGAGAGATGAATAAACTCAAAGATAACTGACACTCAGGAGCGAAATCCAAGTGAATCAAATTTATATTTCTACCAAAATCATTTTTTTCTTCTGAGACTAAATACTTTATATCAGATTTATATAATTCGGAAACTAGACTATTAAAAGCAGGCTAAAATAAAAGCTCCTAATGGACTCTTGAAGGAATGTAGCCAGGCCAAGCAGGAGGAAGTCTTATGTAGGTCGAAGCTTATTTATTTCAGATTCCAGTGCATTTTGTTTTTTCTGAATTTTGTCTATTTTGCATGATATTTGCTCCACATACTGGCTGGGCCACCATTGTTCTTCCCAGCTCTACTAGACACTGTGGGTGGGTTCAAGATTTTTTATCATTTTCTAAATGATGTTTGTTAAGTCAACTGATAGAATTGAACAAACACAGTGGGTGGATTCATACCTACCGTAAACGTGATACCAAGACTGGGCCGACTTTTCTACGTTTAGAAATGTAATGAACTGGTCACATGCTAGATATATAAGAAGTGCTGAGTAAATATTGAATGGTTTAACACCAAAGCATATATGAAAAGATACAAGAATATGCATTTGTTGCTGAGTTTTGCAATTCTTCTCTTCTGCTGCCAGTGACGCCTGACGTCCCCTTGCCTCTTGCCCCTCCAAGCATTCCATGCATTCCAGGTTGGAAGGTATGAAGAGCAGACACTTTCCAGGTCCCACGAGCCACTTCCTACACTCTGGAGAGTGGGGACAGCCTGACAGAATTGATCAGATATTGTTCACTTATCTTTTAGTTGTTATGCATTTAAATGAAATAACCAAACAATTTGACCTTTAGATGTGAAATCATTGCCTTGAGATAATAGTACAGAATCTCTCCATAAGACTATTGCAGGAAAGGTTAAAGCAGATCATTTTGCTGTTCAGTTAATAATATACAAAACCGTATGTGTCGCTGTGCATACATTTATGTACATGTATTCTTGAGAAATAATTTCAAGATGCAGATGCACCTTTTTATATGCCTGACTTGTGCAGCTGTGGAAAGACAATTAGCAACATATATACAGTATTTTGTAAGTAAAGACATGAGATACGCAATTATTCATAGTTCTGCTGAACTGTCAAAGGTTGTAGGTGAGGTCACCAAGATGCCGACTGCATGGTTGAATGCTTTATTTGAAGTAAAGATGTGTGATCTTTGAATGAAGTTATTAATGATGTGACAAAAATCTTGAAAACCACTCATTTCAATGGGAAACTCTAGTCAAAGCCTTGTACTAACAAGTTAGCTGCCACAATGCGGCTTTGGGGTGTAATGCTAGGATTGTGGATCTCTGCTGCAACAATAAAAATAGGAAAAACACGTACTCTGTTCACCGTCTCAGACTTTGTTGGTTAGAGCTTATCATGATAATGGATTACACAGCTAGTGGTTTTCCTAATTAGGTTAGAACTTTTTTTCTAGTTTTGCATTTAATCAGAATAGATATGAATCATGCTAGTGAATTATCAAAAGATTTTATATGATGCTAAATCTCGTTTCCACCGCTCCACTAACACAGCTGACCTGACAGAGAGAAGGGAGAGAAGGGTGGTCGGTGTGTGAGCCGGCTGAAAGGAGCCGGACAAGTCATGGCCACTTATCCACGTCCATGGATGAGGCAGGGAGGCACACAGGGCACACAATTTATTCTAGAAATCCTAGTATAGTCTTAAATAGTGTTCTAGTCTCCCCAAATAAATGGATTTAGGGTAGACTGCAAATGAAGGATGCACCCCTTTAAGCTGAGGGAAGCCCTCTCACAGGAGGCGATGCGGAAACCCGGACAAAGCCATGGGTGCCGAAGAGCAAGCGGGGTGGCCAGCAGGGCCGCTGTGCGTGGAGGCTCATCCCAGGCCGCGGGCTGAGCTCCGGAGGGAGCGCGGCCCCTTCCTGCCTTGTTCAATGTCTCCGCAGGCAGGGAGCCTGGCTCGGCTTGAGGTGCCGGCCACGAGTGGCTGTTCCTATGTTCTCATGTAATCAAATTACGCAGGTAATAGGAGCTTCGCTTCTTCGGAAAATCACTTGGGAGCAATGTTTTTCATCGAGGACGGGAAGGAAGTGTTGTCCTCTTTCTTCCGGTTCCTGTGCCGGCACCATCATGAGCTCGGCCTGCGCTGTCTAGTTCCAGGTTGGCTCCGGCTGCCCGCATACTCACCTGTGCCCTTCAGAGGTCGCGAGCTGCTGTGTCATCCACCCCAGCTTAGAATGAAGCCTGAGAAAGCAGAATCCCGGCTTTCCCACATAGCCTTACATCTTCAAAGAGAAATATCCATAAACGATTCACTTGTGGATGAAAAGGCCCTGCTCATCCTTTGTAGTTTTGGCTACACGTTGAGCTCCCTGGAGCTACGGCATGGTTCCCGGTTGTCTCATCCTGGGTTGGATTCTGAGGGACTGTCCCTCCATCTTCCGTAGCAGCTGCCCTGTCTACACGCCCTTCAGCAGTGCCCAGGGTTCTAGTTCCTCTGCATCCTCACCTGCACTTGTCATTTCCCGTTTTGGAACAAGACTGCAGGGCCCAGGGCAGACGCGCATAGGCCCAGGTGGGTGGTGGTGGCGGTTGGGCCAGAGCAAGGGTGGTGGGGGTGCCACGCGGGTCGTATCCGGGCGACCTGGGAAGGTCAGGCCGCATGCTTTGCTGATGGGTTAGAGGCTGGATGTGAGAGCAAGAGAAGAGGCAAGAAGCAGCCCACGGGAGTGCGTTTCCCTTCGTTGAGGTGGATGTGGGGGCTGCCAGGTTGGAGATGCAAACACAAACACCGCAAGCCTTCTTGGTTTGCGGACAGGACTAGGAAGGGCTGTGGTGTAATTTATACCTTGCCGATCAAATCCTGACCATCTAACGCGGACTTCCAGGAAGTACCTTCTGTGACACCGTAGGGGGATGTTGGAGCTGTCACTCGGCAGCCATTGAGAAAAAGGCGTGGACGTGGGTACACGACTGCACTTGCTCTCTGCACTCTCCCCTCGTGTCTGCACCTCCACCTTGCATCGTCTTCCCTTGAGCCTGTTCCCTTCTCCCTTTTCCCAGGATAGTAGTGGCTCCCGGGGGGCAGGGTCCCCCCCGTGGTGTCATGGAAGCGCTCCATTCTCTGGTCCCAGTGGCTTCCCGCCCCCTCCCTCAGGGCTCTGTCTTATGCTCTCAGCGCCCAGCCGGGAGCGAGTGCTCTGTGATCATGGAAGGGTGTCGTGGATGTTAACACTGTGTTGTCCCTCCGTATAGCAAGTTGATCTCCATTCTAATAGTGTCAGGTGTCAGCAATGTGGGGGCCGCAGGGACGCACTGGGGGGCCTCAGTGGCGCCTGCCCAAGGCTGGTGTTCGTCCCTGCACGGCGAGTCCTCCTACAGCTGCAGCCGTCTCCCTCACGTCCTTGTTTCGTCTCCAGTCCATGCCTCAGCTGTCCTCTCTAGATTGCATCCTGGTCAAAGCCATTCTTCTCCACCTCTTCCAGCCATCGCCCTCCGCCTCTGGAAACTCTTCCGTTTTCAAGGAGCAGTCCAGGGCCTGACCTCCTGCAAGGTCTTTCTTGTCATTGCGAGAATTAATGCCGATAATTTCCCTCTCTTCTCTGAGGCTTCATAGCATATATATATATATATATATATATATATATATATATATATATATATATATATATATAATTTTTTACCAGTTTCAAGCCATTTGGGCACATAATCATGTTTTTTCATGGGAATGTGTTGCTTCTCAGCTCAATGGTCAGAGTGTCTGGGGACAGGAGCAATTTCTATCATTCGTTTTGTCTCCTTTCATTTCCTAGCTCAGAGGTGGACAGGTTGGCATATCTGTTCAATAAAAGCTGTGGGGAGAGGGAGAGGGCCTGCTTTTCACACACACCACGCACTGGAGTGCCTCAAATTTTCCTTCACGTAAATACATGATTTATTGTAAGATAAGTGACCCAGGAGCAAGGGCAGTCTGTGAGGGCAGCCATCATTCTGCAAGTAGCTCAGTCTGATGGCAGCACAAAGGTGGGTCTGGAGAAAAAGCACTGGTACCTCGTGCTTAGCGCACGGCACATGCGCAGGCGGAGGTCTAGCCGTGGACTAGACCTCCGAGTGGTCTGTGCTAGATGCAGCACCGCGGACACATGCAGCACCTGTTTGAGTCCTCTGGATCCAGGACAACCAGACACTTGCAGGCGCTGCTCCCCTCACACCGCCGATGGCCTCGTCCAAACGCTCTCTGTGCAAAGCGCTCTTTATTCCCCTCGAGTTTCAAGTTTAGTTTCATTTAAAATAAAAACTTTCAATTACAGTTGCCATGCCATGTTATGTTAGTTTCAAGTGTACAGCACACTGATCAGACATTTGTATAACAGAAGGGACCCCCCCACAAAGCCTCACACCCACCTGAGAACACATGTAGTTATTACAGTACTGTTGACGATAGTCACTATGTCGTGTTTACATCCCTGGGACTATTTTACGACTGGCAGTCTGTATTCCTTAGTCCTTCACCATTTTTTTTTTTTAACCAGTCTGTGGGAAAGTGCTCTCAAGCCCCCCTGACGGTGCTGGGCTGTCTCATCACGGGGCTGACCCCTATTCCAATCGTATTTCTTCTCAAAGTTCTAGTCAGAGCTTTTGCCTTTTCTTAATTGATCTGATGACGTTCAATCAGCGAGGGAACAGCTACAGACATAGTGGGCAGGATGCTTCACGTGGTCTTATGACAGTCCCGGTCCGCGACTCCTCCGCAGGCCCCATCGGCCCCCGCAGAGAGCCTGGTGCGTTCGAGACTGTCCTCTGAGTCTCCCGATCCCGAAGGAGTCAATGCCCCGGTGAGGCTGGACTGCCCCCAACTCTCAGCTCGGCGCTGGGCAGGTAGAATGCCTTACGTGGTTACCAGGGCAGGTTAACATGCAGGAAGAATTTCCTTCAAATGTCTTCTAGTCTCCTGGAAATTCTATACACTAACAGTAACCTGCCAGGGATCAAATTGCAAGCCAGAAGTCATCTCTGAGGGTGAATAGAGTTCTCAAAGTTTTATTTAGAAACCTCCCTTTACAAAGCCATTTTTTTTCCTAAGTGAGAAACAAAACCAGAATTTTAACTCTGCGTTAAACCTAAGCAAACAGTGGTGAACACAATGGATTATGGCAGCTGTAACTGGAGATAGGCCCCGCCCTGAGCAAACGGGGAGCCAGTGGGTGCGTCTTTGATGCTCTCTCCTGCTGTTGGCCCCGCCTGCCCCGTGATCCATGCCCCTCACAGTCAAGTCTATTAACTTCAAAGCGGAGCCCGCACCTACAGCTCAGCTCCACCCAGACCCTGAGATGCGAGGGGAGCCTTCCCTGGAGCCCACATACACACTCGTAGACGCAGTGGCAATTCGTTCTTGCTGCTGTTGACTTTGAACTCGGTATCTCAGATTTCTCTCTGTGTCGCTGGCTTTGAACTTCAATTCTTCAGTGTCTGAATTGTCTCTTTACAACCGCACCTTGATACCTGCCAGAGACCCTCCCGGATTCCATCCAGTCCTTCACCTGCCTGGACGGCACCTATCCTCACCTGTCTTAGTCACACTAGGTAAAGACCTGGGGTCTCGGAACAGTTTCTAGCAGTCCTCGTGCATCTGTGCCACATTGGCAGAAACTTCTGCTTTCGGGCAGAAGCCGAAGATGGAGCTGGCAAAGCCAGCATCACCCCTCAGGCTGTCTTGGGGCTCTGGGTGTTCTCATCTTTAATTCACCAAAGGAGGAAGCTTAGCTCCCTTCCCTTGCAGAAGGCAAGTTCTTTCCACCTCGCTTCCTCTTTTTTTCTTTTCCTCACCAACCTCCAGTTGTCTGACAGATAAATCAATGCCAACTAGTTAATGGCTGACAACCACTTCGTACCTGGGAATATTTCCTAAACACCAAATGCATTTTCAGGGGTGGTGCTTTATTCACCCATAGAAATTCCAGATCAGAGAATAATTTGCGTGGCTTTTAGTCCTTTCAAATCACAGGCACACAGGGCCTACCTAGTCTTCCTGTTAAAATTTTAGAGCAGACATTTTCTGTTGAGTGTCATCTGTATGTCATCTTTATTTCCAGGTCACCAAACAACCCTAAGTGGAAGGTTGGTGGCTCCACAGGGCCCAAGGTCCTGAAGGAGGGGCTCTGTCTCATGCCTCACTGTGGCTCCAGAGCCACGATATTGGTCTATGAGCTCACAGCCGAAGGTCATGTCCGTCCCCCTCACTTCTGCTGAGACAGTCTTGTCCAAGATCTCAGCTAGTGCTTGCTTGTGTTGCTGGTCTGTCTGCTGCCCAGGTCCACTTCCCCGCGTTCTCTCCCTCACTCTGCCCTCTGCCCTCGTGGCCTGCAGTCCCCGCCACTCCCCACTGTACCCTGCAAGCAGGGCTCCGGTGCAGGGCCTCCTCCTCTGACCAGGGCCTTCTTTCCCCTCCGAGTCTTTATTTGTGTAGCGTCCTCTTCCAGAACGCCTCTCCTCCTATCGACATTTTCTTTATTCCTTAAAGGTCTGGTTAACGTCACTTTCTGCCATAAGTTAACTTTTCAAGTTTATCCTACAGAGATTTGGTGATTTCGTCCTCCCACTGCGCCTGTAGGCCGTAGCACACACTGGATTGTTCTTAAACGCTCCAGCTAACGTGCCTATGTCTTGAAGGCCGAGAGCATGTCTTCTTCTGCATCTTTGCCTTACCTATTGCATCAGCGCCTGACTAGCACTACAGGGGACCTGCCCAAAGTCAAAACTGAATTTGCTCTGAAAAATACAAGATTATATCTCATAAGTTCATGTGCTCGTGCACACATGGAAGAGACAGCTTGCCTCTACTCGAGAGCCCTACTCCCTTTTGCCTTTTTCTTGCGATACAATAGCGTTCGAGACCCATCGTCCAGCACGCCTCAGGCTCACTGCGGCAATCTAGTGTTCAGTTTTCGTTTTCTGGTCACTCCTTGGCCTCTTGTCTAACTATCCGTTACTATGTGGCCCCAGTCTCAGGCTTCACTGCCAATTGCGATGTGGTTTTGTGACATGGAAACACATACCCATTAAAAACAGACTCGAGAGCATGAAGCCATGTAAGCTAATAATATAGTGCATGTAAGCGCCTTGCAATCACCCATAATGTGGTGAAGGTTTAATCGTAACCTTGACATCTGAAGCAGGAAAGTGTTACCATGGTCTTGGCTGCAGGAAGCAAAAGTCAGAGGCCTCCAGATTTGTAAATGGTTGTAAATGAAGGGACAGTTCTCAGAGACTCATCCTCGCCGGCAGCCTCTGCCCTATTGTGTTCTGTGGGTGAAAAGCCCTTGCTCAGTCCCATTTAGATCACGGGACAGCCTGCTGCCGCGAGCGGGGCGCCTCTGATGGGTCCAACTCTAGGAGTGTGGAAAACCCAAGGCAGAAGACATGCGTCTTTCCCAAGGTGGCCCCGGGGGCTGTAGCCAGAGCTGGCTGTCCTGGGCTGTCCTTCCACTGCTGGCCCCACCCCCGTTCATTCCACAGTATGAAATACTCCCCACAGCCGGTGTGGTATTAATAGCGAGGGGGCAGAAACAAATCCCATCTCTCCAGGGTGGAGACCTGCTGTTGTCACCTCCGACTGCACGTCTGTCAGTACTCAGCACGTCCTCCTGTCTGGGCAGACAATCCCTTCCAGGCTTCCCAAGGTTCCCACTTTTAAACCTCTGGGTCGTGTCATCACTATTATTATACTTCCATGGCATTTAAAACACTATGCATGTAAATGTCAACACACACATGCACACACACACACACACACACACACACACTACCCCCCAAAAATCCCAGCTGCGCCAAGAAAGTCCTGCCATGGCTTCCGCATTCTCACATTAGCTACTTTTGTATATTTTTGAAGAGATTGCACAATTACACTCAGTGCAGTGATTTCTGAGTGTAATTGTGAACGTCACCCACACACCAGTGAGGGGAAGCCCGGGCCAGTGTTCATGGGCTCGGGCTTCAAACAAATCCATCTTTTTTAACGGCCCACAATCATCAAATAAACGTGACGGGAAGGAGCCTCGTGCTGCTCATCTCCTACACTTTGGGTCACAGTAAAGTACCGTGGGACGGAGTGGACTGGCCACAGTGCTGCGAGGTCCCTTGGGCAGGTGACAGAGATTCAGCCAGACGTTTTTACAGTCCACTTGGGGGAATGGAATAGTCTGCGAGGACTGTGTAGGCATTGCTGATCTCACTCTGGGACAGTTAAATCACGGACAGTAATCGCAGCTTACAACGTTGTGCAATCTCTTCAAAAATATGTAGGAGTAGCTCATGGGAGAATGTGGAAGCCATGGCGGGGCTTTCTCAGTGCAGTTATGACTTTTGTAGAATGTTCTGTGTGTGTCCGCTGAGCCCGTGCAGGCATGGGCTCAGGACGCCCTTTGTTGCACACACGACCCCCAAATGCACGCCAACCCAGTTCACACACGGCCCCACCGGTGACGTGGGAGCTTTCAAGGCCGATTACGGTTGTAAATTCTTCCACCTTATTTATTCACTGACGTTTGAACTCAGCACCTCTGAAGGTGTTTCCAGACCCACAGATTCTGGATTACTGGGCATTCATTTTCAGATTTCCGAAATGGTTTTCACAGACCCAGTGAGTTCTGACTCACGGTCTGAAGGTGAGTATGGCTCCTCCAGACGGAGCCTGACTCAGACAGAAGCATGGGGACAGCCCTTGGCTGCTCGCTTAATTTATTATGAAGAATGAGACCTTCCGACCGACACCAGGGCATCACACAGCTGACCAGGTACGAGCAAAACCAGGTCACAACACAAGAGAAAACATGGTCTGGTCTTGGAAAGAATTGGTTTTAAAAAAAATCGAGGTAACTGTCAAAAAAGATCAGAACTCACTGGGCTTCTTTATGCCCATATTTTGGGAAGAATAATGTTTTGATGAATTAAATATATTTTGGGGAGCCCAAGGCCTACCTGCATTTGGCCCTAATTTAATGCCATGCTTAGAGGTAAGCTTAAGCGGTGCCGTCTCCACAAGACAGAAGTTCATGAAGGTGATCATGACTATTAGATTTTTTACCCAGATGACAGCATGAGGTGTGAAAACACAGAGGGGTATTTAAAAGACTGCCCTAGGTATGAAAGTGGAGGAAAGGAATCTCGGTGCAGAAAAGGAATGCCAACCTCCCGAAGAGCCACGTGGCCTGCATCCCATTTGTCCTTATGGCCACCTTCACTTGTCGTCCTTCCGGCATCGAGGGGAGGAAGTCATCTGCACACAACCTACAAGTCTGACAGAGGAAAAGCGTAGGGTGAACGTGGATATGGTGTTTTCACTCTGTGCCAACAAAGGATATATATTCCTAGCCTCCAAGAAGTTGCAGAACTAAAAAAAATACAGGCCTGCGTTTGAGGTTCTTTCTTGCCTTCAAACACTGCAGCGTCTGTTGCTGGGTAAATAGACGACACAATCTGAGCCATAGGGAGGAATGCAGTGTCCTGGACGATGGAAAGAGAAGTGGGTACTTCAGAGGCTACCAGCACTGGGGCCTCACAGTGGTGTCTGTGAGACACCCACCAAGCACGGAAAAGCAAGATGCTTTCCCAACGGTCTGATGTACTCCACTTTTAGTGAGGCAGGTCAGTAATGTCAATAACGAACTTCACTCATTCATCTCAGCAACATTCCAATGGCTATGGAAAGAAAGGGGGGCTTTCTGCCCCCTTTCTCCAAATCCGGAGTAAGTTGATCACATTTAGCTCTTCTGGCAACTGGTGCCTTTGTCATCTCTGGAAAACCACCCACATCAGGGATGACTGAATGCAAAGCTATTTTTAAGCCACTTTGGAGAGTAACATAAATGGGATGCCCAATATTGAGTTAAGACTTTACACTTTATAATCCCCTTTTCCGGCTTTCCCACCCAATGGGAGGAAACGCTGCTTTGCGTGGGCTTAGGAAATGCACTAAAAATGAATCACCTTAACAAACTGAAATAACCTGAAACTACAGTAATAACAACCGACCAACATGGGAAACACCTGGAGCCGTAGGTAAAATGGCTCTGTGCAGCCATGATGCCCCTCACTCTTCCTGCGGGAACACGCTCAGTGAAGGATGGTTTCTGCGGCGTGTTTGGGGGAGTTCAGAACCAGCATCTGTCACTTCTCCCAGACTCGCTCTGGCCCGTTCAGACTGGTCTCCCGCAGGCCCAGGGAACTGTCTGTGTTTATTTTGCACTGTGGGCTTTTCACACGTTTCTCTGGGCCAGGTTGCCTGTCCTGTCACCTCTGACCGCCCTGCCCTTCAGAAGTTGTGGCTTCCGGCCCAGAGCCCGGATTTCCTCCCCCTACACATTTCTGGCCGTTCTTATGCCCTACTGCTCTGCCACTTGTTTGCCATACACAGTCGTCCCCGACTAAGTTCCAGCTCTTGGAGACGGGGGATCTCAGTGTCCACACATGCTGTTGGGATGCTGGGTGCAGGGCGAAGGCTCAGAGACGTGTCCTGGGGACTGCTTTCCAGAAGGACTCTCCAAGATTGATTTAGTGACGTATACCAGAAGCAGGCATCTTTAGGGGACCTGTACCCAGGCCTGTGGTTTGCTAATTCCCTCATTCCCCGAAAATAAGACCTAGCCGGACCATCAGCTCTAATGCATCCTTGGGAGCAAAAATTAATGTAAGACCGGGTCTTATTTTACTATAATATAAGACCAGGTCTCATATAATATAAGACCTGGTCTTATATTAATTCTTGCTCCAAAAGACGCATTCGAGCTGATGGTCCGGCTATGTCTTATTTTCGGGGAAACAGGGTTTTAAACAAGGTCTTCTGTGTCTGTCTATCTATCTATCTATCTATCTATCTATCTATCTATCTATCTATCTATCTATCTATCTATCAATCATTATCTATCACAGGGGTGTCCAAACTTTTTTCAACGGTTTTCACCAAGGGCCGTATGCGGTAAAACACACAAACAGCCGGGCCACTCCCTCGAGGTGAAGTACGTATTGCCTCATCTGGTTTATTGAAGTAAACTAAATATATTTTTGAAATTTGCTGCGGGCCAATTAACAATGGATTGCGGGCCACAGTTGGCCCACGGGCCGCAGTTTGGACACTCCTGATCTATCATCTCTACGTCTCTCTCTCTCTCTTTCTGTCTCTCTCTGTCTCTCTCTCTCTCACACAGGCACACACACACACCTGAATGTCACTGCCAGTTGCCTATTTTAACGGATTTTTGGGTAAGTCCCTTGTCCATTGCCATGATTCACGTTTTAAGCTACTTAAATGTCTGCACATTGAGTTCCTATGCTGCATTCTGCTTATTAACTTAAATGTTTATTGATTGTCTGTCATGTCCCAGAAAGTATCTGAGCAGTGAGGATATGGACGCACGTAAAGGAGAGAAGGCCTGGGTTCTCATCTTCTGTTGGGAGGGAGCAATAATTAGTGAGTAAGCGAGTAAGTAGCCATTTTATGTGGTGATGGGGACTGACTGGGACAGGTGCGGAGGCCAGGGAAGCCTCCAGGAGGATGGAATGTATGTCAAGATTGCCATGTCCAGAAGGAAACACGTATTTGAGGACCAGGCAGAGGGAACCAGTGCAAGGATTCTTTGTGGGAGCTTACAAGAAATGAGGAATACTGGGGATGCCAAAAAAATGTAGACAAGTGGACACTTTGGTCAACGTTGCTCAAGCAGTAGTTTGCCATAAACAGAAGTGGCTGGACGCTGATGGTAACCACTTTGAGCACCTCTTGTAATTGCAGAAGTCAAATGTGACTTGTATTCATCTTTTGTTATCAATATATATTGAGTATTACAATTAATACAGTTTTTTCCTTTCTTAAAATGTGTATACACTTTTTTGGCACCCTCTGTATAAATGGACTTTGCTAATGTGCCTGTGTGCAGTATTCTAAAGGAATGGAGTTTAGATCATCCAATAGTGTATTAAAAATACATCAGGCCAAGCATGGCTCATCCCAGGAAAACGAGAATGTTTATCGTTGGAAATCTCTCTTTGTGATTCTCTACGTCAATGCACTGAAGGAGAAGAATTACATGATGACCTCAGTAGAGGAAGAAAACACATGTGATGAAGTTCAACAATTACTCATGAAGACATTTCTTAGAAATGAGGAATATAAAGAAATTTTCTTAACTTTATAAGGTCTGTGTAAATAGAAATGAACAGGAAGCAATGTGTTTTATGGAGAAACTTTAGATAATTTCTTTATGGTTAGGATCAAGACGTGGAAGGCTGCTTTCCATGTTAATTTTTGACGTGTCCTGATCAGAGAAACAGGATAAGAAAAATAAAAGCAAGGATATATGGTATTAAAATATGAAGGGAAGAGACAAAACTATCATTTTCTGTAGGATATAAATGTCTATACAGAAAATTTAACAAAATCGATGGATAAATTATTAAAACTGAGAGAGTCTAGTAAAGACTCTGGATTCAGAATTAACCTCCAGTTCTCAGTCATGTTTTTGTTCTCAGCAAGAGCAAATAGTTGGATCATAGCATGTAAATAAGGGCCATTCAAAGCAGTGACACAGCTGTTTAGTGTCTAGAACTTAGCCTGACAAAAAACGCGTAAGAACTTTATGAGAGAATTTAAAAACTTTATTATGGATCATAAAAAGGATTTGGATTTATGGAAAGATAGTCTGCTTTCATAGGTGCTACAATTTAACATTGTAAAGATGTCAATTCATCCCAAATTAATCAATAATTTCAATGTAATGCCAACAAAAATTCCAGCAAGAGTTCTTTCAGGAACTTAAGAAACGGGTTTATTGGAAAAATAAAGGTCCCGGAATAACCTTGAAATTTTTTTTGCAAAAGATAAAAAAGAGGAGATTTCCTCACCATGTAGGGAGGGAAAAGGCAGCAGCAGGTGAGGAACATAAATACAATGGAATGCTACTCGGCCTTAAGGAAGCTGAGCCGCTGCCGTTTGCGACAACATGGGTGGGCCTTGACAGCATCATGCGAAGCGAAGTAAGTCAGACAGAGAAGGACCAGAGCCATATGATCACGCATATGTGGGATCTCAAACAAAGCAACAAACAAACAAACAAACAAAATAAACAAACTCATAGACACAGACAACAGCATGGTGGTTCCCAGATGGTAAGGGGCAAGGGGGCTTGTAGAAGAGGGAAAGGGGGCCAAATAGATGGTGATGGAAGGAGAACTGACTGGGCGGTGAACACAGTGCAAAAAACAGACGATGTATTAGGTTGGTGCAAAAGTCGTTGCGGTTTTTGCAATTATTTTTAACCTTTTAAACTGCAATTACTTTTGCACCAACCTAATATTATAGACTTGTACACCTGAAACTTATATAATGTTATTCACCAATGTCACCCCAATAAATTTAATTTTAAAAAGGCAATAGGAAACACAGAACAGAACCAAACCCAATAGAAACATGAAAGATGACCAGCAGCGACGGTCAAGGATCAGCCCGCACACTGATTATAAGCAGTAACAAGCACTGATGTGAGTGGACGAGATCTCGGGAGGCCTGACGAACTCGTGAACAAACATGGGGGGCCGGGGGGCCGGGGTGTGCTCGCTGGGAAAGAGCGGGGAGACTGTGAGCCCGACCGGTCTTGTCGGCCGAACCCATGTGTCCCAGTTACTGCTGCCAAGATGCTGGTTCACTGTAAACGCAGCCTGTCTGTCATTCCCCAAACGGAGATGGGCGCCACCGCTCCGACCATTGCAGGGCCCGGGAGAGAGGCTTCTCTGAACGCAGCGCCGCTTTGTAGGTTGTCCCAGCCCCAGGCCATTCGCACGTCCTCCCCGCGGGCCCGCCCCTCATCCCCCTGCTCTTCATGACAGTTTACAGTGTGTGGCACGCACGGAACCTCGTGGCGATAATCCCTTCTCTCCTCACTGCTCAGGCCCTTACAAAGCTGCTGCTGTCTATCCTGTCTTCTCGTCGGGCCTGATTAGGAAAGCAGCGCACACTTAGCTTCCCTAATCTTCCTTCCTAAAGCAGCCCTCGAAACCAGCCCCTCAGCATTGTTGTGACTCGGTTCTTCTCTGAACCTCCTCCAAACTGTCTGTCTGTCTTGTGTCGAGCTGCCGGCCGTGAACAAGCTGAGAGCGGTGCTGGCAGGAGAGCGGCCTCGCTGACGTCCCCTCGCGCCAGGCTCACGGCTTCCCGAGCCGCCTGAAACTAAGCCTTCCTTTGCTGCCCCCGTTTCTAGCCGTAGATCAAGTCTGCTCTGTCAGCCCCCTTTCTTCATGCAGGTTTACTGCTTTCTAATTATTTTCCCAACACATTAGAGGCTGGAATTCGAATCAGGAGGGGGAACACGTGCAGGCACAGCGGGGGAAACGCCGGCATCTCCTTCCCAACGCCTGAAAGTCAGTGCAGCCTTCTTTCTTTCCCTGACAATACCTGTCTTTTACGTGGATGTCCCTTCATGGCTTCCTGGGGGTTTTCAGGTAAGACCCTCACAGCAGCTCTGTAAGGTGGGCAGCACCCGGTCGTCTCCTGTAAGGTGCTGTAACCTGAGGCCCGGAAACAGAGTCCGTCAGCAGTTCGGGGCAGGAGCACCCCTCACCCTCGCCCAGCATCTCCCCATCACACCGTGTGGTCTTGCGTTCAGGGCTGCGCCAGTTCTCACCTGGACTTCCTTCCAACTCATACATCTGTTCTTGTGCTCGCTCCTTAAATGAAGCCTTCAAATAATTCCTGTAATGCCTTGACAGACACACTCCAGCTCGGCAACCTCTCCTCATTGTATCATCTGTCCTCTATTGAGGCTTTCTGCGCAGCTGTAATACACATGACTTATTGTACGTTATAAATGCTGGCGTGAGTTAACCACGCAAGCTTTCATGACAGTCTGTCATGCTTTATTCTGACTAGTTCCAATGTGTGACCAGTGTTAGCTTCCAGTCCCAAAATATCTGACTGCAAAAATCTGCCTCTGACGTGAAACACTGTGGGCTGGGCGAGTGAGTGCAGGTCAGACAGCCAGGTACAGTTGCACTGTTGCACACTGCACAAGTCCAGGGGGTCCTGTTCTCCAAGGGTATCATGTGAATGGCGGGTCCCAGAGTTCCGTCACCTTTATGTGCAGAAATGCTGGTGGGGCAGGAGTCCTCCATCCTCACCTGCAGGAGGTGGGCGAGCTTTATAGCACCTGCTGTCTACAGGACAGGATTTCAAAGTGGCCTTTAAAGCAACTTCCAGACCAGCTTCAGTTTGTATTTTAAGCTTTGTCTTCACTTTCTTCCCCAACACAAACCTGCATGGTCCTCAAATCCTTAACTTCTCTGTACCTTTTCATATGCTTGTCCTTCTGCCCTAAATGCCCCTTGTTCCCTCCCCAGCACAGGGCTGCTTTCTCTGGCTCATCACCCCTGCTCTGTGCATCAGCAAGTGTGTCCTCCTCTGTGCCCTTTACTCTGTTCTCGGGTGTATGTATTACTGCACGTATCACACTGTGTTCACAGTGACGTGTCTGTATTCTGCCCTCCCAGTTAGGCCATGGGTACTTAGGGGACCCGATGTGCTTCCACCCCCACCGTACACAAGCATGAGTGTTTGAGAACTTAATACCTCTCCACTCTTAGCTCTCCTCTTTCATCCCTGATCCAGAGTCAGAAAAATGAATCTTGGGGAAATAAGACTGGCAAGAACAGTTCACTCTGTAAAAATGACCTATCCCCTGAAACATTAAGTTCCTAATATGTACCCATTCTGTGGAAAGTTTTTAAAAGCAGAACCCTTTGTTCTTGCTGTCCCGAGTCTGGAAAGGCGGGACGGCGTGCTGTCCAGGAAAGCTGGCTGGCCGGTAGCAGCACCTGTCAGTGAGCTCACCGATGCTTCTCCAGGAGCTCAGCATGTGATAGGCTCATTGATGGTACAGGAGAAATAGGACCAAGGCTCCATGGCTCTTAGCATCTTGAGAAAGAGCGTGTACAGTGGGTCCCCAAAAGATATGTTCACCCAGAACCTGTGAGTGTGACCTTATTTGGAAAATTAAGGATCTAAAGATGAGAGCTTCCTGGATTGACCAGGTGGGCTCTAACCCCAAGGACACAGGCTCAGAGACACAGAGGAGGCCATGTGATGACAGGGGCAGAGGTCTGCGTGATGTGTCGTCTATGTGCCAGGGATGCCAAGGCTTTCCCGCAGGAGTGGCACAGAGGCACAGAGCACATGGTTCCCTGGAGTCCTCAGAAAAGGCCAGCCCTGCTGACACCTCGATTTAGGATTTCTGTTCTCCAGATGTTTTACCATCAAGTTTGTGCTAATGTGTTATACCAGCCCCAGGATAATAAGTCAGTGTGACTCTGTGACAGGCCCAGGGGGCCTGGAGACTGGGCTCTGAGCTCCGCCTGGCGGTGCCCTAACTCACTCTGACCTAGTCTTAGGGTGTTTCCAAGCAGACGCCTTCGGGCCTGTTGCCTGATGTGTTTCGTTGTTATCAGCCATGAGCCATCTAATTCTAGGCTGGCAGTGGGGATGGAGAATGACCCAGGTGCACCTTCCTGGAAGCCAGCTTTGTCTAAAGCCCAGCTGTGATGGCTATGACCGAGGCACCAGGCTGAGTCCATGCTGCCACCTCAGAGAGAAAGGAAATGCTAACTCCTCCTCCTCCCATTTTGGGTTAATTTCATTCTTGGTGTGTCTGCGTGTCTGTAACCCAAGTAATTGTCCTCCAACTTTGCTTAGATGCTGCAGAGCCTCTGAGAGGTGAGATAGAAGTGGCTTCTCCCAATCCCTTGGCTTTTGTGTGAACTGTTGGAGTTCTGGGTGTCTGTTAAGGGTCCAAACTCTCTTTGGACTGTTCCAGTTTGACGTGAAGGCTTCTGAGTCTGGGCTCTGCAGTCCACAGCGCACGAGGAGGAAGCTGAGGCTGCTCCGTGGTATGCCAAACACGGGAATCTTTAGTAGCGGGGGAACTTGAACCCTGCGTTCTGACGCTGGGCTCTCGTCCCACCACCTGCTTCACACCTTGCATGTTTCAAATGCAATGATTATGTGATACTTTGGGATTAGCCTAGCTATTATGGAGCTGGAGAAACACATACCTGTATCTTTTCACCTTGCACAACGCTTTAGACCGTAGGTGAGCATTTGTTTCTGTGCACACACTTGCAGCTCCCAAGAGGCCAGGCGACAGTGCTTGTGAACTGCGTCCCCTAGTGAGCTGATTTCGTGAGTGGGGACCTCTGATGGAGGAGGTGGCCAGCACGGGCTTCCCTCTGTGGCCTCCAGAGCCAGTGGGTCTTGATAGATCACTCGTTCCAGTGTTTGGAGATTGTTCGGGTTGCGTTTGTTAAGGATAGGGAGCATTTAATCACGACTGCGAGGGTGACTTTCTTTTCCTCTCTCCAGTGTACTGTTTTTTCTAATCCAACATTTCGGGGTAGAACTGACTGGGGAAGAAGGGTGATTGTGAAGAAATTCTGATTGTTTTAGAACAGGAAGGTGCAGTAGAAATACATGCTCTGGTTGGTCAGATTGCTGCAAGTCCGGGAGAGAAAAGACCAGAGATGCAAAGCTCGAGGTGGGAGCACCAGCGCCTGCACTGCAGCCCTGTGGGTGTGGATGGTTTCTCCCGGGGGCGTGGGGGGTGGAGGGTGGGAGCCAAAGCCATGGGAGATAGGATCTGGCCTTAAAGGGACTTGCAGCATAATGAATGAGCGAGGACATAATTACAATTATAGTGCAAGTTAAAACGTGGTAAGTTTCATGGAAGAGATAAAAATAAAGTGCAGTGGGAGCTTAATGGGGGGGTGATTACTTCTGTGGGGAAGATCAGAAAGCCACTGTTGACAGCATTCAGCCCCAGCTTTATTACTTACTTCCAGAAGCCAATAAATTTTATAATCTTAATTTTGTAGTTGTTTTCAAAGCATGGAGTATATATATATATACACCGCTTCCTCAGACTTTAACTTTAAAAAGTAGTTGGCAAATTATGCTTTAAAAACTTTGTTTTAAATGCATGTGTGCAGCCCGCTGTGTACGTGTTTCCTTTACCTCTCGTTGACAGAACGCAGAAAAGGTTATACTTTCCGGTGCTTCACAAGACAACTGGGGGGAAGAGACAAAAAAAATTTCAGCATTGTATTGGTATGATAAACTCCTTCTCTTTTTAATTGCTTGGCATTCATAGCCACTGCTCACTTCCACAAAGGAAAATCCTTACACAGGTGATGCCAAGACTGTATAATAAGAGGGGAAAGAAGGAGCGGAAAAGAAGAGAGAGAGGAAAGGAGGGAGGGAGAAGAAAAGAAAAAACCAAGCAAGCGCGCTAACAGCCATCTTAGAAATGAGATCATCTTTTCATCTGTGCAATTTAATGATTTCTTTCGTTTGAAGCAATGTAAAAGCAAGTAATTATTGTTATTCCTAATATCCTAATGCCAAATTGTAAACCAAGGGTGCTGGAGAAATAAATGGGGTGCTGCACGTGACGAGCCCACGTGAGCTAGATGGCTGCTGATAAGATATATTAGTGCCATTAGATGATTTGATCAGGTAGCCTAGATACATGTCAGCAACTCTACTTGCATTTATGCGTCTGTTTGCTTGGTGTGAGTTCCTCACCCTGGAAAATAAAAGCAATTTGCAGAAACAGCATGTGGCTCAGTAGATTCACCCCACGAACACCTCAGGCATTCTGGAAGGTTCTATTACAGGAGGTGAGTATCAGAGGTTTCCCCCTGCAGCCAATAAGGCTGCGCCCCTGCCCCACAGTCCTGGAAATGCTAAGCAGGTAATTAACAAATCATAAGGCACAGGTGTGCCAGGTGACGTTTGGTAAATTGCTTTTGATCTAAATTGAGATGCTTTGGGGATTTAACTTCTTAGACAAAAAGGGCATAAATAAATAATCAGGATTTTAAGGTTGGAACTTGCAAGCCAGTTCTAAAATGCTTAATGCACTTGCAGAGGGCTGTGGGGAGAGCAGGACACCAGCTCTCAGCACTGCTGTGTATGCCGCGGCGTTTGCTCACCTTGGAGCTCAGAGCTCCAGCTTCGCGAAACGTCCCTCTCGTGTGGTTGGGAGCGGGACGTTTTGGAGGCAGCTGGGTTGCTCTCAAACGTCTCCAGTTTCATTTCTCATCTCATAAGACAGACCCAGCGAAGAGAAGTGAGCTCCTGAGTGGTTGTGCGAACTCCCCGGGTGCGGCCATTCCCCGGGGACGCTGTGTGCCTCCCGGACCCTGATGCACCCACAGCTCAGTCGTGTTACCTGTCGGACCCACAGGCTCAGGAGTGACGCCTCAGCCTCCGGGGTGGCTCCTTCCATAGCCCTGTCGATATGCATCTGCCAACGGGGGTGGCACGGCGTGGGTGCTGATCACTCTCTCTTTGGCCTTGCAGACCATTTGCTGGTGCCCTGGGCCCTGCCCTGGGGCCTGATATCTGCGGCTCCGACCCTGCCAGGCTGTGGCTGATGGTCATCCTCCTCCCAGGGCCAGTGCCTTGGCAATAACGTCGCCCCCTCGCCCGTACCCCTGGGCTGTGTAATGCACCCCCGTGTGAATCTGTGGGCACGTCACCTCCTGCTCTCAGATCCCATAGCCGTCTGTACTTGTGTGGAGACTTTATTCACACCTAATGTGAGCCACTCCTTTCAGGGGGGACCTTTTCTCCCCTGGTGCTGTGGCTGAGGCCGTAGGTGAGCTTGTCATGGCTGTCGTGAGCCTCCTAGAGAAGCCCCAAGTCCCAGCTTCTATAACGGTCTTCTCAGCACGTCTTAGAAAGCAAACAGCCTTTGGGAGGAGTTAACTTCTTGTGTCAGATAATATGAATTTGACATAATGCAGATGTACGGACGTCACGATGAATTTTATTGGTTTGTTGGGTCACTTGTCCATTTAGCAGGAAGTTGAGCCATGCTAGGCACAGAGGATACGAAAGTATGAAGAGGTGTTCTTGCCAGTAAGTGGACCTTAATCCAATAACCCCAGCAGACTGTAACCACAGTCTGTGTTACGTCTGCAAAGCGGAAGCATGGCCTTATGGGGTTACAGAGAACACGCTTGTGTTGGGAGAAGTGTTTCGGAGGAAGTGGTGTTTCAGAACAGGAATAAGTGAGTGAACAGCTACCCGGGGAGAGGAAACGGTATGTGCAAAGGCCCTGAGGTTACTGGAGATGGCTGTGCTGGAGGAAGGAGGCCAGCGTGTGTGATGTCAGAGTCAGCGTGTGGGGCGGTGGGGGCTCCTGCGGGCGCAGGTAAGGGGTGTCCATTGATTTGGAGGCTCTTGGAGAGCCATTGAGAGTTTTGAGCACAAGAGTGACCAGGTCGCGTCTGTGGTCACAAAATCACATCAGTGAGAATGGACCACAGGGGCACGGGGCCATGGTGCGGCAGAGGGAGCATAGGCAGGTGAGAGACGGAGGTGTCTGGGGTGGAGCAGTGGGCTGAAGAGAAGTGTGCGGCATATGGGAGCTTCTTCAGGAAAACCTGGCAGACCGTGGGCAGCAGCTGGCATGTGGGTGACGCAGAGGGCGCAGGGAGGAGGCGGCCCTGGGTGTGGCTGACAGGGACCCTGGGAGGAGCCCAGGGGCAGGGAGTCCCGTGGTTCTGGAGTCTTCAGGGTGCCCAAGGGGAGTGGAGCAGGCCGCTGGGTGCACAGGTGGGCACAGAGCGCAGAGCCCAGGAAGGAGAGGGAAGGAGGTCCTGGAAGTGGCCAGCGGCCTGGCACACACTCAGGAGTAAGAAACACGCTGCGTCGGGGGTCTGGACACGCACTGCAGGGCAGTGTGGTCTGGCGAGGGCTCACGTGCTCTTGAGAGAGAGCGGGAGGAGGTGCCACTGGCAGCGGGGCCGGACCTCAGAGGCGGGGCTGACAGGAAGTGAGGGGTGAGCACGCGAGGCCCCGGGCCCCACGGCCACCGCGAGCCTGCGCCAGTGTCTCCACTCCCCGCACGTCCTGCATGTCCGCACACAGCGTTTCCACCTTTAAAGTGCCACCGTCTGTACACCCATCGTCCCTCAATAAAGCTATGAAAAGTGCCACTGTAAATAAACATAAATGGGCACCTTCCACTAGGACCAGTGAAGCAGCTCAGGTTAGACATGTCACAGAATGAGGGGGACTCATGTTTTTGTCATGAAAGCGGTTGTCTGGCACCTTCACCTGCAGAAGAGCTGTGGTGCTTGTCCTGCCGTCTGTCAGCCGTGGCTCCTCTAGGAATTTCACATTTCTCTGCTTCACCAGTTTCCTCTGAGTTTTGTCAGAGAGTCACTGCTTTATAGACCAACACTTATATATTTCTGGTAGCCTAATGTTCAAAAGAACCTTCCAGCCATTCTTTTCTTAACCTAAAAATAAAAGGCCAAGGTTTAGAGGTATCAAGCATTGATTTGAGATCAATAAGAATAGCTATTCGGGAAGCACTGATTCAGGCCGAAGCCCAAATGGTGTTCCAAGGAGGAGACAAAGGTGATGGATATTTATGAGAAGGGGAGGGGACAGTGACATCCACAGAAGGAAGGCGTTGCTCTTGGTGCGGAAAGCTCTCACAGAGATGCTGATTCTAAGCAATGGTTGACTTTTCAGTCCGGTTGGCATCGTACCTGATTTCTTGTTACCCTCGGGAGCAGCTCTCTGGGACACAGAGTTGCTGTAGGGCCCCGTCCAAGGTTATGTTGCTCTGTTTGAACATTCCAGAGGTTTGCCACCTGCAAGGCGGTTCTTCTGGGGTGGAGCTCCGGCTCCATTTTAAACTGGCTCTGTTTGTTTTGTGTTTTACACCTTTAAAGTAAGAATCTTTTTGTAAGATGAATGATCCCCTGTGTTCAACACTTCCCTTCTTCCTATGACTTGTTTTATGGATCTGTTATATATTTATATTTTTATGTATTATTTCTGTTGTATACTCATGGACTACTTGTTATATATAGTGTTATACGTACTTTAAATTAAAGCCGACACAGTTATATTTTTATGGTTTTTCAAACAAATAATGAGGCCTAATATAATGAGCTGTGACAAAGCTGCCCTTTCACCTTAGAGCCTGACACCTTAGACGGTGGCCGACAGGTATCTCATTGGCTCATTCAAATACTTAAAGTCCCCGCTAAGACTCAGGTGACCCCTGTGCTTCTTTAAGGGTAGGCGACCTTAAGTTTTGTTTGAGACTTCAGAGAGCTTACACTGGCTCCTGAAAGTATGATGTACGTACGTTTATATTTGAAGGCATTTTGTTCTAGGAACTTCGGTACACGCCTGCATGTATGTACCTCAGATGTACTAGGAACCGTTGAATTGAACAGTGTTCATTTTCCTCTAACAGTGGTTAGAATACAGTGAACGCAATCCCGAGGGTGCTGAGCCTCGGCCGTCCACACCACAGTACACGGTGGGGTTCGTTCTCCCTTCCCTTTCCTGCACTCACAGAACAGAGCTCCTTTGTTTGATCATTACCTGGGCAAATTTGTTGTATGATAAAAAAATTACGCGTGCAGCTGATTCCCTTCCTTGTGCCGTTAGGAGAAGAGGTTCATTTTCATCTTCTGTTTCCCAAATGAAGCTTTAAATCTAATTAGATCTGGAAAGACAACAACTGCGATATGGTTCCTGTACGTAAAGGGTCTCCCATTAGAATAATGTTCTCATTTGTTTGTGTGATTTACAGTCAGTGATGAAATGCTTGGTGCCAGCAGGCCGTACACTTCAGGGACCCTTTGCAGAGAGCACTTGGAGTAAGTTATAAGCCATCCTGGACACACAAAAATTGAATTGTTGTAACATTTAATAGTGTAACAGCACACCCCACACCTAGCATGGGCCTTTCACACCGCGGAAGTTCAATAAATATTTGCAGAATACATGAACTCACGCTCATCCATCACCTGGACCAGGATGGAGCCGCTCTGATTGAGGCTGAGATTTCCCGTGTGGCCTGCACTGGGGTGCTGTCCTAGCTGGTAACCGTCTGGGCTCTGAGAAGGCAGGGTCCGCACACGGCTCTGCCTGCAGACGCACTGACGGGCGGGCGGGGGCTGAGGAGAGGCGGGCAGCTCCTGAGGCGTCCGTCTGAAGGAGTTTTCTACTTTCAGTGTGTCGCTTCATCTCCTTTCCATTGTCTTCTCTACCTGGTGAAACTGCAGGCTGTTGCCCCATGGACCCCTGTGCCCTGAGGGGCTTTGTAAATAGGTGAGTCTCACTGAAGATCAAAAACTACAAGCTGGCCTGCTCTCAGATCTTCCCCAGCTCCCTGCCTTCAGGGGAGAGCAGTCAGTAGGCTGAAGGGCCAGTGCAGCATGTGCTTCAGATGACCTGGGGAAGACTTCCTTAAATTCACCACTTATTTCTATCTCCGAGGCAGAAAGCACGAACTCCCGTGCAGCTTAACTCGTTTTCCCATCATGTAAGAAAAAGAAAGATGGCCTTGGCCAGCACGGCGCCTCAAGGCCCAAATCAGAAGGAGAGAGTTTCAGGTTGTCCCCTGCTCCCTGGGGACGTGAAACAGTGCCGTGCTCAACTGAGGACTCTGGGAGGATCAGAGGAACAAGGTTCTTACCTGCCCTTTCACGCCGTTTGTCCACTTCCCCCCCATTTCAGGGTGAATGAAACTTTGGGGCTACGGCAGTGGACAGAGGGCTCGACTGGGAATTAGGGAGCCTGGCTGTGCCCCAGCTCTGCTGTAGTCAGCAGCCACCTTGAGTGACCCCCTTTCTCGTCCTGCACCCCTGTCTCTGCCATCCTCCCCCCTGTAACATCGTGGGAGGAGGTCGAAACCACTGTGGGCTGGTGGGACAAGGGACGGCTCTTCCACTCCAGGTGTCCCGAAGTCCTGCCTACAAAGCCTCCTTGATCTGAAGGAGCAGAGGACCCAGAGAGCAAGAGTTTTGTGGGGATACAGTTGGACTTTTTTTTCTTCTGGAAGGCAGCAACCAGTCTGGGCAATTGCCTGTGAGTGGTAAACGGGTTTGGGTAACTCAAGAAAAAAACAAAACAAGACAATGAAGTTAGGATGGAACTAGAGAACTGAACTTGAGTGTTTCTTCCTTGTTTCAAAAATGAAATTTTCACAGGCATTGGCGATAATCTTTGCCTGACTCATAGCTTTGTAACCTTGAGTAAATTAGATGTTATCTTGTCAGTCTCAGTTTTCTGGTCGATGAAAGGGGGTGAAAATTATACGTTGTTTCCTTAGCTCTTCTGTCCGAGGCGCATTGCAGAGCGCACCTCATGATGAACACGTGAGACGTGATCCCTGTTACTTCTTTTGTTGTAACGACAATCTAAAGGGATCATGTAAAGTCTCTGAATTAATTTCTCTCTTAAATGTTTTTACAAGACAGTGACAGAGATGACTGAATTTTGTAGGTGATTATTATAAAATGTCTTCTCAGCAAACACTTGTCACACGTCGCTCTGTTTGGAATAGATTTAAGTTTCTCCTTCCATCTACACCACTTCCTCACCTGGCCCTGCATCTTCAACCGGGTTTTCCTCTGAGATGTTTTCTTCAGCCACTAAATGTGATTTTCAGTTTGGGCTGAGCTCTGATAGGCCACTGCTGCTGTTAACTAGATATAAACCCACAGTCATTGCAGATTAGGTGAGCGCGTGTGTGTGTGCGTGCAAGTTCGGCTATATACACATGATAGTAAAAGCGGAAACCCTCTGTTTTCCACCCTCATGTCAGCCCTTCGCTCTCCCGTGTTTCTGTCTTGCTCACAGACATCAGCATGGGTTTTCCCCTCTGCCCGGAAGACACCGCCCCGAACTTCACATCATGGACTCTTCCTCAGCTCGGATCTCGCACGCCAGCTCCTCACGAAGCCTTCTAGGGCCCCCCAAACCATCAGTGCACCTGATAACGTGAGGTTGTCTTCCAGCCAAACACTGTCTGACTCAGAATTTACCCTCCACCCCCTGTATACCGTCATGCTGATCAAGCTGGTCCACTGACCAGCTCTCCTGCCCGGGCCAGCAGCCAACAAGCTGCTGTGTGGCCGCACGCCGTTGCATTCTCTTTTCGTGGGGCACTTGGTCATCAACCCGAGTTGAGCTCAGGTTTTTCAGGCTGTTGTCCACCCACCCCACGTCCCACTGACCATGTCTGCTGCTCTGTTTCCCATCCCGTAAGGCCCGTTCAGGCGCTGCCCCCGTGTGAGACCGTCCTGCGGCCCCACAAGTGGGCCCCATAGGCAGGTCTCTCCCTTCTGTGTCCACGTCGCACTTGGCTGTGCCTCTCAGGAACACACACCCTCTGCTTCTTATTCCAGGGCAACAACTGGCTTGGGACAAGTGATGGTCTCACTCATCTTTGGGTGATGAACTTTGTCCCTAATTGGATTGTTGAATTCAATGGGTATTTTCCTGTTTATTTCTACCTGGTTATTTTTGGCACCACTGTGTTATCTCCCTTGTTAGACTATGTTTCTGTCACGTGAGGACCACTTACCTGCTTCCTGCATCACTTTGCACCCACGCCCGCAGCGGCGAGTAGGGGCATATGGAGTGATTTGAGGTGCACCGGGCTGTCTGTCCTTCCTGCCAGCTGGTCCACGGCCAGGAGTCCCATAGGAGTCACCCTTTGGGTCCGAGTACCAAGCCTTTCAATTATCCCTGTTATCAGTCAGGCATTCCCTGAAGGGCGACGCGTTAGCCCCAGTCCCCATCTTGGCAATTAACCTGGGCCATTGATCCGTTTGCTAATAATCACCTCAGCGATCTGAGCACTGTCTCGGTGAGAGGGAGGTGCCTGGAGCAAGGAGCAATGTGCGTCACAGCCCCGGCCTCGGGGAGTGCGGGACAGCATGCCGTCCTGGCCAGGAAGGTCGCGCGGGAACTGAAGGGGCTGGCAGGGAGCTGGCCCGCTGGCCTGAGCCGGTTCCCAGCTGGGAGATGGCGTGGGGCACTGTGTTTATCACCTGGGAGTTTAAGTAACGTGCCATCTATCTCACTCCAGATTCCTGCACAGAATGGGGCTGTGCAGGGCACCTCTGGAGCACGTGGCTTTGCCAGGCTCTAAGGCGCCACCTGGCATGGCTGTTGTCACCATCAGCCCTAATGTGTGCTGTAGGGGTGCCCAGGGGGCATGGGGAGGTATGGGGCTGTGTGCCTGGGGTCGGGCCACTGGGAGGAGAGGTCCATCCATCCGATGAGTGGTCCTGACCGGAGACCCTGAGAGATGGCGGTGGGCCAGGCACATGCTGGGTTTGTAAAAGGTGTTAAGATGCCACTGGAAGGAGTTGGTCATGACCCCAGCAAGTCGGGCAGGAAACAAAACGTGACTGAACGTGAGTCTGAGGCCCGGGTGTCACAGAGGCTCGGCTTCCACAGTATCACGGCAGCGCCCGGGGCTCCTCACCGGCGGCTCAGACCTTCTGCAGGAGCTCAGCTCATGCTCCGCCTGCTCCCTGTTCCCACCGCCGACCACCTGCCCCTCAGGGCAGGACGTGGTGTCCATCCGGTGCAGGCAGTCCTCCCCGGGAGCCCCGCCGTCACCCGCCTGCCGTCCTCTCCACTCGGCCCGGCTGCTTTGCCGCTGTCTCCCTGTAAGGCACTGGCGTTGCCGCTGTCACAGAGACGTTTTTCTCTCTCTCTCTCTCTCTGCCAATTTCCCTCTTTGTGGATGCTTTGGAGTAGATTTAAAAGGCTCAGTCTCACAGCCCTCTCCCGCACCTGGGTCTCTGTCACCCGCAGCTCAGCCCGTCCTCCGTTCACATGGAATTCTCAGGTGGCTTGCACTGGCTCAGCCAGCCTCACTGCGCAGGCCCTGCACTGGCCGTTCATCCCTGCCGCCCAGGCCTTGTCCAGGGGCATTGTCTCCACACTGGAGCAGCTTCTGTCTTCCAGCTCTTTCCTCAATGTTGGGGGTTCCCAGGCTGCTGTCCCAGGTTCTGCCAAGGCCATACCTTCAGGTTTGATGCCTTAATTGCTACTAACTCCTGAATTGTCAGCTCTAGCTGGACCTCTCTCTTAACCCAGACCAACCTGCCATCAGAATGGACCCTGCTCTTTGGATGTCCCAGAAGTGCCTCAGGGGTCCCCAGGTGAACCTCCTGTCCTGAATTCCACTCTGAAGTCCCCTGTGCTAATGACTGGGGCCACTGTCTCCCCAGAGCCCCTGAGGGAGACTCCAGAGCCCCCGACAAACGACCAGCCCCATCGCCCCACTTCCCTGTCTGAGTGAGGCCAGGTTCCATCCTGCGCTGCTTGCCCCCAGCCGGTCTCCGTGCTGACTTGCGTCCACCTTTAATCCCGACCCACATAAACTTGACCCGAGTCCCTCTGTCAAACTCTGTGTGGGGTCCCATTGTCTTCAGTCTGGAACCCCAAATCCTGGATGTAACTTACGAGACCCTTCATGATCTCGTTCTTGCTACTTCTGCACCCTAATTTCGTGTCCCCCCCACGTCTCCCCGACCTCAGTGACCCCATCCTCGCCCTCTATATTATAATCCATACAAATGTCATCGTCCTTTTTCTGATTCTTTGAGGTCTTCACGTGCTTCCCTTCTTCCTCCTCAGATCTTCTGATTTTCTTACCCAGCGTTTCAGGTCTTGGCTAGGGTGACTCTTTCTCAGTGACCCTGTCACCCTCCTCGTCATGATAAGGCACCCTGGGAAGTGCTTTTATAGTGTCTGTTACTTTCCGTGTCGCAGATCTTGTCACTCTGCATTTGAGTTGATTTGCAATCATCTATAGCCCCATCACACTGTCAGCTTTCAGAAGATTTGGGTCCCCAGGGCTTGGCCAGAGCCCAAGCCCTAGTGAACGCTCACTGAATACTAGTGGCGTAAGTGAATGAGGAAATGAATGTGTTCGGAGGAACTAGAGCTCAAAGTTTTTAGGGCACTGGTCCCATATTTGGGACTTTCACAGATCATGTAAATTTCAGGAGAAAATGAAAACTAAATTCAGATTGCCAACTTAAAATTTTCTAAGTGAAGGTATTAGTCAAAATAAAATTTATTTATTCTCACCACAGTTCTATTAGAATGAAAACATTAGCTGAAAGAAAAACTCACTGTATTGTTATTAATCACAATTGGCCCCCTCTCTCCAGGCCTCTGAAAACCTCTGTGTGGACTAGTAGCAGTCTGCACACAGGCATTTAGACAGCTGCCCTCTTCAGCATCTGTCTTAGAAGCTTGGGAGGACGAAGATTTGAGCTGTGGCTCGAAGGGTGTGTAGGATGTGGGGGCAGAGAGGTTCTCCAGAGAAATAAAACCAATAGGAGTTACATATGAAATTTATTATAAGGAACTGGCTCACGTGATTATGGAGGCTGAGAGGTGCCAAGATCAGGACTGGGCATGCTGGAGACCTGGGAGAACCTACATGTCAGTTGGAGTCTGAAGGCAGGAAAAAGCTGATGTCCAGCTCAGCGGCCCTCAGGCAGGAGAACTCTCTCGTACTTGGGGGAGGTTCAGCCTCTTTGTTCTAAGCAATTAGGCCTTCGACTGATTGGGCGAGGCCCACCCACACTGGGGAGAGCCATCTGCTCCACTCGGTCTACTGCTCAAAATGTTATTCTCACTCAAAACTTCCTCAAACCCCTCATTACTCTAATTCCCTCTTAAAGTTTGGAAATCTCAGCTCACATAGGAGAAGGCGGGCCATGGCAGACAAACGCTGGCAGTGTTATTTGTCAAGAAGACCTTTTAACAAACCTGATTTCACCACAGTCAACAAAGAGCATTACCTCTGATCTCAGTCCATAAATCTCTTTGCAGATTTCAAACTCACGCTGTTATAATCGACTAGTCTAAGTAGGAATAAAATATTAATGACCGTTATTTTTGCTGAGCGCCTTCCCCTGTGCCAAGAACTACGAACACTATTTTCATGACCTTCTCACGTAGTTCCCTCACGCGGTGAGGCCACTCCAGGTCTCAGGTGAGACCCGAAGTCACACGGCTGGTGGTGGCCAGAGCCAGCATTCACACCCAGCGTCTCACCTCAAGCTGACTGCTTAGCTCCCGTGCTTTCCGTCTAAGGGACTGACTGGTGTTTCTCTTGCCCCGTGTAACTCCACAGGTACTTCAGGGCAGGGGTCTCCAAATCCGCTCTTCTCTGCTCTTCCTTTCAGTGGAACTGTCTGGCAACTCACCCTTGTGATTCACCTTTTCTGGTGAATTCCCGCTTGTCAGGACTTTAAATCCATGGCACCCAGACTTGGACAGAATACTCCAGAATAGTCTGAGTGCTGTGAAGTTACCGACATCGTATTAGAGAGGTGCAGTAACGAGAGTCGGTTCATCCACGACACATGGAGACGTGTGGGCAGAGAATTCCGTTGTCCTGAGGGTCACCTTCCCTTCCGGTGACTGTCTGAGTGACTGTCTCAGTTCAGCGGCTATAACAAAAGTAGCACAGATGGGGCGGCTCGCACAGCAAGCATAATTCTCAGAGTCTGAGCAAAAAATCCAAGATGAAGGCGCTGGCAGTCGGGGGCTGGGAGCTCACCTCCTGGGTTGTACGTGCTACTTCTCACGACCTCACATGGCACGAGGGCGAGCGCTCCGTGGGCCTCTTCTCACAAGGGCCCCGGCCCCATCATGAGGGCGCCACCCTCGTCCCCCCTCCTTAGGTTTCACTGTATGAATTTGGAGCGGGCGACACCCATTCAGCCCACGGCAGTTAGCCCTGATGAAGAATGAAGGACTCTCACGTGTCTCCTTCACCCCTCTGGGCCCTGAGGCGTCTCCATGGAGCCCGGTGGCCCTGAGGACACAGATTGAAACCTTCTTACCCCTGACATAGCGGACTGAGCTTTGCGTGGCTAACGAGCTGTTTGTCAAGGGGCTGACCTCCCACCTCCTGGGAGATGCTGCTTGGGCACTAATTTGAATGATTACATTTTAGTCCAGGTTCATGAGCAAGGTCTGTGAGCTTCATCAGTGGGTCGTCGAATCGCTGTAGTTGTCATGGTTTCATTTCAGCTCAGTCTCTCGTGGGCACATCTGAGACCTGGCAGTGACGAAAATACATCCAAGTCGCACTGTGTAGGTGGCTGGGATCAGACACTTGGTGACCTTCAAACCGCACGTAGCTGCCCGTTCACCAGATTACTAATGAGTCGCTGACTGTAGTTTTGTCTCGCTGTGGCCTGTGCTTCTGGGAGATGTTAAGATGCAGTCACGTGTTCGGGAGGCTTTCCTGAAGAGTCATGAGCACCCCGATTTCCGAGGAGCCTCCTTGCTGGCCTTCCTGCTTCTGCTCCTAGTTCTCTCATCTACGCAGGAGTCCCATGGGCCACTTTAAAACAGGACTCAGCTCTTGTCATTCGTGTGCTTAAATGACGGTAGGGTTTCCCATGGCATGAGAGCAAAGCCCCAGCCCAGCCAGGCGGTCAGGCCCGAGTCTGCCTCCTGCCGCCGTGCACACTCTGTGCGGTGCGTCCGGTCCCTCCGTGTGGCCTCCTTTGGTTTACAGGTTTCTCCCACCATGGACGAGCACCTGCCGTGAAATCTGCTGTCGTCCCGTGCCTCAGTGCACCTGCAGTGGTGCTGGCCGTGGGCGCAGCGGTGTCCGCCTGCAGGCTTCCAGAGCTCCCTCCCGACCCTGGACTTCACCCTGTCAGCAGCGCCCTCCCGCCCTTCTCCACGCCCGCCCCAGGCAACCACACGCCCTCTCTGAGTCTCTGAATCTGACTGCTTTGGATTCCTCATAGAAGCGGGGGCCTGCAGTACTTGTCTTTCTGTGAATGGCTCACATAATGTCCTCTGGGTTCATCCATATTGTCACATGCTTGCAGAATTTCCTTCTTTTTATGGCGGAAAATATGTTTATACCACGTCTTCTTTATCCATTCGTCCCCGATGGACAGATTGTTTCCACATCTTGGCTACTGTGAATAATGCTGCAATGGACACGGGGGTGCAGATAACTCTTTGAGACCCAGATTTCATTT